>NC_134057.1:7692506-8892506 GCF_965140245.1 Athene noctua
TCAGACCTAAATTAAGTGGAAAGTACTTTAGTCAACTTGAAGGCCATCTTCAGCTTTGTATGATCCTTTCAACTTCTGTCTGCCCACAGCAGGCCCACAGGCTGGGAAGGTATCTGTGCTCAGTAGAAGCTGCTGGTGTTGGCTGTTGTTTCTCTGAGGTTACCTCTTCAGGGCATGTGAAGCTCAGGAGCAATTTCAGGTGTGCAGCCTGACTATAACTCACTACAGGGAACCTGTGTCTTACCCTGGTAGATGAGGGGTACCACTGAGGACAAAACGAAGCACAGGGTGTTTGAATCTACTGATAACTGTCAAGTTGATCATGCTCTTGCAGCCTTTGCCTCTGGGATCCCACATGCTAATGTAGGCAATGAAGCAGAAATGTGTTGAACGCCAGAAGTCTGAGGGAAAGTCTACTGCCACCAGTCCTCCACTTTTCCAGCAGAACATATAAAATTTGGTAACAGTCCTGGTTTTCCTCAGCAAAACTCTAGCACGATGTCTAATCTGGAATCAGCCTAGGAGTATGTCTTGGGCTGGAGAGTCAAAAGATGAGTGAGACTACAGGATCCCAGGCTTGCCTCGGGGGCTACTCAACACCAATGATTCTGGTCCTACAGCTTCTGGTTTAGGAACAGGAGCCTTATATAACCTGGATTTTAGAAACTGAGTTATAAACCTGACCCTGCTCTGGACACCACATCAGCAATATATTTCAGGCCAAAATTACTTGGAAGCCATCATAAAGTTTTGTTTCAGCTGTGGTCTAACGATGTTCATTGGAAAAATGTAGAAAGAACTATTACAGGCGTTTGAAATCGGCCCTCGGTTCAGCTATGCAATATTTGCTAATATAAGATGTAGTCTTGCCACTTCAACCTACATTCAGAAGAATCCCTAATTGCAAAATAAACAAAAGAGCAAAATGAACAATGCTTTTCGTAAGAAATGTTAAGAAGTAATGTTAGTGTATGGGGACCAGAGTTCTCTTCAGCTTGCAGGACTTTGTAAAATCAGGTTTTTAGATATGCTCAAGGAAACTCTAGAGCAATTGTTTGGGTGAGAGAGGGGGAATGCTTTTCGGGACCATGTGAAATAGAAATTAGTTGAATTTGCTTTCATGTGAAGCTGAAGAGACCAACCCGATTGAAAAGGTGAATCTTTCATAAACTCTGCAACATGGCTCAGAAAGCTTTACTTCTGTGGAGTCTTCCTTGTCTCCGTATGGGTGTCCAGGAGCAGCGTTTGGGACCTGATGGCCCTGAGCTGTGGTGGCACGAGGTGGGATGTGCTGCCAGTGGAGCTGCCTTCCCTGAATCCTCTGGGCTGAAGGGAGAGGCTTGGGCAGGCAGAGCTGGCCGATGACTTTCCCATTGCAGGAGAGCACATTAAGCAAAAGAAGAATTTTCTGAAGTTGTTTTCAGTGTCTCCAGACTAGATGTAAACACATGGTGAACTACTGTGCTTTGAAAATTGCTTTTTTTGTTGCCCTTTCCTATACATCTTGGATGTTTACTTAATTTTTTTTTTTTTACAGTATGAGCAGTCTCCTCTGAGAATTTAGCCCTTCAAAGAGCTGAAAGACATTTGTGTTTATAATTATTATTTTTTTTTTTTTTAAAAAAAGCAAATCCTCTTCCCCAGCTTGCCCTTTCCCATCGCTAGCTATCCCCACAAGAATCTCCCTCTCCACCTAAGACCCAGGAGCCGCGCACACACCTGACCTAGGGCATCTCTGCGACCGACCGCTCTTCAGCCCTCGGCGGCTGCCGCTTCTCCCGGCTGCCGGGGGATCAGGCAGGGTCACCCTGCCCTGCCCTGCTCCCCCCTGCCCTCCCTGCCTCCCCCCCGCGGGCCGGGGAGCCCCGCGCCCCGCCGCTGCCTGAGCCGCCAGCGCCCTCTCTCGGCCCCGCGGCGGGATGCGGGGTGCGGGTGCGGGATGAAGGATGCGGGGCCGGACCGCAGCCGGGGGAGGCGGCCGCAGCTCTCTGCTTAACCCTGGCAGCCTCGCTAACCCGGCGGTGCAGCCCTCCGGAGTCACGCTTATCCCTCCCGGTTTAACGGCAAGAGCCCGCTCCCCGCCCCGGGTGGGAAGCACGGGCACGTTCCAGCTGGAGAAGGATCAGGACCGACAGAAAAATCACAGTGATCCCCGAAAGATAATGTTTGTATCCTGCTTGTACATAGCAGGAGCTTGTTCTCAGCAGCTATGCCTGAGAAGGCGCCTTACTTTTGGATCCCTAAATGTTGAGGGATCCGGTATACCAGAAGGAATAGAAATCTGAAATTTTAGGTCTCAGTTAAACTGCTCTGGACCACAAAGAGAAGCCACAGCTGGGAAGTAGGTAGCAGGATTTCCCCTGCAAACCTTTTGCTTGATGGCTCTTTTTCCCTTGCTTACATCCTCAAAATCAAGTCCTGTCAGTGGAGGTCTTTCCTTATAATAAACGATTTATCAACAGCCTGAAGCCTCTCAAATTCGTGTTAAGATAGACCAGTCGAGGGAGTGTCCTAGAGAGCTCTCAGGAGACATCAGATTCTGAAAGTGAGCACATCAAGTCTGGCTGAATAATAACAATAACCAGTGATCTAATTTCTCTACTGCAAACCACTCTTCTGTCTAGCCTGAAATTTTGAGTTTGCTAATTTTTTAAGAAGCGTGCGGTTGGGAGTATTATTCGTGTTAATTTCAGAAAATCTCTTCCTCGTGTTACTGTCTCCAAATGTAATTTTAATGTTGAACACCAGAATTTGCATGTGAAATCTTTTATGTACCTGAAGATTATGAGAAAGTGAAACTGAGTCCTACTATCTCAGAGCAGTATTTTGTGATAACAGAAGTAACAGACCTTTCCTTTCTCGAACGTCGTGTTGAACATCTTAGGCCCAAGCACTGGGGAATTTCTAAGCAGAAGTCAGACATCCCCTTCGGATCTTGTGAAGGTGTCTATTTCTGTAGCTCTGTGCTGCAGTTACTGTCTGTCCGATGTCTTTCCATGCCATCTGGAATCCCAGCCACCAGGTGTGGCCCCGTAAGCTCTTCAGAGGATGATTCTCACGATGTGTTGGGCGCTTGCACTTGACACTGCACTTGCTGTACTACAAAAACATCGATCCTATGAGCAGACCATTAGTATGGCAGCACACAAAGGTGACTTGTGGGCACAGATGGAGGCTTGTAAGTAGGTATTACGTCCACCATGGTGTGAAGTGCTCCTCTTACACCAGAGAGAAGTGCTGTGGTAACGATGCCCTGCTGCAGCATCTCTCTGAGCTGAGCGTGACACCGCTGGCTCAGCATAGGCGAGGAGAGAAAAGAAGTCCTGGACGGCAAGTGATACAGCTAGGAGCCCTGACCTGGGTACAATCCTGTCTTGTTTGATGGTCTTGCGATATATGTTAGTATTTGTGGAAGCTTTCAGTCAACACACAGCTTTTACAGATGAGGTGTGGAGGGTTTTGCTCTGCGTAGGACAGCTGTCTGCCAGCCCTTGCCAGGGGCATGACCCGGAGCTGGGGTGCGTAACCTGAGGCACAATGGCGAGCTCCTGCTTTGCTCTTTGAGGGAAGGCTCAGCAAGCACCAGGGGTTTGGTTTAGTTTGTCAGCATGCTTTCAGGTTGAAACGTGAAGTATTGCAATAATTAACAATATTTTGTACTTTATATGGTGCTTTTTAGATAGCTAAGATAGAGGTGAACAGTAAACTCAAATCTTCCCCGTTGCTCATTTCTTCTTTTTAATACAGCATATATATTTCTGCTATAGGTTTTTCTTGTTGCTATAGATCCTGCAATCATCCTGCTATTCCTACACCATTAAGGGAATGTGAAATTGTTTTAAGAAGCCACCTGAGAATTTCTGTAGTGTGGCCCAAGTTCACAGGTAACCAGACTGCACTTACTCCCCAGTAAGGCTGGCCAGTGCTGCTGTTGTAGGGGTCCTCTGAGCATTACTGAAGTCAGACCAAGGCCAGCAGCTCTCTGGTGGCCACAAGGCCCGAGACCTCATGCTGATATTCGTCCTCTTACCTGGTTGCACTGAGGTGTGAGTGCTAGCGAGAAAGACACTGTGTCCTCAGGACTAAGTGGGATCTGTAAACCATGCAGAAGCTTTGCCCCGTTATACCAATCAGCTTTTGGTTTTGAACTGCTTAAAAAGCAAATAAAATCTGTTTCTTCTAGCCAAGAGCTGAAGTGCTTAATCAAAGGACTGTCTTGCGTGGAGAGTGGAGATGCTTATCCTCTCAGTGTTTCCATGCCTCAAAAAGATACACGAAGTGCTGTGAACCATCTTTTTACTGGGATAAATAAATTTCCCAAATAATTCCCTGGCTTTTGGGAGAGTTTTGGGTTTGGTTTTTGGTTGTTTTGGGTTTTTTTGTTTTTGTTTTTCCTGCACATCCTTCTGTCTCCTGTCCTGTTCACTAGCAGGAGGCAGAAATAATTTTTGAGAAAACATCTTAGCAGTCTTTATGGTTCTTCTTCATTTCCTACAGAAAAGACTGAGAAGGCCGGGAGGTTTTGAGTCCTTAACCTGTTGGCCTTCAGAAGATTTCTCTCAGTGTACGTGCTCTGGAGGCCCTGTTTCTCAGCCATCCAAGGAAGCAGAGGGTGGAGAATGGTGGAAAGTGGGGTTTTGGTGCAGTTTGCTGCATAGACCAATATATCAAAATACCATCCAGTATAGTTTGTCAGGACTTGGTGTGTCACCTAGTAACAGACTTTGCAATTAGATCTCTGTCACTCCTGCACGTTAAAAAAATCCTACCCACCTTGGGAGGACTCTGCTGCTGTTGTCTCCCTTGGAAGAGCTGCTCTGGCTAATTGGCACCAAGTTTTTTGTATTGACCCCAGTAACACCAGTGTTCCAAAGCCATGGAAATCTGGGACGTGTGTCCTCCCCAAACAGCCACATTTGGCATCTTTTCCTCCAGTGTTTGTCAGGCAGCTCCGTATGCTTTTCTCTGCCTCTGGCAGGTTGCTCTGCGATGGGCTATCCCTTCCCAGTGGCCCGCTGGTACCTGTTTGTGGTGACCCACCCTTCAGTGGGAGCTCTTGCAAGCTGTGAAGCATAAGAAATTCTACTTCAGAAACTCATCACTTTGGGTTGATGATGGCTTAACATCTGGAGTAGCAACCTAAACATTTATACACATGTCTACATACAGTGAGTCGCCTCGGTAGCGGTATATCATCCCAGCTGATGAATTTTCAGTGTGGCTTTAGGTAGCTGTTGTTTTCATAAACAAATGGTTTTGCTGTGCATGTTTCTCCATAAGGGATGGTTTGAGCAAAGTGCTGCTGACAGTTGTGAGCAAGTAGCGGTGCCGTTTCAGGCGTTTCATGTCCCTTTGATGTCACGCGCTTTGTGGTAACGCAGCATAGTGGTTGTTAATGAGAAGTGGGGTGCGCTGCCTCCTGTCATTCCCGCATGAGAGCTGCTGGTGCTTGCACGTGTCTTTAATTCTATATACGAACACCCTGCTGAATCAGTGGGCAGCTTCAGTGAGACTCTTTCGAGTGATTTGTTTTATACAGCAGCGAACAAGCAGCCTGGCTCAGCACAGCTTCAAAGAATGACATTTTTAATATTTTGATTGACTCAGTACAAAAAGGGATGAGACTCCAGCAGCTTGGAAAGATGCAGTTACTGTGGTAGGTGTTACCCAGTGATTAATGTCTCTTACTTTAAATCCAAACCTATCAGCTCCTTTCATACATTTTTGCTAGCAACAGCAGATCCTGTGCCAGTCTCCTCGGTCTGAATTTCTTTAGGTGCAGACACTATTGCCAAATTTGGTTTCTTGGCAATTTTGGGCTTAGGAGTTCAGTTCTGACTACGCATTCAGATCCCCGAGTATTCTGCCTAGAAGTTGTTGATCTGTTGAGCTGATTTATAGAATGTGTTATTCTGCTTTCCTGAGGCATTTTTACTGTATGGAAAACATTTTGTGCTTATTATCACTTGCCACATGCATTTAATCTATTTTTGGTAATTCTTCAGGGCCCATCACCATGGTATCCTAGCACCAGCGAACATAATGCCGATATCCATTCAATATGAACCGCTGATGCACCGCTCCTTCTAATATTAACACAGCTTCGTTATGTTACTTATTTTTCATTTTTCAAATACAAGGCATTTGTGCTTTAAAAAAAAAAAAAAAAAAAGACTGTAGACAGAGACATTTCTAAATGGCCAAATGGAATTAATGAACCCAGTGGACTAGGCCTGCCTGTTACTGCTGGCTATGTGTTATTGTGTTGGTGATGCACTTGAGATGACTTTATTTTTTTAAAAATAAAAATCTATACCACTCTAGTGACACAAAGAAGCCAAAGTGCCATGGGTAGCTCTGTCTTGTGGCACTATCTATATAATTTTTTCCTACGTGGTGGATATTCTAATCTGTAGGGCGTGTAGCAGGTTGCAGATGTGATGAGAGGGATTGGTGTAACATATAGGGAGAGGTGGTCACTAAACCTGATGTATGGCAGTGGATCCAGATGTGTTGACAGCTGTCAATCATCAGTGTCACTCACTGTCCTACTTCAATCCCAGTCAACAGCAGAACAGTAATTCAGTCATTTCTAACTTTCTCTGACCTCATCCTGTAGGAAAATGAAGTGCTTAGGGGAGATAAGTGATGGGTGTGTAGAAGATAACACTGTAAGAGGTTGCAATTCAGCTCCATTTCTTTCAACATAACACAGAATTTTACTAAGGTAAATGGCTCTGTGCAAGACAAAAAAATGTACATTTAACATGTTCAGTGTTTTTCTTATCACCTACGTTTACCTCTTTCTATATCATTATGCAAATTATTCTGAACTAAATGCTTCACAACTAAAATATGAATGAAAACAAGGCTGTATTTATTCTTTTGGCAAGTACATGCTCAGGGTATATTTAAAAGACATCAAAGTGGACTGTGTGGGAAAAGTGTAAACACCTTTGGATCAAAACCAAACCAGTAACCTTGCACTGCTGCAAAAGTCTGTGGTGGGAATGCCTGAGACTCTCTTGCACATGCTGGGCAGGTATGCAGAGAAAAGGCAGTTCTGAGAGCCGAGTGGTATCTCCTGGGGCTAGCGCTGGTGTTGAGTCTCAGCCATGTTCTGCTTCTAGTCTATACATCCTACCAGAAGTGGAAGGATGGCTTCATATTTTAAAGGAAGGCCCACCAAGGTCCCAAATGACTTGCGTGCTAGTGAAAAATAATTCTAAACCAGACTCTTCCTCGCTCTAAGAGCAGCAAATCACCCCTTCCACTTTCTGTGGGTTCCTGGGTAGCTTTGTGCTATGTCCCTGTGGCAATGCAAGGCAAGTGGCGTTTCATTTACATGTCTAGCTGTAGTGTGGCAACTTTTTAAAAGTAATACATACTTATTTTCATTATACCTAGAAAATATGCATAAAAAGATGGTTAATCTCTTGGCAGAGGACACTTCTTAAAGTTTCTCTCTAACAGAGACCAGACACCTGTAGCTAACTGTCCACATCCGTGGGGAGAGGGTGGGTATCTCTGGGATGAGCACAGCCCGTCTGTCTCGGGGCTGGACAAGTCATGCTCTGCGTTTCCAGTTACTGCATGTCACTCCGTGATTGCCAGGTTCTTGTGGGAGATAAACCGTTGTGACTGAAAATCAAAGCAAAACAAGAAACTTCAGCATACAGTATCTAGGATGGATTTAGATGACAACTCACTGTAAAAAGCAGTATGCTGACCATGCAGGTGAGTGCCACCTTTGCCAGTAAAGGCACTATTTCCTTTCCTTAGTTTTAAATTATGTCCTTGTTCTATATAATATTCCTCTTACAAGACTAAAAGAAAGTTTTAGTCTTTCCAGCACATGCTGGAACTGTTGTCTGAAGTGTTCCAGTTTCCAATTTCTGTGAGTATTACCATCCAAAATGTCATGGGTCACCACAGGAAAGATAATTTCTGTGTAGTTGTGGAGCTCGGTGGACCTCAAAAAGCTCTCTGCCAAAGGTGGGATCACTACTACCCCTCATTTTGAAGGGTGCTTGCCCAAAAGTTTGTAGCTTCCCAATGCAAGCTGTAGCTGTTCTTCTCTCCTTTCACTATTAAGAGGGTTTATCTCATGTCTGAACTCCATCTTCCCAGCTGTGCAGTAAACTCATCACTTCCTACACTCTTCTGTACATTATGGACATTAGAAGGTAGATTCTTCTTTGCCCCCAAGCCACAGACTTTACATATCCAAAACCTGCTTTCATGAGTTCCCTGGTCTTCATTTCTTAAGAAGAAATAATTCCACCTTCTTCCCTCTCTTCCCTGTTGGTACTGTTCTCTGGCCTTTTAATCATTCTTCCTGTTCCCTAGATTCTTTCCAGTTGTTCCCATATTTCATCAGGGGCAGTTCCTGGCCCTGCAAACAGGCATTGAGAAGATGGGACCCGGGAGCAGGGGTGCGTGCAGTGGATGGGCAACTTCATTAGCAGAGCAGGCTTCTGGCTCAGTCTGTCCACGTCAGTGCTGCGGTTGGCTTCCTGCGATGCCGTGGCACAACTGACTCCTGGTTTTCCTCGTGACCCATCCACCTCCAGGTCCTTCTCTTCAGAGCTGCTGCCTGGGCAAGTTATTTTCCTCCCATAGTTATGAAGTTGATTCTTCCTGCCTGGCAGAAGCATCTTTCAGTTTTCCCTCTTTAATTTTTTTTTCCCCCAGAGCATTTCTGCAAGCAGTTTAAAAAGTTTTTAAGTCCAAACCTATCCTCCAAGATACTGACAGTCCCATCTGTCTTGCCTCCTGGCTCATGGTGCCTTCAAAGGCTATGGTCTCTCCTCTTCTACTTGTTTTGTATTTTTCTATCCTTAATGCAAAGCCTGAACAGCAAACTGCACCCCGAACATAGTTTGCTCATGACAGTGTCAAGCCAAGTGATATTGACCTAGCTACCATTTATTTTGGCAAGTAATAGCTGGAAATGATCAGGACTCAGTGGTCTCCCACTTAATGCATCCAAAAGCCCAAACCTCGTGAGCATCAGGACCCGAACAGTCCAGCACTGGCACGTAAAATCCCAATATCAATAGTAAAACACCAGAATAATCTGAGTGACAAATCAGTTGTCCTTTTCACTAATACCGAAACTAAGTATGTGTTTCTGATTCAAACAGGCAGTCTAGTTTGAATCTGAAACCAGCTTTCACTTTGCAGACGTGACACACTGACATTTATTCCTTTCAATCTATTGCAAGAAATTAATACAATGTCTTTTAAAAATTAATTGCAGGCTAGCTTTTTCCTCTCCATTCTGTCTGCCGGGCTCAGGGCAAGCCTGACACGTAATGCATGTAAGGAATTCACACCGAACACACAAGCTGGGCTGGAAGGATCCATCCAGCACTCCGCCTTGGTGACACACCGTACGCTGCTTACCCACTCCTGGTGGGGAAGCTCCCAAGTGCTCATGATAGGATTTTTCCCCAGCTAAACGAGTGCTTTTGTTGGCTTTTGTGGTTTTGCGCTTTGCTATTTTAGTACCAGAATGAACTGCTTTGCCGGGGCATTTACTACTTGTCGTTCATTTTGGCAAGATGTATGTTGTTTTAAGAGCAGATTTGTATTTCTGGATAATATTGAGCAGTGGTCCGGGTCCTTGCAAAGACTCAGGGGACAGTTCAGAAAACCTAAGGTCAAAGGGTGACTTCAGCATGTCTCTTGCTCACTGCTGTTTCACCAACTGTGCCCATCTGCTGGTAACCTCACAATATCTTCAAAGTGGAACAACAATTTACAGCGAGCTTCCATCAGGTAGCGGAGGGCAGTGAGCTGTGATCTTGGCCTCTGTTCTGTCATTTGTAAGCTGAGGCATCTTTTCCTGAGCGATACCTGTAATTTTATCCTCATGTTCAAACTCTTTACATTCTTCTGTTTTCTGTCTTCTCCATTGAGAGTCCAGAAATAAAATAACCTCCTAATCATTTCTTCTGAAACTATATAACTGGAAATGTAAGTGTAAAGGGAAATGTAAAGTCTCTTCCTGTTGCTTATTAGTCGAGGTAATACATTTTCTAGTCTCAGAGAGATTATAGTAATATTTTATGCCACTTTTTTTCTAATCTGCTTTCTCAATTATCAAACCCCTTAGAGGAAAACTTTGCAATCCAGTCATCAGAATAGCCAGAGTTGCTTTATGTGCTGTTTCCATTTTCATTACTCAAGTCCATATCAGGAAGGGCAAAGCAAAACACTCATACGAGTGTCTATTCGCAGCCCATCAAGGAACACAGCAAAATGTAGGCTGCCCAATCGCTGGCTCAGCCGAAGTCCTGGGCTGTTGTACTGTTCATGTATTTTTATCACCTTGTGTTTCAGGCTTTCTCTGTGTGAGAAAGTTTAGATCTAAATGTTGCTTAACAAGTCTGTAAGTGAGAGAAGGAAGGAAAGATCCTAAAATAAGGCCAAAGAGACTAGAGCATGAGTTCACTGTTATGGTCTAATCATTCTTTCCATTAGTCTCAAGGATTATAAATTAGTGACTCCACTATTTATTCTTTTTCTCTCACTGAAGCATTTGGTTAAGCCCATAAACTGCGTGAGTCTGTGAATATGAAAAGACTTGGCATTTGATGTCTTCTGTCATGCCAGCGGGGTTGCTGGTTTCTGTTTTCCTCTTAATGTTTCTGTTCCTAAAACACCTTGCTATACACTCGCTGTGCCAGGATTATTTTGAGGCAATAGCAATCCTTTCCATGTCAGCCCAGGATCTGCTCATGCTCAGGGAATTCATGACAACACTTTCCTTGCTTTGCACAGCTAGAGTAGTAGAGGAGGGAGAAAGAGATCACGGGTGAATGCCAGGCCTGGCTCTTAGTGGGTTTTACTCCAGAGGTGCCTAAATCATGCAGTGTGTAGTGGCCTGCAGGCTTCTCCAAAGTAGTTTGAGTTAAGGAGTTATTGTTGCTGCCTGCAGCTCTGCTTGTGGGCAGTGGCAAGGTGTGAACTTCTTGGCCCAGGGGCAGGAGCTGGTCTGGGCAGGGACCCGCCAGGCTGTGCCGAGACCAGTGAGGGGCCCTGGGTTGGTCATGCAGGGGTAGGTTTGGTGGGAGCAGAGCTGGGCTGGGGATAAGGAAGGAGGCAGAGATCCCACCCAATGTGTGGGTATGGCTTGAGGTTGGCGTTTTGGTTTGGACAGATGATGTAATAAGAGTGGACGTGGGCTTAGGGGCCACTTTTGGGAGGGTGTGGGAAAAGAACGTGGAGATTGGATGGGAGCCCTCGGCGATGATACAGCTGTGGGCAGTAGTGGAGCACACTATGATTCTGAACCCTCGTTTTACTCTGTTCTGACACTCTCTGTGATATATATAATGTGGAAATAGAAAACCTTTACATTCAACCCACTGCAGAGAAGACAGATGTTTCCTCCTGGTACGGGAAGCTTTCAGGTGACAGATATTGCAAAGCACACCTTTTAAAAGAATTCAATTGAGTGCCAATTAGCCATAATGAAATAAGTTTAGTGTGGATATTTTCATACGGAAGCGAGCATTAGCTGCTGCAATGTGCAGTGTGAATGGGAGCGTATCCTGCATTACAGCGCTTCGCCGTGCCAGGGTCAGAGGCGTAATCGTTTGCAGCTGTTCCAGGCTTGTTTCCACTGTCAGTGTAAACACTGGGGATGAGTGCACCGGCCGGCTAGACTTTGGGCTGACCTAGACGGCTTCTGGAAACTCAGGATATGCCATTCCTAAAAGGCTCTTAATTTTTCCCATCCCACCCTGATTGAAAACATTCCTCATTCAGCCAAAATGTGAAGGAGAGAGCAAAGGGACCAGTTCAGCTCCTGTTGAGAGCAGTGACCAGTCTCAGCCAGGGCAGGAGCTGGCTGACGGCGGGTGATCAGCCTGATTCTGGCATTTAGAAACCCAGGGTAGTGTCCCTTGTTTCCCCCAATTTTTCCTAAAGCTCTGGAGTCAGATCCTGTTCTGGTGCTGGTGTAAGGGTCTGCCAATTTGGCAACAATTTCCTTTGCACCATCTGAAGAGCTGGTTCATTGCACAGGTCTTCAATTAAAAAACCCAACTCCAAACAGGAAAAGGGCTCTTAGGTGAAGCACTCCATCCACTGCACGGTAACATAGGTTATAGGAGAAATGTCCTTTGATTCATTCAAATAATATTGTAGATTACTTTCTGCTTAAAGAAAAAACAAACATTTGAAGAAAGGAACAAAGAATCAAAAGGGGTTTATTGTAAGGACAATAGTTAGAAATGAGCCTGACCATGGCAGCATCTACCAAGTTGGTGTTTACTGCTCGGTATAGTCACATTTTAGCTACAAATGGGTGACAGAGGAAAAGCCACAATCAGTGTAGCTGATTATTTCTGGGGCTGATCACTGGACTTGTTAATTTCCGGTTATTTTTATAAATTGGTAAATTCTAGACTTGTATGTGTAAACAAGACAGATTTGTGTTTGACAGGCTGTCTGAAAAGTGATTCATCCAGAGGGAAAACAAACGGGTCAGCCCTTGAGACAGGCTACCAGGAGCAGTGAGGTCATCATGGGCATCTCCACTGATTGCAGTGGGTCCTCCTAGATCTGTTGAAACCTTTGGATGCGAAGGTTTTAAAAGCCTGCAACTCTGAAAATGTCTCCAGCAATCTCTTAGAAACTTTCTCTCCCTATTTCTGTTGTTGGGACACAAGGCCCCGGATCTGGCAGCTCACACCCATGTGCTACACGCAGTGCAGCCTGGGGGTGTTGGCGGGTTAGGAAGCCCTGGGGGTGTGGGGTGTCAGCCAGACCTGCTGCCTGTGTGTACAGACTGCTACTGCCTGCAGTGAACATGATGCTTCAAGTTGTGGTGATTTACCAGCCCTTCCCCTTATTCTAAGAACTTAACTTGACCTCTAGAAATCATATTGTGCCTCTTCCAGAGTTAAAATCCATGCAAAAAAAAAAAAAAAAAAAAGCTTTACAGAGCTATTGAACAACATGTATTATCCACATTAATACATTATGGCCATAGGACCCAACCCCAGTGAAAAGCGACCTGGTGCATGATAGCTTTTAAACCTGATTTCTGTTCTCTCTGCCACACTGTACAACAGGCCTGAGTGATTATCTATGAACACACCTGCCAGTTAACACCTCTGATATTATTGTCCCACTGTGCTAATGAGGAAGAGAACGTAAGATTTTGTACCTCATTTTCACCATGTGCAAGCTTTTATTTTTTGCGATAGGAACTCCATTTGAACAATGTGCTTCCGCACATGCTGCTGCCCCAGTGCTTGCAGCTAGCAACTGCTTTGATTTGGGCACAGGCAAATTAGCCCTTCTCTTTCTTTGTGAGTTCCTCCTCTCCATTTATCGCCAGTTTATGTGGAAATACGTTCAGCTGGCTATACTCAAAGTGGGGTTTTCAATGAAAAGGTAAATTCGTTTCCTATATTTAAATTATGCCTTTGAGGTATGAAAGATCTTGCCCTTTGCTCTGAGGTATTGAATAGGCCTCTTGCTAGTGTTTGGGGATGGGGGGAACCAGGAAATGTCTGTGAGTTTTGTTGTAAGTCAGAGGGACTTGGCAGCACACTTCTACACAGGGAAGGAATTCTTCCCTGCTTGCTGCCGGGGTGGCCCTTAAACAAATAAATAAAAGGACCGGTCAGACTGAAAACTAGCTCTCCACCCTGGTGTGGAATCTGCTGGGTTTTAAAACTCCTGGTAGGATGGTTTGCTGTTAGCTTTTCTTCCCTTTCTGGTCACTGGTGGAAGATGTGTGTTAGATGGAAAACCCTTTCCCTGATGGTTGGGGTGTGACTGTGATCCTGGAGAAAGAGGATCATACCTGCACCTCTCAGGGCAGCCAACATGAGAGCTTCCAAGTCAGGTGGCAGAGGAAGAGGGGGACAGGGAGCCTCAGTGTTGCACCAGCCTGGGCTGTTGCCTGGCTCATAACATAAGGTGGTCTGAAGCCTTCACAAACTCATGGTGGCTCTCACCAATGGGTCACCACAAGGCTGATCAAGATGAAGAAGGTGTGCTCTGGCTCTGCCCTTCATATTGCATCAGAAGGGTTTACAGAGGGTGCTGCTTCACCTCTGTGCCAATAGAGCATCTCTCCTTGATAGTGCCATCCTCCTCACACCAGTGGCATCAGTCTTAGGGCCAAAGTCTGTCCGTGGATTAGCAGTTTCCAAAGGGCATCCTTGAAAAGGGGCATTAAATACAACAAAAAGGCAATTTCGATGACGATCATTTAGATGGCCTGCAGCAGGGCGGAGAGGAGCTGCCCTGTGGTGTGAGATGCTGCACAGGGGGTGGTGGGCACGGGGCCTCCAGCAGGCATCAACTCTGCGTCCCTGTGTGCAGGTCTGTAGTGTGCTCCTCCTGCCACGGCATGGAGTGGGCTGGGCAAGACCGAGGAGCCAAAGTCAAGAGGAAAACACTCCAAAAAAACTAGAGAAACGCTGATGCCATGCAGCACGATCCTGCATGCTCCTCCAGCCTTTGCTTGTGTTCGGGCTGCTAGGTGTGACGGCAGGGAGATGATGTTTCTCTGCCTTTTTATTAGGTGGACATGAGTTTCTGTCGCTCAGGACAGGTGCCTTTATCCCGCAGCAGATGTGTATGGCACAGCTGAGACCTTTTGCCTGTTTTCCACCCTGTATTTGGGTGAGATTTCATGGGTGTTTGCAAGCACATAAGCAGTTTAAAACAATATGAATTGGTTGTTCCATTACCAGAATTACACCATAAATCCCACTTTCTAATGTAATTTATAACTAGAAGTAATTTACATATTGTCCCCCAATATGCAAGACATTGCTAGAATATGAATAGAGTACTAGAAAATAAGCATACACATGTATACATGCATTAAAAAAAACCCTTTTGCCTCAAAATTTTGAGCCAAAAATAAAATTAATTTGGTATCCTAAAGTTTTCTTATCTTTTGGGTAAAGCTGATTTTTTTTTTTTTTTTTTCAAAATTCTGTGTCATTGGATAATCGAATTTCATTTTTAGACCATACTACAGCTTTTTTTAAAGTTGTAAAACAGAAATGATTGAAACAAGCTGGCTTTTCCAAAGAAGTGCTGTCTGTCAGGGTAAAGTAAAAATAAGGATAACAAAAGATATATATTGGGCTGCTTCTTAATGTGGTTTCTGCCACAACTGACTTCCAAACATTTTAGCAATGTTCATCTTAAAGAGTTTTAGTGATTCAGTTTCACTCCAAAAATTCTGAATTTTATTTAAACCAGTTTTGGTAAAAGACTATCCTGACAAATTTGCAAGAAGGAAAAGGTTACACAGTCAAGGAAGTATTCATTTCTTGGTTATACATTGCTTCATTCATATTTTTCATAGAAACAGATGAAACTTAAATTCCAGAGCATGATGCTAATGAAAGTGATAGTCTAGTCACAAAAGTTTGTTGTTTTTTGTTTTTTTTTTTTTCCCCTGACTGTGTCTCTTTTTCCAATCAATGTTTATTTGTATTGCTGTCTGAATTGGTTTTGGACACTGACCTTACAATGTTTCCCTAACTTGAGACCTCACGAAGTGAAATACAGTTTCCTTAGACCCATGAAGGAAACAAATTAGATGGGACTGGTTATTTAGATCACATTGTGATCAACAAAACTGGAGGGAAAAGTCTTTGGCCTAGCTCCAGGCCAGCTGTGGCTCGTCGGACGTAGCTGACTCAGAGGATATCAGACAGTCCGTGCTGGAAGACACTGTGCACGGTGACGGGGTGGTTTGGAAAAGGCTTCCAGCTTGTTTCTGAGGGGGCAGAGAGAGGAAAAACAGTGCAAAGCCAAGGCATTTCTCGCATAGTTCAAAATAACCTGTGTGATAGGGGATCCAGAGGTTGAAATATCTAATTACAATACTGCAAGGTAATGGTCTGTGCCTGAGCTGCACCAGCCAAAGCTGTGAGGGGACATGTCAGGAGCTGGGCTGTAAAGGTGGCTGCGATTGCTGGAGGCCGCAGTCTGTTGTGCTTCCATCTGGAGCTGGCTGAAGCCATCCCTAAAAATAGATGCCTGCCTGTGAGTCACAAATTACCAGTCTGAAAAGAAATTAGATTAGTAGCCCTCAAGCAAGTAAGCTGGAAGCCTCCTCCCAGATGTGTGTTGGGGAGAGGGTCCCCGTCCCAGCCACACGTGGGTCCCCGTGGGCTGGGGGCTAGTTGGGGCGCTGGTGTCAGCGGTAGCTGGCAGGCTGCTGGGCACTTCTCTTTTCTCACAGGTAGGTTCTTTCGTGGGATCGTCACTTTGAGTACGAGCTTAATGCTAAAATAGCAAAGACTGGAGGCTGGCCATGAGGAGCAGCTAATTCCTGCTCGCGATTACTGCCTGTGCACCCTCAACACTCAGCATCACTCCATCCCTCTGAGGTGGATACGGTAACAGGGATTTGGAGGAAAAACCCGTATGGATGACTATTGACATATACTGTCTTCATACCCCCTTCTCCCTCCTCTCAAGGATGCTGCCTGAAACCCTGGTGTTGCCAAGAGTTAGTGTTTCTTTACTTAGAAAACTGAACTCTTAAAGAAATTTACCTCTGCGGGTCCGTGTCATACTGTGTCTTTTTGGCAGAGGATCTAAGTGTGGGACTCCCATCACTGGGACACTGGGCTGATTCAACTGTTAGGTACAAATAGTATTTGCTTCTGATTTGTTCCACCTCATTTAAAAAGGACAGTGGAAGGGCTGACCAGCTTGCCTCTCTCTCAGGCGTATGATCTGTTCCACACGGAAACCCTCTGTGGGCCTTGGCAGGACCGGCGACTGGAAGGGGGAGGTTTAGCTGCTGGAGTAACTACACCATTTGCTGGGAAAAAGTTAGTGTGAAAAATATTTAGCCCGAGACTCAGAGTTGTGGAAAGAAGCCTGGCTGTTTCTTTAGGAAAATGAATGCTTTCTAAGAACAAACAGAAAACTTCCAACACCCTTCTCTTCCGATAAATAAAAATATTGGCGACACTGTTTTTAAGACTCCCTGCTTGCATAGTTTATCTGATGACAGAGGAGGGGGCCGGGCAGATGTCCTCAGGGTCACCAGTGCCACACCTGCCTGGCACGTTGGTGGCCGGGGACCCTTTGCAGAGCTCTCTGCTGGCTTATGCCTTAGTGGAGCTGCGATTTCAGCGTGGGGCTTTCTAGGGCATCCCAAAGGAGTCCTGCACTTATGATTCAGATCTGGGGTGTGACAGGCTTCAGTTCATCTGGATTCCAGGCATTATTTAAAATAGCTTGTGGCTTAGCAGCTCAGATTGATTTTTCTTTTCTTTTTTGGTTTGTAAGACATTCATATTCGAGTCCTTCCTATCAAAGCTATTGGTGCATTTCTGAAATTAATATATTCAGAAACCATTTTTTTAGTTTGGGTACCATAATACATTTATTTTCCTATAAGTGTATTAAAGGACTAGATAAATACATGGCTGATTTGTAAGAATGCAATTCCGTTTCCTCAAGTTGTTTTAATGATCTTCTATTTGCCTTCATATGCAAAGCTACACCATATCTGGAATTCATATTAAAGGAAATATCCAGCAGCATAATCTGTTTCAACTCCGCAGCCGTATTTACCATTCTTAATAATAGTGGTTACATATCTGTGATTCAGTTTTGCAGTTCCCCACATATGTTAAGCATACAATTTCCTGTTATATTTTAGCTGGCAAAAATAGAACTGACATTTTTCACACAACTTGGGTTTTATTTGCTAATATCCGTAAAAACCACTAGATTTACTGACAGAAAGTTTCAGAAGGACACCCTGCTCACCCCCCCAACCTGAAGGCTATAGGAATTTAAAGTGCTGCAGAAAGAGACAGACATTCCTCTCCTGTGCCGTGACACCTTCAGCACTGTCAATAAAGCTCTGCTGATTGCAGGGCGCTCGTTTCCAGCTCGAACAGCTAGAAAGAAGCAGGGCACACCCTCGCTTCACCACGTTAACCTTGGGAAGCACCTCAGAAATGACCACAAATAATTTTATCTGAGTAGATCCCCTCTGACTGTCCCACCTTGCAGAAGTAAGTTTGCCTCAGGACTTCTGAAGCCGCTGTGGCAGATTTTGAAAGAGGACGTGGGAAGCATGGCAATGTTTTTGTCTACTAGACCCTGAGAAAGGGTGGTTTTGGACTTCCAGAAGTCCAGATGCTGTTTCTGAGAGCTGTAAGAGGAGGAAATGAAGTCAGGGACAGACAGTAGCCCATGTAGGAATCTATTGCAAGGGAAAGTGGGACAGGACAGAGAATGGAGAGAAGAGGTACAGCTGAAGCTGCTTCCCATCCTATTCACAGCATGGCCCTTCTGCCTGTGCTTGGTCTGAGGTTTGGTGTTGCAAGGAAAAATTCCAGACGCATTACTCATTTATGTTAGAGTCTGTTGACCTGATACTGTAAGCTGGGAAAACAGACTTGAAACAAAGAGGCCAGACATAAGTGAACAGAATGGTAATGACTTTACAGTAAATCGTGTCGTTTTGAAGAGGTTAATAATATGCTCATATTTTACTGAATGTATTAAAACTCTTAATTAAATATTGTATGTTACTGGAAGGGAAATAAAATTTTATTTAAGTGGGAGCATTTTAATTTTATCACATTTCCTTTGATTTCCTTGAAGTCTCCAAAATTGATTTTACAGGATTTTCAAAGTGGATAGTGTATTTATAGTTTTGCTAGGTTTGCTGCTGAAAACAAAGAAAGAAAGGTTTCAAGATTAACATGGTTAAGAACCAATCCCTGCCAAAACTTACACATGTGCAATTGAAAGCCTGCAAGTATTCTCCATGCACTAATTCAAACTACTCACATGAGTAAAGTTAAGAGCTTAATTGCATGCAGGTATTGTTTCCTCAAAATTAAGTAATTTGGTTTCGAGGCTGTGAAGACCTGGTGTTATGCAGCTCCCATGACCCCTGAAATAAGAAAGCATTGTAAAGACTGCATAAAATGCCTTCTTTTGTTAAAATATTACTGAGCCGAATGCTCCCCTCCCTGCTCTGGTCGATATAATCTGAACGTCACATCGTTTCATCTAAAAGAGCTGCAGGTTTATATACTTCTCTGTGCAGAGCCATATGAAATGAAAACTAATGAGGTTCAAAAGGTTTCTGAACATTTCAAAAAAAGTTTCTTTTCAGCTTCCCATCTGGAAACTGCCAGAATTGAGGGGGGGAAGGGCTCCTTATTTTTTCCACAAGATCCTCTTGAGATCTTTTGTTACTGTGAATTCGCCCTCAAGAAGCCACAGAGGGGTCTATTCCCAGATGTTATCCCACCCACATTTTGGGACAGAACCCCGGGAGTTTTTGCACCTACCTTCCCCACGGTCCCTGTCATCAGCACAGGTTAGTGTGGGGTGTGAATCCCATCTCATGGACAGGGCTAAGTTGGAGCAATAGCTTTTTTGGCACGAGCCAACTGGTAGCTGTTGGCAGCACCTGCCTGCGCTGTGGGCCAGGCTGTGTGAGGCCACCACGGGTCCCTGGCTCCATGCTTGGCTGTCGCAGCCTGCCAGCACCATTCACCTTCCTCCCTCCCTCAGGCCCCAAGGATCATTGCTACCCCATCCTGCTTCATACTCAGGTTCATATCCTTTGTCAAACCTCCGTGTTGGATCCCTTGCAGTTGTTTCAACTGAGACTACATTCATCTCTTTCCAATGAAGTGATTTTTTTTGCCTGTAAATTGTGTGAGTCCGGTTAGAGATGACCTTCTTTCCTGAGTGATATTCTCACCTGTTCTTTAATTCTCATGCATCCTCTCATGATGAAAAGTGTTTTCTTAGACACCTCGTCAGACCGATGTCCGTCCCCTGTTTACAGGACAGGAGTTCTCTGATGACAGGCTCTCCCATTTCAGACTAAATTAATTACTCTATTTAACATCTGCTGGCTCCCTGGAGCGGTTAACTTTTAATATTTCTCCTCACTTTCTGTAAGAATGCTGGTTTTGTGCCACAGCTCTGACTCCTGGGAGCCTTTTTTCTTTCAGTTGTGACACCCAGGACTCTCAAAGCATTTAAAAGGAGGGTGCTTGTGATCTACTTGTGACAGCTGCCCCTAACTTCAGCCAAGATCCTTTTAGGTGTATATTTTAAAGGATCATTATTGATTCTGGGGTAGCCAGTTTTGGCCTCCAAACCTGAGCTATCTTGAAGTTGTTCTGAATTTTGGAGTTTGGTGGCAGGAGTTCATTCTTCAGGGATCCCCAGCCAGGAAAAAGCTGCTTCAAGTCTTGAAGCAAATAATACGTTTTCCCTTCCCCTTGCAGCTCTTCCTGCTGCCTATGGACTCCTGTGGAGATAGAGCATGCCGAGGCTGGAGGAGGCAGGAGGAGGTGGGGAGATGAGAGGTGCAGGGGGACCACTAGGGAGATGCGGGATTTTTCCCAGCCTACCCGTGGTGGAGGGAAGCTCTCTGCCTGCTGTCTTTCTCTGTGCCAAAGAGGAGAAAAAAAAAAAAAAAAAAAAAAAGAGGCCATCGTTGAAAAATGCATCTCCTCGCAGGTACTAGTTAACTCATTTAAATGTCACTTAGCAGACATGTAGACACAACCCTGCTGTTTAAAACACTCTATCTGCTCATAATCACTGCAGGGGGAGTAAAGGCATCTGTAATGAGCCCGTGGGATCAATAATTACTCTTAAGACTCTGTTTCTGCCTGGTTTTAAACACCAGCAAATACAGAGAAATGCCCAAGTTAAAAAGCTGTAGCTTGGCTGCTGCAGAGCCAGAGTAGCAGCTGCCTCATGAGATGGGATCAGGGCACGTGTGACGGTGGGTGAGGGTAAGACAAGATACAGACCATCCCAAAACACCCCCACCCTTCCTCCCGGAGGGCAGCTGCCCTACCAGCCAAGCTGTGTGGCTCTGGGCCACACAATCTCTTCCCTGAAGCTGCAAAATTCCGTTTTCCTTGACTTTGCATACCCCCCAGCTCCAGTCAAGAATCATCCTCTTGAAGTTGGTGTATCTGCAAGAGCGTGACGGCTGTGACAGCACTCGCGGGTGGCCAACCTCCTCCTTTCCCTCCTGCTCCGTAGAAGCGAGCCTGGCTTATCCACCCTCTGCGAATGTCTGCCCCAGGTGTAGTCTGACATCTGCTTTTTCCACCCCCTCCCATTAAAGCTCACGTCTCGTTGTTCTGACAAATCTCTGAGTTGTTTAAATCATCTACATTTATGATGTATGGCTCCTGCATTTGATATACCTCTTAGCTCCTTGTCACTCACAGGTTGCTGTCAAATTCACATATTCCACCAATAAATAACACAGAATAAATAATGTCGCTGATAAATAGGCTGAATGACATTCACCCCAGTGCCAGTGCCGGGGGAGCTGAACTGATACTGCTCGCTGGCCTGCTGCAGCACCCACTTAATGACTCACTGCTTCCTGGATGTCAACCGGGTTTATATTCACCTTTATTGTACTAATAACTAGACAATAGTTCCTTGCTTTCTGCCAGCCACCTCCATGTCAGAGATTTTGTTAAAACCTGACAAATGACTGCTTTCCTCCACAGAAGTCTTCAGTTTTACTATCTGTGCTCGGCAACTGCTAAGCTAAAAAAGAGCAATCATTGAAGTAATATGTCCTAAACACAGAGTTGGTATTTGCTACACAAGTAAAAACTGCAAACAAGAGCCATAGGTGACTCACTAAAACACTTTGGTGTGATGTATTTCCAGAGGTTCAGCAGCTAGCAGAGCACTGTAGATGGCTCAATATATGACTGCAAAGGAAAATAAATTAAGTAGCAGGAAAGCCAAGGAGAGGCTTGAAGCAAGATGCTGATACAATTACAGCAGAAATGAAATCCAAGCACTCTCTGAAGAGCTGACTAACATGTATGGTAGAACTGTTAATGTACCTGACACAATACTTTTAAAAGCAAAATCCTGTTCATTTCCTCCAGTAGGTTTGTTTCACACCGAACAGGACATGTAGTCAGAACATAATATTTAAGGCAAGGCAAGACGTGCTGGCAAGTGGCCAGCGGCCGACTTTCCTCCCGGCTGGCCCCAGCGCTGGGGGCTGGCAGGGTGCTGTCCCCCACGGAACCCCTGAGGACGGGGCTGCCAGGCACGGCAGGACGGGGGTCCCGAGGAGGCCTGTCAGCCTCCACCCTGCCTGAGAGCAGCCTGAGCCCACCGGGCTGGCTGAGGGGCCAGCGAGCCAGGCACTGCGCCCCAGCACTGCGGCAGCTCCAAGTCTGGACCATGAGGCACATCTGAGTAGTGGCTTCTCCCTTTGTTGGGCAAAGCCCCTCTGCAGCACCTGAGAGAAAGGTTTCCTTTCCTTTTTCTCACCTGGTTTCTTTATGGGTTACCCTCTCCTTCCTTTTCTTGCCTGCGGTTCCCCTCTGGTCCGGGCCACATTTGGCCCCATGACGCTGGCTGCCTGCCTGCCCTCGTCAGACCTGGTGATGGTCTCTGCCCAGTTTGGGTGCTGTGCCACTCTGGGGAGATTTGGGAAGCAGCAGAGCAGAGGGATAGCACAGGCCCTCAGTCACTGCTTGCCTCAAGTGTCACGCGTAACAGAGCTGGTTTTGCTAGCCATGGTGTCACCAGCAGAGCCCTGTCTGTTGTTGGGCCATGGTTTCACAGTGCAATCGTGTCTGAGTATGTAATTGCTTTATCTTGTAGTAACAAATCAGGTTGGAAAATGGAGCCCAAATGATAAAGTACCTAATAAAGAAAAGTGAGAAATCAGATTCCAATACATACTTGGCTTTATTAACTTAAGGCGCAGCAGTATTAAGGCATCTATTCTCACTGCTGTTTTGGTTTGGGTTGTTTGGTTGTTTTTTTTTCCAGTGGAAGGTGGAAAGTCAGACCACTGGCATGGTCAGAAACAGGTATTAGAGTCACTGGGGAGAGATAAGGTAAAAAAAAAGATGAGTTGTGGACTGTTATCTCAGCTGCGTGTTGTTTGTATCTGTCCCGAGAAGCAGTGGCTGCAGACAGCAGTGACTCAGAAGGAGGCAGCCCTGCCTTCGCACGAGGCTGTCATGCATGACAGACAGACATCATCAACAGAGGGAGAACTGGGGAATGGTAGGATTTTCCAATGAGGTTGTTTCACAGAAGTGCAGATGATTGTGTTGACAAAATATTTTCTGCTTATCTTATTCTCGATGCAAACTATCTTCTCTAGAAGTTGCCACTCTGAAATTTTGCCCTCTAGAATTAACCCCCAAGTACTCCAGAACCAGCAGGACGTTCTCCCAGCAATCTTTGTTTGCTGGTACTGCAAAAGCAGGGGCTCTCGGCACCAGGGCAGCACCGCTGATCCCAGCACCTGAGATCAAGTGCTCAGCCCTGGGCAGCACAGCATGAATGCTCCCCATGGGCGCGGGCAAAAACACTTGAAGGTAGAGGTTAGGCCCACACAGGGAGCCATGAGCACCAGCAACTTTATTTTCTGCTTTATTTGCTCTGAATAGCATCATTCTGAGGAGGTATCCACTGCTTCTCTAGGAAATCACATCTTTAGTCATGGAGATATTTTTTTTTTTTGAAGGGTAGGCAAATATCACAAGCATTCATTTTAAATCTTCTGGTTTTATTTTTAGGCATAGGGCATTAATGAGACAAAAATGTCTTTCTGATGTATGAAAGCACTCTTCCTCTTAAATGATATGCAATGTACTGATATGAAATAATTCTATGAAGGAAAACAAATAACAGCAAATAGCATTTCTAATTGGCCCTACATACATTTGAATATATGTGGGAATTAAGCACTCTGGAATATTTTTAAAGGATGATACTGCTGCTTTCTGATGGTACTTTTTTATTTGTCCAGAATGACTTGTTTTTCTGTTTGGCAAAGAGATGTCTAACCGGCCCGTGAGTCAGGCCCCTTGGTAGACCCCCAGTGCTCTTCCTGAAAGTGTGCACATGAGGAGACTCCCGGGGATGCCCCAGTGCCACATTTCCTCAGACAACAGGCTCCAACAGGGTAACTTTTTGAAGCAGAAAAAAAATCTCAGGTTAAAACAGAAAGCTTTTTGTGCCCTTGGAGGGCAGGTCCTTCCTCTAGTCTTGTTTTTGAGCTCAGTGCCTCCTGTGTGACAGCCTCCAGACAGCCCACTCCCCCGTGTCCCCTGGCAAGTCACCATCTCTCCATTGTCACCGGGGCTGGCTCCAGGGTGCTCCCCGCTCGCATGCCAAGCCCCCAGGTGTTGCAGGCATCTCTGCCCTGCCTCACACTGCCTCTTCAACCTGAGGGTGCCCTGAGCTCTCTGAGGAGGGACAATTCCCCTCTCCTCCCAGGGGGGCTCCGTCAAACCTGAAGTGCAACAGCAAGAGCAAAGTGAATTGGCAGCTCCTCTCCCTGCCTCCGCGCCAGGCTGGGACATGCTCCACGCATCAGGCAACGGAGAGCAAAAACCAGAGCTAGGCCACCACACTGGGTTGTCTGGATTACTCCCTCTTTTGCAGAATTACCATTTGATGAATTTTTAGACCTGAATTTTTGAGCCTTCCCAAAGTAAGGGCAGGGAAAAGTGATGGGACAAAGATGACACCACGGTATTGCCGTGGGCAGTTGTGTTGGCTTCACGGCATGTCGCCCATTTGTAGTAAGAGATTGTAGTGTTTTTGTTGGGGGGTAAGTACAAATTGGTGTCAATCTAAGTGTAGAAACTCGAAACTGCATAGTAATATCCGGCTGCACAAGGTTGTTTCTTTCCAAGTTTATTTACATTGATTTTATAGTCAGAAGTGTGAGGAAGTGCACTGCAGAAAGCAACAAGAGCAGCTCTCGATCTGCTGGTACTGGCTGAAGTGCCTAGACAGCAAAATTGCATTTCTATTTTTTCTCTAAATAATTGAAGGGGGAAAAAGCCCTAACATCTTTGTCTGTAAAACTCTGTTTATACTAAGGAAAGTTTACACAGCTTGTAGAGAATTAATTTGTAGGAAATTAAACCTCTGTATCTTCTCCATCTTATATACATGGTCACCACCTCATTCCAAATCACACCACCACCGGGGTTAGGACTTTAGGATTATCAGCAAGATTTCAGTTTTCAGAAAGAAATGCTTTTAATCTTACATTGAGAAAAACGAGCAGAAAGAAGAAATGTAATCTTGCTTTATAGCCTTTTCAGAGAAGCTAGGCTCAGTTAATATCCTGACCTAAATTTGAGAGATCCTGGGAGGGTGCAATAGGTCCTGTTAGTCCTGCTCTTTATGTTGTGGGACACAATTTATGTTGGTGCCACTGGGAGTCCATTTTGCGCCGGCCTTGCTCTGATAGAGGACAAGGCATCAGCAAGAAGTGGGTGAGGGCTGCCATGGGTCTCAGCTGGTGGCAGTGGTCCTGCTGTTCAGCTTGGTACACAGACACTGCAGGGATGCTCAACTCTGCTGGGCAGCAACGGGGACTCAGGGTGGATTTGTGGGCATGGGAACCAGGAGAGCTGTGAGTTGCAGGAAAGCAGCATCAAAGTGACAGCCCAGGCTCTGTCTCCCTCTTCCCACCGGCCTGAGGAGTGCCAGGAAAAAGCCAAACTTTCCGGTCAAAATGGAACGGGAAGCTTACAGTGTTTGGGGTCACTTTAAGAATGTAAAAAAGACAGACTCCTGGATGAACTTTTTATATCCTCTGATCCTTTGCCTCTGCACATCCTGCACTCGTGGGCAGTGGGAATGACAAAAGCCTGAACTGTACTTGTAGTATTTTTAGCCCAGGCTGCAGCAAGAGGTGCTGGACATCTTATGGGAGAGCACGTTTCCACAGACCTTCAAAACATTTGTTTTTATCCATAAGGCTTGGGTAGAAGTCAGCTGCCATCTGAGTCTCTGACACCGGTGTTTGTCCGTCAGTTAGCTGAAACAGGTATGCTTGTGCTTGTGAAAGGTACTTGTCATAAATGAACACTGCACCTAAATAGAAACTGCATCCAAGGGCACTTGAAATCTGTGGCCAGTGGAGACGTTTCAGTGAACGTGAAATCCTTCTCGAGGTGCAGAGGAGGAGTGAATGAGTCCAGGGGTTCGGGTTTCAGCAGCAGCCATGCACAGTTGCTTCGGAGTCGTTCTGCATGGCTTTGGGAAGCTGCTGGGCTGCGCAATGCTGTGAGGCCCCGTCACCCCACGCTGCTGGTGTTTGGGACTCTGAGGGTGGCCAGCCTGCTGGTAGCCTCCAGCCCTTCCTCTGTGGTGCCATGCGAAACCCCCTGTTAGTAGAAACCTCCTTCACACCTGGAAGCAAAACCCCAGTTGGGTTCATCTGATAAGGAGGAAGGAAACAAAAGTGTCATTTCAGTGTTTTCAGTAGATTTCCCTTGTGTCCTCAGGGAGTTCAAGTCCTCCCTTGGATTCAGCTGGCCTCTGCAGCTCTCGTGGCCTTCCTTGTTTAGCCTGGCACAGCTTGAAGTTTTCCACTGAACCATCACCAGGCGTTCACAGTAGCATCCACCCTCCCCCACACACATCCTCAAGTTGTGGATGTCTTTTAAAACCAAAATAAGAGCAACAATAAATAAATAGTGCAATCCAGGACTCCTGTGAGAGAGAAGGATGCAGCATTAGTAATAATTAAGGGTCAAAACATAAAGAAAAATCAGACAGGAAATAATGGGGGAGACGGGACGGGACACAGCAGGGGTTGGATGTGACTGAGGACACTGAACTGGCAGCCGCATTGCTGACTGATGCCTGAAAGAGCTGGTGGTCTCCGATCCAGGTTGTAGGGGGTCATGGTACTCTTGTTGCATGGCCTCTCAGTAGTGGGGACCCTTACACCGAAGATGTGCTGCCGTGCTGGCCCAATGGGGCACCCCAAAAGCACAGCCAAGCAGCACAGGCAGGCCCGCATGGAGACTTGCTCTCCTGCGGATTGTGCTGGAGATCTGCCATGGACTTGGTCCAGCACATCTGATGAGTACTAAATTCACTGCATTTTTTAAAGAGGAAAAAAAATTAGATTTATTTTCAAGATGGATCATGATGTCTTTAACTTGCTTTTTTTTTTTTTTTTTTTTTTTTTGTAAAATAAAGACCAGTGCTCGGAGGGAGAGACCTCTACCACACAAAATCAATATCAATTACTACGCTGTAAAAGACTAGGCCATGCATACGTGCTGCGGCAATGACCAAACCGAATCCCCTTTGTGCAGGGAGTACTTAGCTCTTTCATAGCATTTGTGGCTGTAGTGGTAGTTGAGCTATTACAGGAACAATTGCTGAGGCTAGCTGACGTCAGTACTTGAAAAGAACTTCACCTGTTTTAGAAGCAAAAATAAAAATGGATGTCTGTAAAAAAAAATAAAATAATTTAAGGTAATCAGAATGCCATACAATAAGAGCTCGGTTGCACATAATTGGTGCTCCTCTCATTTAGCTTAGCCGTTTGTCTGTATTCAATTTCCTCACATGGTTTGGTTATTGCTTTTGGTTATTACTATCTATATCTAATGACAAGTAAACCTTTTTCTCATTCCTTTCAAAATGGCCTCGTGTTATTTTTCATTTAAAGGGAAAATACACATGTATCTGCTGGGCAAAGTCCTAGATAAGTTTTGTAGTCGCAGGTTGCTACTTTATTCAGAATTGAGGCAGGCTGGCCGGTCGGCTTTGGTGAGCAGCTGTGTGTGAGCAGAGGGAAAGACACAGGGTTTCATCTCGGAGGTAGAGCTCTTGTACCACACTGGCAGTTTGGTGCTTTGGGGTTAGTGCTTTTCTGTCAAGGTCAGGTTTTAATTCAGCATTTTAGGGTCAGTGCCAGGGGCCTTATCCTGGTTTCCTAATCTAACCTGTGTCGCTCAGTATTTCCCTGGATCTCCTGAGCTAAAATCAGTACAGTACTCAGGACCTAAAAGTTATCATTTAGCATTGCAGTGAAGAATTTAAACTATATAAACATTTGCAGAAGCATGAGTTGAAATAAAGGTTTTAAAAGTTTCCAATTAATGGATAGAGCGCCTTCCAAGCCCTAAAGAAAAGTAACTTTTGCCCTTGTCCCTCTCCATGGCAGAGCTCCCTTTGCTCCCTGAGGTGGTGGTAGAGGTTGCACGGTGGCTGGCGAGTGCCCTGGCTGCCTGCACGATACCTGTCCCCGAGTGGTGGGCACCCTCCTCGCCACGGGAGCTGTGCATTGTCTGTGAGGACGTACAGCCGTCGCTTCAGGTAGCTTAGGAAATGCCCAGCTCAAGGCAAGGGAGTGATGACCCCGAGTGCAGCTCTCTACAGCCAGCCCCTCGCACCTGCCTGGGGCTCAGGGGGGAGTTTTGGAGGCACCCTGGCTCCTCTTCCTCCTGGCACTGACCGTGGCCTCTCCTGCTTCTCCAGCAAGGCAGGCTGACCTCTCTGTTGCCCTGTAGTGTTCGGCAGGAGAGTTTCTTTTACAATCTCCCTTCACCAGAGTGCTCTCCCTCCCAGCCCCTCTGCCCCAGCATTAGCTGCTTATGTTATCAGACTTCGCCCCAGATGATCTGTTACTTGGGTCTTCATCCAGGATATATTAATTTGAAAAAGAGGATCATCAAGTTTAACAGCTTTCCTTTCCTGTGCCAGCTGCTGTAATTTCTCCTGTCACCTCTTGGGATTGTCACTCAATACTGAGACAAAACCGCGCAGAAAAGGCAAGAAAGTCCCTTGTTTAAAATGGGCTCTGTTCAAGGAATGCTCCCCCTCCCCAAGCATCGGCTGAATGCTCTCCTCAGATGTGTAGAAAGGGCCAGCTGAAATGTGTATATTGGAGAACCATATTTTGCTGAATGTTTACTCTTATGAGATTTCTGATGAGATTACTAGATGACCTCTTAAAGCCCTTTCCCACCCAATTATTTATGATTCGGGGTTGCTCTAAGTTCTCATAATGGCTCCTTTATGACTCCTTACATAGTTTACTTGCTATTGAAGTTAAATGAATTGGTTAGTAAATTCCTGGATGCCCCTTTTTATAACTCAGTTGAGTGCTGTATTTTGTGGCTCTGAAATCCTCTGGCACCTCATCTGTTCTCCATGAACTTTCAAAAATCACTGCTCAAGGTATCGCACTTCCCTCTATTAGCTCTGTTAGCAATCTCGGATGCTTGTCGTTCAGTCCTGTGGGTTTATAAATACTTTCCCAGGAATTCTTTTCATCTTCCCCTTTGATTTACTCATGGTTCAATCAAATCATCAGTCAAATCCAACCTCAAAGTTCTCTCCCTCCCCGCCTTGATTACAAAAAGGCAGCAGTAATTGGTGAAGAGACCTCAGTTTCCCAACACAGGACAAATGCTCTTATTTAAAGCAGTCAGCTGAGACCCAGAAAGACTTAATTCTTGCTGTACATTGAACAGCTTTTCTGTTCATGATTGCAGACAACACGTTGGTCAGATAGCATACAAATCATCCTTCTATACAGGAAAGTTTCTGGTGAACTACAAACAAATATTTGATGTGGGTATCAAGACCATCACTGCTTGGTGACCACTCGGACCACATCTCATTTAATAATTTTGCTTCAAAATTCAAGTTCTGGCAGCTCAGCAGCAGATCAGGCAGGGTATAACAAAATGGGGTTAGACAAGTTAATGTCATAATAGGAAGAATACTAATAAATAGTCCATAATACGTGTAACGATCCACTGATTTTTAAATGTCCTGAATCCCCTTGACAGGAACACTGATAATGACCTAAATCTGATTAAATCTTGAATGAATTTGGCTTAGTAAGGAATATGTAGGCAAAATCTCCCTTGAAAGTGTGAACAATCTTAAATAATTTGGACAAAACTGTAATAAAATAAATAATTATTCAGATTAGTTTTACATGGCTCCCATATGCCACAAACTATGCTGTGGTTGAATCTAGATGAATGCTAACTCACCAATATATAAAGGTACATTTAAGCAGATGAGAAACAGGTTCAGCAGGAATCAAAAAATCAGATTAAAAAATTAAAACCAATAGTTCCTGGTTATCAGGTGCACGTCTGTTGAGGGAATCGCTTGGCAGTAAGCCGTATGGACCAGTCATATTTCTGACTATGTGCTGGTCTCAAAACACTCCGGCCTGCAGTAGAGGCTGTTCAGTTAACTCTGCTTGAAACCCTCCTGCACGTTTACAGTCAGAAAATCTTCCATGTGATGTAGAGAAGAAAGGCACTGAGGTCCTGATTCTACACACACGCATATGTTTACACCCATGAATTAGAGTGGGAACATTCATGTGCAGAAAGCTTAGCATATGTGTTAATCTTTGCAGGACTGACATGCCCAGTCCTGATACAGATCCTTGATGGAGCTTGCTTTCCTGCCAAGTGTTTATCCTGAGCTCCAAATGGGCCAGTCCTCCCTCACGGCAGGGTGTGAGCTTCCCCCACAGCAAGATCTGCCTGCAGAGAGATTTCCCGCAGCAGCTCCAAAAATATGTCCTTTGGAGAATACTTTTTCCCACCTTCTGCAAGTCTCAACCCATGTGACATTCAAACTTTTTTCTTACGTCGCATCCCTCCATTATAGGGGAGAACAACACTGGCTGCTTTTTCTCTTTCAGGCATCTCCAGAGACGTGCTCTTTCTATTTCAGTAGCTTTTCAGTATATCTGATACAGCCTATCGATACAGGGCGCAGCGGCGTTTAGTGTCATCTGTCTGTACTTGCAGACCTTGAATTTTGCTCTCACAGTGGCAAGAGTGGAGAAGGACTTTTCTAGAAATAAATAGCACTTATTTAACCAAATATTATTTCAGCTCCTGAACTCCAATAGTGACAAGTGACAAGAACTAGATTCTTAGATTTCACCAAATGTAGGCAGTATTATGATGTGTGGGTGTCTGTTGAAAAATAGACCATGATCTTTAGAAGAGCCCATTGTGTTATTTCTGAATAGTCCAAATCCACATCTATGAGCCCCACTCCTGTAGATCACAGCTTTGTCCTTGTCCTCCCTGATGTGTCCCTTCTGTTTGAATCATTTTGTTGTGAGAAATCCTACCTAGTAACAATATTTTGCTGAGATCTTCAGTAAAGCACTCGTCATCCTCCCTCCTTCTTCCTCCCCCACAGTTTCATTTGCTTTCACACTTGCAAATGTCCCTTCTACAGCTGATTGCTTACCTCCTGTTAAATAAAAAATAATGGAAATCTAACTGGTAGATTTGCCTGAGAAAGATTGCGGGTGCTTAAACATAACCATTGCACCCAAAGATCGTACTGAATGAGTGATGCACAACTTCACCAACTGGTGTTTACAGCTGAAATATTTTCTGTGTATGTGAACCACAACAAACTTTCCATTGCCTGTGTAAACAAAATCCTGCACAACAGAAACCAGGGACTATCCATATTCATGAACGTAATTGAGGATTTTTTTCAGTTATCCATTTAAATGTATAGAAACTGAATTGAAATCCAGGCGCAAGGAAATTAAACAGGGTGGTAATAGAGATTCTTCAATGTACCTATGTCATTTGTATTCCTAGAAGTATCACAATTTTCTAAGCTTCCTAAAAGTGTGAAGTGTATCTCTGTTTCCCACATACATTACTCCACACACATAAGTCATCTGTTAAAATAGGCTCTGTAATAGTCTGAGAAACGCCTCTGTATCTAGCATGTTTGTTTTGGCATTCGTGCTCCAGGCAGATGCACGGGAGAAGGGCCCAAGGCAGGAGGGGGATGATGGCTGTCCAAGGGGCCTGTGACACTTGGGGATAAGTAAGCAAAATAAAGACATTCGTGAGAAGAAAGTCTGCTCTCCAAATCCTCTCATCTCTTAGAAAGTGGATCAACAAATCTGGGTGACAGGAATAGACATCTTTGTCTGTGTGTATGTGCATACACGGGACTTCAGTCCCAGGACCTTTGCTTTGGCACCTCCACAAGCTTCTCTGCCCTCTTGTTTAGCAGCTGAGCATCATGATTACTTTCACAGTGGACAGAAGCAGGCCCAGAATTGCAATCCTGGTCCCTGGGGTCCATTTGTCCAAACGAAAGAGACATCCCAGTGCTGGGATAAGGATGTGCAGAGGCATATCTCTGAGTGCTTTGCTAACAGCTAAAGCCAAACTCCTTCATGGGGCATGGCAGCAAGGAGGGGATGCCGTGGGCTGCCCAGGGAACACGCTGGCCAAACCCGAGTATGTGGGTGCTGCTTAACCCAAGATCTCACCCTTGAGGATGTGGGCAGTGGTACAGTTAACAGGTGAATGTCACTCAGGCATCAAAGGGGAAGAATTCTCAGAGCATTGTGTTTTTAATTCAGTCATCATGAGATTTCCATTGAGTAAGACAGCACATGTCAGATATTCAGTCCTTTATTACTTAGAGGAACTTCCTAACACATTGGAAACTTCAAAAGATCTCATCTGATCCCCAGATTGGAACCTGGTACTATTGCAGTGGTTGTAGCTGGACTTGGATTTCCAACAAATGGATAAGCTGCGAGTAGGGTTCGGGGAGGCACCAGCTATTGCTGTCAGGAATGACTCGCTGTAGCTCTGCCAGAGGGGCAAGCGCCCGGTGCTGGTGCTGTTACCACCTGATGCATCATGCTGTGAGTGAGGCAGGCGGTAACCAGCTCCGAACTTGCTCTGTCCATCAGTTCAGCAAACTTTAAATAAAACTCCCACCACATTTCTGGTTTGATTCTCTACCTGCACAGACCTAATGAAGCCGTGTACGGAAAGGACAGTGCTCCTATGAAATTCAGTGGGAAAAAAAACCCCAGGTTAAATAACAGGATGCAATTTGCATGTGTGTTTTCAAAAAAATCCTATCCTGCCAATGGCAGTATGGACTGTGAAATAAAATAATAGCTGTGTCTTTCTGTTCCCAGATGGCCTTTAGCTGATTGGCACTTGAGTATGCAGGGACAGCAAGGTGCACTCTTTTACCTTTTTCTTTACATTTCATCCAACTGTGCTTTGTAGGAAGATAGTTATCAGCATCAGTAGGAGTTGGAAGCAGCAGGGAATAGCACAGTTCAGCGTGCTTCTGCTTCAAGAGGGTGCTGTTGAATTACTGCTTAGCAATCCAGAGGCCCACTGCATCACCAATATTTAACATGTCCAATTACTGCAATCTTTGTGTTTTATTATAGGATATTATTCATTGGTAATGTACCTGAAATCAGAGGGACAACAAAGAAAGCAGTGAAGAGCTCTGTAGCACTCATTTTTCCTAATGAAAGGGATTTTCTGTGCATGACAGATTGTACACCTGTGAGAAATTGTAGCAAACAAACAAAATCCAGATCTGTTGCAGTAAATTTTTGTCAATAGCATGCATACACTAAAGCACAAATCTCCGTGAAAAAGTCCTCAGCGTTAAGAAGCAATTCCTGCAACAGTGTTTATTTTTGCCTTGTGATAGTCCCACACAGCGACTTATGTAGACATTCCAGACATTAAATTATCTGAAATTGGACAAATATCTACACAAAATAAACATTCAGAACGTACAGAAAGAGAAAAAATTTGGGAAGTATTGTTCAGTCTGCAGCAGGCAGCCCTGAAAAGAACATAGCAGGGGTTGGAAAACATACCTCAGGTTAATAGCTTCTCAATTGTAGGCTTCATAGTAGCACAGGCTCTTCTTTTTGAAAGGGCTAAAGAGGAGCCAGTTCTCCCTGTGCACCCTCCAGTCATGCTGTTGCATAAGTGCCACGAAGTGCTGCACTTGTTCAGCTATTTTACACGTGGGCCATATTTGCGGAGCGTATTCGCAAGAAGGTGGTGGTGAGACAGAACTTCATTCAAACGTTCCTCCTAACAGCCGCGCGCCCCGCTTTGCTGCACCATCCAGCCCTTTCCTGGTGAATGCAGAGATCAGAATTAATCAGGGAACTGGGCTGGTTTTTCTACTTTGCATTTGTTTTGGTTACTTTACTCTTCATTCTTTGCCAGTTGTTTTCTTTTTCCTTCTCCCTGTCTTCCGCCTTGCCCTCCTCATACCTGCCAGTGAATAAGTGCTGGAGGGAGAGGCCAGTGTGCCCTGGGCCACAGGCTGGAGCTGGCCCCCACAGGCAGCAGAGCCTCCCCCGTGGCTGTGGTGGGCACCCTGCAGTCCTTGCTGAGCCGCTGCGTGATGCCTCCTTCCATGCCTCTCCCCGTGGGGTGGTGCACACACTGTCAGGCACCCATCCTGCTGCTCCCATGCCATCTGGAGCTGGAGTGGGCAATGACATTCCAAGCATGGGAATGGATTGCTCCTTCTTCTGCCCCCCTGCCTGGGAGGAGATGGTGAGTGAAATACCGCAACTCAGAACCGAGCCAGTGAGCCCCACGTGCTGGCTGGCATGTTGGGCTGAGGGGTACATTTGAGGCTGCCAGAATGGGTATCTGTAAAAATAAGTTCCCACTTTTTACCTTTCTTAATAATTCATCTATTTCTCTACTCTTGTAGTTTAATTAACAGTGATATACATGACTATAATGTAGTCACGTCAAATGCAAACGTGCAGTTGAGATGGCCCCAGGTCCAGCCTGTGGGAAGGTTTTCAGTGGCTTCAGAGCATCCGTGCAGGGAGGAAATTGCTGCAGCAGCTTCTGTGAGGTACTCGGCTTTCCCCTGTCTATGAGCTGACCCACAATGTGCAAAAGCAATCTCCCAGAGCACCCACATGTGAAAATATAAACTCAGTTTGGCAGCTTTTGGGATTTGAAATTTCACTTGGCCAAGTTTTTCTTGGTGATTCAAGTGGTGCTAGGAGAGAAAGAGCGAAGAGGAGTGGGGCTATGTCAGCACGAGGCAGATACGAAGCCGGTCTGTTAGCTGGCAGGTAGCCTCCGCAGGCAGCAGCACAGTGCCGTGAGACTCGAGGCATTGCTTCTCCAGGCAGAGATGGCCCTTAGTTTGGCGCTAAATCCTTAGCAACAGTTAAGCAAAGAGGTGATGAAATGAAATGCCTTGCAGAAGGGTTCACGTGGAAAGCTTGACCAGTGTTTTTGAGACAGAGAATCGTGTGAGTGGGAAGTGTTTGTAAGCTATTGGAGATTTTTTTTACCCTGTTAAGCTTGTGGTCTCAGCGCCCTCAGTGCATGTTGCTGTGAACGCTGTGCCAGAGCAGCATGTGAGCACTATTAGAAAGAGAGATGCATCGTACATCATGTTCAAGATTGACTTCTTGTCTTCTACTAGCTTGGCATGAACACACAGACCTGCTAATTTTACTGTAAGTACAGAGATACACCAGAACAACCAACCAAGTAAGCCATGAACCAGTTTAAAGAGCTTAGATATGAAGTTTTTCATGGCAAAGGCTTTCCACGATCACATCCAGTTGTCCATCAGCCTGGCTAGAGGGTCACTGAGGTGTTCCACATGACTGTGAAGAGTACACAATGTCATGGCATAAATAAAGGTAGTCAAATAACAATACCTGGATGGCGGAGGAGAGAAAGCCTCTTAAGACTAGTTGGGAGGCTTTTTGGTATACTAACCTTTACCCAGGTTTCCCAAGGATATTATCTGCTTGCCAAATGTGAGCACAGAAATTCTATACTTCATGTGCAGCTACAAAGCAGAAGTGCCATCTGGTCAAAAAGCAAATACATGCATCACCTGACAGATCTGGGAGAAAAGGAGAAATATCCCATTTCCCTGCTAACCATGCGAACTGCATTTCAGACAGAATTTATGCCAAATCATCCAGCATCGGGAGGGATGAAAACAAGGCAAATTCAGGCAGGTTCACTTCAGAGGTAGGTCTCCAGCACACCATACTTTGTTTTGAGAGCAAGCATACCATTTTTTTGCATAAGGCAAGGAAATACTTGAGTTTGGGGATGGCATTCAGAATTGAGCTGCTTTACTGGTGATCTGCGCATGCTCAGGGAGCTGCTGTCTGAAGGGACCTGCTGGCCTATGGAGCAGTGGCCTCTCCTGCAACTGGATGGTAGGGCATGTGTGACATGGAGGGAAAAATCAAAGCCACCTTTTAGGCATCATCCCTTTAGCCTTTTTTCAAAGTATTAAGTGTATTATCAGCGCAGTAGTTATGCATGCAAGGGCACTGACTCAGCCCATTCACAGGAAAATGCTCAAAGATGAAACTAAGTATTTGTGAAATTTGGGAGGAAAAAGCGCCTCACACCCTTCCCCCTCCCAGCTTTCGTCTATCACTATTTTTAAACCATATAAATGAGTTGTAATGCCAGTCGTTTCAGCAACACAGATGTTTGCAATAAGCATGCAGTTGGGAAGTGTAAAGTGAAGATGAATGTATCATTATTATGCGTAAGTAAACTTTTGTGGCCCATTTGTCAGATCAAGCTGAATTGCGTCCTGTCTTTCCAGATTACAAATGGCTTGCATTAAAGCAACAGCTTTTTAAGAAGGCTGGGAAAATGTCCTACTCCGATTGCTCATTGTAAATACTTTAGTGCAGAAACTTTGCCTAGTCTCTTCTCTCTTGGCTTTGGAAATAAAAGCTTAGGTAAAAGCGCTATTATTTCCAGTCCGAGACCCTGTTCAGTGAGAGGCTGCCAGATCCTTTCCTATCAAGGAGAGGTCCTAGCAGCTATCAACTACTGCATCTATGACAAGATGCTCAAGTGATATATAGATGCGTTCCTCCATTTGTTTTTAAGTCGCTCTTAAACACATTTTCTTTGGAGCAATGTTTCAGACAAACAAGACAGGAAGGTAGGTTTTTTTTTTTTGCCTTTAAACTAGTGAACATTTTTAAAAGTGAGCTATGCTTCAGTGTTTTTTGGCACACGGAATCCATCTTAATGTGGAGTACATGACAAAAAGTGCCATGCTTTCTATAAAGATCTTAAGGAGAATGACTGAGCCCCAGTACCAAACTGTAAATTAACTATTGTCCTTTGTCAGCATCGAGTGTGCCCCATCATGTCAAATAACCACAGTTGGCATCCTGTCTATGAGCATGACCCCATTCATTCCATCCACCCAGCAGTGAATAATTCATATAGCAAGTTTTACCCTGGGCAAAATACACTGACATCAAGAGTCACTAAACTATAGTCATTCACGGAACAAAATAGTTATTCATGCTTTCAATGTGAACCATTCAATCTTGCCAGTTAAATTTAAGAATGAATCAAATTAATTCATTTAACATCTTCTGAGCTCACAATAACGTTGTTGCACGCTTGCTGTGCTTTGCTTTACTTTCTCCCTTTTTTTCCAAACTGTTTGTACCTGGAAACTGAAATGCTGTGCCAAACTGGTTTTAGTAAGTCCTGTAAAGGGAGACCTCAGGAAAGAAGATAATTCTGAAGTCATGATGCAGCGCCCTAAGCTTACAGAGTTTCTTGCATTACACATCATTAGTTATTAAATGGTAATGTGGTTATCAGTAGCATTTCATGCAGCTAAGAAAGCAATGATTGCTCCTAAACACCTGGACCTGCCTCTCGGTGTGCACGTGGCCAGGGTGCGTTGCCTGCTGAGTCTGAAGGGCTGTGCTTGGGTCTCCTCTTGCTCCTGCTCTGCCTCCAGTGGGACCTTGCCTTTTCCCTCTACAGTGGCTGCTGTGCCCTTCAGGGCTGGGGGAAGAGGTGTACCTGCACTAGAGGAAGGAAGGATTGGGCAGGCGCTCATGCTTTCTGTGAGAGCCTGCCTGGTACATTGCTCCCGGGTAATAAAGTCGATAATAGTGCTGGTCAGATGGTGGAGAAGCACAGGCAAGCAAGGGGGAGCAGGTGAGATAGGGGATTACACGAAGAGTCCTGTTATCATCAGCTCAAGCTTCTTACTGTTTCCTTGCAAGAAAGAAAATGGCTTTTGCGTGCTGGTGGTGGCTCTTTGTGTCACTTACCATGTAACTACAAGCGCGAGGGACGGTGTGAGCCCGCTCGGATGCCTCCTGTGCTGGTGGGCATTGGCAAGGATCTCTCAGGGCCACCACAAAGGCCTGGGAAGGGATTTGTGGGTGTTTTCTCAAAATGCTGTCACTTACAGGAAAAAAATGTTTCGTTGGAGGTTTATCGCAAGATGGTAAACATGGTAAGTGAGTTTTCATCTGCCGTGACCAAAAGGGCTGATGGATGGGTGGTGTCGGCGCAGTCTCGCTGAGTCATGTGGTGAGGAGATTGCATTGTTAAACCTCCACGTGCGGTGGCTCCGTCCTTTCAAAGCCCGGTAACACCAAGAGGTGGGATGGGAGTGGCACCTAATTAGGAGAAGTTAATAATTTACTCTTTTGTGAGTGAGGGTGTGCTAACAATATTTGCACTGCAGGCTCTCTCCCCTTTCAGTGTAACCACTTTAACCTGTTGCATGCTGGTCATTTCAGGGGTGATGGGCATCCGTGGCCTGACAAGAGGAGCATCTTTTGGTCTTGGAGGGATTGATGTGTGTTCTTTGGCTCTGTGGCTGACAATGTTTTCTCCCCAGCCTGCAGTAACCTCTATGCCCACGTGCATCTCCAGGCTATTTCAGCCAGTCTTCAACAGCTATTTCACTTATACTGCACAAGGTCCCTCACGCTTTCTGTTTAATTGCTTTGTTTTCTTCCCAGATGTGTTTAAGTTGCTTTGTTTGAAAAATAGCAATGGAAAGGTGCTTGAAAAAAAAGTAAGTGTGGTTTACTGCACATCACCTACAAGTGAAGCTGTAGAGCTGGTGTAGGGATTCATCTGAGGCAGGATGGATCCCTTGCTGCCACCACCCTTCCTGCCCTATGATCGCTGCCAAGCCTAAAATTTGGTGTAAACTCCTGAGCATCTTCCAAGCTGACAAGTCCTCTTTGGAGATGATTTCCTTATGGTTTGGCGCAAAATAATTAGCTGAAAAGTATTTATCACATCCTTCTGGAAAAATAGATCATATTCCAAAACACGTGCTTCCCTCTTAGAAATCACAGCTTCTGATCTGTGTAACATAACACTGTCAAATCCAGGTCACTGCTTTTATTGTGATTAGGGATGTATGTGCTGCGTTGTTCCAGCCTCTGCTTGAGGCCGGCTGCCTGTGTGCGGTGCGGAGAGAGGCAGGTTTGGTGCTGGACATCACGTGGCAGGGTCATGCAGAGACGGGACACTGCTGTTGTGGGATGAAGTGGCTTCATTGAGACAGCACAGCAAAACTGTGCAAAATCAGCCTGTATCAGCGTTTGATCCCCTGGACATGTTGTCTCACCTTAGTAGAAGAGTGCTTTCAGCTACATGAGCCCTCGTGCCTTCATGTGAACTACAACCACATTTACTGCAAGAATTTAATTGTGCAGGTCCAGGTTATCTAATGGACATGACTAATCCACTGTGGTTTACTTTGGATCACAGTTCACCTGGAAAAGCTCCCTGAGGTGTTGGAGGGAGGAAGGGAACATGGGTGCCTGCATCAGAGCTTCCCTGATCCCTTCCCAACTCTTGTCTGCAGGAGTGACAGTTCTTCGGTGCCACCTCCCTGATGTGGTTCAGGGGGAAAGAGCTCTCTGGGGGCTTTCCCAGCTGGAGCAGAAAGAGCAGCTTCTCACTGGGCATTCACCAGATTTTAGTATGTGCAGCCTGTTGGCTATCCATAAAACAAAACATAACAGAAAACAGCTCCCTCTCCTCCAGCGATCCAGTTGCAAGGGGGGATATGTACCTGTGTGGGAAATTCTGGTGCAATCACAGTTTTGTGTGGGTTATCTGAGGCCACGGGCTGTGTGTGTGGGGGTTATCTGGGGCCATGAGCTCTGTGTGTGTGTAGTCTTCTTTTCAGGTGCTCCTTTTTTAAAGGTGAGGAGTATACGAGGTGTGGATTATTTTAAAAAAGAGGAAAATTTCTACTCGGGGGATTCATTTGCATTTTAGTAAACTGGCTTTCTGACCCTGTTTTCTTGAAATTGCTATGGTGTCCTCCAAAAATCATGCTGGTAGAGAGAAGAGCCCTTGCCCTTGTCCTCGCCCATGGCAGGCTATGCTTCAGCCCCTGGGAGGGAGAGGCTGAGGGCTGGCAAAGGAAGGGCCACCCGTGACAGTTGTCTCTATCTAGACAAACCTCTTTCGTTTGCTCTCAATTTGTTTATACCTTAAACCTCTGGCAGTTTCAGGACTAGATAATTTACTTCTGGCTGTTGGTGACTTTTTTAACCTGGCAGAAGAAGGCACGAGAAGAATCGGTGAATAATCGTTAAAGCTAGACAAATTCAGGCTCAGAAGGTGGCACACATTTTTCACAGTGGTCATAGTTAACCATCAGAGCAACTTCTGTAGGGATTCAGTGGATTTTCCATCACTTGAAGGCTTTAAATCGAGCCTGCGTGTAATGTAATATGCTTTAAGCGGAACTTGCAGACTTGATTCAGAGTTGCCTGGGTGAGATTTTTTTGGTCTGTTTTGTGCAGCTGGACAGAGCAGATGGTCAGAAAAGCTATGAAAATAACTCCCCCTAAGAGATCTGTGTTTAAATAAGCAAGCAAACAAACCCCTTGAAAATTATATCCCCACATACAAATGGGATGAAAATGACAAGTCCTTAGCAATACTCGGAAAGGAAATGTTTATGTCTGCTGTAACTGACTGGTTTGGGTACTCCAGACACAGGGTGATTTGTAGGAAAGCCTGATAAACTGCTGGTGCTGAGAAGGAAAGGGTTAAGATGTGGCACTTGTCGGGGGGATGGCCCCACACCCTGCAGCCCCACGGTGCTGACAGGAGCAGGGCAGTGGTGTATCCCTGCTCTCTGACTGTTGGCATCCCACCCACACCGGAGTGAGGCGCTTCGGGTCCCGGGGCACCCAGCACCCGGCGGGGTGCGGAGCAAGGCTGTCCCAGCCAGGCAGCACACGGGGAGGCCGAGCTCCTCTTTAAACCCGGCTGCCCAACCTGGGTCAGCCTGTCCAGCCTTCTGAGTGCTTGGATCAGGCCCCTCTCCCCTAACAGCCAACCTGGGAAGGCACCAGCCCTCCCAGAGAATGTCAGAGAACGGTTGGAGTGCTTCATTAGAGAGAACCTAATTAGACGTTTATTATTTATGTGATTTTACATTAATGGCCTGGCAACAAGATTTATTTCTCAACTTATTTGTTTCACAATGTGGTTTCTTCAGCAATCAATTGATATTTGGTTAGCTTAATAACTATCTTGTTAAAATGAAATTAAATGCTGCTCTGATTTAACTGTATTAAAATAAATGTTGTCATTGTTAATGAAATGCAAATAACTATTTAAATTGTGGCAGTGCTTCATTGAGTTGCCACTGTTGGGTGGAAGGATGTCAGAGAACGCACCAGTGAGGTGGGGGACGGTAGGAGGTGCTGAGAGCTGGGACCCCCAGCCAGCACCAGCAAGGCAAACAGGACTTTCCCTCTGTCTCCAGCAGGTCCTGGTCAATAACCACAACAGTGTACAAAAGCAAAATTTCTCTGTTTAAATGGGAAATCTGTTCTTTAATTTTCACTCTCTGATACGCCCACTAGGCCAGAAATGAAACCTGAGTCTGGCTACGAGCATCTAAGAGCAGATGCAGGTCCCTGGTGTCCGAATAAAGGTTTTACAGGCAATGAATTAAAATGAGGGATCCTCAGGCTTTCCCTTCAGTGTGGGACAAAGCCTGACAGAAAGGTGGTCCCCATGCTCGCTCATCTCCTGGCACCGTGGGGTCCCACATGCAGAGGCCTGAGCCCCCCACCTCGGCGGACATGGGAGGAGGCAGGGATAGGAAGACAACTCCTGTGCAGGTTCCCGCTGTGTAAATGCCTGTCCCTCCCACCACCCCATCACGCCCTGTTCCTCTGGCAGGTAGCAAACACAGACATGGAAAAAGACTTCAGTGAGTTTGGGCTGGAAATAAGGATTCATGAGCAGATAAGCAGCTCATTTGCCATCATCTTCCACTGCTCCGTAGGTACAAGGAGGAACCTCTGGGCGCAGCCAGTGGGTTACCAAACACCAGCAAACTTGGCTTCTTCAGTGAACTTAGGGGTAAGAAAGCTGTGAGTCTCTGCAGACATTTCCATCTCTGTAGATGGAAACAGCGATGTCCATACAAAAGTCAAAAGCTTCCCACTGATTCAGATGCCTACATGAAATAGCAACTGGTTCTGTATTTTTTTTTAATGTGCAGATAAATCGTTCATTTGTATCCTTGGCTGAATTTGTATGCACAGGTCCTTATCATTGAGTTACAAGTACTGCAAGGAACAGTTGCGTGTACAAAGTTGGAGCAATGCCCACAGAGAAATCCTTGAAATAACTAACTGCAAAAAAGGATAGGTCACAGGGTGAGTTCCCAGTCCTTCTCTCCAACAGCATGAGCACATCCAGGCACTCAATATTCACACAGACCATTAACCACCAGTGGTGCAGCAAAGAACAAATTCCTAACAAAAACTGTGCTGCAATTTGTAACACTGGTATTTTTGCCCACGTGTGTTAACATTATTGACAAAAGTGCAAGGAACACATGTGCATGCTACAGGGAGATGTTATTCAACATGAAGTGCAGTACAGGATCTGCATTCCCTCCGCAGTCCACATACAGGCATTTCATCACATACATGGGATTTTTTTTTTTTGCATTTCCGGATATAATGATGATCTAAGATCTAAGCCTGGGTGATATAATAGATAGGATGAGGGATCAGAAAAAAAAAAAAAAAGGGTAAAGTTCAGCTCAGTATGAAATGTCCAATGGTGTGGTTTTTAATAAAGTTAGATGAACAACATATGATGCCTTGTGCTATATTAATCTTCCGGCGCTTGATGCTTCACATGATTTTCCAGCAGCTTTCATTTATTGAATTTCCTGCTTAGATTTTTAGTGAAAAGCAAGGAAGATTATGAAACATCCTCTTTTTAATTCTGATTTAATTGCATACAATTAGCTAAATACATCATTTGCTACAACTTCAGTTAATACATTGTTAAATATTATTTTTACAATAGTGTGCCAAATTACATTAATAATATTTGGCGTCATTAGCACTAGATTACAAAAATATTTGCATACTGCTTATTAGGATGTGATATGAAGTGTTTCCACATTGGTTGACTATGTAGGTGACTAAGGATTATGAAATAGTTCTCAGCCCATACCCTGGATTTTAAAGCTTCCAGATTTGTTTGTTTATTTAAAAAAAGAACTAAAGTCAAGTTCCTGACACTGTTTTTGTGGCATGGTTTTCTAGAATATGTGCATTCAGCCTTATTCCTGTTCAGACTGTGCTTTCGTAGTTATACTTAGCCTGCCCCAATTCCCTGAAGTTTGGTTTCTTTATTCTTCTCTATTTTTCAGTCTGCCAAGAATGATGAGGGGAAAATTGATCCTGCCTTGGGGATGAGGGACCAGAGTAAATGACCTCCTTGGGGCCTTTCCAACCCTATTTTTCTTCAGTCCTGTGTAGTCTGGAGCTGTCATGCATCCAGCCGGCTTGTGGTGGAGTTGAAGCAAACTGGTGTCCACGCTTGGCTGGAGCTTCTGTACTGAGGAAAAGAGAGCAGGGCAGCTCCAGTCACCACTTGGTGTTTTTATAACTGTTGTGCTGCTGCGGCAGGGGGATGCAGGGCTCCCTCGTCGGTCAGATGTCCTCTTGTTACTGCTGCTGCCATGAGGGATTTTGTCCCCCAGCTCCCAGGTTTCTTGGTGAGCCCTGGGACGCTGGCTGCCTCCCGGCTGGAGGGGATTGCTGTGGTGCCTGACTGCACCGAACACCCTTCGCTGCAGAGCCTGGGACATACGGCATTTGACAGTAAGGCACCGTGCCACAACTGCGGAAGAACTGGAGGTGTTGCCTGATGTTGCACAGCACAGAAAACCAGTGGCAGCTCGTGCTGAGGTGTGCCAGCCAGCGGTGTGCTATCAGGATAGTGCCAGAGGGACCAGATTTCATCCTGGGTTCAAACTTTGTCTCTTCTAGCCCTAGGGACAGCTCACTTCAGGGCTTTGGTCTGGCCCAAAAGTGATGACAGGAAGCATTTGCAAACTTGAAATGACATTTGGCTTTCCAGGGCCACCCAGTATTTGGGCCTGCCTTTCCAGGGCTACAAGTACTTCCAGGTGTTTGGGGCAGAGCCATATGTAAAAACATCCTTCTCAAGAGCAATAGCGCTCTGCCGCTTGTGCTAGCTGCAGCATGGAAACAACAAACAGGAAACCTTAGGGATGAGGGTCAGACAGAAATATAGGTTCTAGCGACTAATTGGAAATGTCAAAGATTAATGATTAATTTCGAAGAATCAAAGTGAGGTGTTACTTTAGTTGTGGTGCCAAATTCAGGGCTGATCGGCCTGGAGGCCGGAGCTCCTGGGTGTGCCAAGCAGATACCGCAGCTGCAGCGAAGCAGTAGCGCTCGGTTCTTACGCAATACTCTGACATTTGTGATTTGCTTTGAAAATAAATATGTAGCTGCAGCTCAAGAAATGCACAAACTCTGCCCCAGAGCTGCCTTTACTCTTCTCGGGGATCACCTCTGGCAAAAGGGGAGTTTAATCTCTGTTTTTCCTGCAGTCCTTGGGCTGGATACCTGTGTCTGTTCTGGTGGTAAACCCAGGCAGGAAGCGAGGCTGTGGAGGCTGTTTGAAGGCTGTGGGGTGTAATAGTGAGCTAACAGAGAAAGAACAATTGCTCTGGCTTTTATTGTGTCCTTCTGGATTTTTGTTCAAAAGTAAAATTCCAGGATGCTGGTGGAGGGTTTCTTTATTTCTTTCCTTTTTTTCTTTCTCTCTCTTAGCATCTTGAGACAAAAGTGTTTAACAACAGACCTTAATAGAATGGAAAGTAAGTAACAGCAGAGAGCGAGCAGAGTGAGGTGAAGTGAACATGAACTAGTTTCCGCAGCCTTTGACAGCTCATCTGGTGGGAATAATGAGTAATTTATGTAGCGTTCCCCACTTCAGATTATCGAGTGGCTAGACTGAAGCTGGGAAACACTCCAGGTCCAAATCAGATACAACAAAGGGGATATTTGTAGTCCTTTGTGTATTCCTTTATTGTATTCGTTTTTATTAATTTCCTGATACTGAAAGTATTTGGGGTGGGGAAGACAAGGTTTCACATCCCACACTCTGTCCTCATGGTAGCTGCTCAGAGTGCCGGTGTCAGCACATCCGTGGCAGCTCTGCCGAGGCTGCAGTGTTGGCTGCAGAGGAGATCTCAGCGTCGGGTGGGTGCTCTGCCTGCCTCTGCTGCGTAACCCATCACGTCCTTGAACCCACCACTGAGCAGTGAGAAGGAACTGAAGAAGAATTTAGGTTTCGTTTGCCAGTAGGGAAGGTCACTGTGAAGTACCACCAAATCATCTGCTGGTCTACAAGCAAGTCAGTCTGACTCTTCAGGTCCAGACTGACACTCAGCTGGTTCTGGTTTGTCCCAAAAACTGGACTACCAGAGGACAGCCACCTCCTCAGCAGAAAACATGGCAAGAGCGAAACTGCAGTCCCTTTCTCTGCAACTCAGCCCGTACAGCAGCTCCTCCCCAGCTGAGTGTCTGACAAACATCCTGAATTTGTAACCTGGTGGCCATACCCACAGCCCTGGTCTCACCATAGAGCCAGCATCGCTGGTTTTCACTTTAGAGTAGTTCAAGAAAAAGCAATTAAATGTCAATAAAATCAGAAAGCAGTGTTTTCCTTAAAAAGCCCCAGAAAGATCCTGAGGGAGGGGGTGGTCCAACTGACTGGAGATGCTGACCCCATCAGCTGCTGCCTCTGTGCTGGTTGTCCCAGCCCCATCCCTGCTCCCAGCACTGCTCCTCTGTCTAGAGGAGATGCTCACATGGGGCGAGAATGTGCCAGGGGAGCTGGGGTGACCTGCTCAGACACTTGCGAGTCCTGTCCCTGCCCGCGTCCTGCCTGCCCTCCTCACCCCTGGGAGGGTTAGTGCAGCTGGGTTTCGGTGGGAGAAGCTGCAGGAGGGTGTTTTGCCAATTATTAGGCCTAGCATGAAGGACACAGCCAGCATAAAGATGAACCAATAACCAAACTGTATTTGATACCAAAGGGTCAGTACCTGGGTGAGCGCTGGGGGTACAAACAAGTCAGTCAGATGATACATAATCGACATCAATCCCACTGACCCCAACAACGACACCGCACAACCAACAATGGGTGGGATAAAGGGTGACATGCAGTCTCCCATAGAAGGGACGGGAGACAACCGAGTCAACCAGCCAAACACATCAGACCAAGGAAGCCACACCCTGAATCTCTGCACAGCCCACGTTGACAAAAGCCAGAGCTGACTGGAGCCCAGTCCCAGGGAGGCGGGAGGTCCTTCCCCAACAGGGAACTCTGCACAGGGCGTCCCCCTCACAGACAGACACCCCCCTTCCTGCAAGGGGTCCCAGCTGTTATCCCCAGGTGGGACACCTGACCTTGGGTTACTGACTGCGGGACAGAGGGTCATTGTCCTCGCACCTTCAGTTTCTTCAGAAAGTGTGTGGAGAGCAGCCCTGCCCATGACAAGCAGGCAGGGGCTCAGGGGGGCTCTGTGCAGCCCTTACAGCTACCGCAAGCTTTTGGGTTGGGTTTTTTGGTAACATTTGTAATTACTTCACTAATTGTGAATGTTCTTTTGTGCACTTGCCTAAAGAGAAATGATACACAGTAGACTGGGAAACGTCTCCTGTTGTGTAAAAACAAACAAGAAGGAACAACATCCAAATAAACCCCTTAGAGGCCTTTTTCTACTGCAGCTATTCTAGTATAAGGGGTTAGGAGAGCTTTTGTTAGAGGGGGAAAAAGGGGATTTCAGCTTGCAATATATTTTGCCTGGTTTTCTGCTAACAAAATCACATGCTACCCATAACACTTAGGGGCATAGTACTTTACAGATTGCAAAGAACATTTCTGGGTAACTGTTAACCAAATTTAAATGTGTCCTAATTACATTTATTCACAGCAGCTAAGATTATTGGAAGTAATGTTACTTTTCCATTGGAAATCTTTATAGCCAATTTAACATTTCCGTTAGTTTCCGAACAAATATGTCCTCGCAAAAAAAATGCACCAACAGTTCCTCTGAGCCTGATGGTCTCCTCCAGCTGCAATCCTTTTACACCATAGCATCCATCTTTTGTAGACAATATTACTCACTCTGGTTTTATACCAATGTGGCTAGAAATAGAATTAGGTCTTCTACCTCCAGTCAACATTATTCGGCGTTAATCCTCTTTGGCAGAGGCAGCAGCCAGCTCGCTGCCAGCTGTTGGCAAGCCGCTGCGAAGCACTGGAGTTGGTGTCAGGTTTAGAAGTTGAAAATGCACACTTTGTTTAATGGAGAAGCTTTCTTTAATCACACTTAAAATTCAAGGCAGCTGTTAGGATGGGCCCTCTGTACTCCCATGAGAATTTGGTAGCTGTTAAGGGAGGAAACTGAAAATGAATCATCTATTTTTTCCATTCTCATGCCAATTTCCTGTATTAGCATCTCAATATCTCAGTTTGTCTGTAAAATGGACAAATTACTCACCTGGACGCTCCGCCACAGAGCAGTGAGGCTTATCTAATACGCTGCAATAGTAATGTAATTGTAGCAACCTCCATCAAGAGGGCTGAAGTGGTCAAAGGAGTAATAATTATTCTAACTTTGCAAGTGGGAAAGTGAAACAGAACCACGGCGACCTGTCAGAGGTGGCAAGTGGCGGGAGCTTCCTGACGCTGCCTGGCTCTCCTGTGGGGCACCAGGTACGGTCAGGGCAAGCAGGAGGGATGCTACCATAAGACAGGAGTTTTCATGTACATCTTGAAATACCCTGTGTCTGTACGCAGCATGCAGCTTTGGGATATCGGCTTGCCTGTGTGCAGGGGTAGCCCCTGCAGAGCCTTCGCGGGGCGATGCAGGTGAGATCAACCATCTTCTCCTTGCAGGATCAAGGCTGGTTCTGTCTGTTGTTGTAAGAAGAGAAATATCCATCGTTCTTCCCTCTAATATTTAATATTCAGAATTTTGTAATGCAGTTGCTTATGTACTCTTCCTCACCTTTTTCCCCTTGTATCAACATAAATCTACATTTTTTTGTCCTTTTAAGTGAAAGGCTAGTATTTCTTTCCATCCCACACAAACTAAACCTAGAATACCTGCAGTTAGCTTAAACACCACTAACAAAACCTCTATGTTTTGCAAAGAGTTGGAGGCAAGATGATATAAAGTGACTCATGGTTTATATACAAGTATATGAAAGCCAAACTAGCCTTTGGATAGCTATGGAGAATTCTTTCTGGCCCATAAAAGACTTGTAGTTCATACTGATTTTCATATTTTAGTTGCTGGGATTTTATACTGATTATGGTATTTATTTAAAATAACAAGCTATGTGAGTCCGTCCAATTCCCAAGAACCCCATTGCCACTGTTCATTATGAGCTATGATTAGTGACAGGATTACATTGTTAATGTCCGCAGGTATTCTGAATATTAGACCTGTCTCTTGTGTGTAGTTCTCCCTTCTAGTTACCTGGGAGTTGTCCGCTTGTATTCCCTCACCTTAACTCTTTACCAGCTAGAAATTACACACTTGTAAAACAGGCATGCTGTTCTGTTACAGTGAAGCAATGGCTTTGCTCTCAGTCCGCTTTCTGTGTGTTGTTAACAATAAAAGTTCTACATACAGCATGAGTGCTGTTGCTGATTAAAAGTTTGAATTAGATTTTGGATTGACTCCTCAGCACAAAGGTGAAAGTTGAGTTTGCTGATGGCTTGTGGCTCCACGGTATGTTTCTTTGAAGCTGGAGGTAAGAGAGAGGAACGCAGTGGTGGATCTTGGTATCCATCAGAAAGGGATTGGGTTATGGACTAGAGTTTGTGCTCCGTTTGGTCTCCAGAAGACTGAGTTTTATTTGCTAGTGCAAGCTGGTGTTGGCTTAGACCATGTTCAGGTGCTCAGTTGAATTTTTAGCCAACCTGTGATGTACGTCTACTGTTCCAGTTCACTTGTAACATCCCTAGAATATAACTTCATTTTCCCATTAGCCTGTATTTTCAGTAACAAACCTCATATATTTAAACAAGGGATACAGCCAAAACTTATGGCTCCAGTTTCAAATTCTACAAGGAGAAGCCAGTAACAGCCAGGTTTGCTGTGGCTTCTTGGAAATGTAGGACAGCCCATACAACCACGCAGCAGCCACAGAGGCTCGTTAAACAGTAAGGATTTGTCGTTCCAGAGATTTGGTAGGCTAATTCAGATTATAAACACTTTGGGGTTTTAGCTTTATATCCTAGCATGGAGTGGTTGCCTTTCTCCTTAACGCAATCTTCAGAAATTTGTGCACTGCCCCATATGTACCTGCACAGTGGAATGGTCTCTTGGTGGAACCCTGTAACACTGGTGCTGGAGTATGGTAACAAGGAGAGTGGCACTTGCCACGCTCGTAGCACAGTACTCAAAGGGCAGGTTCAAACGATATCTGTCACCAGAATTTACTTCCATGGGAAATCGAACCGCAGATAATCTAAACGGGACACCTGCAGAAGATTTTAGTCCCTGTTTCGCTGCAAGAACAAGGCAGCCTGAGCTAAAGTGGAAAGAAGCCCTCATTCTGAGTCTTGTATTAACATGTTTTTCACTTGTTTCTAAGTTGACCAAAGTGAAACTAATCTGCCTCAAATTTCATAGTCAAGATTTTGTGCCAAGATTATATATAAAGTGGGTCAGCTATTCAGAGCTGGTAATTTATATGAATACGGGATTTGTACCAATGTGTTGTTATCTAAAATGACTAATGTTTCATAAAAACAGATTTATATTTGTGGATTGCTCTGAGAGTGGCAAATACTGCGTTTGTGCCAGCGTGTCACTCTCTGGTGGTGCTTGTGGGTGACTGGTTACTTCAGCCAGGCAGGTCTTTCTCCTTCATAGGACACTGGTCGTCGAGGTGGGGCAAGGTAGGGTGGCCCTTGAAACACTCCAGTAGAGAGTGGGAATCATTTCTGGAATGAAGGAGGAGCTATGCCAGCTGAATTATAATGATTTTAGGATATCAATGTTGTTTGGAAAAAAATCCCTAACCTTTTAAATACATATCTGCAACCGTAAAGCCCCCTGAAACTTTCTTGGAGGTGGAAACAGCTGATTGTCAGGCTTGTGCACATATTGAACTGGTAATGATGATGGACATAATGGGTACATAGAATTAATCATTAGTACCTCACCTAGGTGAGACTTGCCATGGCTTTGGTCACCTTGCACACACCTGACATGGTCTGGGACCTGAGCAGGAGCCCCCCCGGCATGGGACTGCGTGGAGCATCCCCCCGCCGTGGTTCACAACCACGTGTGGTCCATCCTCTCTCCCTCGTCCGCGCCTTTCCACCGCGGTAACAAAGCCTTTTGCTCTGGGGCAGGCTGCAGGGCACAGGTGTCTCCCTGCAGAGGGGATGGGTCCCTCAGCCCATTTTAGAGGTACCTCGCCAGCTGGGATGGTCTTCAGTAGACTCTGATACGCGGGTCATGGCAGAACATCAAGAAGAAGATGGGTGCACACTAAAAGCAAAGGGCCATTTGGCATGTAGTCATTAGCCGTTGCCGAGTGCATTAGTCCTCTTATGTCTTTCAGAAAGTCATCATTTTATAACAGAAAATTGCTATTTTGTTCCAAGTAGACTTAATTTCTATAATAAGAATAAAACCCCTTAATTAGGGTTACAAAGAAACAGAATATCATGTGCTTAATAGGAAGGGCAGTAGCTGCAGAGCTCACAGGGGGACGGGTGGGGAAGGGGTGCGGAGCCGGCTGTGCCTGGTGCAGAGTGTGGCTGCACCAGGGTGGCTGCACGGGCACCCCACAGCCCGAGGGGGTTGCTGAAGGGGCTGGGGGGAGGCTTGGCCTCTTCTGGCACCAACGCTTCCATCTTCACGTGCTGCAATCCCTGCACCTTACCAGCCTGCTCTGCGCCTCGGCCGCTGCTCCAGAATACTCTGCTTTTTGCCAGTGGGCTGTGGTGGATATTGTGCAAATACAGCTCTGTCAGAAAAATAAATTTTGATCATTTACGTTCGGTTTGTGTGATTTTAGCATTGGCTCAGCTACTGATGTCACCTTTATTGCTAGCATCGTGTTGCAGGTGACTCCCAGTAGCATGTCATTTGTTGGTCTCCTCTTCATTCACCATCTCTAGTTGATTAAATGACACTTTCACGTACTTGGTAAAGTCCTCTAATCAATGTGTAACTCAAGCTGAGCTCAGACACAGCGGGCTGTCTCTGGTAGCAGCAGAGCGTGTTCAAGTGGCACATACACAACCCCCGATGGGGACCGTGGGGAGAGGCTGAACCGCTCGGGTGCGGCGGGATGCTGCACCGATTCATTGTCAGCCATCACCACCTAGTGGCAAAATGCTCCGTCTGGTTTCATCTGCCAACTTGGATCTCTCTTTCGAGGCTTTTTTTTTTCCCTAAAAAGCCGAATTTTCATGTAGGTTACACATTGGCTAGACTGACTCTGGACTCACACTGACTTTTATGACAACGTGAAATTTCCTTCCGTGCAGGGAATCACTTCTGCTTCATGCAAACTGATAGCCGAACTGACTCGTACGTGTTGCCTCCTAGATGCCTTGATTGCACACACAGATGAAATGGGAGTGTTTTAGCTTTTGCCCAGGATGTGAACAGACCTTTTACCCCACCCAGATTCACATGTAATATAACCCCCATCTTGAAATCCAAGGAGATGTGGATCCGTGATGTAGGATTTCATCTACTTACAACAAAAGAAATAGAAGCTTCTGTCCCTACAATAAAAAAGAATCAGGTTCTTACAAGTCCTTTAATGGTGTACCCTAGAAAACAGGGGAGGGAATACTATATGGTGTTGAAGTGGGATTTCCATTTCCTTGTTAACAAAGCTAAGAAGTTACTGAAGCCCACTAAAAGAATAGATGGGAATAGAAACTGTATCGCTGCCCTGGTTTCTTTAGCGTTGTGTTAATCTGTTTCAACTGCATCCGTTGCATCTTCCTTTCCATTCTCCCCACCCATGCTTCTGGAAACTTAAACTTCTGCCTGTCCGCTGGCAAATGTTCCTCCTCGTTCACTGGGACCCAGGTTTCTGCCTTCTGCTTGTTGCCCTCAGCTGCCCCCCTCGGAGGGGAGTCTGCAAGTGAAATCCAGCTAACGTCTGGTAACAATATTTTCTTCAAAAAGAGAAAGACTCTACAATAAAACTTGTTCCCAACAGTTCAGTGTGCTCACCATGGCAAACAGATTAACTGGCAAAGGAGTTAAAGCTCCTTCATTATAGTTGTGATTATCTTTTTAATTTCATGATTTGCTAATGGATACAATATTTGATGCCCTTAAGAGTACACCAGCAGGGTGTTTGCTGGAGGAGCGGGCTCTCTCTGCCCTTGCTCCAAAGTAGTCAGCTCCCAGCACAGCTGAGATACTCCTCTGCCTCTGGGGGACCCGAGAAGGGCAGGATGAGCTTGATGGACTCACAAATTGCCCTTTAGATGGTCCCTCCGTGCCTTTAAAACCTGTTTTCAAAGCTGCTGTGTGCAATGGAGTTTTTTAACATATCCCCATGCCTCCTATTACCCCAAATTTTCTGTAGGGTTGGTGGGAAGCCGAGGCAGACTCCAGAAGTGTGCAGCCATGCTGGCAGCCACAGGCGCACTGAGGAGCTGGAGAGTCATGGCTCTTGGTGCCCAAATAGGTTCAGTCCCTATAAATCTGAAGTGCTTCGGCTGCTGTCGCCAGGCTTTGGGTGATGCCTGGTCCATCCCTTGGTTCCTCAGGCTAATCCCCGTGCTGGGCCTCTGCCCGGGGGTGGCCTCGGCGTAGCTTGGCACGAACACCCCGCATACCCTGGCTGCGTGCAAAACCAGTGACTTTCACGTGGTCCTCTCAAACAGGTGCCTGCACAAAGCTTCAGAGGGTGGGATAATTAAACCATGTCATTTTTAGGAGGTCACTTCTATACCCTGGGCCTTGGTACAGTTGGTAGGCCAAGCAGGCTGACACAGAAACAATTAAAGGCTCACTGGTGGGTGAGTTTCTTAGCATAAGCCTCAGGGATTTGGGGTGATGCTGGTCCATGATAAAATATCTCCATTTTTCTGGCTGTTTTTTCTTCCTCATGAGAAAAAAGTTTAAAATTTCCTCTAGGCTTACTATTTTCTGCAAGGGGAAAAAATTTCTGGAAATTTGAATATGTTCTGTGACGCCAAAAGTGATTTTCAGTGGAAGGTGTATATACAATTCATGGAGTAGCTTGTCGGTAGTTTTATTTTGAAAAGTTTCTTTTGGGGTTTCTATCTAACAGTGATATAATCTTAATGAAGGGTAAAATCAGAACAAAGCCAAACTTCTTTCCGTTGTTTTCTTGACCCCCTCCTAGTCCCACAACTGAGCTGTAGTTCGCATGTATGTGTGTGTGCACTGAGTTTACACGTATGCATGCTGTTCAGATGACCAACGCTCAGCCTTCCCTCTCTTACAAAAATACCCTGAGGAGTACTGGCTGTGGGAGATCAGAAATCCCTTTGGGAGCAGTCGTGTGTGATGCCTGCCTGAGCTGTACTTCAGTGAAGGGCAGTTACCATGTGTGTAATATTCTTCTGAAAATACCTCTGAAGCGTGGGACGCTTGGCCAAGGTTACCCTCATTCTCCAGCTGAGGGGCGATGGGCTGCAGATATTTTCTCAGAAACACACACCTTTGACCTTTCCTTGTCGGTGCACTGTCCGTTTGCAAACAGGCATGAGAAGCACGAATGGCGACAGGCGGGCTTGCCACCCGGGCGGTGTAAAGCCGGCAGAACAAGCGAGATGCTGTGCCAGGAGCAAAAGCCCAAACAGCCATCTGATCCAGAGGGGCGGCTTCAGCACCAGAGCACCAACTCTGCACACATGTAAAGGACAGGGCATTTTTCATCCCAGCACATTCAGCCTGCGTGCGAGGCTTCAAGTAGTTCAGGTTCAGGTCATTGAACCGGACCACAGACCTGCCTGCTGTAAGGTTGGGATCTCACACTGTGCACAGCTCTGTACTCACACAACGCCTTTTGTCTGCATGGCCCAAATGTGCATTTAATCTAAACAAAGGACCGTTGCCTGGTCTTCTGCTCCCCAGGTGTAGTCATGGCTGGAGCAGACCAGTTGAGCTTTGCTGGGGTGTGGATAAATGCCAGTATTGCGCGTGTGCGGTGTAATAGCTAATGCTCCACCTACTCTGCCCACCTGATGAGGGGCAAATGAAGCAATTGTGCTGTGCACAGCTGGACAGTTTGCCCTCCAGTGCAGCAGTGGCCCCTGGCCCGCTGAGGAAAGCCTTTTGTGTCTCTGGTGCAATGCAGTGGCTTATTGGCAGGCTGAGGCCCAGGAAAGGTGCTTGCTGCATGAGAGAAGGTGTTTGAAGGTACTGAGTTGGCAAAAAGAAGAGGGCGGGGAGCTTGGGAAGCAGACAGAAAAATCAGCAAAGTGATGTAAAGGAAAAGCATTGCTGTGGGAACCGGCTGATGGTCAGCTGGGGTAGAGTCCAGGCAGAACTGCTGGCGCCCAGCCAGCTGCTGCCGGTCACCAAGCAGAGACGGGAGAGAGAGCAAGTACCAAAGCAGCACAGAAATCCAGCCTGCTGACGAGGCCCGCTTACCGGAGTTACCCACTGTAAGCCAATAAACAATGGTTTGAACAAATACTGTGGACAGAGTTTGGGGAATATCTTGGAAGCCCTGGTCCTAAAGTCTATTACTTTGAAATTAGTCATTAGGCTTCAAAACCTGTGTCTAAAGCATGATTTAAGGACTGAATGTGTCAGGCCATATATATTCTGAAGTTTTCTAGGTCAAAGCCTCTAAGAAACAGCAGGCAGTAATGAGTCCTCCATCTTTTCAGTGCTGCCTTATCTGTAACCCTTGTTTTCCCTCATCTCACACCAGCACGTGGTAAATTCCTCTACCCCATCACATTTATCTTAGAAAATGACTTCTCAAGCAAGTGGAGTATCTCTCCTCTTCTCTCTCCCTCTCAGCTTAGAAGAGCCTCTTCCTCTTTCATAACATTATAATGAGACCAAAATCTGTTTTATGTATTTTTTCCATAATCCTATGAAAAATTCAAGCCAACTTTTACCTGCCCGCAGTGTGCGATGCTAGGACACAGACAGTGAGGGGGAAAAGACTTGTCAAGCCAGTGGCTGCATTTAATTTATGTTGCTTGTCTCTCCCTCTCCTTGGAGAGATGTACAAATGAAAATTCAAGAGACCAGAATAAAAAAAGCGTGGCTAGATAGAGGGTGGCATTAGCAACAAAATGGGAAAGGACATTTTGTTCGTGTCACAACAGGATCTATTTTTAAGAGCTTGTTGTATGTTTCATGTCATAAAATCACTTCTGGGACTATTTTTTCTAAAAAAAAAGATTTAAAATAATGCCCATGCCCACTGCAGAGAGCACTAAAATAGTCCACTCCAGCCACTTCAGACAGGATGTATGGAAACAATCAGCATTAGTCTGAGGTAAGAACAAACAGAGGCAACTATCTGATGACGCAGAATAAAGAGAGAGAAGAGCGGGATTTTGCTCAAGTAGATTAAAAGAGCTGGTGGCATTGGAAGGATTATTAAGGATGATAGAAGTGGTAATTTGTTTGTCCTAGTAATTGCTCTAATTGGTAGCCATCCCTTTGAGTATGAATATCCCACTGAATATTTCCAGTAACTCGCCTGGAAACAAAGCAAATGCGTTCAGATCTCCTCTGGGTGGGGGGAGACTGTTTTTACTGCTGCAACAGAGGTGGGGTCAGATGCCATCAAGTGCTTTAAAAACACATTCTCTCTTCAACTGGCAGGAGCATCTCAAAATGATTGTGGTTTTTCTATGTACAGCTCTAATTAAAGGTCTAGGTTTCAATTAGTCTCTTGTTTTCCTGGCCTATAATGTTACACGTCGGTCAGAACATTTTGTTTTAGTCAGAAAGCTCACCTGTAAGGGCCCAGCCCGTACACATACCACTCTGAGATGGTTTTAGTTATAGATGTGTGATTTTTAAAATGTATATGGGAATGAGGCATGCAGGTCCTACTGAATTTCACTTTGAAGTGAGCATGCAACCCACCTAGACATCTTCAAAGTGTCTCAAAGGGCAAAATGTGTTCAAAAAGTCATGTTCAAAGATGACTGGTCAGCTTTGTCAGAACACTTTCAGATTCAAAAAATATTTTAAAACTGACATCTTCCAGTTCCAGTGTTATCTCCTTGTAAGCTCAAGCTAACACCAGTTACATTCAGCCTGGCACATGTACCAATCCTTCTCAAGCATTCCACCTCTGTTAATGGGGCATGAAGTGCAGGCACCAAACACACATCCAGCAGTCAAGTTCTGCGGATGACCAGACATTAACTTTAAAAATGAGCTAGTAAATTTTGTAAACCTGACCGGGAAGGAGTGTTTTTTCCTGATGGCCATTATTCAGACTCCTGAGGTGTCAGAGGGACCTCATCTCCTCGTCCAGTCTTCAAAAGCACCTCTCCCATGGGTTATCATCTCGACAGGAACCTGGTGCCCCCATGGAAAAACCTCTAAGTCTAACCAGGGCGATACTTGATGAAATGACTCAGCAACTGGCAAAGTGTGAGGGAGACTTTATCACCTACATTCCCCAGGAGCCCCTCTGCCCTTAATTCCTTTTGCCTGACCCTTCCCTCCCCTCTCCCCGCCTCTGCTTTGGGCAGGTTATCTGACCATGTGGGTTATCTCCAGAATAATTTTCAAGCATCGTCACAGGAGGAGAGGGGCAGGTGACATGTGCAAGCTATGTGGGCAAGATGCTGACGCTATCGTTCAGGTTAATTGGTAATGCTCTGAGAGATCACAGCCCAACTTCACTGACGTGGTGTTTTATCTGAGGAATAAACAGAAGTCCAAGCAGGGCTGCTGTTTCTTGTCTTTTGCTTTACTGTTGGGCAGGCTTTTGTAAGAAACACTGTATTCCACAGAGTTAAATCACACAGTAACTGAGAAATATATCTTTATTATTAGAATGTTTATATTCTAAAAACTTTTATCTGGGTTTACAGTACAATCCAATTTCTTTTTAATTAACTAACCTGGCATTTGTTCAGCAAGTAACTGTAACTGAGGCTTGGAAAAGTTTAAGAACATGCAACTTCTTTTACTCTCTTTATCTCTTCCTCCCCCAAAAGGACAACTTGAGTCAAGGTTTTGGCGCGATAAATAATAAAATAAACATCTCATTTGTGAACTAGTAGTTGCACTTAACTTTGGTGACTAACAGAGTAGATAGGCATTTAAAAATAAAAATATTCTTTCAGTGTCAAGTGGATAAAGGATCGGATGAATATATTTTACTTTATTATCTTTCTAAAGTTCACCTTTATTATCTTCAAAAAGGGTAATTTTTTTCAGGTTTGTAAAAGGATGTAGGAAGCAATAGAAAAAACTCAAGGATGTTTCTATTTTTTGGCTTGCCTAAGAAAGTTGTCGTAACACACGATCTGACCCATGCAACACAATTTAACAACTCCTTTTCACCATACACAATGCCTAGCATAAGGCCAAATGTGGCCCTGTGACATAAATAAATATTAAAATGTCATGACAACCTAAATACCTGAATTGGTTTTACACTGTGACTTTCTACTGAAACAGTGTTGATAAACTTTAAACATATATCTGATTGTTCCATATACACTATTTAAAATAAAAGTGAGGAATAATACTCTCTTTCTTCACTCTGCTACTTTCTGGGAGCTCTGTACACTGACAAATGTATGACATCTGTAGTTACCTGATTCTGGCTGACTGATTGGTCATCTGCTTTAAAAATATTGCAACTCAGGTGCTTATTGCAGCAGTAATCATAGTGATACACTGTCTTTTAATACTCAGTTCTGCTTACGGTCATAGTTATAAAAAATGAAAAACGTTTTTCACAAATCTTTGTACATGTACTGTAAAAATCACCTTCCACATAAACAATTTACATCTGTTATAAGCATTTAAAAAATAAATTACACAGACTTGTTTCACCTATCCTTTCTTTTTTTTGAGAAAACAAGTCTCCTCAGTAACATTGACAAGATGTTCATATCTGTAAACATGGTATGAGGATTCATGTTACCAAAAAACTCTACACACAAAAAATCATCTTGATAAATACTCTGATAAATAAGGATCCTTTTAATTGGCACAAACCAATGTAAACACGCACATTCCTGTCCTGCAGTCATTTCTAACTTCCTTGCTCTTGGGTTTTCAGTTGAAATTTAGGGATCTCTCAGCTCTGTAAAGATTCTTCAGAGATAAAACTGTGCAGGATTTTGGTTATGATCATAGCCATTTTTGGCCTCTCCTGCCCAAAAGCAAGCACGGGCATTGCACACTGTGCCGTGCAACACACCGTGCTGCTTTAGCCTTTCACTCCCTGTGCCAAGCTGACACCCTGCTCTGGCACTTGGTACTGAAATTTCTCCTCTGGCTCAGTGCAGCCCGTGCTTGTCAGGTCTGCTGGACCACCTTCAGGTCTCCTTGCTAAGTGACACCAGAGGCAAAGCCATAAAGTTTCTGGAATTTGAAAGCTGTGCTTGAGACACCAAAGCAGCCCAAACTTGTACCAACAGACAACATGGCTGCTGGCACAATCAAGCAGTTTAATGTATGTAATAAAATATGGAAATGCACCCAGCAGGGCTTATGGCAGAAAATCCAGCGTAGCAATCTACTGCTGTAAACAGCCTTCAAACACCTCAAGTAGACCTTTTGCATCTATCTGTGTCTGCGCAGGTAACAGGTAATCATTGATCTTATACCTACCTAAGCTGAAAGACTGAGTATTTAGGTGCCGATTAAATGGATTCTTCTGAATTTGCAACAGCACAGATGGAAAAGAAATTACCAAGCCACATGCTGCCACTAAAATAATTAAATATACAGCCACAGTACTGTCCAGCAAGATAACTGCAGTCATTTAAAATAAGCTCTATAAATAAATAAATTAATAAATAGAAAAACCTCCATGTAAACTGAGTAAAATGTCACTTCTTTTACAGTGCCCAAAGAGGGAATGGCATTACTAAATAATATAAATCTTCCATACTGTATATACTTCTATATATTATATCTGATACATTTTGGCATGGCCAGATGGATAGGAAAAAGTAGGATGACTAACTTCATTCAATATTTGTTCTGTTGAAGCCAAGCTCCTGCGTTACTATATATTGCAAACCATTCCTATAGCGGTTTGGCCTTTTTGCCCATCTTTGATTTTGCACTCACTTTCCTGGCAGAGCAGACTGGTTCACCTTTCTTTTGTGCTCTCCACATCTCTCTTGAGCAATCAACAGGTTCATAGAAGCATTTCACTGGCTGCAAGCTGGTTTTTTCGTCCTTTGCTTTTTTCAGCAGGATTCTTCCTTTTTGAAAGGAATGAGGCTTTGCATCAGGGATGTTATATGAAGCATGTTGACTTCCTCGGCTCCTGAAATTAATAATAGTGATTATTAATAACTATTACTCAATCTTGCAAAATGATAGGTCCCAAAATGTCCCAAACCCCTACATTTCTGAAGACAGAAATAGCCTTGTTTTACGGGACTAGGCTGAAAGTTAAAAACAGAGTTGCAAGATGAACTATATTTCTCAATACTTAAAAGCATCTCTCACTACAAGCACCCCTACATGTGTTCATCTACACTTTTATTCAGATAGCATTATGCTGATTTTGGAGCGCTGAGACCTTACTAAGAGCTACATTCTCCTAACCTGGTGATCTACAGGGATTTTAAAGATGCACATGTTCATGGCAACCTTCTACAAAGTATGAATATCACACGGTCTTTGGAAGACCGCACAATAGCAGTAACAGTAAAAAATGGGTGTAGAATCTGTAGGAACTTGGTGGGATCTCAGCGCTGCCCTGAACTGTGGCCAGGGCCCATGGAACTGCAGCTAATGGCCAATAGCTCAGGAATCTCCACACTCTGCCTTTGTACTGGCCACACATTTAGGGAAACTTTAGCTTTGCTTTTAGGCTTTGATTTGAAATGGGAGGAAAGGGGAATACAGAAATTGGGGGGAAGAAGGGTATGAAAACTTAAAGGCCAGAGTAAGCTGAATTCTCTCTGTGATGGTTCAAGCCCAGCAGGATTTACTGAAATCAGTGAGCTCAGGTGGAGTGACAACACGGTGCCTGGTGCTACAAAGGCCGAGCCATGCCCTCTGCTCTGAAATTTTATGTTGAAACCAGAGTTCCACAGTTTAACTAAATAAGATCACTGAAGTCCCTTTTAACATAATCTTGAAATATTTTGCAGCAGATACATGTTGTGTAACAGCAGCACTATGAACGTAAGGCACCAGCTCATGTCTGCCCAGCTACTGTGACTGAAGTGAACAACAGATGTGCTGATGTACAACTCGAGCTTTTAAGGGTTCCCGTAGGGCTATTTTCCATAGCTCGTTATTTCTGGAAACCACATTACTTCTTCTGGGAGTTAAACAATACTGCACACTTGACAAAGCCAGTTTTGGAAAAAGCTGTTGTTGTTCAAGTGTTAGAGTGCAAGACCTCTCCTACTCTTTAGAAAGTCTCTGTATTAGCTGGTGGGAGGCAGTGAGGGCCGGTCGACAGCACAGGAACTGAGCCTTACAGTTTTACCTGGCTGGCACCTTTGCCAACCAGACTTTGCTATGGGGAAGTTCTGCAGGAAGAATGCCATGCAGGTCCAAGCTGGAGCTTGCAGGCACTGTGCCGTGCTGGCCTGGTGCAGGCCTGGACTCTGACCACTTGCTGGGGGTTAGAGGTTGTGTAAATGCAAAAAAGTGTTGGTCACTCAGGTTTACGATCACTTCTTAGGCACTGTTTCATAGAATCACACAATCACAGAATCGTCTCAGTTGGAAGAGACCTTGAAGATCATCCAGTCCAACCATTCACCTAACACTGACCAGTCTCAACTCCCCCAGATCCCTCAGCACTGGCTCAGCCCGACTCTTCAACCCCTCCAGGGATGGGGACTCCCCCCTGCCCTGGGCAGCCCATTCCAACACCCAACAGCCCCTTCTGCAAAGAAATCCTTCCTAATATCCAGTCTAAACCTTCCCTGGCACAACTTGAGGCCATTCCCTTTTGTCCTATCGCTGTTGTTACAGTCCATTACTTAGTTGTTGTTAAAAGATGTAGTGCTCTGTTTTTCTTGATGTTGTTACGGTGAAAAAGTTACATCATTTATTCCCAAAGCATATACAGGCATATTGCAGGTGACTGCAGGTGATGTTTAGTCACACATCTGCTGCCCTGAACGATGCTGTCAAAATATTAAAACCCAAAGGTGGTCAAGGTTATTATGATCAGAGGGGATTGTCTAAAAGAGCTAAATTATATTTAAATTGAATGAGTTTATGGTAGAGAAGACGGACATCTGTCCCTAATTCACAGTCAGGGTAAGAAGGTGTCTAAGATGGATGAAGATGCAGGTCCATTTCACATGAAATGCAATGCTGCAAGCTCCAGATGTAGGAAATATTTTTCCCTTCAAAGTGGCAGCTCTTTGACATAAGTGACTACGAAAGTCTGAACTTCCTACTCAAACATATTCCTAATTTGTCGCATTATGAAGAAATACTGAAATAATGTGACTAAATGCACCCCACTGCCACAGGCACTTAAGAACAATCCTATTCTCACTGCATTACACAAACATCAGGTACTTTTCAAGACAGGTCTCATAATTTTGAGAGACCTAATTCTTAAGCTTCTTCACAATGGGAGCTGGCATTTAAATTTGATTTAGGTACAGATGTACCAGTAAGTCTCAGTGCCTTGGAGAAATGGCTAGTGAGCATCATCAGCAAAGGTCTGCTGTGCCCTCAGTTGGGCATTTCCTGAAAACAGTCAGGAGAAAGTGGAGAAAGGGAACTGGGAAGCAATGCAGCGGCCTTGCAAGTCCAGTCATTGATCCCAAATGTAAACCACCAGTGGCTCCAAACCCCCTGAGATTATACTGAATTTTCTGGACGGGTAGTAATACTTCCCATTTTTTTAAACTCGTACATATCATTAAAAACTCATTTTATGTACTGAGCTGAGTTAGAGTTCTTAAAAACAGCTGGTGTGGTGAATGCAAATGCTGGATTCATCCACAGAACAGGCAGAGCAAAGTAAAACTTCCCTACACCTTTGAGCATCCTCTCTGCTTCGTAGGACAAGTTGGGATATTTTTAACCTGGTAACTCCAAATTAAGGCTACTACTAAATTCTAGTTTTGACAGTGTCTTTTCAAATGAGAAGTATATCAGTGGTTAAACAGAAGCCTCTAAACAATTTCATATATGCCTTTGAACTCCCACTATTTGTCAGCAATTAACAGGTTTTACCAAACTGCATTATATTTAGACCAAAGACTTGTCAGCAGAAGGACTCATCTCACCGCATCACTGAATTCACTGGTTATATTTTAATTCTATTTTCCTTGATTCCAATCATCTTAAGACATCTAGAAGCTTGAAAAGTGTATACACAGTCATTTCAAAATCTACTTTGGACAATAATGTTTTCCAGAATCTCAAATCAGTATGGGGGAAAAAAAATGCTATAAAAAGTAGAAAAAACAAAGCTAAAGCACCATGCTGTTAAATATTAATGCAAACACTGCTTATCAGTAAAAGGGTACTCGGCCAGTTGCCTGCTAGGACTAAGATACATGAAAACCAAAAATAACCCGAAGAGCAAAAAGCTGCCTCCCCCCAACCCAGTAGGCTATACACTGTACTTTTAGTTTATTTGCCAGCCCATCTATCTGTTCATGTGTCTGTCAGTCTTCCAGTAATTCTTGAACCCAGTGGTCAGACACAAACAAATATGGCAGGGAACATAAGTCCCAGACCAATGAGTAACACGTTTTATGTCAAACATTGGGAAAACAACCCAAACTCGTGTCCCCACTAAGCAAGCTTGCCCTGAGGAAGGATGCACTGCCTGACCATCACTTGGCCAAGCAGCACCCGTGCTGCTCCGAACCAGACGCTGGGACTCGTGACCAAGTCACAAAGACACGGGAAACCAATCCCCATTAGTTCTGCTGCTCCCAGGACAGCTGCTTGAGTAACCTGAGATGTTTAGTGCCCAGGCTTTGTCGGGGCACTTGTTTGCTTACATGTGATTTTGAAGTCAACAGTGTTACTGTCAGTTAGGAAATGACAACTGTCTCTCTCCGACCTACAGAACATTAAAGATATTTTCAGCTGAAACTTGGCCTGTGTTTGCTGAAGAGATTCAACTACTGTACCTTTGCAGTAGGCTATTATAGTCATCAGGAAGGAGTCGTTCATTCAACAGAAAATGATTCTTTTTCTTTAAAGAATATGTGATTTTAGCTTTGATTTAGCAGAAATCTGTTTTTTCTCCACTACATGACATAAATATAGATCATAATCTGGTACAGAACCTGATCCAAACCCAACCTGATTCAGGCTTTTGGGTAAGGTGAAATGCAAAAGCAGAAATGTAAGCATGTCAAGTTAGTGTATTTAAGTAAGAAAAAAATAAAAATATATACATACAGGCATCTGGGTTTCTTATTTAATGAAATGTCTGTAAACTGCAAAGAAAACAGAAACAGGTTATTAATATTAATATTACATTATCAAGGAATTAAAGTACAGGCATAAAATATATGCAGTCTTCAAAACCATATTTCTATTCTCAGCTGCTGTTAAAACTAGAATAGTCATGAAAGAAGCTGAAAAAAAAACCTTTTACAGATTATTATTCCTCCATCTTATTACATGTTTTTAAAATTCATAACATGTGAATTGTTAGTGGTTGGATTTTTTCCCCATTATTTTTATCGTAACCATAATCAAAGTAAATTGCTAAAGAAGTGTGGGCTGAACAGAGATCTTTCACATTAGATTAAACTGTATGGATACAATGAGAAGTAATTATTGTGTTCAAGATAATTAATAAGGGACAGTGCTTGAATAAGCTGTATTAAATTAACTTTCTCGCAGAGCCTTTAATTTTGCAGTGATACATTTCCTTTACACAAGCGGGCAGGAAACTCCGGCTACAAGCCCTTGGCTCTGACTACAGCAGCACTGAAGGGTGGAGAGCGAGAACACAAGCATTTCTGTCCCTTCCCACCCCAAATCCTGAGAACAGATAGGGACAGCACAGCCTCAGTGCCAGCACAACTTTGCATGACTTGATTTTTTACAGCAGTTTGGTTCACAGTGTGGAAACACTTTGTCTGGTCCCTCTTTTAGTGGGGGTCAGAAAAGGAGGTGTTTAATGCCAGCTCAGCTTAAATCGGTCTGGGTACTAAATCGGTTCTTTGTACTGATCTCCCATCAGTGCTACTGGACCGAGGCTTTGAATATCATTTAATGAAGTCACTGAGCCAAGCAAGTCAGATCTGGCATCTGAAAATGACTATGTTCTTGTAAATGTTCCCTCTGTCCCTGGTATTGTCCACACTTTGCAGATGGATTTTTGCCCAGCCTAACTCTGCTTGTCATCTGTCTTGGATGGAGTCTGGAGCCATCTCATGGTGAGCTTTTCTGTAATTACCTCCTGAAGGTCAGGCTGGTCAGTATTTGGATGGATGACTTTAGAGGAATGCTGAAGTCACTCAGAAAGCAGGGCAGCTGCCTCAAAAATTAGTGCCTTCCCCAGGGGACACTGCTGAGCCAGGGATCCCAGTAAACATATCAAGAGCAGAGGAGATGATTTAGTACTGAGGCCCATCTTTACAGTCCCCCCTGTGTTTCACAGACACTGTTTGAGATGTCCTGCACTAGATTTTAGCACATCTACATCTATTCAGGTCTTTGTCTTCCAAGTGGCTATGGGAACCTTTGCTTTCCACCACGGCATACCTGTACAGTGCTGTGCATGATCAAATGCCTTTCCTCTCACATCCCAGGATGAGCAATTACTTAGCACAGGCAGCATGGGGTAGTCATTTAAACAGAAATGTTCTTTGGAAGTCGTGTGCCTAAAACTTGCCATATAAATGTAGTGCATTGTAGAGAAAATACTGAGTTTATGTATTAATAACAAGGGCTTTTAAACAAATAATGTATTTTAAAAAACAAGGTTCAGACAGCTTTGGTTTCCAATCTGTGCAGAACAGGCCTGTGGGAATCCATTCATCATTTCGAAAAGTCCTGTGATAGGTAACTACAGAAAGCAAGCCCATTTGCCAGCAGGCTGAGATGTCCTCTGTAGGCATCCACATCTTTCCTGAAAAACTTTAGACATCTCAAAAAACCTGCCAAGTCACTAAGTGACATAAAGGAAAGTGTTTGTTGCAGAGGTAACAGCAGCTGGAAAAAAAATTAAATTTTCCAGCCAAAGATGGAAAAAAAATATCTGGCAAATATTTCATTATTCTCTGCTCTCCCTTTGCCTTCTTTGGCTATTGCTGCTCTTGCACTCTCTGCTCCTTTCACTCATGTGAGGGAGCAGTTTAAAACATAAATAAAACACATCTAAAGAAACATTTTACAAATACAGATCTGTATGGAGTAGCAATTAGCCTGACCTACTGAGCCAACCCGTATTCGAACTCAAGTACTTTCCCTCTGGTGGTGGGTGACAACGCAGGGAAGGACTTTGCTGGCTTACCACATGCTCGCTGACGTCGGTGTGGTTGCAGACCATCTGCTGATTTTGGTAATATTCTAGCTGCCTTTCTGCCAGATCCACGCGCTGCAACAGGTTCTCAATGAAGTGCTGGAGCCTGGCTTTTCCCCGCACTTCTTTTTCTGCTGCTTCTTCCAGGAAATGGTTGAAAGTAACAACTTCTCTGCAAGATGGAAGCATTGCAAAGAAGCCACATTTAAATAATAGGAAGGGCCCTGGTCTCACGGCTGTCAAAAAATTACTGATCCTTGTTCTGTTTTTCGTGGTGATAGCCAATGGTAGCTAATAACTGTCCTTCACCTCTATTTAAAGATTTCTGTGGACACAGTGAAGATCTGGAAGCCTGAACGTTGAATTTAAGTTTAGGGGCAGTGGGTGTGGGTTTTTCTGTCACATTACTAGGTCTCTTGGAAAGAGTCTTTAAGAGTCTCAGGGTACAAATGTCATTATGCATCACCTCTCAAGGTATCTGGAGACAGCAACAGCCACTTTTTCTTTTTTTTTTTTTTACTTACCCATGTGAACATCAGCTCTGAAACATGAAGAAAAATGGATGAACCCCCAAATTTATCTTCCCAGTTCACCGTAAACTTACAATGGTAGTTTAATGTTATTACTGGGGTGGTTCGTAACTTAAAAGAGCTACTGTAGCCATTAAACTTCATTTTGGCTGCAATCCTGCAAGTACACCGAAGTGTAGTGTTATGATCTGGGGCTAGTGGGAGCACAGGAGATTAACAGATAATCCACAGATTACAGACCAAGGAGTATGTGTGTGGGAAGAGCGAGTTTTAGGACTTCAGAAATGTTTATTGTCTGGTAGCGCAACTGGAAGAGACAGTACCACTGACTGTGAAAGGTCCCAGCTCTGGATTGAGACAGCTCATTTTGAAATGCTCTGTGTACTATCAGTTTACTATCAGTAACTGGGCCACCATTTGGACCTCTGATTATCAGAGGACTTTCTGGGTGGGAGGAGTTTGGTTACAGAGTGAAGCAGGTATTACAAAAAATGGCAAATCTGAGCACGCAGGGTTTCCCCGGTTAATAAATGCCTGGATAAACAGTTCTTGCTCTGCCAATGAAACCATGTTAATTTTTACTTTGTACAAAAGTGAGGGGGTGGGAGTTGGGAGAACCAATGCTTGCCAAATGAGAAAGGGCTTCATAGCTTGGTAGAAATACATCGCCTGAGGAAAAAGCATTTTAAGCAGAAACTAGGAAACAGTCTGTAGCAGAAATAACCTTTCAAAGCTTAGCCTGTGTATAAGAAATCCAAAGTTTCTCTGCATTTCATTAACTCAGTATAGTTGTAGATAATTGGTTTAACTCAGTAAGGTTGTTTTAAAACTGAGCTGGTTTGCTCTAAGAAAAGTTAGGCACAAGTGGTCAGCTATGGAAATTGCCGTCTAGGACTCAGGCTGTGTCTGCCTGTTCTGTACCACAGCAGCAAGAGGCTCTCTGCATGGCTGATCTAATGGTAGGAATGTGGTTAAAAAAAAGTATGTATTGTTTGGACGAAGAACAGGGATGAATTAGTTTATATTAACTCACCCATAAAATGTGGCTTAAGAAACAGAGATGTACCTTGTTGGTTAAACTCACCTAATCCATTCCATTTCAAGGCTCTGTACAGTTTCTGTGATTATTATCTTGCCCAGAGCAACCTGGTAATAAAAAGCCACTGAGGAATGCTTAGGAAGAAGCCAATCTAAACTCATTAAGGACAATTTTAGGGCTTTATTCTCACCGCACTTACAGCATTGTAACTTCTTTGATTTCACGACGCCACTCCGGTTTTGTGTTAGCGTAGGAGCAATCTGAAGCCCTTGGCACTCTGTCAGGCTCCTCTTTTACAGTGGGAAGGGAGCTCAAAAGGATGCAAACTCAGCAGGTCAGCTCCAAATCCCTTACCCTTTGGATCAGGAAGGAGAAGTGTGCGTGGCCTGCCAGGCGGCTGGGACACCATGAGGACATCCCTCCCGGTCAGCCCGCGTGTCTCACTGCAGCGGGAGGCCACAAACATCAAGTACCTGGCATTTGTTTTTAAAAGGGCGATAGTTTCAAGAATACTAACATTTGTAATTGTCTCAGCAAAGGTAATTAAAAAGCATTCATTAATTGCCGACTCCACGGCATGAACAGATCACCCACAAATTTTCCTTTCCTACAAATACCTTGTTAGTGAGCTGTGCCATAAGAGGGATGGGGAGAAGCAGTGTTTTTTTCTGGAAGACTTACATTAACTATCAGGAAAACAGACACATAATGTCAATAAATTCCCTAGTATTTTCCTTGCTTTACTCAAGATAACTTGGCATCATACATGCCATTATTTTGGAGGGACTGTTACTAGCAGCACTAGTAGCATTTCCATCATTTTTCTCTGGCTATGAATCTACCTTTAATAACTTTTATCTAAAAATTTTCCTTTGGGCTGTAATGGTACAAGAACTCTGTAAATTCCCTTTAGAAAGACAGGAGCCAGAATATACCCACCCACTAGGTCTGGCTCACACACCCCGTCCTGATAAGCAGTTCAGCTACTTTCTGTGTTTCCACTTCATTCTCATCTCTCAGAAGAGCACCATCAAGTGCTGAGCAGTGACTTCTAGTAAGTTTGCTCCAACATCTCTTCCTCAGAGAGCTCATTCCATGCCACGGCTATGCCTCGGTGACCTGAAGGGAGCTCCCAGAAGAATTTTTACCCTCCTCCCACCATGAATAATAGGGAAATGGTTCAAAGAACTAGTGTAGCTTCTGACAGCTGCTGTTTATCTGTTTAATCGCCCTTCTTGTCTCTTGTAGTTTGCCCAGACTTTTTCTTACCCATAGCGATGACCCTTTCCCTCCAACTCTATTTCTAGATATCTGTGATGATTTTTTGCTTATGTTCTGTATTTCACTTTCAATTTATTTCTCCGGGCCTCTGCCAAATTTTTTTGGGATTATGTGATACTATTTCTATCTCTTACTCTCTGCTCTGATGCTTGTGGAAAGATGGATGTCCACAGAGGTCAGATGCTGCTCCTCGTGAAGTCAGGGGGAAGCTGAGCCTGTGAATACTGTGGGGCCCACTTGGTAGAGGCATAAACCAGAGCACAGCAGCATGGGCCTGCTGGGCTCTGTGTCTTGACAAAAGAGCTTTGTCAGCAGTGCTCACCTGAAACAGGAATCACTTGTTAAAGCCTGGCTCAGACCTGAAACATTGCCCTTTCTAATGAGAGGTCTCTGCTACCCTCCACCGACTATTCTACATCTGGAGCACTGCTGCTATATTGAGAAACGGTTATGCAGAGTTATTAACTCCTCTTGTGAACTCCTCTGCTCCCAGCATCATCTCTTTCCCACTCTGCTCTGCTCCTCCGTTTCCTCTCTGCCCATCGGCCTGCAGTGTCCTGCCCCTTCTCGCTCAGCTGCACCCTGGCACTTGCTGTAGCACTGCAAGCTCTAGATCCTGCCTCTAAATTTTCTGATTGGAGTAGATGATCCTCAGTGCAGCTCAGATCACTGTAAATTTCTACAACAGACAGCAGAGCTATCTCATCTGTTTGCTCACAGTTTACTATACTAGTATTAGGTGTGTTGTAGAGCAAAACATTTTGTTAGAGGGCTGTGACTGGGCATCGGGGAGAAAGGTGGGTTTCTTGCTTTGTCTTGGATGCTCCTGTCAACAAAACCTTTCAGGAGGAGGGACCATTGCTGCTGCCGCCCAGAGGGCACATCGAACTGCCAGCAGCTTGTGGTGACAGGGTGAGGCAAGCAGGAGGGAAAGACAAGGAGGATGCAACCTGGGAGGTGTCGGAGAGGAGCAGGAGGTGCCTGTACTGCCAGGCTGCCCGAGAAGAGCTCTTCCCAGAGCCAGAGGGGTCTGGAGAAAATTTATGGCAGTGCAGCAGGCAACTCAGAGGTGCTCAGCTGAAAAAACAAGTGCAGAGGGAAGGACTCACTGTAGGCAAGAAAGACTTGCTGCCAAAGCTTTTATTTTAATCTGACTGCCAGGGAGTTAAAGTGTTTAGTTAACCAGACTTAGCTAGTTTGGTGGTTTGCATTCCAATTGCAGCCTAGCTGCCCTCACAGAAAAACTGCAGATAGCCCACCTTGATCATTTACCCTGAAACCTTCTTTATGGAGGTTGTGGTCATGAAACAGCATGATGTGGTAAATCACAGACTGACTAGGTGACATCTATTCTTCTGCCTCTATCACTAGATTACACAGTGCTCCTCGCAGGACTAGTGAGCTGCAGTTCTTGTTTACCAGAGCAGTTGCTGACATGTGGACCCTGCAGATACCCTTAGTATTTGAATGCTCCTTAACAACTGACAAGAAGGGCTAATGATTTCTCGCACTGCGAGCAAGCCCTCCTACAGATGCATAATACTGGTCCCAGGACTATTTACAGCAACTACAACTGCTCTGTAGGTGGAGACATGAAGCTTTATGCAGATTCTGCACCCAAGCATCAAATCCCTTTAGAGAATTGTATTTGGAATAACTCTGCCTAAAATCAGCAGAAAACCAAACACTTATATTATTTTACCTGTGGTTGGGTCCCCCTGAAGATGGGAAAATTCCTACTACAGTAGGAAGTAGTAGTGATTTACTTGTGAAAATTTCACATGTGATTTATTCATGAAAATTTTTAAAATATGTACATTCATTAAGTATTAATGCCACTGACCTCATCTATCATTCACTGGTGTTATTGCCTGAAGGCTGTTATCTGTTATTCATTAGGTTGTGGTATCACATTCCTATACCACTATCAGCACACTCAATTTAAGAGGTTCACACCTCCTCCCCTCAGAAAGTTTTTTGTCCTACCAGTTGCACCCATTCAGTAGGCTGTGCTCTAGATCTGAGCTCTGAACTTACTGGGGTGACACCGTGAAGATTAAAATGCTTTATTTCGCAGAGCCGTTCTGTGGGATGGTCATGCTACGCTCAAACCAAGGCAGCTGTGGGGGTAGTAGTAACTCAAGTGGGAAGATCAAAGTGGGAACGGGAGCACCTGAAACCAAAGGTGGAAGAACAGCATGCAGTTGTGGTTGTATTCTACTTCGAGCAAAATCGAAACTGTTTTGCTGTACAACTGGAATTTGTAGTTAAGGAAAATAGTTGTTTTAAAGCATAAGTCGCAGTGATCTCTAAAAACCTACTCTTAATCCCATTGTCGAGATGCTACTTGCACAGATAATTCCATTAATTGCAAATTGAAGGTGAAGCCACGGGCAAGCATAATTACTCCCCACCACAGCTATTATGAAATAGCCCTTGCATTCCAGGCTATGCCAGAGTAGAGGCATGAGCAGACAGTCTCAAAACAAATTCATTAGACTGGTTAAAGAAATTACTGTTAGAGATACAGCAACATACTGCATTAATGCTCTTACCCTATAATGAGACAAAGTGTAACTGTTTAAGTCATCACTGAAGGTAGCTTTCAGTTGCAGACCATAACTTCAAATGTTGTTCAGACTTACTGAAAATTAAACTTACCAGTTTCATTTTCTTATATAACTTCCAGAAACAAGTCTCTGTGTCCCAGAAGTTAAATTCATAGCTGGTTTTAGTTTCAATGGTTTTCTTGATATCTTATTCAACACAATCTTATTCCCTTTGGGCAGGCTTCTGTGTTATCTTTAAGATCACAGTACTCACTCTAAGTTGCATTCTCCTTCATCAAACATTGAATAATCCCTTTCAGGGCACATTTTCTAATTAAATAATTCCTTTTCTCAGCAACTCTGCTGAAAACTTGACCCTGTAGCCATCATTCATTGAAACTGTCCAGGGCCTAACTGAGGCAGGTTGGTGAATAGAGACCTGTTTTAGTAGCTGTGCTGGCTTCTCTAGAACATCCAGTTTTCTTTTTTCCCTCCCAAATAAAAAAAAAAAAAAAAAAAAGCTTTGGCCTTTCTAAATATGAGAATAAGTGACACAGGAGTGACTGCTGTAAGACTTTTCTGTGCTTAATTCTGTGAGTAATTCTACTTCAACTATGTATTAGTATAGTTAATGTGGTATGTCCATCTGTCCTACTCCTCAACACAGTTCATCTCTGCAAGGGCATCACACTATATTATAACAGCATCTACCCATGTGCCTGTTACCACAGCCATTTTTGTAAGGGAACAAAAATAAAATTATCTAAAAAGACATCTTCACTTTATCGCAGCCTTTGTTGGACTGCTATAGGCTTTATTTAAAACAACAAAAAATAATCAACCGATAAGTCTACAGAAATAACCTTACTGACTGTACAGACTCTTCAAATGGGCAACCCTGTGCCTGCTGGTGGCCTAAACCAACACTCCTACCTCTCATCAAAATGAGAGGTCAACAGTAAAACTTCCCAGTCCTGTCAATTGACATTAGTGCTTTGATTAGCAACAACAATGTAATTCAGAAGAATTTGTTCCCTACAGAGTTATGAAGCATACAGACTTGCTGCTTGCTTTGGAGAACACATCAGAAAAACCAGCTTCTGACAATGACACTTGGTGGATCACAGTTTTTATGTACCTCTCTCACACACCTGCTCCAGGCAAAGGCTCAGGACACAGGGGCTTTTAAGGTAGAACAGAGGGGAAGTAGCAATGAAATTCTATCAACTCAAAGTGACTGAGGTCTATTGCCTGTGCTGGGGACTGCCAGAGTCAGGGCAGTGCAATGTCTGCCTTTGCTGGGCACAAAGGAAAGAGGTGAGGAGTAGAAGAGCTCCATCTCCTTACTCGGAAAACCCAGGTGTTTAAACGAAGAATTTTGATCTCTCTTCCCTAAGCCTTCTTGGGGCTTCCTAAACAAATTATTCTTGCTAATGCACATTTTTGCTTTCCTTTAGCTTTCCTATCTGACTTCACAATCAGATCCAAAGTCAGAGCCATTGCCCAAAGTGCATTTATACTGTTACTTTCTGCCCCCTTCTTGTATACCCTTCTACAGAAGAAGTTTCTTGAATCCCAACTTTATTTTTTTCCCCCCATAGGCAATTTATTTATAGGTCAGGAGTGATGGTTAAACCCACAAATACATCCTCTTCTACCTTCCATATCTGGTTAATTCTCTCATTCTTACATGTAGAAGCAGGTCCAGCCTAACAGCCCAGATAGGTCTTTGGCTTATCCGGACACATTTTATAAAGATGGAAACCGGATTGTTAAATTCAGTATTATGGAGTAATTTGGTCACTGATAGTGATTGTCCATTTATATAAGATACTGAGAGTAGGTGAACATGAAGGAATACTCAAATATGGGCCCAGTATAAAGAACTGTAACTTACCAGAACATTGTTATTTTTCAATATTTACTTGAAGGGATCCCCATAAAAGGTTTCAGCTGCTTCTCTAGAAGAGCCTCCAAATGAGTTTTGGTGACCTTATTTAAGATTTGGAGTAGAATTTCCCCCCCCCCCCCTCTTTTGGATAGTTTGTGGGATTATTTTGGGGGGGTTGGTTTGTTGGGGTTTTTTTGTTTGTTTATTGTTTTATTATTATTATTATTTTTTTTAATCCTCAAACTGATCTAGAGTAGCCATACTTCAGTCTTTTTGAGATCTAGAAGTGCATATTGATTATAAACCCTTTCTTGCTTTCACATGCACCATATTCCATGATCTCTGGTGGCAGAGACCAAGGGAAATCTGGTTTCCTTTACTTCCTTAGAAATAGGATAAGGAGGCATTTCAGGGAAGGTATTTTCTTCTTCCTCCTGGAAAGAAGAACAAATTTTCAGCTACGGTGGTTCATTGTCAGTGCTGGTTTTGGAAGAAGTTATCCATATTCACAAGATTGCTTATGAAAAAAAAAAAAAGCCCAAAGAAACTGATGAAAGCATTTATTTCTGAAGGTCAGCAAGTATCAAAGCAGTCCCTAAGGGCTGCCTTTGACTTTCCACAATCTGCAGTGAGAACTCCTGCTTCTGCAATTTCCATTAAGCAGTCTTGTTTGACTTTCTAATCATCTGGACTTCTTCCAGAAATCAGAGCCAAAGTTGAGATCCTCCTTTTTTGAAGGAGAAAGTCTTTTCAGCACACCAAGTAAGTTTTTGAACACACAAAGGACCGGATATGTAGACAGGTCTCAGAATTTACCAACAGTCCATGAGAAAAACCAGACAAGTGACACTTGTTACAAAGTCATGAACATCCTTTCTTCTCCCCTCTACTAGAGTCTGCCATCCAGTGCCTCCCCACTGCTGGTGCAAAGCTAAGTGTCCCAAGCATTTTTAGAGGTTCTAGTCTGAAAAGCTGCCCTTAGAAGTACTAGTCCTGCTTTTACAAAGCTTTGTTTATACCTACCTTCCTTCTCTATTTGCTAATTATACAATGACCTTTGAATTGGAAAGCCACACAGTGCATTTTTCTATGGCACTGTCCCTTGTTAATCCCCAAGATGGGAAATGTAGGAACCATCTGAACAAGAAAAAAAATAACACATTTTCAGTTCTTCCTAGGTGAACCTTGCCCATTCTTACACTCTGCCTACCCTCCCAGGCTCCTCAGAGTACCTTCACTGTGACTTCTAAGAAGGAATGTTATGGGGCTAGGCATGGGCACATGCAAGACTGTATTGTGACTCCCCTCTTCCCCCCTTGGTACTCTGAGCTGATATTCTTTCATCCCACCCACTAGCATATATTAGGTCCATTTACCTTTAGAAATGAACATGCCACTGTGTACTCTCTATTCACTCATTCCTATTGCTGCTTTTGCTTCCAAGTTTTTTTAATCTTCTTTATTGAAAGCTGAAGCAAACTAGTGGTAATCCTAGAAGAGCAATACCCTGGGTACTCAGGTGAAGTCTGTGCAGCTGCCTCTTTTGGTTAGTGTTTCTTAGTAGTCAACCTTCAGTTTTCCCCGTAACACCAACTTCGGAGCTACCTTCTCATCTACTTAGGCATTCATCCTCCTCCTCTAGAGATGGCTAGAATTATAACAGAAATCATCTGAGCTCCTGCCCCTTTCCTGAGCCCAGCAATGTCTTTAGTGTGAAGGACAGTGTTTCCCCACTTCTCTCATTCTGTGTTCAGTCTTTTCTGGTGTCAGAACTACAGCTTACCACTGCTGCTAATAAGCAATCTGCCAAGGAGGCAAGAAGCCTCTTCCTCATGCCTGTTCTAACATAGTTAAAAATCACAACTTTTGTTGTCATGTTCTTTTTACAGATCAGTGTCCTTTGCCATCCTCCCTCATCATACACATATCTTTTGACCCAGGTAAGTCTATTCACCCCCTTCTTTTTCCACAAGCTCTTTTCTTCTTCTGAAGCACTGCAGAACTCTGATTTTGATCCACTGAATGGCTTCTGCTTTCTCCTGACAGTCATGTTCTTCCTGTGGATCTCAAGCCTTGAATTTTAAAAACACATTCGGCATTTAGTTTGGGGTAAGAGTCATACCTCTTAACTTCAGGTATCATAAGTTCAGCACCTAGACTAAGATGGATGCCTACCTGAGGTCCCCCTCTAGTCTGCAGAGGGAGGGAGGACCTCCACAGAGCAACACACCCCCCTCCTCAGATACTCTTCTAGAACAAGTAGAATGAATCACACTTTGAAAGAGCCCATAAGGGGAGTTTGGCTAGATGGTACTACCAAAACTGCTTCAAACTGTGTTATCTTTGTGATCTTCTTCCAGCACTTTCAAACCTGCTTCAGTTCCACTATTATCTTTAGCTTCATCGTGAGTCTTTCAACTTTCTCTTCCATGAGGGTCAGCTGATACTTCAAAAATCATAGGTTCCGTTGAATATCCCTTCAAGGAAGATGCACACCCCAGAAGCTCAAGTCCCACCACCTTTGCTGTCTCCTCTTCTATTGCACTGCCTCAAGACAAAGGACTCCTACCGATACAGGAGCCATCACCATCCCTTCTTTCTAGTCCTTAGACTACAGGAAGGAATGATGAAAGCCCTCCAAACTTCCTACACTGAACTCCTACACCACCTTCTTTATTTCTTCTAAGATCAGCGTCATGGCAACTAGCACTTCTCATCTTCTCTTTGTAAGATGATAAATTGGTTTAGAAGCATTCCATTACCGAGGCTCTTTATTTGCATTCCTCTAAAATAAGTTGTGTTGCTCCAAAAAGCCTGAAAGGTTTCAGCAAGTGCTGAATAAACTAAGTAGTTCATGTATAAATAATATATCAGCTATCACTACATTTTTAATGGATGCATCACGAACATATTTTTAGATGGCCTAGGTTAGTCAGAGCAACTCTGGCATCTGCTTCCCATTCCCATTTAAGTGATTCCAGTCTCACAGTTCTGTGTCCACCCTAAAACACCTACTCGGACGTGGCCTTTGCAGCACTGTCTCCAGTACAGCTTTGCTGCTGCACGGGAGACCATCCCACTCCCCAGGCAGCCTGCTGACCATGGTGGGATGGCTTCAGGGACAAGGTGCTATTTGGTATTCTTCCATACTTCCTCCAGCACCTGTCCACCCATCTCTTCTTAAAAAGATAACAGATTAGAGGTGCCAGTGTAAATCAGATTACACGCTGACGATAGCTGCTACTTGTCCCTACCCCCATGAAACCAGGGACACAACACAGGCATTAGAGAGCATAAAAGTTAGGCACTGGGGAGTTAAGGGTGAAAGCCACCTGCTCGGGGAGCTGTCCCCCGCCAGGCAGGGGCCACGGTCACACGGGCTGCAACTCTAGAAATACAGCGATCAGGAGGTGGCGAGCACCAGGCCCGTCCACAACCAGTGAGCCCCCGAACCATCCCCTCCCATCTCCCCCCAGGCTTTCCCTCGCACGGGTGCCGGCCGGCCCGCGCAAAGCCCTCGGCTCTCGCCTCCCCACTTACTCCTCTTTCCGGTGAAGCTCCTCCTCGGACTCGGTGAGCCGCTGCTTGAGGGCTGCGATCATCTCCACCGCCACGTCCACCTGCCTGCTCAGGGCCCGCTCCCGCCGCTGCACCTCCTGCTTCTTCTGGGACAGCTGCACAAACGCCGCCCGCACCTCCAGCAGCTCCGCCGTCTTCTGGGCCAGCTCCCGGGTAAGCTTGTCGATTCGCTTCTCGATCGTTTGGTCGACGGCCTCTACCATCCTGTTAAACTTTTCTCTGACGTGCGCCTCGAAGGAGGCTTTGGAGTCAGGGGCCGGCAGGCCGGCTTTAGCAATCTGCTCGCCGGGGGAGTCGGCCGGCACATAGTTTGCAATGTAGGAGACGGGCCGCTCAGCCTCCACCTCCAGCACCTGCCCGCGCTTCGCGCTCTGGCAGGACGCATCGCAGAAACTGAGGAAGGAGCCTTTGTGCTGCGCGGCGCCCGCGGGGCTCCCCAGGCTGCCGCCCTGCGCGGCGGGCTCCGGCGGGGAGATGAGCTCCGCGTCCTTCAGGGGCGAGAAGAGGCTGCTCTTGGGCAGGAGGCTCCTCTCCTCGTAGCTGTGGCTGTACTCCAGGTGCACCCGCAGGGAGGAGAGGCTCCGGAACCTGGTGTGGTCGCCGCATCGCGGGCAGCGGAACGGGAGGCTGACGCTGCCGAGCGGCTCCTGCCAGGGGTGCCTGCCTTCATCCCGGGCCGTCTGTTGCATTCCTCGCCGGGCCCCGGCTGGGAGGAGACAGCCCGCGTCCGCGCCCGCCCGGGGCCGGGGCAGCCCGGCAGGCCCGCCGGCAAACTTGGGAAACTTTCCCGGTGATTCTTCAGGGGTATCGCGCCATCTCCGCCCGGCGCCCCGCGAGGCACCCGCCCGGCACGGCCAGCCGCAGGGCCCCGGCGGCGCGGCGCGGCTCCGCTCGCCTCGGCCGCCGCCCGGGCCTTGCCGGGGCGGGGCGGAGCGGGGCCGGGCCCCGGCTCGGCGCGGGCCTCAGCCGGCCGCAAGGTCGCCGCCCCCCGAGCCGCCGCACTCACCCGACTTGTTGCTGGTGGCGGTGCCGGTGGCGGCGGCGGGGCGGCGGCGGCGCGGGAGCCGTTTTCAGCAGAGCCGTAAATCAGGCCGAGCGCGGCGCCGCCGCCACGCGCTCTCGCCGCCCGGCCGCTGCCGCCGCGGGGCGGGGCGGGGGGCGGCGGGGCGGGGCGGGGAGCGCCCGGGCTGCCCGGCCCCTGGCGGCCGGACACCGGGCTCTGGCGCCGCCGGGGCTCTGGGGCGGCCGAGGGCGGCGGGACCAGGCCGCGGGGCACGGGCTCAGCGCCCGGTGAGGCCGAACGGGTCCGGGAGCCGCGGTCATTCCCGTCCCGGGGAGCCGCCCGCTCGCCTGGGGCACCCGTGGGGGCTTGCGGGGGTCCTGGTGGCCGTGAGCTGGGGGGGTGTTGGGGAGGCGCCCAAGGAAAAGGCAATTAAAGGCGTTTAAGCAGCAAGACGAGACCGACGCGTGCAAATAGGTATAGGCTGGCCTCTGCTCTGGTTGTAAACTTAGAGATGTAAACTGTATTTAGTAGCCAGAAAGATCGCGGGGGTCTTTTGTAAATATGACCCTAATTTAGCCTCAGGATTTAGGGACGCGGAAGCAGGAGGGATGGGATTTACATTTTGCGTATGAGGAACGGGTGCCATAGTGTCACAGACTGGTTTGGGTTGGAAGGGACCTTTATAGGCCATCTAGGCCAACCCCCTGCCACGGGCAGGGACACCTCCAGCTAGCCCAGGTTGCTCAGAGCCCCGTCCAGCCTGACCTTGAGTGTTTCCAGGGAGTGGGCATTTACCACCTCTCTGAGCAACCTGTGCCAGTGTTTCACCACCCTCACTGTCAAAAATTTCTTCCTTATATCTAGTCTGAACCTACCCTAGATCGACAGCAATGTAACTGATGTTAGAGCATGCTGCCAATGGGCCCTCTCAATAGCGGAATACCCTTCTAAGCTTTTTTTTTTTTTATTATTTTTTTTGTAATACCATAGATGTGTGTCTATTTTCGCAAACTTTTGGAAACATGAGCAAGACTGATTGTAGAGTAGCAGCCCTTTTGAGGTAATAGTGAAATATTGCTCTTCTAAAAACTAATGCTTGAGGCCATAGTGGTAATATGCTGCAGGGTTTGGTTTTTTTTTTTTTTTATTACTGTGGGAGAAAGCACTGTGGTAAAGTTTAATTCTGTACTAATATATCTGTTCCTTAAGTGCAATATACAGGCAGAGTCCTAAATACTGAGAAAATCCGTGTGCATTGATAGATGCCTTTGATGTGATTAAGACATTCCCAGTAAATGATTCACCAGATGGCACATCAAAGAAAGTTACTCAAATTGCATTTCAGAGATTCAGCTAATCTCTAAAGTGTGTGGGCTACCATCCAGGCTGCAACGTTTTGCATGAGTTAGTTGTCTTGTATTACTTTGTCTAAATGTGATTATTTTCCCTTCTTTTGTCATCAAGCAGTACCAAAAAGCAGAAGGGAGGTCAGGAGGGAATAGTTTTGAACTGCGCTTGCCTCCAGATTTGGGGCTTCTGACTATTTGAAGGATGTCAGTGTTGGCAGGACCAGATGTATGGATGTGACTGTGTTTTGGACCCCATTTTCTTGGCTGTTGTCCTCTATTGTCCATTATATCTCTGTTGTGCCTACTGCCTTCCTACCTTCTCCACATCAGGTGTGCTGAGACTCAAAGATGCAGAGGAATGCTATCCAGGTGAGGTGACCTTGGCCTGCTGGGATGCTACCTGAGGCTCCATCCTCATTTAGAAGAGCTGACACTCACCCACCGCCTCCAGCTGATGGTAACATGAGAGCCCTTGCTGTCTTGGGAACAGCAGATGTTGATGGCTTTGAAGGAGTCCATTGATCTGCAGCCTAAGTTATGTGGTTTTGGTCAGTTACATCTGAAACCCAGCAACCATCTATCCCCAGCAATTCTTCTTTCAAGATTTCTGAGGGTTTACTTGCACTCTAAGTATTTGTTTTGCTGGATTGGGGATCCAACTCCTTATCTCTTCAGTTATGTACTCCTGATGATCCCATTTGGGTGTGCAGTTCAGTTGTTCTCTCAGCATTCTGAGAGGAGCAGTCTCCCTTCGATAGATCAGTAAGTGTGCATTTTAGAGTGGAGGATGTACATCAACTGTTACATGTCTGAGCTTCATCCCCTGTGATTTAAATCTGGAGTGGGTAGAATCTAACACTATCACTTACACAAAGCCCAAATTTACACAGCCATAATGTATGACTCATCTCTGAAATTTTGCCAAGTGCTGGGGAGGCATTATTCAGTTTATTTGTATGCATCTCTCAATATCTCTTTAAACACTTTGCAATAAGATTTCCAGAAGGATAGAAGTTACTTATATGAAACCAGCATGTACCAACCTGCCTGGTGCTGCAGGGAAGGTGGAATATTCAGAATATTCAGCTTTTTTTCAGGTAGCGATCTGTATCTGCTTTACTTGGTCCCGTAGTTGCTGGTTTTGGGTGGAGACTGATTATCTGACCTCTTTCTATTTTGAGGGTTCCTACAAGCTTAAAAATCATATTTCAAAAGTGAAGTAAATTTTGTTTGGCTGATAATTCCACTTTACTGAAGGTGGCTAAAAAAGGGAGTCTTAGAAAATCAGTTTGCTTTTCAAAAGTTACCCAGGCTGTTTATCTTCTGATTTTTTTCTCATGCTAAAGAAGGAAAATAGGTGAGTCAGTTTTGGTTTCACTTGCAGCCACCTTCCCCTTCAGGCTCGCGATGCTGACACGTTTGTGGGGGCCTTTTTCATGTGGCATAGAACTGGATTCACTACGATCATTTTGGCTGCATTCAGGAGCCTCTGATTCCCTTGTTTGTTTACTGGTTTGCTTTGAAAAGGGGTGTCAGAAATTTTTGTCTCTCCCCTTCATGCCCACGCTCCCAACCCCAACTTCAGTGAGCGATCTAGCCGGTTTGTAGGAGACATGAATCTGCACAGAGTTTCTGTTGGGGAAGTTTGATTAAACTATATATGGGTATATAAAGATGCACACAACTGCACATCCATTACCACTGCATACAGATGGGATTGTGAGGTTGGCTCTGGCAAGTAGCACAGTCCCCCCGTTCTGCTGCAAAAGCTGTGCTCAAAATAGGTATGCCTATTCAGCTCAGTTAATTTGTATGCTGGGAAGTGCCGTGTTTTTCTTGGTGTTTGTGTGTGAACCACGAATGCACATGATAATTTGAGTTGGTGAAACTTACCTGCATTTAATATTTACCATCTCCTCTCACTGTTTATTGGGAGGAAGTAACAAGCAAGTAGTAAAATCTAAGGAAAGACCTTAGAAACTTGAAACAAGTATTAGTGACTTTTACAGTAGTGGTGCCTTAGACAGGCATTCACATTAGCTTTGCATGCAGATATATTCAGGATACAGCAAACATACAACAAAGTTTATTTTACTGCCGCAGGCACTCATACCCACCCTGTAGGAAAGAGACTTTCTGTGGTGTGTTTCCTGCATACTGCTTGAGTAGCACTGTGCTTGCTAAGACAGTGAACAAGAAGCAGGAGAACGTGAATGTACATCTTGGGTTTGTGTGACTGGTGCTGGTTAGTTGTTGCCTATGCTTCTTTGGGGGGGGTCTTCGATCTGATCACTGAAAGTCAATTTATTGACTTCTGAAATTTAAAAAAAAAAAAAAAAAAAAAAATCAAGGCTGTAGTTTTGTTGTCACAGCAACGAGAGAGGCAGTACCCTGTGAGTGCTCTTGGTCCTGCAGCAGCTTGTCCTGCCCACTTTGCAATAGGCTTCCAGCCTTTCTGCAGACTCTCCAAACTCATTAGTGTTCCCATAGGTAATCCCTGGCTGGAGCTCACTCCAGAAAGTTGTTTAGCTTTCCTTTTCTGTACCCATACTGTTGCATGCTCTTCTGGATAAAAAAGAGAACAAAGTGTTCTCTTCTGGGTTGATTTGCACCATTTACCCCATACCGTGTGAGAGTTGTCAGGTGTGAGATGGCTGCATCATATTTTCCAAAAGGCAAGAGAACAAGGTGAGGAGGAGTGTCAGCAGTGGGTCTGGCCTGCATTTCAGCCATTTTGATTTTTCCTCAAAAAAAAAGTTACTTCAGTTAGTTAGAAGGATAAACAAAATATAACTAGCACCTTGAGAGAGAGGATAAGTTGAGGGGGGGGGGCTTGTCTTCCAACTGAGTTACTCTTTACTATGCTTATTTTGAAGGGGAAGAGGAACATATCAAGTTTCCAATGCCTTTTCCTCAGGGGATGAAAATCTAAGCTCTAAGTTGTAATGTGCAGGAGAATGAGCCAGAGCCTTTCAACAAAGCTGTCTTGCTCTTGCTCCTCACACTAACAGCCTTTTGAAATCTTCCACAGTGTAGCAGCACCTCTGGCAATAGCACTGGGACCTTGAGGTTTGGTACTCGGGGATGAGTAACAGCAGCTGAATGGGGTCAGGACACCACTGGTGGCAGCAAGGGACAAACCTAGCATGGCTCTTCAACTGGGACAGGGTGTTTTATAAGGCTGCAACAACAAACTGGCCTGGCATAAACCAGCTCTGTGCAGCACGTGAGTTCCCGTTCAGGTATTAATTGTGGGATTAACTACCAGATTTAAGCACTGAAGAAGAGAGAACAGAGCAGAGAGATGTACAGCAATTTCTGTTCCTTGAGCTCTTCCGAAATGAGATGCAACCTGCAGCAGAAGGGGGGTCATTTTTTTTTTCAAAGAAGCTGCCCCACTCAAAAAAAGAGACTGAAAGACAGAAAAAAACATGTCAGAATATCTTTAAAGAATTATTTCTCTTCAGAGCAAAGCCTTTTCCTCATTGGGACTTATTAAAATGTAGACATTTTCTCCAACGGAAAGGAAAGTACAAAGCATGCCATCAAAGCAGAATTTTAAGCTTTTTCATTCTGATAGCATTCTTTCTGCAACGGACACCGGATGGTAAGGAACATGGCTTTTAAAAGTTCATACCACATGCCTTCCACGTTTGAGGAATTATGTGTGAAATAAATCACACTGACTTCCCAACTGAAAAAAGTGCTCAAATAAGGCAATAAAAGGACCGAGCATCACCATCTATAACTAATTAGCTGCTTTGGTGCCTAATCCTATGCGCTGTGGTTTTAAAAGTTTTTAATTTACATAATCAGAGATGTAAAAAGAACAGTGTTAAGCTGTGGTGTCACATTCAGTCCCCTGCCATATCCAAGCGTGTGGGAGAGCAGTCCCAAGCTCTGCGGGAAGCAGCGGGGCTGTGCTTCGCCTTCCCCCATTCTGCTGCATCCCTGACATCTGTGCTGGGGGCAGAGGGGACTCTGCTTTTTGCAGCAGTATCTTTTGGCAAGGAGGTGAGAACCAGCTGCCTTTAAAGCAGAGGTATTCCCTTCTCCTGGAGTTTGCACTTGGCTTTGAATAGACGTTATCAGCGTCATAGGGGAAGCACAGCAAGTGGCCATGTTCAGGGGTGGATCATTGTTTACTCCTGTTTAAAGATCCCTTGTGCAATGGAAAACAATGTATTTATCTGCTTGCAAATACCAATTAGGGGATTCTCCTGTCAGGTGGGAATGTTATGCTGGTGCATCTATATCAAAGATGTACCCTTGTTAAAAGGAACATGCTGAGGAAGAAAGAATTGCATTTCTGCAGAAAGGAGAAAGTACGGCAGAACTATGTTTCACCTCTTTTATGGACAAATGATCCACTAAAGGCCATGTAATGGCAGCTCACATCAGAGTTATCTAGAACCTGCCTTTAAAGTATAGCCTAACTCCACGAAATGTGAAAACAAAGCAGAATAAGCCAACAACCAACACCTACCCAAACAGGCAAAGCTTCCACCCGGTCCTACTAGGACAGACACCAAATATCATGTAGGAACACGAAAGACCTGTGTCTTTAATGCCATCTGAAAGTCTATTGATTTTACTGGATGTTTAGGGACAATTTTCTTCTATTCCTTCATGCTCTGTCCTCTTTCCTCTTTTCTCCTGTTTTCTCCTCTTTTCTGGTACTCATATGAATTCATTTTCTAGATTGCATTATGTGTAAAGGTCTGGGGGATCAACTGCTGTCCTAGGAGAATGATTGGTAGGCTGAAGGTTCCTGCAACTGGGCAGGATATTGAATGGGGGGAATTAATGGGGCTTTCAAAGTAACTGGAGAGGAACTCACTGAAACAACAGGCTTCCAGTATGATGAAGAGAAGGAAGACATGATTCACAGTAAAGGGATGGACTTAGACGGAAAGCACTGAGTATTGGTTCCCAAGTGCTAGTGAAAGAGTCTGGTTCTCTCCAGTGTTCTAGCTTGGATGGCAATGTTCAGTATTCATGTCGCAGTCAAGTAACAGCTCAAACTCGGCAAGAAAAGCAACATAGCTGTACAGCCATTCTGAAGTCCTTTGGCTCTTCTGCAGCAGCTTGAATGTGTCAAGGACAGAAATTTGTTAGACACAGAGGGTGAAATTCACCTGAGCACATGGGGCCAGCATGAAGGCAAGGCATCATTTGTCCCTTGTCGCAGCCGTGCTCTTGTCTAAATGGTACTTATTGTGGAGGGTTAGGCACTAGCTTGCTGCAGAAATGGCCCTTTATTTACATCTGGTATTTTGCGCCAAATGGCCTACATTAAAACAAGATCTGGTGTAGTGCAAAATGAGGCATGAGTTCATTGTCCTTCAAAGGACAGTTTTGGTTTTATAATGAATGCTACCCTTTGCAATTGCTAAATCTGCAGTACTCAGAGCAAGGTGATGGATCGTCTTTACTATTTACCACTTTGAAGACACTGACCGAGCATGTGAGCAGGTTCAGCTAATGGTTTTACACACAGAGCAGTCTTTTCAAAAGAAGGCTCTGAAGTCAATGACATGTTCTCATTCACAGGGGCTAAAAAGTGCAGTCACCTAAAGATATATATGCAGGTAGCAAACAAATAGACAATACCATGCTCTAGCTATTTTTAACATATGTATCCTTGGAAAAATTAAATAAGTAAAAGGCGCAGTCCTGTGGGAAATATTGTGCTCCTGCCTCTGCCACATCTGCAATGAAAATGTAGGAACACTTACAGTTTGAAAGATAAGTAACAGCTGATATGTAAAAAGGTTCCTGGAAACAGATGTTTTCACATACATGTCTGTCTTTCAGGCAATAGCTCTTGAAGGCTGTGTGACTAGATACTTCTAGCTCCATATGAGGCTGGAAACTGGAAGAACATGTCTTCACCAAAGGAAAAAAAAAGTATTGTGGCATGGAGCTTTCTATCTTTTCCTCAAATTTCTTGCCCCCAAGATGGCTGTTAACTTTATATAATTTGCAGCCAAGAATCCTCCCAGAGGGAGCAGGAACAGAGCCCAAACTGAACCCATCCAATGGGGCTTGATCCCATCACCAGATTGACTAATTTTCCTGTGTTAAACTCAGGTGAACCTTCCCAGTGTGTAAAGTTTCCCCAGCAGTTTCTCTTCAAGGCTTACATGAAAGCTGCCATGCTACCCAGGATTCGAGGCACATGGTCAGCTTCCTGTTCTCTGTTGAAATATTTTATCCTCAACTCAGGCTATTTGGTTAGATCAGAAAATTTAATTTAGAAATGCCCAGAGGTGAAACCATGAGCAACAAGAGAATGATTTTTCCCTTACAAGAATCTGAGCCCTCAGAGACGTAGCCTGGAGAAGCCTGTTTGCTATGGATGACTTTCTAGCCAACTATCGAGATGACTGCCAGTAAAATTCAGTTGGCGGCACGTAAACCAGTATGGTGCCAATTATGTATGAAAGTTTTTACCCCTAAAATGGTCAGAGATGTAGTTGTTCTCCACCAACTTAGCGGTGCCATGTAGTAAGATAATTTAGAAGGAATGCCTAAAAAATTGTGTGACTGGGGCGGTGATGAGAAAAACCTGTTCAGATTAATAATGTGTGTACTGCCTGCATGAAAGCTGCCAACAAAGTTCTGGGTGCTTCAGTGCCTATCGGTGCCAATCGCCTGTTTAAATCAATTCAGCAAGACCATGTACTTGTCTGTGTAGCAGGCAGATGTAACAACACACATACGTGTGTGAAAGAACACGGCCCTTGCTTAAAGTGTGGAGAGAGATGTACGTTTGGGGAGAGACTGAGTGACACAAAAGGCAGCTGAGGAGCAACAACCCACTCGTGCTTTTCAAAGCTCCCTTCTGGGCTGGTGTTTTAAAGATGGAAGTTGATACAGGTCTGGAAGAGACTGTATGACAGAGCAGGGGCATTTTTAAAAAATTAAGACTACAGTGTGTCCACACGATGAAATAAATGAAGTAAAAATGGTCTTTGTGTTAGGTAGTGCCTTGCTTTTGGTTGTCTTTTCACTCACAAAATCTAATGCCTATACTATTATATACGTAAATAGGATGACTCAGTGTTGCAGAGATTGTTGGTGAACTGGATCAGGGAAGATATTCCCGAATAGGGAAAGAATAAGAGAAAGCAGAGATTTTAACTTGTTGGTTAAAATTGCCTATTGAAGGCTGTAGTGCACAAACACTGTTTGCACAAACATATTAGAGAATTATCTCAAAAAGGTGATCCTCTGGTGTCCCAGATCAGATTTGGATAACTTCCACTCTGGGTCTGCATTGGCTGCTTAAAGAACCTGTGATGAAAAATCTACTTGCTGTTTGTTGGGTTTTCTTTAAACAGCCTGATTACATTTTTATGACACTGTACAAACACACCGTTAGAATCAAGTGCTAGAAATAGCTTCCTAGAACTCAAATTGTTTTTTAAAATAAGCAAGTAAATATGTGCATGTAAGTCATGCATGCATCCAGGCAGAAAGTTATTTTTATTCTTCCAGATGAAATTGTCTGTAAAAACATAAGGTGTTACTTATTGTTACCATTATTTATAATTTAAAATGCTAACAGTGACATAAAGTGTTGTCTCAGCTCATTTAACAGGCCATGAAATGGTTAGAAGGATGATAGAAATCTCTGGCAAACCAACCTCAGGTAAAATGTAGTTAATCATAGTTGCTGCTCAACCCCTGCTTTTTCGTAACGATGAGTAAATATGGGTCATCTTATTAGGCAAAAAATACTATCATTAGCAAGAAATGTTTCCATGTTGCATTGAGGAGAACATAGGTATAGCCCAATGTCATCCCCTCCCCATGGTTTGAATTCAAGGGCAACTGGAGTAACAGGAAAAAATAGCTGGACTAGCTACCTGCAGTGAGACCGTGGTGAGCTTGAAGAAGGTATTTTGCCCTTTGCCTCGGCTGTGGGGTGTTCACAGGGCATAGCATCCTTTGCAGCAAGTTTCTCTCCTTAGATGTTTCTACCTTAGAAAAAAGATATTTTAGTCCCTCTTAGATGTGAATGGACAACTTTGATCCAACACTGAAATGATCCAGCAAAAAATCATCACCTGTATAAAAGATGTAGTCTCTGACACCAGACTTATTCCCAGAAATTCCCTTACATCCCTGGGCAGGGTCCCAGAATCGACCGTGCCACAGCAAATGCTTTCTGTTGCATTATGGCTCTTTTGAGGTTTCGTGGAGGCAAGTTATTTCACAGTGCTATTGCACTCCGAGAGGGAGAAGGAAAGGCACTGCCTTGCCTCTGTTCACTGCTGGCCAGAGAAAACCACAGCTGAGTTTGGATTTTGGGAGAAGTTTGCTGGAGACACAGGGACTAGGGATGCTTGGAATGGGAACTTGAGTGGCAGTTCTAAAAATTTGAATACTTTTGTCCCTACAGATGTAGTTCTTTAAGCACTTGAGTGGATGGAACTGCTCAATAGATTTTTGGTATCTAATTCTGTGAGAAATGGGACATAATTGCAAGCCAGGTTTTTTGTAAGGACAAGAGGCTTAAAACCTCTGATAAAAAATTTCCAACAACAAAAGCTGCTTTTAAAAAGTATATTGATAGGAATGAGATATTTTTTACTGTGTTACTTCCTTGAAATAACATTTGCCTTAATCGTTCTTGTCCTGACTCTCTTTCTTGGCCTGATCCATATGACAGATGCCCATTTATGCAGCTGGTACCTAACTCAGGACTTGGAAAAATGCAGAAAAACCATAGTTTTGTAACAAGGCAGGAATAGCTATAGATGGTTATAGCCCTAAGTATAACTGGGAAAACTATTGGGACAAACCAATTACTGATGAGACATATTTCTTAGGGCAAAGTGAGAGTTTGCAGTAAACTATATATGCCTACCCATGCCCCTCTGAATATCCTCCCTGAGACAGGATCAAAACAATACAAAAAGTGTGTGAAATGCACAGAAATAGCATTTGATTCACTAGTCCTACCAGACATGGGCTATTGTGCCTCAGTTATTTGGGACAACAGCTGTCACCTCAAAATGTGCCTTGGTAAGGGGCAGTCGCTGTTTGCTTCCTTAGCAATGCTGCAGTGCAGGGGGAACGTGGAATGCCTGTGGCTGCCCAGCGGATGGCTTATGTTGCTCAGCCTCCAGGCAACATTGCTGTGCCATTTTTCTCTCCCTAGATGCCTACACTCCAGTACTTGGAAAAAATCAGACCAGACTGCAAACTCACTTCAGGGAGAGATGGTTTGCCAAGTATTGTATTCTGCAGAGATACTCTAAATCATATGGGAAAAAAAAAAAAAAAAAAGACCATCTGCAAATACTCAGTCTGTATCCACCTTCAGACAAAACCTGTTTCTCTAACTGGAGAATCTCTCCTTTCTCCTGGGAGATTGCTATCAGAAGTGGTGTTACATCTGCTCTCCCAGCAATAGATGGTAGTCCTCTGGCTATAAAAAAGGAAGGTGATTTCTGCCATTATTTTCTCATACAGGACTTTAGATTTGTGATATTCTCAGCACACTTATTCCCTGTTTCAAATTGAAAATGGCAATCCATTTAAATGATCCTGTGACTTTTCACTTGCCTGTGCAAGATCAATTAGGAAAAATCGTAACAGACCTGTCCCTAAAACCAGAATGTGTAGTGCCCAGTTAGATTCTCCCGTGACACAAAATGGTGACTTCACCAGCAGGCTGCGCAGCAAACATTTGGATGCAGCTGTCTCAGATAGATATTTTATACACCAAACACCACCTGCAATAAATGTAGAAGAAATCAAAGCAGGACTGTATACTCAACAGAGGAATCCTGGTATAAAGGTATGATATGGGAGTGACAGTGACAAAATCCTTATTGTACTGAACATCCCTTTAACATTGAGCAGCTGAAAGGACCTCTCTGGGTTTACATAGCAGTATCATTTTTGTATTACTATAATTTCTGTGTGTGTGTAAATATTCCCCTATTAGCAATGGATCCAACTAGCCAATTTCAACCAACTCCAGTGTTGAAAGGAATTAAAGATAATTTCATTCCTTCAGCTGCTGTGGAGATAGGAAGTCACATAGAAAAGAGAGACCATATAAATTTCTAAACTTAGGGAAAGGCTGCAAAACTCATGCTTTGTTAGACACTGTGTCCACATTAAGTGTCTTCTCAACTGGAGGAAGGCTTCTAGTGAAGCTATCAATCACCTGTGAGGATTCTTGTCCAACAGGATGCTTCTGATGGGGCCGATTCTGTACTTATGTGGGGACCACATGTGAGTTGGCTTCAAACCCAATATCCCTGGTCTCCCAAGCAGAAACAGAAGAATACATGTGACTGGTCTACCTCAGTTAACCACACTGCATACACATCAAACTGCAGTTTAAAGTCACGCAGTGTTTAATTTGATTTTTAAGGTTTTCAGGTTTGATCTCAGAAATTGTTTTCCAAATTCGCATGGGGATGGATTTTTTTGTAACTTGCTATTTCTGTTATGAAATGTATTTTGAGTGCATTTATCTCATATATGGTGATTTGAAGAGGCTACAGTAATTTAATCTGGAGGCATTTCAAGAGAGGATTGTCATCAGGAGTACTGGGAGGAGCCAGTTTCTGGACTCTTATCTGGAAAAAGGAAAAACAATTCCTTGTGCTTTTTCCGCCTTTTACGGTTTCTTTCAGAAATCCTACAGGAATATACAACCATCAAGGAAACAGTTCATTGAAGCACCTGGTATCAATGTTTTGTTGATGGCATCGCACAGCCACATGGCTTTGGTACTATTTGGAGCAGTAGAGCAGTTGAAGGAGGACTGCAGAATATTAAAAAACCTTGAGCAGAAGATGAGCAAGCTCTCAGGGTAAAATTAATCTGAAAACACCTGAAATATTAAGAGTTTAAGCTATTCTGGCCTCTGTGTCTAATTATCAGAGAAAGGTAAGGATGATGCATCCTAGCTAATTTAGGCACCTGCATGTTTGAGGATGATGTCTTCAGTGACTGAGTCTGTGACTACCTTAGAGAGGACACCCACTTCACACTGCTCGGTAAAATGGGGCCTACAGACTTTTGCTGTTGCTTTCACCTTGATAGGGTTAGGCTTTAGTTCACTGTCATTGGCCAGAGGATTAATTTTCACCTTATCCAATCAAAACTGAAGCAGCAGCACATGACAGTAATTTTGACTTTGGTTTGTAGGACCACATGTTGACTTTCTGCCCAGCTAAGCAAATGCCCATCTAAGCAAATGGAAAGACTTCAACTGACTTCAGCAGGTTGAAATAAAGAACTGAGTTACCTAGCCTAATAATTTTGCCTTTTAACTTAGCCCGGGCTTCAGTAAGCATTCAGGTAAACACGCTAAATTCCAGAGTCTCTGCCCATTTAACCAATCTATAATGGTCCTATATCATAGTAATCAAAGTCAGTGTCAATCAATGGCAACTGTTTGCTTTCCAGTTTAAATAAGTAGAAGTTAGTTATAAAAAGCCTTGCAAATTCTTTTCCATGCGTCCAGTGCAAATCTTCATATATTTCCATTTAGGATAAATCTGAATAGGAATTGAATAGATTTCTACTGGCACACTCTGATGATATTCAAGGAGTAGGTGTAGCAAGCTGTGGGAACTAAGAAATTAAGAAAAATATTGCAGTTCTGTCAAGAGTAGGTGTAGACATTTTGTACCTGCTAAACCAAAATGATGGGCCTAACATTTAAAATAATATGCTGATATAACACTTGAGCAGAACAGTGATTTAGATAGACAATGATCTTTCCTCTGCCATCCAGTTTCCCTAATACTAGAAGGAAGCCAAATGCTTTGCAATGCAAATAGAGTGGCAAATAAAAGGATGGTGTGAAGGTGTGATTCATGTGAAATAAATGTTTCACTTAAGAAACCCCAGAAGGCACGATATAGATCCCCTATTTAATTCACCCTACCCCCTTCTGGCTTCTCTGCACTACTGCAGCAGTGACTGCACAGGATTTTCCTTGGGTTTCTTTGCCCTTCAGTGGAGGCTTGTCTGGAGAAGAAAACAAGGTTACAATGCTTTCTTTTTTATTGTTGCTGTATGCTGGGATTACTCTTAAATTAGGGAGCAGAACCGTTGCCAGTTGAATCCCAAATCTCTGCATAATATACATGGCATAAAGCCTCTTCATTTCAAGTTAGTATGCGTGCTGCAACAGCAGGACAACGTAGCTGGAGTTAGGCTTGGGAGTGCAGAGAGAACATCGTGCCCCGCACAACACCTGCAGAAATGCCATTTAAAGCCTCAGTGTCATGTTCCCTTAAGAGAAAGGACTAGAAATTCAGTGAAATGTTTAATTTTTTAATTATCTGACATATCAACTGAATTATGAAGCTTGATTTTATAAAGAAAAAAGCAAATGTCTCTAGGAAGTGAAGGCAAAAGAGGACCAACGCAGAAGCAGGTGCAAGAGTGTGAAAAGCCAGACTTTGCAGTAACATGTTTCTAATGTAGTGGAAAACTGGGCATTTAAACCAGCTCAAGAGCAGACACATGCTGAGCTTGAGGAGATACTATTCATGTTAATTAGGGCTGAGTCCTACACATTTAACTCCTACTGATTTCTTAAGAGTTCCAATTCAAGTCAATGTCAGTAGGAACGTGCAAGGGCTGTAGGCACGGGCTCTTTACACTATTAGTAGTCACATTTTGGGACTTATTAAGACTAGGATTTGTTGAACAGACTGTACTGCAAACCCATGCTAATTAGCATCTAAAATTCTTGGAAAGCTGCCACAGATTCCTGGGAGCTGTCTACACCACCAGCAGAAATGGCTTTAGAGATGCTGATTGCCTGAAATAGGTTGGGGCATAACTTGTCCTTTTGCAGTGATATTTATGACATCCGCATAGCCACCCTGGCTTTTAAAAAACCACTTTTGGTGCACACCTGAGAAAGCTGTTCTCAGTAGTCTCACAGAGAGCGTTTCTGGAAAACTTGAACCATTGGGTTTGTTCTAGAGTCTAACCTGGAGTCCTGAACTGCTTGGGACGATGCTGGGTGGAAGGTGGTTTTTTATGCGTTATTAGTTTTATGTGGTAGTGCACTATCTCGTGAGTTGGTGAATGAATTTTGGTAAGGCAGAATTACAGTGATTCTTTCCTTATTTATCTCTACAGTAAGGCTGTAATTTCCAGCTGCTCCCACAGTTTACACAAAACTCAGCAAAGGGTTTAGGCACTGGTATTTGTTGAGACTGGAGCTCATCCTCACTTACTTTGGTCAAGCATTGATTCAAAAATAATGCAGTTCAGTTAACTTGAGACTTTACTCATTTGGTTTCCATTCCAGGAATGGTCTCGCCATGACATGTTCCTGTTTCCAGTTTTCCTCTGTAGCCTAGAAAATTACTTGGAGATTTTCGAGGCTCAAATCCCATCCCTGACTGATTCAGGAGAGGCCAGACTGCACCTTAATAGATGTGCCCTACTGTGAAGCAAAAGGGCACTCTGATTTGGCATCTTGTGTTCTCCCCTCTTTTGATGGGTCTCTGTTGACATGTCTGAAATCCTGAACTCTGTAGCAGAGATGGGAAACGTGAGGCTCCTGCTGGGATGTATGAAGCACCAGGCTTACACAGAGACTTTTCCTTTTGATCTCTCTCAAACCCACTCTTAGATATCTCGGCTGTTCATATGCAGCTTGTAAGGATCATACCCTGAGTAAGCAAAAGCCTTTTGGCTCCCTGATGGGATTTCTCCACTGGATGTAGTGCAGAAAGACTTCTTTTGAGAAAGGCACAGTAGCTAAAGAACAGGGAGGGGTATCCAAAAACAAGAAAAAATGTAGATTCTCTAAAAATATAACCTAGGGTGAGGCTTCCAGTTGTGGCATGTGTCCTGCCAGTGGTATACAGAAGACTGCCAGATGGTATGAAGGTATTTCATGAATGTCTTAATGCCTCCTTACCCTCAGGAAGATGGCCCAAGATGGAGATAGGAACTGCTGGTCTCTGCCTCGAGGTGAGACCGAATACTTTGGAGGGAAGCAGCGCTCCCTGTTCCCTGCCTTCCATCAAGGAACACAACTTTTGGTCCCAAAGTTCATGATTTTCCTTGAAGGCTGCATTTGTGTCCCAGTTGTAAATGCCAGGGGGAAAGCAGAGTCGCCAAGCACCTGTGTGAAATCCTGATGAAGCAGGAGGCTTTTCAAATTTTTCTAACTGCATTTTCTTATATTTTAAATAAGCATATGTTAGCTGGGAGACTTCTGTCTTCTGCAGAAAGCTGTTAGCAACACTGTGTATCTCACTCCTTCCAGCACATTTTACTTCTTGCAAATGTTGACAACCATGTGCGAAGCAATGAGGATCTGTGCTTGTGACCATCACCCGCTGAGGAGGAATTCAGAGAGGAAAGCCAAGAAATCAGGGACGAGGGGTGGATGGGAGACACTATTTTGGCTCATTTGTTGCATCTGCTGAAGACAACCAGAGCTGCAAAACTGGCAGCAGAAGAGATGGCGCCCATTGCGCTCCCATCAACCCAATGAATAATTAATTCGCTTTTATTTTAATATATAGTAGTGTAAGGTACTTTTCACAATATGCTACGAGCACAGCTATTGAAGCACCATCATGTTAAAGATGCATAATTAAATGAACGGAAAGAAGCCCAGAACACAGTTAAAAATTCATGGCTTGCTGAAGTGCAGTGGTGGCTGCGCACTGCACAGCCTGCGGGGAAGCACCTGCGGCCTCTCCGTCCCGCGTGTGACGAGCACTGACCGGGCAGAAGCGGCAGAGGCCTGTTTCAGAAAAGTAAATTAACACGGGACAAAGAAACGGGGAGCCAAGAAAGGTATCGTCTCCAACTCCATTATTCAACACTCGCTATTTTGGAGCTAAGAACGCTATTAATGACGGCGAATAACGCGTTGCTGCAGGTTTCTCCGCCGCATCGAGCGGGGATCCCCGCGGCCTTGCCCGCGCTGGCGGTTGCCGGCCCGCGCGTCGCCCCGCGCACCCAGGGGACGGCGGTGCCCCTCCCGCTGTCGCGCTGCTGTCGCGCGGGGGTGGCCGCAGCCCACGGACGCCGCAAAGCGCGGAAGTCCCCGAGCAGCCGGCGGGGGCGGGGCCGCGGCGGCCGTTGCGGGGGGCGGGAGTTTTGAACGGCGGCGCCGCGGAGGAGGATGCGGCGGCGGCTCGTGCCGGGCGCCGGTGGCGAGGAGCCGGTGAGCTGCGGGCGGGCAGGGGAGGCCCCGGTGCAGGTGCCGTCCGTTAGCGGCTCAGGCCGGCTGGCGCCCGCTCGGGGCGGGGGGGCGCGGCGCGTTCGGTCCAGCGGCGGGGCTGCCCGTGTGCTTACCGGGACCGGGCCGCGGTAAGGCCGGCGGCCGCTCACCTGTCCCGGTAGAGGCGACGCTGCTGTGGTGGGCTGAGCAGGGACTCGGGGCGCGGAGCTGAGCCTTTCTAGCTCTTTCATCTTTTAGCCGTTGGTTTTCCTGCTAATGAAGATTTTTTTAAACGTCGGTTCACTTAAGAACCGGGATTCGTTGAGTTCAGTTGTGTCTGTAAAGCTGTTACCGTCAGCTGCAACAAATACTCGTTCGTGCGCCCAGCTAGAGAAGTCCCCAAGCGAGTGTCTTGACTTCACAGCCTTTCATAGAATACTCTCTGCCTGACTGATTTCTTATTTTAAATAAATAAAATAGATCTATGTGGTTTAAATGTAAGCCGCTGTGGTAATAAATCAGAAATATACCTTGGAATATTCAAGATAGCAATTAAAGTAAAATTTGAATCTGCCCTGCCTTCAGCAGTATCCATATCATTTTTCTTATCTGTTGTTGGATTTTTTTTTGATTTGTGACTCCATCACCTAGTGTAAAACTAGAAATTCTTTAAAATTTCTTTTATTCTAGGTATACTTAGGTGGGGAATACAAAGACTCTTTCTGAAAGTATTGCTTAGGCTGTTTTGGAGTACGGGGCTGAAAAATCTCAACAGCTGTTAGTAATTTTGCCTGGGTTATGCTGCCACTGGTGGGGAAGGATGGAGACCACAAGAGAAGCAGTGCATTAGTAGACAGCATATGGCAAAACAGTGCTGTGTCATTCCTCCAAGTCCAGATGGTGTGCTCATATTTTTAGAAGGAACTGTAAAAAAAAAAAAAAAACAGAAAACAAAAATCCTGACCAGTTTTTTTTTGGTAGACATGAAGAACTTCATATATTCCAAATCAGGCTGCTAAGTCATTCCTTCAGATGAGATTTATGTGGTGTGATTATTTAAGATATGGCCCAACAACCAGTTAATGCTAGTCCAGAATATTTTATGTGAGCCTGGCTGAGATGTAGCATAGACTAAATCCTTTGCGTAGTTCTGAAAGTCTTGACCTGGATACATGTAGATGCCCCAAACTCAGAGAGTTTATTTCCTCACTATAGTTATGTACCAGATGATAGACCTGGAGAGGAGCCACGGTCTGTGCTGGGTCAGAGCAGAGGCCTGCTACCCTGGGAAATGTTAGGAGAAAGTCCTATTTCACTCTTCTGAGATGAAATTTGTAACAGCTGATGTATTACTAGGCTCAAAGAAAGAGTAATTATTTCTTAGGGGCAGGTGTGGGCTTTGCTTACCTTTTCATAGCTATGTAAAATCTGACTCAGAATAAAAGAAGATTGATGAAAGCTATTTGCGTCTCCTTTCCTTCTGGGATGAGTGCTGAGAAAAAACCATGGATAGAGAAGCAGGTGCTGGGGGTGTGGAGGTGTTGGTGCACTGCTTTATCCTGCACAGGTTGTGGTTGAAACTTGGGAAAGCAAATCCATGGGGGGGATAACTGGAGTAGTCTGCAGTACAGTAGTGGGTCTCAGGCCTTCGTGTATCAACTGTAGGGAATACCAGCAGAACTTCTACAGAAAACATCTCTTGACGTGAGCTTTGGGAGCTGTTCAACAGCTCACTGGTGCCGGAGAGCCTGTGTCGTGGTAACTTGTGCGTGTTCAAAAAGCCTTTCTCATGGAGTCTCAGACTGAGAGTTCTTAGTTTCTGGAGAGTCCTCTGTACTTTATTATTGTGCTCCTTCACTGTGGTGTCTAGTCATCATCTGTGTTCTCTCTGTGTGACTAAATTGTCTTAAACACTGACAGATTCAACAGAACACATATTTGTCCTGCTTTGCCTGATTACACAAGCCTGGGGTCTTTATCATCTTAGGTGGGTGGAACCCACCTCCTTTATTACCCAAGGAAAATGAGAAATTATATTGTGTATGGGGGCTTAGCACCTTTGCTGGCTCTTGATGTGGGGCAGAAGAACCTTCTGTATGGCTCTAGGTCCTGTTTCAGCAAGAAGGAAGTTGCCTGTTACAGAAGAGGTGGGAAATAGGAGAGGCTTAGACTGCTGAAGGGATCTGATAGCCTCTGGGTTTTTATAATAGCGTTGTGAGGTGGCTGGGGGTCAGCTCTCTCTCGGATGCTGTGTAGTAGAGTATTACAGCTTGAGCATGCAGCTGTGCTGGTGCTGAGTGTGGCTTATAGACTGGAGCTGCTTTTCCTTTAGGGTAACAAAGGAGGGTGGTTTGGAAGGAGAAACGCTCTGTGAGCAGATGGAACAGCAGCTGAAACTTTATGTATCTTTCCATTATGGCATCAGGCCTTCAAAACCAATAAAACCCAGTCTTGCAAAGTCGGGAGGGAATGGGTGATGGCTATGTAGTGAGCTTCCACCTGCCTCTTGTGACTGCTGTGAGGAGTCACTTCCTCATGTCAAAGGCAGCTAATGACAGACTGAGTCCTAAGTAAAGAAGAAAATTGTCTGCATTACCCTTTTCATGGGTTCTGGATTTCTCAGGTACTGAGTTGTGGTGGAATTAGCTCCCTCCTGTTTCTGTCCTGTTTAGAGACTTGAGGGAGAGCAGTTGCCAGTACTTTTCTATCAGCTGAAACACTGAACTTGTAATTTCAAATTACTGTACCATGAGTTTCAGTCAATCGCTTATAGATCCATCCCCAAAGCACTTGTTTTGAGTTCAGATGTGCTGTAAAACTGAAAACTGGCATGATGCTTTTAATTCTAGAGGTAATTGAGACACTCTTGCTCGGTGTTGAAAAAGGTTCACTCAAATACACCGACTTGCAGTGTGTTTGCAGTGCAAGCCTGCAGTGCATTGACAACACTGGGTTTTTGTGTCAGAAATATTTGGTTTGGACAGGGATGGCCACATAACAAGGAAGTGTGTATCAGAGTCATCGGTGTCATCTAGCACACAGCTTTTGGAGACAGCAAACTCTCTGTGATCCTTCACCTTAATTATCTTCTGGCTTGGTGTGGATTGACCTCTTTGAAGTGGCAAGTGAGGCCTAATGCATGTTTATAAATGTATGTTTTCTCTGAAAGGAGGTAGGAAAAAGTTAACTTCCTAGAAGTTTTTATAATATCTTAAAAAACCCCACTCCTTAAAAAAAAAAACCAAACCACAGAGTGATGCAGAATTCTAATGACTTGACAGGCAACTCTATGTTATTTTGTAGTTTTGAATGAAAAGTGTGGATGGCTGTGCAAGCAGGCAGGGCGTGATCCTTGTGTAGTGTGGAAGCTACCACAGCTGTTTGACTTTATATTCATGTCCTGAAACAGTCAAATATTGGGATATTCTCCTTTTTTTTCTCCTGGTTACCCGAATTTTATATCAACCAGAAGTGAAAAAAACATGGTTTTTAAACACTTTTTAAGCTGGCCAAAGAAGTAATGAGGTTGAATTTCTGATTTAAAATATTTCGGATATTTTCCTGAATTTAGAGTTTATTTTGGTAGGGATCACTGTAAAAAGTGGGATGTTAATTTATAAGCTTTGTTCAGTTAGGCCCCTCAATGACCATATGAGGGGACCATATGTTATTATTCTATGGATGAGACATTGAGGCACATACATTTTTAGTAACTTTCAGATGTTAATGTTACTACTTGATTTGGAATTTGCACATAGACTGGATATAGAGAATCTGTTACATCCTGTGTTTTACTCTTTTGTTCTTGAAAAGGGAACCATCATTTCACATTTAGTAACCATCGTAATGGCTGTATATAATTAAAATTTAGGGTTTTCTGCCCCAACTGTGAAATAAGTAGAGCTTGCTAAAAATTCAGGATATTATTCGTTGGGTTTTTGTTTAGTCATTTGCTTATCTTTTGCATATCTAGGAATGTGACATCCAAGAGAAGATGAACTTTGAAATCCGCATGAGAGAAGGCATCTGTAAGCTACTTGCAGTGAGCACACAGAAAGACCAACTCTTGCGAGCAGTTAAAAACCTGATGGTTTGCAATGCTCGTATACTTGCGTACAGGACAGAGCTACAGAACCAAAAAGAAGAGCCGATGTCGTGCAGAACTGAGAAATGGTGAGTAACAGCTCCAGTTCAAATGGAGCATTATGAAGCAGGCTTTTTGCTTACATGAATTCATAGCAGCCTGTCTAGGAAAGTGGATTTAAACCCTTCCTTCTGTCTTCCCTCATACAAACATACATTACTGCTGCCTTAAAACATTATTTTGTAAGACCGTTTCAGTATCTTCTTTTTTACTGTAGAAAATTAAATACAAGTGATATTTTTCTGGGGAGATTTTATTATTGACATTAAACTATAATTCAGCATCTAGATATCATGTAACATAATAGACATATTTTCTTGATTACCTTTAGCATACAAAAAGGTACTTAACCAAGTCTGAAGGAAAAACCCAAAACTATCCAAGTCAGAACACACCTATTTCTACTTTTCGTTCTTTCTATTGTTAAGGTCCCTTTAATGATGGAATCATCGTGGTTAATTGGTACCCTCTGCTGGCCACTTCTCTTAACTACAGCTAAGTAATAAATACAATAAATATGTAGAAGAATCAGTTTAGTTGAAAACATTCTCACATTGTAACTCCTGGATGAGCTAAAGTGTATGTGATTTTATTTGAATAATGTTACAATTTTTTGCCTAATGGAATATATTTTGGGTGCTATTTTGAGCATCATGGTGCAGAGACACTATTGCTTGCAGGTCTTTAATGAAATATTGTATTACAATTTAGCATAGAAACTCTTCGAGTACATGCTTAGCTCCAGTTAATTGTAGCAGTAGGGACAGTCCTGCTACTTTTAATGTTCAGAAATATGGTCTTATAGGAGAAATTTGCTGAAGGAAAGAACTGCCTTTTCTGACTCATTCAACTACTATTGTGAAAGCTGATTGTGAAAACTAGCACTTATAACTTGTACTATTCGGTAATTATTGCAGTTTTATTGCTTTTTCCTGTTAAGATGAAGACCTTTAGAATCATAGAATAGTTTACGTTGGAAAAGACCTTTAGATCACCAAGTCCAACCGTTAACCTAACACTGCCAGGTCCACTGCTTAACCACGTCCCTAAGCACCACATCTACACATCTTTTAAATACCCCCAGGGATGGTGACTCAACCATTTCCCTGGGCAGCCTGTTCCAGGGCTTCACAACCCTTTCACTGAAGGAAGTTTTCCTAATATCCAGTCTAAACCTCCCCTGGCACAACTTGAGGCTATTTTCTCTTGTCCTAACACTTGTTACTTGGGAGAAGAGCAACACCCTCCTCACCGCAGCCTCCTTTCTGGTAGTTGGAGAGAGTGATAAGGTCTGCCCTCAGTCTTGTTTTCTCCAGGATAAACAACCCCAGTTCCCTCAGCTGCTCCTTATAAGACTTGCGCTCTAGACCCTTCACCAGCTTTGTTGTCCTTCTTTGGAGATGCTCCAGCGCCTCAGTGTCTCTCTTGTAGTGAGGGGCCTAAAACTGAGCACAGTTTTATCACTTTATAGTGATTCATCTTTTATTTATGTTTTTAACAACGTAACAATATCAAGGATGTATGTATGCTGATTTACTCAACTTCTGGTCTTTGATGTCAGTGACCACAGAATGGTGATGGCACATGTCCAGAACAGGGCAGAAATATTGGGAGATACATCTGAACAGCCGTATTGTTTACTTGATTTGTGTCTGTCGTGCATTGCTTAGAGTTCTGTCTTAAGGCATCCTTTGAATTGTCAGTGGAGGTGATTAGAAGAGATGTGTGCTATAGAGATATGTCTTTACCATTTAGTTCATCTTTGATAGTTGGTAGTGCATCTGCAGTTCTTTTTTCAGTATTTGCTCAAGACTGGAATTGGGTTAAAGCTTAATCCAAATATGATGATGGCTGAGAGAGAAAATTCTAGGGTTTTCAAGTGAAAAACTGTTTCTTGTTATGTGGGTCTGTAATCTGTGAGTTCTGAAGATATTGTAACTGCCTCTGGACGTCAGGATATTGGTAGCTGCTATAAATTTCCACCTTTTTCAGTTAGGAGTTAGGAGCAGTGGCAGATGCAAGGAGAGCATGCTGTTGTTACTCATTATCTACAGATTGTTTAGACTCAGTTTAAGGTTGACCTTGAGATTTACATTCTGGCTACTTAGCCTGTCTGCTGGCATGTGAAATCACCATATTAACAATGCAACATTTTGTAATTGGTCTCCATTAATGGAGGAGGAGGCGGCAATTCTCTAATCAATAATAGAACCAATAAATTAACAATAATAGAACCAATAAATTAAGTTGCTTATTCATTGATGTGTATAGAAGGGGAAAAGTTGATAATGTATATGATTTTGTTGGAGCTGGAAAAGATGAGGAAGATGAATCTATTTGTCTTTTAATACCCAGGTTAAATAAGGTTTGAGTAAAATCTTCTAGGGAATTAAGAAAATTGATGGTATACCCTCCTTCCAGATTGTCCTCAGGAATCTAATGACTCGTACCTTAAACCAGAGATACTAAGTTTTAACTTTAAAGAAAAGCACTTGAAATGAGCTCTAATGTGCAAACCCTGACACTTTTTAATGTTTAAAGGGTTGAGCTTTAGAAGTCTAAATGCACAGATCTTAGGCCTTGTTTTTTGTTTCTTCTTTTTGGCAGGTCTTCAGAAAATGGGACAAAAGACCGGGTGGCATGCAAAGCAAAGGTTGCTATATCAGGTAAGCGGCTGGGTAGTCACTTAATTATAGGAACTAATTGGCTGGATGGTAACTTATAATACAAATTACACAAACAAGATGGTATTTTTGAAGTGCATATGTGGTTCAGGGGCATAAATCCTCTTGTGCTTCAAGGGGACTTGTACTTTTAAGTCACACACATACTTTTGAAGATCCTACCTAGTATTTCCATTTTACTTTCAGGGACTTTCACAGTGGGAAATTCCTTCTTCTGTTTGTCACTAAACACAGAATACATTTCAAAGCTAAATAAGTATAAACGTGCTGATAACTTTTTTTTTTCCCCACAAAGAGAAACTTTGATGTGATCATACAGTGTATGTCTAACCTGACCTGCTTCATTAAAAATAAAATAGTGTAGAAGGACTCACTACTTAAACTGTTAATTCTGCATATTTTGACGTATCTTTAAGCAAGGCAACTTCTAGTAGAAGAAGAGTGATGAGCACATGGTTCAGTAATGTTTTCTGCCAGAACAGCTGTTTGCAGAATGTGTATCTGTCTTTCCTCCTTATGGTAGTTGGATGAAAGCATCTGTTTGCCTGTCTGTGCTGTGGTTGCACCTTTCTTTGGATTTAGAGAGTTATCTGCAGTGAAGACTTTAGGATCATGTAATACACTTTTTGTTATGTTTAGAAGATAGGAATCGTGTAAGGACTTTATTTTTAGTATGCAAAATTTGTTTAGCATATGAAACATTTAGCTAGTTTCTTTTGATGGGACAAGAGAATAGAAGGGTGAAATACACATTTCCTATTACATGCCATCTGTTAATGATCCTGTCCTGTTACTAACATAGCGGCTCTCAAACTGGAGGTTAAGATCCTCAGAAGTATGGCATAGATGGAGGCGAAGAAGAGAAAGAGGCATCAACTACCTCATCGTGAACTCAAGTCTGTGGGTGCTGGGATGCTGCCATGCCTCGCCCCTCTTCAGATACTCGTGTCAGGAAGCATAGACAGGTCAAGTTTACCGCAGCAAAGCCTCAAAGTTCTTCTTGGCTTCTGCTGAGAGATTTATGCTTTCTATAGATCACCTGTTATTAACATGTTATTTTCCACTGTGTGTGCCTGAGAAGCAGAGAACTGGGGTACATGAGATGTAATTGTGGGGACAGGCTTGTTCATGCTTGGCAGGGGCAGGAGCCTCTGGGGCAAAGACATCATCCCGAGATGACGTTAACACATGCTTCCCTGGTTCCTCCTTGTGTTGTCCTCTGACCCATTACCCTGTGTCCATTTACCACGCTGAACCAGGTCCTCTCTGCTTCCACAGCTGCAGGATGTTCGTGTCTGGAATGTCCCATTAGTTTTCTTTCCCTGTCTTTCCCAATCCTTGTGTAGCAAATTGGGCATGCTGCATTTCTCCTCTCTTGTATGCCGACCTTCAGTGGATTTGTGACTGGAGTTGCCCTGCGTGTTTGGAAGGCACATGCACGTGTCTGCATGTGGCTGCCTTGTTGAGAATGCAGTCGGGAATACAGACAGCGTGAATCGGGAGATGTCGTGACTGGATTGTCTGGGAGAGGTTGGAAATGAGGAGTGAGTGGTAGTCCATGTAATATGAAAGGGCATATAATTTAAGAATTGAAGGTATAGAATGGATTTTTTTAGGGTAAAGTAATCCATCCACTTATAAATATGTTGGCGTATCATATGGTTAGTACATGCCAGAAGCTTAGATTATTACCAAAAAAAAAGTGTGATCATGTGGCCAACACCAAAAGTTCAGGAACAGCTATGCAGGAGTACTGAGGAATGTACTCCTACAGAAAGCAACTGTATGTCAGATACTGTGTGGGGAGTGCATTCCTTATTCCACAGATTTTCACACTTCTATTATTTTTACTTATTTATCCCCCACATGTGTGAATAAATTATGTAATTTATGTTATCAATCAATTATTTTGTCAGAAGACAATACATTAAATGTTGATCAAAAAGGATAATCATAATTTTATAAAGGAATCATTGGCTTTAAATCTGATTAATTGTAGTGCTTGAATGTATCCAATTTGAATCCACATAGATTTACAGCTAATGGTAACTGAAATTAAGGTGTGTGAAAATTGATCTTTGTTTTTGATAAATGGCAGCTCTTTCAATTCAAGAATGAATTGAAAACTCATTTGCAAGTATCGTGTTAAACTTGTTCAAGTGATTGACTATCTACATCATGATGATTTTCTAAGGTGTAAATTTTTCAGCCAGCATGATATTGAAAGTGGCATACAGAAGTAATCTTTAATCTAGTACTCTAATTGTTAACAAGACCTACTGAGCGCATTAAAATTATTGTTCAGAGTTTGCTATGATTAAAGATGAGAAAAGGCTTTTATTATATAACTGTTTTCACACTTTCAAGTAAATTTAAGACCTTTGTCTTTGGAAAGAAACATTCTGTTTTTTGTTTCTGACAGATTATTTTTTTAAGTTTGAGAGAATTCTGTAACTTAGTGAAACTATTTGTGTTTCCTTGTTTTAAAAAAGTAACTATTTTTATAAACACTATGCAAATGCATCTTTAGAAGTGAAAGGCAGTTTCAGAACATGGTGACATTGATTTTTAGGAAGTTGTGGCAGTCTCAAGCTGTGTGCTGGTAGTTCACTTGAATCTTCATTAGTTTTCACGAACACTTAAAAAATCTATGAATTTGCAAGTTTCAAAATTGAAATAGCATGTCTAATAAGATGTCACATAATCAAAATTAACTTAAAATTTTAAATTTGGAATCAAAATTAATTTTTTTAATTTGTTGTAACTTCTGAAGCAGAGTGGCTACATGCAGTTTCACTTAAATGAACAAGAAGTTTTATGGGTAAAACCCTGTAGGAATCCATGACAATCTGTTGCTAAAATACCACTACTGTTTTGCATCTTAGCATACTATATGTGGATTTTTCCGTCAGCCTCATACAAAGATCAACACTGCTCCTTTATAACTATTGAAGATTTTTATCAAAAGTCAATTGAGCTAGTGCTGTTCACTGCTGCCATCATGTGTCACTTAATATATTGCATATACTTTTAAACAACACTGTGTTGTATTTAAGAAACCATTTTTGGATTTATAAAGCCCACACTGCATTTGTCTTTTAACAAAGGACTAAGAATCGTTATGTCTAAACCTGAGTCCTTGAAACTGGAGGAAGATGTCACTCAGTACTGTGTTGGATTGAGTAGATAAATTGGAAAATTTGTTGAAGAAAATACTTTCCTAATATTAAAATGACAGGCATGACTTAAAATAATGGTTCTGTAATTGCCTCTCTACTATGGTTCTGAAGTAGAAGGATATTTCTGAGTTAAAAAAAAAAAAAAGATTTCTAAACTCTTTTTATGCCAACTAAGATGATTCGAACTGGGAATGTGATTACAAGTGATATGTTCTCTGTGGTTAGCAAAGCAAGATGTGTTTGCAGTATAAGTATCCCAGTCTTTCCACTAAAACAGGAAGTTTTTCTTCTTGCAGTTGGATGAGTGGTTTCTAGCACAAGGCAAGCAGAGTTTCAGTTTACATCTATGTATAATAATGGTCTCAGAACCTCTCACAACTGTGTTACACAGCCACTCTGAAATGTTATTTTAGGTAATTTCCAAAGAGATTTAAAATAGTCTTTATCCTAGCATAATTTCTAAAAGAAAAATGACGCTTCAGGTTGAACCAATTGATGAATTTGCTTTTGACATGGATCATAAAATTGTAACAGTTATGCTGTTCTTTGGATAGAAGGTTCTGTTACCTCCAGAACATCAGGAAAAGAAACAAGACACTTTGTAATTTGTTTTGATCACAGATCCACAGTATTGGCTATAACTTAATTTCCCTACTTTTTTTTTTTCCCCTTTAGATATTCGTATACCATTAATGTGGAAAGGCTCTGATCACTTCAGCAATAAAGAAAGTATGTAAGATGTAATGAACTACTGTGATAAGCAATTGTTTATGCTTGTAAATTTAAACTGGATGGGGAAGTCCATACTCATTTCAACCCCTTCTTTGACCTTTCACTAGATCCATATTTTACTTTGGTTGCTGCGTAGTTGCTCTTAAGGTTTTGGTTGTAGCAAGCTGGGTTAGTTCGAAGTCCCGTGGTTCTGTATGTTTAAATCCAAGTCTGAAAATTCCAAAGGGAGCAACAGAAGTGGTGTTGTTAAATGGCTAGCTGAGAAACTTCTGATTAAACATGTTGTTCTATGTCTTGTCTACACTTGAGAGAGTATATTGGAGGCTGTTTCCAGGGAGAAATTTAAATGAAAGTTGTCTGTTGGTGTTGAGTGTATTATTGGATAGTCTTCAAGTACATGCATTTTGCTGTGTCATGGAGATTAACCTTAAATCTGTTCCAGCTGTCACCTGGCATTGATTTCACTTTGATTTTCAATAGGGTCAGAGGGGCTAAGCGTGGCAAAATAGTCTAATCCTATATAGTACATTCATAAAATAATACAGCCTTTGGATCAAATGTTAGGGTTCTTTTGTTTAAATCACTTTTTTTTTTTTTTTTTTTTTACTCATATTTCTGAAGTTGGTAGCACAAACTATCCCTGATTATCAGAAAAAAAAAAAAAGTTGAGTGGAGGTAGGCCTTTTTTCCCCTCTGAATGTTCTTCTACCTGTACAGGTAGTTTGATAGTTTAATTATCATAAAATCTTATGATGAAAATTTATGGTGGTGAGAATTTGAGGGCAGTTCCTTAGAGATCTGAATTGCCGTTTCTTCTACTTCTGTTTACTGGAAGCATTTAGTATTGTGATGTGTAATATGGCTAATAAAACATTTTTTTGGCTCTCTCCAGAATCACAGCGCTATGCAGTTTTTTGTTTGTTCAGAATGGGAGCTGAGGTTTTTGATACAGAGGTGGCTATTGTGGATAAAGCAATAACAGATATCTGTTTTGAAAATGTAACCGTATTGTGAGTATGATTTATTTCTGTTGAATGAAGTACCAATATTGCTGTTTTCTTTTGAAAGTGTATATGATTAAGATTGGCTGAGGTCCACTAAATTTTTCTGTGGGCAGAGGAATCGGTAGAGGTCCTTTTAATTTCAGTGGATGGTGGATCCCCACCTCTGGAAGGTTGTTTTTTGTATACATAATGATCCTGGTTGTAGATGTGCCACTTGAACCGTACTTGTTTTCATTTTTGCCATGCTGAGGCATTTTTCTTTATATAAAGAGACAAACAAAGTTGTACCTCAAGGACAGAACTAAATTAATACTAAAACCAGAAAGCATTATGAAACTATAGGCATGAACATTGCACCCAGTGTTTTAAGTATTATTCTGTACAGCAGGCTCTTCCTATACCTCATGTTCTGTTACACCTATATGAGCATGTGCTACAGCCACAGTCCTTATAGTTGAAAAATACTAGACAGGAAATTATTCACTTATCTTTAAAAGTAACCTGGTAAAGAGTAGAAAGGTGTTCTCATGTACCTTTTTGTTGCTTTATAATTTTTAAGAGAGTCCTGAGAGGCACTTAACTTCCCCCCACTTTATTTTTTTATATTAGCAATTTAGATTCAGTCTCCTGAGGAAGACTGACTGGAAAGCTAGAACTATTGAAAACTTTAAATCAAGATCCTGAAAACCAAGTGGTTGAGAGAGAGCTGATCTTTAAATAAGATTTTTAAACTCTCTTAAGCATGTGTTCACGTTAAGAGTAGGGACAAAGATTTAAATCTCCTTTTTCAAAGGTATGAGACTTGACCATTATAATTTTCTGTGAAATACTGCAACAAAAGCAGAAAAGGCACTCTAACTTGCCTTGTACCCCCTGAGATAAAGAAGGGCTTTTTATAAAAGCCTTTGGGATGATTCCATTATAGGCATGTGTGTAATGTGAGATCATTTGTACCTGAAAGATGAGGTTAGGCTCTGGGTTTGATGACTAAGCTTGAGAACAACAGAATCAGTAGAACTGAAAACAGATAAAGCATAGGCTGTGGGCAGAAGAACACCGCAGCAGCTAGTTAAGTTATGAATGATGAATTTTGTTGGTTGTAAGAGAGAGGGGTTTTTTTAGTAATCTGGAGGGGATGGGGTGCGACTAAGATGTCTTTAAAACAGTTCAATCTGGTTTAGGACTATAGGCACAGATAGGTTTTCAATCATGTGATTTTTGCGTAACAGTAGAGGGCAGATTTAAGTGTGTTTGAATGTCTTGCCTGTGTATTTCCATAACATGGGGTTTTTTTTTGAGTTTTTAACATAAACGTTGAATTTCCTGTTTGCGATTGTTTATGATTTAATTATAACATCCATCTCATGACTTCAAGACTAAGTTACTGCTGTGTACTCTAGTCTTTAATTCCATATTAATGTATGTCTTCGCCTGAATCTTATGGTATTCCTTCCCTTGATTAGAAATATATGTTATTTAATACATATAGCAGCAGCATTCCTTGGCTGCATATTCAGTTTATCAACAAATGCTCTGAAATTTTCTCCTCCCTCTTTTTAGTGATGAAGCAAGACCAGATTTCCAGGTGAAGGTTGAAGTGTATAGTTGCTGTACAGAGGAGTCTTTATATGTAACAAACACTCCTAAGAAACTAGCAAAGAAGCTTAAAACATCCCTCAGCAAAGCTACAGGGAAGAAACTCAAAGCTGCACTGGAAGAAGACAGCACTGAATCCCTTTTGCCCGCTGACCCAGTCATCCAGTAAGCCATATATATATTGATATTCTGGTTTTGTCATTCTAAAAATAGAAATAAGACAAATATATTTTAAATTTCTGGAAAATTGCCAAGAAAGTGATTATTTCTGTACTTATCCGAGTGAAAAGAAATTTACATTTTAAATAAGAAAGAAGAAAGTAGGTGTGGATTCTGACCATGTCACTCAGCCTTGGGGCCTGATTTGGTCTTGAAACACGGGAGCAGGCTTTATCTTTCTGCTATACAGTTAGCTAGATGGTAAATCCACTGTTATTTGCAAATTCTGTAATATTTTTAATTTGATCTCCGGAGGAAATCAAGTTTGTACAATCAGTCTGTCTGTGTCCCTCTGTCCATCTACCTCTCCTTCTCCCTTTCCCATTTACTTCTTCCCCCATATTATTTTTGTACCTAGCCATTTTTGCTCATACTTGACAGACAGGTAGACATGTCTTAAAGCTACAAGTTGTGGGGAAAAAAAAAAAAAGAAGTGTGGTATGTAGACAGGAGAAACCTCTCTTGTACTCTCTCCACTAATGAAGCTGACTGAGCTGTTTGTGGTGCCTGTTGTGCACATGGGGGTCATTCCATTTGCTGGCTTTTCAGTAAAACTGGACTGTCAAGGGCACTTTACAGTCACAAGCTGCTTAACAGGAGTTTTTTTTAATTGACTACAGCACAGAACATTTTAAAATGACTTACTGGTTTTCAGTGTTCGTAGAAATAAATGCTGTTCCCAGTAATTTACCTGTTCGCTTTAAAAAATGATCTTAAGTCTTTTATGCATTTTTTAAATGACGTTAACTGCCTACTAATATTTCCCAGCTACTTTAATTTCATTGGGATTTAAGTAGGCCAAGTACCTAAATTGTAAATACTAATAATATTGATTTTAGAAAGCAATTTTTTCAAGGAATTACTTTTTTTTTCTGTTGTTGTTGGCTGAACAGTAAAAAATCAATGCCTAATTCTTGCCAAGCGTTGAGCGTAGTCCTAGTCTTTCTTCATATATATGTTTGCCTGGATTTTAAAAGGAAACATTCAAGCATATTCTATCTTTGTCATACTGATATTATTGTATACTGGTATTACCGTTTCAATCAAAAATACGCATCCAAGAGATCTTATCCAGAGAACAAAGCAAATTTTATCACTAACTTTCCAGTGTGTTCCACCTAATGACAATGTACTTTCAATCTGCATCATCTCGGGTGGCTGTGCTTTCCACAAGCTCCAGCTGGGCAGTGACACACTATCATTAGATACAGTTTGCTTCAGATATAACCACTAGCTTATTTGCTGGCTGTACTTGCTTGAATATAGCTTGTCTGTCTCTTAAGGAAGAAGCATCATCAGTAGGCAGTCTAAGCAGTTACCACCTCCCTTGGGTTTTGCTTTTGGTTTCTCAGTTGTAATTGTATTCTGCTTTCCTCCATCTTGAAGTTTGTTGCTTCTACTCTAAATAATCATCTCTCGGTGACTGTTACTCTCTTAACGGAGTTAAACGAACAATGATGTGTTTTATGATGGCTTTACTAGGTGATTAAAAAGGATTCTTGGAAAGAAATGGGTTATTATAGGAAGAAAATAAGTTGTCAATTTTTTTTTATAGGCTCCCTTCAGGATTTGTATTAGTAAGACCTTGGTATGTAGCCCTTATAAAGGGGAAGAGATTGCAAGATTACAAGAGATCTTTCAAGTATTCCCAGAGAGTTTTACCAGTCCAGCAGGTGAAATTAAACCGCAACAAGAAAGGGAACTTTCTGTATTATATGAACACCTTTTCTCTGTAGATTTCATTTGTACAGGCCTTATTCTTTTCAGAGCACACATGAGCGAACTTCTCCATTTTCCAAAAATCTCTGTTATCCCTCTGTGTCAGACTTCTTGGCTTAGAAATCTCCGTGGTTAGTGAGGAAACTGTCAGCTTTGTAATGTCTTGCAAAAGCTTAGTGATAAAGTGCTTTGAATGTTTGCATACGTTGATTAGCTTCAGTTATACTGATATTCTCTCTACTCTTAATTATCTCACTGTTCATTTCTATACAGTCTTTTGCCTGCTAATTTTTCGATTCTAGCTCAATCTTTTTTTTCTTTTTTACACGTCATAGAAGGAAAATGTTTAGTGCAGTTATACTATTCAGTTCCATAGTAACTGGGTTGCTCTTTGGATAAATTGTTGAAGACATTCCCTGAAGTCCATTTTTATTCACTGGCAGAACTGGCCTATGCATGGACTTGTCACTGCCTTTTATGCATTGTCCTCCACTGTGCTGGAGGCATGGCTTTGGTGTCCTGTGTTTGAATTGGCAAATTCATAGCGATATTTTGCTGGAAGTACGTAGTCTAATCTAATGGTATCACTTTTACGGTTGGGTTCTTTTTAGTACCTGAAGGTTATATTTGTTTTTACTTTCTATTGTTTAACATCTGATTGAAAGGTGAGCATATTGGATTTTATTTTTTTTTATTCACAAATCCTCGACTCTATATATCTGCATGAGTGAACTAAGATTGGGATTTCAAGCGTTGGGATTAATATTCAGGAACAGATTCTGGAATCTGAGATGAATTAATTAATATGCATCTATAGAAAGGGCGATATAATTACACCTTCCCACGCCAGTGTCTGTGTGGCAACCTTGGTGCCTCTGTCTCTTGATCAGTAAACAGATTTAACAACGAGCCTTTGCCACAGGCATGTTGTGGAGATGAGCCGATTTTTTTTTTTTTTTTTTTAATAAAGTTATTACTGGAAAAATACTATAGATATGCAAAGTACTGAATGAGATGCAGCAGAAAGATTATTCTTTGTTATACAAAGAAACTGCCATTTAAGGCAGTTAGTTAATTCTGTGAAATGTAGAGGCAAAACGGAGTCAGCAGTCCTGATTAGCTAGTTAAATTTGAAAAATATTTGCAGATAAAACTTTTCTAAATTATATTGCAGTTGGCTGAAAGGAATGACTGTTACATTTTAGAACGAAACTGTTACTGTGAAGCATATTTTAAAAGTGAAGTAGCTATTTTTTTTGGCAAGGTTGTTGTGGTAATTAGTCATGCTTTAGAAAACAAGTAACTTTAAAATCAGCACAGAAGTTTTATCTGTGAGAAGAAACTGAACTTTTTGGTACAGTATAAATAGAATGGTAAAGTATTGCTCAACTGCATGGCAAAACATAATCAGTGGAGAATCTTTTGTTAGGGAAAAGTCTAGCAAGCAATATATACAAATGCTGATGAGTTTTTGTTCAGATAACCCTCTTGAAATGTTTCACAGCAGTGGTTTTTCACATAGAATGTTATATTTAATTTTCTCTTTATTCCCTTGAGATAGATGTGTAACAGACCTCTTTGCTAACACGCTACTTTTCCTCCTCCTCTTTCATTAGGGTTAGGGCTAGGTAGACATCTGCCTTGTTCCTCTGCAGAGCCAAAGATTTTAAAACCATATGTTCCCACTGTGCTATTAGGGGAAATAACATTTGAAAAATGTTATGGTAGAAAACTATTTTTTAGCGATGTTAGTTCAGTAGTGTCTTCTCACCTTTTACACCACTAAGCTATCTTATGCTGTACTGAAAATATTCTAAGGATCTTACACTAGATCCTGTTAGGGGAAGTAGTTAGTGATTTTGAGGGGTTTGTTTTCTTGTGAACTTTGTTTAAACTGCCATTAGCCAGGTGGAATTCTTACTGCATTGCTGGACTGTAAATCTGTTACTTGGTCTGAAGAGTATTTGGGGGAAAAGGTTAAACATGTACCAAATTTATACTAGTTTATTCCAAGAACTGCATTCCACATGCACTGTGCTGAATTGTAAATGTAATTTTTTTTCCCTAGGCAAAATCCAAACCAAAGATATAACATTCTGAAACCTGTGAGCAAGAGTACTTTATGCTACAAAACTGACTGTAGGATTTCTGCACAGATTTCTGCCTGTGAAGAATCGAGCTATTAGATACTATTAAAAAAATACCTATATGAACACTGTTCTATAAAGTGTAGTCTACACAGGCGAAGCAAAAGAGCAGAGCAATATGGAAGAGAAGTATAAAGCCTTTTAATTTTTAACCTGTATTTTCAGATAGTTTATATCATCAGTTCTTTTAACTAGAGCAATTTTTGAACCTATTACCAAATCTAGTTGATTTAGGCCTAGGGATAAAATTTGTAAAACTATTAAAAGAAACTTAGGGTCTGACTAGAGGACAGAAATGCTTTTAGCATCCTCAGGGGGCAGAGAGGTTGGATAGCCCAGCCTTTACGCCTGGGTTTGGTGGCCACTGACTCAGCAGTGTGAGCCCAGCTCGTAGGCAGCGGCCACATGAGAAACCTCCCGGCTGGCAGGTCCAAGAGGTGCTGTGGAAAGAGCCACCTGATGGGGCCCTGTGGTGTTGGTGTGGAAGTTGGGGGGTGGAACAGAGCTGGAGCTATGCACAGGGGGGAGGCAGAAGATAGTGATGTAGGAAGCAGATGAACAGACTGTTGGACAGTGGTGGGGTTGCAAAGAAATCCCGTGTGAAGAGGTTGGAAGGTGGCAATCTGGGGGCATTGCCAGGTGTTGCCTTGCACCTTGGAGTTCCTGGGTACCCAAATATGTTCTCTCAGGCATGTGTAGACTCCCTTTAATTACTGCCTGAGCAACATGAAACAGAAATGTCTTAAACATATCTTTTCTTTCACATTTAGTGGAGCAAAGTACAGTTTACTAGCATATACCACTTTGGGGCTGGAGAGTGCTGAGGACAATTTCAGGACCCACAACCTTACCATTACAGGAAATGGTAAGTACATATGGTTTCAATTTAAGGAAATAAAAAACCAGTAACATTTTGCATTTCTTTCTCTTGTAAACTGAAGAGCTTAAAAAGATTATTTTTCTTGATACTTAATATAGAACAACTTTAATAAAATATTTAACAGCTCTAAAATAGGCATCTGTACACAGCTGAATAAACTCTGAGTAAAATTTCAAGTCCAGATGAAAATTTAATTCTTTTGGGAGTTTCTTCTGTCATTTGCATCTCAGTCTTATGTGAGTTGTAGCTATATACAATTTATTTCCCCTTCCTCACAACCAAGGGAGGGTATCAGAATGAAGAACCACTTTTTCCTTGGTAGTCAGAAGGAAAGTAGAAAAAATAGCTTCAGTTCAACTAGGTTGTTTCGGGCCCAGATTTAACACAGGACGTAAGCATGTGTGCCTGCAGTTTGCGTTGGTCGCTGTGCTTCGGTTCTGGGACAGTACATGTTGGCAGCAGTCAACTTAGATGCTCCAGCAGGGACTATGACTATGCTGCAACTGAAGGTAATGTTTTAAGTAGCAGGACTACAGTTTTTGATATGTCATCCATTATTTTCTGAAAGGATTGCCCCTCCCGTAAGCCACCCTCTAATTTTTAACTTAAGATATGGGACTTTCACTGTGTTTCGCTGTAGTTTCTGGGAACTTTATCTTTTACTTGGGTAAACTTGACCTCAAAGAGAATTTCATTCTTCACACTTCATTAATTCTGAATAAGTACATATTTGAAGATTATGGGGCATTTGTTTCTTGAAGGGTTGAATGAATAATTCTGAGTATCTCTGATATTTATAAGCCTTTCTTTGTTAGTACTTTACACTCTTTCTTCTTCAAATTCCATTTTTTGTCATTAATTTACATAACTTAGTCTGGTGACAAATGACATACCTGGATATTTTGGTTCATTACAAGCATTTTTAAAACATGACCAAAGACAGAGTCATGTCAGTGGAACATCGTATTACCTGCCTCTAATTAAGGAAGAGAGAGCCTAGCAGAGCTGACTGAGGAGGGATATTGCAGTTCCTTAGAAACTCCTTGGAATCCTAAGTGCTCTCCTAGTGCTGAATACAGAAGTAGATACAAATTCTAAGCCTTAATAACATGATCTGAAGCCATATGCGCATGTGTAAATGTAGCTGTGTGCCATGATGGGATGGGCTGAGGGATCCTACTTACAGGAGATGGCCCCTGTATGTATCTTTCCAAATGTTTCTCTCTGTGAAATGAGGTTTAGAGCTGTATTTTGTGTAAGAACAACTTGCTCTTGCACAACAGTGTCTCATTTTTTACTTGAAATTATTTTGGAATTTATTTAATTAAAAAAACTTACTGAAGACTAAAAATCAGTTTTAGCCTAATCCTACAGGATGAAATCTCTTTCCTTAAATACCAAAGACACTTATTTACATTCATGACTTTAATGTAAAAATGAATGTAGAAATCTAACCTATATATTTAGGGCAAATGTTCAGAACTATTTGTCTTTCTTTTGCCTGGTCTTTTCCCCCAGAGGAATCCTCTTTTTGGCTCCCCCTGTATGGAAACATGTGTTGCCGTTTAGTTGCTCAGCCTTCCTGCATGGCTAGGGATATGATGGCAGGATTTCTTAATCAGCAGGTAGGAAGACCTTGCTTGTGTTTACATCCCCTTCTGTTAATAGCTGTTGCTAAGAGTCAGTTGTTAAAACATTTGCTTTTACCTGAAGTGGTTTCTTGAGAACTATTATTTTTCACCTGTTCTATCTAGAGCAAGGGTAAAATTTATCTCACAGCTGCATTTACAAAACAGTATCCTCAGTGGCTAAGCATGAAGAAATAAATGTTTCCTTGGTGTGCTTATCAATAAAATTGTTTAGGCTGTTACATAAAGATCAAATATGGTTGTTGTTTCAGAATTGGTTTAGGCTGGTATTTGACGGCAGCAGTCCTAATAATCCTGTGGCTCTCATCCTTGTACATACCTCTTGTGCTAGCACAAGAGTTCGTATCACAGCATAGTGAATCTGGTTGGTGAACTGAGCCGTATTTAGAGTCCTCCCTTCAAAAATGGTTTGTGTGAACTCAGCTTACTTCTTTATTTTGGCTCATTGCACAACTGGGCAAACAAGAATGTGGTAGTGGAGGGACGGGGGGGTGGGTCATTTGTCAGGAGTGCTGAATTACAGGCTTTAAACTGGTTGTGAAACTATAAATGCATTTATGAAAGCTGTTCAGAAAATTCATTTGTGAAAGTGGAAATTCTAGACAAATGTCTTTGATATTTGTTGAATGTACTGTGTAGTTCCACAGTGAGATACTTTTTATTTCTCTTATTGTGTAATTACTGTAGTTAATGAAGGTCGTTTCCTTCTTACTGTAGACACCGGTTCTAGATTCCAGGCTGCAGATTCTTGCAGGTTCTGTATTGCTGGCATCACATGGCAATAAATCTGCAAAAAATTTAAAACACTGAAAGACACTTAAAGTATTACTAACATTTCAAAAAATCAGTGACTCTGAAATGATCTGCAACAGAAAGTATTTGTTTTGAAAAAGAATTGAGTGTGGCTAAGTTCTGATCACACAGGACTGATCTGTGTATACTTTGTAATATGCTCTTAATTTGTCGTTTCTTTGGCAATTTCTGACTCTTTCTTCCCTTTAGCAAATGATAGGAAGCCTAACTAGCTGGAGGAGGCTGTATTGTGTACTAAGAGGTGGCAAGCTCTTTTGTTATTACTCACCAGAAGAAATTGAGGCAAAACTGGAGCCAACATTGACAGTTTCCATCCACAAGGTACAACTGATTGTATGGGGGTTTTTTTATTTTGTTTTTTTGTTTATTTTGGGAGCAGTTGTTTTTGGTTTAACACATACCTACAGTCATTTGGACTCTAAGCTGCTGGTACCCAGAATGCTTTATAGGTAGCGTGTGGGTGGGATATGCTTTAGTGAATGTTGCAGTTGCTGAATTTTTTAGCGAGGACATTACACTACTTAGCTGTGGATGTAATTTCCTTCTATTCCTTCTATTTCCTTCTATTAGTCTGGTTAACACAGAGGTAAAAAGGAGGATGTTTTTCTTTAGGAAAAGTGATAACTTGTTATATGACAGTTCCGTAAGACAGCCATTGGGAATGTATTGCTTACAGTCCCTTAGCAATGCTCTGGTAGACTTTTATCCTCAGCGAGGTAGAATTTTAACAAAAGCTTTCTTGTTGTTGTGTGTTATTTGGCCACAGTCTTACTTCATTAGAAAGAGAGCTGGAAAATTGTTCAAAATATTTTACTGCCTTAAAATAAGCTGCTTAATACTGATTTTGTACAGGCACAATAACTTTGGAAGTTCTGTTCTCTAGGTTGACATCATTGCTGCTTTTCGTACCCTGATTGGAAAAGCTGAGTTTAAAATGTAAAGTTAGAATATTACTTACTATTTGGCTAAAGAAATGTTCAGTATTTAATTTGAAGTACTATTTAAGTGTTCAATTTAGGAAGGTTATTGGAAGGACCTTCTAGAATGGTGAACATTAGTGTGCACAAATGCTTTCAAAAGCTGGTTTTTGGTGCAGTCATCGAGAGTTACTATCACATAAGGATGAGCAGAGGAATTTAATGTTATTTGCAATTGACATAGCTGGATTCCTCTTACATAGGTAAACAGGAACATTTGGAAACTGTGTTAAGCACAGGTCGATCTGGATTCAGCTGCTGTGCTACTGTGAACGCCTGATTGCCAACACTAATTCTGCGAGAAGCATTCCTCCCGTCCAGTTGCTTGTTCAGCCTGCTGTGCTGCTTTATGCCAGGACAGGCATTAGGGCAGCTGACTGATGAATTGGACAAGGGAACTGATGTGGGTTAAAATTAGCTCATTTTGAGGGCAGGAGGAAGGTTGGCTTCAACTGTGGTTGCCTTTAATAAATTCTCTTACCCAGTTCCCTACACGACTACAGAAATGCTTGTGTGGTACAAGAAAGGGGCTAGGCTGTGATGGGAATGTGTAGGGACATAGAGTAATAAAGAACTGCTTCTTACAGCAGCAGGATCAGCTTTTGGGGGCTTTAAAGCTTCTGGAAAATATGACTGCAGTCTCACCTAGAGTGAGACTTGTATATATACCAAACATTTAAACAAGGTATAACAACGTGACCTGTTTGTGTTAGGACTTCTTTTTTACTGTGCTAAGATTTCCACTGATTCCTTAATTAAAAACACCTTTCTGCTAGTGCTGTATCTTTTAACAAAGTCATTTTTTCTTCCAGTTGTTTGTGCATTTACATTAAATAAGTGTTTGGACTGGGATGTATATTTAAGCAGGTTTACTTGCTTACCTCTTCAGTCACTTTTAATTATACCAGTCAGCCCTTGCCATAATTATGTTTTCCAGCTGTTCACAATATCAGTCAAGAAATGGTAAACTTTAGTAAATTATAGAAGGGCTAAATCCACATTCTAAAATGTAACAGTAATATTTTTAAAAAATTATGTATCAGGCTACCTCATATCTTTCCTTGGAGGTCTCCATTTTGGTCTATATCTTAGTTTTGCTTTTCCTTTTAAAATAACCTCGTTCTGCTATGGTATTTTACTCCTCCAAGTTAACAATACACTTAGAATCTAAAATCCAGCTTAATAAGGATTTTCTGGGAGACTGTTCGCACGTTTGCATAGTATCCTTAAAGCTAACATGGAGAAGGTACATAAATCATGTATCTTATACCATTTTACAAAAATGTCAGACTGCTGGAGAATATGACAGTGAATCCTTCTTCAATTTAAATTAAAACCAGAAAAAAGTTGCAATTTAAAACATATTTGGGTACTTTACTGCTTAAACAGTTTCTCTTGAAAATAACTTAATGCCTGCAGATATTTTCTGATTCCTTTGTTATGAAATTTCTCTTGCGGATTAAATGAAAGCAAACTAATCATATGGGCTTGTCTGCTACATGTTGTTATAGAAACAGCAATTTCAAAATGAAAGTTGAGATTGAACATCAGCTCTAGATGTTCTAACTAAAATCTCTTTTGGTTGCATACGTGGCATTTTCATTTGCAATGTGAAGCTGATCCTTTACATGTAATTGAAAGATACTTTCTGAAAAGTAATGAAATCATCTGGATTTATGAGAAACTCTCTGGAAAATATTCACACTGATAGCCTTATTTCCCATTGCCTTTGAATCGAGACTTGAAGAAGCCATTAACACCAGCAAAGTCATTACTTCAACTTCAGATGACTTCACTGCTACTGCTGTTGAGCAAGAATGGTTCTGCAGTTCCTATTATGCAAGTTCTACTATTATTGTTCCAGCTAAATGTGATTATAACATATTATATTGCACAACTAAGTAGGAAAAGAGAAATGATATTTTCTGTAGCAAAGAAAATTTGCTGGAATCCAATTTGAGCAAGAAATATTCCTTCTGGGCCAGTTCCTGGATTTTTTTCAAGCTTGCTTTATTTTGAAATGATTAATAAAGGCCTTGCCTACACCTGATAGCTTAGCACATTGGTGCATGTACCAGCAGTTCATGTTAGTTGCTCGGTATTTGTAATACATATTCTGTTGTGTTCTGGTCATAGATCATAAAACATTTTTGTGCCAGGTATGCCTGAAGCTTGAGGAATTCTGGGACACCGCTTCAAATTAATGTAGGCCTGTGATTTCCTCCTTGGCATATTTTGCCAGTGCAGTCTGCTCTGGTGCCACACGGTGCAGCAGGCTCAGAGCTATCTCCATGTTCATGCTAATCGTTGAGGTGAAACAGGGAGAGCAACAACAAAGTGTTTGCAGCCATGGGCTCGTGGTCCATAGACTGGTTGCTAAACAGTGTAGCAGGAGTGAACGGACAAAATTAAGCTGGCATTTTTTCAGACTGGAATGACAGTTCTTGTTGGAACGTTGTTCTGGGCTAGGTCAGGTAGAGAAATTAATTGGAAAATGTAGTGCTGGCTGCAGCAGCCTAACTTCAAGGGAACCATGCAGTATTTCAAGGGAACCAGGGAGTTCATGCTTGGACTGGAGCAGAAGGATATCGATGTGAGTTCTTGACCATGTGAACATTTAGGGAGCCAGTATTACAAGCCATATTCTCTGCGTGTGTCAGGGAACTCCAGCAGTGGTGAAACAAGAGCAGCCATGAAAATATCTGTGTTCTCTGTAGTAAGGACTTTGTCCCACTGGTTGGCTTAGACAAGCCTTCATACATGTGAAAATATTTTGGAAAAGCACAGACTAAGTGCCTCCAAATGTCTGGTATCTCACATCACATTGCTCAATTTATTCCTGCAATTGCTTGAAAGAGATTGTGGATGCGGGCAGGGAAAGCAGATATAATACCCAGATCCCACACGGTGGACCTTATAACACACATGCTCAGATTGAGTGGTTTGGAAACTATGCTTTATGGCTCCCCGGTGCTCCACAGAATGCTGGCTGGTCATATAATGCCATCTCCTTCTGGATTTTGGCTGCTGCATTGCACCGGAGATAGCTAAAATGACACTGAATCCTAATACTGCTTTCCCGTGTTACAGGTACCGTTATACTTAGCATCCAGTGGCTACAAGGATGTTAAATTAACCCAAGTTCACAAAACAATGAAGATGAAGGGAGAAAATATTTGTAGTTGATCTGGTGAATTTGGTCTTGTGCATTAATGGGTTTGAAAGCCATAATTTTAAATTTAAACATATTTCCGTGCTTGCCTAAAACAGACCCCATGGAAATTCTTAACATTACAGCAGAAACCAACACATGAACAGATTATATTTTGTTTCCAGTGTTGTGTTGTTATTTTGTGGTTTATTTTTTGATACTAAAAACATGACAGAAGTTTGTTACCTATTATTTCATTTGTTTAATCTTAAAATAGGTACACAGAACTGGATCTTAGGTTATTCAGTATCTTTTCTCAAGAACTGTAATTTGTTTTGTTGTCTTAAAATGATCTTTATGACCAGTGCTCCTCTGTGTCGGGATTGGCTTAGCAGGGAGGTGTTGCACCTCAGCAATAAAAAAAGTTCTCTCTTTTTTATTTTTTTCTTCTGGTTTTTGTTTTTGTTTTGTTTTTAACTTAAAAGATGAACTTTCCAGAGAGGTATTATCAGGCAAAGAGATTTTTTTGATTTGGAGGGAAAAATATAGAGGAAGGTTTGTATTTCCATTCCATTTAAAAAAAAAAAATGATCATTTTCTCATTTAGTTTTTCCCCATCTTCAAAAAAAAAAAATCTATTGCATATAGGATCTAAATCTGGCTTCAGCTTCCCCAAAAAAGTCATCTGAGTTCAAGATTCAACTCAGTTTTTCCTATTCCGACCCACTGATTGCTCTGGTCTTTACAATAGCTTTAGCAGAGTTGGTTCAGTTGTCTGTGAGACTGCGAAAAGTTGAGCATTATTATAACACGGTACCTTAAGACCCTTTTTTTGTTTTGCTTTGGGATTTTTGCATTTTCTTTGGTGGTGGGGTTTTTTGTTTGTTTTGTTGTTGTTAAGTGGAACTGGGCATGTAGTGTAATTCACCCAAGCTTGGTAAATTCATCAGCCCATTACTGTAACAGCATCTTGTATCACTCCTTAAATATTCAAGCATCAGCTATAGATTGTTGCTTGAGGATTTATCTTCTCTGAATAATACCATAGTTGTGGGATAAAACCTGCAGCAAACATCATTAAATAAACTTGTGTGTATGGTATGCTTGAAGTTCTTACCTGTCAAATGTTAATCTATTTGATTTAATTTTTTTTGCTGGTATCTATGGTTACCTGAGTTAATGGGATATAGAGCACTTATGGATGAATTACTTCATCTCCTATTTTTAGACAGAAGAATTTAAATGAGCATATCCATCAGATATGCTACAAGCAGCTGTTGGTATTTCAAATGGTTACTTCAGTAATGCATTTAAAATCTGGGGAATGTTCTGTAGAATAATTTTTGTTTTTCTGAGTATCAGAACTAGGCTTATCCCCATGGGATCCCATGTGTAAATTTAATTTCTGTAGGTGTGTGTTTAACATCTTTAGCAGATGTTTGACATTTGGTTGAATTGTGTAAAAAGGAATGTGGTTGATCTATCCCCACTGTATTTTGAGGAATGCCCTGAGGCCATCTTTGTGGTCAGATTCACTGTCCATCCAGACAGGAGATGTTTGAACACAACCCTGGCTGTGGTTGTTAGCTTCCTTCAAAATCTGGGACACTCACTCCCTGTGCCAGGGGACACCCTTGTGTGGCAGGAGGGTCCTGCACGGTCTTAATGTGCATTAGGTGGCCTCGTGTCCTGCCAGGCCCTGGGCTTTCCAACCCTAGGGTGCTGGCTGGCTTCCAGGTGCTGAAACACATCACCCCATCAGGATTTGGGGTTATGCTGCTCCCCTGGGTATGCCAAAAATCCTTTTAAGAGCAGTGTTATAATAGGCCATTGCCTGTTCACTCAGTGCACAATGTATATGCGAAGATATTCCCAGGGTTTCTGCTTTTACTTCTGTCAATAAAGTAACGTTAATTATTTTAATTGGTTCATGTTGTGATGAGCAGCAATGTTGACCAGTTACGGTCTGTACATTTTTTCAGTTGTGTTTTTTTTGACTTTTACACAAATCTTTCAGTATTTTACACATGAATTTTTTTTTTTCCACTCAGTGTTGGGTTTTTTTATTGTAGTAATGCCATAACAAAGAAACTAGATACTTTGAAAATACCACTGGACCTAGTCAGGGTGATAAAAATCAATTGAACTGTGTCCCCAAACAGAAGGGAAACCTTGGCTGTAACAGTGCTGCTCTGTAATCTGTCTTTTTATCATTAGCTGAAGAAATTTGATAGACTTGTGATATACTTCTCATATATATTTTAAATTGTTTCTGTGTAGCTCTCCCTAATTAAGGCAAAACTAAAATGTCTATTTTGAAATGACAAACAGGATTTTTTTATATTAGAACAAAGTATTTTTTTCATGCTGGAAATTTGTTCTAGATGAGCAACTGCTACAAATGGTCCTTTAAATGTGGACTAGATAAGTTTCTTTTAAAATTTTTTATAACTATACTATTAGCCCTGAATGTCCTGGTTCACTAAGATGAACATAAAATAGATACAAGTTTAGAATACATTGCATAAACAATGGCCCACAGAAGTACAGTAGGAGACCTAAATAGCAGCCGTAACAATGTGGTTGTCCAACTGAGGAGTTCAGAGAAAAGGAGCTGCTTGCTGTTATTTTAGATTATTCACTAAACTACTGTGGAGAAGAATGAACAGTATGAAATGAGCTGGTGAAGGCAGAGGGAGGGGAAACACACAACGTACGTTCTGTAATTCAGAATTAAAATGCCATAATGTGCTCTATTCCCTTAGTTTCGTATTTTATGCTGTTTTAATAGTTTTATGAGAAAATATTTTTATAAGCAGTTCTTAGGTGTTTTTTTAAATTATTAATTGGAAATTAATCTAGATTAGATAAGAAGCCAAATGATAGTTCCCTTACACTGTCATTGGCCATAAGGTAATACCAGTGTGGACCCGAACCAATAACTCATTACCACAGTTTGTCATTCCTAGGAAACCAGAATTCGAGCAGTGGATAAGGACTCCAAGAGAAGAACTAATAACTTCTCTGTTATCAACCCCGTATCTGGAGAGGCTGTGACACAACTTTTTGCTACCGACAGTAGGGATGAACTTCATAAGTGGATGGAGGCTTTCTGGCAGCACTTTTATGATCTGAGTAAGTAAGCGGGCAGTGCTGGCACTGTGCCCTCCAAGTGGGGTGTTACGTAACCTCAAAGGGGTCTTTGAACGATCTGAATTGGAATTGCCTCAGAAGCCTTTGTTTGCAACGACGGGAAGAAAAACGTTCTTTGGGATAATATTAGGTGGTGCTCTAAGCCATCAGAAGGCAAATGTTTGACTAAACCAAGGTTCATGCGTTCAGGCTGCATTTTTGCAGGAAACCAGAAGCAGAATATGTCCATCAGTCTCAAAAGAACTTGGTTTCTCTTAGCAGCGTTTTAGGTAATTTTTTTTTTTTTTTTTAAGGACTGCTGAATTCTCACCATCTCTTCCTCCACTGTAGCAGGAAGAGTCCACCTCTGCCTGGGCATCCTACCAGCGGTGTGTTGGTTTTGTGAGATTCTGCACATATGAAACTTTTGGGCATGGAAGCCTTAGTGGGAAGTGGTGAGGATGCTGGATTCCTTTGGGGGCTTGGCTAGGATGCAGGTTCAGCCAGCCCTTGCAAGTAGGCACATATATATATATATATATGGGATTTCTTTGCGTAGCAGTATTATGGATGAATTAAATTGCAATTGATTGCAATGGAGTTATGTGATTCTGTTGGTAATTCCAGGATTTTGGTACCCCTTTTCACATGGGAATATGCTCACCTAGCCACGCTCCAGTCCAGCCATACAAATACACGCTGCTTACTTGAACCTGGTAAAAGCTGTACCTGAGGCTTGGTAACAGATGATATAAATGAGATGATAAATTGACACTCTGATCCTTTGGCTAACCTCTGGAACAACGCTGTTCTTACATGAGAGAAGAACCTCATTTATTGCTGTAAAACAGTGAAACAGTGTTGAAGTAGTATACTGTGTTGCTTGTTTAACCAAATATTTATTATAAGAACTGTATAGATTAATTTGTCTTTGTCTTTTTCCTCTACTTGAGTAGTTTGGTTCACAGGTTTATTAAGGGTAGAGTACAACTGTCAGTTATTATGCTGCCATTGACAAGGTGTAGTTCCTGATAGTCATTTTTATCAGGTCAAAAACCAGAACCAGGTCAATTAATGAAATATCAGTCTTTAGTCAGAGGCCACACCAATAAAATCAGTGGATTGAGGTTGTGGAAACTTGCTATTGTAGTTCATATTTCTAGTACTTTCTAGCTCTGATTTACAATAAGAAAAGGCTCTATCAATTAAAGAAACACACCAAGCAAAAACTAGGGCATCCTCTTTAAATTAACGTAGAGAGGGGTAAAAGAACTACTTCTTATTCATTATAGATAGAATACCCATGGATTTTTTGAGACATTTTCCTTAGGTTCAGAAAAAATGGGTCACTTGGCATTTAAATGCCTTTTTTCTTCCCTGGTTCTAAAATTCTCTTAAAATTAATGTGCTCAGAAAACTTGGAATGATTGGTATGAACAAAGTAATTTTACTGTGTCTTGTTTTCCTTAAGGTCAAAATCTATTAATAGAAAAGAGGTTTCCTTGTCTGCTAACAGATAAAAGGCAAGTTATCCTCTATTAAAGACAGAACATTCCTTTACTGTAATATTGTAATATAGTTGTATAACATCCAGTTTGGAGTATATTGGCGGCTGTCCCCAATAACTTCATGAAGCTTCCCTAACCTTAAATTATTACTTTTTTTAGGGTTTTTTTTGTGATGAATTTATACTATGTTTGGGGATTTGAAGGCAAATTATGATATTTAACCTTCGTAGTACAACAGTACTACTGGGATGCTTAAATTAAAGATATGACCTTTATTTTATGGTCACCTTATGACTCTTTTGCTAAGAGAATGAGTACAGAGTTGAAAATACAAATACATCCTGAGCATTCCTGCTAAACAAAAGTAAATGCTTACTGTTTAGCATGGCTTTGGAGATAGTTTCCTAACACAACCTAATAACTTCAATTTTTTCAAGCTGAAGTGTTTAAGTTCCAGTCATTGTTCTCTTTTCTCTCTCAGGCCAGTGGAAACATTGCTGTGAAGAATTTATGAAAATTGAGATTATGTCACCACGGAAACCACCTTTGTTCTTGACAAAAGAAGCGACCTCCGTCTACCATGATATGAGTACGTGGGATTTGTCTTTTCAAGTTGCAGGGTAACAGAAACAACATTGTCTGTATTCAGATGGCTTCTGGTGTTGATGTTGAAACACTGAGTTTTTCAAGGACAATTCAGACAATGAAAGAGCAACATAATTGCATACCAAGGAGTTCATATTAAATCTGAATTTGTAATAGCACAAATAATGAATACATTTTTATACCTTGAGCCAAAAAATCTGCAATCTGAACTGTAACTAGGGAGCCCTGAACACTCAAAAAAGCTGTCACTAGAAATAAACACTCATCGTAAGAGTCGTATAAAGCTCAGGAAGCGTAAAGGTAAAATAGTCCAGTCTGCAAACCAATAATATCTTTAACTAGTTGCATGAAATTAATTTGCTGTTCTATAAGCTATTTAAGGGCTTACCTAACATAACTTACCTAATTGTTTGGTCTTTGGTAATGATGTCAAAAAATATGCATGGAAAAATCTAGCTAGCATGTATTTGAGACTTGTTTTTTTACAGAGCAAAATGGTATGCAGCAGGATTATTTTAATAGTTTCATTACAGAAATAATATTTACAGACTAGAAAAAGTAGGTCACTTTGTTTTAATGGATCCAGTGCAGTATTGGCTGAGAAACACTGTACAGCTATAAATGCCTGACTGCTTGCTACTTGAGATTGGAACTGTGAAGATGCTCAAAATGCCATGTGGGTCATTGAGTTACCGTGCATCAGAGCACCGAACAGTCAAGAGAGTCCTATCTAAGCTATGAATGTGGAGCAGAAAGGCAGTAAATCAACTATATAGAAGTTTTACGAAGGTAACACGGTAGCATAATTCTACTGATATTCAAGTACATCAGTGAGGAGCAGAACACAAACTCTGTTTCACTCCTAATATACCTGGGGTTTTTTTCCTGCTTATTTATAATATTCATAGGTAAAATCCTGTGTTTAAAAATGTGATGAAAATCATTAACGTGTGGCATAAAATAGAAAAGATATTGCTGCTGTTTGAAGCTAGTATTACTGCAGTATACATCGAAAACTCAATATGAGGGATAAGAAATGGGGCAAGACAGTCTTAAAGCACATAAAGAAAAATGATATATGTAAAGATGTCCCATTTTCTGCAGGCTAGAAGCACAAGAATATTTAGTCATAGACTTTCATGGGCCCTTCTGTGAAACGAAAATTTCAAAGCACTATACAACAAAATATGTTTAATATCTAATACATATAGGTTTCCTAGTAATACATTATTTTTTCTACTTTCACTTGGAAAGAAATATCAGTGCCTACCCTCTTGCCTCAATGCCAGCTGTCACAGAAACAGTTCCCTCCTGTCACCTCAGTTCTCTCTTTGAAAGCATATGTAATCTTTTTCCATTTCATCCATTAATACTCTTAATAGTAGTCCAGACTCCATGAGACATAGTTAATACGGTTTTGTATTCTGAATAGTAATAACAAAATAGTTAGCAGTAAAATCGTTGGTAGCATTTTAATCTGAGTTAATTGCTGTCCCTTAAAATTACAGGCATTGATTCTCCAGTGAAACATGAGGGCTTAGCGGATATCATACAAAGAAAAATCGAAGAGAGTGATGGTGAGTTCCTTCTTGGCCAGCACAAAGATTCTGCTTCTTCCCTATGGGCTTCACTCTTTGATGGATCTCATGAGATGGTTGTGCAGAAAAACATGAATCTGAGCCCAAAAAGAGATACTATAAGTCCTAATGAGAGCAGAGGAAAGAAAAGAAGAGCTCCACCTCCACCCTCCGATAAGCCACCGTACAGTGCAAAAGCGCAGGTGAACACGGAGCAATCGGGCAAAGAAAACTGGGAGAAGTCTGACCGTACATCTGCTAGTAGTTTTTCCTTTGATTCAAAGTTACCTACAAAAATGCAGCAGCTGACACCCATTGCTGCTCCTCGCAAAATTGGTCCCTGTAGAAAAAGCAGTTTAGCTGGCCACGGGAATCTCATTTCATTGGTTAGCAAGACTGAGTCTGAAACCAAACCTGTACCAACCCCTAGACAGAAGTGCATCACAGAAATGCTAGACCCTAGATCATGGTTGCAGCCATAGACATTATAATTAGCTCAGAAGAGTCCCTGGAATTTTAAGTTTCTCGTCCTTCTGCTGTAACTCTCGGGCAAAAGTAGATTTTAGCATATAGCTTATAAGTATTGAGGCTAAAGGTTTTTTTCTTTTAGCCAGGGCATTACTACTAGCTGCAGTCTCAGCTGTACTCGTTATTGCTAACATCTAAATAATTGCAGTAGCAGCAGGGGGAGTTATCTCTGTCTGAAATAACGGTGCCGCTTCTGAAAAGAGTGGTTCGGTACTCTCCTCGTGAAAAACCATCAGAGTTCAGGGCAGCTCGGTGTCCTGGCAGCGGGGATGTTACCATTGCCTTTACCAGTCCCTCAGCCCAGACTAGTTCAAGTGGGAATTTCACATGAATCTTGCAAATCTGGCTTTCTTGGGCTCCATGCTCGGCTTCACCTAAAATATTCTTATCTCTCCTTCACTCTTTGGGAACCACTGCTTACAAGGTAACATCCTATGAAAAGTTGTTGTGCTCTTCTGAATGGCTCCATGACTCTGTATAGATTTCTGAAGCAGTTCTATCCAATCTAGCGTGGGATCTCCTAAATTCTTGCTGGTGCGTGCACTGTCCAAATGGACCAGGGTTATCTGTGTGTGAGCAAGAGTGTGATCCATCGCTGCTGCTTATTTCGGGCTCACGTGAACATTTAAAAGCAGCACTGCGTATGAAGGCCTAGTCAAGATTTCATCGTGGTTGCTTTTTCTAACGGGTGGGGCTCTGTAGCATAGCTTTTCCTTTGTGGAGCCTCTCGGCTGTTCCTAGTTGGTAGGTAGCTGGTTTGTAAACACAGCAGTGGTACTGATAAACAAATAGGGGGCTTTCACCACTTGTTCTTTCTGAAATAGCTGAGAATAAGGTACTCAAGATGAAAATACTGAACTTTGATGTTCTTCCATCAGACTGCTCACCGTTTTTGTAGGAAGCATGGATTATTAGGGTTCCTGTGGCACCTCCAAAACGTACATTGCATACAGAAAAGATTCTGTTCTCCTGGATCCACAGCTTAAATATCCAACCCTTTCCTTGGTTGCTGCATTTATCTCAGATGCTGGAACTGATCCAAGAGCAAAGGTCTGCTTGCAGATCTCCCTCTAGAGCCTTGGTATTCAGATCTGTGTTGAGAGTCATATCAGCAACTGTACACATACAGTTCATTAATTTTTTAATTCTTTTTTTTTTTTTTTTTTTTCCAAAAGTGTGGATGGTTTTGGAAGCTTTACCATTTCTCCAGAAGATATTGTGTGCATGGTTGGTTGGTTTGCTTTATCTATTTTTTTTGTCTTCTGCTAAGCTCTTGGATGCACAGCTGTAAAGGTATCTGCTGAATTCCCTCAGTAGTTCATTGGCTATTTGGGATGGGGCTTGAGAGGCAGGTTTCATTTACAAATCCTTTCTCAGGATTAGAGCCCTTTGTTTCTAGAATGTCCTTGTTCATTCTTCGTTTAATCACATTCCATTTTCCCTCTGAAACAACCATAATCATTCTTACAATAAATCATGCTGTTACTTAAGTGGATGGTTTGTGAATGGTTTATAAATAGGAACAGAAAAACTGAAGAATAACTACATGATTATGTAAATCAGACACAGTTGACTAAGTGGACTGTGCAACTGAACAAGAAATAGGAAAAATAAACAGGGGGAAAAAAAGCATATTTTTCCAAAATGCAGCTGCAGTTTACTTAGCTTTAAATCTAGCCTTAAATGTTACTGTGCTCTGGAAAGAAAGAATACCTTTTTCTTGGTAACCTCCTTCCATTTAGTTGTTATATTTCAAAATAAATCTCATAAATATATAAGGCAAGAAGGCACCATAATGAGGATTTATTTTTAAATTCAACAGGCCATTGAATTTCAACGAGCAGTTTCTCTACTAAATTCAGTGGCTTTGTTTTGAACTGAACATACATATTTTAGGAAGGCATTTAATATTTATTTAAAGTCAAGTGATGAGAATTCACTCATACCTCCTGTTGCAATAGTTAATTACCCAGGTACATTTTTCGCTTGATTTTCTATTTGCATTTCTAGCTCCACCTTAAGTTATTTTGGTCTTTTTATGCATTTGATTGCTTATATTGATCTCTGTAGTATCAGCTTTTCTAATTGCTTGTGTGTAGTTATAAATCATGATTATGTCCCTTTTAACCTTTTCTCTGATGAGATGTACTGAATTCCTTAACTTTCTTATGGCAGTGAATGTTATCCAAGACTAATTAATCTTCACGTTCTTCTCTGTACTTCTCACGTATTGAAATATTTTTAAGTGTGACATCTGAATCAGATGCCACATGTCAATACCGATCCATCAGGACTATATAAAGACATAACGTGATCCTCTTACTCTGATTAATATCTCCCTCCCCTCTTTCCTCAAAAATTGTATTACCCTTTCTTTTTGTGGAAGATTACCTTGGATGCTGACTTTTATGGCTCAAGTCCTCTTCAGAGTCTTTTTCAAGAATGCGGTACATCATCCACTTATTATCCTACTTATTTTTTCTTAGAAATATACACTGTATTTTACTAGCATTAAAATACTGCTCATGAAGTGATCCAGATTGCTCTGTATAACTGACCTGTCCTCGTTCTTTACTACTCCAGCAGTCTGCGTGTCCTTTGCAAATTTATTGCAAGTGATTTTTACAGTTTCTTCCAGATCATTGATTTTTAAAATTGAATGCAAGGCGAGGTTTGTAGAGAGAGGTGATAAGTTTTTATTACATCAGTGACATGGGTAGGGGGGTGGGGAAAAGCAAACAGACAGGCCATTGAGTTCGTGTCCTTTTTTTCCCAGAGCCTTTAAAAGATTGAGTAAGATGGAAAACAACTATACTTCTTGCTGATTCCCTATTAATACTGCATTTTAAAATTAGTTTTCTGTCTTCAACATAACATTCTATATTGATTTGATCTAGTACTGATATTTTGAAGAAAATGACCCGTTCATCTGGTTTTCAGTAGGTGACTTAGGGTTCTTATGGGTAACACCTCGGTGCAGCTGTCTTTGCAAGCTGAACTTACTCTATCAAAGAGTAAAACGCAACCTGTTGTTCAAGACCTATTCTCCGTGAAGCTGTGTTAATTGACATATCTATCCTTAAATTACACTCAGATGAGCCAGTTCACTATATTGTCCTGGCCACTATTAAGCAAACTAGGCCATTAACTACCCTGGTCATCCTGCTTCATAACAACCGTGTTGTTCTTATGGTCCTGTAAAATGTCATGGCAGTCGAGCCTTGTTTAACTCCTTGAACATTTTTAGGCTCCTACAGCTGGAAAATCTTCTGCTACCAAATGTAATTTCTGTTATTTTAAACACCCGCTATATAATCCCTATTATGAAGCATCAGTTGACCTCAGATTTTATTGTTACTGACTTAGTCTTTTTTTTTCCCCCTTCTGTATTGCCATTTATTATCGCTTTCACGTCTTCTGTTAAGCAAGTTGGTTTCATTGATAAAAACTTCAGACTACCATCAAACGCCGATCTAGGCTATACAGAAAAGTCAGTTGTTGGAAATACATTTGTACTCAGCTTTTGTCTACACAGGAGAACATAAATATTAGTCATAAAAACAGAGCATAATTTTAGGAGTATAATTAGAAGATGTATCTTGGAGGAAAACTGATATTTTTTGGCTTTTCCATAAGGTGCTAAGTTGTAATGCTTTATTATTTTCTTATCTTTGCATAGGTTTGTTCAGAAATATTTTTTTCTCCAATTTTCCAGATTATAATGAGGATGAATATTCAAAACAGGAATTAAGACCAATAAATTGCTTGTACTCAAGCACTCTAATAGTAGGAAGCCAGTTTACGTCGCAGTGTGGTACAGTGATGTTTCAGACCTTGAATTGGACTCACTTCCCAGGCCGTGGGGTTTTAAGGACCACCCGAGGCGGTTGCTGAAGCCTGTCTGTTGGTAGTGCATGGGGCTGGGGAGCTGTTAGCTTTCGTCCTTCAAGGTGGAGGTGAGGAGGAGTCGAGAGGCAGAAGGCAGCCTGTTCCTTACGGTGGAAACCGTTTAACTGCTGCTTCTGGGCACTCGTTAAGCCATCTTATCAGTTACTTTCAGTCATGAGGGTGCTTTAATTGCATGACTCCAAATATCAGTGATCAAAAACCAAAAGTCATTTGATTAGCATCTATAAACAATGCTGAAACAGGAAATATTTCACAAAAGCATGGGTGACGTTAGCCAGCCTCCTGCTGGGACCAGGCTTGGCAGACAGCAGGAGCTCTGAGGCTTCTCCCAGCCCTTGTGCCCCACTGCCCCCTGTTCACCTTTGTGCAGGCAGGTCGGCGTGCTGCTGCCTGGCAGTGGAGTCCATGGAAAAACTGCTTGTTCGGAGACACTGCTCCCACGACCAACAGCTCAAACTACCCGGCGTAGCACGGTGAAGACATTGGTGGCACCTGCTGCTGCTGAACCACACACATGATTAGGTACTTTCCTGAGGAATATGTCAGGTCTGCTCTGAAAATCATAGCTGCTTGTTTGCTGCTGGGATGAATTAACAGCTGCTTAAAAGCAGAAGTAGTGGGATCGTGGTCTTGAAGTCAGAAGGAGGCAATAGTCAACCTGAACTCTTCTTTTAGGAAGTACAACTTGAAAGCAATTGCTAGTCCAAACTTGAATATAAATTTCACAGAACACAAACAACTTTTGAAATATCAACTGAACAAAGACTTAATTTAGTAACTTCTTATATTACACCTAATGTCTTCAGCTATTCACTTGGTCTTGGAACAGTAGATCGTACCTTTTGCCATTTTAAAGACATTAGCTTAAAATGTTTACAGTTTTACTAGTATTGTGATTTTATTTTTTTCTGTGGTAATTATAGTAATAGTTATTTTATGGTGCTTTGTACATATTTGGAAATACTGTCCTAGTATTCTGAGTTGATTTGTAATTAATGTAGATTGCCATAATAGAAAAATGCAGATTTCGACACTAATGTATTGTGAAATGTTAGAACTGCAATCTTTTTTTGCTGCTAACATATTGTATTTCTGTTAAAATATGCGAGCAAAATTAAAAACATTTCTAGAGTAAAAGGGTTTTGGTGTCATTTTCTTCAATCTAGAACTACATTAAGCGTTACTTCAGTTTATAAACCGTGGGTGATGGCTGCTGTAAAATCAGAGAATTTATGGGGAGCTACTTTTCTACTGGGCCTGCTGAATGCATCCCTCCGGGCTCGTACTGACAATAGCAAACAGTACTGGCCTCAGTTTGCTGAACTAGGGGAAGGGAGGAAAAAAAATGTTGGCAGCTAGCACTGATTGCTCAACTAGTTGTCTGATGTATCCAACAGATCTTTGTGTGAGTGTGTCAAGTTAGAAATGTTACCTGAGATGCACCTTGTCTCCACAAATGTGCCCGAACGTTTTATTTTAGGTGCTACCTTACTCCTCATAGTCTTGCAAGAAAACGTGTTGTGAAGCAGTTTTACATCACCCCGTCTGCTTTGTAAGGAGACTTCATAAATGAGTCACTGACAGTACTAACGCCATCCATTAATTTTTTTCTTTTATTGGCAGCCTGGTGCTGAAGGGGAACTCCTGTTCACCTCACTGGCTGGAGCGTGGTGTAGTGCTGCTAATTTAAAGCAAACTGTGCCACTCAAGTAAAGTGTTCTTTTGGCCCAATTATTGTAAAAGAACTGTAATAAACGTAGAGGGAATTGTTAGACATTTTAATTTTAGAATATTTGACTGATTTAAGAGTCCGTGAAAAAAAAAACAACCAAAAGTGTGATTGCTAATTGCAAGGCAAGCCAGTGAAGCTGAGTGATTTAATGAAAATCATGTTGCAGCTAAAGTTGCTGCAGTTTCCTTTAAGGGATCTTAGTAAAGTAAGATATGATGATCTCTTCATGTAGCCATTAGCAAATGGTTATACTGTCATCTTTCTGTATATGTATTATATATTCACAGAAAAATCTGTTTGTGAGACATCAAAATAAATTGCTTTTCATGGGGAAGAAACAATCTTTCAAGATTTTTATATCAAGATAGCTTTCTAAATGTTCCTTATCTACCTCCCCAAAGGGAGAAAAATTATAGTAACTAGTGAAGTGTCTTTTATTCTGTTAAAGCTTTTCTTCACATTTCTGTAAGCTTCTTCCAAAATACAAAAGAATATAATTTATAATATACATTGCCTCACCTGAGGGGTTTTTTTTTGATACTGTTCAGTGTCACCTGTGTCAGAAGGTGATACAGGAATACCCTCGGAGGAAGTTGTGGACTTGTGTTTCATACACAGACAGCTTCTTCCTAGCCCTCAGTAACTGCAGGCTCTTTTATTTGCAGGTGTGGGAAGCCTTTTATCCTGCTGCACGTCTGTCTCTGGACATGAATTAATAGTGGCAGTTAAAAGTAAAAAAATTGTGGTTTTTAATTTACTTACATGTTGGCATCACTGATGCCTCGTAGAACTTGCAGTTTGGTGATGTGCCACAACAGTTTCCTTTCCGAACTTTAAAATGTTTCTATTTTCTTTTGCTAAGAGGGAAAGAGTTAGTAATTGTCCATTACTTTCTTTTTTTTTTTTGTCACTGGCTATAAAGGTGGTACCAAAATACAAATGTCTTTGCTTAAGCTTTTCCACCCTGGAGCCAAATGATCCCAGTCTTTCCCATCTTTCTTTGGATTTTATTTTCCTTTTTCTAATTAGTGTCTATTTCAAAATCCCACATGTATTTTGACGATATCTTTCTTGAGCTGGGTGCCCACAGCTGAACACACACTTATAGCTCAGGGGTACTTTTGATTTACAAGAACAGAGTATGTTCATTAATATTATCTCGATTTCAGCTGCTCGTTCTGCATTAGCAAAAAAAATCCCAAACAAAAATGTTTCCATTGCTCTGTGGCCAGAATGGTCTGTGCTTTTGAATAACATGTACCTTAGGAAAGAAAAGAAGATCCTAGCGCTGTTATGGTGAGCTTAATACTGACTCACAATTTTTCTGAATAGCAGGAAAAATGTTATGGATGCATAGCTGGCACAAGTAAGCTGCTTCGTCCACACAACATTTGTTTTTCAGATGGCAGCAGCTGCTTTGCTTCCTTCGGTTTTGAGTGATCATTACTCTTCAGTGTCTCACGTCTCTGTGCAAGGGTTGAGAGCTTTTAAAATAAACTGAGAGCAATTGAACTGACCTCCTCATGATGTGGATGTATCAGCCGGAGTCACAGTTGTCGAAGCACTGAGCTTCCAGATTTTGAGCCCATGTATTTGGCTTGTAGGAAAATCGAGAGCCTAAGGCAACTTTGCCTTTCTTTCTCCTGAATCCAAACTTACTGACTGAAGGCTGGGGACAAGGCTGCTCCTCTCACCAGTGTAGCGTTATCTCATGGCATGGCCCATTTGAAATGTCATGGGGCAGCCTAGCTCTTCAAACGTGAAAAACTTTGTTTAAAGTTAGAGTCTCCCTTAAATTTTACTAAGTAAATTAAAAGCTTTTTATTAAGGACAAATCCTAATAGTGGTATTCCACACACAGCTCCAGGTCAAATTGGATTTACTGTACCATGCCTTTAATATATCAGAATTTTTTATTATTTTAGTAAGAGTTCATTTGTGTGTCTAATAATCCATCACATTTTACTCATGACCTCATTAGAAATTTTCTTAAATATTTGCTTGATCATTATCCTACAGGAAAGAACGGTCTGCTGTCTTGGGACTAACTCAGGTTTATCCCAGCTCGTGCAATAGCCAGTTAAGCCTACGGACCGATGCACACTCTTCCATTTATCCATTTTAAATAGTTATATAGTTCCTTGGAAAGTCAAGTTAGTGTTTTCCAACCATTAATGCATAACCCACTATTTACATTTTTCATAAGGATAAACCAGAACACATCAGTCTTCTGCTACTCTACAGCTTGCTACAGTGATTAATATAAACTTCAGCAACAATTTGTTTACTTGCCCTTTTCTACATGTTTCCTTTGGCAGGGCAAATTCTGTCAACCATACCTGCAAAAAAAAAAAAAAAAAAAAAAACAGAAAAGGAAAAGATAGAGCCAATTATTTAGTTGGGCTCCATCTGTCTTTTATTGAAGCATTAAAGAGAGCCAAGGGGTTACTGCAGAAACAATTATTTGAATCAGGGTACGTAGTTACAAGTGTATAAATTCAGTTGGGGCTCTCGCCTGTATTAAACAAGAGCCAGTCCAAGGGCCACTGCTTCTCAGCTCCTCACCTATAAATAGGGACAGTCGTGACGGTAGTTTCCGTCACACTTTTTGAGTCATTAGTCCTTAGAGGTGCTGGATTTGGCAAAACGGTGCCACGTTTCATGACTGTGACCCAAATAGCGTCATCCTCACAGACTCTTCTGAACTGGGGGCATGCAGGAAAGGGAAAAGAATTTAAGTTCTCCCTATTTGTAGAGAGTTGACGCTAACAAAGATATTTTTAATGTAAGAACAGGACAGTTTTGAAAAGCTGAATGTGCTAGGAGTTTCATGTGACCCACAGAAGCTCAATTAGGATGGTTTCTGCAAAGCTGCCTGATGTTATCAGCACCCTTCAGCTTACTTGGGCAACTTTGTCAGCTTTTTCTAGTGACACAATATTCAGAGATGACCTTGTTTAGTCCTCATACTTCACTTTTGAAGCCACTTAAAACAGAGAGTTTTGAACCTTTACGGTCTCCTTCCCTTTCAGTGTCACCGTAGGAATTAGCCTTACCTGGCAGGAGCGTATTTCATCTCAGCTGGCTTGCAAAGCTCATGAGCTACAGCAGCTCAGTGAAGGGAGCGTGGCCTTGTGTTTGGCCAGTGCGTTGCAGGCTGTGACTGGCCCATGGAGCAGCGTCTGGGGCTGTCTCCTGTGAGACACCGTGATCCTCCTCCCTCGTGCTGTTGGAGCAGCAGTCGGGCAAGTGAATGCCCATGCGCAAAGGAGCGGAGGAGAGATCAGAAACTCCAGTCTAACTGAGGTCTTCAGTGCCCGCCTCAAGCCTCAGCAGGGATCCCACTGGTTTCCGCAATGCTCTAGTCCCGGCCAAACACCCGTACACGCACTCGAGATGCAAACTCTCCTGACACCCCCGGGACACGTGGCAGAGAGCCAACGGTGTCGGCGCTGCTGCCTCTCCCCAGCGCCCAGCTCTGAGCTGGTAAGACTAATTCCTACAGTGACACTGAAAGGGAAGGAGACCGTAAAGGTTCAAACCCCTCTGTTTTAAGGGGCTTCAAAAGTGCAGTACGAGGACTAAACAATATCACCTCTGAATATTATGTCACTAGAAAAAAATGAAAAAGTTTCCCAGTAAGCTGAAGGGTGCTGATAATACCAGGTGGCTTTGCAGAAACCATCTCCGATGGCTTTGCCCAGCCAGGTCTGGAGCCGAGACGCTCACGTGTCTTGCTCTGCTTTTTATCACCCTCTAGTGCAATCACAGCAGCTCCCTTCGGGAGAACGTCTTAAAGTGCTTCATAATCATTAACTCTCTGGGTTAATTATTTGTATGGCAGGAGGTGTTAGCCACCGAGGTTACATGTATGAAATATCCATGTGTCAGCCTTTATAGACTTGATCGTGCTCAGGTTTGTTTGCCCTTTTAGCAGCATCCTGATCCTATAATCAAATTCTGTGTCAAAGTTTTGGTTTTGATAAACTAAAGCTTAAAAGAACAAACAAAGAAATGAGTTTTTTCACAGCCTCCTTCTCTGTTGCAGTCTGGCGTTTCAAGGTGCATCCGCATCCCTGAGGCAGGGCTGCAGCTGACCGAGCCAGAGTCCCTCTGGCACTCTCATTCATGCATTCTGTCAAACAACATTTTCTCTGATTTTTATCAAGATCTTCTTGACTGAGATCTTCAAAGCAATTAATTCAGTGCTCCATGATTGCAGCTGCTGAATAATTGTTTGTTAGAGTATTTTCTTTCCCAGGCAAGAGATGTAAAATAGTTGCTCCCCTCAATAAACAAGTTGTCAAATGTGATTAGTTAATGGACCTGTAATCACGCACTAGCATAAAGGTAAGGATTTGGTAAGTGTGATGTGAAAATGCATATTTAAATCAAAGCTATAGGGGAAGATTTTCCCGTAGGAAATCTTTCTATCAATGCTGAAATAGACTATTTACCATTCATAATGATTAACTGTAGATCATTAATTAAAGAAAACAAGAGATTAGTCATCAAGCATTTCAAATTAAAGATGCATTGATTGTTTGAATTACTTTTAGGTCTGGCTGGGAGATCAGGTTAGTGTCCGGGTCCCTGTGCCTGAGCCAGCCTTCCCGTATGTAAACTGATACCCAGATGTAAAAGCCTGTTAAAATTAAGGTAAAAAAATTTACTGGCCAATATTAAACTCCAAGAGCCTGAAATGTGATCCCACATTGCTCATCACCAGCTCTGTAATTCACTGTTCTTGGTCAGATGTGTGTTAAGAAGCCGAAATGAAGCACTTGGGCTTGTTGGTTCATGGAGGAGAGGGAACATCTCATTTTTCTGGCGAGTGAATGCTAATTCCAAGCTAAATGGAGTTGCAGCGAATGTGTATTATAGCTCAAAAAGCTAATTAGCTTGTTTTCATCTTGAAATAATGAATCTACCTTTCTGCCAGCCCTTTGGAATAAATTTCAGACAATCCTGCAGTGGCATCTCTGGAAAGCCGATGCCCTATGCAAAGGAATTTTGCAAGGTTGGGGTTTTTCCCCCTCACTTGGGAAAGGTACATTCAATGGTTATCATTTCCTAAAAGAGTTTCCCTTGCCAGAAATTTTTTTTTTTTTTTTTTGTTAAAAAGCTGTATCTGTTATAGAAATTTAATTCTCCACTTAGGAATTACAAGCAGTAATACAATAATAATAGTTGTTGGTTACCACACACTAATTTCAAACTATTCCAGGCAGCTGCCTTCTGCTTTCTGTGCAATCTCTTAGTATTAGACTCCAATATAAAACAAAATTACTCAAAACTGTCTGCCAAATTTGACTATTCTTTTAAAAATCATGTAGTTGTTACTTACATTATGTAATAGCAACGGGGGTGATTTAATTACTAAGTCATGTATGAAAAATAAGACTTCAGCTTGCAACCTTCAGGTAATTAACCACCTAGCTACTATTGAAAAAAATAATCAGGGCACATAATGCTGGGGCAACTCACATGTCAAAGCTGCTTCACCGGTGACAGTGCGGCCACAGGCTGTGGGGTCATTGCTTAGAGCCCAACCCTGCTCTTTTTGCTTTTTTGGAGGATGGGGGAGACAAAACTTTGATGAGCACAGGAGGGAACAGCTCCTCTGATGTCTGCCAGGATGAGACCCCTTCAGGCTGCCAGTCCTCACATCCCTGAGGCACACGGACCCTGGGGCAGTAATTTAGGAGTGGGCTGACACTGTCCTGGCCCCGAGAGCGGCAGTGGCAGGGGGTTACAGGGTCCTTGCCCCAGGGCCAGCCACAGTCTGTGGGCTCCCTGGCAGCCTTGCTCCTACCCCTGGGGGTGCACCACCAGCATGAGGGATGATGGCTCCGAGTTTCTGCAGGGCTCAAGTTTGATGCACCTTCCTTGATGTTCTTCACAAGACGAGCGTTTGTCTGGGGCTACCAGGTATGTGCTAGTAAAGGAGGTTTGTAAGTACAACTCTTTGCTAAGAATATTCCTCTTTGACAACCCCAGAGCCTAACACTGAGGCAGCTGGCTTTAAAAAATCATGGAATCTTATTTGTATTGACATTTTGGCTATTCAGTCCAGTAGGTCACACTTTAAGGGCTTTTCTCCTCCAAGGCTGTTTTATAATGAAAACTGAGATTCATGAATATGGTGGTTTTAGACACAAGCCCACAAGTTGCATGTTTAAAGCAATACCTGCCAAGCTTCAGTGCTGGCACACGTACAGCTTTACCCCATGGGTTGTCTCCAGCATCCCTCTGGCCCCATCTCCTCTGTAGCTTACCTGAGGGCCTGTCCCACCCATCTGCTCCCTCCCAGCTGACTCCCAGTGTCACAACAGCATCCTCTGCTCCCCTCCTTCCTCCCACCCCCACCTCTGCTTTTCTTGGTGTGGTATCTAAGGACAGTGGTTACGTAAGAGAGTGTTTCAAGGTATTTGACCTTTTAAAAGTGAGCAGGTTAGCCCAAGGGTAGATCATACACATAAAAAATATGGTTAAGTGCAGGAATCCAGCAGCTGGAACATGACATAGATGGCCAAATGTCATGATGCTCACAGTAGTTTTCCCCAAGCCGGTGAGACCAAGGTTAGGACCAGGTTACTCCTTCGGATAACCACAGTAGTCACAAAGTGCATCCAGGTTTTCCTTGAAGGCTACATGCTGGATCAAGTGGCTGCATCCCTTCTTTGCCCACACATTGCTCGAGAGCCATCCTTGTCCTCGTTAGTATGCAGCTGGTGTGGTTCACCAGCTCTGCCAAGCGGAGCTTTTTAATTCTCCCTCACTGGAGAGAGGAAACTTCTGAACAAGAGAATGATTAATGGAGGGGGGGGGGGAGCAAACAAAATTAAAAATGGAATAATAAAAACCCTCAATGAAAGTGAAATGATCAAGATTTATGAGAATTCTATGAATTCCTCACACTCATTCAAAGCAGGAATGCATAAGTTGCAAGCACACCACACTCAACACATCTATTAATGAGAATAGCCATGTTTATGCTTTCCTTTACACCGCCTTCATGCCCGGAGGCTCCAAGCGCGAGGCCTGTTCGCACACGTAAGGAAAAAACAGAAAGCCAGGCCTGAGTAACTAAGGACCAGCTGGAAGGTTTTTGGCTGCGAAGGGTGGGTCCCGCCTGCAGCACAGCTTGGAGGGGCCGCACAGGACATCAGCTCCTGGCGCGGGGACAGCTGGGGAGGGGGGGACGTGGAGCAGGGCACTACAGCGAAATCTGTTTTTTCATGACTCCACGAAGCATGGTGTTTGGATAAATCCGAGTTTGCCTGGGAAAGCTAACCGGCTCGCATCCAGCAGTGTTCACCGTAGCCCTGGAGAGGTTTGTCAGGCAGTCGTTTTCCTTCCAGCCCCTTCACAGCTTTGATGGAAGAAGCCAATGAAATGTTGCCGGTCAGTTTTCTCACCACAGCTGTGGATACAAAGTCTTCCCACACTTCTACAGCAGTAAGCACAAGCCAAACAGCATTAAGGGTGCCTCCAAACTGCTCGGAATTAGAAATCATTGGAGCACATGTACTTTAGCAGGTCTTTTCTGGAGTGTGTCCAGCAGAGGAGAAGTGCCCGGCTCAGCTGTGAGACATTTTCAATGAACTGTCTTTGTACGACACACTGAACTCTCCTTGACAGTAGCAGTAGGTATCTGAGCATTTTTCTTCTAATAGCACAACTTTACACCCCCTGTGCGTCCCTTCACCACCAAACTCCCTGTCTCGCTGTGGGTGGTTAAGGGTGTTATCACCAGGCTAACTTGGACGGCACAAGCTGGGAGAAGGCAGGTCATTACAAAGCACAGCTTTACATTATTATCTTTGTAGGCAGCACGACCTCAGGTTTGTTCAGGGTGGGTCACAGCACCTCTCTCATGGGAGATGTTGCAGGATAACTGACAGAAGAACTGGTTATGATCGATGACACCTGAGCCCAGAAATGTCTCAGCCCTTGCAGACAGAGATCACATCTGAACTCCTCAGAAGAGCAGAGGTTTGTAGCATGGTCACTCTCCTCAGTGCAACTATCCAAAGACTGAAAACCTTTCTGAACAGGTTTGAAAGCCAGCTCAAGAGCTTACAGGTTAGTCTGACCTAAACCAAAGTGTTTAAGAAGCTGCCACCCCAGTATGAAGAATGTAATTCAGGGGCTGTGAAGAGAAGGGGGGGAGGAACAGATTGCATCCATACTTATTCTAGATAATAATCACACCATTAACTTGAGGTTGGAATTTTAAAGCCTTTGTGCTGCCTGTTGTGTGCTCGTGCATATGTGCACACGTGTGTCTGTGTAAGTTTTATCACACAGTGTGAGCCGGGACAGCCGGGGCTGGTGTGGCACAGGCTGCCCCGCCACATGGTCCCAGTGCTTGTAAACTGTGACATCCAACTTCTGCATCTGCCTGTTGCTTCTCAGCTAGATGAATCCAAGAAATGACACATTAATTCCTTCCCTTCCTTCTGCTTTCTCAATGGGATAAGGAAAATAAAAGAAAATGGCACGAGCAGAATTTTTCCAATTCTTATGACCATCTATCTAGATTGCACCAAACCTGAGGGCTGCTCACCTGGTGAAGACACCCCATGTCGACGAAGCATTTCTCACTGCTGTTGCTGGTGTGCTGGCTGCATTTTCTGGGCTGGTCGAGGTGACACAATGTCCTCAGGCTGCAGCAGGGTGCTGCGCGGCGATGCCCGGCTCGGCTCGGGATGAAGTGGCACCACCGGCCATAGCCACGGCCCTGCGGCACCACCGGCCTGGGCAGGAGAAGCAGCGTAGCCATCACGTAAATCCAGCAAACACAGCTTGCTTTCAGGAGGCCTGGTGAGCCCAAGCAGGAGCTCCTCTGCCTGGTTAATGCAGTTGCAGCAGTTACGCTGCTCAGCTGCGTTACCCGAGAGGATCTTACGGAGAGGGCTCAGTGCCGGCCCCCAGGGCAGGGGCCTGGCTGTGGGTGCCCCCCTGCCCCGCAGAGCAAGGGACGTGCAGCCCTTGGCACTGGCTGCTCCCACCAGGCGAAGCGGCTCCGGGCCCCCTCAGAGCAGCAGGTACTGGTCTGCCTGCCTCAAGGAGACATGTTCGTCTGCCAAAAATGACAAACCTTCCTTTGGCAGTAAAGAAGACGTGGGATCAGAACGAAAAGTGATGTGGCACACAAGAAAAACAAACAAACAAAACATAGAGAAAAAGGAAACCCTCGGAGGGCAGAAAATTGGAAAGTGTGCATTTTTTGGTGGACAGAAAGATCAGCCAGGACACAGGACCAGGAAAAGAGCCCCTTCGGTTACAAAACCACTAGGCAGTGCCCATTTCTACTGCCCATGAAACTCAGGGGGTGCGTGTCTGCCTGGGGGAGGCACAGACAGGACAAGGAACCCACCGCTGCCCACGCCGCCTGGCCAAGTTATTTTCCATTGCTGAAGTACTCCATGACAATTCATTAATTTGACCTCACTGCCTGTGCTCTTGGTCCCCCACCTCTTTCTCCGTGTCCAGAGGCTACTGGTGGTTTGTTGTGCCTGCTTTGGGTATCTCTGGGGAAGTGGCTGGTGGTCCTACCTGCCTCTACCACGCGTGCACGGCCGCACCACCCTGCAGTGACACCACCACTGTGTAGTGAGACAGCAAAGCAGCCATGCAGTGGAATTTTAAAGAGCGTTGGGTCTGGAAAGAATAATAAGAGTGAAAATTAATAACATATCCAAACCCTGTGCCGCTAGAGAGAGGAGCAGCATCGGAGAGCAGGATGGCACCACAGCGAGCGGTGGCACCAGGAGCGCAGTGCCCCCAGCCAGCCCACCCGAGGTGGAGGGAGCGTTGGATTTCTACTCCAAGTCACCTTGTTGGTTTGTTTGAAGTATCCAGTGTGCAGCTGTAATTCCTTTGTGTCTGATCCATTTGGAGATCTAACCTAATTCTAACAGCATACAGCTCCTTCTGCCCTCCCCAAGATTTTCACTGCATCGGTCTGTCCGAGAAGCCAAAGTTGGACAGAGTTGGGAACTGTTGTTTCCTACCGTGGTGATTTCAGTTCTTTGATCCATGTACTTCCTCTGAACGGAGAAGGACCGATAATTGGTATGTGCTACAGTCAAGCTTTTTAGTGGCACTCCCTCTGAACTTGGATAAATCATTTGACCTCCTCTGCCTCCATCAATCCCATTGCAAAAGTAGCTTAACGCTGGCTCTAAATGAAGAACAGATGCTTCTTCTGAGCAGAGCTATCATACACCAGTGGAGAGCGAAGGGGATAAACAAACACACACTCTGCAGCCAGTGGAAAACACAACTGGTGGCTCCACTCTTGGAGTTGTTCCTCCGTCTCCACTGGCAGCTGAAAGCAGAAGATGGTGGGACTGTTGGGGTAACGGCTGCTTCCCCAGAGCTCCCCTGTGACCCTGGAGAGCTGGAAGCTCAGGGCATGGCGGATGGAGACTAAGGGGGGTCAGGGTCTGCCTCTGCGAGGGGTGGTGGTACTCTGAGGGGTGAAACCTGAATGACTTTCATGCCACATTTTGAAGTTACTGGAAGCAAAATCCCCTTATCACGGATATACGTAGCACCTTAAGGAACTGACACACCTGCCTTCCCATAGCTGCTTCAGAGGGCAGTCCCTTCCCTACAGTCCAGACTCTTTTGTCTTCCTTTTTCAGATGTTTTGTACTTGTTTGGAGAAGAGCAGCATCAGCAGCAGCCTTACAGGAAACCTGGTTCAGACTGGAAACCTGTCCACACTGAAACAGATTTGGCTGATCTCACCGAGGCAAACTCATAATACAGTGGGTTGTTGTCAGGCTTTATTTATTCTGAGTTTATTTTATATCAGTTATTGGGTAGTGTTTGACTGGGCTGCAATATAGCTCCAGGTGGGAAAATGTAATCCACTCTCCTCCATCCCTCGATGGAGTAGTGCTGGATTCTTGCTTTCATATCAGATGAAATTGTGGCTGAGTGAATGATCCGCTTTGCCTATTAAAAGCTACTGTGAATGAAACGAGGACTGTATGGCAGTTTTTACCATACACCACCCCCCATCCTGCTTTTTAGTAGGGACCAAGATTTTCCTGTGCGATGATCACATCCTCAGACAAGACATCCGTGAGGGCAAAGCAGATGGATGCTCAGCCACAACACACTTCAGCAGCTTTTTCTGGTTTTGCTGATGGGGGACACTTTTTTGTAAGCATTGAAAGATGAAGTGGTTGACAAAACACTTCACAAAGTCTTTCTCCAAGGGCCTCTCGTGCTGTTTGAGTGCTGGCTGCCAGATGGTCCCCGTGGCCATCCTGTGGCCACCCAGCTCCCAGGATGAGCACTCTGGGGGCTGCCACGGGAGGGTCTGTGTGGTCCCTGGGGAACTCCTGTGCTTTGGCAGCTGCCCGGAGGCTGCTGACCACACTCCCTGCCCTCCCACAAGCACAAGGGGCGAGCTAAACCAAACCATGCTCCTAGGAATGGAGATATCCAGCATTTACTTCTTAAAAACAGCTCTAGTCTAGCTGAGGCAGAAGCTGAGGAACAATCTAGCAAGCTTTGGCAGAGCTCAGGGACACACGGGACAGCTGGCTGCAGCAGGGTGTCCGTCTTCTTATTGCCCTTTGACAAAGGCTTTCACAGACAAGGCTAAAATAATGTTTTAAAACAACGGTGGAAAAAGGAACATACTTTTAATGAGAGGCAATCAAGCCTTGCCTTTTAGAAACCCATCTAGGCATTAGAAATATTTGGGAGATTCTGACGAAAATTGTGGAATGATGGGATTGAGGAAATTCTGATGAAAACCATCACTATTATTGCGTGAAGTGCTCTGCTCACCACAAAGCAGATACTAATGGCACAGGAAAACAGGCTACAGTTGGAAATCTGGAGTCATTGTATATTAACAACCTAGAGTTAAAGCCCAAATGCTCTTCATTCCACAGAGAAGCTGGTATAAAATCACCCACCTGGGAACCCCCCTAACCCTGCCCTACAGGTTATGTGGGCAGGATCGGTGCTGCCAAAGACCAAGCACAAGAGCGAGATACCAGCTTCAAGCACAGCCCTGATGGCCCCAAGGTGTCCTGTCTGCAGCGGCAGAGCAGGACTGACACCGCTCACACAGGGGTGTGCGATGCCCAAGTGTTGGTGTTTGATCCCACGGCTCTGCCAACCGCTCCCCACGCGGGAACCTGCCTCTCCCCAGCCCTCCTCCTTACTTGCTTTTTCCGAACTCTAGCCCCAATAAAATTGTACTGAAAGATCAGGAATAATAGAGCCGAAAGTCTTCATTTCTGGATAATATCACCACAAGAAGCCATCACCTCATGGAAATCCACTCCAGTGCAAAACCATCAGCAGTTCCTGTTAACCTCATTGCCCTCATGGCAAATGCTGAGTCCTTGGTACTTTAGAGGTTAACAGACATCTTTTCTGCATTATTTTGTATGGGTTTCACTTCCTTGCTTATGGGACATTTAGAAAATGCCTTGTCCCTCACAGCCAGCTGATGTGAGCCAAGGGCAGCAGCCCCTGACTCCGACAGGGACTCGGTCTTGCAGATGTGCAGTAGCAGCACTGAAGACACAGACTCTTTATATGTTAATGTTTTATATAAATCAATATTTTCTACTCCTCACTGTCCGTTTTCTCCACCAGAAATTCAGCTCCCATCTAGCAACAGTTCCTCAAACACCACGGGTGCCTGGGGGAGAACCTGGCCGGGGAAGTGGCAGTGCCCTGACAGCCAAGCCCAGCGGCTGCAGGAAAAAGCAAATACATCGGGCAGCCTCATTTTGTAAGCTGGATCACCGACAGACAGGCTGCTTATGCAGCCGTGGGGTGCTTCTGTGTATTTCAATTTGTTCGTCGGTTTCTTCCAAATAAATTTTGAAACTAATATCAACCAAATAACCTGTTAAAACAATCCCAACCACCAGGGATGGAGGAACAGCAGTCTCGGAGGTAATTATATATATTATTATATATTTATATAATGAAAGAATATATATTTTTATCTATATAAAGATATATTTAATATATTCCATTATAAATTTTAATAATTCTGTATTTCATAATGCCCACAGGCATTATGAAACCCTGCAGGTGGCTGGAGGGGTGACACAGCTGGTACCCCCACCCCAGGGAAGAGCTGCTGGAGAGGAGATGCAGAATAAACCCTCCATAAAGATCCTCCCCGACCCCACTGCAACCAGCTCTGCCTGTTGCTGCCTTTGCTCACATGGTCAAACCGCTGGTACCCTGTCAACGAGAAAAAAAACACCTTTCCGCTGAAAATCCACCATCTCACTGTTTCAGGTGAGTGCTGAGCAAAACAACCACTTTATGCCCTTCAGGGAGGTTTCCCAGCTAAACCAGAGAACATCAGGCTAGATATCTGCAGTCCCAGCAGAAAGCAATCCTCTGCTCTCGTTCATTAAATTCTGGGAGGGAGGATGGGGAGGGGAAGCAGACAGGGATGATGACAGAGGAACTAGATGGCAGTTGGGCTGGAGCCCTTTCGCATTCACTTTCTCCTGCATCACAAGAAATCAGAAGTGGCACAGATTATTTTTGTCCCTCTTTTGTAGGTCACCTTTAATAGAAATGTTAATAATGCTTGCTATCTGTATATCTGAAATCTTATATGGTAGCTCTGTAATTCACTGTCTTTATCAGCCTTCTTTAATGTATAATTTAATGCTTGTATAACTATTTTGTTTGGGTATGACTCTCAGAATTACGACTAAAAAAAAAAAATCTGTATGCTAGTTAACTACTTTTTATGGAAAGTATTTCTTTCATGTTATTTTAAAACCATGGAGCCGGGGGAAGTATTTTATGGACCACAGAACCTCACAGAGCAGTTAATTTCTGTTTGAGCTGGTTTCTCTGCTATTTTAAAGGGTGCCATCAAGATCATTGCTATTTCTCTTGGTTGGGAGCCAGCTGACTCTTCTGCAGTTGCGACACAACCTGTGCTGTTATTAAAACCAAGGAAAATAGTAAACACAGGAGCTGGACACTGTGTCACCCTGTGCCGATAGGTGGAAGGAAGGGTCTGCCTCACTGTCCTGGGCACCCCAGAGCATCCACGGGTTGAAATTAGGCACCGAGGATGCTGCATCGTTCTTCTGATGGGCAGAAGCTATTTCAGCCTGGGAATATGGGAAAAGAAAGAAAAAAGGTGATGGCAATTCAGGTACGCCCTGCCACGGGGCCGTGTCCCGGCTGTCCCACCGGCTGGGTGTGGGGGGTAGGAATCCATCCCGGGAAGGATGATTTCTTCCCACAGGCAGCAAATGGGACTTGGTCATGCCCGTGCCAGGGGCTCAATGGGGCATGTGGGCCTTTGCCACGTGCGCCTGAGCTCGGCGTAAGAGCTCTCTGCTTTAAAAGCAGTAATTGGGTGGTTAGCTGAGCCCTGGGCAAGTTCGAGTTATGCACTAAATATTCTGCCTTTTGTTTCATAATGAATTATTTTGTGTATCTAAGCAAAGGGGGTTTTCTTTTTGGTCTTTTCTCTGCAGTTTGTTCCTAGCCTACTTGTGGGTGTGTGTTGAAATCTTTGCCTTTTGCTTATGAGGTCAAGTGCTTTAATCAGGAGCAAAAAATTTGCGTGCTTTAGTCCTAAATTCTCTGAGTGGCTGCCAAATATAATTAGAAACAAATGGCTTTATTCCTCATTTGAGAGCTCCACAGACACTGAGGGGGCAGAGGGGGGAGAGCTTGCTTTGCCTGGCTGGTTTTTGGGGAGCTTGCAGACAAGAACACTGCGAGAAAAACCTGAGGAAGCCCTGGAAGATGAGGAGAGTGCCTTGTGCTCTCTGCAGGGGACAGAGGGTTTGGTGTGGGAAGCAGTGCATGGCGGGGGGGATGATGCATGCGTGCGCCTGCTCTGTGAGTGGCGGGGGACAGAGCGGGCCACTGGCCCAGGCAAGCTGGCTCATCCAGTTCTGAACGTGCTCGGGCCCAGCCTGCCGGCCTCACGGTGCTGGTGCTGCAGGGAAGGAGGGTCCAGTGTCCAACGCACCGACCATAAGGACAGTGGACATCCCCATCGCCCATGGCACCGGGGGCTCATTCCCCAGGTGAGACACTAGATGGAGCATCTAACATCGTGAATACTTTTTTTTTTTTTTTTTTTTTTTTTAATCCCATAAAGGATAAATTGAAAAACCAAATGAAAACGCGGATTAAGTTGTATCCAGCAGCCCTGTGTCCCTGTCTGCTCTGGACATAGGCTGCCTCAGGAGCAGGCACCCGTGGGCAGGAGGAGGCACTGCCTGGGCGCTGGCCACAGCCATGGCTTTCTCCTGCAGAAATGCAAACCTCCACTAGCCACAGGCCCAGGTGCACACAGGGGAGATGGGAGATGCTTTGGTGGCCACTCCTTCTGCTTTCCTTGAGGCCATCCAGCCCTCCCAGGTTTCTCTTCAGCTGGGGAGACAATATGCTCTGATAGCCCTTCAGTTGTGAGCCCACCCAAACTGGAGAAGGCAAAGACACAGGCTCTGGTTTTCTTGCTCCGGGAAGAGCCAAAGGTGTCGGAAATTCCTGGAAAGTCTGTGAGGGCTAGCACTGTGTTTCCCAGAGCAATTATGGTGCCCGTGAGGATTATCAGTGATGTCTGCGTGTGATCGGCTCCTCCCAGCAGCAGAAACTTGCCTAAAAATGTTCCTGAAAACTTCTGGAGCAGAGACACTGCTGGCGCAGCAGAGGGGCAGAGGAGAGGCCCCGTTCCCAACAGGTTGGCATCACCACAGGGTTAAGGTCAGCCCCAAGAGCCTGCCAGGAGATGCTGGCCAAGCATCTGCCACCAGCCACACACCCTGGGATCCATCCAGGGCTGGGGGCTCCTGCCCCAGCACCTCCATCTGCTCCCAGCCTTCTGCACCCTGCCTGCTGGTGGAAGGCTTGTGAAGTACCCACGAGGTGCTCAGGAGGCTGCTGTGGCCCAGAAAAAGGAGAAAACCAGCAGCACAGCTCCTGTTCTGTCTTGCACATTGGCTGCATGGCACGAGCATTGCTGTGGAATCACAGAAGGGCCAGACGGAACCAAGAACCCTCAGCCAGGAGAGTGAAACTGCTGGCAGCACCACCACCACCTTTTGAATCTCCGCATTGCTTCAGACCCCCAAAATTGTTCATTTCCCACTGCTGGCAGCTGAATTACAAAAATGGTGTGACAGGTGACAAACCCCTCAGCCACAGCAAGCCAGCAGCACAGTGTCCCTCGGCCTCACTCGGACCACAGGACATTTCGCTTTCAAAACCAGAAGCGGTTGCGAGTCACTAATGCTGGAACAAACTCCTCGGGTGTAGCTCGGCCCTCCTGCAGACCTCACCGGCACAGGGCAGAGCCCACTGAGCCCTGAGGCGGTGCCCACGTTCCCCTGGAAGCCCTCTGGGTGATGTTGGCACAGACTCCTCCGCTCCATCCACTGCACAGGGGTGCAACAACACCCAAGTGACCCCGACAAACCCACTGGGACGTGCCCAGCCCAGCCAAGGGAGGGTGCTGCGACTCCTCAGTGCCACCCGCTCATGGGCCAGGCTCGTCTGGGGGTGAAAAGCTCCAGCGTGCTGCTCCTGCGGGTCTTCCTCCTGGCCACGCTCTGCTGGGTGGGTAGGACAGCCCAAGAGGAACAGCAGGAACACGCAGTGTTGGCTTTCCACAGATGGGGAGGGCTAAAAAAGGCAAGGAAGCCAGCGTGGTGCTGGAAACCAAGCTGCAATGGTCATCTCTGCAGCTACTGCAGGGGCCAGCATCTGTATGTGTCCACGTTTCTCCCCACCTCCTGCAGGTGTTCACCAGTAGGCAATATTTTCAATACGAGAAGAATAAAATGCCTCAGCTTGGCAAAGACAGACGTGGATGGGGGAAGAGGTTTGCTAGAGGGTCTCATCTTCTCCCACAGCTTCACAGCTGATGTGGGGACAGCACACACGGCGTGATTATTTATTGTTTCTCACAATACAAGAATAATTAAGCAGCAAAGGAAATTATCAGGCAGCAGGTTAAACCAGAGGAAGGTCCGTTCTGTCTGCTCATACACAGTGCAAACTGAATCCATGGGAGTCCTTGCACAGCCTGCTCTGAAGAGCAAATGCCTGAACGAGGACTCAGACATCAAAAGAGGAGGGAGCTTGTTGGGGGCAGTTGAGTGCAGCAGTGACCCTCTCGCCTCGCTGGGGGGATATGCCATGGGTGCCCGTCCTGCCCTCACGCCTGCTCCCAGACCGTCCCCACTGGGGAGGTGTCACGTGTGCCCCATGGCCGCCTCTCCCCCCCAAGCTGGTATTTCCCCTTATTTCCCAGCACACACAAGCAATGCTTTTTTTTTTTTTTTTCTAGACTTTCCCTCAAGTGCAGTGTGTATCTGGAAGCCTCATCTAATGGTGACGTCAACCTGGTCGGTGTCACCCAGCTGCAGCAGGGGTAGGAGAGCAGCTTCCCCGTGGGGTGCCGTGCTCCCGTACTTCCCCGCAGGCTGGGGGGGAGCAGCACGTACCCTAACCACTTCCCACCTTGGCCCGTGGCTTGTGCCACCCTCGGAGACGCTGAGCGGGAAGGAGCGACTCGGGTGCCCACAGCCTCAGCCCCCGCCCGCCGCAGGGCGAAGGCGCGAAGCCGCAGCGACCCCCAGGACACTCCTGGCTTCAGCCCCCGGGACCCCCAGGGACGGGGATGGCTCCCGCCCAGGACCGCGGAGTTAAGCCGTGCTGTGGGCTTAGCGGGCAGGCCTAGGCGCTGGGCACGCCTGCCCCGCTGCCGAGCCCTGCCAGGGAGGGCAGAACCCAGCCTGACCTACACGCAGGCAAACGGTTTTCTCATCCGTGGAGATCAGGAGCGTAACGGCGCTCCGACACCGCTCGCTGCGGTAACGGCCTCTCACAGGGCCACCAGGTTTAGGGGGGCTGTTTGGACCCATCAGGGACCAGAGTACAAATTAATTTTACTGGATGGTTGTTTACTGTCATCAGCAAAATTACTAGTTAGCACGAGACTCCAAAACCTTATTCATGGTTGAGCTGGGAAGAACAGCGGGTGATTTTCAGACCCCAGCTCGATCCTGCAGCACTGGCAGAAAAAAATCCTGCTCTGAGATGCAAATGCAGTAAATGTGCTACTGGAGCCACTGGCTAAGCATGGATGTTATCCCCTCAAAAGCTATTCCTACAGTCAGCCTGACCAAAACCACACTTCAGCGTGAGCACTGCGAAAAACAGAGGGGCACTGACTGCAGATCTTGTCTCTTCCTCCTTTAGGAAATTGCAAACTTCCATTTCTTTAATCTAATCATTTGCAGGGGGAGATACTTTCTGCAGAAAAGCCAATATAAGAGGGCTGAAAGGTCGGATGGGATAATATGTAATCCATTGTGATAAGGGTTGTTTACAGAATTATTAATCAAACACAAAAGGGAACAGATAGTAACATTTTTTATTAAATATTACAGTGGATCAAAAAGTACAAAATATCTTTTGCCTGCTATGTGATTGGGAAACTATTGGCACATAATACAGTATCAAAAGCATTAATAAGTACAATTTGGAAAACATACAAAAATTGAGTGTTTATAGTTGGCTCAGCTTTATTTCTGGTAGTGTTTAAACTAACACAAAGGTTACTCAATAACCTTTTAAATGGGAAACTATATAATATTACTGGGCCATTTTTATATATACAAATCATCACCTTACAGAGCATATAGGCTACATAACTTGAATCACAAAAAGTATACAATATTTACAACAAAAGAAAGTTAAAAAAGTATAAACAGCTAGTAGATTATGCTGCCATTATTAGAACATATTTAAAACTGCGGGGCTGGGAGGAGAGGGGAGGAGGAAGAAGAGAAGGAGCGAAATATCAACCACGTGTACAGCAAACACCGCAGGAAGCGCTCGGGGCAGCACGGCCGCCGCCCGCCTCACACCAGCACAAGAACTCCCACTGCTCATTAAAGCCACCACAACCTCAAAACCGGAGCAGATGCCACCTCGCTGACCCCCGCGGAGGCAGGGGCCAGGCGGGGAGCTGCGCGGGGGCCCCGGCCGCGGTGTCCGGAGGCAGGCACAGCACTCGCCTCCTCCGCGCACCGGGTCCAGGAGCTGCCCAGCCGACTTCTCGGCAGCTGGGACAAACTGGTCCCTGGGCACCGACACACCGGGCAAGCTCCTCGTGTCAGGGCAGCACGTGGCCAAGACGGACCTGCTGCACAACACCGGCCTTGCTCGGGGCCCGGACGGCGTTGGGAGCCAGAACGTCCTTCCCACGCGTTTCGCGCAGCCCGGCTCCGCGTGTGGCCAGGAGCTACACGCGAGCTGTTTGCTGCCGGGCCTTTTCCTTTGAATCTCACAACCTTTAGCATCCCTAATGAATCCTGGACATAGTGCGTTTGAATTGCAACATTTGGAACTGGCTCCCCGTAAATAGATTTATGACTCTATTGCCAATTAGATTCCACAGTTTCCTTTACAAACCTACCAATAACAATGGTTTGATTGCACAAAGAAAGGCTTGTGCAATTTCATTCAATAATAAGGCCCCTTGAACTCAAACAATGCAAACAAAGCCCCATTTAAGACATTAAAAAAAAAAAAAAAAAAAAGACTTTTCAGCCAATTGAGAATTCAATAGTCTTTTGAAAGATTTCCAAGATTTCTGTTAAGAGTTTTTAAACAAATAATGCACCGCTTCTGTTGGGGGTTTATGCTACCATTTCTTTTCCTCACCCTGATGTTTTGCCCAGTATATTATGAGCTTCCCCAGCCAGCAGCTGCCAGTCTCCTCGTGGGGCAAGTGAGGAGCCTTCCTCCCCTCTCCGCGTCCCCCAGCCCCGCGCTGCCTCAGCACGGCTCCAGAACGCCTACCATCAAACTCCAACAGGACGTAACCAAAAGGGAAATCGGACACTTCGCATAAACAAATGCACGACTTCGGGACACACAACCAAAACAAGGAAGAGAAGCGTTTGCTTTGCCAAACACACAACAAGCTTCTGTTTGCATTTGCTGTAGATTTTTATATTCTCTCCCCTTCCCCCCACCCTCTTCCCCCCCATCCCCAAACCCCTGATTTTCATGTGATTCAGATCTAGTGCAACTTTACTAGAGATGTCCTCCACACCGCGGCCTCTGCCCAGACGAGCCTGCAGTTCTGTTTCCTGTGCGGATTGTGGAGCAGCAGGATGCTCTGCACTGGCACATCCATGTTCTAAGTTCTACTAGTCTGTTTATCAATCAATTAAATATAGTTTTACCACAGGAATATAAAGTATTTAATTGAAGAAGCTGGATCTTTAACAGTAGACGAGTATATTATTCTGGTTTCCACCTTTGGATATTAAGTATGATACATTATATACTGTATTTGGCTTCATATGGGAAAATTTAATGACATGCCTAGCATGCAAGGTGTTTCTTAGTAGTTTCCATTTTTCTTTTCGTATTGATTATGCTGTCTTTGAAGAGTAACTGAGATGGTTTGAATCACAACCAATTTTCACATTGTAAAAAGCCTCCAAGCCACACTTCGCTGTATCGATGTCTATGCTCAGCTGCATGGTGGTGATGTCCTGCAAAGTGAACATACATCCGTAGGGAAGCTCTTTCGATAGGAAAACCCAGCCCCTCCACGCCCAGGCTTTCCCCCTGCAAAAGAAAGCCCAGGCAGAGGCTGAGGTCCCCGTGGGGGTGTGGAAGGACTGTCCCAACCACTGCACACAACCTCCTACCCCCCTACCGAGCCCAGCCCCCTCGCCAGGCGCAGGACCCGTAAGCCTCTGATCCCAATCAACACTGGCTCCTGTCCTAATTTCTGAAATTCTCGACATTCTCGCAAACCACAAATCCGTTTTCTGGACTCCTCTGTCATCCAGCAGCTTTGTGCCAGGGAGGTTTTGTTTTCTAGACCGTTTCTCTGGTAGGCAGCAGGGTTTCACAGCCTAGGTAAGGTTAAGTACAACGCTCGACAAATTCACGGACCACGATACGGGAAAGCAAAGTTCGGCGGGAGGGGAGAAGCGGCGTCAGAGCCATCGCAACAACAGGAGGAGGGCGACGGGTGCTCAGCACCTCGCAGGGGCAGACCGTGGGGAATGGAACCTTGCTTGCATCCTTGCACCATAACATCACCTACAGTATGTTTATAACCATTAAGATTAATCTGAACCAGTTGCTTCAGTTTGTAAACAGTAAACGTTACCACAAAAACAAAACAAAAACGGTGCTCAAAAGTATAAAGGAACTGGAAAAATTACAAACACATAAAAAAAAAAAAAAATTAGGACAGCCACAGCCTTTAAAAAAAGTTGCAGATAAAATGATACTGTTTAATTTAAAAAAAGAAACCCAAAACAAAAAAAAAAAAACCCAAACATAAAGAGCACAGAATACACTGGACAAACAAAACTATATAAATTATTGTGACCAAATGTGACACTGGTAGTTTACGAAGTGGATATGTACAGTCAAATTAAACAGTGTTTACCCTTCTGTTCTAATAGTGTTAAAATGAAAAATCTATTGCCGTTTTACTATACATTGCATTGATTGAATCTTAAAAGTCAGGAAAAGTTACCCAAAAAAGCACATCCACTGATTGTACGGATTCTCAGCCCGCTTCTCCTTTCCAGGTTCATCTCGAGTCCTTGACTCATTTGCAACAAGGCACGGCCTCTGGTCCTTGGCTCAGTGAAAGGCAAACACAGCCCTCACCTGGGATTTCAGTGAGCTCAGGACTGGGCCTGCATTTCCACGGCTCCCTTTGAACGTTTGCTCTTACCATATACAAGTCCTTTCAGAGAACACATATGCAAAATCCAATGACTTTTTCTTTTTTTTTCTTTTTTTTTTCTTTTTTTCTTTTTTTTTTTTTTTCTTTTTGGTTTGTTTGTTCGGTTTTCTGTTTTGCGGGGGCAGGGATAAGGGGTGAGGGGGCTGATGTGGGAGCCAGAATTAAAGAAGCAGTCCTGTCTCCATCAAACTCTGAAGCGCTCCTCTAGGCAGGATACGACTGCATCCTGGTTGACAAAAATACAGATCGCTAAATCTGAGAGACATCATCACAGAGGGGGAGGAATGTCACTAACTTTTCTCCTCAGACCTTTTTTTGTGAGCAAGGGGGTTTACAGTTTTGTGCTGGGATGTACAGAGGATAGCTGGGAAGGTGGGAATGCGGCTTGAGGGTTTATAGCAGCTAAAGGATAAATGCTGTTATGCAAGAGGTCACCGTAGGAACTTCCTACAGGTGTTGCTGCAGCTAAGTGTCTGTACAGTTGCTGAGAGTTTGCAGGGGATGTGAGGAATTGTCTTTGCACCATGAAGGAGTGAAGAGCCAAAGGCTGCATTAGTGGGGAGAGCACGGTCTGATTTTTCAAGTACTGCAGGGGATGAGAATACCCGGGCGGGAGGCGATTGTTCAGCCCCGTGCACAGGCTTCCCGGATACAAGCCTGGGAAGATGGGGGCTGAAAGGGGGAATTTGTGGCTTTCCAGCATGCTGCCAGAATGGAGGCCATGCACCGGCTTGCTGCCTTCCCCCTCTGGGTCGGGAACCTTGTCTTTCCCCGGGGTCTCCTTTGTTAAATGCAGAGGAGAGACAGCTCGGATTTTTTTTTCAGAAATGACTTTGTCCAAATCCTCCAGGCTCCGTTTCAAAGGCCGGGCAGCCCCCACATTTTGAGGGCTCGTTCTGCGGCTGATGATAGGATGCACCATCCCTTCCATCTTCCTCAGATTCTCCAGCCTCTGGGCCTGCTGCTTCCCAGACCTGTGGAGCAACTCGCTGTGTTTTTTGGGGGCTGTCATGGCCATGGGGGACACGCGGCAAGCTTTGGGATTACAGTCTAGGCTCACCGCCTGGCTGCTCGCAGCCTGGAACGGGGAGATACCTTTGCCTTCTTGCTGGGCCATGGATGAATGAGGGAGGCTGGAGCCCGGAGCCTTTGCAGTCTGTTTGTGTATGCTCTTTGGAAGACTCAAATCTGTTGGCTGATCATCTGAAGAGGCCTCCACTGCTGCCTTTTTTTCTTGCTGATGCAAAGATGGGCGATAATTTAAATTTAGTTTTTCTTGGTGTTTGTGTTGAGTAAAAGTAGAAATATTTTCAGACTCTCTGAACATGTCCCGGGGGAGGTACTTTGATGTCTGTTCATTATTAAGGTGGTGTTCTGTGTGCCTATAAAGGCTGTGCAGATGAGGTGATGAATAAAAATCTGCCAGGAAAGTGGGCACGTGGGAATGCTGCAGTGCCCTTTTCTCACTCATTTTATCTTTGCAGTCCTGGATATCCATCTTCGGTACGTACGATTCGGCAAGAGAACTGAGGTGATGTTTTGAAAAATCACAGCGCTGAGGATCCGGTTTACTTAGCACGTCATGTTTAAAAACGTCATTAATCGATTTCCGTTCTTCCTTGGTTTTGAAACTCTGTACATGTTGTATGACTGAGGGCCTATTAATTGCTACAGGATCAGAATTAGGGGCGTGCGGACCTTGTGATATGCTTGAGGACAGTTCATCTCTGCCGTTCAGTTTCTTTTTGCTGATCAAAGGTGGAGGAGAACCATAAGGATAGCTACAGGACAAGGCGGCCCCACTGACCTGCGACAGCAGCTTCTTCTTTGCCAGGGGTGACATGATGCCTGGATTGCCCTTTGAGTAGAGCAGCGGTGTATAACCAAAAGTGGAGTCATCGTTCATGGACCCAGGCAGCTCCTTTTCCTTGAACATGTCGAAGTTCTGGACCACCAGTACTTTGGGTGTTTGCTTTAGTGCGTTGTGGATGTCTTCGTTTCCCAGCTGGTCCACTTTCACAGTGCAGTTTGCGATGTAATCGGCCATCTCTGGCAATTTGTCATCTTCCAAGTCGCTCTGAGTGGGCAGCTGGACCGGGAAAGCCGTGAAGGGCATTTCTGGAGGTTCACTTTCTAAGCTGTCAGTAAAAGCTTTGTGTAGTCTTTGTTCAGGCTTTGTGTCTTCCAGGGCATCTGCCGGGGGGTGTAATCGTTTCGTGACAGTGGCATCCAGCACGGTGTCTTCTTCTGGGGGCACAGATATACTTGAGAAAGTGTTTGGGTGCTGAACCTCCTCCTTGGCTTTCTCACCATTTGTGCTGTTTTCTGTCAGGTCTGTCTTTTCCAGAGGCAGCGGCCGAGCTGTCTCTGGTAAAAGAGATGGAGGACCTTGTACGGCTTGTTTCATCTCTCCCACTGCAGGATGTTCAGGGAAATTTTTCTGGTCTGCTGATTCTTGATCCTTCTCTTGTTCTGATGAAACCTAATGAAACGATTCAACAGATGGTAATAAGAATGTGGTGTGTTTCGGCACACTGTTCATGAGATTATACACACTACACCGCTGGTTACTTTTAGAGAAGTACTTGTCAATCACCACGCTGGAACATGAAGGCTCTAACACCAGGTACTGGACTCAAACAAGGAGACATACCTCCTGGAAATATTAAGAAATATACCACCCCTGCCAGGGCCACAATAAGGCACTTCAAAACAGCAGATGTTTGTAACCTGACGAGAGACACTGGCGGCTTGACCAGATAGCTAAACGCTGAGGTTATACTCTTTTGCAATTAATTAGGCAAATGCAGGAAAGCAGATTTCATAACACAAACGATAAGGCTATAGAAATTTCTCCTGCTAGCCAACTTCACCTACAAAAATGACACAATTCCCATGTTTTTTCTTACATAAAGTCTCTCCAGCGTAGCTATCTTAAAATTCAGTGATCACAGAGGAGATCATTCACACCCAGTTCTGCATTAAAGTGTGAAAATGATAGAAATGGCATACTAGGAATCCCTATTGTAGGCAGCAAATCACTGCCACAGCTTAACTAGGACACACATTTTTTTATTAACGGATTAAAATGAAGTTGTCAACATTCAGTAAGTGTGTGAGCCTGCTATTACAAACATGGCTTTTATACGTTATCGTCAATGGGGCCGCAGCTCTTTCTGCTCCCCCATTAATAAAGCTTGTGTGCACAATTCACACTATTCATCCCATTATGTAGCCGGCTGAACTGTGACCCCCAGAGGTCACCAGGGCGTCCCATCTGCGATCCAGCTGACTGACAGCCCTTTTCAAAACTGCTGTCACTCTCCTCTGACATGTCGTGGTAGAAGACAGTCATAAAACAGCAGCATTGTGTGAGTCCTTTATTATTATTGTTTTCTTTCTTTCTTCGTTGTAAAGATAAGACGCATCGAGAAAGTTATTATCTAAATGCTGCTTTATGGTCTGTCATAGGAGCGGGGGATCGGAGAAGGTCCTAATGAATCTAACCCTCTCAGAGATTTATTTCTTCACAGCTGCTTTTAAATATTCCTGTCTGTTTGGTTGGCCTATTAGTTACAGTGTCTGTTAGTCATCCTAACTTCTTCTTTTTAAACTCATAGCTGCCTTTTGCAGCCAAATACCATCATTAGGTCCTTTACAAAGTACCATCGCTAGTCTCTTGAGCTTACAAAATTACAGGAAAATACCAGACAGATGAGCAAAGCAAGGAGGAGGGAAAAAAAAAAAAAAAAGAGAGAAATCATATTTAATAACTGTACATTCTGCTCTTTGTTTCTGTTAAGCAACATTTTGATTGAAGTTTCAGCTATTGTGAGGAAATGTGCAGTCTAAGGCTAATAGCATTTTGTCTGGTATCTTGTTACATTGACAATGTCATTGTGACAGCAGGAAAACACTGAAGAGCACAAAAGCAAATGCAACCCTAATAAATTGAAGTTATATTCTCTCCCTGCATACTTCTTATGGCGTATGAGTTGAACATGCAACTGAGAGGACCGCCCGCTTGTAATGTGACTACACTTTTAGAGCTCACAGCTACGGCCAATTTCTAGGTCACATGCAGAACTGGTTTAGGAGGCGGCTTGGTTGGGGCCATGGGCTGCAGAGGCTCCCTGTGAGCAGCGCACCACCCCTGCTATGCCTGGATGAGGACCCAAACGTGGAGCCTGGCACAGGGCTCCACTGCTGGGGGACGGCTGGGGTGAGAGGGACATGCAACCTTCCGCCGGGCTCCAGCAGACTTGGATTTTGCTCCACCCAGAGGAGCAGCACATCTCCTTTCTGCTGTCCCTGTAAGGACCACGTCCTGGGCATGAAGCCCTCCCTGTGGCAGAGCACGGACGAGCTCTGCAGCTCTGCACTCACCCTGGGTGGAAGCATCCACCCCTGCTGGCCCCTCCACCGCCCGGGCTTCGCGTGACCACCTACCCAGGCAGTGACCTGCATGAAGGCTGAGCTCCTCAATCGCCCACCATGATTAAAAAGGGGCAGGACACGTCTTCCATCCCAGTCAGGGAGGAGATGTTAATTCTGCTATAAAAGGTACCATTTTACAATAGGAAACTGCTGTAATTGTACATTTTTATTGTCTCGTCTAGGCTCCCTACATTTCCGATAAGCGCAGCTTAAGAACTCTTCCTGCAAACCACACAAAAATAACTGCAGTTTAAGCAGCAGGAAGTTTGAGATAGGGAACAACAAAAGCAAGGAAATTCAAAGTTAAGGCTGACGCTCTGTTGCTGACTTGTTATGTTGTGTTTAGTAGCAGCGGTAGGGATACCGTGTAATGTATCTTGCTGATCCAAGACCCCTCAATAAATAACCAGGCATGAAGGAATGACAGGGGAAGGGAGCACAAGCCTTCACTTCGCATCTCTGCTTTGGGCAATTTGTGTTGCAGCCTTTCAGTGGCTGAAGCAAGTTTGTGTGCACTCTCCTCTCCATGTATTTTTCATTAGAAGTGGAGGGGTTTTCCCCCAACAGGGTTCCCTGCTTCAAAATTACAGTTTACAGAGAGAAAACAAAACCCCCTGTCTTCTCTGTGGAGTGCTATTTAGATATTAAAAGTATTGTTGATCAAGGCAATTTAAAACATAAATCCTGTTTTGGGTGAGAGATGAAACTTTGTAAAGAGGTAGTGGGACACAAAAATTAAAATTTTCTGTTCTCAAAACTGTGTACACTAAGTCTCAGAGGCATCCGTGTTTACTGGTCCTGCATTGTTTTTTTCAACAATGAGTAGGAGGATTGCTGGTAGCTGACTCTACCAATTTCCAAACTGGTTTAGAAACAGGACTTATGTACCTGCCAGACGAAATGAAGTCAAAGGAGCAGCCATAGTCTGCCGGGCACATCATGTGTTTCGACATTCTTTAAATACTTACTTTCACTGCAACGCCTTGAAGGCTGCTGTGATCTGGCAGACTGGGACAGGAAAAGCAACGTCTTGTGTAGGGGTTGTGTGCGAGGAGCTTTACCGCCTCGTTCACACAGGGTGCAAGCGGGGCACAGGAGAGAGTGGGCAGGATGTGCAAAAGAAAGTGCTTAAGTAACCGTGGAGCAAAACCCCCACTGATTTTACATCACTTAGCAACATGTGAAATTTACTCTTATTTGCAGACAAGTATGAATTCTACTGATCTATCTTACCCTGGGTTGTGAACATAAAATCTCTTCTGTGAGGGCTGTCCTAGGCCTGCAGGTAACGCGGCTCTATGTGGAAACCGGGACCTGCCCATGTGGAACAGGTAACAGAGTAAGAACCTCTCTCAGCTGAAAACCATCTGTGGCATGTGAGAGGGAAGTCGGTCTCGGTTAGGGCTGGGAAGGTGGTTCCCTCAAAATCTGACCCTTTAGTCCAAAGAGAAATTGAGTATAACACAATAAAAATCCTGGGGAGTGATATGGTTTTTGACAGACATACATATGTGAGCACAGGAGGGCTGATCCAGAGGTTACTATTATAAAAATCAGCTGTGTCCAACAGTTACCACAGTATTATCAACAGTATTAGAGGTTCCCGCACCCTATACTTAGATTAGGAAATAACTGTGGTAGTTGTGTGGTTTCCTTTTTGGCAGCTGCTGATCTTTCAGTGGTGACCACTGTATAATACAATGAGCAGAAATGGTACTTGTTACATCCAGCCCTTGGTCTTCTGCCATCACTGCTACACAATATGGAGCTAACCGGTTGCTGTTTGTAGCCCAGAAAAATCTCAACACAGACAGTACCACAACAACTGAATTTCCATTGCCAAGCAAACTCTAAAGCCAACTGGTTGGGATTCTCCGGTTCAGATTATGTATTTTATCACTGGATCTCACGTGATTAAAGCCGTACGTTTTTAATTGAAAAGTTGAAAAGCAGGAAAGCAACCAACCTCAGATGCATCTTGGGGTTTCTGTGCATTATCTTTTTCCTTCTTGCTCTTTTGGTTTTCATTTTTGATGCGTTTTGTTCCAGACACTTTTGTTTTCGCTTCACCCTCCTGGGAACTGTTATCCTGTTTTCGAGGTTTCACTGGAGGCAGTGGCTTATCTTCCTCTCCTTTAATAAATCTTTCATATGGCAGGATTAATCTAGGGGATTAAGGAACAAATAATTGATCAGGTTTTGCCATTCTAGCAGGGAACAAAATGTATCCACTACGAGCAGTTTACTTAACAAATCCATTTTCTTCCATGCCATAAATGCAACAGTGTAAACTCCACATCTATAAATCCAAGTATGATAAATCAATTTATTTGGCAAGATTATCATGTGGCACAAATTCAGCGGAGTTGGAGTTGGTGTGGATCAGTTGTCGGTAATGCTGCAGTGGTCTGTGCAGCTACACCAGTTTGTACCAGATGAAGATATGAGCCACTATGCTTTGCACTGATTTTTTTTTTTTTAAAAATCTACCATTTATTTTCATTCTCCCTCCCTCCCCTTAAAAGCACGCAGCAAACCCCAGGAAAACACCTACAAAGCCACAGCCAACTTGATAACAGCTACACAATTTCCAGGCTGGTGGTTCCCCTGAGTGCAAGGGCGAGTGCCAGGAACTCGGCAGAAGAGGAGGAGAGTAGGGCTGCAGGAACCCTGCGGCGGCGGGCAGAGCGCCCGGCACGCTGCCATCGGCACCAGCCCACCGCTGCCCTGCACGCACCCATCCAGTGACAGTCACCACGCTCCCTGCCTTCGCCAGGGAGGCTTTTTTAAGGAAGAAGAAGAAGAGGGGAAAAGGAATTTTTCTCTGTGCAACTGTCCTCGAAATCGCTTTAAAAAAAGCAAGGAAGAAACACAAACAAAAAATATCCTCCTCCGAAAGCATCAAACACACTGAGTTTTAATCTATCTGTTTTCCCCTTGCAATTCTTGATCTGAAAGGAAAAATAACTGATATAATTAAAAGGGATGGATTGCATTACAATCTCAGTTTCAACTTCAGTGATTAAAGTTTTTATAATGCATTTGGTATGATTAATGACTCACTGTGGGATTAATACAAGACTCAGACTTTAAAAATATGAACTTTAATACAGCAAACATAATTTGTTTAAAAAAAAAAAAAAAAGGCGAGCTGACTCTATGAAGAAAATGTACTTTGCTTATAAACAACATAAATCTGCTCAAATACCAGGAATCCTTAATTATCTTTAATCTAAGACTCCAAGGCAGAAACCTCTTTGGTTCAAATATTCGTTTGTTATCCTAGAATCAGTTTCTAAGCATGCAATTTTGATTTACATACTTAGATGTTCAAACACAGTTTGGGCTTAAGAGCGCAGAAATTAGATTGCTCGTGATCACAATATTTTACATTTTAATAAAATACAACATAAATTATGTTAAAATATAAACCTAATTTATGCTATATTAGAAACAAAATTCATTAACTGAGCATGCTCTGACATGGTATGTGCAAAGAGGCGTGAATAATACTTTCTAGCCCTGAATTTGGCAGGGCTCCAGTAATGAAGCTAAGCAGAGCCCACAGGGAATATTCATCTTCAGATCCCATTACAAACTGAGTTTAAACATGTTACAGCTGCTAAAACTGGAAACTGCTCCCTCTATGCAAACTTAGCAAAATAATACGTAGTTGCCAAATACCTGCTTCCCACTGTAATATTACAGTTAATGTTTATATAATAAAAAGCATAACTAAGCAGAATAAGAAAAAAATAATCTTGTTCGTACTTGAGGCTGCTACGTTTCTTTCGCAAAGCGCAGATATTAGTGAAAACATCGAATTCCTCCCCACGCTGCACAAAGCGCTTTGGACTTCACTAGAGGCAAGGTTGGGTTTCACACAGGGCAACGCTGAGGACGCTCTGCCATGTGTTAAATATTTAAAATCGCTTTTAATAAAAACACATTTTATTACAGTAATTGTTAGCACTGCGAGGGGAGGTTTGACTTTGTTTTGTTTCCATGGGAACGCGTCGCCCATTAAAAATCTACATATTCCATCCGTAAAGCTTTCAGACGCTGTCCCGCGCCCCACGGGAGACAGAGATGCTGTGGCCCACGGCCCACGAGCCGGCCTTGCCATGGAAGATGCCACGGGATTAACCCCGTGGCTCCAGCCAGGACAGGAGCAAGGTCCGGGCCGACACGATTAATCACCGCTCGCACGCTCTCCACCGAGCCTTGTAGGGTAACGCGGGACGCAAACTCCTCCTCCTCCTGCTGCACCTCACCAGAACTCATTAGCTTTGGCGCTAATTAGTAACCGTGCCTTAAATTTCCTTTTCTGATCTTAAGGGTTCATGTGGGAGTACAAGGTTTTCATTTTAGTTATTTTTCACTGAGCTCAGCAGTTGGCAGGCCGACAGCAGTAAAAATACATTTCACATCGCCGGTCAAAGGCCCGGAGCCAGCGGCAGGAAATCTGGAATTAAATGTTTCGTGTATCAGGGAGGCGGCATGACTAAGGTAAAACTGAATCAAAACACAAGGATGGCTTGTTCTAGGATTTTCCCCTCCTCACTGGAAACGAGGGCCAGCAGGCTGCCGTTCCCTGCCGCTGCCGAGGTGGCTTTTGGGGGCCACGGGGGGCAGCTGGAGAGGAGCCGGGCAGGAACACGGGCTGGGAGACCCCGGGGAGCAGCACCGAGTCGAGCAACACCAACAATTGCCGCTTGACGGAGAGATTTCCGTCGGTTGCAGTTTTCACTGGATGTTTTTTCAGTTATCCTGTCGTGGTACAACACAATTACCCACAGGATATGATCTTATCATTTGATTATTAGAAGTTTTTATAGCACAGGAGTAATAAAGCTAATACAGCTCTCAGAACATGTAAGCAGCCGGCTCACATGCCATGAAAGCAGCCGGCTTAGCCAATTTAAGGTCAATATTGCCCAACACAGGAAGAATGCGATCTGCTGTTAGCCAAATAGTTTAGCAGAATGTGACATGTCTGAAACCAGCACAAGGGTTGGTGTTTTTTTTGGTTTTTTTTTTTTTTTTTTGTCAAATATTTGCAGCGCAGGTAAGATTTAATCAATCTTTGCACAAGGAGAGGTAAAGACGACGTCCAAAAAACGGAGCCAGATACCTCAAATGTATCGCACTTTGGAAACAACAACCACGTTTTCAGTCGCTTTGAACTGTGGCTGTATTTCACGGCAGGGGGGAAGTATCAAAGTATTCATAAAAAAGGAAAAGAGGGGGAATATTTTGTGGTCTAAAGAATATTTACTTGTAAAGCCTGCGAGGAGACCAAATAAAAGGGTCTTTATCATGATCAAGATTCCAATATTAAGATTAATAAAATGTATTATTTATAAGTCAATTAACATAAATAGAATATGTAAGCACTAGTGTATTAAAAAATCTTTCCACAGGCAGCAGATTTTTAGCAGCATGAGGTTTTTTTTTTTTTTTCCCTGGAATAATACAAGAATAACATTTTCCAGCCAAGAGCAGAAACAGTAGGGGAGTCTTTGCTATCACAGGGCTTCTTATTAAATTCAGTCACTGTGAAAAGCCAGTCTTTTTTTTTTTTTTTTCTTTTTTAAATAAAGACAACTTAAAATCAATACAAGTTAGATTAACAAATCAGTACTATACTAATCCTGATTTATTACAATCAGCAATATTAAGTTTAATCACGTATAAACTGCTACTCAAAAAAAGATTTTGCTTTACTAAGTCCTGAATTAAATAATGGTGCAGAGTGTACTGAGTTTTTAGATCTGCATCATCTGATATTATGAAAAATTCAATGTACTTCTCTGCAGCAGATGTCAGAGGTCAGCAAATCTATTACAGTAATGTAAGTAATCTGGCTGTCTGCCAACCTTTTTTTAAAAAACACTGAAGCAGATAATTTTATATTTACAAATTCTAAAATCCTCCAGGGACTGTATCTCTTTCCCAACAAAAAGCAGAAACTTCGCATTAGAGAAATGTATTTCACAGTATATCAAACATGTCTTCATCATTAGCATTTCATAAAAAGAAAAAAAAGCCCTTAATCTTTATTAGTCAACATTTTTTTTCCTGGCTACAGAACTAACAATACAAGATCTCATCCAAGCCAGTAACCACTACATTTTCATGTATTGATTATGCAGAATGAATGACTTTTTTGGCCCGACTCTGCTTCACGGGACACATGAGAGCACATCTATTTATAGACACGATAAAAAAAGTAGTTACAATAATGCAAAGGAACTGACCAGCCCAGAAAGAGGAAGGAAATTAAATGTTAAGGCTGCCAGTTTCCTTTTTAATTCTCCCCACTGTGTATGGATATTACGGTGCTCTCAGGCTGGGGAGGAACCATATGCCCAGGACACATAGGATGAAGGAGGGAAGGAGGCAGTTCAGCACAATCCCTACAATACTTCTTATATCGCTTGTTTCAGGGTTTATTTTTGTTTTCTTTACGGCAGAATAAAATATTCCACCATGTCTCCCACTGACATAATCTTGCTTTCTAAAGGGCTTCAAGCCCAACTCAAACCAGTGTGCAATGGAGCCTCTCAGCCACAAGAATAATCTTGGAAGTATTTAAAATACTGAAGCCCTTTCCTTGGGAGATGCTGCCCCATTCCCAAGCTTGACCAGAAGGTTAAGGAGGTTGACTGCAATGGGAATGGAAAAAGGTTTAAATCTGCTCCACTACATGCATACAGCAACTGGTTAACCTGTGGAACTCACTGCCAATGGATATCTTGGGGCCAACGGATTAGTGAGATTACGCAAGGATTAGATGCTAATGTAAATCATGAGAACATTAAGCTCTCAGAGGTTCAAAAACACTGAAAAGGGACAGGCAATAAATCTCTTTACTGGAAGGAGTTTGGAAAACACTTCCCTCCTGGGCGCATTATGCCACAGTGGCTCCTGCTCCTTCCTCTGAAGGCACTGGGGGAACGAGACAGCCGGTCTGCCTGGTCCCACAGGGCAACCAGCTGGTTCAGTAGGTCCTCACAGCAGCTGGGCAGGGCTGCCTGCACCCCCTGCACACAGTGGGTCTGAGCGCAGGACTGGGACGAGCAGCCACTGAGCAGGGACAACTTGGGACACCTCCAGCGACAGCCCCCGCCGTGCAAAGGGGCCCCTATCGATAACCTCAGTCGGAGAAACCCGATTCTTGTTCCCCAGAAAGTCAGTGGCAAGACATTCAGTTGCATTAAGGAACCATCAGGTCCAGCTCGGATCCCAAGCGAAGCCTTGCCTTTTTTTACCCTGATGCTCTTCAAAAGGGATAAATCTTGGAGCAATCCTGTCAGTGTAAGCACAGGAATCAAGCCACCTTCAACAGCAATCAGCTGGTGGGGATGGCCAGGAGCAGGGGCACCAGTGACAAACTCCCAGCAGAGAAGAGGGGAGTGGAATAACCCAAACTTCAAGGCCTCAGCCTGCTTTCTGAAATGGGAATATAAAATCCACTGAGGAACACGAGGAGTGTGTTCCTCAAGCCTGATTTCCCTGGACTGCATTGTACAATCCAGGGGTTACAAAAGCAATCCTCACGTGCTTTTGTGCAGAACACAACAGCAATAGGTTTATTTGCATTTGCCTGAAGTACAAAACTGGCATGTATTTTATCAGCAAAGACAAAATATATTTGAGTTCAATTTTCTTCCCAAAGAACTTTCCTTCCTTAAAGAAATGGCTCTTTCATCCTTTCATCAACAACTTTCCTCACAGCCCACTGGGAGTGCTGGTGGGTAATGAGAATGGCTCACTGCTGAAAGGTGGGAACTGCGCTGCTGTAGGAGAATTCAGACACTTTGTTTTAAGTAAACTGGAAATTAGTGACATTACAAACACAGCTGTTGATTTAGCTGCACAGCCAGACAAGGGAAGCTCAGGCACTCTCGATCCTACAGCTCAGCATGGAGAGATGAACAACCCCAGCCTTTTGCCTTTGGTGCAGACTGACCACGTGGGAAAGATTCAAAGGAAGGGTGACAGGGACAGAGCAGCTTCCCCAGGTCACTACCAAAATTGCTACAAGCCCTTGTTTTGGCCACAGTCACCATTTCTGCGTCTAAAGGCAGACATGCATTTTGTTCGGTAGGTCCCTACAGTCCCTGCAATGCTTGGTCCCTCAGGACGAACTTCCAGATGCCATTTTGCACTGCCTGTGGGGTGCAGGTCTCCTGGAGGGACTCCAAAATCCTGCCCATCCTCCCTAGGAGCTCCCAGCCACATCTGATGTTGACCAACGGTGAGCATGGTCAACATCCTAGGAGCATGGGTCCCCCAGGAGCACTGGGCACACTGCACAGCCTCAGCGCCCGGTAAGCGCTGGCACATGTGTGCACGCCTGGCAAGCTCCCCTCTGCTTGGGTGACAACCCACCCGGGAGCACTGGGTGGCACACGGAATCTCCCAGTTCTGCTGGAACAAACTCCTGGGTGGAAAGAAGGATGTGGCTGGGAAAGTAACGCCCTGAGAGGAGAGAGATCATCTGTTTCCATGCACTGGAAGGCAGTGCCTGCCTGTCCAGCACTCTCGCACCCAAGGACTCCTGCTGACTCCAGTGCTGGCCAGTAAGTCTCTGAGGCTGAAACCCCAGAAATTTGGAAAAAACTGTGTGTTCTCAGATGTTTTGAATGGACAGCTAAGGATCTGTTTTAATAGTAAACAATTACATTCCTCTGTCATCTGATACTTTTTAAATTTTGGGGAGGGGGGAAGCTTTCTGAATTTTCAATAGTTCCTTTGTTAAAGCATCTGTTACTCACATAATTGAAAAGATGTTTGTTCAGTGGTATGCTTGAGAGTACAGTTATTTAATCTTAATGATAAAGCCCTGAGGGCAGAAAATCATAAGTAGAAACCTCTTGTTATTTATCAAAAAGAAAAAAAAAAAAACCAACACCAAACCAAAAACCCAGGAAAAGAAAGAGAGAACTGAGACACCTCATCTATCTTCAGGCTTAAATTTGTGCTTGATGGAAAACTATTGAGACAATTTGCAACTTGCAGAGTTTTCTGGGCGTCTGGGACTAGCTGAAGTGGGAGGGGGGCAGGAAAGTGGGGTGAAGACAAAAATAAAACAACCAACTTAGTACAACAAGAAAAAACTGCTGCTTGGCAAGTTTTTTTGGGTCAAACAAAGAACTAGCTGTAGTTTACAGCACGACATAATATTTGATTAATTTTTGCCTGAGGATGTTTTCACACTTAACAGTGTAAATCAAAACCTTCTATTAATTACAATGTGTATTAAAAGATAACCATAAGCATTTTCATGTAGATGCTATACTAGCCTTCTATTTTTCGTTCCCTCTAAAAGATTGGCTGCGATTACAAAACTCCACTGAAATGCTTGCACGTTACCTAAGTTATCCAAATGCTTTAACAAAACCAAACAGCATTTGCATGGAACGTGGGGCTCTCTTGCATATTGAATTACTGCACAATATCCTTAGGGTAGAGAGACTTTACGGCTGTTAAAGGGAAACCATGTAAGGGACTTATTTTGACCCGCCTTGTGTTTCTGATAATATAGAATATTTATGTGAGCGATTTAGAAAAAAATAGCAGAACGGGCTCTGAACTGTACAAGACACTCCCGGGATTTAGTCCTCTGGTAAGGGACAGATGTGCAAAGTGCTCTACAAGTGCCCAGGGGCCACAGTCACAGCTGGAATAAACCCCTCAGCAGGTCTGTGTCCAAAATGCGGGCACAGCCACCCTGCCAGACTGTGAAGAACCACAACCCGCCCTGGGGACCCATCTCACCTACCTGGCTCCTCATCAAGTCCTGGGTGGTTATGGCTCTGCAGAACTCTTTCTCACTCAGCTGTCTGAATTTGATGAGAGTCTGAAGCCTAATAAACCCCCCTCCAGCTGCGTTTGACAGGTTTTCAAGGTGCTAGTGACTCGTGAGGTCCAGGATATGAGACACACTGCTGAAGGGCAGGACACAGCCTGTGGGATGCTCTGGGTCCATCCCTGCTGGAGATACTAAGGGAACCAGGCTCCCCGAAGCAGCACCCGAAGATGCCAGGAGGGCTACTGCTCTTTGGGACCGTCCAGCTGCCTGCCGTGACACCTCTGAACACCAACACGTCTGTCCACCCAAGCAGCCAAGGAGTGTTACTGCATGCCGTTGCACACCACGGTTCCCCGTGGGGTCTGAGCGTGTTCGTGCACAGCTCGTGCACAAGGCTTGCTTTGGAGGAAACCAAGATGAACCACAGCCAGACTCGGAGGCAGAAAAGGCCCCAACAGGCAATTGCTTGTATTTTTGTTTTGTTCAATGCATTTTATTGGGATCTTTATATACCTTGCATAATAGCAGGTTGGGCTTTTTGGTTTGATGTTCTGTTTTGGTCTTTTTTTTTTTTTTGAGGTGGTGGTGGTGTAATATTTATGAAAAATCCCTAACAACATCATCAGCACTGCAGAAACACTGCCTATCATTCATGCCGGAAAACTAAAGCTGCTGATCATGTGTTTTGTGTAAAAGCGAAAGAAACCTCAAACCCTGCATGTGAAAACCACATCTACATTATAGGGGAAGGCAGCCCAGAGTAGAGTGCTTTGCAGAAAAGTAGACGTTTCTGAGGGTTTCTTGATAAGAGAGAGAGATGTAGGGTATTGACAAGGGCTGTAAGAGTTTCACAGGAAAGGTTCAGGCTGAATCAGCTCCCATCAACCACACATGCCTCTAGCTCTCTGTGATCATGCAAGGTAAGTGCATTAAAGGAGCACAAATGAAGAAAGTAATGACCAAAACAACAACAACTCATAAGCTCTGTATGGTCCGAGTTGTGCACAGAGCAACAGCCCCACAATGGGAAAACATTAATGCTTTTTATATTGGTAATCATCTGTAACATGAGCAATTAAGTACAGTACTAATGGACTATAGCCAAGAGCCTGGTACTAATATTAAAAACTGACAGAGATGAATAGGTTTGGAAGGAAAACTAGGCTGACAAAGACATTTTTATGAAGTGCTTGGGCCTATTTGGAATAACCCAATCAGAGGCAGGTTCAGACCAGCCATGCCTACAGTGACAATAACGCATTCATTGGCATTATACGATGCCTGCTATGCTTTAAATAAAAACACCCATTGCTTCTACTCAGCAACCTGCACTTTCATTATTATACTCATTAATAAAACAAAAGTTGTCTAACTAATATACAAATAACACTTACTGAAACACTGGCAGCCTCGCCTTGTTTTAAAATGAAACCAGTTACTGGAAACACAAACCATACTACATGAAAAATGAATCAGTTGATAATGCACACAAAATCTTTCTTTCCCTTTTACCAGGGAAACAAAGCAAACACCACACCAACTGAAGCACTCTGTCTACTTATAGCACAGCAGCAGCAACCACCACAACCCCTGCTCCAAACAGGGAGGCGCGGAGAGGGGAGGAAAGCATTCCCCACAGCCTTTAAATCTGGCTTTGTTTCAGCTTTTGCCATCCTTGGTACCACGGCTCTGCAGCAACATGCTGGCTTTGCAGAGGTTATAAACACTTCTTGAGAAAAGCAACATTTCTTCATGGGATTCGCTAGACAGAGAGGAAATTCTGCCCTCTCCATTTTTTTGGTTGGTCTTTTTTTGTTTGTTTGTTTTTCTCTGTTGTGTGGCTTTTGTTGTTGTTTTTTTCTTTTTGTCCTTTGAAGTTGTGTGTGAAACTCCACCTCGCAGAGGGGACCTTGGAGAGGGCAGGAAGGCGGGATGCGGTACCTGAATGGGACATACATGCCATTCCACTCCTCAGCATCATAAGGATGTCACCGAAAGGTCACCATCACCTAAGCAGCCTTGATATGTTGAAGCCAGTGCAAACAGCTAGTAGCTTCTCTGTCATCTTGGAAGAAAGCTAGTTAACACAACATGGATGCCCTTGAGATCTAGTTGTAGAGATGAACGGCAAGCCTAAGTCAAACAGCAACAGGATCAGGAACTGCCTGATCTGCCTCCAGTAAGAAAGAAAAGGCCAGTGGGATTCAGAAAGGAAAAATCATGAGGTTTATTCAGCATTTACTTCCCAGCTTAATTCAATTTCCAGTTTAGCTTTACAGCTCACCTTCAAGTTAGAAAATGTATGTGTGTCCTGAATCATGAATGTGTATTCCTGCGCTGCAGTTCTAGTTTTAGATTAGATGTCATCTGAGCACTTTGGCTATAAATGAGCATTACATTTACAGGTGCTGTAGTTAGAATTACCAGCTGAAACAAACCATGACAATTTCATTTACTTTTTTCCAAGTCTGAGGCTTAATACAGCTTTCCTGTTGTGGAAAAAAAAAAAGAAGTGGCTAACACTAGAAATCTAGAGATTGGACCAGTCACTGTTGTTTTTTATATGTGTTTTGGTTTTCCAGACCACACTTGGTAAAGCATATTTTAGGTAAGCTCGGGGCTAATCTAAAAATCCTGCAAGACTTTTTCTCCAAATGCCATCTTCTGACAGCCTGCCAGAGACCTAGAAAATGGGTGTGCCTCATATCAGACCTAACCCAAACTATACAACAGACTGGCATCCAAGGACTCAGATGAGCATTTTGGTGTGCTAAGAGCAATCTAACCATAAACTAAAAAGCTTTTTCCTCAGACTGGCTCAAGGCAAGCAGAGCTTCTTTTGGGTAGCCTGGAAAGGCTTTTCAAACTTGATGGCATCGTGAGTCTGCTCAGGTTTTCTAGTGAGCACAATGAGCCTTGTGGCACTTCATAGCATACCCCTGAGTAACTGCTGAGTAAGTCACAAGGACGAGTCTATGCATCGAAGATGAGTGCAATTCAAGGGTTTTCAATGTAAAAAAATAAACCACTAGCATGAACACAGAAGAGAGAGAGACAGGGGTTCATGGAGTATTTGTGAATGGCTCATTTATTTTTCCACAACTACAAGAGACGCACTCTCTCGGTGACTCTAGGATTTCAACACAGAGCCCAGCAACGCTTGCTGCCTGTGAAACCTAAGCCCGCAGAGACCTAACTCTCATGCGTGCCTGGGTCTCCTCTGTCAAATAAACAACATCCTATAAAGCACATCTGGTGAGGGAAGACCCAGACTGCCAATTTGAAACCCATCAGCTGGCTTTGGTGTAAGAGGAAGCCCTGGGACGCTCAGGGCTGTAACGATGGAGGGGAAGAGCTGAATACCCACAATTTGATAAGTCAATTAAAACGATCTACAGCATTTGTCCACAGTGCAAAGGCAGGGAAAAGCCCCGTCTAACACACACAGCAGCTCATTCAATTTGCTCTGCTGCTTGGCTCAATCTCCAGAAAGCTTCTAACTCTTAACTCTTCTAGCGGCACTACGTGCAATGTCTTTGTGCACCCGAGTCCTTGTGCTGGAGATGTCTCCTGTAAATAAGGGTGATCAACCTCCCCCTCCATGAGGAAGGCAGCATCTCCCTTGGAGTAGCCAACACGTAAGGCACTAACAGAAGGTGAAAAAGTGCCCACTAAGCACAACTCTGCTGTGCCACCTTGTGCTCAGGCAAGTACAATCTTTTCCTGACCCCAGCAAAGTAACTTGCTTGTGCTCACAAACAAGAAACTGGACTTTCTGTATCTGAGCCTGAAATTGCAAAGCTTTTATTAACATTTGCTTGTCTAAGTAAAAAAAAAAAAGAAAACGAAGGGGAAAAAAAAAAAAAAAAAAAGAGTTGTTTCTAAAAACCATATCAAACCAAAACAACATTCCAGCTCCAGTATTTTATTCAATGCGTGCTGGCTTCACAAGCCCTGGAAGTTATTATCTACATGGGAAGAATAAGAAATCAACAGTTCTGACCAGCAACAATGGCTGCAGAGAAAGAGTGTTTGGCAGCGGCTCGCAGGCAGGGAGGAGGGAAGGAATGCAATGAAGAAGAGGAATGCAACGCTCTGCATGACCTACAACATTAACAGCACCCTGCATTGTGGGCCACCCCATTATTTTGATCACAACCACAATTTGCTTAATTGGTATTCCTAAAAAACGACAGAAGACAAGTGTTTGCATCAATTAGCTGTCATTTCTTATTTTTCCTTGAGTATGTTTTGCTCATTTTTTCAGCTTCTTTAACCAGAAAGCTGTTGTAAAAATTAAGATATGTACCAAAGAAAAATCAGATGCTTGTTTTATTTATTTAGTCACTGGAGACATACACTCTGGTTTAAATTACAATAGATTATCTGACTAAACTGTTGGGGGAATATTTACTATATCTTTAAGAAGCCTCTCTCTCTCTTTCTTTAATTCTTTATAAAACGCTTTGAAGGCTCTCCAAATTAATTTTTTCATTATTAAACAAGCATTTCAGATTTGTTATCTTACCTTTCATAATGTCTGCGAGTACATGTAGCAGCACTTGTGCTTCCAGGGTTACCACCTAATTCATCATAAATATGTTTCCATTGTCGACGGGCTGTTATCTGTAAAAATGGCAATGGAAAATTTAATCTTGCATCTTTACAGATTCTACAGTGTTTGAGTTCACAACAACAAATGCATGTGTGACGCTTTCAGAACAGCATGTACTACAAGCACTATAAAAGCCCCTACAGAATATATTGAGTGCACAGAGCTTTGGGTGTCTTTTTTTTTTTTTTTTTTTTTTTTTTTTGTAAGTTAACACTATGTCTATTTTCTTTCTCTCTAAAATGGAGTGATCTGACTGATTCATTATCAAGTCACAAGCAATATGGCCTCACAAAAGAGAATTTCAATCAATATAGGGTCATTAACCATCAGAAGTTATGCAGACAAATCCCACGGTGAATTATGAAAATGAAGCTCAAACCATACTCAGCACAAATAATGATTACATAGTTATTTTAACTGAATTAGAGAAAATAAATCTGCTGCAAAACCCAAATCCACCACAGAATTCTGTAAATCCACAAAAGCATAGTCCGTAACTCTATATGTTACAAGCTGTTTATTTTTATCCATTTATGTCAGTAAAATATATAGATCAAATAGTAATGAAATTTTAACATACTCCAATGTTAATATTTGAGCTATGTACTTTATTGGACCACGCTGATGAAAATAAACATCTTGTAACATATTGAATTGCATACCATGGCTCTGGGTTTTTTTGTACAGAAATTAGGATTATACAGAATAACAGATGGAAGACCTGGCAAAAGAATTGTTCCTGAATACCACTTCATTATTTTATATATTCTGCTATATTTAAAACAGGAAGAAAAACAGGAATAGGACAAGCACAACAGATAACCCCTCTTTTGCCTGAAGCTCATAAAGAAGGCCAGTGGAAAATGGTGGGGGCAATTTGGGGAGAATTTTGTCATTTTGTGTGGAATGCTGCGGATTTTAATATATTCAGCCCTGGAGGCTTCTTCGGAGTTACCCACAGAGCAGTCAATGGCGTTTACTGAGGAGCTAAAGGCAGCAATCAGAAGAAAACAAATATTACAACTTGTAATCTGAGGCCTGTAATTTTAATCTAAACAAGAGGAGATAGCTACTGTCATTAAATAATACAGGGTAAGAGGTGTTTCTTTTTCGCTGAATATAAAAGGAAAATCCTTCCTTTGCAGAAATGATTCTCCAAAGCCAAAAGCATGGCTGGAGACTTATCATTTGATAATGTTACAATTTTTTCAAGTTTATTGTTTGTACAGTTCTCCTTAGAAAACATCAGCATCTCCAGCTCATTATTAATATCTGTACAGAGTTTGCATCTATAGATACTTGATAAAAAAAGGCGTATTTTATCTTAAACCTTATTTAAAGCAAAATGGACAGACTGCATTCACTAATTTTATTTTCTGTCTTCTGTAACCAACTCAAAGACCACAGGCACAGGACAGAGACTGCAATTCAAAGATAAATTCTGCACAAATGAATTATTTAAATCCAAATCAAACACTCATCTGAGGATAAGGTTCATTTTAAGTCTGTTTTGTTTAAGTTCTTATGCTGTCTCTTCCCCAGGCTACCCACATTTCTACCTATTATTACTACTAAAGGGCTTGAAGAACTAGAGTCCTAACGAGCCATAAAGAACATCACCTCCTGAGAATTCTGCAACCTGAAAGGTCAAGAAAAGAGCTGGACCAAGTACCCTGCTGTGGAGGAATGCCTGGATGGGAAGCTACCTCTGGTCCTACCTCCCACACCTATTCCACCAGTCTTTGGTGGACAGAAGCATGGCCAGACAGCCCTTGCCTTCTGGTAGCCCCCCAAAATCACAGATCCCCCGAGGACTGCTGCAAGTGGCTTTATATTAAATTAAGTCTCTGGCAGCCTCACAGACTAGGGGAACAAAGATGCACAAAGCCAGTCTGGGGTCTGTGCTCTGGCCCTCTGGCAAGCACAGCCTGGCTGGCTTGCAAGGCTGTGGGCCAGGACCTGATGCTTTGGCTAAGCACAGTGATGCTGAACAGAAGCTATAAATGAAAGCAAAGGATTAGTCAGCAAGAGGACTACTGCAGGTCCCCTTTATAAACATCCCGATGTGACTAAGAAGCATGGTCTCCATTTTCAACAGGAAAATGTTAACCTTAGAGCCCAAGTCTCATTAACTATGAGCTGACTCAAGAATTGATACTCAAGCTGGAACACCAGTAAATACAACCAACTTTAAGGAGAAAAGGGAATCCCTTTGAAATCCTTGTTATCATTTTTGGTGTCTCTTTCCTCTGTGCTGCTTAGAATAATAGTATTTACACAAACATTTGCTTCATCCAATTCTGCCCCTGCAATGGACCAGAACCCCTTAGCAATTAGCGGAGCTGCACCCTCCCACGTACAGAGCTAAGTTTAAATTCTCTACCCCCTGAAACAATTGTTATTCTAACAAAGCCTGGGGTTGAGTTTTCCCCTGCTCTGGAAAGTTTAGTTTTTATGCTTAATAAACTTCAAAGGACTAAAGTGACTGATAAATTACATCCTCAAACAATCTGAACAAAACGCTGCACTGTGGAAACTTCACAGTTGTCACGCAGAGCAGCACTGCTCGAGCTGGATGCTCATGCTGGCCATATCCAAATGGAGCACTGCTTGCTTTTCTCATAAAAAGTCCCTCCCAGCCACCTCAGTGACTGGGTACTTCCCGAGAAGCCAGGAAAGGGCAGTGCTTGGCAATGCTTTGCTGTTCCTACCAAAAATGCCTGCCTTGGCTGCTTTTACGCAGTGGTTTTAACTCTGAAAGGGCTCATATACCCAATTAGTAACATGCCCAGGATTGGGCACCTGAGGAATAAAAAGGCAGACTAACAAAAGGTATCAAAATGGTAAAATATTTTATCTGCCTGGGCAGGGAATTGCCCATAAACATTCAGGAACAAAGTGTTGGAGGTTTTTTAAGGGCATGGAGCTATAGTGGCGTAAGAAAACCAAGATCCTACAAAAGCTTTAACAAATGTCCTGAGCGCTTTCATTTCACACTTCTGATTAATTAAGCTTCAGCTTCCTGATGTAAATTGACCTGTTCCAGTAGAAATCATACAGAAGACAAAGAACTTTTGCTGTTTAGTTCTCCAATTTGTTTTTCCCTGCTCCTACCCCTCCCAGTGCCTGCCACATTCTAAAAGTGCAGGACGCTCCCAGCCCACCCATTAATCAAGGCAATTGCACAGGCCAGTCTCGTCTCTGATAGCTTCCCATAGTCTTCTGGTTTGCAGACCCCTCTCACAATTTGCTCCAACCTACAGCTTCACAATCCTAGAGCTGGCTGGACCCACTGGAAGTCAAGAGCTTTGAAAAACTCCATGACATCTTTCCCAATCGGCAAAATTTGGAGTTAAGCAAGAGACTGGTCTGCCCGGGGACCTGAGAGCAGATCTGATCTGGTTCCTGTAAGTACAGTATTAGACAGTGACTAGTACACAAGAACAACCAAATAAAAACAGTGATCTTATCTACTGAAGTAAAGGACTGTTTATACACATGCTTTTAATGGTGTCTTTTGCTCTGAGAAATCTTAAGGTCTTCTGCACTGCAATCCCAGCTCCCAGCTCCCTTCCTCATGAAACAGCTTCTTGCAAATCTTCTTCCTGTTGCAAATCTAATGGGAGATTTTCTGGTCACGGTATGTGATGTTCACAATGCTCTTCAAAACAGAGCTCTGGGTATTAGCTCTGTAGGAAACAAATCCAGGTAGCTTTGCATTCCAGTGATATATCAGTTTCTTTGGGCCTGCCCAGACACAGGACTGCTGTACATGTCAGTCATTAATTTTTTAAAACTAAAGCACATTGTTGTTGCTTCCAAGAGGCACGAGCTAAACAGGATCCCACCGACATTTGGCAAAATTTAAGCCGCTACACACCAAAGGTTAAGCTCCACCTAATTTTCTTTTTACCCTTTATCTTTCTAAGACATCTCCAGGTTGAGTCCATTCAGCACCACAGCCTTCTGCAAACATGCCAAGGCACTCCTTTGGTGTTGGCTTAAAAGGCAAAATGCCATTTCATGACTTGCCAAGGACAACTCTTTAGCTGAGTCCTGGAAGTTTCCCATCTATGAACATCTGTACCTTTTACTCACTTGACTTAGGGTGACTGAGAAAATTCCAGGCAACGGCTGTTAAATGCCACCACAGCTGAGCCCCCTAGAATGTGACATTGTTTTGTATTTAATCCAGGGATTTGGGGACATTTTAAATCTTTCGCACTGTCAAGGTCTGCTATACGAGCGCTTTCCAATGCATTCTCCTATTATTAGTAACAAAGATGTTCATTTCATGTATCTTTGTTTAAGAGAAACATGATTCCACCAATTCCAAAGAGACAGCTTCATCTGTTAAGGACTTAAACCAATTTGTACAGGTTGCTATTTTTATTAAGCCTGTATTATGCCCAACAAGAAGTACATGGGAGTGTGGTATTACACAGTTACAGATGACAACTAACTAAGAATTAGTAATCAAACAGCTAACAGAGAGACAAGAAATAACCGTCACAAGCACTCTAACTGGAGAGCTCTTAGAATATGACATACGACACAAAATCATGACTTGACACTACTAGATATCCCTTATGTACAGGTAAAACTCTCTGTCAAGCCTGACTGGATCCATGCCAGCCCCTGACACATGACAATAAAGGAAAGTCAGACAGATGGCTAAGAAGGTTGTTCTCTGCATCTCAAATCCAATCCCTGGCTGATTTCATTCACATTTAGAGCCTTAACCAACAGGACTGGACTTGGAGGTCTTGTATTGTTCTGTGAATCTGGGCAGAAGCTGGGAAACACCATACATGACCTCTGCTTGTTTCTCAAAGATGTTTTTCAAGCCGCATGGAAGCATCTATACATGGACAAAGTGGGCAGGGCAGGGGATGAAACTGCAATTGGGCTATCATTGTTCTGCCAAACACAAGGGTGTGAAGTTTGCAGCTGCTTTAACTGGGAAGGTTTCTACACTTACTAATAAAAAACTAGTCATCTGACCACTCTAAGTTCTCATATGTGATTTTAACCAACTTTTGTTTCCTCTTCATAAATGGCTGTCACACGCTGAAGCCAACTACCTACTTTTAAATATTTTTTTTTATAATACTTCCAAGAGAAAAGATCCATTTTTATCTCAATGCACTAACCAGAAACTTGTGAAATTTTAAAACAAGTTAAAGATGATGAAGCCCTTATAATGGACACATGACTTGAATCAAGTCAGATGGAAGGGTCCATATAAATAAATGTGTATTAAACAGGGTACGTTTGAGAAAGCCTTTGCTCTGCACATGACTTCTCATCATCAATAGATATTGGCACTGTGCATGTGAGTGTTGGATTCTGGTCAATATTGAGTTACAACACTCACTCAATCTAAACAGACCTGCCTAAGATTCTGGAACTGATACTGAGGTCCATGTCACCCCAGTCATCCACTGCCTTGCTGAAGAATGAAACATGAATCACACACAAAAGCCTCTCAGCAATGCTCACCATGATAAAATATACACGAACAAATGCAGCTTGGCAAACTCAATGAATATCAACTGGCAATAAAATAATAAAACCCAGGGTGTGCACAGGTCAAAGTACTGCAGCAGCGATTGGTTTAGCTTTCAGGGAATGTGAAGCAAGGGCAGATCCATATTAAGGATAAGACTGTTAACAGAAGAGAACGAGGGCAGGCAACCTCATGCTCCACGTGCAACTTAAACTGCATCACAATGGTCCTTCCAATTTCAGCTCTTCTGCAGAGAGCACAGGTGCCACTCACATCACAAGAAGAGGATCAGGGCCATCACTGCAGCCAGAGCCACTCTCAAACCAAAGCTGCACTCCCAGGTATGTCAGAGGGTGTGAGCTATGCCCGCCTTGACATTTACTGACCAGGCAGCACTCTCTTAGTTTCTTCTCTATGAAAAATAAGCACCAATGATGAAATGGTACATTTTCATCAAAGGTGACAAATGCCCCTAAACAACACAGAACACCTGTCACTGAGAAAAGGACAGGGGCTTTGAGACAAGGGTAGACTGATGCTACCCTGGATGACATTCTCATGTACGTGATCCTTCTCATCTGATCCTCTCATGTTTCTGCTACTGTTGGTAGACCTGGCTCTCTGGTCTTGTGTTCACAAACTCACCATCCTATTCCTGCTCTGCCCCATGCTCTGCCCCATGCTCCAGCACCTCTAAATCCACCCCTCTCCCTCTCATTCTGGCACTAAAACTCAGCTCTCTCCATCACTTCAGCATCCCTGCTTCTATACTCAGTCCCTTCGAGTAGATATGAAATGTTGCTGTGAAAATCTCCTGCCTCCCTGAGCACTGAACACGCCACTCTTCCAATTTCCCTCCCGGCCTTCCCCGGTGCTCTGGATCAAGTTCAAAATTTTAGGCCTCATTTTCATTGCACTTTACAACTTATGGCAATTACTGTTGGCTCATAATTGCTGTAACGATCTAGGGTAGCTATTCATTCATATAAACCCATGAGCACACCTACACACACCCCTGTACATAAGCATTCTCTGTGCTGATTAATGAAAGATAGAGGAACAATAAAAGCCAAATCAAGCATATATTTTTGTTAAGAATGTTAGATCATGTTTCACAAAATCCCAGCCACACCCATGCTGATCAACCCAGGTTGCTGATTTGCAGAACAATATGCTTTATTGTATGGAAGGAAAACAGTGAGATTTGTATTTTGATTCAAATGACGTTCAGTTTCTTGATAGTGCATTTCTTCTTGTAATTTCTCTACAGCACAGATATGTCCCAGATTACTTCGTAAACAAAGCAAAAATAATTTCTTTCATCCAAGTGCGGCAGGAACTGAACAACTTAATCTGATCATTGTGTGCAAAGAAATATTTCCAATGACGACATCTTCCTATGTCAATTGGTTTTTATTACAGATGTCATCTCGATGTGCCATATTAATGCAGCTCTTTCTTCTCATTTCAAGATTTTAATCTAAGTTTGTTGCTCTAATATTTTATTGGTTCAAAATACATGCTGTAAAATCCATGGCCATCAAATTTTCCTGTGAGCTAAAAATAAACTGCTCTTGTCAGATATGGTTAGCTGATAAAAAGTGTCAGAGACTTTTCTGAATTACTTTGATAACTTCCTGTTTATGTGGTACTGACCCTTGTCTAATAAAGATCTTTTACACTTGGAATAAGAGAAGATACTGCAGCATACTATTCCTTAATGGACAATGCTGATTACTTTTGAAAGCCTTTAATACATTTCCCATATTAGACATGAACAGATGTCAGGGATGTTGCCAAGTGAAATTTCTTTTATGCAATCTTGGCTTGTTGTACAATAATAGCCCTTTCTCAACATGGGAAAAAATTACAGACCCAACTAATTTCCTTGACAGGGAAGAGTTACATATGTTTTCCACTTGTAGTTTTTACGACAAGTTTACAATTTTGCCAAACCTGGAACTAATTGGGACCGTTTCCAAAAATGGTCCAATAAACCCACAATGTGTACAGCTAGCCTAAAATGCAGCAAATGACTGTTTGCTTTTACATTATTTTTTTTTTTCTAACAGGGAAAAGTTAGATTGCACAATTATTTCATTTAAGTTACTTAAACACTTACTGTTTCATATCCTCCCAGTTTTTGAGCAGCTTGAAACATAGTCCAAAGGTTAACTGTTAGAGGGACAATAAGTATTTAGATAAGCATTGCATTAACCAACATATTTCAAAGAAATGTAAAATAAACAGTTTTTAAAAAAGAAAAATAGAGAAAAAAAAGCTCACAGCCCCTGAAAAAGCTCCTGTGGAACATTTTCCAAAGAGGTATTTACATAATCTCAAGAGTAAATATTAGCCCATACTATATATATTTTTAATTACATATAAGAGAACACACTTAGATTCCTTAACAGGACTGGAAAAATACACCGAGACAAAGGTAATGGGCTCATTTGACTTTGCTGATAAGAGGCACAGTATAATGACTTAGCATGTTTCCATAACTTTGATAACAAAAATTACTTATTGGGAAGAATGTTGCTTTTAATTGTTTGTTTAATCCTGATTTCATTACCAAGCAAGCATGAGACACATACTGGCTCACAGAGAAAGCCTATTGATTAAACAACAATATCCAATATTTACTGCAGCTCAGATAACGGCCTCCATAATCAATAAACAATAAGCTGTGTTCTAACAGGTCATGTGTGAATGAACCCAGAGGGAGCACAAATGAAAATTACCATAATAATTATGGTATGGGTGGTTGTGTCTTGCCCACAGCTGTGGGGTCGGAGGAACAGAGGCAACTCAATTCCAAAGATGTGTTGGGAGATGCTTCCTGCAGAACTCGTCCCCTCTCACACGCTTTTCATCCTGGCCCACTCCTCCATGGGGCCGCCGCTGGCTGCTGATGTCTCACTTTATTTCATGCATTTATTTTTATTTTATTTTAATCTTTATCTTATTTTAATTGCTAGAAGAAAAATTGATGTCTTAGCTTTATGAAGGGCGTATGCACTATTCCACCAGCAAATAATGATCCCCCATAGACATACTACAAATACTTCAGGCTAGACTCAGCAATAACGCTGTGGACCACAGAGGTGAGGATCTCCTCCTCCATGGGGGGGATGCTCTGTTGTAGTGTACACACTGCTTCTTCTCACTAACCTATTTATATTGGCCATGTTTGCACAAGTCTTGCTGGACAAATACACAGTCCCATCCTGCAAACATTTCTGCTCTTCTCACCATACTTACTCTTGGCATTTAAGTATTTGCCGGATCAGGCCCCTAATTTATAATGAATGTCAGGCAACTTTCAGTTTATTTCAGCTAAATGTTAGCAGAGGGCTCTACCCCCAGTGGGAAATTTTAGAAATAATACTTTAGCTTGTCTTTCAAGCCCACCCTGTCCCCATGCTTGAAGAAATGCAGAATAAAACGGGGGTGTGGGGGGTGTGGGGGTAAATCCTCTCTTCAACACAAAACGTTCTGAAAGCCTCATTGAATCTTGTACTGTTTCAAAGCTATCAAGAGCTTTGCTTAGGCCTAGATTTAATCTAAATCAATGCATAATGCAACGAAGCTGTTCATAGTACATTAATTTTACTTCCATTTCAAGCAGCCAGTTTTCAGACAAACACTGTAATCATTCGGAGTTATATAAGTTTATAATGGCTGCTGGAGGCCTGTTGCAATCAGTGCCAATTGCTATTAGGTATGTAAATTGTTATGTAAAACATACAGGTTTGACATTCTTCATCAAAATAACACATGGTTTTAATCCGGGAGATAAATTAGAGTAAATAATATTTCAATCCATGGAGTTTTCCCTTTAAGGAAATAAAGTATCATTCAATTTATAGATAAGGAGGAAAAATACCACCATTTACAGCTTTTGTTGGAAACTCTGAAAGATCTACATTGCGCCGCAATATTTATGTAAAATTTAGTTACAACTGTATCTTCTCCACCTACAATTGCTTTACAGATTGTGGCACTACAAACTGTACATGCCAAAGCAATTCTAAACATTGCGTTCTGTATTAAACAGATACTGTCTGGTTTTATATTCTCCGAAGTCAGTAATTTATTAACTATAAACACATTTTGGGGCTTAAAAATACGATCCCTTTTGTGCCTTTCTTGACCACCTTTAAATGTCTTCCTTTAATATTTGTCCTTTCACACAGAACATCTGGGCACAATAAAGATACGTCATATTATTAACTCAGAAGAAAGGCATTACAGACGCTGCAGATTTACAAAACAGAAAACTAGAGAGTTTTCAACATGCCTATTTCTAGTCATAATCAGCGGATTTAAACCTATAAATATCTGGCAGCAACTACCCCAGAAGGAAGAGATGCAAATCTAGGCACAAGACAGTGAAATGCCTGGACTGGAAAATCCGTAGATATAAACATGGTCCCCCCATCCATAAGGATTTAAAATAGTCTTCATGTGCAAATGCTTTCTCCAGAGAAGCCAAACCATTCTAAAATGTCAACAAGAAAGTGAGAAAAAGGATACTTACTCTGCTTAAAACCTAAATAGGGTATTCGTTCAATTGGTGTTTTCCTTTCTTTCATATATTTATAAAGAGCCACAAGGAAAGCCTGCTCATCAGCTCTGCATTCTTCACCTACGGCAATCTTTGATTTATCCTCACTTGAGCCTTTTTTACAGTTGCTGTTGTTACTCTTGGGTTTGGGCAAAGCTGACTTAGCCTCACATTTTACCTGGGAAAAGAAAAGATGTCATATCAGATCTGGGTAATCTTTAATTTTCACTTAAGAAATAAATACCCTCTCCTAGCAGCATGGATTGTTGAAAAAATGAAGGCCAAACCATGCAACTGTGTTTGAGGGGAAACAAAGGAAGCTATTTATAGAGCTAAATGTCTTGTTCTGAATCTTAGTCACAACATTTTTAAATAGCCACATCTTTAAATCATTATAACCCATTGGTAATGCTCTCCAGATCTGCATTTTTATGACTATACATTGCTATGTCACAGACAGCTCCCATCTCTCACATACACTTGCCATTAGCAAGTCTAATAATAACCTTCGTTCCAGGATTGACACTCAGCATTGTCAACTCCCGTAGACAACCCTGGGAGCTGAGGGTGCTCAGCCCCTTCCAGGAACGCTCAGCAGTCAGCTCTGAAATGACACATTTTTCTCTCCTTTGGCCCACCAAAATAGACACAAACCTTGGCAAGGCTTACCCAGGCAGAGCCCTCAGCGCACAGAGTGGAGGTTATGCTGTAGCATGGACTTAAGTCAAGTGAGTATGAGCATCTGCTTAAACTTAAGCACAGCTCTAAGTATTTAGCAGAAGGAAGAGGCTGGTAGCCGGAGCCTTTCCTGGTAGACACTGGCAGCCCCAATGCACGCGGGTCCCAGAGCTCCAGGTCTCCCACTGGCCTCCCCGGCAGATGTGTGCCAGTCACAAAGTCAACAAATTGGAACCACTTTACTTCTCATCAGTATTCAAACATGGGGAAAAATATCCAGTGAGACCAGCTTAACCCTGCAGTCCTCCTGAAGATAATCCTCTCATTGAATCAAGCAAATTACAACTTGAGCATTCCCGTAATTTATGTATACACAAAACAAAAGAGCAGAACCTTGCAAACTGATGTTTAAAAGCTCTCCATGACCAAGACGGGATCAATACATTTCCAGTGAAATACTGCAAGTCCTCTAATACAAGGTAGTGGAGGTGGTTAATCGTATTTTCAATGTACACTGTCCCTTCAAGGCTTTTGAGTGCTGTGAGGAGGCTTCTGGCAGCTCCATAACCCATCCAAAACATGTCCTTTGTGCTCCCAGAGGGAGTAGGGAGACTGTAAGAGCCAGTATTTGGTATCTTAGGAGGACAGCAGAGGAGAGCAGGGTATCTCGCTGAACAGGAAGGCAGGAGCTCTTGGTCAAGTAAGCCATTGACTCTCCTTCACTCTCCTCACTTCTAAACCAGGTGCTTCCTGGGTACTTGAAATTTTGGACGTAAGTGCTATGAAGAGCATTATCTAAGTGCTTGTAAACAAACAACAAATACATCACTGGAAAGACTATGATATGCTTATTTTATCTCAATAAAGCTACCCTGTGTTTCCGGCTCAGGGAAAGCAAAATCTTTTCTTTTATACTCCTCCAGGGTATTAACTTTGCAGAAAGCACTGACTTAAGGTTAGCTGCCTCCACAGTTTTCCCCAGATGTTGGACAAAGCAATGCCAGCTCCTAACCAGAGGGGAGAAGTGGCCACAGTTCTCCAAGGTAATCAATGCTGCTGAAAATCTCCACGTTGGACACTGCAGGGTACAGACTCACTCTTCCCAGGCAATGCAGCAGGGACCGGGAAATGGACTTCTTGGGGGATTTTTCTTGATCACTTGCTGCTAAAGTATGTCCACTGTACGGCTCAATATTCTCTGGTTGGATGACTCAAAGAGATGTTGTCTTCCTATGGCACAAGACACCATGCTTTGCCTATTAGTACAGATACGCTCGTTGATTAAACTTCTGTAAAGATCCTGAGTTTCATCCAAAACTCAATGGAGCTAGTGGAACTTGAAAGTGCCAAAACGCAAGGGATGGACTCCAAGCAGTGTCAGGTTCAACGAAGTTTTGACAAACACTGTAATGCTTCATGCGCTCAGCATTCAAGGCAAGAGTCTCACTTTTGGAACCTCCCCACTGTCCGACAGGAGATATGGATGAATGCCATGACCAATGATTAACGAGAACCAAAAGGGTGAAATGCCATTTTGGGTAACATCGGTGTAAATCCAGCATAAACGTATCAAAGTCAGTGAAAGCAATGCCAGATTGCACCAGGCACCACAAACTGCCCTCCTCTCGCAAAACATGAGTTTGAATCTTCCTAGAGGGCAAAGATCTGGAGGAAGGTCCTGAATGCAGAGCTCTGCTTAGCCCTGCTCTCTTTGCTGGTCTGCTCAGAGAGCCTGAACGGCTCCATTATAAAGCGAGAGTTCAGCTTCCACAGGAGGAGTTAAAGCTTTCTTTGTAGCCTCAGCGTGTGTAAAACCTCCAAAATAAAAATGAGGGCTAAGGCCCTGACAGGCAACCCGGCCCCGCAGTGTGGATAAGCTGGGGTGTACTGAGATGGGCTCTGTGAACATCTGACCGCCTCCTGATGCATGTTCCATCAGAGGCGTATGATCCATGGTCAACACCCATGGGTACACCCGTGTTTGTCTTCTCCTGCCAGAGGTCACACACAACACAGACCACTACAGACCTGCATTTTAAAGTTGCAGTCAGATAATAATGCCTGAGGTGCTCGGAATAAATCTCCAGGTCTGAGAGCATGCCAGGCCACCTGTGGCTACAGGAAAAGCATATCCTGGCAACTTTTAAACTAATTTCCCAGATCTTGCTGTAGAAATAAAGTGAGAGATTTACTTCAGCATTAGCACTAGGAGATGTAATGAGTGGATGCATTTGGGGACAATTTCCATGTTTAACAAGTTAATCCTGTCAGGTCTTTGAAATGGTCAGATCAGCCAGTTCTAAAAAGCCTTACAGCGCAATTCTGCACACTTTGAATAGGAATGCTCTTTGGGAGCATGAAGCAGGTACGATGAGGGTCACGCTGGAGCCTGCAAGTCCCAAAAGCCTGTCCAGCACTGATGACACGTGAAGTATGAGAGTATCCTGAGTCCCAGAAGTGTCTGGAGAGAAGAGCTTGATATATGCCTCTCCAGGAGAACGGATCTCGCCTCAGTAGATGGCCTCGTATTTTTGTGATTTGTACATTCCCAGCCTGGGAGAGAACTCCCCTGGGATCTCCCCCAGGAGGTACTAAAATGGATGAAGTGACCAGCAAGGGGATCAAAACCAAGAAGTGGTACATGAAAGACCCATTTCCCCTGGCAGCACCTGCAGGTTCAGGACCATGTTGTCTGTCCCACTATTGCTCTATTTTTAACAAGCCACCTACACTGGAATTTACTCAGAGCTACTCCTACCCAACCAAATGCTCTTCTGTGTCAGGTAACAGTAAAAGCCTACAAAACATTCTGCTGATGGTTCAAGGTAAACATGCCTAGTGAAAACTAAGTTGTAAGAAGATACAAAGCTTTCTAGTCACTGGCAGCTGAAAACATGACATGCAGCAAGTCATTACAACCAAGTGGCTTGTGTTGGTCTTGACATGCTCAAAACCACAGTCTTCAGAATGATACTTCTGCCACTTCCCGACCCAAACTGTACAGTCACCACGTCTCCACTGGAGCCATCACCCGGCCACCTGAGAAATGAAGCTGCTGTCAGATACTGAGTGCCATGATCTGAGGATGAAAGCAGCACAACTTCTGGTCAAAAGGATTTTAGTTGGAACAGGAATACAGCCAGGACCACTGCCAAAATGTTGCAGCATCTGACACAAGTGGATTTGTCCTGTTTACACTAGCAGTGTTCAACCCTGCTCTCCATGGGTCCACTGTCAGCATTAGTTGGAGCTGGAGCACAGACAGACGAGGAAAACTGATAGTGAAGCCCAACGTGGAGCCTAAGATGATGACTTAACAACCCAACTGTTCCCAACAACGAGAAGATTTCCATTCGCCCCTTCCTCAAATACACTTCCCCTCCTTCCCCTGAAACCCACAGGCAGGGTCTGTACAAAGTGCAATAGCTCTGATGTAGAGGAATCCTGATCCACTGCCCGCCTCTTATTAAAGTATATCCACAGCCCTGAGACAGATTGATGGGAAGAGCCACAGTGAAGTCAGTGTAACTACATGCAAGGACATTATATCATGAGTACGTCTATTATTTATAATGAAATTAAGCTGGCCAAGATAATTAATGCTATTAATATCTGCACAATGATGAGCACAGTATGACTAGATAAATAGACGGAATTACTTCTTATCTGAAATATCCTCCCATTTGACTAGTAGGGTGAACCCAAATATAAACAGAGAGGATAAACAATTTGGTATGAAGTGTTACTGTTGGTTTTAATTTTCTAGTACCTATATATCAGGTGCTGAAGAGGCAGAACTACTCATGCTACTGTCCGGGGTGCTTTGACAACACGGTCCATGCTGCAGTTTGCTGGTAGTATTTTAACATGAAAAACTGTTTGGGGAAAGAGGGAACTGAGGCAACTTGAGACACTTTCACACTGCGGATTTTGCACGTTCTTCTACAGAGCAAAAACATACAGGCAAATTCTACAGTATCTAGTAGGACCCTGCAACTCAACACACCAGGCTCCATCGCCTTTTACCGTGCCTGTCTAATACGATAGTGCCGACTCCAACTGAGCACAATAGGGTACAAAAAGAAGAGAAACAGTGACTTAAGGGGAGAGCTGCATCATGAACTTCAGCCTCTTTTATCGTCATCAACAGAAGGCACAATTTTAACTGAACTCCTAGGGAGGAGGAGGAGGTGGAATTTAATTTGCCTTCCTATGAGAAACTGAGAGCAGAACACTTCCACTTGACCTCTTTAACCTCCTAATCTCCCAGGACATTCACTGCATACAACAATACCAACGCAAATGGATCTATAGATTCACCGTATTTCCTAAAGAGATGGTCACAGCAATGGAAGCGTTTTTCAGATACACATCCATCTAATTTATTGAAACAATGGATTTGGGAGGAGTTGGCCTAAAAAAAAAAAAAATCAGTCTATGCAAACCTGTTTAGTTGTTTAGCTCAAAAGTATCACAGTGACAAAGTTCTGCCTCAGATAAAAAATCTACAAGTACTGCTCTAAGTAATTTTCCATCTTTGCATCTTACAGTTTCAAATTAAATCATCTTGAAAGGAGCCATTTGTGCTGCTTTTTTTTTTTTTAAAAGAGAAAACCAAATTCCTATTTTAAACCACACAGACAACATAGAAAATAGCATGTAAATTACACTACAGAAACTCCATTTTAAAATATTTTAAGGAAGAGATGCAAACCCATAAATATCTAGAAGATTAAGTCTATAAACACAAATCGATCCAGTTTCTACTTGCAGTATGGGCTAAACACTGCAGCACATACATAAGACTCTGTAAAAGCATGCACTATTCAACAAGCCATGGAACATGCAGCTCAGCACTAAGTATTAAAGAGACAGCCTAGATTTTTTTTAAGCTTTCGTACTGAACTTCTGCCTTTATCTTCTTTTTTTTTTTTTTTTTTTTAAATTAAAAAGTTGAGATCTTAACGTCAGAGTAATGTCGTTTGTGTGTGCTTCTTAGAAACCATTACTGAAGCGGCTCTTGTTTCATAGTCTGTTTATCTTCAAACTTATATTTAGAAGTACATTGTAACAGGGTGAGCTGCTCCCAGGTTTATTTTTAATTCAGAGATACTGTCACAAACTATGTTTGTGTGTCACAGAATGTGAAAATCAAAACTAGATGCCAAGAAAGCTTAAGCACTACCAGTTACCAGAAAGCTGATAGCATTAGGTTGTTAGTTGATTATAGTTGCTGGTAAGTTTGAACACAGACATGATTTAAAGTGGAGAATAAAACTATTGAAAAAAATTACATTCATCTCCCCAAGAAAATAAGTTACATTCTAAACTTGAAACAGCATGCTGGGAAACAAAGGCAGGGCTGTACCTAAAAAAAGGAGAGTGTACTGAAAAGAGTATTATTAAGTGATTTACCTTGGCAACAGCTTTGCTTTCAGAATTATTGTTGGAATCCTTAATGCCATTTAATGAATCTCTTCTCTGTGGGCAAGGCTTCTTTTTGCGCGGTCTGCCTTTAAGATTTGGCGCTGAAAATTAATGGAGAACAATTTGAGCACATTGTCTTATACTGGATTCTTAACAGCTGAAAGCATAATAAATAATTCCTCTACAATCAGTCACAGAAATGTACACATCTGTCTACAGTAAATGCTTATTATGAGATTCCCATCCTCCATGGGTTACATCTCCACACACTATACATTTCTATAGAATATCCCCCAAGGCTAATCTATTCTACTTTCACATAACTAATTAATATAAAGTCAAACACTGGTCTCCAAAGGACTCGGAGAGAAAGCACAAATATTTCTCCATGGTACAGAAAAGAACAAAATAGAATATTAATAGGCAATTTTGCATTAATCAGCCTGCTGCATTTATTATTTCTAATTTTCAAATAAGAGTACTAACTGCTATTTCCAACTTTGGGAAACATCTGGTTTTGGAAATGTTCTGAAATATTGAAATTCCTTACAGCTCCAAGAAATGTTTATATATCCTGTCATTCTTGTGAAAGTTCTTCTAAAAAAGTTTAAAAAAAAAAGAAAATCACCCCCGAGCCCTGAAATGGATCAAAAAAACCCTTAACAACTAGTTCTGGAAGTTGACAAGTACTGAAATAAGTGATTGATTGTTTCATAAGGGTTACATACCACACATATAAATTAACATGAATCACTTTCAGTTTTGTCCAATTCTTAAGATAAAACAGCTCTGAAATAACACAGTGACTAAATCCTAACTGTGCTGAGCCATACATAGAACGGGATATGGATCATCATAAAAAATATCAGACTCATCTTTCAATAGTGGTATTACAATATAAATTATGATCACATAGAGAAATAACAGATGAAGCAGATGTTTGCTCATTATTACGTGTCCTGCCTGCTTTCAGATTTAAAAATCAGCCTCCGACTACTATGGCAACATTTAAAATGATAAACAATCATTAACTAATGACTGTACCGAAGAAGATAATTTCCTTTAAACCTTTAATTTCTAGGTAACCATTGTTTTCATTACTTAAAGGGATGATTAGAACAATGTCAGAAATCTAAACACCACAAACCTCTTGAGTGCCTTCTAATTGTTTCTAATCTTACATTTGTCACACAGTAAGCCAGTGGTTTCAGGACATTTTACATTTTAATTAGTTTGCAAACACAATAAAGGGTGCTAATTTGATTTTATAGTTTGAGTAACAGTGTCATATTTGGTCTGTTCAGAGAAAAAGAAGAACCATGGGTTTAAAAACAAAAGTCCAAAAGACACATCCTTTTTCTTCCCCCAGCACTGGCACATGGAAAAAAAATATATATACATATATATATGCATGTGCATATGTGTGTAAGTCCGTATTTGTGTCTATATAAAAATATGTTTATCTCCCTATAAAAATATCTCCATTTATCTCCAGTGAAGCACATTCTGCTTATTGAAAAGTACTGCAGAAAGCAATTTTGAAATTGTCATCTGAGGCTAACATGCAAAATCAAACAAAGAGAGAAAGAAATTATTACCCATTCCAGTCGACAAACATCTGCCTGATTTATATCTGTACTCATGAATGCTACAGCATGTGACTGCACACTACGTCGCTGGAAGTCTCGACTTGGTGTGGATGTCAGTCTTACACAAAATGAACACTAAGAGTATTTGCTCCGTGCTTTACAAATCCCCTCCCCCAGCCGCTCCATTACTCATATAAACAGAGATGAGCGACTCGGCGGGAGCGTGGGATGAGCTCCGAGGACTCCAGCGCCGGCTGCCAGACTGCCAGCCCTGGCCACGCCGCCCTGCCTTATTTATAAACCCCGCTCATCTCTCTGCCTTTAATGTCTTTCTGATGCCTACTGGTTTTTTGCACAACCTGGATGAGATGGACAGATTATGGACCACGGTCAGCCCCAGCAGACACTCCTTCTTTAAAGAGGTACTGAAGCAAAGAGAAATGTTCCTTCAATTTACTACAACCTGGCACATGTGTTAAAACATGAACCTTCAAATGAATGGATCCCCTGACCTGGTCCAACCAACGGCTGGAGAGAGATGTGGTTCAGCTAGGATCAAATGCACTTGCATGTGAATTACTTTTGCTTTCTTTCTTCTTCTTTTTTTTTTTTTTTTTTTTTTTAATAAATAAAGAAACTAGTAGTTCAAGGCTTAATGTTTTCCAAACATACTTGTTACCCTGAGTTTTGGCACTGAACTTTGTATCGCACTATAAAGCACTCCTAATGCTTTGCTAAAAGCTTTAAAAGCAAGAAGGTATTTGTTCCTAAATTCCAGGTATATTGAGCTTGCATATAAACACTGTTTGAATTGGAGCCTTCCACGGCAGACCTGGCACAAACCCGCTATGAAATTGGGTATTTGCATTCTCCCCGTGGCTCAGGACCTGCAGCTGGGAAGGTCTGTCTGCTGCACACCCGAAGACTGTCCCCCACGCCCCACAGTACAACTTTAAATCACTTTAAGCCATTCCAGATCAGATGCACAATTAACAAGAAAGCAGCAAAAGGCATTAATACCAGAAGAGAAGGTCCTTGCCTCTAGTATCTACTCTGTGAAAGGAAACATTTGAAATAGTTCCAGTCACACTTGAAACAAAGCCATTAACATTTGCTCCCTAAATCATTATAAATAAATGCATTATTTGAAGATTATTTATATTTCAGCTATACCCATTTTGTTCTGTTGAGCTAGGAAATATGACTAGGACCAAAGGAATAATTTACAAGTCACATACTTGTTTTAATTTTTTTCATTTTTTGTTTCATTTATGACATATTCATGAGCGCACTGCAGACTTCTTGAATTTGTTATTCATAATTATTTTAAAGCAATTTTACACACATGTGGCTTGGTCCCAGTCAGCTTTCCAGATATCATTGGATATTCAATATGTACTGGACAGCTCAGTGAATATCCCATGGTTTTTGCTGCTTTCTGGTGGAGAAGGACTTCTGGCATGACTACCTGAGAATATCTGAAACAATTCAATTTCTTCACATGTTTGTGCATAGGCCTTTCAAATTCATTTTCTGAAAGCATTTGTGGCAGTGAGACCTGATAACGCACATTCCTGAAAGGTGAGAACATAAGCAAAGCAAATTAAAGTAAAAAATTGAATAAATAAATACAGAAAAAAGTTTGCATTTATTTGCCCACCTCTTTAGTCCAAGTGCCTGAAACAGGAGAATGAGAGGTATGACATATTACCAGTTTAAAGAGTTTCTTTTCTGTGCATTTGATGTTTGCTTTTGCAATTTGTGGGGTTTTTCCCTTTCTTTCTGCTTCCTGATGTACCTGATAGAGGGGAAAACTCAGCTACTGAAATATACACTGGGACCCTGGATGGTCTGATGGGAACTTTTTTTGCCTCTACTTAGGTGTGATTCAAAGGATCAATATTAGCACAGCACAGGCGCCCTGCACGTCCCAGGTTTGGGATGCAAACCACAACACCCTCATGCCTGCAATCCGCAGGTGACGAGGCCCCGGGAGAACAGAGCTGCTGCTCTTGAGGGCAGGCAGGCATGGAAGGGCTGTCAGCAGAGACGTGCACCCAATACAACACAAATGGCCCAAACCTTCGAGTTCAGACCTCTGGATGCGAAAGGATGTTCATTCACTCGAAGCCCACACATGCCCGTGTGTTGCCGACTCAAGGAGCTTCTTGAGATTACAGTTCATCCCAAGCTTCCTAGTCATCACAAAGGGCAAGTTCAGTTAGAAAATGGCAGCGCACAAGAATTATCTTCCCTGCAAAATCTGTAGGGACGATAGCAATCTAGAGCCCAGCAGGGAAAGCCACTTCACCTGCTGAGTCCTGGTAAACATTCCTGGTATGACCAGGTAAAACACAGCCAGCTGCAACACACACAGAGCACAAGGTAACACTCGTTGTGTTTGGAGAGCTGGAGGGGCACGAGGGCATGCTTCCCACCTTGGGCTGGTTATCTTTCCCACACGTCACCATTGTGCCTGCTACCTTTACCCGTCAACAGGAGTTCAGAGGGATCATTTCAGCACTCCTTGGGTGCCAGTTTTATACGAGCGTGTTGCTTGTTTCCGGGAGCAACAGATCCAGCTGTGTCATTTAAACAGACCTGTCCCTCGGAGCCCACCAACCTGGCTGGCCCCGCAGTGCAACCACCACCACCTGCAACTGCCTGCTACTGCAGAGGATGCTGAGGCTGGAACATGGGGGTTCACAAGGAATCAAGCAAGAATCCAAGATGAACGAAACTCTAATTCAAATGCAAGCATTTGTAACTGTAAAGAACAAAAGGTGTGATTATTAACTAGTATGCATGTGGTGTGGACTTCGGTTTTCAGCTGACTACTACTTGGTGCTAAAAGTCTTGTGCTCCCGATTAAGTAAAAGCATGTGAAATGACTATGTCATGAATATCAAGAGTTACACAAGCATGATGACAACCATATCTTAACAACTCTTCCCATTCTGGAATACATCTTCTTGCCATCTTGGTTGCGAGTTCTTAGGGAAAAGAAAATTGTTTATAGGAATCTGCCCAGCGACAGGAATGTTTTCTTCCCCTCCATGTTTGAATTGAACAAGGACAATCCAGAGGCACCTGCAGCAGAGAATTAAAGACCAGCTGTTGGAGATAAGCTCAGTATCAGACTCTGACCCACAAAGTAGGAGAGCCACACAGAAAAGAGAGGAGCTCAGGGTTAATGCTGCTAGATGTTTCCTCAAAGCTGGACGTCCTCTCTGTTCATGAAGCCACGAAACAGCATCATTGCTCAGGAATTACCTCTTCCCCTCCAGCACTCTCATAAGCCTGGATATTGTGGTGATCAGGAGAGGGCCAGAAAGTGAGAAAGGAGACGGCTACACTGCCCACCCACTCAGAAAATTCACAAGCCTGTGGCCACTGCTCTCCTGTCACTACCACCCGCAGCTGCTCAACTTTCAGGGCCACTGTCTGCTCAGCAGGACACGGGAAACAGGAGTATTTCCAAGCCTTGCTGCCTAGTACAACTCCCAGCTCTGGGTTAAACCCAAGGATGGCAAGTTCTACGCAGGTGAAAGAGAAGTACCCAAGAACCCGAGCCGCTGAGGTCTGCCATAATTAAACACTACATATGGTGGGAGAGCATAGGCCACCACAAGACAGCACCTCTACCAGCCACCTTCTTTACCTGTATCCCCAGGAAGGGGAAGTGATGGCTGGACTTACCACCTCCCTGTCACCACATCAGCTTCACTTGAGCCCTGTCCATGACGAGAATGCAATGTACACCCCTATATGCACAAATAAGTCAAGAGACAATGGCTGTCGTTTTGGGGTACCTGACTTCAGCATGTTAGATACAGTAGAATTATCTCTTTTTTTAGGAGTTGGATTATCATTGGAAGTCCAGTGAGTTAAACCCTCCCCATAACATTGTTCTCTAGATGCACATATTTTGGCTGATGTAAAAGCTGTGTTGTTATAGGGAGGGTGTTAAAAAAAATAGTGGCCTTCACACAGCTGAGGTCAAGCTATGTTGGCACTTTGTCAAAATCAGTGGTGTGGCCAAGAGTTTTTAATGAGCCTGGAATGCATTACCTCATTTGTCATACCTGGATCACTTACTCATGCTGAGTCCAAAATAACCTTGGACCTTGTTGGCCGCTCAACAAACCATGTAAGTAAACAGTACTGTACTCATGCCTAAAACATGTACCTTTTTCTTGCTTTCTCCACATTACTTACTCTAGAAAACATCTAAGCAATTGTAATGCCCATGATCAAAGTTCTTGCCTTTTCCAGGCCTCTCTGATCTGCATAACTATTTCCTGATACGACTTTTGATTCTGCCTTGCCGGTACTCCAGGTTCTCAGAAACACTTCAAAAGAGGGAGAAAAAAGAAAAAAGAAAAAGGGAAGGACGGCCACTGCCATATTTTGCTGAGGAATGTACCAGGATAGCTGCTCAGCATTGCTAATGCACTTAAAACTTACACTGCCAACCAGATTCTGGCTGCCTGTTGTTTTTGTGACCATGTTTCTATCCTGTGGAAAGATTAGGAAGAAACAACATCATTTTTGCCAGCCGCAAGAGTATGACAACACAAACAAAACAACTGAGCTTGTAAAAATGTCCAGAGCCATCAGTAAAGAAGGGCCAGTGGAAAAATCTGGGTCTACATTTAGGGTGGGCTTACAGAGTCAGGTGAGCTCTAAACAAGAGAAGTATGAGTGCACCAGCGTGAGGTCATCACAAAGCCAGGATGAAGGTGGAGCACTGGAAGGTGCAAGAAGTTAATGAACAGGGATGTACTGTGGTGCTAGGTTTAGAAGAGAAGTGTGCTCACATGAGGCAAGCTGCAGCACACCTGCTAAATGCATCAACAGTCTCTCCCTTCCTGTCGGACACCTCACAGAATCCTTCTGCTCTGTTCCAGTCCTTCATACCTCTTCCAGTTTTCACACACATGCACAAAAGCTGCGATACCAGAATGCTTGGCCTAAAGCTGCAAAACCATCAGCAGATAACAGAACAGACTAGGAGACTTTCCCTCGTAGGCAGGTGGAAATGGCAGGATGTGTCAGATCACAGAGCTATTCGTGATTCAGGTGCCAAACAGAAGCTGGAGGTGGCACACGGAGGTGCCTGGCCATCAAAGTCAAGGTGAGAAGAATGGTCCCAGATCTCCAGAAAATCCATGAACTGACCATACCCGCTAGCAGGTGGCAAATAGCTAGTTGCTGAGGACACCCCCAAAACAGCCTGGCAAAAGTTAGCTCTTGGCTGAAAAACAGGCTTATATGCTGCACCTTTTAAAATGTAATGAATAGAAAGTTAACAGTTTTAATGGTTTTAACACTTACCCCTCTAGGGGGCTTCTGGCATTCTGCAATATCTGAAAGTTAAGAAAAGCATATTGCTAAATTTAAGCATGGTCTCAAAAACTGTTCAAAGGTTAGTTAATCTGACATACTGTTCTGGAGTCCCAGCTGCTTCCTTGATTTCCTCATCGCCTCCATCTCTTGGTTTTCTCTCCTTCACCTCATTCCCTTTTCTGCGTCCTGAGTTCAGGATCTTACATTTCAATTATTTTCCTTTCACCCCTCAAAGTTTATTTAAAAGCTTCTGCCTCCTGGAAACAGGGTCCAAGAAGGAGGCCCTGGGACATTTATTGCCCAAGCGCACTGAGGGAGCTGGTGAAGAGAAGCAAAGTTGCAACCAACCCTAGTATTGCATTAAAGGGTCAGAAATTAAAGTGGCCAGAAAATAAAGCAAAAGATAAGACTACACTAAAAAACAGAGACCTTTGTTTAGAACACAACAGTTATCAACTGAATTTGGGGAAACGTTTTACAGGAGACTTATGGAAGTCAGCGATGAGCACCTACCAACAACTAAAGCTCTCATTCAGCTCTGGAGGTCACACAAGCTCTTCACAAACACACACCTCTTGCTTACACAAGCTGCACGTAAACCAATTTGAATATAAAATCTGTTTTTACTAGACTTCTTCTAAATGCAAATACTTGTTTATTCCTTCCTTTATACCTGAACACGCCAGACCTGATCTGGGAACTCTGGAGTACAGTAGCAAACAACCTTGCAGGGAACACTTAGGATTCATGCTGCTTTCTAACCCACACAGAGAAAGAGAGGACTTGTGTAGCCATTTCTGAGAGTTTTGTTTTGGAAATGAGATATCCCATGCTCCATGTGGGGAAAATCAATTTGCTACCTCTCTAAAGAAAACATTCCTCATTTGGAAATAAGTGAAACAGACACGTCCTTGTGTGGATTAATGTGGAGACATATGACTTTCTGCAGACTGTTGTTTTGACCCCCCTCCTGACCAGACAATCTATGAAAAAAGTAAAAAGGTAGTATTTTTCATGGATTACAGTTCAGACTAGCATTGTTTTTAATAGAAAAGTTAGAGGCACTGCAAATATCAGATTGGCCAAATTATGCCAAAAATTGAATGTTTTTTGTTTCCATGGAAGACGGGGACAAGATTCAGGATGAGGCTTGGAGTCTTGTTTTCTGCATTTCAGCATGGTTGGAAGTTAAGACTTTTGCTTGATCTGGGCTTCTTTATGTCCTGCTGACTAATTTAGGTTTAAAAAAAAAAAAAAATGGAAGAAGTTGGGGGGTTTTTTTTGGAAAAAATCTATACATGTGTTAGAAATTATGAAGTGTGGTAAATTGAAAAGGGAAGCTGAAGACTTCAGAGAAAAATCTATGTCTGACAAATAATGTGACATTCAAGTAAATCTTAGAGCAAATTAAAATAATATTAATAAAAAAATCCAGTGTAGGTCTATTACTGGCTACAGATTACAGGATTGTTATTAATGATTCAAAAAGAGGCAGAGGTGTTTGGTAAATATTTGTTCCATATTTGCAAAGAAGCCAGATGATATGCTTGAAAAAGAATATAATTAAAGCCAGTCAATTGACTTGGTTTTACAGAAACCAGATCTTAAAACAACAGAAAAGAAAAACAAACAAAGCACCTTATTTTATACTTTGAAACTACAAGCTTGGTTAGGGAAACTAGTGCATGCATGGAACCTACCTAACTTACCTGCATTTCGGTAAGACAGCTGATTTAATACTAGATAACACTTTGATTAAAAAACAGCACTACGTAATTTTATTCAAGCATATATTAAATGGATTAAGAACGGGCTAAATGATAGAGCTAAAAGCAGGCATCAGCGGGGAATTTCTATCAAATGAATATATTTCTAGTGGGATTCCACAGGGGTTGCTCTTAGCCTTGCTAGTATTCAACATTTTCATCAGTGAAATAAATATAAAGTCCCTGACAATAACGTTCATACTGACACAAGGACTGGCACAATGCTAACACTGAGTCATACAACTGAGTAATCAGAAGGAAAAACGGACCACGCAAACACAATGCTCTTCAGTACAGCTCAAGCATGAAACCTGTGAGCAAGGACTACAGGTCCCACAGAGCAAGCCAAGGGTTTCACTTCACAGGCCATCACCCACTGGACATTCAACATACTCCGATGGGAAGATGCTGTGGCCAAAGGGAAGTCTGCCTTCATGGAGGTGGTCTGAATAACTACAGCTGTGCTGGGTTTGAGTGAAAATGACTGAGAAGTGACTCCATCAAGTAATAGGAGTGCCTCAAAGGTGTGAAAAAGCTGGTACTCAGAAGCGAGGAGGCATCGTCAGGCATGTCCAGGCACTGCAGTCCACATATATGACCTAATGCAGAGGCATGCGTATGACCAGCTTTCAGAAGACCTTTCAGGAAAAGCCTGAGCCAGACACAAGCTGGTGTGCACAGTACAGGAAGAAATGCATGCAATTTGAGGGTCTTTGTCAAGATACCAGACTGGAGAAGGGTGTCCTGCCTCAGGCAGGGTGAGGGCCGGGTCCAGGCTGCTGCCGGGAGAGCCTCGGCGCTGCGGGCGGCTGCAGCAGCCTGGCTGGCTGCAGGGAGGAGGCGTCCAGCTGTCTGGCTGTGGTCCTTGCTCAAACAGCTGTTTCCCTTCTCCTTCAGAAAAAAAGGTGGTGAACTGGATGAAAGCATTTGCCGGTAATTTTGGCCGATGAGCCACTACTTAGGGTTCACACCAGATTAGATGACTCAGTGGTTCTGGTGAGAAACTGCACTGAGTATAGGACCAACTACAGTAAAGTACTGGGCTATGGAGGACAAGGAACATGAAGAGCTGTAGCCTTGATTCAGCAAAGTACATGCTTAACTTGTAAAGACCCGGAGCATGCAAAGACCTCTGATGACCTCACTGGGGCTATTCACATCTTTGAGGCTGAGCCTGTGTTAAGCATCCAACACGACCAAGCCAGCATGACTCTTTCTGTCACTAATGGGAAAGAAGCATTCAAGCCCTGAACAAAGAAATCGTCATATCTCATCATGAAACACCATGTGCTTGGGCAGCATCACAGGATCAGACATGGGTTCATCAAGTTTCCCTTTCCCTCAGAAATCTGCAGTCAATCTCCAGCCTCCAAGCCCTCCCGCCCCCAAAGGTCACCTCCTGGGAAGCTGCACCCGGTGGACAGGGGCTTCACTTTCTGTAGGAGGGTCACAGCAACACTCAAGAAGTGCACATCTGATTTCTCAGAATAGTCTGGGTTATAAAAAAAAAAAAAAAAAAAAAAAAAGGGGAAAAAAAAAAAAAGCAAAGAGAGGAAAGAGTGAGCAGGCACAAACGGATTATGTAATAGCCAAGACAAAAGCAGTGCAAACACGGCAGTGAGATGTGAAAATGCACAGCAAACCCATGCAAGTCAGCCTATCTCATCAAAACTCAGCAGAACACCCAAGGTAGACTTCCCATTAGAGGGCCTTAGAAAACAAAGGCAAACAAGAACACACAGCAAATCTTAAGGCAGCTTTCCTAGCAGTATTTCCCTTTCTCTCCAGTAAAAGCCAGCGTTTGTGAAATTGCTGTCTAGCAGAGTCAGCAGTACCCAATGGAGACGTGACCTACATATCTCAGAAATACAATAGATATGTAGCCAGTCATATCCATGTAGACAGACAAATGAGATGGGCTAATTGACTGGTAAAGAATGGACACCATGCATGAATCTAAACAGGCAGAAATTCATGCAAGAAGCATAAAATGGACGGTTTCCTGAGACCTTGCTTTTGGGAACGACAACAGCAGGTAGGAAACAATGATCATCCAGTTGTGCACAACATGAAAATGACAAATATATTATTTAAATCTCTTGCATTTCTGATTTGTAACTGATTATATAAGAAAGAATTTATATATATATTTTTTTTTAGTGTATGAATATTATAATTTTCTTTTACTTTTTTTCTTTGCACTTGATCATTGCACTGAGAAGTAATCAAAATTTGTGAGGCATAATCAACCTGCATGAAGATATTAGTAAAGTGACAGGCAGAAACTTGATGCCTACATTCAGCTGCCACCACAACAAGGATTACAGGAGGTGGAGACAGGAGCAGCAGCCGTTGCCTAAGCCCTGCTCCCATTCACATCTCTGGGTCATCACAAACTTCACCAGCAGCAGTTGGTTCGCCAGGCACCCCATCACAGCGTAAAGAGGTTCAGGAATACCTCTGCTTCCACAGAGAGCTTGGGACAAAGCCCTCGCACCCCTGGGGACCTGGATACACCTGAGACAGCGCTTTAATGCTGGGATGTGGAGGTGGCTGAGCAGAGGAGGGACCTGCACTTCTTCACTGGTAAAACACAGCGGTGGAACTCTGGTAACTTCGTCAGGTTGCGTACGAATAGAAAGGAAATCTGTATAACCATTAAAACCCCTGAAAAATGGTGGTTTTAACGTCCTGATGGTAAGATCACATGCCCAGTTTAAACAAGTGTAAATCCCGTGAACTTGGTGTAATTGTCCCAAACATCAACACAAACAGAACTGAGCCTATCTCTGTGTCGCAGTCCCAGTAAATGTTTAGCACTCAGAAAAATCCAAATAAATTCAAGCTGTATTCATTAATTTATCTGAGCAGGGCAGGTTTTAAACTAAATATGAAGCCGGTTGTGCAATACTCTTTCATAGTCAATACTGATTCTTAGGAAATTATCTGAGTGAATTAAGTGGAGGGACTATTAAACAATTTACACACTTCCTTGTGTTTCAGATGTCTAATTATAGCCGTGTTTGTCTCTCCCCGCAGAACTGTTGTATACCACATGGTATGCATATTTCAGCATCCAGCATTATTAACTCATGACCGACTGTCAGTTGATCATTATCTAACACATGGGGTCTGCAAAAAAAGCCTTATTTGGGCAAAAGCAGCCTTCTGACCCGTTCCTGCTGTATTTTCCCCCAGAAGAACTTAAGTTGGATTATTATTTGCTGTCAATGGAAACGCAGAGGTTACATATGCGAGATCTGCAGACAGGAAAATAAATCCTTACCGAGTTTAAACACTTAGTTGATATTAAAACCATCTCCAGCTTGGTTGGTTTAAAGAAAACTCTCAGTTGCCCTCTAGTGTCACCCAGCTGCCATGCCAGGCAGCCCGCCCGCCACTCGCCACAGCCAAGGTCACAAAATTTAACCTGATTTCATGTGATGAGATTTACTATATGTGTAATATTTTGTATAAAAGAGCGAGAGGGGGACGCTCTTCTCTCCTGGAAATTTCAGAGCTTGGGCCCCTGGAGCCCAGAGCTTGCATAATGTTTACCCCTGTAATTGCAGCACATGACACACGGGTTTTATGAGCTAGAATCTCTGAAATCACTCTGTGCGCTGCACTCCATAAAGTTCATTCATAACTAAAAATAGACTAATGTACAAACTGATTTAGCATTATACTGAAGCTAAGGAACATAGGGAGTCTGCAGAATTCCCTAATATGGAAGAGAAGCTGAGTTTTCAAAAGCAGCAGTTTATTTGTTTCTGAAAATGGACAACATATGTAAAAGATTTAATATACAGAACCAGGTGTATATATAGCCTAGATCTTCATATGTGCCCATTTTGGTTCTATATAAAGACTTTATACAGCCTGAAACTATAAATTTAATAATAGATTACTAAATTAAGTCTGCACAATCACTTCATAAAAAAAATCATTCCAATTTAAAATACAGCTGTAGGGGTTTGGACAATTTCCTGCATAATAGAGGCCCATCCCTGAAATGTAAATAACACCGGTATTAAAACAAGTCAATCAGGCACATCAGGAAAAAAAAAAAAAAAAGGTACATGAAAACATAAATGCATTTTCCAGCCTATCCTAAGTAAGGATGCCAAAGCTTTATTTTATTCGAATGCTGCTTTGATAAATCACTACTGCTTCAGCCGGCTTCCCCCCCGCCCCCCCTCCCAAATGTCCTGTTTTTCCTAAGAGAAATTCAGGACTGATTAAGTCTTAACATTTTGAATCAACCAAACCATCAGGGTTTTGCAATACAAATTATTTACTTCTTTCCTGTGTACCATCAGCATTCTTAAAATACTGTTACTATAAAATTAAACAGCGTGCTCTTCAGAAACACATGACGTTGCCTGCTCTGGTCTTTTCAACTGTAATTGTGCAATTTTAAAATTCTCTTCTTTCTCAATGCCTTTTCCTCAAACAAATACCTTTGATAGTTATCAGATTACAAAAACAAGTTAGGCTTTTCTTTTTTTTTTTCTTAAAAAAGTCACAGGCTACCTGTAATATTATTGACTGATTACACAGTAAAAATGACAAACGTTACTTTATTTGGTATATATCCTAATGTAATTATAAGGCTTTCTCTTCTTAATTTGACAAGACTGAAATATCACAAGAAGTACACATGGCAATTCAGAAAATATAATCAGGGAAAAGGCAAAACGAACATTTGAAAAGACAAACGATTTGATTTGCATAAGCAGATATTTGTAAGGCACCGCCTTTCTCCACTGCCTGAATAGCACTTTCCAGTTGATCTCGCTCTCACGGTGTAGCTCACAAGCACAGTATTTGCGATTTTTACCCCAAAGTGTTGCCCCTGTTGGCGACAGGAGGCTTTTGCTGGCAGCACCCAGCGATGCTGTGGGATGCGGTGAAGAGGAGACACGTAGCCAGGCAAGGAAGCAGCGGTGAGATGCCAGGGCTCCCTGTCCACGGAGCCTGACCCAGTGGCTCCAGCCACAGGCGCTGCCCCAGCATCCCCAGTTTTCAGGGAAAGGCTGTCTCTCAGCTTCAACCTAAGACAGGGCCATGAAATATTGAAATTGCTACTGAAATAATAAAGGGGGTTTTACAGTCCTATTTGACCGGGCTCAGTCAGACTACGCTATTTGCTCTACACTCCTACTGACCGAACCCTGGCTCTCAAGTCACAGGAAGCTTGGTAGGGTTTCCAAGCCCAGCTCCAAGCCAAGGGGACATAACAAACCCAGCAGCGGGGAGCAGGGTCTGGGGAGTAACTTTAATACTGACCTGTAGAAGGCCACTGCAATAGGGACACAACCGGCTGCTGAGCCCAGCATCATGTGGCTGTGTTGGGGCTCACCTGCTCCCAGACCTGTATCTCCGGGGAAGGGTGGGACCCCTGGCAAGCCACTGTGCCCCCTGCCTGCAGGCTGGTCTCTTGGGATGTGCCTTTCCTTAGTTCTGCACAATACCCAATGCTGTGCTCTGTGAGATTAGGCTGCTGGAAGACTGTGGGAGGTTCAGAAAGCTCAAAAACTTCTTTTCTCTGCCTCATGAAATATACACAGCAAGAATTTTATTGACAAATCCTGGTCAGTCCCCTCCTCCTGACAGCATCTGGAAGGGCTTTCACATTGTGCAGGAATCCTCATCCTCATTTCCAATAAAGGGATTGCTCCACTCCCAGATTCACTCGCTCTGCCTGCTGCCGGATTTAGGTTTTTCCTAGAAGCCTCCACACCAGCCATGACTTGACGCTGCTTTGTTTAGGAAACCTGACAAAGTGACATGAGTAGCCAAACCTTCTGAATATCTAATTTTAAACAGATAAAAGTAGCAAGACAAATCAGTCCCTCTCCTGGATTTCCAAGTATACTATTAGGTAGACTTGGACTTCAACTAAGGTGAATATGAAGATTCATTGTCCCAAGAGATAAATATTGACTGTGGAAAAGCAAAGGTCAAATTGGTCAATATTTACTCAAGACACTCTAACTCCTGATGCAGTGTAACATACACTCTGAATGTCTTCATCAGCTACCTCTGGAGATCTTTTCATTATGACTAAGAATTTCAAAAGTATAATCTCCCCTCTAAAATTCGTATGCAAAAAACAACCTCACACACGCCTACTACAAATAGGAAGCTTTCCATGCCTATGGCCTCAGCAAAAGGAGATGCGTTGATTTGCAAATGCTATCTGCCCTGTCTGCATGCCAAAACTCAGCAGCCCTGATCTCTGAAGATGTGAACAATAAAAACTTTCTGACTCATCACATGACAGTATTTCAGACTACCATGAACAGGAATTTCTTCTTTGTAAGGATTAATGCACTCCCTTCTCCCTCTGTCTCAAATATCTGTAAATTAAGGCTGAAATTTTATCTCAGGCTTCTACTTCACATAAGGAATTACTTTGAGACAATGCCAGTCAAGAGTTTTGGGGAGTTTTAGCCTTCTTATTTACTGTGGCAAGTATATTAGTCCTGTTATTTATCTAAGGTTCAAGCTTACTGCCTAGTTTCTAAAGGTCTTCTATCATGCTATTTTTGTTCGAAGCCACAGCACCACAGACTCTTCTTTCCATAGAACAGCCCTGTTAGAAACATTCCAGGAAATTTATAAAGGCTGATCTTTCTGAAGATGCATGAGGAAGGAAGATACTAGAATCCTCTGGAGTCTGAATGAGAGCTATTCCCTGAATTCCCCTTGGCACCTTCACATGGCCACTCAGTGATTGGGAAGGTACCAACCCTCCTACTCCCCCCTGTTCATTCAAAGAGTCTAGCATGGCGGGTGAACTCATATTTCTAACCTTTGTCTTCACTAAACAGTCAAACACAGCACAGATTTGTTTCAATCACCATGGAGATCAGTTGGTTTCAAATTAGGCACAAACTGTTTGTTTCCTTTGCTATTTTTATTGTGTTTTGAGCCTATTATGCTCCTCCCACCCTGCCCTTTCTTTACTGGTAAAGAAGAAAACCTTACTTTATTGGGAAGACAAATCCCAGCCACAGCTGCTCCTGAACTCAGTGGGGGACGGCAGTGGTCCCCCATTCTCAATTGCCTTCCCTCGCTGGTTGGCAACCAGTAAGTCTGCACGAGGTCAGACTCCACAAATGAGATGACACAGAACGTGCAAATGAAGTCCCTGTTGGCTGGAAGAAAAATGTGAGCCTTGCTCTTTGCAATTTCATAGTTAGGCCTACTAGGGATGGAAGAATTAAATCATTCTCCACAAGAGGGAATAATGGATAGGCCCCACTCTCATGTCTCCAATGGCACAAATGAACCACCAAGGGCTGCCACAAGACAAATGGCATTATTCTGGTGTAACAAACAGGGTCCAGGATGGAGATGGGACTGTGCAGCAAAGGGGAGCAAAAGGTGAGTGCCTGGCACAAGGAACTGAGCAACAGGAGGGCTGATGCAATGGGGAGTGGGGGAAGCCAGACTTCTGGGCTGTTCGGATTACACATAGAAAGCAAATAAATCCAGCACCATGAAGCCAGGTGCGAGCGTTACTGTTCCACTGGGCGACACCTGGGCTCCTGCAGCCAGAGGCTACTGAGCACCCTCTCACCATGGAAAGGCTGTCCTGTGCCACTGAAAGCATGGAGGAGTTGTTATTTGACTCCCAAAGACGTGAAGTCTCTAACAGAAGTTCCTTTGGAGGCACAGAAAAAGACACAAGGACCGATAGTGCTGAATGTAGGTTTCCCACAGCCCAAGTCAATGGGCTCCCTGTGCCAAAAATGCAGCAGGCTGGGATCTGACAGTCCCAAAGACGCATATGCCAAAGGCAAGCCTTTCCCACAGTTCTGTGACAGGTACATCGCTGCCTTTAAAACAGCATCAAGTCTCCACTAAAACATCCCTCTGTTTCTGGAATCCTATGCAATCCATAATGTGGAACTCAAGTTTAAATTCAAAGACCAATTAAAAAAAAATAAAATCAATGAAATGCTTTTATGAAACAGGAGATTGATCTGCAGCTTAAAACTTCCAGTAATGTAGTATTTTAGAACTTTAATAAATAATGCTTTTATCTTGATTGCAAAATAATACCCTGCCATGAAAACACAGAGCAGAGGTAGGAAACTGTTCAACAAGAATTAAAATGTCACACTTTGCACAGAATGGAGCATTACAATTATTGGTGAAACACATTTTTCATACTTGTTAACACAAAATTAACAATTACATACATCACTTAATTCTATAAGTGCGTATCTCTCGAAGTACCCATTAGCTAACCATGCCTAGTTCAGTTTTAATATACATGCAGGCTTTGCAGCACAGAGGGGATGTAACTATGCGAGCTTTGGCACAGTAAACCCTGGAATGGCAAGTGCTATTAAATTGAGATGCAATCACGTTGAAAGGGAAACATTAACAAACAGCAGACAATTGAGAAGAAAATACAGGGCGCTTGTGTTCTAATACATGTGCTTCAAAACCTTATATAACTATTCATTGTCTAGTTCATCTGGCCAGGGGCCCGGCTTGCTCTATGCTATGCTATACTAATTTTATAATAATAAACTGTTACACAAGCTTTATGCAGTCATGCATATGAAGAGGTTGTGGAAGACATTACATTCGATTATCTTTCTAGCAAAGACACCATCTTGAAATTAAACATAGCCTGGTAGAAGTATATATGAATTTTTAAAATAAATAAATAAATAACTAAAACCCCCCCCGAGTATATAATTAAAAACAACAAAAAAAGGAGGAAAAAAAAAATGCTTTCAAAAAGGCTCTTTTCCTCCTCTGAATATCACCTTCACATTATGCATGACAGATGAATACCACTAATCCCATAATACAATGCAAGAATCTGCATGTTCCTGGACTATGTTTGTTTGAAGACAATCAGCGCTTTTTGGAAATGTGTGCTTTTTTTTTTTTTTTTAAATACACCTTCTTTTCGTAAAAACAAGGCAAAATGGTTTACAAAGCCAGAAGGAATGCGTGAAATAGCTGGGGTTTAAAAATCCTTTATGTTATTCGTTGCTTTAGCATGAACCAACATGAACCACTGAGATGCTTCAGTTAAGATTTATCTGTACCACAAAAGATTTGTAGGATAGCAATTGGAAAACATGGGGATGAGCGAGACAGGACACAAAAGCATATACAGTACGAACCAGATGCGATCCAGAAAAGTCATTTCATATTCCACATTTGTCTATGGAATTGTCTGAGAATTTTCTGCTGAACATTATTTCCAGGTTTATCACAGCAGTTCAAAACTGGCTATATTTAGTTGCTGACCAGTGCCAGAAAGCACTACCAGACTATAGGATCATGGCATATTTTAAGTTTGATATCTCATCAGCCATCAAGGCCAGAAATAAATGCCTTTTATAATCAGAAAGAGTAAAAGCCTCAGACCTCCAAGATACATAAGGGATTTTTTTCAGCTCTAAGTCATGAGAGATCAACCTCAAAAATCACATTATTCTAATTACCATTGTGCGTCTGCTACTTCCCGGCCACCCCCTACATATTTTGATTTCAACATTTTAACATCTAATCTAAAAAATCCCACTAAAGCTAGCGAACCAATGTTTTATGTTGGGCCCCTGAGGCACTTCCACATGCAAATACCACCACCACATAGCACAAGAGTCGGCAGTCAAGTGGCACTGAAGTCAATGGGTGTAGGAGCAAACCCCCAAAAGCTTTAATGCTAGATTCTGATCCAAATCACACCACTGTCAATCCAAAGTAATTGACTCCTCTGGATTTACATGAGTGAAAAGGAGATCATAATCTTGCTTTTAACCTTTACCTTTGAAGTAGAGATGGTCATAAATCCGATTTTTCTATCCAACAGGAAAATGTCAGAATTTCATTATTTTCTTCAAATCAGGGCAGGCAATAAAAAAAGTTCTGAGCAACACTAACGGGCAGCTATAAGGCTCTTCAAGTTTAACATGTCTAATGAAACCAATTGAAAATACTTCTACAGATCAAAACTCTTTTGTCTCAAATGGTTTTGACTTTAAAGTGTGTCCCACCAAACCATGGGTCCCAGGGCCCTGTGCTCCCATGCTCCAGCACACTGAGCACCAAGTGTCCTGAGCCACTGCGATGACACAACCTCTGGGGAGACTGTGGAGCAGCGCCAAACCTCATCCAGAGAAAGGGACAGGCACAGGACATGGCTGCACTAGCATGCAGGTGGGGCCGTTGTCCCCAAGAGTATGCCAACATTAGCATGACAGCGTTCAGTCCTTCCAACCCCAGACCAAGCTTTCATTTCCACCTCTCTGATGAAAAAAAAAAAAAAAAAAAAAAGAAAAAGGAGAAAAGACCAAAATCCAAACAGATATATAGTGGCTGTGTGCTGTTACTGTAGAAAAGATTTCCATTTTATTCAAATGGCATCTTCTAGTGCTAAAAAAGACATCAAGGACTTAACTCAGAAGAGTGAGAAAACCTCCTGTGAGGCAAAAGTCATGCCAGAATTAAAATGCAAAACAAGAAGTGGGAACCAGGTGGCAATGCAAGAGAAGGGCTGGAGCCAAACCCCATGCAAGGGGTTTGCCTGGCACTTAGACTCATGCCTGAGAATCTCCACCGAAGGAAACGGGAACTTTACCCATTCTCTAGCTGCAGCTGGAATACAACACAAGGTGGCAAAACTTTCTTCCACCGTGAAGGAGCGTTTGTAGCAATGGTTAAAATAAATTATAGAAAGTGAACATTGTTTTGGTCTAGTCTTCTGAAACTAAGAAAGCCCAACCAATTGCAAATGACTCTTAACTGCTTCTGGCTGCACGACTCGTCTCATCTCTGCGTCTGACTGGTGTGCAAGTTGGAGCTCGTATTTGCTACTTCGGGATTGTCCAATGTTCATGGATATTCATGCTTAGATCCAAAGAGTCAGCGCAGCCCTGACGCCTTCTCCAGCTCACCTGAAATGGGAGCTGATGTTCCTGTTCATTCATCTCGGCTTTCTTTGCTCTACCGAATATTTCTGATGGTTGCTAGGCAACTATTGTTGAATACATGCATGAGGCATTAATTGTCTGAGCACTTTAAAAGAGGAAAATTCTTTAAAACTGAGGACATTGCCATACCAAAAATAGGATATTTCCTTTATGAAGGGCAACACTCATGGCTGGGAATGTTGATGGCTGCAGTATGTCAGAGGCTAGATGAGTCACCGAGATTACTCACATGCAGCGCAGCACAAAAGAAACGTTTTAGGAGACCTGACTTTATTATAAAGTTTTATTTTAAATGAAGTGCTTCAGATACAGTTTTATCTTCTGACTGCTGTCATTGGGATAACACAGTCCACATTTTCATGAAATTAATGGCACTGGGTTCAGCTGCTGTTACAGACAGTGTTAGAACTTACTGAGTGTATCAATTCACTACCTTCTAAACCCAAAATGGCACCGGCAAGTACTCCGCTACACTTCAAAGAAATACTGTCGTCTCACTGCTGATCCTAAGTGCTCTGTGCTCCTTACCCGTAAATGTGGATTTCATTTTATAGGGTCTTTTTTTCCAAAATGCATTCCAATGTCATGATCAAGCTCTAAAGACAGTAAACACAGACTTCCATAAATTGACTTAAAACTTCTAAACTAAACAACTGCAAGGATTTGCAGCTAGGTAATTTTGGTTTTGTTTTTTTTTTTTGTTTTATAACAAACCCATCTCTACCATAACTAAACATTCACAATGTACATGTATTCGTCTTAATTACAGGCTGCCTTTCAAAACAACCAGCACCAAAAAAACTCGGAAGAACCATCATTTTTTTGGCAAATCAGCCAAATGATTATGGTTCCTTGCAAAATTGGGATCCTATAAAAGAATGAGGGCAACTATACTGCTAATTTTGAACACGGTATTCTGAGCTAAGAGCTGCTAAAGACCCTGGGAATAATCTTTTTCATTTTTCAAACTTGTGCTCTACCTCTGTGAAAGGATGTAATGGGGCACAGGCTCATCTCAGCAAAGTTCAGCTGAGGTTTATAAGACTTCAAGATGAAGATGAAGTGATTTATTTAATCAACGAAGTGAGAAGTAGAATCATCAACACCTACTTAAAGTAAACATGCCACCCCACAGCAAAGAGCTGTTTTCACTGGGAGTTTAATTTCTACTACACTTGCAAATCCAGAGTGAAACGGGAGGGTGACGACAGAGCTGGAAGGTTGCACAGTACCTTTCTGTTGAAGCAGCAGCAGCATCTGTGAATGTCACCCATGTTAGCAGGATGATCACCATTAGCCTTTTCACATATTCTCTTACCCTTTTCTGTGGGCTGAAACTGCTGATTTCAAATAAATTCCTCCTCTTCTATTACTCACTTGTTGCTAACACCTGCTTTTTAATTAACATGCTCTTTAAAGCTATTACGCAAAAAGGTAAGGTGACTGGAGACATCTGTGAAGGACCCATCAGGGAAGATTCATGAAGTCGGTACAGTAAGTCTATAAATGAGATGCTTTTGAGTTACATTTTCCATACTTCAACCAACGAAAGAGCCCTTTGTAGGAGTTACTGAAGTGGCCTAAAATGGACTAGATCCAATTCACCCTCAGCTGATCTCCCCAAAGGAGAACAGGCAAGGGACTGATGAGCCCCCAGAGGCCAAAGCAGAGGAGCAGAGTCGCTGCTCTGAGACAGGCAACTGTTCATGGGGGATGAAGACTGTTAAGGAGAACAAAGAGGACACAGCGTGGACCAGTGAAGAAACGGGCATTTAGCTCCTTAACGCACCAGCTTCCTCCATAACCCTGTTCCTCAGCCTCTGTCCACAGAGCAGATGCAAGGCTCTGCCTTGTCTACTTAAAGAGTGTAAGCAAATTTTAAGAAGGTTTGTTTTACTGTATAATGGACACAAGATCCAGCACAATCTAGCCTTTACTGCCCTAGATGCTACAAATTACATATATTAATAGGTAACAGTTTAAAGGCCAGCTTTAACACATTATTGACATTCACCTTATTTACTTCGTGCAAATACTTCCTATTCAATACTAAGAGTAACCACTGGGTGAAGACTATCTCCTCCTTGAGTAAGGATCACGTGTTTTGGAAAACAATCTTGATTTAAAAGATTCAAGTAATAAATAATGTCACTCCTAGCAAAGATGTTCCCATGGTTAATTATCCCTTGCTGCTAGATAACTGTGCCTTAGTGCATTAACTTACCAGCTTGCACTTTGAAGCACGAGGTCCCGCTCTGTGTCTGCTAAATTAGAGAGGCCTCTACCATCACAGGTCTTCTCCTGATGGACATACTAAGAGACTGTGATCAGCTCCTTTCTTAGTCTTTTCCTCCACAGACTAAATGGATTGACATTCTTTAGTCTTTCACTTGAAGGCAAGTTTTCTGTGCCATGGATTGTTTCTCAGGTCCTTCCTTACCCATCCTGTATTTCAATACAATGTGCAAAGCATGGGCATAGGAACTGGGCACAAAGCTGGAAGTGGGGGAAAAAAAAAAAAATCTCTCTAATAAACTCTTCCTGCTCTTCCATGTTCCTCTGCAGCCCATAGTTCAGAATAATACTTTTGACTATTACTAGTGCAGTTATTCCATGAAATTGTATCACCCTTTTTGCAGGAAGCCATCATCATTTGACTGACTTACCAAAAATGTTAGCTCTTAGGGGGTTTGATAATGATTTCCTCTAGCATTATATGCAGCAGTAGTAACACCCCTCTATTTCTTCTCACTATTCCCCTGCTTATTCATCTAAGAACCAGGTTTGCTCTCCTACTCTAGTCAATTGGTTATCTATCATTACCCTCAAGCAATTTATGGCATTAAGACCAACAGAGCAGCCCTTAGGCACAAGGAAATTCTTGTCTGATCACTAAAAGACCAAGATACAGCTATATATAAGGCCAAGGACGATACTTCAACTGAAATGTAAACTCTCACTGCTCCACTGGCCTTTGGCCCATAATGGACAATAAATCAGTTAAAAAAATTACAAAGTCCTACCTGCCAATAATAAACCTACAAAAAAGCAACACTTTTTTTAAAAAAAAAAAGTTTGCCTTCATATTCACTACTTACGCATAAAAACAACATGGTATGGAGAAACTACCAGCATCCACTGGCTGGTGGGGGAGATGGATGCTCACACCGTAACGCATTGGTACCTTCTCCAGATATACAAGCAAAAAGGGATTGCTGAGGCCTCTTAATCTGTTTATGTTAATTGATAAACTAATTCACATATTGTCCGTGATCTGTCTGATCAGGTTTACCAAGATGTTGACAAGTAATGAGACCTTACTCAAACAGCACTAGTGTCAACAGAGGGGGAACTCTCCTCTGGATCACCCTTAATGCCCCCACAGCAAGAATTTTAATGCCTTATTTTGCCTCTTTTGCAATTTGATTCAAAAACAAATTCACAAAAACCCAGCCACGTGGAGTTGAAATTCTGCAGAAGTCTCCCCCACTGGCAATTACTACTGCAGTGTTTGAAATTTTAAAAGAAAACAAACCCAAACCTGAACAAAACACTATTTTTCAATTAATTTTCTTCCTCTGATTTCTCTCCACATTGCATCATCTCCCAATTACTGTGATTTTGCTGAGTGTGCCAGTTTCTTAAAGACACAGCTATAAAATGTATGGACTAATTGTTGAGCAGAACTGAAGAGCTATTAAAACTGCAATAGTACAGCACTTCCAATGGTAGTCTATTATTTCTACATGATTGGTTTTGTACAGTCCAACTCATGCAGTGAAACTCTTAGATAAATTAACTCCTTCGTTTTGACATAAACATCAAAGGGAGAATTAAAGGAGAATGAACATTATTTTCTGCTGCTATTTTAGACATACTGTTCATAACACCCATGCATGTTCCTGGAAAGTTACAAATTATTTAAATTGAGAAAGCCATTTGCTGTTTTATCAAGTCTGTAATACATAAAATTTGGCTCCAGAATTATCTCATTTTCTCATTTCATGTTTCCCTGTCATCTACATGGTAGAGCATGTTTACAGAACTTTATAACTATAATATACAATTCAGTCATTTCTAAACAGCTCTATAAGAGTAAGCCTGAAATGTACACATTTTAAAGATTACTTAGTGAACACCAAACCCTTTTCCAGCTGTTTTAAATTTTGAATTTCCCAATAAATGAATAACATACTAAAAAAGCAAACAAGATCTGACATTATTTAGTCTAAGTTTCTAAAATGGCATAACATCTGTAGCTAAAAACAATTTTGAATAACTATATTTAACTAGAGCAGTATTCTATTATTCATAGCTCATTTTCCTTACAGACTAGGGGACTTAATGTGGTGTTCAAACATTTCAAACATTTCTTTTAATTGTTTAGTCCTTCCAACAGCCAAACTGCAGCAAAAAGGGATTGGGGGGGGGGGGGGGGGGGGGGGAAATCTTCACTCATATCTTTTATATATATTCATGTGACCAACCCATGATCTCAGTTAAGTGCCACAACTGTTCATTAACACACATCACAGCCCCCCAGCCAGCACTGCAAGCTTTGAAACCATGCCAGAAGCAGGGGCTCAACAAATGGCACTTTGACCTTTTCACTACTAACTTCAATCTTTATTAAAATCTTTAAGACGTCAGCTCTGTATCCCTCTTTTACCATCTTTTATCTGCTCCCGAAATACCTAATATTCATTCATTAAATGGAAAAGTTTGCTACATTCTTACGTAATGATAGATTCCTCTTTCACTTGCAATCGGCTTGTGAAATGCCTTTGATTAAAAAAAGAGAACGAAACACCCCTTCCCCCCACCAAACAACTCTAAATTCAGATTGCTCACTCATTTCCAGGGAAATCAAGCATGCTGCCTAATATTAAAAAATCTTGCAGCATCCCGGCAACTTTAGCTCCATTTTATGTTCCTCTTATTAAACTCCAACTTAGCAACACACGAAAGGCTCACCCTTCTCTTTGCTTGCTTTTTTTAATTTCACATTTGCATCTTCACATCATCAGCCTGAGCATTTGTGGGGGGATAGAGACTGATTTTTTGCCCAGCAAGGCTTCCACTCCCTACAGTAGTCACCAAAACCAGTAGCCCCATGGAGGAAAATGTAACTAGAGACAAATAGAGGCTTTGATCATTTTTAGTGTGTTCAAACATAGATTGGTGGGGAGAGAAATCATGCTTTTTTTTTTTTTTTTTTTTTTTTTGCCTAGCAGTAATAAACTAATTACACGTTAAGAAAAAAATCTTAAGAAAAAGTTCACATGAGTCATTTATGTGTTTTCATTCTTTGTAAACTTTCTGGCACACCCTATATGCTTCATTTCTTGCTTTAAATAAGTAAGTACTGGAAAATATGCATAGTATTTGGAACCAAGGGGAATGACATATTAATTTGAAGTTTGCTTTGTGTAAGTTTGCATTTTCCAGATTTTAAATGAAACTTCAAGGAAACCTAAAACTCGCCTGCAAACCTTTAATTTATACTCCCCTTCACCCACGGATTATCTGGAAGGTATAAACTATTCATTTAAGCAGCACAGTGAAGTATCATCATTAGGTGGTTTAGTTGCCTGGGATACTACTATCAGCCTGACCAGTGGGGAACCTGGGAAGCGTGAGCTCCAAAGGGGGGAAAAGTAAACAAAGTAATGAGTAACAGCTACAGCTCCTTAAAATGTGTACATTAACCTCAGTATTGGGAAACTATTTGCTTTTTAGAGGCAGCACCCTCTGATTGAAATAATGATAAATATTTTGGAAATTCCATCCAAAGCCAAAACGAAATTACTCAAGTGCACTCTGGGAGAACAAAGCTTTTTAGTGTACCTTCAAATGAACTCAGGTAAGTTTACAAATGGCCTATACCTAAAAGACCATTAACTAAAATTACATTTGTTTTTATTGAAAGACAGCCTCAAGTGCTGACATGTAATATATGACATGTGATACATAATAATACTCTTAAACCAGTTCTGACATAATATCTCCCAAGGCATAATAACCACAAATGACTGCTTTAGTTAAGAACTAGCCAGAAGCAAAATAGATCCATGTAAAAGTAGCTTTAACCATAAATACCTCAACAATATTTTATGTCACTTTGTAAAAAAGTTAAAGGAGTCTCATAATAATTAACAACAAAAACTTCATGTTCTTTACTATTGTATGGTGGTTGTGAAAGGTTATTTCATAGTCCCGCAGCTGCCAATGCTGTAAATTATGCAGGCACCAAGAAGCATTAAGGAGAAATAATAGCAATTTAAACTAAGGCTGACGTAATTCATGATAAACAGTCATTGGAAAATATTACAATGTTGTCTTTTTTGAGTGGGTTTAATCAGAAGAATGTGACCATATTCTGACATAAACCACTTCTCTTTTCCATTGTATGGGTGCAGGAATGGGGGCCCTTCCTGGCTGCAAAGGTCTCCCCTGCTCCCAGCCACCACTGAACCCTGGCACCTCGGGGACACTGCCTGTAAGGTTTGGGATGCTGCTGGATTAAAAGCTCTCCTAAAACAAACGTCAATAGTCTGGGCAGGCCCAGTAGTCCCAGAGAGGCATGAAAACCAAGGGCAGAGTCAAATGAGGATGCTCTAATGAAGGAAAACTAAAAAAAAAAATAAAAATAAAGATGGCTCCAGAAATAAGAACATGTACGATAGACATGGCTCACACTCATGATGAAGGCAGCTTGGCTTACTTTTCACTATAATGACAAAAAGTGATTTTGATAGCTAAATTATAAAACTAGCCATTGAGTGGATATCGTATATAGGAGGAATTAGTCATTTATATCTACAGTCATTTAGTGAATGGACACCAATAAAACAGATGTGTGTGTAATAGATGACAAAGCCCATGTGATAACTTACATTTATCAGGCACAGAAGAACAGCTCACTCACTAACCCTTTCTTTGCTGGGTTAAATCTCTGCCAAACTCTGGCTGATAAAATATGTAAACTCCACAATACCATCACATATTCACCCTTCAATTAAAAATTAAAAAAGAGAAGTAGTTAAAAGCACCAGACTGGAAGAGGGCACACCCAAGCTCTCCGCTCTGCCAGGGGAGCTCACGGGAGGGAGGGTATCTCACCTCCTGTCCCATGAGAGCCCCAAAGCCTGGGCTGTCCCACCAGGGAGGCCGTGCCAACCACCCCATGTTCACAGCCAAAGAAGTAAGGAGTTACACCACTCTGACCAGCGCCCTCGCTACAGGAGCGGTGCTCTCGCAGTGGTGCTGGCTGGCTGCTGCGGGCTTCGTGGGCAGCTACCCCACGCTGGACAGACGGCCACCACCAGCCCCGGCTGACGGGTGATGCCAAGGGGTTGGAGGAAACGGGCAGAAGCAGCTTTTCAAGCAGCATCTGCCCCTCCACCCAGCATCTGCTGCCTTCGTGAGCGCAGTGGGAACTTGCAACCTGAATAAAATCAGCATTGTCTATAAAGGAGTTTTGATTATAAAGTGAAAAATAATCTATCTTAATATTTATTCCGGTTACAGCAATGGTTGCCAGTGAAAATGTACCAAAAAAAAAAAAAAAAAAAGCAGAAGCTAACAGCGTTTGTTTCTATTGAAGCTCTTGCAGACAGGAATGTATTTTATCTTACTTTACCACACATTACTTATGTTCACTTAACAGCTTGCTGTTAACATTGGGTGAGATTCTGCCCTTGGTTAACTGGTGAAAATGTTGAGTAACAGACACTGAAGTGGATCGAGCTATTTTGGATTTACGCCACTAAGTGAGACAGAATGTGACCCCTTATCAGTGCCTTTTTGCTTCGAGTATACAAATATTTTATGCATTTCAATGAGTGACAGAATGCAAAACTTGCAAATATTTATTTTTAGATGTATGGGGAAAAAGCAATTAGAGCTAAAAATGTTAAGAATGAAGAAATCACTTAACAGAAGCAATTATGTTGGGCACATAAACAGCTCTGCCTTCAGCCATTTTATTCAAACACTGCAGAGCACACTAGAAAATATCAATTGTTTAAAAAAACTGCAAGTATTTTTTCACAACTGAAAAATCAATCATTATAAACAACATCTGGGGATCATTAATATCTTACTCTACAGTTGAATTAACAAAATAAGAAAGAAGTCTGACCAGAATTCAGAACATTTCCAGATTCGCTTTTTTAAGCTAAAAGCTTATGTTTGCAGAGGTGGGGTGGGAGGGAAGAGGAAATGTACATTTATCTATATTGTATATAGCACTATTATGCATTAATCATTACTTCCCCTCCAGCTATGTCCTGTTTTTGTTTTGAGAGAGTTAAAATTTGAAATATTTAGCTAAGCCACCATGCCCAGGACCTTGGAAAAGATTTGCATATTTTTCAGACTATTGGAGATGCCACCATAAAGCTCCATCTAAGGAGGTCCCAGTATCCACGCTAATAAAAAGCCTCCTTACCCATCCTATTGCATTTCTAAATGCTTGAATGTTCTAGTCTTAACAGAGGAACACTAACACCGATCCCACTCTAACATCACATTTGTATTAAAACAAAGAAGCCAGAAGCATCTATCTGCAAACTTCAGGGTTTTCTGAATTTCACTGATATAAATTATCCTGCAGGTAGCCAAAATAGGCAATAGCAATAATGCCGACACTTTACGTCGTCTGAAAAACATTAAAAAAACACCCTTTCAAGCCTAAGCACAATTTTTGTACAAGAGTTGGTTTAAAAAGAAAAGCCAACTTTGACTCACACAAATAGTCAGCAACAGGAAAACTATTTCATTTAGACTGGAAACATTCTTTCTTCCTTTTTTTTTTTTTTTTTTTTTTTCCCCCTCATTCCCTGCCAAGGTTTTGTTTGGTTATATTTTTCTCCTAAACAACTGATTTTATCTGAGTCACAAACTTCTGTAAACTGAGATGTATAACAAAAGCAAAGACCAAATTTCAGCTATACAAGGAGTAACGGTACCACTCTGCACCCTGAAGTCAACAGTTTTCACCCTACGCATTTTTTCTGGTACATGACCTACCCCTAAAAAGTTCCTCCTTCTTCATAGTGCTGTCCTGCCACGGCTTCCCTGGTCAATCACAAGACGGAAGGTAAGTCCTTTTGAAATTGTTGACTCAGAAACCCTGGTGGCTGGGAGGACGGGCAAGTCATCCCCCACTCCTAATCACCCCCTGCCAGCCCTGGAAGTGAGAGTCTGCTTTCTGCATTGTTGTACTGGGACATCCAAGTTGTTGAAGGTTTTGGGTGTTGTTCTGGTTTTAATGTAGATGATTTTTCCCCAACTCAAGCAATATATTGTTAATTTTTTGAAGGGGGGAAGGGAAGAGGAGGAAAGTGGGGAATGCAATGCCCTTTACACGTCATTTTTTTCAATGAGCAGTTTCCTTCTGTATTGCTTATGTTATGGTAAAATGAAGAAGTTTTATTTTTCAGAGAAAAAAAAATATATTAATACCACCTCAGGATGTAGTTCTCTCACTTTCTGGTAGGAAATGTTTCACAAAAAATTGGCCTTTACACACAAAAATAAAACTTTTAACCTTCTTTTGGGGGTGAACAAGTGTTTACAGTACCCCAGGGACCAAACAGCTTATTTAATGGCATATTGGTCCCAGTATGCTGTAAAAATAATCCAGAATGATTTAAAATTTACCAGATAGATTTTAAAAATCAAGAAGAATAAGGTACTCAGTTTTCTCTCACACTTCTGTTTATAGAAAAAGCAACCCCATGCTCACAAAATGAGAGTCTTCTGGTTCATCTTTGGTAGGCAGTATTTTTAATAATTATCTAGCAAAGCATCATGGCAAATCCTTCTGTGGAGAAGCTGATGGAGCTGGAGAAATCCACCATCACCCAAGCACCCGAGCCTCCTGCTTCTAAGCTGCGTGCCTGCTCCTGCCACTCTGCCAGTGCCCGAGCCTGGAGAGGGTGGGGGTCACGCTGACAGACACCTCTTGTGCTCCCTTGCTGCAGGAGCCCACGTGTTTTCGGCAACACAGCCCAGAGGTGGGTTGCAAAAGGATCCATGCTCATCAATGTACCCTGGAAGGCACTCCATGCAGTGGAGCAGCCAAGGCCAAGTCACCTTCTTCAGCCAAGCAAGCGCAGAGGATACTGCAGCTCCAGCAACAACTGCACACTGATTTCAGCCCAGTGACCCTCAGATACACCCTCTGGGCACTGCACAGGCAGCTTTCCCTCCAGCTAGATCTCTTCAGTCTGTAATGAAAACTATTAGGATCCTTAAAGATTTTGAAAAATGTCTTTACCAATGATCCTGAGTTGAAGAGAAATTAATTGTTCAGCTGGCACATATTATTTTTATTTCAAGGGAGCGGGGGAATGAGGAAGTAGGGTTCTGGTTTTTTCCACATGCCAATTAATAGGAATAGTTAGATAAAAGAATGCACAGATGAACTCTAGTCTGCAGAGACCTAAGTCGAGACCATTAGGAGAACAGATCCTGTTTGCTCACTCTGCTACATCCAACAAATCCCTCCCTTGGGCAGGCAGACACAGTCCACGGGGCTGCAGCAGGGACCCCGCTGCCACCCTGCCCAGGTCTAGCCTGAGGTCTCCCCACGGCCCTTGCCCAGTGGCACCTGCAAGCCTGCGTGGACCGGCAGCACCGCCAGGCAGGGCTCAAGCCTTTGAGCTTCAGCTTGACTGTGGACAACTCCACTCCAGCCTCCTGTGCAGGTTCAGATTCTCTGATTTCTTGTTGCTAGCAGGCAACACCAGCATTTCATTATCCACCTGGACTGTTTCGTGCTGCTGAGGACCTCTAACTGCTCCTGCTTCAGGAGGGGAAGAGATAGGCAGTCTCACTGTGGTCATATCCATGAACTTTGGCTGGCAAGACATCCAAGCTCGGCTGACATCTTCTGCCTTCTGAACAGAAGCAAGCTTTTGAGACTATTTGCATTCTGGAGGGGAACCCTCCAAGGCAGTTTAACTCATCAGTAGTTACATCAACAAGAATGGGAGCAGGAGCCTTCCTACTCAGAGAAGTCTTTCCTCTGTAAGTGGAGAGAAAGTCCTTCCCTGGCAGGCTGCAATGAAATAGATGCAAATGTTTGAGCCTTCCAGCTGCTGAGCCGATTCCTCAGCAGCCCGCTCCTCCACCGGCCTCTTCGATGGGACATTGCAGCACACTGAACCAAGTTAGAGGAGAATCAGACAAGAACTGCAAGAAAATCAGTCCTGAATATTCCTGTGCAAACCACTTGGGACCATGCCATACGACAGTGCACCGGCAAGACAAAGGCAGACACAGGTAGCCACAGTGTCAGTAGCAGGTACTGGCTGTGGTAGCCCACGCTGGAGCTGGAGAGGAAGCCTACCACAGCCTGTTACAGAAACTCTATGGAAATACAGAGACCATCCACACAGGACTGCTCCAAGCATCAAAGCATCTCTTCCAGCCATGTCTGCAGGAACTCACAGACAGCATCTACATACCTCTCCTACTTAAAAAAACAAACAAACAAACAAACCACCACACCAAAAACCCCCATTATTTATTGTCAACAAAACTTAATTTTTCTTCCTAACTTCATGCTTTATTTTTGTTAAATCCTACAGACTGGGCAAAAAAAGCAGGGAGTATGAGAAGGAGTCAGAGTTGAACAAAATTGTTGTAAGCATATAATAAAAGTAGAGAGAATACTTCCCAGAAAAACATTTCTCTCTATTAAAACTACCTAATAAGGACAACAGCTTACACGCTGTCATGAATGGGGCTCTTTGTAAAGGTGTTTCTGGTGTCTCACTTGTGACATGCTGTATCTGTCGCACAGTACTCCCAATGTGCAGAGAACGTGTAACACCTTCCCCAACAGTAACGTTTCTGGAGACCTGGCATCCATATCAGAAGCCAGTGCTTTCCCCATAAAGACATTAGTACTGTATTTCCCAAATTTTGTGCTCACCTTAGAGTCTGGAAAATTTCAGGTGATGGGGAAATACACATGTTCCCATCTTGTTCCTTCTGCACACTTCTTTCATGTGCAAGATAAGAAATAGCCAAGCCCTTCAAATTAAATGTGCCTGGGTCTCGTAATAGACAACTTTTAAGAATTTTAGTTGCATTTCTGTAATCTGGTCTCCCCTCAGATTTGACTGATACATAACAGCGCCTTAGAGTAATCCATTTATCTGCTGTACCACCCTGCCTCTGTTTAGCTTTAGCAGTCATCACTTTCCACGTGTGACATCAATCTACATGATATCAATGTAAACTGTTTGTATAATGAAGTGTTGTACATTTTATTGTCCTGCCAGCAAAGAAAAGGATAAAATAGCACTTTCCCTGTTGCCTTCGACAAAGGTAGTATAATTGACACCATACATTTTGCAATACAGAAACGGAACCATACATTGGCCAGTTTTTTTCTTCCTAACACAGCAGGGCTTGCAAATTTTACCACATCATTATTTTCATAAGAAATACTTTTAAAGAGTAGTATTTTTTGGGTTTATAGGCATTTAAAAAAATCTGCTTCTTAAATCAAACTAAATTTTAAGTACACATTATTAATTTCTATGGCTAAGATTTCTGTGGCTCTGGTTTGATAATGAGATAATTGCCTTGCAAAGGTCAAGAGAATGGCATAGTTAGCTTTGAGAGTCTGAACAAAGCACTTGCTCTGGTTCACTAAGCGTAGTTTCTGCATCACTCCACATCTCTTTGATTCATCTATTACTAATATTCCATGATACACTTACATTATGGATCCAACTATTTCAACAAACCTGTAATCAAGGGATGACCCTGAATAAAATACTCCACAGAAAGCAGATGGTACGCTCATCAAACGCCTTCAAGCCTAAAATAACCTTTCCCATATAAAAAGAATAGTCAATTAAAACTGAACTTTATATTCCGAGCTGGAGCTCAGAGTAAATAAAAATCAACATGATACTATTGTGTTAGTGGACCAAGCTTCCAGGGCATTTCATTCATTTTTTTCACCATCCCCACCCCCTAAGAGCAATCAACACTTTTATTCATAGTTCGTTCCAAGCCTGTAATGTTTTGTGTGAGTGTGAGCAGACTTGACAGTTTGGGCCTGATCCTGCAAAAGCTTGACATCACAACATTAAAACTATTCACAGCAGTAACGTGCTCCAGTGACAACACCAGGGGAGGAAGGATCTCCCCTTCCTGTTGGGAACTGATTGGTGCAGCAGCAGAGGAGCAGTCCTGCACTACCTTACAAACTGCCCCAATGCCACCAGTTGGGTTGGTGTTTCTCTGCCAACACAACAAGGCCTGGACCAGATGCCAAGCTCAAAGCCAGCGTGCTTTTTCCTAAAAGGCTGAGATGATTTTCCCATCACAGGCATCATTGAACCCCTTCCCTCTCACCCCCATTATTATATGTTAAATGCGTAATCAGAAATTCCCTAAGAGAACACAAGAGCTTCCTTCAGAGATGTAGGGGTCTCGCACAACAAAGGTGTACCCACTGCTATGCAAACAGACTTTGCTAGCATTAGCTGCAGCACTCATCCATCTGGTGATATGGGCAATAAAACTTAATTCTCACAGCACAGGTAAACGGCTAAAGAAATTACACTAGACCCATTACTACAGTTACGCCGGGTGTGTACACAACATGCATTCTGCCACACATTCAGCAGCACATCCGCTGTCCTTGAGTTGATCTGACACAAAAAAAAAGGTGTGAAATCACCTGGCAGCTATCAGAGGTTGAATCATGCAGCCCTCTCTCCCAGCTATATGGGGCTGCATACTCCTCTGGAGCCACAGAGTATTCTCTACACCCTCTGAATTAAGAGGTCACCTCCCAGAAGTGCCTTTGCACTTGTAAAAATCAAGCTTCTAGCACTGGCAAAGCCCCCATTCCAGGAAGGCCAGAAACACACCAGCTACAGCTGAGATTTGTTCAGGGCCCTGGGAGCACAGGCGCAGTTGATGAGTGCTCTGCAACAGCAACAGGGCACGCAGGGAGTCTCTTCTATTTTGCATTTGTTAGCATATTGCACCAACAAGGACTTCAAAAAAACCCAACGCCCTTTGTAAAGCTTCTGGAAAGACATAGGCTATAGGGGAATGGTTAAGGTAGTTAAATTTCAAACCCAGACAAGGGATCCTTTCACTCATACCAAGTAATCGTGCTACACACTCTACCCGTGTAACATTATCTTTGATTGTGATAAACTCAAGCTGCAATACCGAGATCACTAGTGACTAGAAGCCTTCAGTCTCACAGAAGAAAGAGCACATTTGGTATTTTACATTTCAAACATAAACAGCATTGGTTCACTTCAAAGGAGTCACATCTTCCCCTTGGAAATCAGTGGACACTTGAAAAGAAGAAAAATGTCTTTACTCGTGAGAAAAAGCAAATAGCTGTAACGTTACTTACCAAACTCATCACATATGCTTTCATTTTCTATTAGAGTAGGGTGATCAAATGTATCCCGACAGTAGAAGATTTGGGGGTTCTTGCTTGTTACTGCAATGCCTCCCAGGGCTAAAACAAACTGGTCTGTTAGTATTGAAGAAGGCTTGTCCTGAATGCGCTTTAACATGGAACGATATCGACAGTACTGTGGGTAGCTCAGAATTAGCAGGTTTGAATCTTCATCATCCTCACCTGGAAGAAGAAAAAAAAAAAAAAACCATGTCTTAGTATGTCAGAAAAATTCAAAACAAGAGCTGTAACTCAAGCATCTCAGAAAATCCATGGCCCACTGGTTCAGTCTTTTCTCAAGACCTATCTTTCATAGCACAGTAGTTTACAAAAGAAAGGTTAAAAATAGAAATTTTAAAAAAAGTTTATTGAAACAGCTTCTTTTCTGGCTTTCTGTTCATTTCTCCCATGCTCACCCACAAGGGCTCTACCTGGATGAGTAAGAAAACACTGCTTTGCAAAAGTTGGCCAACGACCTGAATCAGTGCTCTCCATACTTTGCCAGCTTGGCTGCTTTCATAGAAATATTATCTGTCATTTTTACTCAGCTCCCTATACAGCCTTACTGAAGTCATGTTTACACCAGCTAACGTCTTTTAAAAATAATAATATACAAACCCCAGAGCATACAGCTATTAATTCTCCTTTGAAGTATCTGATACTGGCAACTACCAAAGGGCCCCTGGGCCAAGGAGGTGGGCTGATCTGACCTGGTTATTGATGCTAAGCTACCCCAACAGGTGGAAATAACTTTCCTCACATTAACTGCAAATGCAGCAGGACTCAATAAAACACCTGCAGAGCACAACGAGCAAATGAATTTTCAAACAGTTCATACTGTCCAAATGTGGGCTCAAAATATAAAGCAATCTAGAGCTCAGACCTTTCCATTCCCCCAGGTTTTAGATGATATTAGGCATAAAGGTGGCAGATTTTGAAATATCACAATCAAGCTTCATCATATGATAACCAGCAGGAAACCTAACAGCAAAAAAAAAACCCCAACGAGATGCAAACATGAGAAATTATTCATTTGCAGGTATGCAGCCAGTACTTAACAGCACTTTTTATGCTCATTTATCTCCTCAGGTGGGGTAACATGAACATGGCTTCCCATGCATGCCAATGAAGACAAAGCAAGAGCATCCACTTTACGTTTTCTGTTGTGCTCTGATTACTGAATAACTCAGCTATTTCTTCTGTCAGAGACAAAAGGTCTACTATTTAATCCCATTACCAATACTGAAATCATCTTTCTTACCCTTAAGTAAAAATCACTTCAGATATTGAAAGAAATGTCAGATCAGTTCTCCCCAACTAAATACGATGGCACAACTCCTCTTGATTCGCGTGAGGCAATGGAAATGTTGACACATAAAAGGCTAAATTTTAAGAAGTCTCTGGAAGCAGATATATCACCTAGAATGTCACCACTGCAGACAAATGCAGTGCTGCAAAAAAAATGAACACGGCTGACGGACTTGGGAAGTACTGTTTTTACAAGCACAGCTCCTGAAAGCCATCACTTCGAAAGACTCAGAACTTTCCCCACTACCCTGACGTAGGTGGGGAGATCAAACAATTTGTGTGAAAAAAAGTAAGAGTAATACATTTTGGTAAACAGCACTGACATTACTTCTCTAAGAATATAAAATTTATGGCCCTGAAACTTCTTTAGGTCAGTAAGGATGTGGTCATGCTTTTGTTTTCAACAAGAAAGTATCCCGTAAGCCTACACAACAGCACGACTGAGCCAATTGCTCCTGGGAATAAGGGTCTCTCTTCTTTATTAGGAAACTCTAAAAATCAGATCAGGAAAACTGTTCTAGGAATTAACAAGCACATGATCCATCCTTTAGCTCCTCTGAGAGTTTCATATACGCCTGCCTGACAGTTATTACTACTTTATACCTTTGTGTAGATAGTGGTGAGCTGAATCTGTTGATCTGACAGCACTTTTCTTGTGCCAGGATGTGGTCAGCTTTTTAAACAGGGTGTATATAAATGTATGTCCCTTGTGCCTTTGTAGTAAACCATTAGTTTCTAGACAAATGTGCTGTAAGTCCCTGCACAGAATTACACAAACTTTCTACCCCTGACAACTGACGACTTAACTCAAACCCCTGGCATAAATTAAAATCAAGTCATTTTTTACAGGATCACTTTCATACATGCTTGTGCAACTCCAATGAGTACTTTATGATGCATTTGTTTCCTTTCCTTATTCACTCCAGGTTCAACAGATAAATCTAAGAATGAACAAAGGCTGAATAAACTGAAGATTTGTTTAGTGAAAGACAAACAGAGTGTTCCTGGAACAAAGACTTTTTTTTCTCAACCACGCCCACATGAGAAAAAAGAAATCAAAGTAGACCAATCCCTAATAAAATGCAAGCTCAGAGAAGAACTGTTTTTTTCTTCTAGCAAAATCTAACATGTGCCTTTTAATAGTGGGCTTAGTGTATATTGCTGAATATTTTTCATAAATATGATTGGAAAGAGTTTACTCTTAGGAGGAGCAGAGATCAAACTGTGGATCATAGTCCATTAAAATCAAGAAAAACAACATAATTTCTAAAAACATTTAACTGAGATCTTAAAAAAACGAGATGCTGTATTTCTGAATCTCATTTTAGCTTCAAGAGAGAGAACACGGGCAAAGATAATACCTACAGTACGTCGCCTGTAAGGCTCAACTGAAATTACTCTAATCCCATGCTTATATCATAATTGTGTGTTTTAATAACCCCCTTCAATGCGAATTTTTCATTTATTTATATATTTCAGGGCTGAAAACAGAGAAACTGTAATTAGGAGGCAAGGTTCCACCCCTGCCTTCCTAGCGCTGCCTATATATGTATAGATGTAATCCAACAGTTCCCTTTGTGAGGGGTAAAGAGAGCTGGGATTTGGCACAGCCTGGCATTTATGTTGGATTACATGTTCTTCAAGTTGTCTTTGTAAGTAAGAGATGCATGAAATGCCAAACACAATGAATCTATGCAAGAACTGACTTTTCAAATCAGCACAACCATTTTTAATATGTAACGCAAGACAATTAAAAGCCCCAAAAGAAAAAAAAAAAAAAAAAAGCCCACTAAAAGCACAAATTCCTAACAAATCCATCTAGAGCCAGAACTATTTACACAGAGAGCAGAGAAATACAAAACTGTAACTCGCTTTTTGTTTGCTTGTTTCGGAAACATCAGCCTATAATGTTATTGCTAACTGCCATAATCTACTCTCAACATCAGTAAGCAGTTTTTTTCTTTAAAAAGACCTTCACACCAGGATTTTATAGAGCTTGATGGAAAAACTATGCATGTTCCTTCCTGTACCTAATTACCTCAACTGCAAAAGCTGCCAAGTATTTTGCCCTTTAGTTCTTTTAATCGTATTAGTGCAAATGCATTTGGATGCCAACAGAAACAAACATTTAAAGATTTTTGCTTAAAAGATTCCAAATATGTACGAGGCTGGTGCTAGGAAAGCACACTCCACTCCTTCCCAGAAAGCACAGAGTTATTTCTGCGGAAGAAATATGAATTTGTGCCTCTTGTAGGACTAAATGTCTAGTTTCGACCCAATTTAAGTAAAATAATGTCAATATGAACTGCTCTCACAATGATTTATGCTACCTTCTGTTACTTTATTACATTAGACATTCCTTTCTCTAAGCTTTATACTTTTCGCCGTGCTCCTAGCAACCACATAAAGGCTGAGCACCAACTTTACACGCCTGGCACCCTTCCAGGCTCGACTGTTATTGATAATTATATTGAAGTTTCAATTTAATTGCTACTCTGTTGTGACACAGAATATTTTTTGTAATTAGGCATTTCCCATTTTCTGTCCATTCATTTTTTGTATTACTGAAAATGATTTTCTTTCCCCAGAAAACATAAGCAGAACAATGATACAGATAAGGGTATGTACATCTGTTACTATCATTACCAACAAAGTAATGTGAAGGGAAGAAAAAAAAAAAAAATAAAGGAAAAAAAATTGTGAATATAATTTCTTGGAAGGTAATTTTCTTTTCAGTTTAAGTGCTCTTATTCTTCTTACAGTTACTCAATGATTTCCTGTTCTAATTACAAGACATTATACAGAAAGTCATTTTTAAAAAGGAAATGTACTAGAGAAGGAGGCTAAATAGCGTCACACGCTTGGTATGGTTTGAAATTCCAAACTTTTGCGTCTCTTATCAATTCGCTGCTCTACCTTTGTGCAGTATATTCTACCACAAATCTACCATCTCTTCCGAGGCAGTTAACACAAATGTATACATCAAAGAGGAAAACACACTTGCAGTTAAACTGCAGGCAAAAGAAAAAAAGAAAATCTTTTTTTTTTTTCCTCCTCACTGTAGCTAGTAAATTGGAGGCAAGCCAAGCCTAGGAGTGGAAAATATTAAAAAGTTAAAAAAAAAAAAAAAAAGAAGAAAGCTTGATTAAAAAGCGAGCGAAGAGATATTCAGTTCTAAATCTAAATGAATAAGCCACAAACTATTTCATAAAAACATACTGTGACGTAAATTACACATCAGTATTGCACTGTTGTGGTTATTTTGAGAAATGGTTTGTACTGTAAGTCAGCTGGTAAAACCCCACCCTTAATGATTTTGTAATTCTCCATACAGCAATCAACTGGAGCAGTCATGAAATTGCCAAGAAGGAAAACAGACAGAGCTGTAGAGAGTTTGTAATAAAAAGATAATGTACTTTTAACATAACAGAAGTAGAAGATTGGTTTTATTAACTAAAAAAACTACTTAAAAGGTCCCAGGCTTGCCATTCGTTTTGATAAATGTTAACACAGATCTTCATAAGATAAGCAATGGAAGTATCAGGGGAACCAGATAAAATGGGACAATGCTTTGGTGTGTGGGTAGCAAATTGAGCAAGGGAGTTATTTGGAATATAGAGTGAAAATGAAGGAAGTTGCAGGGCTCTGTCCGTCAGGCTCCTCTCCCGCACGGTGCCCTCGCTGCTCTGCCTTCTTTCATTACCCTCAGTTACTAAGGGGGTCTCCCAGAGGATGCGCATATCACAATTAGTTTATCATTGCCTGTATGCATCGCTTTGACCATATCATCAATATATAGCAGACACAGAGGCAACAGAGGATCCATCTGGATGCCCAGAGGGACTGGGAACGGCACAGGTTAGCTGTGCTGGGTGAACATGGCTGTGACTCCCAAGATGAGACATCTCTTGACGATTTCAGGACAGCGTTCAGGTGTCACTGCCCTCCCAAGACCCTCAACACCTCACTGGAGCACACATGATGGGACTCGCTTCATCTAATAATGCAGTTTTAGTCTACAACAGTTGTGCAGATCCTTCTGTAGTCAGAGAGATCTCCTTCCAACCTCCTGTTTTGTAAGACATGGACTCACTCTCTGGAGCTACTACTCTCTCATGAATGACAACTAGCTTAGTCTCGAGGCTTAACTTGCAGATCAAATTAAGTGAGTGAAATGAATTCCACCCAAGTGACAAAGCAGTCTGCCCTATGCCAAAGCAGTGGTCCAAATGCGTGCTAAAAAATCCCCTCCCAGCTGATACACTTGCCATCAAGATAAAAAAGGTTCAACTCAGCTGTGGCAACAGACTTTGACTCCTCCAGCTCTTAAGACAGGATCCAGTTCTCCTTCCCTTGTTCTATTCCTTTGGCAAGGACTTTCTGTAGTACAGGTATGAACACACACAGGTGTAGATGAGACAAAGATGTGCGTGGCTGGCCCTTCAAAACCAACGGCTGCAGGTCAGACAGGCTCTTCATATCTCAAAGACAACCCAAAGGGAGATAGCACAGCTTCCCAGCAGACAGAAACGTACTAAACAATTACCTAAAAACTCCGAACCTCTCAAAAAGTCCAAAAGCAACAGAAACAGCAGAACAATGAAAGAGTAGCCAGGAGGAAGAACAAAGTAGGTCTTTATGATCTGAACACCTTTAAGAGGAATCGTGCAATAGGAACACCTTCCCATATCACCATCCATTCACAACCTGCCAAATAACCCCAAATCATACCTGTATAACTGCAGCTGGCCAAGAAGCAACGACAGTCATCACCTACATCCCTGGTACTCTTGTGAGAGAAAGGGTATCTCTCCCAATGAAGTAACCTTCATGGGAGAATCGTCTGGCTCCTTGCTTGACCTCTAAGCATGCACAAGGCTAAGAACCCCAGTAGGAATCGACGTCCCTTTGCACCAGGCTGCTGTGATCTAGGAGCAACAGCTGAGGAGTTCAGGTAGCTGCATCATCATCACAAACCTACTTCTGCATGCTCTAGCACACCAATCCATGCTCCAGTGATCAGGGAAGACTTACCAAACACAATTCTTCCAATCCACCTTGCCTTTTCATTCCCCCAGTCTTTGTTCACTCTAATAATGCCACTCGGTGTGCCTTGGCGGGCTAATTAATCACAAGACCTAAAAATGTTAATCTAAGAATCATATGTCTCTCACAGATAAATGCAAATACCGTAAAGATTTTAGCCCCATGAGATGGGACAGGAAATCTGTGTTTTTGAGCTTAAATAAATTTGGGTAAATTATGGACACAACAGGGATACCGCTTTGTTGGCAGGACCCAGGCTACTCATCCTTGCTCTGAGAACCCCCGTCTATTTGAATGCTAATGCAATCAAGAACAAAGGCAACGTGTTGCAGGATACAGAACACAGTGATTACATTTATGTTTACCAGATAATGATGATGTTAACAAGTTGCCTGTAATTCTTAACGTGGACGTTTGCCTGCCTGATTTTGCTTTTAAATTGATCAAAAGGCAAAAGCTATTTCTGCCAATATAGAGAATAAAATATGCAGCCTTTCTGCATGTATCAGATATTGCTTTCCTTGTAAGAAGGAGACAGAGCTAATTCTCAGAATTTTGTGCCACTTCCCCAGCCCTCCGTTTTCTGTCACAGTGCCAGCAGAGCATCAGCCATTCAAAGAATTCCTAAGATTAGTTTAACATTTGAAAGAAAGAGAATACTTACAAATCTACTGGAGATTGAAACTACTGTTCAACCCAACAGCAATACAGTCATTAAGAAAAAAAAGAAAAAAAGACAGCACCATCTAATATGTACTTAAAGCACATGGCTGAAGAACATTTTACAGTCAGTGATTTGGATCTGAGTTGTTCTAGTCCTACTTAACGGGGATGAAACCAAGTATGTTGATCAATGACTGACAGTGTGTCTGTATAATCACATCTTCCATAATATTTATCTCGTTAAATCACTTTGAATTCAAACCATAAATCCAATTTTTGAAGACGACGAAGAAATGTAATTCTGAAAAAGTTTCCAACCAGGCATTCAACATCCTTTTTCAGACCCTAATCCAATATTCAGCTCCTCATAACTGCAGCTCCTACTCTGTGCTCCCAGGATCCTCCTGCGCCTTAGGAAGCAGGTTTATGAGGTGTCTCTGGACTCAAAACAAGAGTGACTGACAATCGTCATTTCCAGCTTTTACATAACCCTTCCATCCACAGGCCTCAAACTGCTTTACGGAGATGAGTAAAAATTATTATCCCCATTACACAGAGAGAGAAACTGAGACAGAGAGAGCTTAAGGGATTTATTCTACAGCACCAAGCAATTTAGTAAGGGAGAGAGCAAACAGGCCAGGCAGAAATCCGTGTTGAAGGGATTCCTGGGTGAGAGTTTCCTAAGTTTCCTCAAAAGGCAAGTGGCCGACTCTGGCCACCCGTCAGCCTGCCTGCCTCCACCAGAGACAGGCAATGGACACGCCGGGGGCTCTGTGTTGAGGATTCTCTCCTACCACAATTGTTTTTCCTGTCCCGCACAATCCCAGTCACTCCTTCACCTTATTTAGGGGCTGCCCAGCTGGGATTACCTTCCCCCTTCCTGGAGAGTTTGCAAAGCAGCAGTTCGTCCTCCCGCGGAATGGCAGGTGACTGCCGTAACGATAGCTGGAGGAGCACGAGAAAAGCGAGCTGATGCTGGCGATGTGGCCAAGCACAGAGCTGGGCTGTGAAATCGTCTCCCTATATCCCAAAATTTCCTTCTCTCCTTATTTATTCCTCAGGTCACAGGCATGGGCCATCCCATGTCCAGCCAGCCATGGATGGCTACAGAAAATAACTGATATAAAAGGTTTTTAAACTGCCCTATTAGCTTTCTAAAGCAGATGGAGATGGGGGGAAGGGGGAGATTGATTGTAGAAGGGAGCACATGCTGCCTGTCCTCTTGAATGTTCTGGGTCATGTGGACCATTCAGGTTGAATGTGCATCAGCTTTAAAACAAGTATTTATCCTGGTTGTCGTGGTTACTGATAAGCAGCTTCAATTCTGCTGATAACAAAAAGAAAAAAAAAGAATTAAAAAGGGGAGGGGGGCTGAAAACATAATTTGGTAATATGACGAAGCCAAGAAGAGGAATTAAATCACATTAAACAAGGCAATTGTACTGTAAATGGCTCTGCTTCTGTATTTGCTTTTAAATCATCTAAGGCTCTAACATGGCAGCTGCTTCAGTTTTAACAAACAAACAGTAAAAATCCCTTTTAATAACGAAAGGAAATAATGATATACTTTGCTTTAGCTGAATTCAAACATAATTTAATTTTTCCTGAGGTGAGATTTGCACAGGGAACAATCAGATAATAAGTGTTATCATTCTCATAGACAAAACTGAACCAGCACTTTGCAATTCAAAGTGCTATTTAATGCACCGTTTTCAGCAATCTCTGAACACCATCCAACATACCACTGAACTACGCTTCAGTACTTACACATAAAGCCTGATCCTGCAAATACTTGAGCATGGGAGTTATGCTACAAACACAAGTACTTCTAGTGCTGCTGTGGCTGAAGTTACACATTCCCTAAAGTGCCTTCATGAGAGGGGTCACATCCAGTAACTCTTCCTACAACACCTTCTCATTATCTTGATTATTATTACTATGATTATGTGTCCTGGTCTGCCTTTCTTCTGAAGTAGAGCACTGCACAGAGAAAATACCGGAGAATTAAAAACTCTGCTTTCGCAGAGAAACACACAACTAGAGTGGTTGGCAAGAAAGAGGCACACATTTTTACACGGGTGACAATTAACCACTGGAACAATGAGCCCAAGGACCTAACAGGTTCCCTAATCCAGTGCTCAAGACTGAATCTTTTTTCCTGAAGTTATTCTCCAGTCTGATGAGTTTTAAACTGTGGTCTGTGCCGGAGAGGTCCACAACAAATCCGTACTTGCTTGGTAAAATTTTAAGGCATGAAAACCAGAAAGAAAATTGAAAGACACTGACACTTAAAACTGAGTTACTGGGCTTAATATCAGAGTAACTGGGTCTCCTGTTGTCTCCTCTCTCACGCCTGCACACCATTCAAACACAAATGAGAGAGAAGCATGCGCAGCCATACTTATAAGGGACTGTTACACCACCTCCACGTGGCAGAATCAACCGCCTTCATTTTCCATTGCCCCCAAAAGTATGAGTCAAAAGCCTTATCTTGGTGTTTCACACGGGGCCCTTTCACTATCATTCTGAAAATTCGGAGGAACTGTGCCCTCCTCGAAATAGCAATAGCAGAAGCTGCCGGCCCCAGAGCTGTGACATCAGGGGTGGAGGGTGGAAATGGTCCAGTGATTTAAACAGTCAAGCTCTGCTTTTGACATTTATGCCCTCTTTGAAACCCTTAATGAAGTAACAGCCCCGTTAATTCTTGCAGGGTATTTAGTACACATAAAAACTGCGTTATCTACTATTTACAATTTACTACACACAAGCAGTATCTGGCTTTGTATAAAAATAACAAGCTCACTGTAACCCTCCGCTCCCTAACCATACTGCTGATTTCTTTGACACATGGAGAAGTGAGAATAATTACATTTTACTGAGTGCGTCTCATTACACTGATTTAAGTAAGATTTCCAAAGCTGCAAAAATATGCTTTTCGATTTCATTTGTTTCTAGCAATTCACTCAGAAGACAGTTAGTAAAACCTTCAGAAATCATCATCAATATGGACAAAAATTCTACCCTTCTCATGTGGACATTTGACAGAGGGATAATAGGGTCTAGAAACACCACAGTCAGACGTTGCTTTTCTATTTAATGTTTCCTTCTGTGCCAAACATAATATAACAGACAAGTGTTAGAGAGACATGCAGGGGGGAGCCTGAATAGAGAGCTTTAAAAGAGGTCCTTAATAGAGAAGCTGTATGCTTAATCTTCAACAACATTCAATGGCAATTTATTTGCAGCCATTTTCTCATGTAACCTTTCACATGGGAGCAGGTAAGATAGAGCACAAGACAATTTGTCAACTGCCAGATATGAACAAAAGAAACCATTTTTAATAAGCTTCAGCGGCCCCTTCTATTTGTTTTGCAACATGTTAATAACTTTTTTGGAAGCCAATCAAAGACAAGAAGAGAAAAAGAAGTCAAGCTGGGAAACAAAAACCACAGTTAAAGAATTTTACAGATAAACTTGTGTTATCATCTGCAGTGTAATAATGCTTAAATCCAGGAGTGGCACAGAATTAGAATCAGCATGATGCCATTTTTTTTTTATTTTTTAAAAAAAGCAATTACAAAAATGCTAGTGACATATATTTTTTCCTAAGAATTTGCTGTCCTTTATCTCATGCCAACGTAGTACATACCTGTTCCCCAATACAACCTTACTCTGATTCTCCTCCTTCCTGGTGACGAGGTGAAACTCAACATGAGGACTACTGTGAAGAAAGGAGTTGCCAAACTCCAGGCCACTGACCCAACTCCTCCACACCACGCTCCTCCGGCTACTCAGGGAGTCTTACCTCCTAAATGAACTTCTGATGTTGCACTAAATAACCCCCAAACCGTTGCTCTGAAAAACAAACTAAATGTAGCTTCAATAGCTGTTACCAGTATAGGAGTAAGTCCATGGCTGCTCATTTAATTCAATTCTCTATCACAACAAAGTAGATTCATATTGAAGAGGAGCAATAGGAAGAAAGTGTAAAGGAAAAGGGAGCTAATGTACTCCTCCGTCTAGGATACGAGGACCATAACCTGAGCATTATGGAGGACAAGATGAGCAAACCAACTGTGCTGACGTTCAGCAATGCCAGAGCTTTCCTGTGTGAGCAGGGTCCTATCATAAGGTCTTTCTGTGGCAGAGTCTCATTTCTGTGGAAAAGGAATCAGTCACAGGCATGTGAGAGCTTGTGGGTCAGTTGCTCCTGATCCCTTCTCCTTCCTGCAGGCACAAGAGGAGGTGCAGAGAGCCTCCTCAAAGAGGTATCTACCGATACCTGTGCCAAAAGGTTTCTGCAGAGCTAAGGTTCAACTCTTGGACCAAATGCTCACACGAGCCCGCAGTCCCATTTCTAAGGAAAGTGGCTTCTGGTACTGAAGAAAAGTCAGAGTGCCCAAACAGGGAGGCATCAAAATCCCAGCAACATAAACTGAAAAATCTGATGAAGTGTTAAGCAATTTCATTAATGTTATTAAAACGTAGAAAATTCCCTTGGAAAATTTCACACGGGCTTTCCTGTCTTGTTGCACATTACTCATGGCCCAAGAGACGCGTGAGGAGCAACTGGAGAGAAATAACGCTTCTCTCCAGTCAATTTGGACTGAGTCCTAGTCTCACTGGTAGAAAGACCAGGCTTGTGGGCTTCACTGAGAAAAGGGCTGGGTCCTTTGAACTAGATTATTATGGCATCTGTAAGAGAGGTACAAAAGTATATGGTGAGAGAAGATGCACCACAGAACAAAAAGAGCTGACAGCCAAATGACAACCCTTCTTGTTCCAATGATGACAAGATGCACAGCCTTCAGCAGACACACACCTGCAGAGTCCTATCCCCCAAATTAGATTTTGCCTTCTGAGGGCTTTGCAGAGAAGTCTGTTACCTGGTGAAGGAAAAGAATACAAGCATTTGCTCTTCAAGAAAGAGGAATGGCCTTTTGAATAAGAAAGGGCTCCATGCGATGGGAACCAACCAGTCCAGCCTCATGCTCCTCCTGAGAACTAATACAGGATTTCTCTTCCTCTTCTTCAGGACCAGGAAACTATTCCTGGAGAAGAGAAGCCGTGCTACCTGAATTATCTGAAAAGGCCTCAGGTGGAGGCAGGGTGAGAAAGGATTTCAGGACAAGTTATGCCTATGAGCTGAGGAGACGAAGCAAGTATCCTCCCACTCTTTTCTCTAGGCAAACTCTCTTTCCAAGTTTTCAGCGAGAGAGTTGGTCTCCAGTAAATCTGCACAGGAAGGGCCCGGCAGAGCACTGCCAATCTTCCAGAAAACACCCGTCTGCTTGTGCTTGGCTCCTGACCGGCTTTGGTCCGACACCCAGCAGAGAGGAGGGCTCCCAAGTAGAAAACAATCCTTATGTACTATCTACTAGTCTGGAACATGCTCTAATAATAGATAGTACTGTCTATTTCAAAGCACTTAATGGACACTAATTACTCCTCAGGGCATTCCTATAAGGCAGGTAGATAGATAAGTATTATTTCCCCTGTTTTACATATGAAATAACCTCATCAGAGATGTTCTGACTTGCTTAAGGCCACCGAATGAGTCACTGAGCTCAGCTCTCAGCAGGTCCTGGCTCTCAGACCCGTGCTCAGACCTCTCAGCCATACCTCCTTCACAAGTGCAAAATCTTCATTTCAAACGTGGAGGGAGAGAGGAAAGAAGATCAAGGAGGGGTGATAACACTGGGAAAAAATACTCTCTAGGAAAGGAGCTTCCAGAAGAACGACAAAACAGAGCCTTGTATCTACTGAACGCTAGATACCAAATCTAGGACAAGGAGAGAGATGAAAAACAGACTGATACAAAATTGTAAGAGTTTTTGTTATATACTCTCTTCAAGCAGTCACAGCTGTTTATTGTGATTTGTAATCACTGCTAATGTCAGTTAAATAGTTTTAGACTCCTCATTTCTAGCATGGCCACAAGTGTTAAAGAACGTGCAAGGGCCACAGGCAGCAGTCCTGGACACACAGAATATATACACTTAATACCTGTGTGTAAGTTACATACCCACACGCACAAAGTTACACTGAGGTGTTGTTCCACGCTAGAGACCTTTGTGGCTTTACACACCACGCTGCCCTGGTAGTCAGGAACACATAAATGATGGATTTTAGATCTCCTTGGGAAAGAGCAGTAAATGGTTTCAGCCACCATTTGCGAACAGCCAGAACCCACAAGACACCGGGTATTAAATGGCACACGCTTCCCCGATCCAACAGCGTGCTGTACCTCCCACTACTTACTCCTCTCGACCAGTGAAAAGCAGGCTGGGCAGATTATGCCCTAAACTTTTAAGACTCCAAATCTAATACACATGTTTTTCACATTCCTGAACATGCCTCTCAGTGACACCTTCCCTTCCACCCCCCAGCTCCCCATCCCAGACTCCTCGTGCTCCCCATGACCACACTGTGTCCCTGTGCATCCAGGGATCACCAGCACCAGGTAGCTGCAGCCTGCCGCTCGCTCCCTGGGAATGCCTGCCTCAGGCACCCGGACTGACTGCTGCCAGTCACAGGCTGCCAAGCCTAACCTCAGCCCGGCAAGGGAATGGGATCACCTTTCTCTCCTTTCTGTCGGGGAGAAGGCTACACTGGCGTGTACCCCCCTGTTCATACAGGCAGGCCAGTGATGTTTCCTCCATGGCAACATCCCAGCACCAGCCAGGATGGAGGACCCTGTGGTGCAGGGTGCTGCATGGACCACTCGTATTCCAGAGAGGGGCTGCGAGCGCCAACACACACGGGATCCACGTGGAGACAAGAGAGTAGCAGTACTGACCATACAAGTCCCACATTTCTTATTCCAGACACCCCTGTCAGTGCGTTTCTGACTCTCTACACAATCAAGTGAACCAGGGTCCTTGAAAAAGTGAACGCAGTGTGCCAATCCCCCAGAACATTCACTAATTGTTTGTGCTAAAAATAATCTTAATTTTTGCTTCTACGGGATTCAAGGACCAATCTCCAGCAACTACAGGCTAGGCAAAACATTACTTTTCAGAGGGGAAAGAAGTTATTGTATTTACACAGTGCATTATCAATCTCAAATGGTGATGTTTAAGCACAAGTTTGATGAACTATATGCAGCATAATACAGCTGCTTTGCATTTTGATTCCTTTATTTATAGACCACGCCAAATTAATAACTCAAAAATGTTGTTTCAGGCAAAGTAATGGACACACAATAAAACTATTCATTTCCTCAAAGGTCACTCTAGGAGAAGCATACATTGTTTAGAAGCCTACCAACAATGCTATTGTTCCAAAGAAAAGTGAAAATATATAATAAGCAGTTAGTGCCTATATCTGCATTGGAGACCCTACGCTAATTTAAAGTGCAATCTTAAGGCAATCAATCATACTCTAAAATTACTTCATTTTCCAAACTGTTTACACTTTTTAAGTTACAAATCCACTTTCTGCTATTTCAACTCACGATTTACAGCTACAGATTTAGCCTGCCTTGGCTTGCTGCCAAACTCTAGTCATGAGGGAGCTAATGATCTGAACAGATCAGTGTTTTATAATGGAGAAAAGCGCATGTAAATTTCCAGCATGTCTGCAAGTAATCAAGGCATGCTGACTATAAATGAGGCGGCCTCACATTTATTTTAGGAGAAATATCTTAAAGCCCCACTTTTTATCCGGGCCAACAACAAAAAAAATTTTTTTTAAAAAAATAAATTCCTTTTTAAAAGGTACTCCAAGTTTATTCCAAATGATTCTAAATGAAACTGCCAGGCAAACAATACGTTAAAGAATAGTACAATAGCTAATTTCCTTTAGTGTTTCTATCTCGACCAGATCATATCCTTATCATGGCAAGCTGGAACATTAAACTCTCTAGTTCATGGAATCAAAACACAAGAGTGCTTCATATTACATTATAGAAAAATGAGCCATTCCCTACAAACAAGGTCAGATTTCTGGAATGCCAAAGGTCTACATTTAAACAGAGCTGGGAGGAGGGGAGGCTTTGCCCACTCCGCTCTCTAAAAAGCAGTGGGAAACTAGACCAGCAATTTAAATTTGTTTTAATAGCCAAAATGGTAGAAGGAGAGCAAGAAGTCTCTTGGGAGATGATACTTAAATTAAGTAGGATCTTTATTGTTTCATTACAGCGGCATAGCCAAATAATGACTTTGTGTTACTGTACAAATAATGCCGGATCCTCATTTTCTAGCGGAAATAATTACTCTATTCTATCATTTTCTGCTTATCATCAACCTACACCCCCCTCTCCATATAGGCAAAGGGTTGTGGTAGGTTTGGGGCTGGACCCAGAGAAGTTTCAGATTTTCTCTTGTTTTTAAAGGCCATACCAAGGAGGCATATTCTGACCCAAAAGTGGCTTTAAGAATGGAGCTATAAATATTCTTGTGTCGTACTTCATGAAATTCAATCCATCATGATGGATATTTCTGTTATAACATTATTACATGCCTAAACTCAATTGTATAATTGGATAGGGCCAGAAACAATAAGCTGGCATTGCTTTGTTACAGCACACTACAGCTTTAAAATACCTGTAATCATAAATCAACATAATTATTTGAAGTTCTGTCATGAAGCAGAACAGGAAAAGAAAAATTAAAACAAACTAGCTAGTAAAGGATCTCATTTTACTTTCTGGAGACTGAAAGTTTTTACCAGCTTTGAGTCTCAGCACCACTACAACTGGGAAAGTCTTTCTCCTTTCTAGGTTGAAAGGCACCTCCTCCAGACGGATTTTGCTTCCTTACAGCTTTCCAACACAACCGGCAGGGCTGCACTGAGGACTCTCACAACTCTGTAGTATGATGGATCATCTGCACTGCAGCCGCTGAGACCAGGGCAATGGGGAGCTGGGGCTGGAAGAGACAAAGAGACCCGAGCTCCCCACAACCAGCCAAACCCCTGGTGGGCCACGGGTTCAGGGGCCGAGTATCAGCCGTTGCTGCTGGGGCAGCTGGTCATGCTAGGAGCCCTGGAAAGAGATAGCTGAAGTCCCTCCTTGCTGTGGAAGCAGAGTCAACCGAGCATTTTTTATCCCAGCTTGTGAAATATTTTTCTCCTCATCCACACAAAATAATTTACCAACTCCTGCACTTCTTACCTCACCACAGTCAGGAACAAAACTAACTGACCCTTTCTTGCTCTTTTTCTACGCTCAGGACACATAAGCAAGAGCCAGGGGACAGTTTTGATGGACAGTCCCTGGATTTGAAGGGCGTTTGCTGCATGTTGGTTTATTTTTAATTATTGCTAAGTAACTGCCATCAGCAGCTGGCCCTTGGGAGACCACTGGCCAGTTGAGGCAGAGGACAGAGCAGAGGTGAGCACACATGCCCTCCAGTGCCTCCCCCCAGCGTATGAAAACACCACGTATTGCTTTGGGATGGGCTGCATCATGCTACTGTAAGAGGCAAAAGCACTGACAGTGGCTGAGGAATTTCTTCCCTCCCCTCACCTACAGTTACGCAACAGTTCTCCAAATCTCATCTCCACCTACCTTCCAGCCATGCACAGCTTCATGCTAACTGGAGGCACTGGGCTACAGCATGACTGAAGTTAATATTAAAACATGGATTCCTCCTACAACTTCACTGAAAAAAACCCATTGCATTTACAGGGACAGAGATCTCCAAGAACCTTCTTGTTCTGTTTTTCTTGCTGCTATTACATTTTTTTTTTTTAATTCTCTTTTTCTCCCTTCTTCCTATTTTGATCTTTGTAGGTCTCAAACAATGTATTTTATTACTTCTGATACTTATGTGAAGAATATTAAGTCTTTCATAAAGACCCTCTTTTGGCCAAGTGCTTTATGGGTATCAGACCTCAGCAACATTTACAGCGGTATGTATACACACACACATATATTTGCAGTTTCACCACAGATGACTACATGTATATACACACAGAATAAATTAAACAATTACTGTAACATGATTAAAAACTTTACTTTCTCAAATTTTCAACTTTTACTCTCACACACTGTGACATAAATTGGAGAGCAGCTGAAAATAGGTAAGACCTGAATTTTGTCAGTCAAAGAATAAAAGGAAGAAAAACCCCTTTCATTCTATCTAAAAGAAGTAAAAAAAAAGGTGAACAAACAGATTTGGGGGGGAAGAAGCAAGTCAAGTCAAGCTCAGCAAAAATTTCTAAAAGATGAAAACAAGTATAAATAAAAAGAGGAGATATAAATAGGGGATGTGAACAATTCTCAAGAACAAAAAAGCATTTGATATCATCAGAGTTGGTGTCACAGGGTGGCTATTAACCAGCATAAACATTCATTTTCAGTCCCACTGAGTCACCCAGAAAAGCTGGCTCTCAAATAATGAGGCTGATGAAGCCTGAGATCCAGTTCTACTTTTCTTTACTCCAACTTGGAACTGTTGCACAATTACGATACAGAACGTCAGGATACGATAAACAGAACTGAAAAAGGGAAAGAAAACAATTTTTTCCCCTACAAGTCAGGTTCAGTGCTTTTGCCTATTAAAGTAACCAAATATGTTTCTCTCTGAAATCAAAGCCAAAAGGCAGCATGCCAGGCACAGTTAACAGATAAATCAATGTTCCCGAAGGGCGGGCTTTTTTGTTTTGGGGGCTTTCTGCCTGACAACAATCTTGTGGCAAGCAAACAGAACACCCACCGCACATCTTGTCAATCTACTCACATTAAATGGGGAAGGAAACGTGAATACTTTTGAAGATCTAGACACTGTTTGGAAAAACTTCATGTTCTAACCTCCCTGTCAAAGGTCATGGTATTCATAACTACGAAGTCTGCAGCTATTGTAAAGCTCACTGCATATAACGTCTAATTGCAGTTAATTTATCACTAAGGTCACTGTATACTAGCTGGGAGTTTGTAAACAAGAATGAATCACAGGTTTCATTTTTGTGTCCCTTTCAGACTGGAAGACCTAACAGTTTCCTGTTCCAACATACAAAATAGTATTGCTTCTATAAACCTACTCGCGTCTCCTTGCCAGCAGTTTCCATTTAATTAAACTGACAGCAAAACAGGGCCCTTGCTAATGTGATCCAGACCAGTTCGCCTTCAATGTAAATTCTCAGGCATGAAATTACATCTGAAACAGACACAATAATCCCTCTATATCTTAGTCATAAGTTTAATCTATACTAAAATAACATTTTCTTTGTCTATATTGAAGTCTGGTTTAGAATTCAGTGATCTTTTCTTCTTTTCCCAGTTAAAGTTCAGGGAATTATTCAACTTCCATTCACCTTACAGTCAATTCAGAATTTTCTTCTTGCCTGTAATTTATACATTCATTGTTGGTTTCTAGGTCACGGGTAGCAAAACGATCTCGCATGTGAGAAACCAGATTTGGGACCTACTTCAAACTTTCACTTTCTGGAAACGACATAGGCTGGTAGCACTATAAAACTAGTTCACAGCTGCTTATAGCAATCTAACTTGCCTAAGCCAACAGCCTGATCTTTCACACAGATCCTTGGGTCAACTAGCTGTAAAGAACAAAGCTGAAGATTTATAGGTACCTTCCATAAAATGAAGGTGGGGTTGTTTGTTTGTTTAATGACCCACAACACTTCATTCTCGTCTAGTCATTCTCATCACTACTCAACTGATGCACTAATTCCTACAATGCTCAGAAGAACAGAATATGCAAAAGCATAGTTACTTATGGCACAGTAACCACGGTGTTCATGATGAGCAACTCAATAAATTGCAGGGTGCGTTTATGCCAGATGCAAGCGAGATAGGAATTTCTGAGAGACACAAAGCATTTTGTTCCTGGCCCATGGGTTGCCTCTTCCTGCAACAGCACCAGGACAAGCCTGGGAACGCTACAGCCTCTCTGCAATTCAAGTCTGTGATATCAGAGGGCTTTGAAAAACAGGGAGGGATGGTATCCAGAGAGCAAAATCTGGAAAAGTCACAATTAGTAGGGGAAGGGCAAATAACCGATCTTTCTTACCCAACCCAGCATGTGCCACAGCGAGGTCCCCACTGTGGCTGCCAAGTCACACCTTTCCACTACATAGGATGAAGAAGCTTTATCTTGGTCAGTTAAACCGTGATTGAAAAAACACTTTCTCAAACTCCCAACTTCACAACCAAGTCCAGGAGTGATCTTGGAGAAGCTGCTCTTCTTTGCTGCTCTGTGGATTCCTGATGCTGGAAGAGTGCATCACCTGAGCTCTGCTGCAGCAGGTCTCCAAGCTCAAGGGGAATTACACAACACTTAGCCAGCAGCATGTAATGATACACCAGGACATTCATTTTAAGACACTGTGGCAGGATGGCCTGAGCTTCAGATTGCCTAGCAGTGACTGTCACCTCAACAGTTTGATCCTGGAAAGTCGTAGTAGACTTACTATGTGCAGTTACATTTCTTCTGATGCCAGCTATGTAGGCAAACTAATTGTTTTTAAAGGAAAGCTTGAAGCCATTCTGAAGACAGATTTTGCTGTGAAGTTTTAGCACCACCACATCTTCACAAAAAGCTGTATGGTGAGTTCAGATCTAGATATACAAAGCTCTTGTCTTCTGACCAAACTGACAGATGAGGTGGCATAAGAGAAAGACCTGCAAAGAAACCTGTTAAAAAAAAAAGGAAGGAAAGGACAAGCTGTTCCAAGAGCATGACATCCTTGTTATCCTCACTAGACCTGGCCACCTCACGTTGCCAATGTCAAAAAACTGCTTCCGGTTAGATGAACAATTCTTGTTTCTTGTTCACATTCTCATGCTCAACACCTGCATTTTCTGACCACGGAGGAAACTGTCAACAGCTGTGAGGACAGTACCCATAAGGTACCCATTATCCCTACGAGTTTGCAAGTGGGGGAAGCAATGGGAGGGATTTACTATAGTTCTATTGCTGGTACCATGATGCCTCTACATCTCAGGTAGAGATATCAAAATGGTTCCCACACCAGATGAAACTGAGGATTCATTCTAGTATAAATCTGGACTCTGTGTTCAGGCTGTCACACATGAGAGAGCTTCTCGACTTCAGAGTCAGAGGTCACTGACATGGAACTGGTGTCACTTCATCCGGTGAAACGGAATGCACAGGACAAAGAAAGCTGTTGCTGTAGCTACTCCTCCAAGGAGCCTTGTGGCCTATTTTGGTTTGGGCAGCCTGGCTAGTGAGCTGACTGGAAAATGGAGATGGTAGGAAATTCTTATGGATAATTGAGGCAAAGATCTTAATGAGGCACACACAAAACTCCAGTCCTACATGCAATTCACAGAGACACGCTCTGAAGGAAAAGGAGCACCAAAATGGAAACTGCAGTCCCATTTTTCCTATGAACACTATCCCATTCTGTCATGTCTTGATAACCTTCAGTGATAAAGACGAAGTGCCCTGTCAGCTACACAGAGCTCAGAGCGATCCTTACACCACCTGTGACACGCAGGGCATTGTGGAACTGGGCCCAAGGACTTCTGCTTCCTGAGAGTTTGGGCTCCAGATGGAGATGCTATGACCATAAGAAGAACAAGTGACAAAACCACTGTAAAAACGAAAGAAAACTGAACCACAGTGTATTTTCCAAGTTTCTACTCACTCAGCCAAACATGTGCAAAACCTTTAGTTATATGCCCAACTAAAATACCTGCTGTCCAAGAAATGTTACATGACTCTAAGTAAGAAATCTGCCACGTGCCCAGCAAGGTATAAATGATGCTTTTAGACAAATGCACTCAAAATGTTTTCAGAGCAGAGAAAATAAAATTTCCAAGCACTGTTGTCACAATCTTCCTCTTCAAATAAGAACTTTAATTGCATTCTTTTCCTAAAAAGTAGAAAGTGAAGTGCTTATTTAAGAAAACCAGCCATACGCTAAGTAGTCTGACATTCTTGGGAAAAAAAAAAAAAATCATTTGTGCATCAGAAGACAATGGTCAGTCATTAGCATGATCAGAAATCATTACAGGTCCTTCTGGCAACTGCTGTTCTGCTTCACTGTTTGTGAAGGTGTCTTTATTTTAGAAACAACACTTAACAAGTATTCTCCCGTAAAAAGTATGTAAACCTTTTCTTACTGTTATACCGATTTTGTCTACAAGGTGAAGAGGGAAAAAGGGTCTAATACAGAGTAGCAGCCTTTCTTCATCTCTGGTTGTTAAGAATCAGCTCCCTATGCTTCCCCAAGCCAACACAGATGGCAAAGCAGTACTGCTTTGTGCAAACACTGTACACAACTGGCCAGGGATGAGGGAGTGACTCTTCATATTAACTTACATGGATTTGCTGATATGTCTGATCAGTTAAAAGTCTCTCAATGAGGCAGAGAAACTACCAACAGAATAGTTTCACCCTGCTGCAGAGGGTGAAAAATGTTCCTATTCCATTTGTGCAAATATGCTGAGCTCATGTTATCAAACACATGAATTCCTGTCCACACTCTCTGTCTCTCCTCTGCACCCTGCCATCAAAATAGCAGGGACAAAATTGGCCTCATTTCCTGCATATTTCATATAGACCTAAACGTTCTTAAGTATGTTGTCAGGGAATATATTTTAAGGCTGCTATGCTCACATTCGATCTCCTACTCTATGCTTTTAAGATATTAAATAGGCTTTACCCAATAAATCACATGTTTTGTGCCTTGGAATCACATGGTATCTGAAAACACCAAAGGCTAAATCCTGGGCCATTCATATTCATTATATGCAAGTCAGAGGGCCCAGGTCTAAAAAACAAAGTAAAAACTGAGCACCAACCTTCCCTGCAGGGAAGGTTAACAAAAAACCCCAAGCCACACACACCTAAAAACCCCAGTGGTAAGGTAGAAAAGCAGTCTTTATTGCTATCTCCAGCAATCCTCATCTCTGCTCCCATTCCAGCTTTGTACCACCTCTCTCTCGCTCCATCATGGGAGGATCAAAGCTGGAGGTCATGGGGGAGTATGGCCTCGTCACTGACCTTCTCAAGCATCCCAGGCTAGTCTGAAGCCTAGAAAAAATGGCACTGACCACCCAAAACCCAAGCGGGATGATTATCCCGAAGGCTCCTTCCTGTTGAGGGATATAATAGCTGGGTAGGAAGAAACAAAACAACTCAGTCTCTCTCGAAGTTTTTCACAAAAGGCAGCCAGGACATGATTTTTCTGCCTCTCACACTGCTGCAAGGTTTGCCACTGAGCGTCACAGCAGCAAGCCTAAGCCCATGGCACAACAATGAATAGTTACCAAAAGAAAAAGAAATGTTCCTTCAAGTTCTCCCTACCTGAGCTGGAAGGCTCCCCTAAGGGAGGAGTGGAGCAGGCAGCTGAGAGGGCTGAACACCTCTCAAGGGAGCGAGCCCCCTGCCCTCCTTCAAGCTGACCGGTCCAGTGAAATACCAGGAGCCTCCCACACACAAAACTACAGGATCTAATCTTTGATGTTTTACAATAGCACAAAGACAACATATAAAACACATTCAAGAAACATTGTGGGAAACACGCCAGCATTTTAAGGAACATTCCCTTTGGACATAAAGCCTTTTTTAGCCAAACCACTATGATTTTCTTTTAGTGACTCATACAAATGGATTCTGGATTAAGGTTTAAAAATGGGATATTTTCTCTTCTGCTCCTAGGTTCACCTCAAGACATGTGAATGAAAAAATAGCAGTAAGAATATTAGGCTGGACTTACATTCACCAACAGACACTAAATAGGGATCTACTAAATTTGTAAAGCTCAGCTGAAGTTTCAAATATATAATTCTGAAAATGCAATTCCTCCTCAAGACGGGCTGGGCAAGGATCATAAAACTATAAAAAGATACTTTGTCCCTAAAGATTGCAAGAAGCTAATCATTAGCCACCCACTTATAGTGTTTACCTTTTTATTACATTATTCTGGTATTTTTCCTTCACAGGGACCTACTCCTTATTTCTACCATATGGGTAACAAAAAAGATCCACGGCCTCTAGGCAAAGTGTTTTTAAAGACAAAGACATTTGCTGGATTAAAAGCAAACATACAAACAAGGTGTACATAAATTTGTGTTTGACTACTGTTGGGTATCTGGTATGGCACGCATTTTCTTTGGAAAATTTTTCTTCCAGTTTTTTATACAAATGACAGTAGAATATGTACCCAGCAGCAAAATGAGAGAACTAAATTTAAAACGCACTTTCAGACCACTCTCATTTTTTTCTTTTTAACTTCTCTTTTCCAAGGCGAGAGGGGAGGAGGGAGCTTGTACTGATGTTTTGAAGTACTGTAAGTTCTTTTGCCTTTTAACAGAAATATGTAAACAAGGTGTATGACTGTAGGGTAATGTTCTAGTCACAAAGCATGCAAGAGCCAGAGTAAAGCTATTTAAAGAATGGAGTATTCAATTCCTGAGGCCAGATGCTAGTATAAATATGAAACTATGTTCACACTGCAGATTAAATTATTTTTAGTTTCTGCATTTGAACTGCCAAAATTATTTGGGTTGGGTTTTTTTTAAACTGTACCTCAGAACTTATGGGGCCACATTTTTATGTATCTGAACAGAGTATTAAAAACATAAGCGTAAAAGGACTTTTTCAGCTATTTTCTCTGTGCAACAAAACTGGAAGTGTAGAGTGACAAACACTGTCACAAATAAGGGTCATTCAGGGAGTAAGAAAACTAAAAATAAAGATGGAGCTGAAACATTCGAGATTCTTGAAATAGATTTTTATAGTACCTTATCATTTAATTTTCATCCCACAAAGCTTTTAATTTGGAAATACTCAGTGTGAAAGAAAAGTGGAGACTGTGGTTTCAAAATAATTAAAGTGAAAAACATACATTAAGATTGCATTACACCCTGCCTACTGGGTTTGCCACAGGAGCTCACACAGATACTGCTAAGAATATCAAGTTAAAGTCACTAGTACTTAACTAAAACAAATAATCAATAATCCCATGACCTTGTCATAGCAAAAACACGCACAAATTCAAGAGAGAAAGACAATGAAATAAACTGGCAGTGATCGAAACGAGTGCAGGCTCAGTGACTACCTGGGTGAGGACCTACCACTGACAGACACTTAAAGGCACCTACAAGGCTGCTAAGCACCCCCCCTCCTGCTGATGACCACTGTGGCTAGTTTTTTGGTCCTGTAATTATCTTCTCTTTGCTTCATCAGCTGACAAGGACGGAAGGTCCAGGATGTATCTCAAGGACGTGATTCATCAGCTGATATCAGGGGGTTAGCCTACCAAGACACAAAAAGTCAAACGGGGACCGCATGGAGGGACATAAACCAAGCCATGGACCCTTCCCACTGCAAATACCACGAAAGGCTTGGATGTACAGCCAGGAGCGTACAACCTGCAAGAAGGATGAGCAGAAAGACTGCAGCTTGGTCAGTTGAGAGACCTCCTGCAACACTAAGGAATGTGGAATTACTGAGCAGACTTGCTCTGCACCACGCTGAACATGCATATTTTGCCGATGACTTACACGGAGGATGAGGCCAGTAACACCGTACAGCTGGCTGGGGAAGAGGCTAGGAGGGGAAGGGGTCCTGTAGCGTCGGGGCTGGAACCCGTCTAATATTGAGATGTGTGAACTGACACTAAGTACCTGCAGAGACTCCGTCACTGCCCCAATTCAGGAAGGCAGGGGACACCAGGCTTAATTACAAACAGGTGATGTGGGACATGCTGAAAGCTGAACATACTCTTGAATATCACGTCAGGTTCGGCCCCAGCTCCTAATTAACTGTTCTTATCAGGCACAGATCTGGTATCACCACAGCGGAGCCTTCTTTCGGTGGAGAGGCTGACAATCCCAGCCTTCCCTGGGTATTTACAACACGCTTTTAAAATGCATTAGCCTGCACTTTAAAGAAACTCGGGACCAGAACATATGGGCTTTCAGTTGGGTTTTTTTGTGTTTCTCAGTAATAAAAAGTGAAAAAAATGATGCAGCTGTGAATAAAATGTTGAGGAACACAGCAGCTACCTTGTCATCCTCTACCTATTTTCTCTTCACTAGCCTCATTCACAGGAGCAGAACAGGACATGGGGGAACTTGGAGGAGGACAAGAGGGAACGTTTCCCACTTTTTTCTTAAATTAGATTTTCGATTTGTTATAGGATCCTTGAATTGTACAACATGTAGGGATCTATTCCACTCATGACACACATGCATAACTCCCCTTGGCACTAACAGGAATGACGAACGTGTTGTGAGAGGAGAATTGCCCCCTAAAACTGCAGGAGTGTGAACAAGGTTGTAAATATATCTCAAGGTTCTGGTAACATTAGAAACCAGCCTAGCGTCTTTCTCATGGTTTATTATGATATCACCAAATCCCCTCTATGTATTTATAGCCTTGTAATTCACAATTATTCTGGGTCCATAAATGTTTTTGGCATCTGAATGTAGAACTGATACTATTATTTCACATATTATAGTACTGTCCGTGAATGCTAAATTTATTCCAGCACAGACTCCTGGAGTTCATTCATCAGATATTTTATGCTACTGTTCTTTTAATGATTCATTTATCCTTAGTAATATTTGTATTCTGAAGTGTGGCGTCTCCAGCCGACAGCACAATGCTCTGCTGAATTATCTTTTTCTTTCACAGCATAACAAAGTAGAGCACAGTCAAATTGAAGATGGCCTTTAGTACACTGTCAGAACAATACTGCTTACCAAGCATATCCAGACACATTTCTCAAACCACATGTAATGCTCTGGCTGCCAACATGCTCATAAAGTCATTAACCGGCATCTTAAAATGAGGGTGTGATACATATATTTAAATGTTTAGGAAAATCAAATGTGTGCTCTTCTAGAAGCTTATTTTGAATTTAAGCTTCTACATATATCAATTATTCAGCAGTGCGCAGATGTAAAAATTCACCTTGATTTTTCACTAAATCTCTAAAATATACTCCTGCTAAAATAATACACATTATCTATCACTAACAAAAGCTTCTTCATGACGTTAACTATTTGTCCTTCACAATGTAACAAAGCAAGAGAGACCCAAGCTGAAGGTTTACAGTGCTGAGGATTCATTTTTACAAGCAAATTATTATTAGCCGTAAAATTAAGGAGGAACTTATTTCACATGGTACAGATTTTACTAAATGAAGTAAATAAAGGTTCTGCCACAATGCTCTCCAATACAAAACCTACCTGGTAAGTTACAATTCATGCTGTTACATTTTTTAAATACAGGCTTTCTCTATCACCCACTCCCACAAACTGCACTCCCATTTATACATGTACTAAGTTTAACCCTTCCCTTCCCAAACACGCTCATCTATCAATGGTCTCATCATACAAAGATCATCAAGCCAGCAAAGACGAGCATGAACCAAATCAACCGAAAAAGATTAAGCAGTCAGGATACTGCTAGCGAGTCTTAAAACTCAGTTTAACAAGGGCAAGGATGCCCAAACTGCAGTCTTCTCCTGTGAATCCATTCAGACCCTCACAGTGCTCACAAAGGTGACACCCAACACCGTGGAAGGTCCCCGGGCTGCCTACATTCCAAAGGGAATGGGAAGCCAAGCCCCTTCCCACACTCTTGCCCAACACCTTCCTTTTCTTTCTAGCCTACCCATCTCCCACCTTCCCTTGCCTGCCCAAGGAAAGCTCCACCTGGGCAAGCTGAGGGCCCGCCACCTCGTGTTGCTGAGGTTGCCATCAATGCTGACACGGCCGGCCATTCGCTGGCATTACAGCCCCACACAACTTAGGGGGCAGCCTGGCTTTTGCTCCTGTGTGCCTCTGTAAATGATTTTGTGAAAAGAGAAGGGTGAGAAAAGGCAAGTCTCCTCCTTCAATTTCAGATGCACAAAGAATGCTTTCTCCGACAAACTCCCACGGCAGAAGATGGGTCATCTATAAGAAGATGAATATTGGATCTCAGAGAACAAGCGCTAGCCTTTCTGCAACACGGCAGTCAGACATGGACTAAGATATTTAGGAAGACAGACGATGACAGGCCAGCCACGTTGCAGTGCGCCTGTAAACAAAAGGCAAGTCATCATTCTGGGCACGGGAGTAACAAAGAGCAACTCGGAAGAACAACTTGGAAGGGTGGTGGTGAATAAGTTGGGTCTGGCTTTTCTCCTCCCCCTTTGAATGGAACTGACACCCAGATCTGGCCATGGTGTCAACAGCACCCACAGAAGAGCCCGAGCAGCTCAGCACTGCAGCACAGGTCACAAGTCAGAATGATTCACGAGCTGGTATGAAGACAGCTTTGACTTGATTAACGGAGCACTCGGAGTCTAAGATGACTGCAGGACTTCAAGTCCTGGGCTTCAGCAGCACAGAATTACAGCGCAAGAAAGCAGCCAGGCAGGAAAAAAAGGACATCCTCGGGGCCCACCCAACTATATCACGGGGTTATATAGGTACTTGGTTTACAGATCTCAGGACTAAGCCAATTTTTGGCTGGCTGTGTGGAAAGGATACAATGCAGGAAAAAGGTATTGATGACCTGTGAGGGACCAACAGCTCTAACCAGCAACCACGGCACACGGAGGAGACCGCTGATCACCTCTCTCCACGGCGCTGGGCAAGGGAAGTGCAGGGACACAAAACAATAGATGTCTCAAACTGGGTCGCCCTGGGACCCTGAAACAATATGGGCAGGGATGGAAACTAGAGGGAGGAAAACAGCACCCTCTTAACCCAGAAGTTAAAAATGAGAAAAAAAAAAAAAAAGGGGGGGAAAAAAAAAAAGCAGACATTGAGATAAAGTCAGATTCAGAGCACAGCAGCGCTGCACCAGGAGGCACACGTTTCCAGTTACTGGAACAAAACCTCATGGTCAGTAAGAATTAAATGCAAGATCCAACAGTGACTAGAAGGGAAAAAATCCTGGAGAGCAGACACATGTGGGTTATTACACAGCCTGGCAAGGTCAATCTCAGTGCTAAAAACAGACAAAAATAAAAAAAGCCGTCAAACATTTTTAAAGGGACACTGTCCCACACTGGCTGCTTTGACACTGTCTGTGAATGGTCCTTATTTTTTATCTACTTATTTTGTAATTATGTAGGCTACTCCTGTTCCAACCAGAGGCTGCAACAAAACTCTTATTGATGGTGCAAACTGCTGCAACTTTGGCTTTAGGAGACCATGGGGCAGTTCGCTCTAGCTTCACAAGGCAGTAAAATTTAACTCTTCCTCCTCTCGTTTTGCAGCAGTGATTCCTTCCCTGATGTTTCTGAATAGATCAGAACTGCAATTGCAAATGGCTGTGCTCCACACCAACGACAAAGTGCCCTGTCATACCAATACATAATTGAAAACGCTGACACAGTGACAACTGCTATCAGCACAATTCTGATAATCATGTTAGCTTGCTCCTGCTGCAGGAACCGGTGGGGGTGGGGAACAGGCACTGTGATTTAGGGGCTACCTAGAGAGAAGTTACGTGGGATTTTGTTTACATTTCTTGGCAGATCTTCTGCATTTCAAAGAACAAAATACCCACCTCCTCAATTCCCAGGGGCAACGCTACCACCCCCTTTTAGAAGAGCTCAAAGGCAGGTCAAAGTTTGAAAAGAAATCCAAATTTTATCTCTTTGATAAGGCACGCTTGAAGTTTGAGATGTGTGGTGTTAAAACTCCTTTCAAGAGCCACAAATAGATGAGGCTCAACACAATCCAGTGGTGAATGAAAGGCTTCCATAGCTAGTGCTGCATATTAAAATGTTTTTGTCACCCCCATACGCTTCCTCTGTAATGAAGTAGGCTGTCCCCAGAGAATGGAAGAAATTAACAGCACTTAAATCATCCCAGTATTGCTCGGGCAAACACATGGCCTCGGGAAGGACCAGGTGGCTACAGACAACCTCCTGAGGTCCCCGCCAACCTCCTCCCAGGAAGGCTGGGGAAGGTGCAGAGGAGAGCAGCAGTGGCTCAAGAGCGAGGGGTTAAGTGAGGAGGGGGAGCCCCAAAATGCTACTGGAGATAGTGTCACCTCCAGGAGAAAATAATGTCATTATCACAGGATTACTGGGGGTACACTGCACCTAACAACAGCATCACCTTTCACCATTTAAAAGCAGCCAGCAACTGAAGCCAATAAGCGAAGAAGTATTAGCTATCTTAAACCAACTGGCTGGCAAATAATAAAATAATCATCTATCTTGCCCTCTTCAAGAAAGGCCAGACAAAACTGTCTGTCAGCTCAGCACCTCAGGTTATCTCCGATCCCAAACATGTTAACACTAAAGGTAAGCAGTAATTAAACCAAAAGAAGATGTACAATCAAAGGAAGCCTTTCTGCTCCATGGCCTCTCCAAACAGCAACCCCAACAGCACTGCTCCACAGCCTGACGGTGCTCTCGTTCTGCTGCAGCAGTGCTGGCATGTGCTAGGAGCTGCACAAACACAGAAGAAAATGCCAGGCCACAGTCTTTTTTTCCCAAGGGAGCCGTCCTCCTCCATTCAGGCTCCACAGAGCACAACAGACAAGTCATGTAATAGCCTCATCTACAGCAAAAGAGCTGTATCAATTGGGTTGGTTAAAATGAGTTAGAGAGGTCACTCTGACCCATGAGACAAAAAAACAACATACGGTGCACAAGGGCAGAGAGGGGAAAATGGGATAATGGGACACTTACAGGAGCTTTATCAAGATCAAAATGGCATTCAGCTAGGGCGATGGGGACAGGAAGGCACAAGGAAGAGGCAAAGAGTGCAGACAAACAGAGAAGAAGGGGAGGGGAAAAGAATTAGAGGCATGACTTAGGCACAAAGTATCCAAAGTAGCTGTACTCTGAATAGCTAACAATTAGTTGGTCAGAAAATTATTGCATCAAGTTAAGCCAGGCGAGCCTGAACTCAGCAGCACGTGACAAACAATGAAAAAAAGAGAGTCGGCGTCAGTTCAGAAGCCACCACAAGTGTCTGAGCACACTACAGCTGCAGATTATCAGTTTCGATAATACTACAGTTTGACTACATTACGACTTGATAACCTTCATCTGGAGAAGTCAAGCCTGTTGCAAGGCCACTGCTTAGTGCAATCAGAAGGGCAATGCAACAGCCCAGTGCCCACTGGGGCCAGGCACCAGGGCTGCCTGGGCACTGAGGGGGCAGCACCTTCCTGCAAGATTGCTCATCCCTGCTCTGCTTTTCCTTCCAAACTCACTGCAATCTGCCATGGATGGGCCAATTTATATGGCAACATAAGATGTGATGAGGAGCTGTGATCACCTGTGTGAAGCTATGCAAAGTACAGAACTGGTAAAGAAGAGAAGGAAATGAGAGGGTGAGCCAGTCCTGCAGCATCCAGCCCCTACTCGGCAGGCTCTGCTGGAGGGTTCAAAAGAGCAAAGTAGGAAACAACTGCTGGAAAACAACCTATGGACTGGAAAAGGGTGACTGCTCAAATAGAAACCTCAGCTAGAAATAGTACTTGATTTTCCTGGATTTCACAGAGAACAAAGATTCAGATTGTACACCCCCAAATGTATGACTGGGGGGAATTACAGACAGGACAGAGCTGATTGATTACTACATTTTCTTCGGGTTCCCCCTCACTGGACCCACACAAACATGCAGTAACTGTGGAAAAAAACCCTTCAGTACACCAAAACTTGCTCGTCCCCGTTCCTAACGGTGCCAGTAAAGCACCCACCACGTGGCAGCTTCAACCATCCATTCTGGCATGATGAAGACTCCTACAGGATGGATAGAAAAGAGCGGCAATGACAGCTGGGGGATCAAACCCGGAGCTGTCACGACAGGTTTGTGAGCCACAGGGACACAGCTCGCCCGGCCGGGGCAGCAGTGCCTCCCATCTCCCCAGCCCAGCACAGGGGCCATTTATTCCTCAGCTAAACCCAGGCCGCACCGCAGCCCAGCCTAACCCAAACCAACAGAGCCGGTGAGCACTAAATTCAGTCATTTTCCCCTCAGTCTCTTCTCTCAATTTCAGCTCTGACTCCTCTATCTTTTATTTCTTTTTCTAAAGACACATTTAGAGATGAAACCATTCATAACTGCCTATCCACAGACAGTTTGTGGCAGCATAATTGACAATGAGTCTGCTGCAAAAATGAAAATGCTGTTTTAATAACCTTGGCCTAAAATACATTCTGTTGTATGCCTCAAAGGGTTTCAATAAAAAGTCAACCTGTAGAGACATATTTTCTTGGCTTAAACAACAATCCAAAGCATATAAATGTAGTCCAACTATAATGACATATTTATAGGCCAATAAAGCTTACACTGCAGCTTTCATACTTCACTTAAAGGAAGTCTGTAAGAAGCAGTGTTATATAAAATAATTTGAATTTTTTTCGAACTATAGCCCAAGGAATACAAATATGCAACTTTGCCATATTTAACCAGTAGTGTTTACATTGCTTAGTTGCTAAAAATTTTGTAAAATGAAATAATTCCTCACTTGGTGACTTCCCACTGGTTTACCAAATATGGGTATACGAGTCCATTTATTACAAAGAAAAATCCCCTAAATAATTCTAAAGACAAAAATAAATAACTAGCGGCCTTAGTAGTGAATGATTTAATCAGACCAATTCTTCTGGAAAAACAGGTTCTCATGTTCATTATGAATAATACATTCCTGAGCAACTCTATTTTTATATGCTGCATTGTTGTTATTCTCTATTTTTCTCAGCATTTGAAAGAAATATTCAGAAAGCTATAAATAGTCTTAAGACATAAACTGCTAACATTCAATATTGACATATTTGTAGAAAGGGACAGAATGTATAACATAAATATCTCAACAGGCAGAAAGAAATAATTCTTAAAAATCATTTTTCAGGCTGAAATCTTGAAGCGCACACAGAAAATGCTATTGCTAGATCTTTTATTTAATACGGTCCTAAGGATAAAGTTCTGCATAATTCACTAGTGATAAAAACAATGGCATTTTGCAGAAAAAAAAAAAATGTTTCTGCAGAGAAGAGCAATGAGAAAAGAAGAAAGAACAAAAAAGAGATGAGGAAAAAAAGAGACAAAAAGAGGGGGGGGAAAAAAAAAAAAGAGAAAAAACATAGAAAAAAAAGAAGACAGAACTACTGAATTTGAATTATGGGTGCATGCTTTCTCCAGGTTGTAGATTAACCAGGTGTTGCCTTAGTTTTGGCTAAGGAAGTGCCATGGAGCGTATGGCACAGGGTAGACACTGCTCACACGAGGCCCCACTTTGCCCGGTTATTGTTTAAAGCTGCCCTGCTCCCAGCAGCAACGTGTCGAATTAAGTATGTTTGTGCAGTGCCACTTCTGTGGTTCTGTACCAGCCCTGTTTTCATTTTATCCGGGTTATTTCACCCTTCACCACTCCTGGATAGCGTATGAAAACTGATTTTGTTTCTTCTGTAAAATTTTTTGAGCTCTTTGGTAGGCATACAATTTCCTACTGCCTTCTACAGCTTGGTTCAAAAACATCTAATGGGAAAAATTTCATAATCTACTCACTTTTATGGGATTTTTCTGTAATGGAAACATGCCTTTTCATAGGAAAGAAGGGGTCTGGGAGATCACCTTGCTTATCTGGGCCTTTTTAACACCTGGTTCAGCAACTTCCTTGTCTACAGCCAGGGTTAAACATGGACATCACTACAGACTCATGCATGGTCTACCTGATCAGCACAAGAAGTGATTTGTTCCCTTCAGACCCAAGTTGTGTACAAAGTGGTCTGCCCCATCACAGCCGCTCCACTCTGCCCGGTGGGGAAGCCCTCCATGAAACAGCCCCATGGGCACCAGCACTGAGTACCTGATTAGGAGGAGAACTGTGCTGCCATGGTGGGAAGTGGTGGATGTGTGGGAGATCACCCCTCCATTTGGGCTGACTGGCCTTGCTAATATAGCTGTGCTGATGCTCTCACCCAGAGGGACCTTTGCATGGCAGTGCATCGTGCTCGCTCACAGTTTACAACCCTATTTTAAGAGAAAATCCACCCCATCCCATTGTGCTAGAGACCTACTGCAGAAGTTATTGCTAATAAATCTTTGATCACTGCGGCTGAGCGTTGCTCTGTTGGCAAGATGCTGAGTACTGGAAAAGGTCTGTGGGCACACGTTGTAACAGGCACTAAACCTGCCATTTTGACAGCAGAGAAGATACAACACCGGCAGCTTAAATCTCTATGCCTTGGACACTGCACGTTATGCTACTGCCTTTGCCTACAGTAGGGAGACAGCAGTTCCCAGAGCACAATGTCAACCTTGACCAACCACTCAGAATAAGAGACGTAAATCTTCTTTACCGGGTGGGTCTTAAACCTCCATCCCATAATTAAGCCAAACATCAGAGCTCATGGATTGCCTACAGGACACAACCAAAGAGGGCTGCTTCACAGGCAATGAAGATCACCATTCTGCATTTTTCTCAGATCCAGGGAGTAAACTATGCTTAAATTCTTGGGTCTTTCAAATAGTAAAAAAGTCATCTTAGTGCTAGATTTAAAGAATTTCTTTGATTGCCTTTCATAGTCTAGATCAGTTGTCTGCATCAGCCTGCCTAATCAGCTATAGGTCTTCTTGAACCTTTGGTTTCACTCCTGTCAACCAGTCATTATGAAGAAAAAGACAATCGTAATGAAACATTAGTCAAAATACCCTTTTCTACTGAAAAGAAAGACTCAACAATAAAGCCAGAGCCACCAACCGAAAATGAGCAACATCAGAATGTGGGTTATCAAAACTGTACCATACAGTTTGCATTCCACAAACATTTTCAGCAAAACCCCTACTTTCAAAGGCTTAACATGCAACTATAAGCTTTAGGCTTAAAGATAATTTTCTTTGGCTCCTAGGGTAGATAATAGCAATTTCATAACTTACCACAAAGGGGTTTTTGTTTGTTAAAAACAAAAATGAGAAAACATTAATACACAAACGTTCTGTCTGAAAAAAAGTTAAGATTCTTCTGACACAACAAACAAATGCAAACAAATGTAGTGCGTAAAGAAGATGCCAGGGCAATAGCAGAGAAAATTACTGCATGTAATTATGAACCAGAAGAAACCACATAGAAAAGCAAAGGAAAAGAGAAAGAATTGCATGGGTTATTTTTTTTCCTGGAGATGTAATGAAAAATAAGATCAACTTCCAACCGTACTTTAAACTTCCAACCTACATATCTAATGGTGAAATGCAAGACTGACAAAATAACCATTTGCTAAGATCAGAAAAACAAGATGCAGAAGATAAATCCACCAAGACAGATCTTCAGCTTAGTCTAACTTGGCTTTGATGCCAACGCAGTCACGCCATTGTAAAACAACTTGGCCCTGCATCTCCTGTTAATGTAGGTACAAAAGTATTTCCTCACATCAGCAGCCTTAGCTTTTAATTTCTTACCTTTCCACACATTATGGCCTCAATTTGATGCCCTTCAAACTTGGAACATTTGTTAAAAGCTTGGTACGACAGAGAAACGTCCCTGGGATGCCCTTCAAAGTGCCATCTCTGGCAGCTATTACGCATCCGAGGTCCCAATACCACAACAGGCTTGTTTACCAACAGGAGAGCCATCCTCCTCAGACCCTGGGCCTCCACCACGGATTTTAGACGTATCAGTGTCTGCGCACCAAAGCAGCCCCAGAGCTGCAAGCCTGTCTGCAACCATCCACAGCAGCAGAACTACCGTTTCCCTCCCTAAAAAGGGACAGGGAAAAAAAGCACAGGTCTGTCTTGAGAGAACAGCAGGGTGCTTGCAGGGGGCCTACGCTGCATAAATCATAAAGCTCGTAAGAAAACGCTACAGAAGGCTGTGGAAGAGACATATCCCTAACAAATGAGACACAAAGTTGACCGTATGGAGACAGGGTAAGCACCAGACACGGGTGGCAATCCTGCGCTTCCAGAAGATGGGCCACGAGAAGTGAAAGGTCTTTGTTCTCCCCTGGCTGTCAGAGGAAGCCTTGGAAAGATGTGTCAGGCTCTTCTCCTCACAGTGCACAGCTCTGACCTGATGCCCTGGTCTGCAGAGCTCCATGGAGAGCCCTTGACAATTACTTGCACGTGCATCTTCAAGGTTTGAGCCTTAGTGCTCAGGGACACGTCTACGGAGCAGACAGGTATCGCAGCTAACACCGAAGGAGCCTGTGATGAGCTCACCACCACCCACTCCACTCGGGTACCTCATCACCACACCTCCGCCCGAAGCACAGACATACCTTGGGAAGCGGCGACGGCTTGGCAGGATCAGGCTCATCTGCCTTCGAAAGACGCTCACCCACGGGCCCTTCCCCACAGGAGAAAGTAAGGGATACTCACCCAGGTCAGCCTTTTCCTTCAGGATGTCTTTGAAGTTCAAGCCACTGTTGAGCGTGGATTGTCTGTATCTTGTCAAGGCCTCCTTCTGCCCATTCTTCCCCACATGCATCGGCTTAACCGGCTCAGCCCGGAAACCACACTTCCACTTGGAGAAATCGGACTGTGCCCATTTTGCCAAGTCCTCAAGCTTCACAGTAACTTTCTCTGAAACAGCAATAACTTCATCCTGCAAGAAGCGGTCAAATGAGAATACAACACGTCACGCGGGGCTGCGCCATGACTGATACAACCCATAACGCCACCCCCCACAGGCTGCTGGAAGAGCCTATCTTGCTGTTGGCAGATTAATTTTTCTGTAATACCGAATATCTAGTACTTAATTTATTCCTCTTGACACCGAAATGGAAATATTAGTTGTTTACTTGAAGCAAATACACAAGATCTAAAGACAATTTCTAGGACTGGGGCAATGATCCTAAAAGGCATTTGAAATGCAGGTTGCCAAATCACATTCTGTATAACCCAAAGCCTTCAGGGAAAGTTTGTTTTTTAGGTGCAATTAGCTGCAAATGTAAAAATTCATGGCTGGATGACTAATGGTTATAGCTAGTCCTGAAATAAATGGACTAAGTAAATCTCAGATTCTTGGAACTCTGACTCACCAGAAAATTCCTGTGTTTATGGTACATTTTCCCTTGGCTTATACACAAATATTGAATTTAACTTTTGTCCTAAAAATTAAATAAAACTGTGATGTAATCCCAAAAGAAATACTACATAAATGTTATGTGCTTCCCACCAAAAGAAACTTGCACATTCTCATGTTTCTTAAAACCTTTTTCAAGATCAGAGCTGTAATTTTTTTTCCCTTCTTAAATATACATTCTAAGAAAAGCACTTAAACTTAGTTTAGCCTCCAGAACATATACTCGAATTAAACAGCTCTAATTGCTGAATTTTATCCTTCCAGGAAACAATCAACTCCTCTCAGTCATGATGAATAAGCAGAATGTTTTATAGCTGACTCCAGTGAGCAAGGGCTCAAGAAAGCCTCAAAAAAAAACCCCAAACAAACATAGACACATATCCAGCAAGATATACTCCAGATTTTTTAGTTAAAATTGCAGAAATCATTTATGTTGTAATGAGAACTAGCTGCACACCACACCTTGCCCATCGCACATTTCTAGCACTAAATAAGGTTACAGGTTCTTGAAATAAATAAAACAGAATCCAATTTTCCTCTCAAATAAACACAAGTATTTGCAAAGGGGAGAGAAATTCTTTGAGTTATTAAACAAAGAGAAAAGCACGATTGATTCTCTCCGTGTGGTTTTTTTTCTTCCACTGAACACATTCCTCAGGAAATAAAATACTGCTCAATAGGAAAAAAAAAAAAAAAAAAGCTTTATTGTGATAAGTTACACACAATACAAAACCTGAAGGATCTCTAGTAAAAAAAGCAGATCTGATATTCCACTCTCCCTTATATAATACAAAATCGTTTTATAAGCAGGCACCTTCATTACATTTAGTGCAATAACAAATATTTGGTCAGAAACGAACGGCATGCTTACATGCTAAATAAGCTTGTAATAAAATCTTTTCCTTTATCATTGCACAGCGTAAGAGCTTCCACCGAACAACAAACAGTAACAGTGATGTTTTAAATCTCTGTTTATGACAAACGTCAATACTTTGTAAACAAGCACTGGGTACTACAAAGTACAATTTCAATGGATGGTTTCACCCAATTTCATTACACCATCCACTTGAAATAAAAAAGCTGTAGTTGCTATGCATTTTATAGCTATTACATGGTGATTATTAAATGTCAGGATGGAAAAAACCCAACGTATATATAAATATCAGCCTGCCTGCAGACAGTCTCAGCAATTTCTGGATGAAGTCCTCTTTTAGGATGTTGAATACCACCACCAGCTACTACACAATTTCTAATGCTCAACACTAGAGAAATCTATTTAGCAGCAGTTTTAAAATAAAACTGACTTGGAGATCAGATGTGTTTTTGGTTAAAATATTATTTTCCAAATAGCTCTCATGATCAAATGATTATGATTTCAATTACTAGTTTCTTCATATCCTTTCCAAGAACTGGTATGACTAATTTTGGCTGGCATACAAAGTAAGCTGAGCAGACAATTTATTAACCAAAAGAAAAGTACAATCACTATTACATCATCAATGAATAAACTTGTTTTTGAGAATACAACCTTCGCACACACACACATGATGTGTACACAGGAAAAAAAAAAAGGGGGGGGGGGGGAAAGAAACTGTACTGTAACAGGGGTGAAGCAATGCTGGCGCACTCACCGGCTCTGCTCAGGCTGCCGTGGAGTGAGAAACGGAAAGGCAGGAGCAGTGGGAGAGGTGGATTTGGGGGGGCAGGGGAGAACGTACCCCAGCCATATGGCCCCAGCCATGAAACCATGGTGTTTAGCATCCCCACACTGATATGAGGGGCCAGGAAAAGACCCTGAGAAAAGACCATTGTGTGCTCACCTCAGCCCTGCACGAAATGGCACTGTGAGCCTAAATAGAGCCACCGTGGTGCAAAGGGGCACCCAGGATGGCACCACAGAGTGGCTGAGCACACAACGGAGTGCATGAACTTAAAATATAGAAGAAATTCAGGCTGTCACTATGCCATGACAGAGGCTGTGGGCCAAACCCCGTCCCCCTTTGGAGGCAGTGCTAGGCGATGGCCCCTTGTCGGGCCACCCTGTCACCCCTGCAGCAGCTGTGTCCCAAGGGCACTCGGTCCCCATCACCCCTGCGGCAGCTACATCCCTAAGGGAGCCAGGTTGGCTCCCAAATCCACTGGGATTGCCTGAGAGGGGCAGTTGACCAGAGGCCTCGCACTCACGGCTGTCAGGCTGGGCCTTGTGCCACACTGCTGAGCAATGGAAGCACCAGCCTCACGCTGCCGGGCCAAGAGGGCCCATCCTGCACCTGCTGTAACTGCAGCTCCACTGCGGTCAGGGCACCCAAAAGCCAGAGCTGTTCTTAACATTAAAGACACCACTGTGAGGTTTTGGGGTTGCCCTGAAGGAAGCCGGGCCAAGGCCAGGCCTGACCTGCAGAGGCAATGGCCACAGGACAAGCCCCTCGTGAGGGAGGATGGGGGGCACCGCCTCTCCCACACCATCCTCCGCACCAGCACTGGCCTCGTGTCCTCCCCTTGGGCCGCTGGCGATCACCACGGGTGCACCAGGGGAAGCATGACCAAGCTCACCTTTAGCCAGAAAACAGAAAAATTACCCTATATATTTCAGGGCCTGCCTTGGGTGGCTCTGCGCTACACACAGTGGGACCGCGTAGACCTGCTCTCTCACACTGCTCATTTTTTGAGCTCTTGATCATTTCCAGCCCAATTCAGAGTCAAAAGGCCACGTCCACAACAACTCCCCACATACCACAGTGGTCCCAGGTCAGACTGCGGTCCTCCTCTGAGCGTTGCTGCCAACACCAGTCTCGCCAGCAAGGGGCCACATCTCCAGGTAACTTTTTACCCTGGCACCTCATTGTACAAACACTGTCACCCAGCAAAATGTAGCGGGTAGCCCTTTCTTTCTGAGGAGCCCAAGCCACAGGAAGTTTCCAGAGAGTCTGTCTTCCCCACGTCTTGGCAGTTTGCTAACACAAGAGGTCATGTGCCCCAACGCCACCCAAACAGAGGTCACCCAACTATTTCATCAGCTTTGGGATTTCGATGCACCTTGCCAAGCTCTCACACACACCCTCAAGCAACTTTCCAAGTGCTCAGACACAAACTATGAGTCAAGGGGGTTGTTTATTATTTTTTTGGAGGTGACAAAAGGGTCCCTCTCCTTTTTTGTTAAACAAAAAAGTCTTGCGGCTGTGTGTCACAACAGAAGTTGCTTCAGGACCTGCAGGGCTCTGCCAGCCTGAGGAGACCCCATAGCCATTCCGTAACCATTTCTGCACACCTACCACCGCAGCCCTTGCAGAGAAACCCTTTCAACAAGATGACAAAAGAATACAGATGTTGAATAAATAAAAAACAGGTACACGGTGACACATGACTAACAAACCTTTAGAAGATTAAAGAAATCTGCTGTATAACCTTCATGTCATTCATAATTATATCTCTGTGTAAACATGAAAAACCACCCACGTCGCATACAGTGCATATATATATCTATACAAAAATCAACTCATCGTGTATTAGCTATGCTCTGAAGTGATATGTTTATGAGGCCTCCATTGCGTGGTTAAATCTTTAATTGCTTTTTTTCCTGCTACAGCAAGATGAGGTTTGAAGGAGGAAACAGCCAGTGCTGATTTCAGCTCCGCTCAGGAATGAGATTTATCTCGGATGGGCCTTTTTGGACGCTGACCAACCAGTGACAACACTCTTCCCAGCCACAAAGTTGTCTAAATCTCAAAATAAGCACTGACTATAATAAGATGCACTTTTTCTTATGTTTCTATAAAAGCAGGTATCTAGTCAGCCTATAATTTTACTACATCTTACAAGACTCCTGAGCGAAGTACAATACTTTCACCTATCAAGTGAGAAATGGGGAGATGGTTAAGAAAGATGGCGATACAAACCCTTCTCATCCCTCTCTCATTTTTTTTAAGAGCATATCGGCTTTGCATTTTCAGAGAAGTCGTCCAGGGAGAAGGGGACAGTATCTTCTCGAGAGCCGTTATGCTTAAATATTATGTCACTGTTGTCTAAGCAACCATCACAGCCTCCCGAAAGCACAGAATGCTATATTGCCTGACTCAGCAGATGGTTGAAATACTTACATTCAGGGAAAGAGGTCAGGTAGTTATAATAGTTTAAAGCAGATAATTATTTTTTAGAAGAAATATTAACTCTTACAAGGCAGGGAGTCACAGGGCAGCACAGGGAGGTCGTACATCTTGATTGCACGCCCGCATACAGTACGTCACAACTCCTCACTCATTGCCAATAACTAGGAAAGATTTATATTTTAGAGACGCCGAGGCAGCCTTAAAAGAATTATGGCAACTGAGATATCTCAAAATTTTGACGTGCTGAGACTGTTTTCACTCCAGTGCTTCCAGAGGTCATTTAAGGAATTCTGGAGGGCACGAGCGAGTCGAACACCTGCTTGGCTGTCTCCTAACATCAAATACATGGCCTAGAGAGAAACAGGAGACGTACTGTAAAAACTCTTGCCGACAATTACAGGAGACACTGCGTGTCATTTATCTGATCAGTACGATTTGCATTAGAAAACATCTTCAAGCCTTTTTACTGAAACCTTTAGCACGGTAGATAGCTGGGGATGCATATTTTACAACCCAGTACATTGCTGATGAAAACACATTCATCCACGGGAGCAAAAAATACAGTGCGACTCTTACAGACTGTATTCACCAAGGATAATAGAACTGCATATTTCATTTGGGCATAAAGGCCTCTATTATTCTGGGCTTTTTTTTTTTACATCCCATGTATTTTTTAGTTTTTTGCAATTTAGGTGAAAAGGACCTTGCCATACCTTGTGCAAGAGTGCGGTTCTCACCCCGGCAATCGGGTTCCCTGCTCTAGATCCCTTCAAGGAGTGGAAGGTTGTGTTGCAGAAGTGTAGAAGGTAAGGAGGGGGCTTATTTCCAGTAAGCACCTCTCCTGTAGCAATGCATTTACCTGGGTGTTTGAGGAAAGTACCGTCACCCTTACCTGACAGCATAGTCAAATCAAAAGGCCCTGTTAGCAGAGTCTACAGCCCAGAGCTCTTCTCAGCCATGCAGATGCTACCAGGGCTTTGGGACAGCGGTGTCATTTCAATTCAGCCCTAACTCACTTGCCAAAATCCCCTCAGAAACCTGAACCCAGGTCTCCAGAGTCATCTCCTACAAGCAGCACCTCATCCAAGCTTTCCTCCAAGGACCATATTCAGCCCTAAAGGGACAGAGAACAAACGTACAGAGAGCCTTGCTCTCAGAATTCTTTTCCAGAGTAAGAAGGTCCCACCTCCCTGCCTCCTGCTGTGGACTGAGGGCATACATGGGTTTTTTAAGACCTCAGGCTCACAGACTAGCTGCATCACAGAAGAGGTCTGGCTCTGGGAAGCGCCCTGCTCAGCCCCCTACAAGGCACACAAAGGACTCTCCTGCCATCCACTCCCTCACTACATGTTGCTCTTCCAGTACAACCTCTCTAAGCAGGCTGCAGACCTGGGGAGCCTGGGCACAGCTCTGCCAGGTGGGAACAGCAGCTCCCATTCTACAGGTGGGATCACCAAGTGACAAGGAAGCCTCACAGGAGGCTTGAGCACTTGGCACAGGCAGCTTTATTATTTTTTTTTTTCCCCCCTTTCCCTGCCTCAAGTACCTCACTTGGTGCCATTTCCTCCTGCATCCCCTAGCCCAGGGCAGATGAAGCCATCCCAAAAGTTGTGTGAAATGGAACTGACCGGTGGGGTCTGGACCTGCAATGCTCCCCGGAGATGCCAGAGTGCAGGGACCCACAGAGACCACTGCTCTCCACCCATGAACCTACGGAGAGAGCCTTGAGAATGGAAACTCACACAGCCCAAGAATTTACCTGGCACACAGGAGAATTTTCAAGAGGCCCAGGCAGAACCTTTCATCTATTAATCCTTCACTAATTACTTTAAAGGTCTATAATGATCTCGTTAAATTCAGGTGACAGGTATTTCCCCAGCCTACCGCACTATTTCCCCAGTCTAAGCACAGCCACACATAGCTGTCTGCAACTCATGTCGACGGAGAATGCTACATCCTGACGTGTTCATCCCATCTGCTGGGGTCCAAAACCCAAAAGACCAAGATAAAGGACGCATGTGAAGTCCTATGGTATTCACTTTCCCGTGTATTAGCCAGCAGCTTTTGCCACGTGACTCAGTATTTCTGAAACCAGACACACAAAATGTCCTGGGGCAGGACAGCACCGCGGTTTTGTAGGATGCTTTGTGGGATACAGGTACGTCTGGGACAGAAGTGGGGTGGAGATGGAGCACACAGAGGGACAGCTGTGAGCAGCTAGACTTGACATTTCTACTGAGAGCTTCCTCCATTTCTGGGGTGGTTTTTTTCCTCCCTCCTCCCACTCCTGAGCAGAGGTTCAAATTGAATTTATATCTGTCACTGCAGATAGAAGTTCTGACCAAAGAGAAAATAGGCTTCAGTCAAAATGTTTTCCCGTCAGATAGCTCACAGATCTCGAAGAGCTGTTTTAGTTTAGGCAAGTTGACAAGCAATTCATTCCTAATTTTGCCTACTACAGTTACAGTACGAAAAGCTTTCCTCGTAGATTACATAATTATATTTTTCTTACCAAGGAGTACATTGCATTAGCAGGTTTAAATTATGCAAGCTTATTCTTTTGTCCTTTGTTATATTGTGTTCTATTGTGCTGGTAAAACAATATGTGCTTTAATTAGCAAATATCTGTAAATAATTTACTTGCTTTTCATACAGCAGAACAATGGAGCCAATTTTCACATACATCCACTGAGCATGTCTAGGGAGTTTCTTGCCAGAACCTTCCATTGTTCAGCATCTGTATCAATCTGCCCATCATTAGCAGCTAACGTTAAACAACCCAGGAAGACATTAAAGTTTTGGCCCCGGGGAGCAGCCCCAAGCCCCCCCAAACCCGAGGCTGTGCTTTGCAAAGAAAGATTAAAATATCCAGAAAATGAAAACAAACTCTTTTATTATCTGTAACCCTGGCACCTTCACACAGAAACATGGACGCCTGCCAAGCATTAAGGTCATTGGATTAATGCCATAAAATGCCGATGTTCATCTGACCTTCTGACTGCATTTTAGCTACAAAATAAAAAGCTCAACTTGATACGACACTATGAATCACACGAGCGTCTAGGCTCTGCAGGGTTAACGCTGGGTGTGAACCCACACTGCACATGCACAAACACAGACACACGCACACACACACACAAAGAAAAAAGCTCTTAAATCAAGAGTGGATGACTGTTCGGAGACTTAAGGCATTGTTATTTTGAATGCGAATGAAAGGGCCAGAACAAGCATTGCAAGAATATTTCAATTATGTATTTCCCAGAACTACATCTCTGAGCAACTAATGCAAATATTGCTCCCATAGCAGAAGAACTTCTTCCTGAATAAAAGCATATAAGAGCTTGAATCAGAACATACTTTCTATATCATTCGCATATTGTTTGAATATTATTAAAAATGCAAAATCTATGTATGCGTTACTCTCCTGAGCAATACAGTAATTATGATTAAGGGACAAGCAGCACAAAAAGAGCCAATTTATCTTACTTGTGCTTAGGAATACTATTGTGTAACTAAGCAACTAAAGACAAAATATAGTCTAATTAATTCACTCCTATGCTTATTTAAAAGACACAATTAGAACATTTTTATTTTCCAGCCTGCACAGTATCTCAACATGCTTGAGGGTGTACCATGTGAGGCCTATTATTCTCCAAAGACAAGAGTTTAATGTTTAGTGCCACTGATCAGACTGGGAACAGCAACTCTGGAGAGCAGTGGGTGTATTTTACAGTCTGAATGCACTGGGAAGCGGAGGGAAAGGGGAAGGGGAAAAAACAAAAAAATTTTTAAAAACATTTTAAAAGGGCATCTGCCTTAAGTGACCAGATATGCCAGATTGCTGGCTAATGGCTAGCAACATGTGGCTTCTCTGAGTAATATCATTGCCCTCTCCTTCCTTTGCCAGCATATGCTACTGGTGGTGAGAGATAAAAATATACAGAGTGGATATGCAATTACCAAAACCATGATATTTTATGACAAATGCCATTTCTCTAACACTGCTATTACAGTGCGCCTGATTTCCAAAGCTGAATTAATTTGAGCAAGTGTACATTGGAGATTGATGCTATTAGCCTGATTTTTAAAGCACCCTTTAATAATCATAATCTGCATGTTTGAAACGTGTTGTCACTACCAGTGTTGACAGATACGAGCATAAGGCACACACCGTGGAGACTAAAACGGGGCTGTTCTCATTTCAACTGAGAGCGTACAGATTCCTACGTCTCTCAAAAAAAAAAAAAAATCTATTACTGTGCAAAGAGAGTAGCACATTTTTCAAGGGAGGTGGCAATAAAGCACTAGCGGTGTAAGAGACCACGCTCAGGCCAGCCTGCACTACCTTTATGCCCTGGGCTAGGAGCTCCGCATCGGGAGAGCCCCTTTGGAAACGAAGCAGGCTTTTGAGGGATGCTGTGAGCATCTGTCCCGGAACGAAGAGAGAACAAACCCGCTGCCTGCCTTAACTTTCTGGAAGAATCTCTTCTGCAATTATAAATGACATACATTTATGGAGTGACTTCATTTTTTTTTTTTTTTTTTTTTTCTTTCTCCCAATTAGTCTGAAAATGCAAAATACTGCTAGGGAAATAATTACAGGAAACTAGCTCTCTCCTCTCCTCTGTATGAGCAACGCTTACTCATGTAAATTACTTGCATGAGTAAGGATTATTTGCAAGGCGAAAAGCATTGCATCAGATCCCCAGTTTGGGAGAAGAGATGAAATCAACATGAGTTCGTAGTAAACTTTGCTGCTGCTGAATGAACCAAAGGCAGATCCCCACTGACAGTCCAGCCTCAGCGGAAGCAGCATTCACAGCATCGCAGGGCAATGCAGGGAATGTCATACCATGCAAAATGAATTAGTTGCTTGTTTGGGGTTTTTTAGGAATTGTACACATCACATCAAATACCATCCCTGGATTTAACAAGCACTGGCTTTGATATATATTTTTAAGCCCGGTCTAATTAATGCCAACACCTTTAAAAACATGAAAATACACGGCACTAACAAGCATTTTGCTCCAGAACTGCCTCTGCAAAGGTCAGTCGTTCCATAGCCCCACGCGACCCCTTGGAGCTGAGAGGAGTAAATGAGCCGGAGGAGGGTTTGGCCAGGAGCCTGTGGGCTGCAGGGCGTGGGGGCTGAGCCCGCCTCGCGCGCCCCGAGTGCTGCGGATCCCGGGTACTGCACGAGCGGGCTGGGCAGGGGCTTTCTGCTCGCACTCAGCCAGCACCTACACCTCACAGTTGGGTGCTGGTAAAGCTGGGGAGCTGTTTTCCACGTGCACCCCGTGAAACTTGCTTTGAGTGCGACAACGCCGCTCCCTCCAGACCTTCACAGCCCCCCAAATATCCTTCTCTGAGCCCGGCATGCGGCGCCTGCCGTTGCGGAGGTCTTTCCATCCCATGTGAGAGGTGACCTGCGCCAGTCCAGGAGTGGCCAAGAAAACCAGGGCAAGGTGGTGTCTTCCTCTGGCCAAACAGACACTTTCTCCATTTCGGTGGAGGCCCTCCCAGGAGCAGAGGACAGCCACTTCTTCCCTGCTGGAGGGAAGGGGGAGAAGGCTGCTCCCACCCTCCAACCAGCGCTGCACCTGCTGCACTGTTTGGACTCGATGGTGAGGCCAGCGGGAGCACACCCAGGCCCATGTTTTAAAAGCAGCAACAAAGTTTTCAGTGAAGTGGAACAAAACTCTTCTAGCTCATCTAACAGCGTCCCCAAAGGCGCCATCGCTCTCACAAAAATGTCTCTGTTCCTCCCGCGCAGCAACACTCCTGGCCCAAGGGTGACGCCAGGGCTGGTCCCAGCCTCCTCACGCACGTCGCTCCGGGGTGGGATGAGCTTCGGGGCCAGGAGCACTTGCCCCTGCAGTGTGCGACCAGCCCTATCCCACGTTTGCCACCCACTGAGGCTCCCCGGGAAGCAATCTCTGGCTGGCTCCAGGACCAAAGGAGAGTTTCTCCGCCGTGCTTACGGGAAAGCTGAGCCTTAGGTGGAGCGAGGGGTGCCTTGGTGGAAGCACACCCGGGCTTAAACCCTTCACTGGGTCTGGGCCCCAGCGTATGGAAATATCCGGTTTTAGCAGCAGTCGGGGTTATATTTAAATCTGGATGATGAATTCAGCTAGCTATAAAAAGACTTATATTTACACTTATTGCTGATTAGCTCAAACGTTTGGCAATCAGATAAAATACGCCATCAGAAATTTCTGAGTAACAGAAGCATTACATACCTCCTCGCTTCTCCTCCCTCCTCGCAGCCACTAGCTGAATATTGTCACAGTGTCAATGCTGCTATTACGGAAAACAGGCAGCGAGCTGCTTCTATTAATCATGCCGCTAGCGCAGGTAGCTGCTAGCGACTATGCCTAAATCTCCCGTGGGCTCGATCACAAGCCTGCGGTTCGACCGCTCACCCCCCGCACCAACAATTTCACTGACAGCGAGTGCCCCTGTCACCCTTTGCTTCAGACACCGCGGACCTGCACCACCTGATTAAGCACCCCCGCTCCCCCAATGCAAGACAAGGTGTTTCACCCCGTTGGCAGTCCCATGCCACACATAAGGTCTACCCTGACGGCTATAAGCCGCCTCTGACTCAAAAGCTGCGTCTCCTCCCTCAGAAGGAGCCCAGCCCGGAGTTAGGAAGTCCCACCACCCCAGAGGTGGCCCTGCCGCCGCTTTGGGGACAGATACGGATGTCATTTGTGTAAGGAACCGCGACTGGGGGGGTGGGTTAGGTGAGCAGCCACCCTGTGAAGCCAGCTACCCCCTCCACAGCCAGCACTTCACAGAGCACCCGCCAGCACCCAGCCTTTTGTCTGTCGGCTGCCTGCGCGTTCCCGAGCGCAATTCGGATCGTTCCAAACTATTAAAAATCGATAATAAAAAAATCATCCCGATGTCTATAAACAAGTTAATGGAGTAAGTGAAAACAAAGTACATTTCTTAATGGGAGTGTTATGTTGCCCTCTCTAGGCCCTGGCTCTCAGTGCCGGTTTCTGTAGGCTCCCTGCCAGAGAAGTATCACTCAGAGCTGTTGCTGTTGCTGCTGCTGCTGCTGCTACTCTGCTAATGAATGACTAACTTAGGCCAGAGGGGAAATGACATCACCGGGGTGTAAAACACAACTGCATTAGGAAACTTTTTACCTGCTTTACATTTGTCATAATTATTCTACACAATACGACTGGCATTTGCATAATTTCAAGGCGTGCCATTATCTTAATTGAAAATTGTTTTCATATGGTTGAATAATGCAGAATGACATCAGTTAAAGCCCCAATGAAATGCACAAGTATAATCACGCGGCTAATTACTAGCGGTGTTTGCATGTAAAAATAAATAAAATTGTGCATATTATTAGGAAGGTACATGCAGCTGAGAACTCTCGTACCGGAGCAGCGTTTTACTCGTAATGGTAGGATTAATTTTCTCTGATGTTCCTACCACAGTAACATGAGCTGATCATTAAGGCGTATTAAAATGATTTGTGTCCCTTTCCCCACCCCCCTCCCTTCCAAATATCTTTCATTTTACACACACACACACACGAGACACGCAGAGGCACAGTTTTAAATAGTCACCACGGGCAATTCCAGAGCATCCATTGCTCACTGTCATCTCCCTGATTCTTAGGAAAAGGCTCCCTTATCTCGGTGGCACGCACAGAAAATTAAAGTGAAGAGGTGGCAGCGAGCGAAGGTGGCTCGGAAACGCTTTTCGACTGCGTACGCATGTGTACGGGTACACGGCTACGCCGGCACCTACAGACACGCGTGCCTCCCAAAACAGCCCCCGCGGACACCCCCCGCCCCAGCACCTCCGTCAGAAGTTACCCCAAAACATGCCGTGTGTGCCCCCCCCGCCCGCTTTGCAGCCCCTCTCGGGGACCCTCTCCATCCCCGCAGCCCTGTCTGGGTACCCCCATCCCTCCCCCTGCCCAGCCCCCGGGCCGTGCTGAAGCAATCCATTCGAAAAGCAAATAACGGGAGGGAGCGGGGATGGGGCGAGGGGAGCGGCCCGCGGCGGGGAGGGGGGGGCGCAACCTGCGCGGCTCCGCGGCCCCATCCCGGGCGGTGCGGGGCTGCGCGGGCGCCGGCGGTGGGTGCCGGCGGGCAGCGTGTTTGCGCCGGCCGCCCGGCGGCTCCGAAATCCGCCCAGGCGTATCTGCAAGTTATTTGAATGTATTATTCCCGTACCTGTCATTTATCACTTTATTCAACACGTCCCTGCCAGCTCAATAGCTTTTGATCTCCCTCAGCCTCCATTTCGTAATTTCCGCCCTCTTAAACATATCGAATACTAAAAAAAAGCCCCGAACAATATCGAAATCCCCCCCTCCTCATGCTTTTTTTTTTTTTTTCTTTTCTGTGTGTTTTGGGTGGTTTTTTTTTTTTTTTGTTAACGAAGCCGGAGAAGGGCAGGGCGAGCCCCGCACGCACTCCCTTGCCACCCGGGCCAGCGGTGGCCCGCACCCCGACACCCCCCTACCCCCACACCCCCCCCCCCCGCCCGCACAAGTTCCCGGGCAGCGCGCACCGGAGCGCCCCGACGGCGCGGCCCCTCCGCGCTGCCCCGCCACGCGCAGCGGGAGGGGAGACGCGGGTTGGGGGGGGGGGGGGGTGTGGGGTGTGTGCCGGGGGGCCAAGGGTAGCCAAGCCCGGGCGTGCAGGTGGGGACGGGCGCGGAGGTTGGGGGGGGGGGGGGGGGGGGGCCGGCGCTGCGTTTACCACCTCGCCATGGTCACTGGTCCTGCCCTGGGGGGTGTCCTCGGGGAGAAAATAAAGTTTGGCGCTGGAGAGAAGTTGCCGGCTGGTGCGCTCCTCCCAGAGCAGCTGCAGCTCCGCGATGCAGGCGGGCTCCTCCGCGCGGCACCGCACGAAGAAGAAGTCGCCGAGGGAGAGGACCCGCGCCCGGCCGCCGCCGCGGCGCTGGAAGCGGAACGCCCTGTAGAAGACGTAGGGGCCGTGCGAGCCGCACGGGGCGCCGACCCACTGCGGGGAACAACAACACGGCAGCGGCATCAGCGCCGGCTCCGCGCCGCGCCGCGCAGCGCCGCGCAGGAGGAGGGAGGGCGGGCGGAGAGAGGGAGGGAGGGAGGGCGGGCGGGAGGGAGGGAGGGAGGGCGGTGGGGAGGGGAGGGGGCGCGCAGCGGCGCGGAGGCTCCGCGGGGGCGGGGCGGGGCGCGCGGGGCGGCGCGGGGCGGCGCGGTACCTGCAGTGCGCTGCGCTCCATCGCGGCTCCGGCGTGATTGAACTCAACATTCTCCCAAACTTGTTGGCGTGAATGGAGCCCGGCAGGTCCTGGCAGGGCAAAGCCGGCCCCGCCGCCCGCCGCCCCCCGCCGCCGCCGCCCCCGCGCCGCCCCGCCGCCGCCGCCGCCCCCCGCCCCGCCGCGCGCGGCGACGCCCCCCCCCGACGCCCGCCCCCCGCCCCGACGCCCCGCCGACGCCCCGCCGCGCCCCGCCGACGCCGACGCCCGACGCCGGCCGGCCCCTCGACGCCCGCCCCGACCCGGCAAAAATACCGCGGGGCGGCGGCGGGCCCCGGGGGGGCGGCGCGGGGGCGGCGGGGCGGCGGCGGGGGACTCCGCGGCGCCCGGCGATTTTTGGGGGGCCGAAAGGGCGGCGGGGCGCGCTGCGGATCTGACAGGACCTGCCTGTATATGTCTAATATAAAGACCATTTCCTGCGGCGCGAGGGGCGCTGCTCGTCCCCGCGCGCGCCCGCCGGGGCCGCCGCGCTCCCACCGCCGGGCCCTGCGGAGCGGCGCGGAGCGGCGCGGAGAGCGGGGGCTGCCCCGCCGCACCCCCCCCCCGCCCCCCGCGGGCCCGGCCGGGCCGCCCCGGCGGCCCTCTGAGGGCGGGCGGCTCGTCCTTAATTTATTTATCGGTTTTTTCCCCGGGAAAGGAGGAAAGTGGGTTATCGATTATATAAACACATCAATATTCATGCGCCGCCGCGCTGCGCGGAGAGACGCGGCTCGGCCAGAACAAACGGGGGGAGGGGGCGCGGGGAGGCGCGTCCCGCGGCGGCAGGGCAGGGCGCGTTCCCTCCGCGCCCGCGGAGCGCGCAGCGGGACGTGCCGGCACTGCTGATCCGCCGGGCGCTGCCGGTGCCGCCACACCGGGTGCGGGATGGCTCCGCGGGCGCGGAGAGGCTCGGGATAGCGGGCAGTGCGGCTACGCGCCCCGCGGAGGGGGGCGACCTCTCACCTGAGCCGCCACCCCCCCCCCCCCGGCTACCCCACCAGCGGCGCGGCACGTCGGGGAGAGCCGAGGGCTCTGCGCGTCCCGCGGAGCCTCCGCGACCCCGCAATAATGCGGGTAGCTTGGGGAGCCGCCGCGGAGCCCGCAGCCGCGGACAGCCCCGGCGACGGAGTTGGGGGGGGCAGCACCGGCTCCGCGGGGGCAAGCGGCCGCGACGGGGGGGGCCGCTCCCGACCCCGCACCCGCGCAAGAGCCGCCCCCAGGGCCGGGCACGAAAAGTTTCCACCGGGGCCCCATAAACTGCAGCCCCTTAGGTACATGCCGCTGCGGGGGTGCGCGGCCCTCCGCGCCCACGGAGTCCCCATCCACCCCCGGACGGGTCACTTGGGGGGGGGGGGATGTCTGTCTTTTCCATTCTTTTCCCCGCGTGCTCCCTCACTGCGCGCCAGCGCAGCCAACCGCAGCTCCGCGGGGACCTGCTCCCCTTTTTTTTTTTCTCCCCCTTGTTTTGCCTTCTTCCCCCGAACCCCCTGCGCGGACCCTGCGGCCGGGCCGGGGGGGCTGCGCGGACACACACACACAGGTCCGGCCCCGCCGCCGCGAAACGGAGATAAATAAATAAATAAATAACGTAAGCAAATAAATAAATAAATATCCTTAATAATGACGCCAGCGGTGACGTCAGCCCTGCGCGCATCACGACATAGCGCGGCGCGGGGGGCAGCAACAAGTGCGGGCGGCGGCGCCGCTGCTGCCGGGGGGACCCCTGCCCCCCCCGCGGCCCCCGCGCTCCGATCCCGCGGCTTTGGGCCGGGTTTAGGCTGGAAACGCGCCCCCCGCGTCACCGAACCAGACTCACGCCTTGCGCGTGTGAGCCACAGGGTAACGCGGGGCGGGCCGCGGCCGCGCTGGGAGCCGCGGGGGGATGTGGAGCCACCCCTGCGCCAGGCGCGGGGCGGGCACGGGGGTTTGGGCTGCGCTCGCAACTGCTGCCATGGGGGTGAGGGACTGGCACCCCGACATCCCCGGCTGGGCGGCTGCTGCGGGATCCTTCGGGGTGTTGGGCGCTTCTCCGGGGGGAGGCTGCTTTTCACAGAGTCACGGAATCGTCTCGGTTGGAAAAGCCCTTGCAGCTCCTCCAGCCCAACCATGACCCTCACCCTGACCCTTCCCAACTCCCCCAGATCCCTCAGCGCTGGCTCAGCCCGACTCTTCAACCCCCCCAGGGATCCCGGGGACTCCCCCCTGCCCTGGGCAGCCCATTCCAACGCCCAACAGCCCCTTCTGCACAGAAATCCTTCCTCAGAGCCAGTCTAAACCTTCCCTGGCGCAACGTGAGGCTTTCTTTCGGTTCCTCTGGAGGGAATACCAAATTCCATCCAGTTTGTAAAAGCTCTCACCTTCCCTGCCCTACATCCTTCCAAGATGACCCCAGTGTCCGTCCCGTCTGCAGCCCTACAGCCGCTCAGCTCATCCTGCGGGAGGGGGAAGGAAGGCGTCTCCAGCGCCAGGGAAGGGGCATTTGCTTCCAGGGTTTGGCGTGCCAGAGGTGGAGGCACTGGGGCTCAGGCTGTGGGAAAGCTGTCGGGCTCTCCCAGGGCTCCAGAAGGCGGGTGTGGGCAGGCCAGGCGTGGGGCGGTGAGTGCGGGGCGGGGAGTGCGGGGCTGGGCTGCTGGGTGGGGCAGGCGGGGAGCCAGCAGGTACCAGTGCTTGAGCTTTCACCCGGTGCCAGTGGCTCATGTGCGGCTTGGATGGGCAAAACCAGCAGAACAGCTCTTGTGCTGCGGACAGCAGCTCTTTTGGCCACTAAATTCTGGCGCTTTGTGCTCGGGAGCTTGATCCCGCTGTTTTGCAGGGGCTGGGTGGGTATGGGAGGTGATGCAAGGGAGACCCACACCCGGACACATCCCCACAGAACGGGGAGTGCTGTTCCATTTCACCCCCAGTGAACTCCCAGCCAGAATAACTCGCATTTCTTCAGCAATTCACCTTTGTTTTCACTGACCTTGGCATGTTTAATCAGGGTTATATTCTCACACAGATAAAACCGTCCTCAAACGATTGTTACAATATATTGGGCACAAACAGGTTTTTATTTGTTTATTCATTTTCTTTATCTCAGGCAGGTAGGGCTGCTCCTTTCCCACAATACATAATTAAGTAGCAAAGCGAACTTCCCATCTCCGTTTGTGCACAAATCCCTCTGCTTCTGCCCCAGCACCTGGGACCCTGGCACCGCCGTTAGCCCCGATGCTGGCCCCGAGCTCCTGCACGGAGCATTACTCATGGCTCTGATAGTTGCAGAGCCCCATCCTTCCCACCAGACACAATCTTGCTCCTCGGGAAGCGAGCATCCCTCCAAAGTCCATACATGAGTTTGTGAGGGTTACATCTAAAGCCAGAATTCAGATGGTGGGACGAGCTGATGTTCACTTCAAGACCCAGAACTCTAACTTCTGAAAGGTCCCCTAAGGAGGTAGGTTGGTTCTCACTGAACTTTGATTATCTTAAGGTTTGGTGTCCAGTGTGAGCTGGTGGTCCAGCTTCACGCCTTCGACACCAGCAAAAGGCAAGTTCCAAGGGCCAGTCGCCACGCCTAGGGGACCCCCAATCTCCCGAAGGTATAGGTTTGCTTCACTCGAAGCAAAGGGGCACGGAGCCATCAGAAGAGGATGAGGTGTGTGTGGCCATCTGCCCAGCGCGCCGCAGGTCCCTCCCTGACACACCCCTCATCCGTGGGGCAGAGAGGGGGGCCCAGCACAGGCAAAAGGAGGGGTTCACCCTCCATCCTCATGGCTTCATCCCCCAGCCCATGGTGTCTCTTCAGCCAGTGCCGCGGGCTGGTAGGACCATCAGCACCCTGCTTAAGTTTCTCAACGTTGGTAGTATATTGAATGAGAGAAGCAACAGCGGCTGTGGCAGTGCAGAAGAGCACATACTCCCAGCAGCAAGGGTATGCGTATTCATCGTTGCTCTGACATCAGTTGTATGGCAGCCTTCTCCCTCTCCAAAACTCCTTATACTTCAAAATAATAATAATATTAAAAAAAAAAAAAAAAACCCTCAGCCTGTTTATAGCAGAAATTGAAATTCCACATATAATCAAAAGTTGGATTTTGTCCTGCAGGCACTGGATAAGTTTCTTTGTATGAATATTTTGTAACTTTCTCTGGCCAAAAGAAATGTGCAAAATGTTGTAATGTTTCTGTGCTTTCCTTTGGACATTCCAGGCTTTTGCTTAAGCTTCTCATAAAAGGCTATTTTCAGAGAAGGGAGAAAAAAAAAAAAAGAAACAGCCTACAGTATGCCGAGTCAATAAAGTAATGCAAAACCATAAAACACAGCAATGATAACAACAGAAGATCAGTAGATTACGAAGGAAATAAGATGGGGATCAGACGGAGCGGTAGCTGGAAATGAATGCATAGAAGCCAAAGTAAGACCGGCCCTAATAAACAGCCAAAGTTGAACCAAAGAGCATTCAAAGCGTTAATTTATTAAATAACTTTATTTTCATGCCTTACAATTAAAAATAGTTGTGGTCAGGCATGTTGGGAGACAGGAAGCAATTGGAGTCTTCAAGCCCGGTTTTATGCTTGGAAGGAAACCCAGCCTGACCCACTCTGCGAGCTGGGCTGGGGCTGGCGAGCCAGCATTGCTCTGGGGTGCTTTAGCTCACTCTACGGATTTTCTACTTGCAGCTTTTCTCTTCCAGCCTTTCAAGGCACGGAGGAGTTTTACGGGGAGCTCTCAGGGCGGGAGATGGAGCCGTGGTGGAGCTGCGAGGGTGATGCCAGCCCCTGCTCCCACTTGGCACATGGGGCAGGATGCAAAGCCCTTTGAAGCTGCCGGGAGACCCGGTGTTCACTTCAGCAGGTTTTTGGATCGGTCTTTCACGTCGGGAGCCCTTTAGATCAGACGTTTGAATCACCGGCTCGAAGCATTAAATATACCAGGAGCATTTGTCTTCCCTTCGAAAAATCCACCAGCCCCAATCAGCGACCTAACCAAGCATAAAACCCCACGTGAGATTAGATTTCGAATCCCAGCCTTTAATTCATACGTGCATTTGGAGTTACTTTTATTTACCTTGCATTTCTTTTTGTCGTCCTGGCATCATGTTTTTTAAGCTCCCCTGTAGGACTGCCAGCAGCTCGCCTGGAACAACCACCCCACTGCCCCAGGGCTCCCGGGCCAGGCCGGTTAAGAAAAATAATCATCACTGAGTATCAAAAGATTTAACAGTGAAAAATTGGGGCAGATCACCTGCAAATGCAGAAACTAGGAGGGTGCCCAGATGCATTATGAGCCCTGTAAAAGGGGTGCAGCCATGGGATGGGAAGAGCCAGCCTTGGGCAGCCCCAAAAATATTTGCTTAACTCTTCTGATAACAGTAAACCGAGGCGGGTGCTACCTGCTGCCTGGAAAGCTGGTTTTGTGTAGTGCCACGGGGTGATGGGTCAGCTAAAACAGAGCCCACGCAGATTCTGGCTGATTGGTTGCTAACCAAGATACACTTTTCAGATGCTGTTAATTGAGTCTGATGAATTTTGCTCCAGTGGGACCTATTACGGGCAAAAATACAAGTGACATCAGAGCCGTAACTCATAAAAATCAAGTCCCTGAATTACATCTGAGAGCAATATGAAAATGCAAGTGGGATTTCAAATGGTATCAAATAACTTTCTGTCATACCTTATTAATACCACAGAGCTAATAGAAACAGCTATATTATCATCCTAATGTCATTATACATATATAATACACACGCGCGCATACACACAAACAGTGTGTGTAATTATAACAACATTATTTTGTTCACACAGCCTGAAAAATATGATTAGATGGCAGCTCTGAAATGGCAATATTCAATCAGGTATGACTTGTATATTGGCTCAGAGCATGGTCTTCTACTTATGTAAAATTATGCCTTGTTATGTGCAGTGGTAGCGTGGACGTCTGCAAAAGAAAGAGGGAGCCGAGGCCGCAGAGATCATTTCATCTCGTGTCGGAAGGGATGAATTGTCATTTCAAAGCTGAAACACCATCACTGTCCAGTGAGCTATCCCCGGCTATCCTTTCTTGCCTGTATCACTTCAGAATACATGCTAATTTATCTACTAAAAATAGCTGCCTTCTCACAAAATCCCGAATAAAATCCCTCCACTGGAAATGATTCTAAATGCGACCAAACTATTTCTTTTTTAATCATAAAGTTCAGAAGGGGACATCACCTGGTAGAGCTTTAGATGGGTTTCAGTTTCCCAACGGTGTGCAGGAAACACATACACCAGCCATTTCACATCCAGATCCTGTCAAATAATGTACCTCAACTGTTTTTAGTGAAAATATACATATGTATATATATATCCCTGCATGATGGGGATAGCTGGAGCTGGAAATACCGTCCTAAGAGTGCCAGACCATATTTACCCAAGTCAGTGGTCAAAGCAAGCTGCTATTCTCAGTGTGCCAGATTTAAATCGGTTTAAGTAAACAAGCTGACCTCTTTCCACTTAGAAGGTCTTGGCTGTCATGGCTTTTTTTCTGAGAAAATTCTTTTTTTTTTCTTTTTTTTTTTTTTATTTTTAAGTGAGTTTGGTGGGCCCCAGAGGAAGGGAAGCAGCTATCTCAGAGGGAGCAGCCAGTGCTGCTGAGGAGCAAGCCAGGGAGGGCAAGGTGGGTTTCCCAGGAAAGGGATGCACCAGACAAACTCAAAATTTGCCTTTTTCTGCCTTGCGTTCATTTGAAAGCAGGGGACTTCACCTCCTCATTGACTCTGAATGCCTTGCCCATGTCTATGTGGTTATGGCAACTCTCACTTTCCTATTTTGGGACTGAGTTTTCCCATTTTTCCCAGTTTGGTTTGAGCAAGGACATTTGACCTCTCAGTTATCGAGATCTTTTTTAACTGTGCTGGGATGAGATGCAGTGACAGAGAGACAGAGCTCCTGAAGCCCCTCCGAGTCCCTGCAGGGCTGCTGGCTCTTGCAGCTGGAGGGCTCAGGGCTGGTGTGCCACCACCACGACCTCTGCATGCAGTTTTTTCCCCTGTAAGCTCTAGCAGTCATTTCTATACATTTATTCCCATGGCTTCATCCTTTATCTGAGTTACAATGCAACAAAAGTGATGAGTCAATCATCTAGCATGGTTTAGCAGCGTTTAACCTTTGGCTAAGCTGTCTTCAGGCCGTTGCTACCTAAGTACACACTCGAGGCAGCTCAGCAAACAACCTGCTGGGGACTGCACTGCAACTCGCCTCCTCCCGAATTTTGCCTGGAAAAGGCTTTTGGCATCCGGTGCCACGTGGCAGTAGGGGAGAAACAAAGTAAAATAATTTCTGGTACCTCAGGTCTATGGCCTGAAAGCTGCTGCTTGCCTTGCAGGACAACTGGCTCGATAAGCAGGTGCTCCTCTGTCCCGGGATGCTCTGGCGCTGGTGTTGGAGTCCCTGGCACTGGTGTTGGGGTCCCTGGCACTGGCGTTGGAGTCCCTGGCACTGGTGTTGGGGTCCCTGGTGCTGGTGTTGGGGTCCCCGGCACTGACGTTGGGGCCCTGGCACTGGAGTCCCTGGCACTGGCGTTGGGGTCCCTGGTGCTGGCGTTGGGGTCCCTGGCACTGGTGTTGGGGTCCCAAGCACTGGTGTTGCGGGGGAAGCGATGGCAATTTCTGCACATCCTGCTGAACCGGCCTTACACTTGGGCTGAAGTAGCTACAGATTATAAACACAAGACTTGTCTGGTAAACACTGCAGAGGACAGAGAAATCATTCCTCCTCCTCTCAATTCAGGTACGCTGGTCAAACTAAAATACTAGAAGGGAAAAGGAATTGATCTGCAAGTCCAGCTTTGCCAAACACATGGGGTTATCCAGCCGATGTTTCCAGGGAACATGGCTATCTGCCAGACCAGAGAGTCTTTCTTCTCCTCCTTTCCAGCTCCTCCTTTTCTTACCCAAGTGAGCGCTGGACACATTTCTGAAGTACAAGAATCTCTGAGGTCTAACCACCATGGATCCAAGCCTCTGGGGATGATAGAGTTGATGGTTGTTGTTTTTTTTTTTTTTTTAAATCCTCTTGAGAAACAGATGCTTTGGCTCATCTTCATTATACCTAGTCTGATTTATTTTAATTGCTCTGGGTATCCGGAATACTACGATTGCATAATCTCATGCACATGCCTTTAAAAGGAAGCCTTGGCTGCAACGCCGGGAAGGCAATGTTAAATACGGAAAAAGTACTATGCAAAGTCTCATTTATTTTGGAAATCACTGGAAAGAGTTCTACTGAAAATTCGCAGCAAAACATATGCCACATTTGAATAATGATTTTGAGAGGTGCTTTACCTAGCTTTGCAATAAAAAGGGCTTGGAAAAATTGCAGTCCTCCAAAAAGACCTCACTCCCAACTCCTGAATTTCGGTGAAATCAGAGGACAGTTAGGCCCACGGTGGCAGCCCCAGGTTCAGCTGCCGAGGGCAAGGCGAGAGCTGGCTGCTGGCGCTGCACACCTGGGAGGATCGCTTCCACCCTGTACAAAAATAAGCAGAAAACAGTAACCTAAGGGAAAAAAATGTTTTGAGCAGAGTCAGTGGGAACTGCGGGCTCAGGACAGTGAGAAAGGAGGAGGTCTGTGAGATCTGCCCTCCCCGAGTTTAGAAATACAGAACTTCATCTCAATAAAACAAAGCAGGAATAACAGGACTGCAGAGAAATACCTGAATATCATCCACTTGTCTTATCTGATGTGCTGCATCAGATGCCAAATATTGTCTGCTTGGGAAAAAAAAGGTCTGCAGAAACCTTTTTCCAGCTAAGAAAAAGTATTATTCAAGGTACTTCATAACTGGACCTAGAATAAGGATTTATTTTGAAGTCATGTCAAGCTGTTATTATGACACTGCTTTTCTGGAGAGAGATCTGTTTCTTACCAAAAGCTTATTCTTCCTCTGTATTTTTAAAATTTATCTTATTAAACAAATTAATGCCTCCCGTAAATACTATCCCTGAAGTCAGTGTGAAAGAATACCCTGCCCTTACCTTTGGCTTATTGATATGCTTTCCTGTTTTCTAGGGAAAGAAAAGCCATGAGTTTTATAGGTTGTCTACACTGTATTAATTATTTAAAAACATGCAACTGAGATTTTGTTTTGCAGGAAACGTATTCGATTTATCCTCACCAGTCTTAGCGTCCATACAGAGAAATGTATGTGTGTACGCTGTGACTCTGGATGCACAATAGATGCGGTGGGGGATGATTAACCAAACGTGGGCTCTGCACAGTGCTGGGATAAGCAAGCCAAATAAACTTCACGGGTGAAGGAGGAGACCCACGACCATTTTTTCTGATCCTGAAGAAGAACTGTGAGTGCTTTTGACTTGGTATCGTTTATCTGGGACCGGATTGGCGTGGATTTGGCAATACCTCTTTGCCATGGCAGACCCCATGAGTGCTGGCAGGTGCTTGGGTTGAGAACAGGCAGCACTGCCACGATTTACAGGCTACACTTTTAAACACCCACAAATTTACTTCGGGTTTGGCAGACGATAATGAGATTCACATTTGGGAGAAGGAGCCCACAGAGGCTATCAGGAATATTAATGTTATAACAGAAGTTTATTAGTGCCTGCATGTTGAGAAATGGGTAAGGAAACCCTCTGGGCTTTGTCGCGCCATCAGCAATTATCGTGCAAGAAGATTTCTGTTCCTGGTCCTCCCTCTGATAGGGTTTGAAAAAAAAGGCTCCAAGACTGATCTTTGGGAAGTGTTTGGGGTTTTAGGTAGTGCGGATGTTTCCTCCGTTGCCTTCTGCAAACCTCTGTCACTCAAACAGGAGCTGAGGGCTTTCCCTGTCCGTGCATCTCGGGAGCGTTGCCATTTCTAGCTCAACAAACCTGCGTGCCTCATGCTTGCGAAATTCCTGCGTGCATCTGCCATCGCACAGAAATAAAATAACCCTTCAGATGTGGGTCTGCACGTCTGTTTTGTTCACGTCTGTCAAGCCAAGCTACAGCCCTTTGCTTTGCTCCCCTCTTTCTCCCTGTGCTCCCGTCTCTGCTGGTGGAGAGGTATCACCAGGACCGGATTTATGGTGGAAGCGGTGCGGTGCTGTTGTTTATTCAGATGCCAAAAAGAAATCAGCGATTGGCTCCACAAGGAACAAGCCATCAAGATGTGAGCACGTGTTCTGGAAACCTGTCCCTGACACACCAGAAACCCTTCCTGTCCCTTCTCCTCTTTCTCTTTTACTGGGGTAAGGGCTATAAAACCTTGTGCCTGTTATCTAGGCTGGGATCTAGTGATGTGATCAGTCTTTCTGAAAGGTTTGCATTCTTTTAAGCTCTTTATATGTTAAAGAAGGGGAAAAAAATAAAAAGGAAAGGAAGAAGCCGGCAGTCCAGCTGACTGATTGGAGAGGAGCTTCTCAGCACCATTCAGGGCTGCTGTCTGAGGAGGTGGTGGCGCCACCAAAATCAATGGGCCGGTGGCAGGAGTGCTGGAGAAGAGGGATGTGCTCTGGAGGAGATCTATTTCTCCTGAAAGCTTCGTTAAGGCTCCTCCGTCCAGGAGGTATGGCTAAAGATGAACCAGACTTCTCCGACTGCAGCATGAATCTGCCCACACTGGGTTCCAGCAGCACCTGTGAGAAATTTCATCCGCATTTACGTTTTGAAACAAAATAGAGAGCAGATACTTGCTCGGATAGCTGCCCGAACTGGGACAAGGCACCGTAGCCACCAGCTGCAGGCTGGGTGGGAGTGCCCTGCTGCTGCCTTTCCGGAGGCAGAGGCAAAAAGCACTGCCTCATTTTTCCCAGGTGGCACAAGCCAGGTACCACTGGCCCCTTGCTGGGAGGTTTATCTAAACTCCACAGAAGTGCTCTCAGCCAAAAAGCATGATGGACGGGGATGGACTGATGGACGGGGTACCCCACTAGCATCCCTCCAACACAGATGTTCTAGCAAACCTTTCGAACTAGGGATGAGGCCTTACATTGGTCTTGGTTAAACTCCCGCCACTCAGTCTGCTTTGAGAATTGGGGCATTTGCTGGTGGAGGAGCTCGTGGCTCTTACGTTTAATTAAGGATTCTGCTGAAAGTTCTGCTTAAAATCACAAAGCTTGCTGCTTAGAAAAGCGTAGGTGATTCCCCCAGAGGCCTGGCCAGCATTCCTGCTCCTATTGTACAACATTATTGATTAATCAAAACTAATGCTCACAGCTGTTGCCTGATGGATAATGTCTTTGATGTTTGCCTGCGTATAATTATTTACTACTTTATTGATGTTATTTATTTCTTCATTAAGTATTGTTGGCTGTTTAATTACGTGAAACACAATTGCAAGTGTTGCTGCTAAAAGCCTCAGGAAGGGCTGCCCAGAGTTGAAATCTTTAAACCATAAACTCTGAAAATAAATCTAAAGATAAAAATATTTTAGCCAGCATTTTGAGTGAAGACCATCAAACCACAAGCACGTTACATGTCATCTGGAGGCTGATGCCAAAACGCCACGTTCAGATAGATTTGCAATGCTGATTTGATTGTGCACAGCAAAGGACTTTTGCAGACTTTTATATCTTATTAGATCTCCAAAACACGTAAGAAAGGTCCCTATCTTATTCTTGGTAGCTGAATGTTTGAAATAAATCAAAGGGGAACTGATTTCCCAAAGCTTACAGTCAGGAGTGCCTGACCAAGCTCCTTTCTAAACCCAATTCCTGTGCTGAGACCTGAGGACCTCCTGGGTCAGATGCTGGCCCCATCTAGCGCCCCAGTAACAAACTTGGGAGTCTCTCCAAGAGCTCCCCCCAGGCTCTCCCTTTTGACCCCCTGGCTCTCTGCGAGTGACACAGACACCAAGGCCTCCCTGTCCCCACACCCCACTGCCCTCAGAAGCACCAGGCACAGCTCCTCCAGCAGGTCTGTGTCTGACCTCGCGGAATTAGGGAGTCGACATCCAATCGTTGGATCCATGTGGGATCAGAAAGGATGTACTGAGGCTTAATTAGCTGGTGATGCAAGACCAGCCTTAACAGAACCACTTTTCCTTGCCAGGACCAAGAATGGGGTTTGGGGAGCCAAATCAACATCTTAGATTCTATCTGGAAACCAAAAGACAGTAAGGAGAAACTAGATTTAAGACACATCGTGGCTCTCGACAATCTCTAGGTACTTACCATTTTAATAAACCAGCCAGGTACATGACTACAAATACAGTATTGGAGAACTTGGAAGGATCATCTCAGTCTGAAAAAAAAAACAGAGGATGCACGAACCGTGCTGTAGCTCACGAATCTTTAACACACCTATAACAGATCAGAAATAGCCTCTTTATCTCCTTACTCATGAAATAAAATCTCCTTTTCTGGCATCCTTTCCCAACAGCCCTCACCAGGCCCTTTCCCCAGGGCAGGAAAACAAACAGCTCCGGCAGTCCTTGCTCGGACATCAGCATTTGTTATTCAGTAGCTACTAGCCTGAATGTTTCTATGCAGCTCCCTCTAGATCTCTTGCTTACTTCTGAAGTAGTGCAATAAAATTAGTGAGGTCTTAGCTACTGCTTTATGGAAAGTACGTAACCAGCTGCCAAACCTCTAACTTCCCTACAGGCTCTGTCCTAGGGCAGCAGCCTCGGCCTTTGCTTTGGGAGCCCAGAGGAGGGCCAGACTAATGCCTGGTGCTGTTGGGTCACCTGCATCTATTCCAAGGTGTCTCAAGCCCAGAGCAGGAGCAGAAGTTGATTGTGGGGCCCAAGTTCTGTTCACGGTCTTGATACACAGTGTACACTCACCTTTTTTTTTTTTTTTTTTTTTTTTAACTAAGACACATCATGGAAAACCTGAGAGAAATAGCAAACAGAGAGGAAGGATTAAAAAAGAGAGGAAGAAACATGATGGGTCTAGGGAATTTGGTCTTATTTCCCTCTTTGTTTCCTCCCCAACGTCCACATTTTCCTGCATTTCCTCTGACTAGAGCCTGTTCTTCCTCTGCCTGTTTTTTGAAATGTCATAATCTTTCCTGTATCCCTTGTGCCCACATTGTGATGGTACCACGGGCACCTTTCCAGCAGGGATGCGCAGAGAGATGGGGAGCACAGCTAGGATTTTCAAAGGAAACTAAGGAAATCTTTATGGAGAACTTGGTGAGAATTTGGCACTTGGCACTCTTCTGCTCTTTTGGAAGTCCCACCCTACAGGAACAATCTAAATAAATGTATGCCCCAATGCTGATAAATCCATTTGGAAAGATATCAAAGAAAAGCTTGCTGGGTTTGGAGACCTTTGAAGAAAGGGAAATATCCTGCCAACCTGCCGCTGAGATCTATCTTGTTCCACCATGTGGTCCGAATCATCAGAGTCCTCCACGGCTCCCCTTCCTCCTTGGGGCGTGGAGGGCAGCACTGCCTCGCTGAAGAAAGGAATTTGGGGGCCAAGAGGACGGCATAATTTGAGGAAAATTCAAATGAAAAATTACTTAACAATGGAAGTTGTTAACCGTGTCTAAAAATATCTCAGTGAGTCAGATTACTGAAAACGGCAAGGCTGTGGAGCAAAACCATAGCCTCTTCTCAGCAGTCAGCTGGCTTCATTCGCTAGCCTGGCATCTCTTTCCCCTTATGTTTTTAATATCATAAGATTGGGGGTGGGTGGGTGGGTGTTTAAGTCTACAAGAAGTTAATGTTTAATGGATTGCCCTGTACAGTTCTTGGTGTTTACACGTTCTCCAATTAACCGAATTTGTTACAAGTCTGTAAGACCAGGACAAGAGAATTACAGGTATTTGTTGCTCAGAAACCATCACCTCATTCAGTTCCACTTGCCCCCCAAATAAATGGTTTCAATTATGTTTTCACCTTCCCTGGCAATATTAACATCTCTCCTGGCTGTTGCTGGCCAGGGCTATCGCTCCTTAGTCTGCAAGTGTTACGGCTCTGTGCACACACGCTTCCTGTGAATGTGCAGCCTTGCACGGCGCCACCGTCCCAGTGCTCGCAGGGTAACCTATGAAACCACGCTGGCTCAGGACCAGGAGTGCTAGAGAAGCACAGGAGAAGGAAAGGTGGAGACTACACTGTTGTCAATACCTTTTTTTATACTAATGAAGTGGGTGGGTGGGTATGGCCCCTTTCTTCCACGGACCAAAATATCAATAGCCATTTAGTATTTTCCACTCCCCGATGGGCAAACTGCTGCCAAGTGAGCCATTGCCAACACCATGCCGTGGGGGACTCGCTTGGTTCCTCCAGTTTTCACACATGGGTGATTTCACCCATGTGAAGGTCCCCATGTCCTGAGACCCCTCCATCCTTCAGACCCAGCCCAGGTGGGACCCTGGGCTCTGCCCCTGAGCATCAAAACCCCGTGACACCAATGGGATAGCAGGGCAGCCTGGGGATGCTGCCTTCCCCACGCAATGTCAATCTGAAAATTAACGGCTCTGCAGGATGTTTTGGGTTCATTTTCCGTGTTGCTGAGGTCTCCCTGGCAATGAGACCTGCAGCAGCCGGTGTCCCCGTGAGGGGCTGGGGGCACTGAGCCCCTCGTGCCTCTGTGAAAGGGGTGAGGGAGCTCCCCCATCTCACCTTGCGTGGGGCAGCCGGAAAGCCATCAGCTGTAGTAACTTGGCACAGCAGGACCTAAGGAAACAAAATTAATTTTTTAGGCTTGAAAACAACAGAGAAAGGAAATGGGGCCTGTGTCATCAATGGTAGAATTCCCACTGGTGCTGGTGGGACCAGGATTGGGCCCAGGCTGCACCCCTGTGCTTTCCCAGGCTCATGAGGGTTTAAAATTCTGGATTTCCAGTGATGGTTTATTTCTGGCTGATCTGTTTGGCTTGAACTGTTACTTTTTTTCGACTGTTGGTCTTATTTTTAATCTACTGTATTAGTACACAAACTTAACCAAGAACAGAACTTTAACCATTACCAGCACGGCAGTGTCATTCCTACCCCTCCATCAACCAAACAGTTTGAAGTCCCCCAAACCCACTGCGGTCCCCCCCCAACATCAGGCTCCTCTCGGGCTGTTAGCGTGTTCGTCGTGTTGTAAACACGCCGAGGGGAGGGGAGGGGAGGGAAGGGGCGAAGGCGAGGAGGACACGTGGCACAACCAACATCCCCACCGCGGGGACAGCCAGGGATGAACCGTGGATGGCGTGAGGTGTTTCAGTCAAAGAAACTTCTCTCACACACACATTTGAGTCGGATTTTGTCATTTGATGTCAATGGCAGGCTGTGACATTCCACTCTGTTATTTTTTTTTTTCCCTCCCTGCTATTTGAAGAATGAGATTTTATCTTCCCTTCCCACCCCCCCTCCCTTCACGCAGTGCCTATTTCACTAAAACCTGCCTTTCGGGTCAGCGTGCTGGTAAGAGATTAATTTTACACTGCAAGAAACACCAAGCAGAGTATTTCAGCTTTGACATATGAGACGTCTGTTATAATATTGCAGTTTTTCTAAATTAAATATTAGGAAAAATTAAACCCAATTGTGGTTCGTATTCCTATGGAAAATATTTCTGTTCAAAACAGTCCCTCCACGCTAAATGACTTAAGTAACTGAAAACACAATAAATATGCAGCAAGTTAAAAACCTAGATTATTCAGGTTTTAAAGCTTATAACTAAAAGTGGTTTAATGTTTCATGCCTAATAATAGATTACTCCTATCACATTTCTAACCTTTATTTCTACCAGCTTTGAAGTCCAGCCATATAAAGGCTGTTTGTAGAACCACACGAAAGTTAAAGCAAATATTACTCAGAGTGATTCATATGAACAAGAATTTGCAATGAAGGCAGAGGGTTTTTTGTGTCTGTATCAAAGGAAATGAAATGTTTGCAATATTTTCCAGTTGATAAATGCATTAAAACATTTTAGTTGTGTAGTATGAACATTGCTGACATAAACAGACTTTGACCTGAAACAGATTGTATTAAGCTCTGTGGGGGAGGCAGCATTTAAAGAAACAAAAATAAAATAAAAAATAGAAATTCCTAGATTTCAAAATCTGTTACAAGGTCACTGCAGTTCTTAATTAGCTGAATACATTAAGAGAAGGCTAGATTCCGTAAAGAGAGCAAATGTATGTTTAATCCTCTATTCTTTGCTTACAGATTACCCTTTCAGAACGAGTAACCTTATTTTCTTTTAAAATATCTATTTACCTTTTTGAGCTTTGCATAGCAAAGCAGGGCTTTTTTTTTTTTTTTTCCCACTGTTGCAAAAGAAATTAATTTGTTGCTAGTTGCTATGCATTGGCAGGATTTCTGCATAAAGAATGTAAGCCATCTATCTTTGTATTCAAGATATAGTTAATCTGGCAGTTAAAATACTTTGGAAACATTTTGATGACTTATCTGGAAAAGTAGCTTTGCATTTTCAAAGAAAACTCAGAACTGTATTGCAAGGGGAAGATAAAAGATATATGAAGTGTTTGTTCCAAGCGATACTATTCATTTAAAGATCAGAATGTAACCCCACCCAAGCAATTATTGTGGAAAAACAAGACAAAAATCCTTATACAGCTTTCTGACACAGTCTTTATTTGGGAAACAAAATAACTATATTACAGTTATAGTCTAATGGATTGCAAGCTGTTTTATTAGAGTCAGCTGAATCCTGTTTAGCATAAAAAAGAACTCTGTTTGCTATCAAGAACACATTTACATTAATATGACTTTGACAAAGTAAAATAAAATCGCATTAAGATGATGTAAGTAGATAAGACAATGAAATCTCTGTGAGATAGTTTTGGCACACCAATTAGAGTCAAGTCCCTACAGGAAAGAAACATATTTTTACACCAAGTATCCATGTGTTTTTAAGTCATAGAGTGGCCAAAATTAATTCCATGCTTAAAATATTTCCAGCAAGGGAAAAGCAAAAGTTTATTATTATTATTATTATTTTTTAAATTATTTTTCCCTTGAAAGGTAAAATTTCTGATAAACTACATTTTTATTTGCAATAATACAAACAAGTTTTGTTCTCTGCACTAGCCTGTAATCATCCTGATTATTGCAAGGGACTTTCCAATATAGAGCAGCTGAAAACAAGGTTTTAGATTACATGGTAATTTAGGAATGCATGAAAAGCCAAGCAGTCACCATAATAGAGCACTGCATAAACTTCATGGCTTTTACAGCAAAACATAACATATGTTTTGTGATTCATTCAAATGATTTTTCTCTTTTTTTTTTTTTTTTTTTTTTTGGTCAAAAAATATGTTGAGCTCTAGTATTTGTCCTATATTTAGGGAACCTTACTCTCGAAAAACGACGACGACACCACCACCCCAACTTTGATGTCTCTCTTTTTAGTTTGGTCATTAAAAGAACGGCAGTGATGGATGGTGATAATGCTGTGGATTTTATGAGTAATCAGGCCTTGGCAGCCACAATATTTCTTTTGTAGTGAAACTTTAATATTCCTTTGGCTGTGCGTAAACTTTTTCTGCTTTTGGAACTGGGTTACACAAGCTACTCACTAAGCATTACAAAACAGTTATTACCCCAAAGTTAGCGCTTTAATTTAACACCTGACAGGGTGAAGCTTCCCCCCCTGCCCCTCAAACCCCCCCAGCGTGTTTGGGCACTGTTATATTTGCAGGAGGGCGAGTGGAGGAAGGCAGGAGGCTGGTGCCAGACCCTGGCAGGGGAGAGGAATTTTTCCACTGCAGGGCTGAGCCCTGCACACCGGACAGGGCACCCTGGACACCCCTGCTCTCCTCTCCCCCTTTCATGTATTTTTAGTGAATTTGCTACAACAAACACCAGGTGTCTCCACTTAGCTGGGCTAGAGCTTAAAAAAGGGGCCTGCTATCAAAAAAAAAAAAAAAAAAAAATTAGGGTTTTTCTTTCCATTACTTCTAATCTGCCTGTTGCAAGGCTGTGTGTGCAAGGCAGAGAATGCATGTAAGCGCAGATATTCTCGTACCGGGGTCGTATTTTATTTTGTCACTTGATATGCCTCTGTCAGGCAAGGCAGGACTCTCCCGAGTTTGAAATAATCCAAATTCAATCACTTTAAAGCTGCTACAATATGCAAGTCCTGGCAGCCGTTTTAAATTAATGGAACATCAGATGTGCTCTGATCCTCTCAATTTCCTTGGGCAAGGGAAATTCTGCTGCGGTGGTAGCGGGAGGGGAAATATAGGGCTATCAGTAAAATAAATGTCAGCTTTTGTCTGCTGATAAAAAAATGCATACGGAAAAAAAAATAAGGTACAATATTTATTGCTCCATAATTAAAATGTACTTCTATATGCAATAAGGATTATCGTGGCGGTTTGGACAAGTGAACGCTGTGCAGTCTGATCCACATGAACAGACATTAAACCAAAATACAAAATTGCTTTTAATTTGTGGTTTTACAAATACAGCTCAATATTTGGTTTGGGTGTAGATATTTATTTCTTGAGCCTGCTGGCATGTGTATCAATAAAAATATTAGAATGCCAGCCCTGAAAGCCCAGTTCCAGGGCACGGATGAGATTTTGGCAAGAACTGGGGGGGGGAAAAAAAAAAAAAAAAAAGGTCTCCATAGCAAGATGCCAGCCCATGCAAATGCACTTGGTTTGGGGTTTACTTAGAAAGCATAAACATTCGTCAGGTTTGTCAAAAGGTTTGCAGACTTGAGAACCTTTTGATCAAACCTGGGCCGTGTTTTGAGGAAACCTGCGCTGGAATATGGTTTTCAAGATGCAATCAGTAGCTTTGCTTTTGAAATACAAACAAGCCCAAAAATTCAAATCAGGGCTCTGAACATTTGCACAAGCTTTTATGGTACATGGTTTCTGCTGCTCTGTAGGGCTTATCACCCAGGGCTATGTCCTGGCTACAAGGGCCCACGTTTCATGAAGTCTTTTTCCTGAAACAAAAATACAATACAAGCTGTCAGAGTTAAATTAAGGACAAGGTATTTCTTTAATTCTGATTTTTTTTTTTCAGTTATTTGCTTTATATGAGGAGAGCCTGGCTTCTTCTGCGCTAACTGGGACTCACATTGCCAGACAGTATGTTTTCAGCTATTTTTAAAAATGCTGGGTTTTGAAGGCTCTTAAATCCTTTGATGTAAATGAAAATAAAATCATAGTCTGGAACCTAACAGAGACTTTTAATCTTGATCTTAAAAGCATGAATCATACTACAGCATAGAGTAAAACTATTTTCTGTCCTCTGCACTCACCTTCTCTACACATACTGATATTTTATATTTATAGGTGGCAACTGGAGATTTCAGGTAGTCCCAGTGCCTCCTGCACTCTCTACACAGTTGCTGCCTTACAGCCTATGGCTGAGATTTCTACAGCCTTGCTGTTTTTCTCATTTAAATATGACATTTCAAGCAAGCCTGATTAAAACAAAGCAAAATGTCTCAAATTCCACGTGTGTAACATTATGGCAACAAAACTTAGACCGATTACTGTCTCAGAGCAGGAAAACTAGTGGCAAGGTAGGGATGTTGCAATAAAATTACAGAAAAACTTCTCCAATAGCCACCCTGGAAAACCCAGCCGTCATTTTTTTGCCAGAGCAGGGGCAGAGCCTGAGCTGAGCCCCAGCCTGGAGAGAAACCCGACTGACTGGCTGCTCCTCTGGGTCTCAGAAGTGCAGCCAGAGCATGGATGCCAGGTTTCAAATACTGGATGAAGAACGACCAGCCGAAATATTTTTTTTATTGCATTTTCATACTGTAAAATTCTGACTTGATGCTAAAAGGACAGCACCGCCTCCCTGCTGGCAGAGGTGTCCCTTCCCTTTGCTGCCTGGAGCAGGGGTCAGCAGCTGCCAGGATGCTCCTTCAGCCAGGGCAGCCCATCCCAAACCCCACTGCCTCTTTCAGTGGTTCCCAAACAAAGGTAATGGGGGAACTCGACTGAGGATGCTCTCCTCAGCCCAAAGTGCTCCCACGAGATCCTCTGCCAAGCCAACGGCCTGGAAGCTGCAAGGGCACAGTGTGGCTGACGGCAGCCAGGTACGTTGGGCCCCTCATCCCAGTGGTCATCCTGAGAGGTGCTGAGAAGCTGATCACAGCCTGTGAGTGCCCCTGTCTGTGAGCAGACACGTGCTGTGGTGGGAAGGGGTACCGGGCCCTTGAGGTGTGCCATGGATGTTGTCAGATGGCCTTTACTGTCCAGGATCCCACCATGGTTTTTGTCTCCGAACAAGAGGCTGCGATCAGTGGGAAATGAATCCCAGTATTTGTTTACAAGTGACACAGTCTCCTCCTGACAAGTCTGAAGACAACTCAGGATGCTTTCCACAGTTACACCCGCCACCAAACCACAACAGAAGAAACAACCAAGATGGATCCTACCTACACGAGCCGGGTGTTGAATCCCCATGTCTGAATCCTCCTGGATTTAAAACTCTCCATTACCTTCACTGGAGTTTTAAGGAGAAGAATTTCAAGGTTTGTCCCTAAATAAAAAGTACCAAATTAATATAACAGCGTAGTGGAGTTTCCATTTACTGCACACAACAGTCAAGATATTCAGACTTATGGTTCCCACTGCAATTGTAATTCAGTTTCCTTGCTCATACATAACATTTTTATCTACTCTGAATGAGGTTATCTTTAGTTCCTTAACAAGCCCATATAATTCAGCTGTCACAGTTTCCATAAGAACAATACCTTGGAATTTCCTGCCTTTAATTTGGACTACCTCCTGTCTATAGCATCGCATTAACAATGTTTCCAACGTGTGGTGACTATGAAATCAATCATTATGTACACATTACATATATATTTATAACGTTCAAATACCATTTGTAGAGGTTAACACCTCAAAGTAATGTGAGGATCTCATCTTGATAAATCTAACCACCCCAGCTGGGATGCCTGCTCTCCGTTCCAGGCTTTGCAGCTGGGCTGCTCGCTGGGAAGGGAATTCTCCTGCCCAAGCGGGCAGAGATGACAGATGTGAACCTGCCTCGAGTCCTTTCCCTACCTTCTCTGCCATGAGGACTTTTCCTGTTGCCTGGCTGCAGGAAGATTTTGGTCCTCAGGACAGAAACGCCTCCTGGCACGTGCAGCAGCACCTTTCCTGCTGCAGAAGTTCATTAGGGGAGCTCACCCAGACACCCCATCGCACTGAGCTGTGCCCAGTCCCCGAGGAGAGATTGCTATTGCTGTCTCTATTTTGTAAGGAAATGAGGCAGGACGTTTAGCAGTTGAGACCTGAGGCTTCCCAATTAGCCATCCAGTAGTGTACTGACAGATGGCTGCTTCTATTTTTGCCTGCCTTACTCCAGGCCCATTCATTCAGTGTGTTCCTTTTAATTACACAGAACCACGTGCCCAAAACCTTTTTCCTGTGTATCAGTTGGTCTAACAGGAGATGTTACCTTTCCCTAAAATACCAATTTAGAGCTTTGCTATTTGTTTTGTGGCATCGAAGAAGACCTCCAGTTTGACTGTGCTCCTACTTGGCAGTTCCCCTGAGCTTCAGGAGACCAACAGGTTTTCATAAAAGAGCAAAGATTATCTCTCCCTTGCCCCAGGGTCCTCCCTACATATCTGCAAGCCAAGCTGGCAAGGAGGGGCATCAGGACATGGCAAAAGGCAATATTTATCAGCATAAATTTGAGCAAGGCAGCATCACATCAAGACCTAATAGACTTCTCTTTCTTGTTTCTTCCCTCAAAAGCACAGGTCCTCAATTCAGTATATGGTAGGACCAAAATATATGTGTGGGCTAAGCAGCCCAAGAGTGATAGGTTTCATCCATCTTCCCCTGACTCCATATCCTCTTTCCATCTTGAAAGTTTTCTAACACCTACACTATATTTTCAAACTAAGAAAGTCCTAATTTGAAGAATAAAGAGAACTGGGGATGAAAAACGAGACTGAGAAAGGCCTGGGGTGAGTGACCTCCAGCATAGCTCTGGTGGGACCAAACTGCAAGGTGCCCTCTGTGGGAAAGCAAAAAATGGCAGGAGCCCAGCCGAGGGGCTCAGGGCTACCCGAGCACCACACACAGAGTTTCATTTCTAGAAGGATCTCAACCTGGAAGCCATTGTTGTTATGCTGTTTACAGGCAATGGCTCTCATCCATTCATCTCCTGTTCATTTGTGATCCATGGTCCTATGGAAAAATGGCATCAATAAGTAGCAAATGATGTGCTCTTATCTTTCCAGCTCTGTCTATAATGAAGACTATCAGGTGGTACAAATTACTTCACCTTAGTCATGCTGATTCTTACCAGCTGGGAATCTGGCCCAGGTTTTATCTGGTGCATGAGGGAAATAAACCACATAGTATCACGGCTGAGTCGACAATGCAGGTAAACCACAAATTCCCCAGATTTGGCTAGAAGGAGGGTAAGGCTATTTTCATTGACCAGATGGCACAAGCACAATTTACCAAGTGTGGAAAAAAATATCCAGCCACAGAGAGGTTGCTGCTGGCTTGGCTGGGGCTCTGGCACCAAATCTCTGCACGAACCCAAGCTTTCTAAAGAGTCTGCGAGAAGATGCGAAAGCCCGTCCAAGGCTGAGCAGGCAGTGCCAGTGACACAGCAGATGCATATGTTTCTAAGAATACTGAGGGGCAGCCTGGCACTCTGGCAAGTGCTGGAAGCTGCACTGCACATGCACACGCAGCCACAGCCATCATTAGGGTTTTGCTGCTTTGGCACCTCTTCCTAATTTACTTAATTTCTATTTATACCATTCTGTTTCTGTTTTGAGCTTTTATCAGATGCTGACATGTTTTGTGCAGAACCAAACTTTGGAAGGAGGCTTTGGAAAGAAGTCATTTAAAGGGGGCTTAAAAACGTCAGAGCACTGGGAAGGACTGCTCCCAAGAAAGGGGTGGCTGCTGTAACTGCAAAAAGGCAATTGGGCCAGTTTTTCCCAGGGCTAGGCTAGTGCTCTCCTGCCTAGGGGAGGGAGGTCCCTGAGGGTTTGTGGAACATACTGGAGAGCCTGTGGAGAAAAAACTAACCTTGTTGACAGCAGCTTTCCACACCTGGGTCTGAACCTCCACTGGAAAATGGAGGTAGAGGTTGAAAACCACAGCGTAAGCATGTCCCAGCTCTGTCTCTGGGGTAGCTAGTAATTGTGTCCGACTGAGGAGTACTGCTGAAATAAATTGCTTAGCTACTGTGATCATACTGCAAAGCATAGGCAGAGGGTGGGGGGTAACACTTTCTTTCCTTTGCCTCCATCTGTGACCCAGTGACACGGTTGTCATGGCTTGGCTGGAGGACATATGGGCTCCTGAGAAACAGCTTCTAGGGAAAAGCGATACACGCCGTGTCGGAGCAGCGCGGATCGACAGTTTTGGTGGTTAGAACTCCGAGAGCTCAAATACAAGTAGCAGACGAGAAGAACACAGCTGTTGATGTTGACATGTTGCTGGCCTCATGGAATGATGATAAACAGCTGGAAATGCATGTGATGCACTGGGGAAAAGGACGGAGTGAAGAATTTCAGGCTCCCTGGAACATCACAAATGAAAAGGCGATCAACTGAGGACGTGGAATTCTTCCTTTGCAAATCATTTGTAGATCTTTCACTGCTTCAGACTACAATGGGCTTCAGTCCCCTGGCTTCGGGAAGACACACATGTCAAGGCTGCAGGCTTCCAGGCTGGCCAGGCCCACACAGGCATCCTTAGAACCTCCCAATACAGCAAAAACATTTAAGATGGATTAATATCTTCAGACAGCAGAAAGGAGAAGGTGTAGAATGGGTTCACAGTAGAAAAACTCCCTTCTTGGAGGAGCTTTTTTTCCTTTTTATTTTCCCTGAATAATTACACCATGAGTGACTCCTCTGCACAGAGCAGTCCCTTCAGAGCACGCTGCTCCCTACACATCTCCAAGGCCAGGTGTGGCACTGACAGCTGTAGGACCTTTTCTTCAAGCCATTCCTCAAGGGGACCAGCTACCGAAGCACTGAAAGCCCCGTCTAGAGCTACCTTAAAACTGGGGAGCTTATCTCTGTATTTCAATGGCGTCTGGTGTTGTGCTCTGCCATAAGCTTTAATTGTGGCTGCTCTGAAGAAAGCCTTTGTTCAACACAACTGCCTACTTCACGATGACATCATCCAAGACTGGGGAAAAAAAGCACAGCCTGGAGTAGTCAGGCATGTGATGATGTATAAATAGCACTGACAGAACAATATTATAAACTCTGTTGGTACAGCTGAGATAAAAATAGCAAGTTGCTGATTCATCTAAGATACCGGCTAGAGGGATGGAGTGAGGTTCAGCTACAATAAACCTTCTCAGCTAAAAGCATATTACTTCACCATGAATCAGCTGCTCAGATCTTTCATTCTTTTCAGAAAAGCACCTGTCTCTTCCTGCTCCGGTCCTCCATTACTGAACACATGAAATATCAGGCATGATTTTATTTTTGCTTTCTTTACTCTGAAATATGTTGCAGTCAGAGAGTTTTCTAATGCTTTATATACACTTAGGAAAGGCAGAAGCATTCCTAAAAGTGCTTGCCAAGTGCTTGGTGACGGCAAGGTTTATGTTATTGTTCACAGCTATGTTTCTACTTTGCCTGTCTCTAGAAAAAACAAACAAGGGACCATTATTTCAATAAACCCGGAAATACTGAACCGTACTTCCAACATCTCTGAGTCTGTAATGACTAGGTCATTTTATGGCTTTCAATAAGATACATGCAAAGTCAAGTCACACATCCCCATACAATGAGTTTTTCACGCACTAAGCCCAAATATACAGAAATTAATGGGAAAAAAGAAGCTGAGAGATGGATGACTGGCTCCTTGGAACATATCAGCAGTGATTACTTTGTGCTGTGTTTCGCATGGCCCACAGTTTATGCTCTTATTTAACTTTTTTAGGTATCTGGACCGTAACATCAGCCACATTGATGCTGTGCCTCCTCTTCACGGGAAGACCCTAGAGGAAAATACATGGACTACAGTACCAAAAACTAGTGCTAGAGCTGCAAATTCAGGGGCAGCTGCTCTTAGGAAGCAGAGTCTGACACTGCAGCCTGTCTGCTTCCAGAGCATGTGTCACAGCAACAAGCTGCCCGTGTGGGATGCTAAACTGGCCACAGCCACAGATAAACAGGCAGCTCCAGGAATCCCTCTCTTGTGGCAAATTCTCACCCACAACGTGGCCACCCTATTTTTAGACGCAATTAAAAGACATCTTAAATGTTTAACTTTCAGTTTTTAACACGACAGCCACATGGCAAAAAGAAGCAACTGGTAACTTGTCAACAGGAAGGGTTCTCTCCCTTCGTGTTGGGCAAGCTCCCCTGTAATCAGCGCGACACCACTCAGCGCCTTGACTTGGGCTGATGTCTTGACTTGGACACCCACAGCCCACTCCTTCACCTCCTGAACAACTGTCTCTCCCCCACAAAACCTTCCATTGCTTGTGCATCACCTTGTGATCACCACACAATGACGACAAAATCTCTAGCGCTGCCAAAGAAGACACGTCACCCTCTACTTGTGAGCACCTTCCTGCTGGATCCCCACGGACAGCGGGTGACAGAAATAAGCTCTAATAAATGCAGTTTCTTTGCAATTTGTCATCCATGATTCCACTTGCTAGTAAACTACAAAGTTTCTGCGTGCCAGCGACTTAAGTCCACATTCTGTTCTCCAACAACATAATTTTACACTGCGACCATCATCCCCACGAGTGTCAGCTCCATGGACACAGCAGCTCCATTAGACTAGCTTGCATTGTGCAAGCAGAGCGTTTCATCTACTGCCTGTGTCTTGGTTTGCATCAAAGCTAAGTTGCTTGTATAGGACCATTAAAATGAGCAAGGCTTACACAATTACGGAACTTATATTAATTTTTAAAACTTGCAGATGTTGCAACCTGTACGTGTGGGAATAGCGCCAAATGTTACGATGACAGAAAAAGGTTTATATTGGCTGGGCTTTAAAAGTAAGAAAAATGTCACCCTACCACTATCAAGGCATTACATGTATCTGGTTTTGTACACATCTTTTAGTTAGCAGCTTTGCATTTCTGATAGTGAGTTAATCGGGTAATGTTTTTATGACCACAAAACCAGTAGAATAGTGTGGGGGGAAAGACAATAAAAAGCCCTTATTTGCTTTTGATGTATTTTTTATGTTTACTAAGTCCTTCTCGCTACATCCAGAGAAGACCTTCGCTGCACGTGAGTTTCAGTGAGCAATGCCAGCCGTGATCATACGTATCTGCCACTTTGTCACCATCCTCCCCTGGGGCGAGCAGCACTGGGAAGGGCACCCTTTGGGATGCCACTGTGCTGCTGTGCAGCATCTCAAAGAATCTGCAGCTCCAGCATTATGTTGGCTGAGGTTGCTGGTCAATCAACACGCTGAGGAGCTTTGCAGAGAGCGTTTAAGTGACGCTCAAGTATCTACAGAAGCAACATGTGTTTTATATTATCAACATCTTTGTATTCCAGTTGCATGTCAGTACTGGTAGAACCTACTGATGCTAAGACCAGCTTCAGCTTTGAAGCTCGGGACAATAACAAAATAACCTGCTATTTGTTTACGTTAGTAATAAAATCTACTTGCAACTATGATTTGATCATGGCCTTCACAAGAAGGCTAGCCAAAGGAAACCTTCTCGATAAATAGGAGATGAAGGAAGCGGATGGGTTGTCTGTGGATTTTCTAAATCTAGTCCAAGCAGCTCATGGTTATGCTTAAAAGTCTTAAATTATTTTGGACCCCAGCTTTCCAAAAGATTGCTTAGAGGACAAAGAGAGACTGTAGCACTCGCCTCTTCCTAGGATAAAGGTTTTGAGAGGTGGAGCAGAGCCAAACACTACAACTGCCGTTTTCCTGAATCCATCAGAAGCAGCCAAGGAGCGAGGATGGATGCAGTGCATGTGGCAGGCTCTCCTAATCACTCTCTTCCCCGGGCATCCCTCCCTACTGCTTCTCCTGCACTGCCTCTATTCCTTCTGCCACACGGTACGGACTATCCTGTGCCCTGGGGCTGGGAAAATGGGTGCCCTTGTGTTGTGCTACAAAGCCATCTGGGTGACTGCAGCTACATGTGCATAATCACCAGATAGTTTATTGAATTGATCTCTCTCTCTCTCTCTCTCTCTCTCTCTCTCTCTCTATATATATATATATATATCTCCATCTCTCCATCTCTCTCTCTCTCTCTCTCTCTATCTCTCTCTCTCTCTCTCTCTCTCTATCTATCACATAATCAATGCCACTACAGCTATAAGCATGTTCCATGGGAACAGATCAAGTTGTCCCTCTTGTATTTAATCAGACCTTATGCATTAGTGTTGCATTTCTGAGGCAGAAAAAAGCTGGTTTGTAGAGCACACCTAAGTAAGCAATTTCAGCCTCTGGCTTCTGTTCCCCAGTATCTCCGCCACTGGTGAACGTGTGAATGTAATGTTGGCTCACTACAGCCTGGCTCAATGGATTTTGCAACCCAACATTCTGATAAGACCGTAGACTTACATGTGAGTAAGACTTCTAATAGAGCAGCACAATTTATTCCCATTTCCAGATTAATGGAGCCTTTCTGATTATTTTCACAGCATTGTGCAAGGGCTTTTTTTTTTTTTTTTTTTTTTCTGCTGCACAAAAGGGAGAAGCTCCTAATGTGTTCCTGAAATGCCTTGTGAAGTTAATGTGACTTATTCTCTATCATCAAGAGAATGATACTGGAATTTATGAAAGTCAATATTTTTTTCTCAAAGTTCCTTAGTATTCAGTCTGCATATGGCGTAAGGGAGTACAAAGGCAAATACAGAGAAATCCGTCAAAGTCAATAGAGTTATTCTGGACACCTGAGTAATTTGTCCCTTGGTATGATTCAGTCTCCAAAATCCACTCAGTGTTCATAACGACCATTTGCTATTCACTTACATTTTTAGCTCTGTTATAATTCTAATTTTTTCCATGTTTCACAAATAGCTAGAGTCAGTTTCTTTCAGATGATGCTGTTCCCCCAACTTGGCTTCCCTGTGAATAACCTCCATCATCACTATGCTACTTTTGCTCAAATGTTTCATTTTTAACAATAAACATCTATCCCAGATGCCTTATTTTCAGCTTCATTAAATGTTTTACTAGTTCATCTTGAGTCACGTCAATATTTACCTTGGACACAGTTCCATATCCTTTAGTTTCTAATACCAGAATTCTCCAGACAAGCTTATTGTTCCTGGCTTGACTTCTCCAAGTCACAGCTTAAAACTTTTTTTGACGTACTAAATAAGATGCAAATTCACCCAACTATTTGCTTTGCTGCGTGCTGCCAGCTATGCCTATTCCAAACATCTCTGAACAGATTTACTTAAATTTCTGTGTACACATGGGCCCCAGACCTCTACCCAGTTACTCTGAGGTAACGTCAAAGCCATTTAATAACAGCAATTAGCAGAAGAGAAAGCACAAATCAGGTACCAACCTTTGGGGCATAGTACCAAACCAGACCGTTTCTACTGACCTTTTGCATCCTAGAGAAAGGGTGTCAGGACACCAGGAGGGCTTGCCAGCCCCTGCACCTTTGTGTTGGTCCTCGCTGTGAAAACCCAGATGCTTTTCTGAGAAATGGGACTGCGTTTCTTCACTCCAGATCTTCCCCCTGCTCCTGAGCAGCAGGACCAACTTGTGCCGAGCCGTGCACAGCATGATGGACGTCGTGCTGCTTCTCGAGCTCACCCGTGTGCTGAGCAGGTAAGAAGAAACCTGGTGAAACAGCAAGCAGCAGCAGGATGTTCACTTGACATGAGGGCAGCAGCAGTGTGGAAGTCAGTTCTCCAGTAATGTCAATAACACAGGTAATTACAGTAATTAAGAGAGAGGTGGTGCTGAGGGTCACCTTGGAGCAATACAGAGCCCAGGAGGATGTGAAGGTGTCCAGAACAGGTTCTGCCTCTTCGGCAGCTGCCTAAGGACTACTTCTAGCTTTGGCAAGAAGTTGGCAACAATGGGTGTGAGGTGACGACAAGATGTGTAAAGGAAAGCAGCCGTGGCCAAGGGGAGCAGCAGCACAGGTGTCGGGGGGGAGATGTTTTAGGGGAGGTAACGGGCAGCAGTCTGTCTGTGTGCAACCAGTGCTACCTGAAATAGCTCCCTGTGCTCATCCCCCAGCAGTCCTGAGCTGTCACCCACAGTGTCCAGGCTCCTTCCTGCTGTAAGCATGCTTGCTTGGGAAAAGTTGTTCCAAATACATACAAGGCAACAGGGAACAAAAGTTTGAGAAGTAGAGTTTTCTTGGTAATTTTCTCAATCTTTACAGTGAGTTTAGTTCAGGTCCTTTTTCAAAGCAGTAGCACAAAAAAGGTAGTGTGAAGTTTGATATATTTATATTTTATATTCCTGTACTGCACTGGAATAAAACATTTTGAATTTTACATTGGATATAAAAAAGAAAAGGTGTCAAGCTGGGAAAGTGCTTTGAAAATCACAAAGGACTTTATGTGAAATTATTTGAGGTCATTTTATCTGTTGTTCCTGACAGTATTTAAATACCTCCTTTCAGTTTGAAATGCCTTTAGTTGTCATTCACTGAAATCAGTGGTGGAGACTAGCAGGGCAGCTGGGCATGCACCACAAGGGGATACACGAGGAAAGAAGCACTCAGACTTTCAGAGATCTCCAAAGCGAATATTATACCTGTGTCATCAACTCGTGTCTGTCAAGAGGTGTCAACATGGTCTAGGGAAGCAGTGAGCCACGTCCTTGTGAGAGGGGAGACAATTTCGCATCATGCCAATTTTCCTGAGCAACATATTCCTAGGAGAAGGCCAAGGAGATAGCTTTAGATTTCAATCCAGGTGTTTTAAGAAGAAATCCAGGGTATTGAGTTCACAGTGCAATGATTTTGGTGGCTGCCACACATGCAGATACACGGGGCTAGTTTTGAAATGCCTTGCTTGGGTGCTTTGAGCAATAGCAGCACAAGTAAATAATTTTTGTAGCTAGTCCACGTGCCATTGCTAACATCCCAGAAAGAGTACATCTGCGCAGTGTAATGAAGCTAATATTTCTGCACACCTTAGACCACATTATAGCTTACAGACCGTTCCCCTGTGCTTTGACCCAAAAGGGCGATTACTGCCAAGAGAACAATTGAGGGTTTATTTGTTTTGAAAGAACTTGCTCACCTTTAAACCAGAGGTGGTCATTTTCCTCTTTTGGTCTAAGCCAGACTTGGAGAGACATGAGTTTGAAACCAGGATATTCAAATTCCCTTCTCTGCCCTCTGTCCCCCTGCAGAGAGACACCAGAAAAAAAAAGCAGCTTGGTAGAGGAAGAGAGATGAGAGAGGATGAGGGACCACTGTCTCCACAAACACAGGCAGCCAGAAGATAAAAATGAAATGGCTGAATACTAGATTAAATGCAAGTTTCATGTAAATGATCACTTACAGAGACCTAATAAATGATTCCGTGCAATTCATTGTCAGAGACTTTTCTCTGCCATTTTTGTTTTACATGTGTATTTAGGAGCTTTTTCCCCTTGGAGGATAATGTTCAGGTTTTAAAATTTATATTAATCTGTCACTACATTCACCTGTCACTCTGTGAAGGGGCTTCTTTTTTTAATAGTCTTTTTTTTTTTTTCTTTTCACTGTGCTGCTGTAACAGAATGGAGTATTTAGAGTAAGCCCTTCCAGCAGCAGTGCTGCACAGGATGGGGTGACATGTAGGAAGGTTGCTTTTTATATAGTATGATCTCTTTTGACCCAAACAAATAATCAGAGAGTTTTAGAGGCTTTGCATTTACCCTGACTGAGGACTGGCATGGGGCTTCACTGCAAATCTCTCTGCTCCCAAAGACATCTTCATTTCCAGAGCAAAGGAGGACTCAACCAGAGTCAGAGGTCTTGCTGACAGATCACCAACAGTTCTTTCAGGCAAGAGTGTTGACCCAAAAGCTCTCAGGGTGGGTTGTGGGGTTTTTTGGTTTGTTTTTTTGTTGGTTTTTACCCCCATTGTGTCAGGGGTGCTACTCTAAAGAAATTAGGAATTACTCCCTTCAGAGCAAAAGGTCTTTGACAGCCTCTGCTGGGTACCATCAGATGTCCTCCCCTCCCCTGCTCTCCATCCCACCTTCCAGCTAGAGGTTACCCCAGGCTGGGAGCGGCACCATACCCACAGTCACCTCCTCGTCTGGTGTGGCTGTGAAAATACCCCCGTGAGGTTCAGCCTGGGTGTTGACAGAGGCATAGCCATCAGCTCTGTCCTTCCACCTCTGCTTGGAATATGGACACGGAGAGGACAATATAGGAAGGCACTGCAAAAAAAAGATTGCAGAGGATGCCCATCAAATCCTCACATTTGTTGTTGTTTCTGTCCTAGATAGCCACCTGGGCTAACTGCTTGCTGGGGGGTTTGCTCAGGACACCTTTCTCTCACTCAGTGCTGTCTCGATGCTTCTTATTCTGAGCTTGCTCTACCTCGTGACTTCCCCAAAAGTGCCCTCAGAGTGCTGTGCCATGATCAATCAGTGCGTTCCCTTCCTCCCAGTCAGTCTTTGCCTGTATACCTTCAATTATTCCTTCCTTCAATTGTTCTTTTCTCCCCATCAAAATACCTGGAAGCATTCCAATAACTTTTTCCTGCTGCTAAATATGAGCATTTTATTTCCTAATGTCCACTTGAATTTCATCTTGAGCAGCACGATGGCCTACACATATTTCATACAGGGCCCATGATTTCAGTGCTGGCTACAAGATAGAGACACGCCAGTCCCACTTGTCTGAGTTCTGTTTTCTCCTCAGCTCTGGGAATTTCTGTTTCACTTGTCTTCGTTCCCACCACCTGTCCTGCGTTTTGGCATATGATTGCTTTCCTCCTGGAACAGAGGGGACAGTCATTCAGCCTGTAGGTCACACCTAGATTATCTTTAATCACTAGGCAGCTTCACTGACAGCTATCTCATTTCTTCTTTCAGAATAAGGGAAAAACCCTCCACGAAAAGACAGAGGGTGTGAGGATGCTTCTGAATTAGTCACTGAAGAAAGGTCCAAGGCTTAATCCTTACAAACAGTCTCTCTAGTGGAAACACAGAGTGACTCCAGTGGAGCCGCAGCTGAGATCCAGATCAAGATAGAGGTTTCAGAATATGCTGCTCTGAGGGTTTGTTTTTTTTTTTTTATTATTTTTTTTTTTATTACAGACATCTCATCTTCTGCTTTATGAGTTATTTTGAAGGTTTACTGTATCCGAGAAAGAAGAGCAGGAGTTCAGATTATGAACTTTGATTGCTCATGGTTTATTCAATATTTTTAATAAAGTTTGAAAAGGTTCCCTTCCATCAAAGAATGTCCCCTTTGATTAATCAATTGAATTTGATATTTTCTCTATGGAGAATACAAAGAAGCATACCCCTTTGCCAGTTGTTTACAGGCAGCTTAGCAGCACACAATAGAACAATTATTTTCTAAGTAAAAGAGCTGTGATGAGAAATGTTAATACACCACTTAATAGTGTAGCATCTTTTTCTTCCTTTAAAAACACACACAATAACGATATATCAAGCCATTTTTAATATAATCTGCATACTTCCCAGATAACATATTCAGGGAAACAGAGTTGTCTTAAACGGCCTTCGTCACATTTACATCTGTAACAGTTGCAGTAGCAGCTCCGTCGGGCTTGATTTTATTCAGTGTGGCAGGATCAACATAAAATCTAGGCTGAAAATTAAAGGGAGTAAATGTCCCCCTGACAGTTAAGAGAATGATTTTGGTCCAAGAGTATTTCTGGTCACAACTCACTTTCAAAAGCAGCTTTGTCATTTGTGACTGGCCTACTCCCAGTAAGTGCTATTGTGATTTGTTACATTTTCTATGGAACCAGGAGACCATTTATTAGCCCCATGGTATTGTATTGAGCTTCAATTATGTAATAGTCATTATTCTGTTGAATATCCGAAGCTTTGTAAAAAAGTTTTAGTTCTGGAAAGAAACATACAAGGTTCTCAAATGATTTTGAGGAAGATCAAACTCCCCTTTTTTTTGCTAGTTGAAAGAGGAAAGGTCCCTTCTTGATATAAATCATGAATAATTTGAATAGACTTTTTTCTAAAGAAAACCTCCTTTTTCTTTGAAAGCCCTTGATAGCTTGGGATTCAAGCAGAAAAGAATAAAAGAAAAAAATAATAGTTTCTTCCTAGGAGAGAACGTGATATGTATGCTTCCAAATTAGTGAGATTTTAATTTAATTATAACCGAGGAGTGTGTGCGCGCGTGTGATTTGCCTGCTTATAAGTGAGGAATGAGGGTCTGTCCCACACACAGTGTGGAAGAGGGGTCAGGTTCTCAGCTGGTGTAAGCCTTGCTAAGGGCCCCCTGATGCTGGTTTTGCAGCTGATGTAAGTCAAGGATGGGCTCCACAGTCCTGTTTGCTTCTTTAGCTGCCCTTTACGGTTCAACGACGCAAACTCTTGACATCCAACCAGCTCCCAGTGGCCTTCCATTTCCAACTGGTCTGAGCCATCCGCATCTCCCAGACTTGCCAATAAATTAACTACCATCAAATAACTCATTAACTAGTTACCTGACATCCATAAAATAACGGTAACCGGGCTGCCGTAGAATGACTAATAACTAGTTACCTGACATCATTCTCTTTCTATCATCCCTTACTGTATACTTAAAAAAAAAAAAAAAAAAAAAGCAACCTAAAAAAAAAAAAGCTTCAGCTTCCAGTTCTCAGAGGCTTCTCCTGTTCTCAGTCGTGTGGTTTTCCCCTCTCTGGCAACAGCCAGACACTCCAGTTCCTGTAACACACGAGCCACCAGGTAGAAGTCAGTGCAACTGTTGCCTCTGGTTTTTATGTTTTTAAATTAATCAGAAATACACCACACACAAAATGCACATACAACATATACATGCAACAGCTTCTCCGCCTCAGAGTAGCAAACCCAACTACTCTTAGGTATTCTCAGGAAATGGAAAAGCAATGTTCCCAAGGCCGACAGATTTCTGAAATGATCTTTCTTTAATGTATGCTCAGTTTAACTGGTATTTTAGTAAAATGACTCTAGCTTTATGCCAGCTGAAGAGAAAGTAGAAAGTAAATCAACAAGCTTTTTTTTTTTTTTTTTTTTTTTTTTGGATAGACTTCAGTATCTCAAAAATTCACAACCAATGGAAATTTTCTACCAAGGTTGCACCCCATTATAAAACCAACCAATTCAAACACTGCTGCTACAACTTGGTGTGATTACAGCCACTGCGTAGCAAGCATATGTATGCTTGCGTGTATGATTCGCTCTCTGTGTGGGCAAGCAAGACTAAAGCAGGTGGTAATACATTTTGACCACAACCATGTCATCCCCTGTTATTTTTACAGTATAAATTAGTTATATATGGATCAGATGCATTTGCATTTGCTAATTCCACTCGGAGCAGCATTTAAGCATCCTTACTTTTGACAATAAGAGGAAAGAGGTTGGATACCCAGTTTATCTTAAAAATGTGAACTGAAGTAAAATGCATTTGCAAGTTGCATGTTTATGGGATCAAGTGAAATAAGGCATCAAGCCAGGATCTGGTCTTGTTTGCCACTATGTAAATGATGAGTAAGTCTTCTAGGGTCAACAGAGCAGCAGCGGAGTCACATGAGTCACAGCACACTGCTCTTCGGAAAGATTTCTCCATGGCTAAATATAATATTACAGTTGCTTCAAGAAAAGCTCTGCGTCAAGTTCTAATAAATGCTGGCAGTGATGCTGAGCTCTGAGCAGTTGTAAAGCCAAAAGGAGGAACAAGAATTAACAAGTAGCCTTGAAAACCTATTGAAGAGAATGGAAATTTTGCCTGCAGAAGAACTGAAGAATAAATGAAAATCATGAACTAATTTTTCCACCACCCATGTTTAGCCACCTTTCAAATGGGTCTGGGAAAAAAAAGCCAACCTAGAAAAGGAAACAGAATTGTCTTCGAATCAAAGTGCAAAAAATACCACTAAGCTCAATAGACTGAGTTTGTACAAGTTACCACTCAAGCACATGACAACATGGAGTTTGTTTCACCATAATTTTAACAAGGCTCGTCCCAAAAGATGTCTTGCGCCTCCCAGAGGAATGCATGAAACGAACCTACTGTTATCAGTGACTGGGAACAGCCACACCGACAGAAGCCAGTCCAACACCCCATCCAGCAAAACAGTAATTCCAATAAATACCCTTTACATCTCCATCTGATACACACAGTGTTGAATCTGGAAAAATGAGAGCTCAAGAAACCATAAAAGAGATGCCCTTTGGTCTCTTCTTTTTCCAGGGGGTCATAATTTAGTGCTATTACAACAATCGTTTTAGGTAACTAAAATTGATTATCAAATGTAGGTTTGCTTTCTCTATCAACAAAGTGCTGAATTAGAAGAGATTTCATAATTCCTTATGAATTTCACTCCTAGATAGGTCTTTCCACTGGAAGCCTGATTAAATGAGTATTATTTCTTCTTAAGTGGTTTTACAGGTCGTTTATCTTAGATTTATGAGTATCAACCTACTTTAGAAGGTATTAGATAGCTTTAACGTTTGACATGTATTCTCTAAATCATTTACAGTGCTCTCCATTTGCACTCGACGATCAGTAATCTTCTCAATATTAGGTTTTATTGACAATGCACCATATAGAGTCCTTATTATATGGTAATGATTTAAGATAGGTGCAAGATTGGGAACATATAAATCCAAAAGCTCATTTTTGATTGTTGACACAGAGCTGAGGAATAATGTGCTTCCATCTAAATCACTCTGTTTCTCAATAACTTAACACGCACACACGTTTAACCTGTTAGGAACACAGTGCAGAGATGTGCAAACAGATCCTAATTCCGGCTTCCAGCCTGATGGGCTCATGCTTAAAGCTCTGTATTTACTCAGAGAAAACCACCAGTGGGTGCGAGACCCCCCCCGCCACAGCACGGGAGCAACCTGCACCCACCTTACACCACGTGGTGGGTGCAGGCGGAGGTGCGACGGGAGGAGCAGGGGGCTCAGCCCAGGTCTCCGGGTTCCCCAGCACTGGTTCATGCCTAGCTCAGCCCAGCTCCTCACAGGCTGCGGCTGCTGCTCTCCAAGCCTGGCAGCCTCAAGCAGCCCAAGCACGCCTCTGCTATACTTGAGTCACGCCAAGGTAAATACGCCTGTTGAGATCAAGCAGCATTTTGCCAGAGTCGGGAGTTAGTAAGAACAAGATTAAGGGCTTAAAAATCAGCCCCATAATTTATATTTGGGAGATGGTATCGAAAGCTGTCATATATAACAAAGACATACCTTCATATAGCCCTACACAATAATAATTTCACAGAAATATTGGCATTGATAGTAATTGAATTCAGTTGAATAATTGATTCGACTACTTCAATAGAAGATCAGCCCCCATATCTGTATTACTCACACAAAATTGGAGTAGAAGAAAAAAAAAATAATTAAAGCGTCATTCTTTGGTAGCAAATTAACATCTCTCCTCTGAGTTCCACAGAATTAAAGTCTCATCTGCAACCCTGTAATCCAAAGGTATGTCTCTGAAATGCAGTCAAGAGCACTGCATCAATCCTGCTTTTAAAGTACGTCATTGAAAATGGTTTCTAGGGTATCGGAGCTGCATGGATAGGCAATTTGTTAAGTTGAAATGTGACATTTCAAATAAAAGAATGATCTCAGAGCAAACCCAACACAAAATCTGAATCCTGCTTTTATCCCAATGGCCACCCAGTAAGAAAACTCCAGTGAAAAAATGGTGTTAGTGGAAAAAATCATCCTGTGACAGTTATGCATGATTGTAATTGTGAATAGCAGGGAAGAACAGCAAAGAGGTGGCTTCCTCTCACCTTGCTCATTCAGAAAAACAACCCAAAAATCCTTACTCGGGCTAGAGGCTTGGCAGTCTCACTCAGGTTACAACTGATTTGGTAGCGAAGGAACTGGTGCTGCTAAACATCGAGAACTCTGAACTCCAGTCAAAATAAACCACCTCATCCGAAGCAAAGCAGGAAGCATCGCCGTTACCTTGTCTAACTTCAGTAAGACCAGACACAGATTTGCCGAGGGAAGGGAGAAGGAAAAAAAATAAAATAATTCTCCCAAATTAGGACTCCCCAGTGCCATATGCACACTCCTGGCCTTGACATGAGGGAGCACCTGCAGACCCCCAACCTAATAAGGCGTTAGCAGGCAATTTCCTAACGCGCTGAGAAATAACAGAAATAACGCAAGTTCCATTTTTCTTATTAGCGGAGCTAACGGCATTCTGCAATGCGGTATCTACATTTCTGTGAGCTCGTTTCATTCACTCAGTTCCTAAATCAGCAAAATTTAGCAATCTTCAACATCGCTCTGCGATGAGTGAAATATCTTTTACTACTGTGAAGGAGGGAGGAGGTCAAGAAGGCTTGGGAAAATTTGTTAGTATGATCTGTAATATGAATTTGGCAGAAAAGAAATGGAGAACGTTTCTTTGGAAAACAATCAAAGGGCAAATTTTTCCTCTTGGAGCTGCATGGTAATTCATGATTTATATGCTCTAAAGAAACTTGCTACTCTGATGATCAGGATAGCAAAATATTCACTGTCTGCCTGACAGACCAAAGATGGTCATTTTTCCTCTCTTTCTGTTCAGGCAGGGCCACACGTGTGTCCCTCAACATACAGATAAAGACTGAAGACTCTAATCTAAATTAAATATGGCATGAAATGAAATGACAAAAAGTAACAGGGCAGGTGGCAGAAATTTAGGCTCCATCTTGCAGAGAATAACACGTGCTTTCTCATACCCGGATCTCAGCTGCTCCTGGTGTATGCAAAAAGTCAGCATCTTCGTGGTTAACCACTTACAGCACCTCAACACACACAAGCGACCAACAAAACTGAGCATCTTGAAAGCCTCTGAGATGAGGAATCTTGAGCCTCCTGTATCCAGGAGGGCTTAATCACCACCACAAAATTAAAGCGTGGAACTTATTGCCATTGCATGATATGGTGACCTGGTGACCAGGAGTACAACCGCGTTCAGAAAAGGACTAGACAAATCCACGGAGAATATTTCCTTTGATTTCAAACCACCATGGGGTCGGGGTGTATACTTTGGCTCTACAAGTTTCTAAAGCACTGATGGATGGAAGCCTATGCCTTCATGTGGGCCGCACTCAGGGTGCCCCGTTCCTGGACTCTTCTCTAAGCGTCTCCCATAGCCAGTGCCAAAGGAACAACCCCAGGACACTTGGATCCTGCTCTGTCTGGACATTTCTTACACTATAATCAATGCAATCATAAAAACAGACTGCTTAGACAAGAAAATTGTCTTGGCTGGAGTTTAGAAGATGTAAGATTCAAATTTTAAGAAAATGTTGTATGAGACATCCTCAGAAAGGGTTAAAAAGAGCTAAAGAAAACCTGACATATTGATGTAGACCAACCTCAGTGCAGGGAGGCAAAATCCTGAGGCCTTCTTTGCAGTCTCTGAAGGAACTGGCTTATGTAGAAGGTGCTTCAGAGCATGCTGCAGAGGTTCCCATCATGAATCACCATCCACATCAGCATCCCAAACGGGTCCAGCTCCAGTAGGCTTTTACCAGGAATGGGGGAGTACCATACTCATTTTAGGTGAATAACTTTTAAGGACATTCTTCCTTGTAGCCTCTAAACGATCTCCTGCCAGGCCACAGGTCTCCCCTCTTGCTCCCCCTACTCTACCTGGCCGAGGTGCTTGTAGCAACTCCCTTTTTTCCTTTTTTGTTCTCTAAATCAGCTGCATAAACATACAAAATACATACCAGCAGGCCTCGGCAACATTGAGTGCACAATTCTGCACGACAGAAACCTCACGTTTAATACAGTCTTTGCTGCGTCAGTGACAGCACAGGCTTTAAAGCAGGGCCACTCTGCTTTAAAGCAGTCTACTATGTAAAAAGTCAGGTTGTTTCTACCCTCGAAATATTTTACATTCTGTTCTTTCTGCAGTATTACTAATTCCAAGTTCCGTTTAATGCTCTGCATCTGAATAGGACTCTCAATTACATGAGTCACTGCAACTATCCTTTGATTTTTTTTTTTTAAATTTTTTTTTTTTTTTTTTGTCACGTACGCGTAATCTGAATCCACAACTGTTGGAGCCTGAAGCTTGCTCTGTACACTCAAAGTGCCACAACAAAACGGACTCAAATGTTACATTCAGTTTTGAGTTGCTTGTGGCAAGCAATGTGAGAAGTGGAGGTGATTTCACCTTGAACCCAACCCCTCCTTAGACTGCCAGCGTACAGGAGAGCCATGTGGTTGCATATTACGGCAGGGACAGGTATAACACTGTCCTAAAATGAGGGAGGAGGGAGAAGAAAGAGGGTGAATTGTCCAGTTTCCTGCAGTATCTCTCGCTGCTGGAGGACATGCCATCCTGGCTGGTGCTAGAGAGCAAAACATCCCTCTCACACCCCAGTAAACCTACAGGTGTTAGCTATGAATTCTTTACCAGCCTTGTTACCTGTGTAACCCATCTTAAAGTTCACCTGCCACAGCCACACTCCACCACGAAGAGGTGCAAGCTGCAGAGGAGAGGGTACAGCCCATGTGAGCATCCTCTCTTCTACACCCGTCTGGGTTAGCCCAGGAGCAAACCTGTGCTCCGGGGGCTTTTCCAACAAGTACAATATGTACATCTGGATGAACGTGTTTCGGTGGTCAACGGAATCATGTGCTTCAGAGTCTGATTTAAATGGACCAATGCTGACTTGGCACACATTTTGTGGTCAGGTTGACAGTGTAGGTTACTGAAGAAAATGTCTTTTTCTCACTTGTGAAAAGCTGAATTTGAAGCCTACGCACAGTGGCTTTTCTGGGAAAGCAAATTTTCTAGGAATGCCAGTTACAATTTTAGGAAGGAAACAATGTGGTAATTTTCAAATTCAGATCAAGTTTTGGCACAGAAGAAGAGAAGCAAGGCTTGAGAAGAAAAGGTCGTGGCAAAACACGACAAAACAGGTAAAAAAGTGTCTTCTCTTTTTGTCTCCTTTCCCACCTTTTTCAAGCCAGCTTCTTACTAGAAAAGCTGCTTTCAATCTCTTCTAAACTTCCATCACTCTGTCAGTATAATGCAGGAAAGCACTGCCTGAAAATAGGGCTTTTCTTATACTAGAGGGTAATTACTAGTTGTTTGCTGTCTCATTATAAATGCCTAGTGCAGACCAGCATTTTACCATGAAGATGCTAAAAAGCAGCAATATTATACCTTATATAGAAAAAACTATACTATTTCATCTGTCCTCTCTCCCCTGGAAAACCACCACTTCTCTGGCAGACAAGGTAGAACATAACACCTCTTTCCTTCCTTTCTACAAGATCCGTCTGATTTAAATTGAAAGCTCTGTAGGGTGGGAACCCATTAGGAACTACGTTAAGTATGTGTATTGTAAAGAACTAGGTTACATCAACAGCGTTGCAAAAAAAATTTTAAAAATCAAATATTGTTATACCAAAGCCTCAACTGTAGGTCCCAGGAGCGACAGTATAATTATTTTTAGAGATGACTATAGCAGTAACTCAACATGACACGAGAGACCTGAGAAACAGCAAGCCTGATTTAAACCAATGGAAAAGCCAGGAATGCAGAATGGAGACTGTTCTTAATGCACCATATTGCATCTGAACATTTTGTTCCTACCCATCTATCCAAAGCATGACGTTTTGCATTTCATATTAACATTCTGAAGACATTAAAGGAGTCTTCAATTTTGATGTTCATATGCTGTGTCAGAACACGCACTCTGACTGCTTAGAGAGATGCTATGTCTACCTTTTTACTCATCTTCCCTCCTTCAGCCTCCTAACCGTTCTGCCTCCCACTCCCAAAACCATCGCTGGGGCTATTTTTATGGGTAGCATTATTTAGTTCAGCAGGAAGACAGTTACAAGGATGGTTTGTGGGGTTTGAACTTCACTCTGGATTTCTGCAATACCTCAGCTGTTATGCATATGTACTAAGACTGAACGCTAACAAATCATTGCAGTAATACTTGATGTTCGTATACAATTTCTCATCTTCAAAGCACTTTAAAATTTCCCAGAGGTTCTACAAAATCTGGGAGAGGGAGGAAGAGATACGAGCAAAAGCCTTTGTTTAGCATTGGTCTTAACATAAATCATGGTTAGTCCCTTTCTGCTTAGCGCTATAGCAGGAACGTTGTAGTTTTCAGATTTAAGCCTGAAGTGCTAAACAATGCTAAATTGCCAATAACACATTTTCACTAAAAAGTATTTAAAATACTCTTTTTTTTTTTTTTTTTTTTTTTTTTTTTTTTACATATGGACAACTCTCTTCCGAAGTTCTGTTCTCACCTTTGAGTTCAGAACCAGGGAAACTTGTGACATTAGCATAATGTGTTGGGAGAGGAATTTATGTCTCAAAATAAAGGACGTTTTGATTTCGGAAAGTTTTGATAACAATTTTAAAAATCGTATCGCAAAGCAATAAAACAACAAAGAACATAACCGGGAATCTCAATGTTAAAAGATTAAAGTATTTTCAAAAGAATTTTTTTTTTTTTTTTTTAAGGTAAAACTGTACAATAATAATTTTTAATGAACTTTGAGCCAGTGCTCAGGGCAGAGCAGTTTGTTTTGAAGAGCTGAAAGAGGCTCTCGCTCTTCTTTCCCGAGGCGCCTCCTGCCCATCGCGCTCCGGGGAAAACCCTTCCTCCTGCGCGGGGCTCCGCGCCGGCTCCGCGCCCCGCGCAGCGCTCCCGCGGGCGGGCAGCGCCCCCTGCCGGCCTCAGGCCCCGGCCCCTTTGAGGAAAAAAACGTTTTCCAGCTATTTTTTTCTCTTTTTCTTTTTTTTTTTTTTTTTTCCTGGCTGGGCTGAGTCAGGCTTGCAAACTTTTTTTCATCATCACCAAAACATGAGGATGAAATGAAACAAAACCTAAACAAAGATGAAATTGTAATGAATTAAACATTCTATTTCTCAAATGTTCCACTAAACCTGTAATCCCATCCTGCCTTTACGCCTGAAAGCATGGCTTGTATTTAACGTGCTTTCCAGGGCACGGAGTTCTGTAACACAACAATTAATACAGGGCGCAATTTTGAAATATTCAAGCAAGTCCAGCAGGGCGAGGGGGGGGATTCTCCCCCTCTGCTCCGCTCTGTGAGACCCCCCTGCAGGGCTGGGTCCAGCTCTGGGGCACCAACATCAGGACACGGACCTGCTCCAGCGGGGCCAGAGGAGGCCACGAAGATGCTCAGGGGCTGGAGCCCCCCCTGTGAGGACAGGCTGGGAGAGTTGGGGGGTTCAGCTGGAGAAGAGAAGGTTAGACTCCTTTTGAGTTTGAAACTTTTCTATAACGTCAGACAAAATATGGAAACCTGAGATGAAAGGTTACATGCATTCCAGAAACATTTCCACTGAAATCAAAAGGAATTCTTACAGTATTCCCAAGAAAAGTGCAAACTCTTCATTTACGCAATTTTAATATGGTGGAAATGAAGAAGTACAAGATATTAAATTTGTTTTAAAGCTTAAGAAGCAGTTTAAAATGAAATAACGTACATGTTGCTAGTGAATAACTACAGTGAAAAGTGTGTAGTTACATGTTAATTAAATTCTCTCCTTATTATATCTGCAGTGCCTCAAAATAATGTTTTCTCTCTATGTATTCTCCTTCTAGCAAAATTTCCTGGGGGGGGGAAAAAAAAAGGTGTAAAGCAGAAACTGTTAAATATTTCACAACTGGAAAAAGGAAAGAGAATGAAACTACAGCGACTCTTTTTCTTCCTTTTTTTTTTTTTTTTTTTTAAACTGGGATTTCTATTCAGAAATAAACTGTACTTCAACATGTTTTAATTACACATCCTTCTGTTTATAATTTAGTCCTAACTAAATAACAACACTGGCAGAGCACAGTAAATTTGAGGAACTGGGATGAACTATTTCCAGGTAAATGTTAACAGAACCATTTTCCTTTATACAAAAATAATTACGTTCAGGCAGGGAGCCAGTCTTCTGTGCGTGCCATCCCCTACCGTCCAATTTCTGTAAAGTTCAACATCACCTTTCTTATCTGGCTATTTTGGACTTTTAAATTTTTCTGTTCTCAAAGTATAAGCTTCTTCTTGCATTTGCAGCTTTTCATTTATCTCCGCCTGTAAAGAAAATCAGAAGGAAAAAAGTGGTTATGACGGAGCTATCTTAGGCTGCACATTGTCTTTGTGGTTTTGACACACTGTAGTGCAGTAAGACAGACATTATCCTACACACCTTCCTGTTTTGCAGACATAACCGTGTTTCAGCCTGTACTTACGTGATAACACTTTATCATATTACTGTGCACAATTCCGAGGTATGGTACGACTGCCGTGAACGGGAAGTGATCTGGGACAGCCATTCCTCATGTAAACTTGTCTTGGGAGATAGGCTAATTTGCCTGTATTCTCAGACAGCCTTTACCAATAAACACCAAATCAGAAAAATTGCTTTGGGATTTGGTCATTGCCACTGTTTTCCTTTGCTGCAGATGTTTGTTCTCTAGTGTAATCCATTTTATTGAAACATTGCTGGAATTAGAAAGCATTACTGAAAATGAACAATAAAAAACCATATTTCTGTGATGTTGCTTGTCTGTCTTAATTACAAACACAATTATGAATGTGTATCTCATTCTGGAAATCCAGACTGCAGTAGGCACTGAGTGTTTAATTTGCAGCGTAACATTCGTGGGGAAGGCACGGAGGTTGTGACGTAGCGAAATCTTTGACAGTGATAACGTGTAGCTACCTTTAATTCTATGGCATTTGGAAATGTGGGATCACTGAAAAAAGGCCACAAATGCTGGGGGTTTACGGGGAATTTACGTCTATTTCTCAGTATCAGCATTTATGGGGAATTTACGTGTATTTTTCAACATCATCAAAAATACATGAGAAATGGAAGGGGTACAATGACAGACTTTCCAAGAGATGCAGAGTTTTGTTCAAAGAGCTGGAACAGGCTCAAAGGTGCTTTACAGACGCCACATAAACAGTTCCAAAACTTAGAGTTACGTTCTTAATGGACTTCATGTAACTTTGACAAAGGGAATGGATTTGACCCAGGAGGACTTGCAGTAACTTGCCATTTTAGGGACTTTTTGTTTTGCCAGTCCTAGAAATCCCTGTTAGTGCCATACTGCAACCTCTCGATGGATAACCACAGCTAAAATGTTTCCAAAGTTCTCAGTAGCTCAGATTAGCATCAAAACGCTGGAATTTCTATCTTTGGAGGTGGCCTTCGCCATATTCAATCCATCCTCAAGTATCCACAAATCTCTCCCTACCCCTTCACACTATATGTATAATTAGTTGCTTTATAATTATACACTGATCCTCCACGCTAATCCTCTCCCAGCTGCCTTTTCTTCTCCAGTTTTTACATCCCTCTGCCTCCAATTCTAACTTCAGTGAAAATCAGCTGCCACCATACTTCACTATGCCTGCTGCTGTGATCACTGAGTGTCAGCACTGTGATTTCAGGCTAAAAAATATTTTCTAGACTCATCTACAGCAACAGCTGCCCTATGTTCCCTGGAGACATAATGTATATCGTGAAATCTCAGCTCACACTTAACAACAAAATGGTATGAGTCTGACCGTGTATCAGGTAAAAAATCTAATGATAAAATTACCTCAGAGGTCAAGAAACTGAGAAATCGGGTGAAAAAGATACATTGGTGGAAGACTTTTAAAAACTAAAAGGAAATTATTTTCTTTGTATATAACCGAAGTTGCAAAAGAAGGGGAAAAAATAATTTTAGTCATCTCTGCAGTTTTTGTAAAGAAAAAAAAGTTCTTAGCCCTGATCCTAAAGAAATTAAGGTCAAGTGAAAACCAGGAATTTCACTTTTTCTCAAGGTAGGGACACGAATAAGAGAACATAGGCCTGGTTCCCTCCTGTTCCTAAAGACATGTCGAAATGGAATATGAAATCAAATAGGTAGATCTAATGATAGCATCATTATTCTAATTTATTATTCATACATAATTCATATAAAGCAATTTATCAATATCACACTAATTTCGGATAATATTAGATATTTAATAAACTGCTGCTCGGTCAGCAGTGTCCATCGTGCTGTATCTAAAGTGCCTAATGTCACCTGGTTGTCACAAATAAGTCCAAATTACACCAGCTCCTTGGTGGAGCTGAGTTCTAGCTGGTTTGCTTTCAATAATTTCATATGCTTGAGGGAGCAGTTTACAAAATAACAATGATCTACTCTGCTGGCTTTCCACATGTTTCAATTTACAGACCTCCCTGTGGAGAAGCAGATCGCCCTACAACAAAATTTAAGTCAACTGACAACAGCTTCCTTCCCTTTCAAGAACGCTGTAGAAAGAACTCGTGTATTCTAAGCTCAGAGTCTGCAGATCACACACTGAAACCTGATCTGTTCCATTAAGGCAGCTCTCGTATACTTATGCACCTACCAAATGAAGCCTAGAATTGGCATAAACGTGTTATTTCTTACACAGATTGAAGGATGTGTAACATAGATGCATCTAACAATCTATATTAAGCACGCGTTGCATATGCTCCATCACAGCAGCTGATCCTGAACCCCTGAAAAGGGATTTTATCACTGACATCACCGAGAGCAGGATTTGGCCCATGTTTCTTAACACGTAGTAATGCTGAAAATATATGTTGTTATATTGCTGAATATTTTTTATCTTATCACATGTAAGCTGACTAAACTAGGAGTTATTTATAGAGGCTAATTCACATTTTTACAGCATATGGATGTGCTTTTTGCCAGCTTTAGCATGAATACAGTTTATATTCATTAAGGCTGAGCTAGCTAATTAACCATAGACAGAATTAGTGAATAGCTTTCTAGTAATAGTACCTCAAGGTTGCCAATAATTTCATTTGGGATTTCACCCACTGCGGGCTTCTGATCTTCAGCAGTGACACCAGGCACAGCATCTGCCTGGAAGGACTCTGCTTCTGGATGGGAGTCCTCCAGGTAACCCTCTTGATCAGACCCCTAGCAGCAACCAACCACAGGAAAGGTATGAGTTAGAACATCCTCCTGCTCTCTACAAGATCAAACAGCATCAGTCCACGGACACGCGACAAGACACGAAGCCTGCTCTTGAGAACTTCTGCTCTGACAGAGACCACCAGCATCTGCCTTTCACTGCCCAGGCCTGGCAGATCCTGAGGTTATGAAGTTGCATGGGGTGAGAGCCCAGAGGTGCTGACTCAAATAAATGTCCTCTGCTGACTGATTAATGCGTTAAAAGTAATTTAATTCAACCTTAGAAGAGAATGCAGGCTAGATTCTGGAGAACAAATGTCATTAGTGGCTGGGCTCCAGTGGGAATAAATGAGGTAGAGGGCTCATAGAAAAATAGCCTTTTTTTTTTAAAAAAAAAAAAAGGTACAAAATTCTTTACCTTCGATTCTGTCTCTGCAGCTGTTAGTGATGCTATGAATGGCGAATCGGTATCCAAAGGTATGCCTTCCTCCAGCAGAGCAGGGAAGGGGGGAACTGCAGGTTGGGCAAGTTCAATCACATTCTGGCAGTATTAGGAAAAAAAAAAAAAAGAAGAAAATAAAAAATAAGAAAAAAAAAAGTAATTCAGGTTTAATTATTGCTCAGAGGTTTACTGCAGATTTTTTAAAATTGAAATGAAATGGCTGGCAAACAACAAAAACCAATACCTTTTTTGTTACTATCCAGGTGCTCAGAACTGGAAAGCACGCTGAAAATGATTATAGATCAGCTTTAATTTCTAGCTGTATCTCCAGAGGCCCTCTTTATAATACTTGGAAAGAACAGATGATTTTCATAATTTCGTAACACTACAACTTTTTACTCATGCGGATAATTAAGTTTAGAAAACACAGTGCAGTCTTCCCAATGCACATTTGTCACTCCTGAACAGAAATCTTGTTGTATTTTGGAATGAAAGGGCCCAGCTGACCACTAAGGTATCCTATCAAAGGAGTCAGCTAGTGACACTGCATCAAATAAGGTCCTAAGAAAACCACTTCTATATGTGACTATAATTTAAGAGTTGCAACGGTCCAAGTCTGGCTGCTTCATCAGCTTGCTCCTATTTCTCTTTCCTGTGAAAATGGGAACGTCACTGGTTTTGTGAACTGCAGCTCCAGGGATGCTCTGACAAGGAAATGGCTTTTCCCCCCAGGAGCAGCTGGTTGCAGCATTTAGCCCATGCTCAGGCTCTTCCCATCAATGCAGAAGGTGGCCCTGCGTCCTCTAAAGGGACAAGGTTTGTGTAATTTTTTTTTTTAAAAATGGATGATGGAAAACATACATGCCAAATGGGGTGACATAAGGCGTTTTTGAACAAGCAGGGAACAGGGTATAATACTAAAGTGGTATGTCTGGGGCCTCTACAAGGGGAAGTGCCCACTGAGAATACCAGGCAGATGTTCCAGTTCTGAGTCAGCTATTACAAGCATGATTTTGCTTGGATGGTGTAAGTCAACGACATTAATTTACATCAGGGTAATTGCAGCTCCCATAAATTAATTTCCTCATACTTTTGAAATCATAGCGAGGTTGATATTTGATTTATTTAGTTACTTGCTACAGTTAAACATGCTGAAAATATTAAAGGTTCTATACCTTTGCAAAAGTGATAGAAAAAATTGAAAATAAACAGTGAGACCTAGCCATTGTACTTTATTGCATTAAAAATCTCTTTCATAGTCCTAAAAGCTTTTCAGAAGTTATGTTTGGACTCTGCCATTATCTTCAAAGATTCCATGTCATGTGTAAGCTCACTAAAAAAGGTAGACAGTATTAGCCCACGTTTATAAGAACCCAAAAGGCTGACAGAAAGATTTCCGGAATTTAAGTGAGGAGAAAACCAGATTTTATAGAAGCATTTTCCTGTATCACTTGTGACTCAAATTTTACAGCACTGTGCTAGTGCCTACAGACTCACAAAAGGAATAGTCCGAAAGTTTAGCTTCACATCAAAATGAAAAAGCCTTGAGCTGAGCTAAATGTTATTCTTTCTAAAATAAAAAGAAGCTTTGTTCTCAATTTTTTTTTTTTTTTTTAAATAGAGCTCTTTTGATTTAGCAAATAGTTCCATGTTCTCTGATTTCTTACCTTATGCTTTCTTCTTAAAAAATATTAGCTGAATTGGATGAGAATTTACAATTACTTTCTGCTTCCTTAAAATAACATTTTTTGGTTAGTTAGTTAACTATTCACTCAAAATATTTCCTTTATTTAGATTAAATCATTATTTCATTTATTCCCTCCAGTCTAAATTTCAGAAAATGAAATAATGTAAAAAACCAGCCTGGGTTTTTAAAATCAATTCCTGATTGATCAAATAAATTTCTGTAGCACGGATAAGATTTTCAGAGGTTCTGTTTTAGAATAATATTTTTACTTCGCTGCGTCCTTTTAAAGACAGCCATTCTTTACTCATCTGTTCCGTGTCTAATAATAACACTTGGATCATTAAGAAATAACTAAATTATAGCAGAACTAGTCTCTTTAATGAGCCATAATAGTCTCAACATTCAGCCAAAAGGTTTTTTTTTTAAAAGACTGTGAAACTTCAACGTAGAATATGAAGTATTTTGTTTAGTAATAATAAGTTTATGAGTAGTACTACAGTTTACAGCCAAAATATAGTGACCTAAAAATGCCATTCTGCATCGCTCCTGCCTATACATTGTGTCCTTAACAAGTCCAGGGGAAAATTAGAACGAATGAATTGTGGTGAGAGCCTGAAGCCAACAAACGTATTTAAATTAATCCTTCTGATGCAATACTTTCCTTTAAAAAATACAATTAAGTCTTTGTATTTCCTTTGAACAAAACCTCATGTTTAATAGCACCAATGGCTCTGTAGTAAAATCTATTTAAAAACAGAGGAGACACAGTAAGTTTTATACAGTCACAGCGGCTTTAAAAATGTTGCTAGTTTCTGAAGTCTGAGCAAATTTATGGTGAATTACTTCCACTGACCTACATTAAAAAATTCATCCTCCTTTTTTTTAATTCCTGAAGATTTGTCATTATGTGAGCATTATTCACTATGACAAAGATGTATTACTCAAAGTGTCCTCTTGAATCAATGTAACTATTGAAATGTGAGAAAGTTTGGCAAGATGATAATGCCTTAAAATTAATTGGCAATATTTTCCTGCACACTGCGGTCCAATGGGTCCATGAGAATTCAAACATAAAGAAATCACAAGGCAGTTGCACAAATGTAGATGGCATATCAGTGTCAGCTGCGGATAAAAGGATGTGCCGAAAGAGACTGGAGGGAGCAGAAGTTAAATGCAATATTCTTATTAATTCCTAGGTGTGGTGGGGTGCCAAAAGGCCACTTAAATCTGGACAAGTTAGAACAGGCTAGAAGCTGCTCTAACATTCAGCAGAAGTTCATGTGGGAAATATCATTCAGCGTCACCTTTACTTTCCCACCCCAGTTGCATCAAGCCTCTGTAGTCACAGCTGAGGGCTGGAGCTGGTGTTCAAACATCGCTCTCAACGTACAGCCCCATGCCACAGTTTTTCTCTGGAATTCTGTCCAGTAAAAGTGTGCGTAAAGAGAGGTAAGAATAAAAAGTGTCATGTAACATGTACCTAAACCTACACACTCTTCTTGTTGTTGAGAGCTAGCAAATTACCTTTTTTACAAATGGAGGCAGAGCAAAGACAATAAAATAGTACACCGGAAAATTTCTAAAACAGAATAATGGCAGGGAAGAAGATTGGTAAAGTGTTCTAATAAATGAGTTCCACAGATGTGGTAGTTATTATAAAATTAGCTTTGCATAACTTACCAATATACCATTACATTTTCCCCCAGATGTTATCTGTTACTTAAATTAATTTTGCTTAAGTTACTATTATTGCAGATTTTATCCACACTGTATTTTATTATTTAAGTTTCTGTGGCATAAAACAAGCCCTGGCTGATAGCATTACTTTTAATAATATATGTAAGAGGTTTTAGTATTATACAAATGGCTGTTGGGTATATCTTAATAGTCATAGCACAGAACGTCTGCTCTCAAAATATTATGTAGATTAAAACCAGCTATTTACTTACACTCTAATTCAAGTCATTGGAAAGGTTTGCAGTATTTATGTATGTGGTATGAAGGGAAACAATCTACTCTGGGAATAAATATCAGAGTTTGGAAATTAGCAAAGCTAAGGTCAAGGTCAGTTTGGATTTACTAACATACTTGGTGAAAATTAGAATTTATAGTTTATGCTTGCTTATTTCATAAATGAGAAAAGAGACTGAGGGAGTGGTGTATTTGCCTCTTTGATACAAGGCTCTTGCACCACAGAAATATTTTAAAGCCACCTTTTTAGCTCAATAGTAACTGAAATTCAGTACTCCTCTCCACAGAGTCTTAACATAAATTCTTTGTAGCTCATCTTACCAAACAGAGGAAATAATTATTTATAAGAATTGAAAAAAAAATATCCCACGTTCAGCATGGACCATTTCTAAAGCCTCGTAACATCATGGATATGGATTTGATTTTCTATGAATGACATGCATTTAAAAAGGGTGCTCTTTGTGTGCTACTCCCTGTATTTATATCATCCGTGTGGTTTCCAATTGTATGCCATAGGACCTTATGCTACCAGAGACTTGCACAGACTTCTCTCATATATACGTGAGATTTGCTGTGAAACAAAATATTTAATACAGGATTTACATTAGTTTGCCATTCATGCTGAGCATGCCCAGCTGCACACCTACAAATGTGTTGAATTTGAGCTGCTGGAATAACAGGCATTTGCAAGATATGGTTTGTGAGTTGCCTGTATTTCATGTGGTTGAATTTGAATTAATAACTAATGGATGGAGATACACAGTCTCACACTGATTTTTTCCCCCCCCCCACCTCCTTAACCTGCCAGCATAGGCAGACACAAGAAATCCACCCCACCACCTGCCTTCGGAGGCATCACCCCACCCGTGTTCCCACAGGAGTTTTCTGGGAGGCTGCTGATAGCTCTACAAAGAAGTTTGCCCTCCTATTTTGCAGCAGTGCTATCCACAAGGTCCAAAGGACCAAAGGATATTATGAAGCGCTCAAAAACTTAATCCAGATGTACGACCTGTGCAGCGTGACTAAGATGGCAGAGCGTCCTTCTGAACGCCTTCGTTGTACGCATTTGTATTCATATTTACAGTAGAATTAAGATCAATGAGGGACTAAACTTGGCCTCTGAAGTATGTTCCCCAGTTGCTAATGATGCACATGGAAATTCTGTGTGCATGTTCCTGGGCAGGAGTTTTCAAACCACTATTCCTTGAGACAAAAGTTCAGTAAGTCTGTAAAGTACACTTTATGCTCTTTTTCCTGCATTTCAGAATTCAAGTTAATACATTTTAAAGAGAATTTTCCATGTTTCTGAACTGAGATGTGAATCAACTTTGTTGACAATACATCAGCAATTAATCTAGTCCAAAATAGCTATCTGAAGCAATTCGGTGCCTACACTGACAAAACAGGATCTACTCCTCCCCCCCCAGGAAGCTGTAAATCAGTCAGTGACATCTGGCCTCAAGGACATCAGAGTCATCTGAAATGTGGTAATTTATATTAATGAACATCAATATTAATTTTTAAATAACAAGAATTTGCTACTGCCATTATGTTTACATACGGAATATTATTTATAGCTTGTGTTCCTCCTTTCCTACATTTTGCCCATAAATTACTGTAAGGAAACACACTGTCACAATTATAAATATTTTTCCTTGGAGTTAAAGCTTTTACATATCCTCTTACTGTTTTCAGTAACTATATGAGGGCAACAACCAGGATTTTCTTGCTACTTCAGGAACTGCTGCCAATTTTAATGCTTGACTGAGTAGAAAAGGGTGCTTCTACAAAAACAACCAAAGCCTTCGTCTCTAGAGATATCTTAATGCAGAATGCCCTTAATACCTAGATTCTGTAAGAATATCCTAAGATACCAGAAAAAAAAAAAAAACTCAACTGACTTTACTGTGCTGCAAGCATCTACTTCTGCTTTCACCAAGCTTCCAATTATTACTGCCAATTCACAGATTATTTATAAAGACAAAATAAGAGACATCCAAAAAAAAAAAAATCCCCAGTTGGCTTTCATGCTGAGGACACATCACTAAATGATTCACCTTGGAATGGTCACTCTAAATTCACATTGTGTTTAGCATTGCCAAATCTCCTAGAGTTATGGATTACAAGAGAATCTCAGCTTTCATTTAAAAATAAAGTCAGTGTCTAGCTCTTATGGTTGCCGAGGAAAGATTGAAAACATAAATCTTGAAAGCTCAAAAACGAGGCTGCAAGCAAAAGGAACCGAACAACAATTATTTTTAAGCAACTCTCGTGTTTTTTTGTGGTCTTTCTCACCACTTTAAATGCTTAAGGTTAACAAAACCCATTTAAAAACAATGCATACAGATTTTGAGGAAGGGTGAAGGACTTTTTTTTAGTACCTGAAAGTGCAACTCTTACATGTCAGGAGTCTTCAAAGTACCAATCCCCCCTTTCCATTTCAAGGGCACCCGTCAAACAAGCAAGGAGCAGGCAGCTCCTATTCTGGCTGTACAGTTATACTCAACGGGGATCTATAGCCATTATAAAAAGAAAAAACAAAACACAAGAACTTTCCCCACAGTAATCCCCTAGCTGGACCTACAAATATTTTAAAAAAGGTAAGGCTGGTTTTATTAGTCATGTGATCACATTAAAAACCCATAAAAGGAGGTTCTGTTGAACTCAACGCACCACAGGCAGTCTAGTATTTCGGTGGCACACACCTTATCAGGCCAGAGCTTTACATTTCCTTCTTGTACATCTCTTTTTCCAAACCACTTAATCAGGAAAGATCTGATATGAATGCTGAAAACATTATGATAAAAATATGGAAGCATACTTGGCCAGGTGCATTTTGGTACCTCGTTCTGCGAGGCGGCGTCATACATTTTATAAAGACTTACTGCAGTTTCATACTCTAAGAAAAATCAATTTGCATGAGAGCCTGTGCCTTTGGCAACAAAATGGCCCATAAGAATTAAATTGCTTAGAGGGATGGTATTCATCACACCTGCTTTAGGGGCTCTGTCAACCCCCTAAATCCCTCCTTGTAGTAAGCGCAAGGAAGACCACATCTCCTAAGAGACAGCCAGAGAAACTAAGATAAATTAAGAACCTAACAATTGCTTAATATACTTGCCCTGGATCACAGCAAGACAGCCCGTTACCTCTCCCACTGACTGTACAGGGAGCCTAGGAAAGCCAAGGTCCTCACTCAGGCTTCCCGCTTTGCCTGGTGCTGGGAAATAGGAAATATTCCCTTTTTTAACTCAATGGACCACTATACAAACTCAGCACGGATTAACGGCACCACACACTCCTCCTGCAGCCCTGAGCATGTACAGGGAGAGTTGGCACTATCCTCGGCTGTTTTTTCCAGGTGTTACATTCGAGAGGCTGCAATGTTTCACCAACTACTACTGTTCCACAGGGCTATAGGTCAGCCCTGAGACTGTCAAAAAAATGCTAATGTAGACGTGCCTACCTGCAGCATCAGTGTCTGGTCTGATGCTGTGTACACACCAGTTAGAGCAGGCCTGTGCCTAGGGAGCTGTGTGTTACCCCACCAGATTGCTCTTACTTCAATAATTAGTGTCTTCAGGCTTTATCCACGCAGGAGTATGATGTACGTGAAAGAAAGGCACCAAGAAGTTTCCCCAAAACCTCGAAAAATTTTAATATAGAAACTTTTGAAACAAAAAGGATTCAAGAAGTGATTAGGAGCTCCTGCTGAGAAAGTCCAACAGCAGAAAAATAATCTTTTGCTGTTGATATAGTAATGTGTAATCACTGCCTTAGGTTGGACAGAGGTCCCACCTCCTGCCGTTCTCTGCCACCACTCTTGAACAGCTTTCCCTTCCTATTCATTTTCTCTGCAACCAGCATTTTCTCCATGCAAATCTGGTCATGGACAAGCCCCTCGCACAACTGCCCTCTGTACATTCCCACACCACCGAGTGACAGAGGAACAAGATCTCTCTGAAGCCCTCTCAGCCATCAGGTGCATTAGATGTGAATAGGCTTCTCTGTATCGATTCACCCCTAGCTGATGCTACGGAACAAAAGCTGCTCTAACATTTAAAAGGTTGCATTAAAAAAAACCCAAAAACCAACACAAACAACCTAAAGAATATTGATTCTGATCTAAGAGGAAAAAAAAAAAATTGCTCACACAATTTAAAAACTACAATATAGATTTTTTTTTTTTTAAATATGCTACATTAGAAAACTTTTCAGGATATACGGTCACATAAAAATGGGGAGCTTGTGTTCTTTGTTATTAGACCTAAAACATAAAGTCTTTGCCTGAGTGTGTAAGTTTCTGTTAAAACAACAATTTGTCCTGTGGACTGTAAATTCAATTACTGTTTTTATTGGAATCACATTTTGCTTTGGAAACAATCATGCAGAAAAACAACCAGTAACTTAGACATCTTAAAAACATCTCAAAACAGGCATGGCTCTGAGAACAAATCAGTTATGGTAATTCTTCCACTGTGAACTGCAATGTTCTTTAAATCCATTTCCATATTTTTAATTAACACCTAGTTCAAAAAAAAAAAAAAAATCTTACTGTAGGTCATTTTAATCACAAATAGGAAAACAAATTTATTTTATCAGAAAATTGACTCGACGCTATTTTAGGGACTTATTTTTCATGTTTTTATCATCAAAATTAAGTTATTAACATACATTTCCCAATTTGGGAATGCAAAAGTAAGCCAATATTTCTCTCAAATTTCAGAGTTATAGTTTTCAGTCACCTCTCTATGTGAAACTGGTCTATTTTACCAGCGGAATATTTGATCAGCACACAAAAAAACCCCACATAAGATATCAGTACTTCTTTACAACTGCATTTCCATAGAATTTGAATCTGCAGTATTCTAACCGTACCCTGTTAGTCAAAAGAAACCACCACTTCCTTATATGACACTTGAATTTCATGCCCATTGTAAACAGGTTCTCCTTATTACAGTACGCGTTCATAAATCAGTTTATACTGGATCTCAGCTTGAATGCTGGGCTTAGTTTTTAACTCTATCTTATAATACCGTCATTCACGTTCCACAAAACGCAGTCGTGAATAGGGGCAGGGTTAGTCTGGTGAATGCAAGAGTTAAACAAAGCTTTGTTTCAGCAGAGCTTGGCTTGGTGGGTGATTTGAAATCTAGTAGGTTTCCTCTTGGTAAACTGCCAAAGCCAACCACACCTTGGATGATGTGAGGTTGTTTTTGAGAAGGTAACATCTCCTTACAGATTATCTCCTCCCACTTTGACTTGGAAGGTTTCTGAGAAGAGTCATTTCCATTTCTGTTGGGACATGAAATGGTTTCTGGTGAAAAAGCACATAAATCTCATTCTGCTTTAACTTGTTAAGAAGCTCATGACAAATCGTATAATTCAATGTGGATTATTTCAAATATTTGTTTAAATAAAGCATGAGAAGAAACAAGCATTTCTACTGAATCATTTCTCCCCAAATAATAAAAAAAAAGAACCAACCCAACAACAAACCAACACTCACTTAAACTCCTTATTGCTTATAAACTCTTAACTTCATTTTTTAGAAATTCACCACACACACAAGTAACAAAACCAACAAAAATCTGACATTTGTTCAAAGAAGGTTTCCACAATCATACAGAATTTTAATGGAAGTCAGGGTTAAGAGCAAATGCTTCAAACTTTGAAGTGAAAATCCTGAGCTGGCTACAGAATAGGTGAGTATTGGGTGGAATTGCATACTACAGGCTTTCCTCTCCTCCCCATTTTTTGTCTTTTTGAGAAACTCAGTTCTACAAGAATAGGCAGACAATGTGATCATAAAATTTGCATACTGTTTGCCTGATGAGATAAAGACAACGTGTCAGATTTTGATGGAACAAAATGAAGCAATGATGTCAAAGGAATTTATCTGCTTATTCCTTTTAGCAGCACCTTTTCCCAGGCAGCTTTCCTAAATAGTATCATAAGTACCTAGAGGGAGCAAACACCTTCTCTTAAGAATGCACAGCTATACCCAGAAACATGATATACTCTGAAGTTGCTGTCTTTCGATCTAACCCTCAGAAGAAAACACCTATGAGGAACATCAAACGTGTCTGGATTGCCAAGCAGAGAAGTTGAGGAGAGGGTAGAAAAATCTCTAAAGCATAGCTGGCGATAGAGAGAAAGGCAGGGTGGATGGGGACACCGGAATTAAATTGGTCCTGAGGAAGGGAAGACTTATTCAGCAGCTCAGGGAAAGCCACGGGTCAACACGCAGAGGAAGAGAGTGGGAGGGATGGGAGGTAGATAACAACGGAGGCAAACTGTCTCACACACGGAGGGGAGGCAGCGAGGCTCGACAGATCCATCTTCACCACTGGTAGCAATGCGCAGTGCTGAACTGTACACTTATTATTCCAGTCTCAAACTCCCCTTTGGCCCCAAGTGCCATGCACGCCAGGCTGCATGAAGCAGCTGAATGTCTAGGGTGGCTCCAACAGTGTCTCTTGTCACCAAACCGAGATTTTAACGTCCTTTTCCAATAGATTCATAACCTGAAGATCATATCGAAGATGGCACTCTAAAGACTTCTGGAGTGGGCCCTATTCACTTATCTACGTCAAGCTATTTCCCTCCAATAATCCCCTGCTCCATCTAGAGCAATTGTCACACATCCTAAGTCCTCCTGTCATAAAACTCTTTATTTCGATTTTAGCATTTGGCAGAATGTGAAGCAACTCCCACGACTACCACTGGGTTTGTGTTTTAACGTTGGCCAGAAATACTCACCTATGCACCAAAACACGTTCTTTCTCCAGCTGACACAATCCAGATACATGCACACACACGCATATATATATATATATATATGTGTAACTTCTAATTGTTGTTTAAACCTAGAAGGATTAAAAAATCCAAACCAAAAAATGTCTTTTAAAGAAGGAATTGATACCAAGAGCTGCAAAGAGAAAAGACAGTACTGGAGACCGTAAAGACAAAAGACCTCACCAAATATAACAGACAAATTTTCAGTATAGTCCCTCCGCACACACTGTCTTCACATTTATGGACTGACTGGTTTAAGTGTTCTTTGCAGGTGTTCATGATATCATGTGTACACCCTAATAAATCATACGGAATGCACAGCTCCGCGTGGAAGAAATAAAACCTTTGAAAGACTTGGCCCCCAAACCAAAGTCAGGTTGTTTCTCCATGACAACAAGTAACTTAACAGATATATTTGTCTCTCAATGGTAAATTAGTCTCAAAGCAACATCCTCCATCAGAGCAAGATCTTACGGTGTTCTTATAACACAAGCAATAGCCCATTTGAGCACTTCAACTGGATTTTTTTACGGCCCTACAATTATTACTATTGTGAACTTTAAATAATTATATTTCAACCAGTGTTTTACTAGTTCTCTTCCTACCTTCTCTGATTTTAATTTTCTCACTTGTCATCATGTCTTGGCAATGAGAACAAGAAAGACCTCAAAACCTTTGCTGATTGCTTTCCATGCAATCTGATTTCTATAAATTAGAAGTTGCTGATGGGGAAGCAGACAGCAGTACCCTTTGATCAAGATACACATCTTGATCTCTTTTTATCATTTTTTTAAAAAAACAATAATATTACAACAAAAAAAAAATCATCATACAAGCTTTTCGATCAAAGTGTGTCACTGTCTGCTTCCCAGTCAACATACTGCCAGTAAATTGGCAAGGTGCCTGGAAAGAGCAGGCAGCAGCTGGTGGGTTTGATTACCATCTGTATATCCACTAATGTATAAAATATTTTGTCTCCATCTAGTGGGCAACTGCATTTAACAGGAAATTTGAAAATGGGTTGGAGCCTACTTCCGTGGATGGCACAAGGAGCTTCGCTACATTCCCCTCATGAGCAGAACTGGGCTCTAAAGCTGTGATACATCCCGTTGTACATAGATACATCACAAAGCTTTTTTAAACAAGAAATGATTTGAGGCCCCACTGATGGTTCCATCCCTGTGCTGGCACTTGCCCTTGAAATCATGTTTTCTCCAGAAGCATTCATTGAATATCTATTTCTGTGCTTTCCCAACAAAGCAGCTCTTTCTAACACTCTGCAGCACCCTGGAAGGCTTAATGGCCAAAATTTGAAGATTTAGAAGAGGTAACAGGAAAAGGAAGGTGAGAGCAAGGATGCCATTAATGCCCAGAGCTCCTGAGATAAATAAGGAATGAGGTGAATATACCAAGATAATGTCTTCCTTTACGAAGAATTAAAGTGCAACATATGAAAGCATTAACCCACTGACTACGTCAGGACATGCAAAATACTACATTAACTTTCTCGTGTGGTTTCAGCTAACATCCTTGACTGATTAGTTAACAGGGGTCACATGAGATACACAAATCTATTTTTCAGGAAAGTGCCACAGAAACGGTTCCCTGGGCACAGAGTTTAGAATCCACGTGACCACCCAAAAGAGAAACTGAGGCACAGGCCAGTGCTGTAACAGCTCTCTCACGACAGACACGGGACTAGAACAAATAATTAATAAGTTAATAAAAGATGAATTCTACCACATTCATTACACCGCCCTCCCTTTCATCGATTACCATCCTTTTTGACAACAACTCCGCTAGCAATGTACTGACTGGACATATTCCATGCACAGCCATCCCGTGTGAAAACTGCATCCTAATGAAGAACTATCAGTACAGCAAAATGAAATAAAAAACAACAACAAGATCATACTATTGATTTTTTCCATCCACATACGGACTAGACCTAAATTCCCTTAGCTTGAGAAATCTGTTGAGATAACTCTCCAACATAGCATGATTACATTTAATTTAATCACTTCTCTGGATGCATGATAGGTCCTAAAATAGCTCTTTTTTTTTTTTTTTTTTCTCAATATCTTTTAATATAGTTGTTTGATATGCATTTTGATTTGACACACCTAAACTGGTTACAGTAAAGCATTTTCTACTTTTATCATATACTCCATTGCTTTAGAAGTGAGTTTATTACTCTATAAATAATTCATTCAAAGGAACTTCAGTTTAACAGCACCTAATAGACACAATCACTTAAGGTAGCATGCTGGCAAATTTCAGCTTTAAATCAGAAGCTGATCTGTCTTCATAGAAAAAAAATCAACTTATCAGAAGAAAGCATCATTTTTAAGAAACTCAGACATGAGCACTTAAAAATGAAGTCAATACATGCCAACAACTTTCATGCTAATTTATTATATTGCTTGTTTGTGCAGGAAGGGGATGAGATTTGTTTCAATCTAATCTAATTCCCTTTATTTCAACAGAAACTACAAGAACTAGAAATGAATGTTGTTCCCTCAACAATTTGCTGCGATAGAAGCTTTATTTTTCAGGTCAGCACTCTCTCTGTTTTTGATTGCTCAATGGGAGCGCCACAACGGCTAAAAAAAGAAGGCTCTGAAACGTTAAGAAATAGAAACTGCTGACTACCTGGTAAAGGAATAATGATTTATAATATATGAATAGGGGCAATAATTGGATAGCAGGCTGTACTCAAAAAAGCCTTAATTCACAGATCTGACATCAGAAAGTCATAATCCATCGATCTAGCATCAGGATGATGGATTATGACTTTTTAAGAACATGTAGACATGTCAGCTTCATGAGCATTCCGGGAATCGTAGTCCAAATTGTTTTACTGAGGTCATTTGAACAATTTCAGCTTTTTCCAATAAAGCTGATGCACTAATATTTTGAAATGTAAAAGTTCTGTCGGATCTATTTTTTTTTTTCTTTCAAACCCTAAAAATCCTCCTACCAAATATCACAAGTTGCCATAACATGTGATTGAAGGATTTGGGGTTTTTTTAAATTACTTCAAGTCTGTGTCATTTTCTTACAGAGATGTCAACAATTTTAAATCCTAATTGTTTTTTTTAAGTCAAAAAAGTTTCATATTCAAATTTGGAGGCAAAAAACCCCAAGGTGCAAAGTGAGGGATTAATCCTAATTTTTTTCTTTCAGGAAGAGTATTGACATATACTATGCACACTTCCCACTGGACTACTGCAAAAATACCTTATTTCTGAACTCTGACTCCTTCCTTTTTCAACCCTGATTAGGTTTAAAACTGTCATGGCCAAAAATAAAGCTATGATGTGAATTTAGATGGAATCTTTTATGGAAAGAAATAATACTCTTGCGATGTGCGAATACCTAGAGGTTAAAATGTATTTCTTGTAAAGAAGCTTTTGACATATTAACTCAAAAAGACATCTAGCTTCTTCAGTGAAATACTTGGAACTTCACTTTCCTCATAAAAACAAACATGGGTTAAGGTTATTGAGTGAAAATTTCAGGAAAGTTCCAGCGAGACGTTCATTGAGCATCACATACTTATTTACTACTAAACCCACAATTTCATTCATAAAATTATATTACAAAATCTTCCGGCAGCCTTTCCCCATTACAATTAAGTGAAACCACCTATAAATTAACACCTATAAATCAAGCTATATTAGACTAATTCAATGGCTCAGACGAGTAAGAGTTCAAAAAAACCTTTCTGCCCCAGACAAGTGTTGAGAATAAAAAGAAAATCCCACACTGAATATAAAAAATGACTAAATATTTTCAATGTATACACATATTAAAACCATAAAACCCCTGTGACTAAAACATCTTCCAAAGGTATAAAAACTTTAAGTATACAAGTAACAAGGGCTAAAGGGCAAAAAGAAACAAAGCAAACCAAGCCAGGGTTGCATATCTATTTTCCCTGCAAACTCTTTTGTATCTCCCCTTGTCTGGAAGGCTGAGTTTCTTCTCTTACCTTTCTCACCTTATTTCTCTTCTTATTTGTAAAATGTTTTCAAGAGATCTTATTAATAAAGTAACTACTTATGTGACGCTTTTTTAAATTTTTAACTTTTGTATATGTTCATAGCTAAAGCCACTGCGGAAAGAAGAAGTTATAGGGTTCTTTTACAATGGTTGAAATAATTTATTTTGCTAAATCCATGTACATTGATCAAAGGCATGATGGGTCCAGTCTCAGCCCAGATTTCAAAACAATCAACGACAACACCACCACCAAAGGAAGAGAAAAGGCAGCTGCAGAACAGTACCCTTTAAAATCTCAGTGGTTTATAGAACAAAAGGGAAAAATAATGCACTTTTTACAACAGTAGACAGAAGCAATTTACTTCATTTTGACAACTAAATATAAAATGCCTAATAAAAATCACTGCCATGCTATACACACTCCTTCCTCTAAACACACCTAATTTTAGAGGTTTCACATAAAGGGATCACATCACTGAAAAGCAGCTACTTTAACAAAGCCTTAAACAACAACAACATTGCGCAACTGATCAAAAGAGAGAGAGTACCCCATTTGATTAACTTTACTGGATAATTAACATTGGCAGGCTGTAATTGCTCACTTGGAAGGCAGTCATGAGGACACCATGGCCCACAGTTTTCTCCTCGTGATTTATATGCTTGAGGTAACGACAAGTGGTCAGGATATCAGTTCTGCTGCTTCCTTCAAAGAGCCTGTTGTGCGGTGCCCTAGCATCAACCAGGTTCACTATTACTTCACCATCAAACGTCCCCTACCTGATTTTTCCTTGGATCCTTTCCGACCTAGTATTTACCCAGCTCAACTCAATTAAGCTTACGACATCAAACGAGACCAAGTAGGGTGGCTACAACCTTTCTAACCTTTCCAGACTGAAGAATGAATACAGCCCTTAGGACTGCACACAGGGGAAGACAGGAGCCTGGTAAATTGGGTATCTTCTGATTCCTCCTCTTTTTTTTTGGACCTGTGCATTAGTCCTACCTCTTGTTATTAAACTGGTTGTATCCTTTCCTTGTCTCCACTGACACCACTAACTCATTTCGTGTATATTATGAAGCAGCAGTCAGATGTTAACTTTCTGTCTTTAATGATGTGTGCTTGAACCAATGACCTTGAAGTGAAAGGCTCTGTAGATCTTTTAGCATTCCCTCGATACTCCGGGCCCCTTTATTCATCTAGTTTATAAGCAAAACCTGTGTGCAAAAGGAACGCTTACTCACAATTACTATTATGATCGTTCTGCTGTGGCAGTACATTGCACTGAAGAAAATATGAATTATAAAGTGCATGGGTTAGTAAAATTTAAATCAAGCAAATGTTTAATATTAAGCCATTTCATCTTTTTCCAAAGTTCGGCAAATTTATTACAAAGCACTGAAATTGCACTTCAAGCCCTTAGGCTTGTAGTGTTGGAGCCTGCCTGATTACTGTAATTAAAAGAATAGCATAACTCAAAATTTATTAAAAATTAAATATATGTGGCCTTATTGTTTATTTCCAACTGATAGCATGATTTCTAGCTGAAAATTCGCACTGCTTAATACCTGACAAGTTGTTAAAGCACATCCCCTTTCTCCTGCTGTGCATATGATTAAAAGAGCAGAGGTTAAACACGGCAATAAAAAAAATTGGGGAATTCTATTTTTGGTCACAGTGATGCTTAGTTCTCCCTTCTCACTTTTACACTAAACAGGTGCTGCTGAAGAGGTGGAAAGTCTCGTGGCAGGAGGGCATCAAACTGGATAAGGGGAGGAAAAATGCTTCCTTGGACAGAACCTTCCTCCCTTCTGCAGTTACTAAGTGTCTTGTATTGCATTGTTCTCTCAGCCAAAATCCATCTTGCAGGAGGAGCCAAGCTATATGAATTAGATTACTAGGCATACATAGCTTGCAAGGCCTGATCCAGAGTAACGTTCAGTGAGTGCCAAGCTGGCAAGTTTACGTGGCATAAAAACACTCTCTTACACAGTGCTTGTGAGACACTTGCAAGTGCATGGCCAGCAAATGCTGGCTAGCAGACTGAGGGATCCCAGAGGTCTAAGAGGCAGGATCTATAGGATGGAAACCTAATTTTCATCACTCTGAAACCACAGTAAAAAAAAAAAGCTTACTTTTTCTTCAAACGTTGCCTGCATATCTCCTTTTTCTCCTGCAACAATTCTGCATTTTCCTTCAGCCAGTGTACTGATCAGCAGCCCCTCCCAGTACGTGAGGTGGAAAGCGAACGAAAAAAATTAAAACAAGTTGGCAAATGTACCTATATATACATATTTCATGTTAGCACAGTTATGCTTTAGAAATTATGGCAACAGCAATAGAATTCTGCTGCTGTGATCATGGATAATCAAAGCAAGTGAAAAAAAAAAAAAAAAAAGCCAGCGCTGAAATATTTTCAAAGGTATGAAAGTCTTTACTGTTGTGTAATTTAAATTTACTTGCCATTACTTGAAATTTCCTTTCGTCTGCGTGATTAGAATTTAAATGCTTCCAAAGTGTATTAACAAATATAATTCCTGTTATATTAGAGAAATACTGCAGCAACCTTCTCTTAATGTTGAAAACTAACAAGGCTCCTTAATTTACTACAGAAAATACAAAGCAAAATTAGTTAAAATGTTTTGAATAGAGTCTTATTTGGGAATGAGCCACAAAATGAACTGATACAGCACTTCCTACTCATACATACACACACATCACAAAGCAGTATTTTATACACCTGTAAATACGGGATGTCTACATTTTCGCAAGTATAGCTTTGAATTTAAAATTTTTCAGTTTGAGGCCAAATTTTGCTGCCATTACACACCATGGTAACGTAGTGGCTATTTTACATACAATCCTAGCAGATCTCCTGAAATTACTTGGGGTATCAGGGATTGAGGATACCTGAATTGGATTGTTAATCCTAACCACACACTCAAAATTTACACCTCACAGCAGTAGAAGAAGCACAGACTGAAAGCTTTCTCGTGGCTTATCCCATGATGAATTTGCCCAAAAGCCTCCGTCTCAACAACTTGTTTAATTCTGAAATTCAAGAGGTGATGGATTACTAGAAATTACTGTTCCCTGAAGAGAGATTTCAATAGAATCTTAGTGTCACACTGAAGATTTTAAGCAGTCCAAGTAAATCAGATCTTAACAGGGAACTAGACAGAGCCTAACTGACCCCCAGGTAAAAATGAAGCTGCAATACCCTGCTGCACCACCACTGGTTATTGTAGTATTGAGCAAGTTTAGTGTATTCTTAACGAGGACCTTTATCTATTCCCCCTGCCATACTGATTTTACCGGACTTGACACACAGAATTGTGTTAAAGTGGCACAAATCTATAAAAACGGCCTTTTATAGAACTGAATTCCACAGAGCAGGGTTTAGTTTTTAACAGTCATTCTATCTTTTCTTTACTCTTTATCCATTCTCCAACTGATTTGGCGGAAAAAGGGAAAATAAAAATAAATTCTATGTTTACGTATAGGTTGGCGTTATGGACACCTATCTGATTAAGCAATTAATTTTACTTCTAAAATTGGTAGTACATTAACAGGTAAGGGCTAGGGAAGATAGCAGCTTGTCTTTTTAACTGTATTTGTTCACTACAAAGTGGAACAAGAATATTTCATGTTATAGTCTGCAAAGTGGTAAATGTATTAAAACGGCAATCGAGCACTGAAAACCTTTAGTATCTAGTTCCTAATTCCCAGAGGAACCCACAGTCCCCTGTTTAATATACCACGTCCTGTTGGCCCTTTAATGCAGAGTCTTGAAACTCTCCTGTTTCCTAAATAAGCTCCCTTACTGCAGATTTCTACATTTTATTCTAATGCATATGGTTTGCTGCTTATTAGTTTGTGTAATTTTCCTGCTACTATGAAAGAAAAAAAAAAAATCCACAAGACATGTTCTTATTTTATCTTGCACTTGTCAAATATTAAGATTCTCCTAGTCTGTCAGACTTCTAAGCTTGTCTAATGTCTGTCATTTGTATCCAAAATTAATAAAGTCTATCCATGCTCTATGATTTTTCAGTTGCTCTGATTCTGATTATACACAATAATTTGTAATTTAAATTCACAAAAAAAATGTGCCAATGTAGCAATGTGTTTGCATTGTCAGTTTTAAAAGCTTGGCCTTTATGACTCTGATACCAAAGCCCTGTTCTTTCCGCTCATTAAAAGGTTCCAGTAATGCTTGGACTGACCAATTACTTCTGGTAATTTGATTATGTACCCTCTTTCTTTCTTTATTTACCCATTTAACTGAGGATTGATCAGAACAAAGAGAGACAATTAAATACACTGCAATAAAACCAGTAAGAATAACAAGAGTAGGAACTGAAGTCAAACCAGCAGTAGTAAGGAAACACAGAGATAAGACTGAAATCCTGTCTTTAACTTCTATTGTGTTTTGCTGTGCCAGGGTTGCAGAGAAAAGGATATTATTTTATATTCAGTAATTCAGGGAGCTATATTTGCAAGTGCAGCAAGGAGGGAGAGACAGAAGATAAAATCTCTGTCATGGCAAAATGAGTAACGTTTGGCTCCTTATTTCCATCTTGACAGTTTCTAGATTTCTCAAACAAAATGTGATTATTAAACAGAAATGAATGGTTCAGTATCGAGTTATATACCAGCACGCACGCACATATCAATAGACTCAAGGTGTCATTCTCAAAATGGACAAAAATGTAACGACAGTTTTAGAAACCCCACTGGGGGACAACACAATGCACTACTCATAGGGTTTTAAAGGAAAAAAAAAAAAAGGTCAGCAATGTAGCCCTCGCTTTCTTTTAATCTGCGTCTGTGGGGACAACAGTAATGCTAAAAATTGAAAACAGTTTCCTGCAACAAGCCTAAGTGAGGGTAAAACCTTTAAATACTTCATTTGAAATAGGATCATTATAGGTAATTTAACATTTGTCCAAATGTAAATCTTCAACTACATCCTAATTCCTGAAGAATACAAAAAGCTGGCAAAGTCTCCTCCTTAGAACTAAGGAAAATCATTAAGAGTCCTAAATGTGTAACAGACAGAGATGAAAATGATAAATGGGTGTCATGAATACAAAATGAATGCTAAGAAAAACTCTGAGAGACTGTTAGGTAGATATTCAAAGTAGAGTGAGTTCTAAGGAACACCCTTATCACTCCTCCATTTTATTAGAGTACTACCCACATTGTCAGTGGCTGCAATGTATTGCACAACACACAACGCCCAGTGATTCGAAAGATACAGATCTGAATTCCAGCCTGCTAGTGCCTGCAACTTGCCCACAGCCTTGATCAATCCAAAATTCAAGACTTCTCAAGCACGGGATGTTTTCACAACTCTGAGACCATATTTGGATGGCCTTGCTATAAATGAAGCACGCAACGTTCATCTTTATCACTCGGAATCTATGCCATTTCCTTAGACTCTGTTCACAAGCCAAATTTGATATGCACAGTCAAAATAAACCAAAGAGCAACTGCACAGAAGATATTGTTCCTTGTTCAGCGTTATTTGAACAGAGTCAACAAAACTTTTACCAAGCACACGAATTCCAACACTAAAAAAATAGAGCATTACATGTATTAGCATGCAGTTCATGCAAAACATTCTGTGTTGTGAGAGCAGTAATGATATTTTTTACAATATTGTTGGATTCTTGTAGAACCAACCAAAAAGATCAGAAGGATCACTCATCTTAAAAAGTAGAGAGCAAATGTTAATGTATTTCAGCTGAAAACACCCATGTTTGTTTGGGTTTTATCATGGACACAGCACCATCTGCAGTGTAACTCTGCAGAATTTATGCGGCCTCTGGCATAAACTTTGCAATCTGAGATGAAGACAAAATTTGAAGGTGAAATCAGTCTGGGAAGAAAAAAAAAAAAAAGGCAAATAAAGTTCGGACAAATACTCACCACCTTAGCATCTTAGGGTCAGCCAAAGATTCTGCCCACTCTTACAAGTAAAAAAAAGCAAACATTAAGTATAAACAATTAAGTATTCCTCCTCAGCTGTTTTAAGCTGGTCGAGAGGAGACTCAGGATGACTTCACTACCAAATTTTCAACAGTGCAATGGCAAGCCAAACCATAAAATACTTCAGATAATAGTCTTAATCATGAAGCACTCTAAAAGGCTCCAGCTGCTGTCTTCTCAAGCCCACCCTGAGGAGATACAATAGAGCCCACCTATTCAGTGTTGGTTTGCTGAGTTCAATAGCTGGAAATACATAACGAAGTCTTGGCTTCTATAAGCCGTGCAGTGGATTTGAGGGAGACTCACAAAGTGTGGTTAGTTAAAACTGATGAAAGCTACAGATAGGAACCTATTTCCCAAGACAGAACTACAAGAGATAGTGAAGCTCAGAGGGCTTGAGGTGGTGGGAAGTGGCAATCAGACCACACTGAGAAAAGGGATTGGAAGTACAAAATTTGCCCCTCTGCTCTGTCGCTAACAATCTGTAAATGAGTCTTGCTTCAGCATCAAATGGTGAAAGAAACGGTAGAGTAACCTGGTCATGGTCCCTTTTTCTCTTATCTGCTTAGCTGCACATGGGCTACCTCGGCTTGTTCTCTTTAGGGGTTCACTAAGTACAGGGAAAGAAAGACAAAGAGCGCACTAAGCCCAAGTATACGGCTCTCCTTCCAGTACCATGTGGCAACTCCTTCCCATACTTCTGGTGCCTCATAATATTGTTGCAGTGTATTCGGACTCTCACGAACAACTCAAGCATTATGTTTTGGATAAAGTCCACCCCTTTGCCAAATGTTTTCCCCATTTAAGCCCTAATAAAAACATTTCGAAGGATTACACTGAACGTAAACAGCGTTCAACTCTTCCAAAAGTCTAGCAAGCTACAAAGAACAAATAATACAAACGCTGAAGAAAACAGTTGTTTTGTTAATATTCTATTTACACAGCTGGGATCTTAGGAATTTTATCCATCTGTATATGTAGTAAGCAAAGCAAATTAATGCAAAAAATCGCCTTTTCCTAAGTGAAAAAAAAACCCTCAAAAAAATATAAAATTGAACAAAAGCTCTCCCCAATCTGTCTTTCTCTGCTCCATTCCAGATAGACACGCACACCTCCCCCGTAGCCATGAACCACCAAGTAACTGGAGAGGATTCTTCACAGACAGATGTAATTTATAACAAAGACAGGAAAAGGCAACTCTAACTCAGAGCTTGCTGCCCTTCCTATAAAGTTCACCTCCTCACCAAGAAAAAGCAGAGAATAATTTGTTTGCTTTCTGTACTCAACTCCTTTTTCTTTTATTGTGAAAAGTTTCCATTGTCCTTTTATGTTTTGATTATTGAGTAAGTTTAAAGACTTGCCAAATAGCCCTAGATTGTTAACAGACCACCACTATTTAACTTTGAATGCTTTAACAAAATAAAGGCACAGTTCACATTAATATTCTATGCCCTCATTTTATTTATTATCTTTTCTTTGAAATTTAAACAATTTTCCTAGCTAAGGTTTATTAAATGTAAGCCTAAGTAGCAATATAAGTTACCTCACATACCAGCCAGACATCCTATAAACCTCAGCTTTCTAATTAGTAACACTGCATTTTGCTGAGCTAGCGTATTTATAGGAAATCAAAATAATGTTTTATGAATTAAATATTCAAATACATCAGATTCAATGTTCAGTAAAAATACTTTATGTTGTATCTTATGACAAGCTGTAAAATTCAAGGTGAAATTAGAAAACATACAAACTTTCTGGTGCATTTTAAAAAGGGACTTTAAAGGATTGCAAAACTTGTGTATTATTTGGGCTTTGAAGACACTTGTCCTCATAACACCAACTAAAAGGATAAAAATTTTAAAAAATGTATATTGATTATAAATCATCACAGTAAAGAAATGTCACGCTGTTTATTGATATGAATAAGGTCAACATGTTATTCATAAGGTCACAAGATGTATGAATTTGATACATAAATATTCACCCATGGGAATACCTTCCCATGCAGTATCACATCACTTGTCCATTCCTCAGATACTTTTATGAATACAATTTAATCTTCGAGATGATGAAAAGCTGCAGATCAAGGTAGAGAGTACAAAACCAGTTGCCCACTGTAGTATGAGTTCATGTCTGCCAATTAACAAAAATGATGCTGGAAATTTTAGAAATACAGCAATTGCTCTGGCAAACCAGTCTCCTGTAAGTCACACTGGACCAGAAAGTACCAAAATGGTGACTGCTGGCAAACATTTTAAAGGAAAAAAAAAAATAAAAATAGCGCAGCTAAATTTGAACCAGCAAAATATAAATGAAACACAGCACCTTCTTGAATAACTCATTGATTCACGCTGTGTTACACGGAAGAGTTTAACACTGAAAGTAGTATCATTCTGCAGTGGACATAATGCATTGGGTTAATTCAAATTTTTTTTTGGCAGATTCTTTACAAACGTTGTTCTTTGAACTATCTAAAAAATTAGGATGGACTTTGCATAAATTCCTTTCCACTAATGTGCCAGCAGCAGCCTACCTGGCTCTCACCAGCTTACGTACAGAGCTCGCTCAGCACAGTTTGCCTGACCTAGCAACCTGCCTTCTGGATTCCTGGCTCCCCAACAATACACCTTACGGACAGCTGAGGGCACATCGTAGACCCCAGAATCAGGTGGGCTTGCTCCAGCAGAGCCAACTACTCTGGAAGGTGCCAGGACAGAACCTGGGCTCTGAAATGGTCTTCAAGAGCACTGCTTTGGTGTGAAGGAGTTTAAACAGAGACATGTAAGAATAGCAATTCTGTTAAAAAGTGTTTGTTTTTTTTTTTTTTTTAAAAATGGAATTAAATCAAACTGCAAAACTCTCAGAATTTTCCGTGAAAGGAAACTACTGATCTTTGCTAAGGTCTAATTATTTTGTTTTATGCTGGTCAAATAAAACAAGAACTCCCAAAGGGCATCAACAGAGTAAGCTATTCAGGAATACTAGAAAAGTAAACCAAAACTCATATCTTAATAGTCTACCTTCAGGTCCTTTGCTTAACCACTTAAAAATTTCCCCAAGTCAATACATTTCTGCCAATCTCATTGTCTTCCATTAAAATTTACATATTGATTGATAAATATTTTTAAACGTGTGCTATAGCTTTCTGATATAGCACTTAGTCATTTGGATCTTACAACATTGTGATGAACAGCAGAAACATGCTGTCATTAATTCACAGTCTGTCCTTCCAGTCAAAGCCTACAATTCCTAGCTGACCCGCATTCCAACAAATAAGTAAGCCATTACTGCTGTTATCAGAACTATGTATGTTTACACACACACGCAGAAATCAAGCCACTTTCTAAATAAATAAACTCACAAGAGCACATCTGTGTATATATTAATTCCTGCACAGTTCCAGAAATGTTTTACTGCCAATTCGAGTTGGTTTTTTTTTTTCCCTCTCTCTCTCTTATTTAACATCATACAGTCAAAAAATGTGGTGCTTTGTGAACTGTACAACTGAAATAAAAAGTTATGATGAGCTTCAAAACTTTTTTTTTTGCTCGAGTGTCTTTAGCTTTTCATCCTCCAGGGTGCTAAGCAATATGACCCGAGTCACTTCTCAGTTTAACTCTGTGTATGTGAATAGGTCCATTGAAATAAAAGTTCCCAAGTTCTGAAAAAGAGGCACTTGTTTAAACGCTGGCCTGGTCAGAACCATAGTGCTCAGCATACTGAAGGCAGTATGAAGGCCTATGTCAGCTATTTGGCATTTTTTTCTGACTGAATTTTTACTTTCACGACTTCACACATGTTACTGTATTAAAAAGCAGGTTCGGTTTGTATTTGATGTTTCCTAAGAAAATAATTTTTTTAAAAAAATGTTGTCAGTGATTCTCTAAAGCAATATTTGTAAAAGTACTCAGCACCAGCTTATGAATTCCACGAACTCTGGAGCTTTCAGGGCAGCACAGTTCAGCTACCAAAACTCAGGAATGTTAAAATTGCTGTAGAAGGCCACCAGCGTGTGACCTACACAGAAACGTAACTGTTAAAGGTCAATATATCTTCACTACTGGCAACTGAATATACCAAAGACAATCTTTGAAAAACAAGGGCCGTTTCTACTGCACAAGATGCGCTTGAAATATTTCATGTAATTCTGTATACAGTTCCAGAAGGCTCCGTTTTTCATTCAGACTAATCGCAAGACCCTCGAGATGTCTCTGGTTATAGCCATAGCAAGCTGTGGCTGAGAATCTGTGATTTTTGTCACAAAACCCACCGGCCCTCCAGCCGCTTTCTTCAGTAATCCTGTCTTGAGTACGACACACTTTTCTAATGGACATCAAAAATTGCCCCTCAGACATCAAAAGACCAAGTACCAGTTTGCTAGTTTTAAACACTCATAATTGTAAAATAATGAACCTACTCCTGAAGCTGTAGTTTTGATCTTCATAGCAGTAAAGGCTTGAGGAACAGGTTTTGAAGAAAAAAAATAAATAAGGAGACGGAAATTAAAGAAAAATGGGATGAAACACATCAGTTTATCAAAGATAAATGATGCCAGACTAATTTCATAGTTTATTTAATAAGATAACTAATTTTCTAGACAAAAGAAATGTGAGAGATGATCAGTTCATGAGAGGGTAGGAATAACATAGAGATGGGAAATGACCTTGAAAACTATTCACTCTTGTATTCAATGACAAATGGTGAGGTGACATTGTAGGGACATAATTTTTTTAAAACCTACTGTGCACTGGGAGTACCTCAGCTGGAAAATACAGTAATAAAGGAGAACCAGAATAGCAGAGCTACGACGAGACAGCCACATGATACAGGTATAAAATGTGATTCTAGAACCTATCATGTAGGCTATTCCCAATAGATAAAAAGAAGGCACTATTGATATTGTAGAAGGCCTTGCTTTTATCTCAGCAAGAATATTATGTCAGTTTGGTCACTTATGTTCAAACAAAACTGATCTGAAGTGGAATAACTATAGAAGGCGGCCAACAGGATGACTAGAGGCTGGTACATATGCAAGAATGCGTGTATCAAAAGCCAACCTTAAAAGCAAATATTAGAGAAGGCTGGCTTTTCTAGTTTAGCTAAATGAAGGCTGACAGTAAGATTGCTGTCTCTTTATACACTAGAAAAATAAACACTGGGGATGGAACAAGAACTAAAGGTCAATACTGGCACAACTGGCACAAGGACAAATGCACATAAGCTCGTCATGAACACACTTAGACTGGAAATTAGTTTTATATTATTACTGAAACCATTTTTATAAAAAAGTTTTATAACCATTACTGAAACCAGGCACCAGGGCAGTTTTCTATCTGGAAGAGCAAAGAGAAAAAAAGCTAACTTTTTAAAATGGAGTTTGACAAGTTTCTGAAGAGGATTATATATGTTTTCCTACGACAAAGTGGCACTAGGTCTGACAACTGAAGAGATCCCTTCCAGCCCTATGCTCTTATTTCCTTCAAAGTAGTCCTGATGTCTTTGCCATGGTGATATTTACAAAACAAAGCTAGAAAAAAAAAATCAACTCAGTGGTTTTTAAGCATTACAAATATCTGAAACCTCCAAGCTTTGAAAAGCATGCACTCTATTAGCCGGGGAATGAGTCTCTCCAGTGTGAACTGATATGCTTATGGAAATGTTCTGGTTTCATACATCTTTAAAAAGCAGTTCTCAAGAAATCATTGAGCAAATTTGTTTAAACAATGATTGATTAACCAATCTAAACATGCAACACCTAATGAGGATTGCATATCAAAGTCAAATCCCAGACTTTGGGTCTTTTGCCATCAGAAAAAAAAAAAAAAGCTTTATTAGCTTTCAAATAGTATATTCTTCCTATCCACCCACTTAAATTCAAACACAGAAGGGATTTTGTTCAAACTTTAAAAAAAAAAAAAAAAAAAAAAAAAAGCCCAACCCACAATTGGATAAAGACCAGGCATAGTCCGAAAGCTTAATGTTTCAGAAAGTAAGGAGTACATGGAAAGAAGGCATTAATGGAAACTGTTTTGGAACTCTAAGTACAGAGGATGATATCTAGTGACTGCTATAATACTGAATCTGCACTGCCATTAAACTTAATCTTCGATATTTTTATTGCAACCTGACCCACTATGACATCTCTAAAGAAAATTACATTGTACACTACTATTTCAAGAAGTCAAACTTAGCTAGTCATCTGGGCCATAAAATAGCAGATTACTCCATCAGGCTGGCTAAAGCAACTAGGAATAAAACTAGATTTACCAACCACATTATTTTTATTAGGAAATGTTTCAAAGCAGACATAATCCCAAAAGACCTTAGCCTCGCTCCATCCAAAAATACACAACGGAGAGCAGCAAAAACATGAACCGCAGTATAAAGTACGATTTGTAAATGTGAGAAAAAAAATACAAGATGTGCTGTAATATATCATCCTATCAAAGCAAAATAAATTAACTGAACATAGAAATAGAAAAGAATAAAAACTTCTACAAAATTCATGTATTAAGAATTTAAACCTTTCTTATAAGATCTGACACGTGGTAATAGGAATTGCTCCACTGAATCCCTGCACATCAAGATTTAGTCTGTACTCCTTTTGCTTTCTTTGAAATTTGAAGGCTAATACAGGTGTACTAAATCACAACTAGAGAGTAAAACCTCCAGAACAAGCAAAAAAAAAAAACCCAGTATCTTTAACAACAATATTCCTGAAGAACATGCATTTTATTTTGGATCATAGCCACAGAACAGCTAAAGCACTGCTTCTTCTGCAATCATCCTAAATGTGGGGAACTGCTCATAATAGTAACAGAAAAAAAAAAAGCAACGACTTTACTTGGCAATCTTAACACTTCTCAGTAATTCCTTGTACCGTCATGTTTTCTAACAGGTATTCATGCATACATAATATATAGGTCTTTGTAGATCTGGAATGAAGGAGAAGGGATTTGAAAGCTGGAAAGGCAAGTTTTAAATTTTAAATACTGCCAAAGTAGGTTAGATGTATGATGTGTGTTTTATCATCTAACCAAGCATTCGTGTCTTTCAGTTTCAACCTTTTTTTTTTTTTTTTTTTTTTTTTTTTTCCTAGGCAATATGATCACCTCAGGCAGTTTGGTTTAAAGGCTTTAGACAATGTAAAAATATATTTAAATTAGCCAGGCATTTGGGGTTTTTTTGGGGGTGTGGGTGGGGGTGTTTGTTTTTTTTTTTTAAAAAAAAAGACTTAAATACTGTCTGTGTTTTACAAAGGTGGTTCTATTATGATAGCTGCATCAAACACAGAATATTAATCAGACTGTGAAGCTCCACTAATTATGTGCCACATTTCAGTAACTTAAATTTTGTTAAGTGGCAGGGCCACAGTTACCCTGTGCATAATCTAACTCAGTTTTAAGTCTTTTCCTTTTTCTTGTCTGATTTTATTCTGCAGAGGAAATGACAGGGTCATTTGGAAATAACTGCAGTGAAAGATCAAAAAGGAAATCTGATTTAGAACACCGTATAATTGCCCGTGCTAGAGAAAAAAAAATAAAATCCAATGAGTTTACAATCCATTGATATCAGATTTCTCTGGAAAACACATACTGCAGTTTCTCTAAAAGGATATTCATTACAACACTAAGTACTTCTTTTATTTGTTGTAGCTGCATCTCTTTTAAAGAAGCAGGTCTTCTCATTAGGCTATTGGACTTTCATTCAGTAGGTAATACTTTCAGCACACGTGGAGCACAAATACACTCACTGAGATAAAAGATGGCATTTCGGTTGAAGCAAATCATTTCAGTTGAAGCAAGTCATTCACCGACTCGTCTCCGAGTCTTCATTTGAGAAAGGAGATAATACTGTAATTAAGCTAAGCTCCTGGAAGACCACGGTTCTTGTTATTTGGGCACATCTGGCCATTACAGTTTACAGTCCCCCGTTCCAAAAGAACAGACTTTTATTGCTGGAGCTAGAAGAAACATTTTGAGACATTAGCAGCACTCAGTTTAGAGTATGGATCACATCCAGCTGTGGGCCGTGGTATGTCTACACGGGCTGTTTGCTTGGGGGTTTTTTTTTGGTAAGACGTTGATCTACAGAGCAAGACAGCAGTCAGCCTTTCGGCACAGACTCACCGTGTACTTTCAGCACTGAGATTCCCAGTTGACCTCCCGCCCCTTTCTGCTCCCTGAGCAGATGCGCTGCAGAGCACACAACTCCAGGTGTGCTTCTGCCACGGCTATACACACCAAACCACATCAGCCCCACTAATCTGTCAGGGGTTGAGCTGTCCATCTGAGAGCCCACAAACATAGAAGGTAATGCTCTCCTTTATGGATAAGCTTTTCTAAAATATAACAAATTTGTAGCAAAAGAACTCTACGTGGCGTTCACCTCGCATCACATTTTAACACGTAAAGCAAGGGTAAATAATGTCATGAATTTGTATGTGTAGCTTCAATGCCTTAAACTGTTACTTATTGAAAAACAATTTTATCACCCTATCAAAATAAACTCTACAGGAATATAAGTATTGATTTGCTTTGGGAATTGCAGGGTGGTTGGACAAATTAAAGATTCTCTGCCATGGAACTCAGAATACAAACCAGATGGATTAAACCCAACTGGTGCATAGGTAAGAAATAGCCCTAAAAGACTTATGGCTAAAAATTGTCATTGAGGTTTTTGTGACAGTTATAACCGTAGATTGCACTTCTTCCTTGGATGCATCATCACCAAAGTAATTCACAGACACTGGTTTCTGCCCTTCCCTGGTGGAGGTGGTACCTTCAGCAGAGGTGATGCTCCCCAGCAGACAGACCGTGCAGAGCAACCACTCTCCCAAGGCTGGGACCATGTACAGTGATCTCAGCCACCCAGAAACGGGTTTTAAGAAAACACAAAGACATTTCTTTTAAGCTAGTCTACAACTGATGAGATACATTACCCGAATTTACACAAGAAATTACTTAATCAAAGCCTCATTAAAAATAATTTTACCTATTAGAAAGTGCCAACCAGCCATTGATCTGATTAGCTAACATAAAAAAAGCCAACCCTAACACAGTAATGCTGAAGTCCTGCTCTACTTATGTAATGACAGTTTTGTCACTGATTTCATCATAGTTGGAATTTTAAACCACCTTACAAATGGTGAGAAAAATTCCCAAATATTTGCATCCATGTCAGGAAAAGTCCTTCTTTTTTAGCTATTTAAAAGCGACATGGAAAGAAATAGAGTCAAACCACCAGCTTAAAGTGTAAAGAAAATTTTCCAGCGTGTTAGTTTTAACTTCACTGTGTACTGATAAGCTAAAATATAAGTTCCATCAAAAAATTCCACTACTGTGTCTCTCTGAACAACCAGTTGTTTCCTAATATAAATTAAAATGTAAATCCTTTTCAATGTACGGTAACATATATTCTCAAAATGCAGAGTCAGGCTAAAAGAAGGTTTGTTTGATGAATTGGATCTGTCCATTTGATTAAAGGCCACATCCTCCATCAATGCATTTTCCTATGTATTTTTTCACATATAAGTTAGAATACATGACAAAGTTTACAGTCAAGCCAATTCACTATAATTAACCGAAAGCTTTCAGAAGTCTGAATTTCTAGCTAGCTTTTTTTCTTTACAGTCAGTATAATTAGCTGTTGGTGGCTACAGTAGAAACAAAACTCTGTACACACACATGCATACATAAATATTAGGACTGTGGTCAAACCAGGCTTGGTACACAACCTCTTCTGATTTTGATTGCTGATTTTAAAATAGTCAGACTCATGCATTTCTAATTCAAATTACATGCATCAACTTAAAAATACATACACAAAAGTATTCCCGATTTAGCACAACTAACATCTTAACCAAGCAATGCAGTTAGACTTTTTTGAAATCCAAAATTAATTTTGAATATGAGGATCAAACCATCTAACTCGTATTCTTTAATCAGCCATTTTACGTTAGTAAGGCAGTAATGTTGACATGAAGTTGCTTTGAGCAACACAAAACATATGCCACAGTGCACTCGTTAAATAACTCTGCATAATGAGTTCCATCTATATAAATGACTTACCTCATTACTTATCACAAGTTCTTCTCCATGACTGTGGAAGAGGTATTCATACAGTTTATAGTGTTTAAATAAGCTGGAAAACAAGAGAATTTAGTACTATTACAGCTGTAAATCTTTGGAGAGGTAACTGTATTAAAAATTCTGTTAAACTAAGAGTTACTCTCCAGCACGGTAATACTCCAAATTCTAAAAAGAAAGGCTGTTTAACTTCAGGTACAATATGCAAAATATTTAATTTACAGGATTTATTATCAGACGCCTGTAGAAAATACAGTGTGATACTTAAAGATACAACCATTTTGTCCTTATGAAATTGAACCCCGAGAAGACAAAGTTCTACTCTGAAAAAAGTAATTCCTGAAACACTTATCACCAGGATACTTATGACTTTAATATCAGCAGCAGTGGACTAGAAGGAAACAAAGCCAAATCAGCTTTCAGATTCTAGGATGGGCTGCCAGTCCAGGGAGCAAGTTTGATCTTGGAACACTAAAACAATAAAGAATGGAATATTCTCTCAAGGTCATGTTTTAAAATCAGTGTAGTATTTCCTCAAGAGAAAAACTAAAAAAGGAGATTGACACACTGGATTTTTGTTTATTACAACAAAAATAACTTTAAGTAGAGTTTCTCAATGGCCCAAAATATTTATCTTCCTTAAAACATATATGGCTTTCCTTTTCACATGTTTTAAATAATGTTTCTTGTTCCCTTTCCTAATGATCAATGATATGGCATTTGTTTAATCAAAGGTTTGGTTTGTCACAGGCCATCTGTTACAATTACTTGTTCTCTTAAAATCACGGTACAGGACTTCTGGCTTCTGTCACGTAATTTTGACATATGATTCAAAACACTGCTCTGTGATTTCATAGCAAGTCCAGGTTGAAGGATGATTCCAAGAGTTTAATTGCACTCCTGCCTGATGTACCCATGAAAGATACAGCAATATTTGCAGGGGACATCTGTAACTGGTTCCTGTGCTTTCTGGCTAAGGACGGGACACAGCTCCTTTTCTTAAGACAGCCGTCAACTGGGACAGCAATGCCTCTTGGATTAGCACTTGCGAGGCCACATCTGGAATAGTGAGGCTTGCTGTGAGGAGAGCTTTGGACAAGGTGGCCTCCAGAAGTCCCTTATAACCTCAATTTTTCTATGGGTCGATGAAAGTAACTACTACACCCAACATGCACAACCATCTAGCTAACGGTAAAGACCCTGCTGCTAGCTGCGGGATATCATGCTGACGCTACGAAAGCGTGTTTACAATGCCAGTGCCTGGTTGCTCTTCGACACGTGGTGTTCCCCACAGCTCTCTGGGGCTATTCTGGCTGGCTGCCCCCCAGCACTGAGGCTTTTCCCCCTCACACCAGCCTCCCATCCCAGCACGGCCAGCAGAAGGGCTTGACCAGCCCCCTGCATGCAAACCAGAGGCTGCTGCCGTGAGACACCGGTGTCCAAAACACAACCCTGGCTCTGGGAAGCAACAGGGAAGCCAGCTGTGGGACTCGATGCTCTGTACACATTATTTTAGCTGACTGTCCTCCCCCGCATCACCACTGGTACTTACACACTGCGCAGGGCACTGCCACGGTACCAGAGGTTCCACGAAATACCACAGACCAGAGATGGTTTGCTCTAATTTCAGCAGTGCTGAAGTGCCAACTAATGTACAGCAGTGGTTCTTCCAAACCATAAAAGCAGCTCGGAATTAGGAGAATAAAATGGTGACAGGGCCTGCTTCTCTCACAAGACAACACTACAACTTCCAGCAGTTTAGTCAAGTGTATCTGTGAAACTTTCAAACACATTTTCACCCGGATGGGTGCAGACGTTTTTGCACATATGTACAGATGCATTTCCTAATTTGGTGAGAAGTATTATGGCAGCCTCACTGAACATTTGGCTCTTTAAGTGTCATATAAAAGTTTTATTCTACAGTTATATTTAATTCAGTCATTCAATTACCATCAGTTAAAAAAACCAAATTTATTTACCAACTTGCATGAGAAATTTGGCTACCATAAAATACAGGTTCCCTCCCCCCCAACCCAAAGCACATAGGCAATTAATTAAATTGTTAGAATATTTGCCATTTCAGTTGCAGTACATTTTTATTGCAGTACTTCACCAAAAAAGTCCTGCTGTTTTTCAGTGGAGATGCAGGAATTATGTTTAAGCAGACTTCAGGATTTACCTGGAAACGACTCACGCCAATTTATGAAAATACACGTGTCCCCTCACATACACACCTATTGCTTGGCAAAAAGTTTTTTGTCTTTGAAAAAGACAAAAATGTTTTATGAACAACACACACACACAGAAGAAATAATATATATATTTTTCAAACTGCATTGGCAGGACTTAACATTTCAAACTCTTTTCTTATATTTATTCCAGTGCCTTGGAAAGGAGCTAGATTTACAGCACCTGAAAATCAGTTCTTCCCCTTCCCCTCTAGAATGTGCTATGATATTCTTTATGGACTATGTTACAGATACAGATAATTTATAATATTCAAAAAAAAGGTCATTTCTTTTGGCATTTCTAAATATTAATTAATTTATTTATTTTTAAATAGAACTCTGTTCAACCTGGCATCGCTAATCCTATATTAGAAAAATAATTCCTCCATTAATGCTCTCAAATCATGTAATTTATACATCAGTATTTATTTTGAAACAACAGTGTAGGTTTTTGTTTTCTATCAGGCATTATATAAAATGTTTTTTTGTTTGCATCTGTCATGAACAATTATAAAATTCCATACTACTGTTTTTAGCAATTACACAAAAATACTTTTACCCATACAAGTAAGATTGTTAAGAATAGACCTTCTTATGATGTCATATGAAAATCTGAAGGTGATTAACAATGACATATTTCCCTAGCTCCACTGGTTCCTGAAACAAAACGTCAAGAGCGATGTTGATGTGTGTTTGCCCAAGGAGACAAGATAGAATGATGATAACTGTCACCTTCCACCAAACCTGAAGGTGTCATGATAGTTGCTGCACAGTTTGTGCCAATATGGTTAAGCATTTGTCCCCATTTCCATTATAAATCCCACGGGTTTATAGCTCATCTGTAAAGATGTGATCTGAACTAAAACATGTCATACTACCTCGCGTCGGGAAAAAAAAAAAAAAAAAAAGCTATAGGCCTATCATTTAAAATGAAACAAAAAAAGTGAAGAACAAGAAAAAATGTTGAAGTAATACATTAAATTGAATTGTAATAAAACTCAGTCAACCTATTTCTGAGTTCATAAAGTTCAAAATGCACCCACACAAGTGTGCTGATCTAGTTCTTATTTAGAAAAAAATATTCAAATGACTGAAATAATGGACTGTATAAACTGAACACATATGACATATTTCAGTGTCCATGTATATCTCCATGACCTTGCAACTGCAAGTACTTGTAATAAATTGAGCAGTATGAACATACAACCACATATTTGGTGGCCAAAATACCATTCTGCTGCAAAAGTCCTGTGGCTTGATTGTATTCCTGCCCAGTTCATATTTCGGCGTGGTGGGATGGAGCACCTAATCTCTTGGATAAAATTCTTGTGTCTGTGGAGGAATTACTTCATGGACAAGATATCTTTCAACGGGTAATTTACACAAGAGCTATAGACATGGTATTTGGAAAGAATATTTGTTCCAAACAATTATACAAAAGACAGAGAGACAGGAAAGGAGAAGTAAAAGAAGTTGAGTGAGACATCTTAAATGCCAAGTTTCCTTTTAGTTTAAGGCTAGTACTTGGCAGGACATTGGTTTGCCCTGACTACAGAAATTCATGATTTAAAGAGATGCTCTCATTTCTTATGGGAAGAACCTGAAGTTTTTTTAGATTTTCCATGAATAAGAAGCAAAAGAAAAAAAAAAAAATCAGAGAGCAGGAGAAAGAGACAAACTTTATAGCCCAATTGTAAGAGAAATTGATGGGTTTAAATCCCCAGTCTGAATCCAAGAACCCTAAACTGGAAGGCTATCAGCTATCCTAGTATTTTTGTCTGCCTTCAAGAGGAAATACTTTTCTGCATCCAGGAAAACACTTTAAAATGTGTTAAACTTTTCCTAGCAAAAGAAGAGTCAGAAAAGTCCCAACTATTCAATGTATGGATCAGTCATGACCTCACTCACTTTTTATGCCCATCTGCTACGAAATCTCTCCCTCTAACCACCATTCAGGTCAGAAAATGGGCTGAAGGGCCACAGATGTAGCTCAGTGTATAAGCACATATTAGAGTAGAACCTTCTCTGTTTTCCATCTCCTTGTCCCTGACATTCAGAGGTGATACAACAGCTTGAGAACCGTTCTTTCCATCATGCACTGGCAACGGCAGTATATGAGTGTAGCCACTTAACTATGGCATTTCAGTGGAGAAACGTCTGTACACGATAATGTAGAGTTAAGACTTTACACGGAGAGGTGTGATTGGCTGCTATCGAACCCTTATTTTTTTTCTCAGATAAATAACTGAATTACTGCTTTTTGTACCTCTTTCTGGGTCTCTATTTAAAAGCTGAGACCTGCCACAAATCCTTTTCATGTAGATAATGAACTGTTGCTAACTTTGAAATGAGGCATTTTTTAAAAGTCATATATGACCGTAGCCTTAATTCTGTGAAGTACATAACTTCAAACCACTTAAGAAGTCCACTACAGCTGTCAAGGCCAGACAGATACTTAAGGCTAGAGACAAGACCCAGGATTTTCTTCAGCTGGAATCTAAAAGCAGAATGTTTTAAAAGCAAACCAAGAATATTTTCTATACACTCTCCTCTTTTCCTTTTAACACCCAAAACAAAACCCACAGGGAAGCTTTGTCAGCATAATCTCACATTTTGATAAACTTTCAGTCTAAATTCATTTCCTGGGCTTTGACACCAGAGGCCAGATCTTTGCTATCTGCATATTCTCTCTTCTTCTTAATGTTTTAATGTTTGAAAGTTTGGTGCGTGCAGTATATTGGCACAGTATGAACATGTCCAATTAAATACTTTCAACTTATTTTATCAGCTGATTTCCCACCATGTTCAATTATTGAAATAAGAAATAACAGATCTTGTAGAAATAAATACCTGATATTCAAGTAATCAATGACTGCTTTGGCTTGCTCAATGCTGAAGAAATTCAAGTCACCACTTCTTTCTGAATCAGTTTCTCCTATTCCAGCCAGTGCTCTTCCAAGTTCTTTTAAATTATCTACTAAGGTCATATGTTTGTCTGCAAAGTAAGCCCAAAGAACAAAAACTAAGTATAAACATGATAGGGTGGAGTTTTTTGGTCTATTTTAATTATAAGATTTCTTGAAGTTTAGGAAGTCATAAGTCATGCAGAAACTTAAAAAGCAACTGTTGCCATTGTTATTATCAATAAAATGTGCATTAAAATTCCATCACAAAATCACCAATCCACCTACATAATGTAAGGATCCCAGTAATGGGTGTTTAAGATACTACAGCTTGGCCTCTAACTTATGCAGAGATAACCACAGGCAGAAGAGTATGTAAATTTAAGCTGCATAGTATGTTTATATTTAAAATAAATTTACTACTGTTTATGTATTGTAAAAGATTGTTCTTCTAACCATGACCCTTGTAACATAAACCATTAATACAGGAACATATATTAAAAAGGGTAACCAATTTTTTTTAAAGTGCTTCCAGTTATAATCGATTAAACATGAATATCCATAACACTCTGTGTGTATCATCAAACTTGAAGACACTTTTGCACCCCCCCAAAATAGACAATTACTTTACATTTTTACCCTGGAAATCAAAACCAAATGCCAAAACAGTTCTGAATTAAAATTTACATTCTTTTAAGTGTCTTGATGAACAGGAAAATCTGAAACATATCAGTGTTTGTTGAACCTTTAAAAAGAAAGGATTCATCTTTCTGATTTACCTACAGTGTGTGCCACTACTTGAACCACCGCGGAGTTTAAAAAAAAGTTTTGAACACAATTTACTTGTTCCTCCTAAGTCTAAAAAATCTAGAGTAGAAAATGGGGAAACATCCACCAGTGGTGAAATAGATTTATTTTCCTTATTGTTTTAATTCTCTACTGATCCAGTCCTTGGTTCTTTGTACGGAAAACAAATTAAAAAAAACCCCAAAACTTACAAGACTCTGGTCTTTATAGTTTTGCCCTTTAGTGGTACAGCAATCAAAACCCTGAAAATTTCACCTCAGTTTTCAGTAACAGAGGCAGCACAATATAAATAACCATAATGGAAGAAACAAGAAAGAAATACAGAGAATGCGGAGGAAATAGAAGCCATGGGAAATAAGAAAGAGTAATAGAACCAGAAATATCATAGGTAGCAGGGAAGTGAAGCAACATAACAAGATCATGAGAAGTCACAATGCCCAGGTCCAGCTCTCTTGTCAGCTACTCCAAATTTTCTCTTGCCTCTGCACACCTGATTTTCAGCCCCAGCTACGTCTTTTCGGGAAGGCTCTCACAGTACATCTGTGAGGTAAGGAGCTCTTAACCCTTCATGTAATGAGGATGAATCAAATCATATAATTAATACATTCTGGCTCCCAAACAACCAAAGCCTCCAGTTTCCAAACCTCAGTTTTTCTCTCTCCTTTACCAACCTTACATGAGTTTCCACTACCCTCCTGCTCTAAATCCATCCTTCCTGCTCCATGCTATTCTTGCTATTATGGTCAAAACAGCTTAATTCTCCAGGCTGCTTGGGTCCAGTGTAGGGAAAGGAAAGCAAATGGTCATTAATATAGAAGACATTAGCATTTTGCTCTTAGTTGAAATGTTTGGTCTTGGAACTTGCACCAGCTGAGAACAGTAATTACAAGGAAATTCATCTCAGCCCTGGGCTACAGCATACTTTATTATAAGATGGACTATTCAGGGAACTTAGCTGTGAAGAAAATACAAGAAGGCTTCCGTAAGCATTCACAGACTGCATTCTCTTTCCCTAAAACCCATGTATTTTAGCCAAATCTGAATGGATTTTCACAAGACAGCAAAAAAGCAAGGTCACAACACTTGCTTGCCAAACCTTATGTCTTTACTTCAAAGCACAGGGGTATTAGAGCTGTTAAAAAAAAAAAAAAAGACACAAAAATAATTATTTTTGTTTTTTTCCACAGCCTCTGTCTGCAAGCCCACTGAACTGTTTTAGTTGTAATTTTATATAAAAAAAAAATTAATCAGAGGCAGGCACTGCCACGGAAAATTTCAGCTTAAAGAGTTAAAGTTTGGCAAGGCTTTATGAAACTAAGATCACATTCCTGAAAAACGTCAGACAGCTTTAATAATTGGTTGTGCTACCAGCCTGTCTAGTACACATGCATTACATACAGTCTCATAAAACTAATTTCTGACATGTTTCCATTCTTCTCCATTGTTATATTAATACAGTTAGCATATGTTAAGATACTTTCTCATTGGAGACAGGAAGGACAACTGGAATTCCAATGATCATAAAGCACGTACATATTCTGTCAAAATTCCAAGTCAGAAAGGTCCTTGAATTAAATTAGAAAGAAAGAGTATAATAACTATTATGAGCTTGATTTTAAATATTCATCTTCTCTTTGAATGGAACTGCCGTGTCCTTTCACTCTTCCTCTGGGATGGACTTTTCTCGACATAATCACCTTCAAAGTGAATGTTAAGCAAGCATTGTGATCTCTGAAAAACGGGTTTTAGAGGATGCTGCTACCATTTTTTCTAGCTATTTTGTTCCCACTAGACCCAAGCTACATGCTTTGTTGCTAATTTCCTCATAGCCACAGGAGCTACAGACCTTTCATGGTGATTTTTCATCTTTGGCAGTGATGCCAGTTTACTTCCCTCACCAGTCCTTAGTTAACTGATATATTTTGTGCCAAAAGTGGAGCACTTGCCATATAGAAAGCTGCCTGAGATTTGACCTCCAAGGACAAAATAAATGTAATTCACCTGCTGTAATGCTACAGGATGTACTGAATATCTCAAACAGCAGAGAAATGTGCCCAAGGCTACAGTGAGTGAGTCACTGCGACAGCTGGAATTGGAATTTAGGAGCTCCTTGCTCTCACTCTACTGTAATTATTATTTATTTTACCATAGCAAAGATGAGGTCTCTTCAGGACCTGGTCCTTTTGTACCATATACTGTACATACAAAGAACAAGGGATATTCTGCTAAAAAGACTACAGTTCTCTCTAGCAAAAGTTTAATGTCTGCCAATAAGAATTATTTTCAGGTACAAGGTATAACATGCCAACATTCAAGAGGAAAATAAATCATTTTACAATTACTTGTAATTAAATATCACTTTATTAAAATGACTGGAAAACATTCTTGCCTTCCACTTCGGATATTTATTTTACAATTTTTAATTATACTCACCACTGAGGTTCTCCAACAGGAAATTTAATAGATCCATGAATCCTGAGAGCTGTATAAGACTGAAGTTCATTTCTTTAGCCCACCAAAATCCTGCAGTGTAATAATCTAACAAAATAGCTTCTTTCAAAGATGTCTTTAATTGTTTAAAATCCAGAAATTCTTCCAGCTTTCTAGAATAAATTAGAGTAACATAATAAAATTTAAAAATAAATTACAGATTCCAAAGTTTAACCTAGTCTGCTTGCAATTATATCTAAAATATTTACTATTATTATATTTTATATTTTATATATGTGTATATATCTTCCTGGAACTTAGCTAATTTCTATATATGAATGGTTACGATCAGAGCACATATCAACTGAAAAAATAAACAAACACCTGCAGGTTTTAACAGACACTGTTTAAACGTTAAGGTATGATTAATGAAATAACAAAAATATGAGCACACAAAAAACTAAGAGAAATACACTGAAAATCCCTGAGAAAAATCAGTGTTTGTTCAGGAAGGGTTTGTAGGAAGAACTGGAACAAATAGTCTCCACTTTCTGCTACACTCTTTCACCCAGATTGAGACAGTTTCACAGTACTAAGAAGATCTTTCTTCCCTTTCAAGATTATTTTTCATGTAGCCTCTGAAGGAAAGTTACATTTGAAAATTAATGCCAATAATATAATGTAAAATTACTGAAAGTACCTAAAATATTTAGAAGTTCAAATTCCACTTTCATAATGGTCAAGACATTTGAGAAGAGCTTCATCCTACTTTATTGGCACACTGTGGAATTTTTTCCACTTACTTTTACTTGAAAAATTAATGAAAAAATACACTCCCTTGAAGGAGACCACGCTGTTACTGACACATTTATGTCTACTCTATCCAAACACAGAATTAGTTATGTCTTTTACAATAACTGCGCACATTTTTCCACATGAAGGGGGGGGATCAGGGCTAGGACTTCGGTTTGCAGTTCTTCTGATATAATTTCAGCCGTGTCTCAAGTAGTTAAGTTTTACATTTAAGCAATCCTTGTCTTTTTAACTATACTGGGTGATACAGGTGCCAATTCTGACCACAGTTTCTTGTCCCTCCTAAAAGAGCAGTCTTTTTTTCACCCCCCCTGCTTCTCATTCCTTCCTAAGAAGGGCATTAATCTCAGACCTACTCATAGGCAACCATTAGTTTTTCAAGGTTTTCACCCAACCAGTGGAGATACACTGTCAAGTAAGATGAGTTTCATTTTTGTTTTTGTTTTTTTTTTTTTTTAATTAAAGCCTCAATAGCTAACAAAGTAAAGCATATAATCCGATCAGTTTTGTTGAAAACATGTATTCCTTTGTTCTGCATAACAAATTTGTACGGCTGCACACATGCAAGTCGGTTAAAAACACTTAACTGTGTACTGAAATAGAAGTGGAACATGGCCAGCTGAACTTTCCAAGGTTTGAAACAGTCCATATCCTCTCTTTCTGAAGCTTCTGCCAACTCTGTGTTTTCATAATCAGAGCTTCTCAGGGATTTAGATTTTCTCTGATGCTGCTAACAATGCCAGTACTCATCTTTTCAATATTCTGTAAGGCATGTCACTGACAACAGTATCTATAAATGATAGGGAAATGATGGAGCATTTAGATTTCCTAGTTACCCTGATTGCTATTTCTTCCTTCACAGAAGGTACTTAAGTCTTACAGAGACGGACAGCAGTATAAAACTCCACCCGCAGGACATCAAAAATCTCCTACTGAATCAGATCTATCCTGATTTTCTAACCTTAGCTGTGGCCTTCAAAGTGCTCTTGTGTATAAACACGATGCACTATGGTAAATTAAAAAAATTTCAATGCTGCTGCTAAACCGCTTAGAGTGCATAAAATATTCTGTAACTATCCCCTTTTCAGTAAGATGCAGTATAGACTTTACGATCTGCTTGTATAATGTATATATAAAAATACATATGTGATCAGCTGAGACTAAAAGGAAACGTACGATCTTTCAGTGCTTTTCTTATTAATCTTAATGAGAAAGTTTCACAATAAATTGCGTCATTAAGCACATTTTAGTCTCCAGTGAGCTGTATGCTTCAGTTCTCTCTAAAATAAGAGGCCTATTGTGCAAGAGAAAACAGTCAATGATTTTTTTTAATCATTATTCAATGGGAACAAATTTTCTTTCCAGTTTTCTTAAAAAAAAAAAATAATCCCAGAGAACCTTTTTTTTTTTTCCTTGGAACAGTAACAAATAGGTGGAAGAGAATATATTTCAGGAATAATATTTTAATCTCTATTAAATGGTTTATCTATTCAGAGGGACAAAATTGGATTTTCTATTCCTCTTCCCTCATATACCTCCCTCCCCACTAGTCCAGTGGACCAGCCCTTTGGCTTTCAATTCACTAAGAATTTCCTAGTGGACACAAGTGCTCATAAATAAGTCCGGTACTTCTGAAAAGTCCCATCCTTAAAATACAAGTCTAGAGTCTCAGGTTGAAGTCCTGGTCTCCTAAATTTACATGCTATGAAACACGAATAACAAGGGAGAGTGTTCCTACAGGACAGACAGTATGGGCTTACATCAGAAGTCTTTGGCTGCCTCCCCAGTGCACCGTAACAGCTACCTACTAATACCTCTTTAAGCTTTCCATCCTTTTCTGAACTTTTAAAACCTTTCCAATAACTCATGTTATAGTACAGAATCTTAAATGTTTTAGCAAAAAAGTTAGCAAGCGAGTCTTGCAAAAAAAGCTCAGTATTGGCCTGTTCTTATTTATGACTTACTATTTCATTTACAGCATATTTAATGCTATTGCAAACTCAGAAATCATATCATTGTGAGATATCAGTGGGAAAAAAAAAAAAAAAGGAGTCAAAGAAAAAGCAAGATACAGGAAGTACAGTCAAAGTGGGTCTGAGATCAACAGTATTTCCTCCTGATTTTCATGAATCGTATTAACTATCAATGATTTAACTGAACAATTAAAGACTAGTGACGTAACCAACACAAAAGAAATGTAACGTTGTCTATAACTTTTATTTCATTATTATATTGGTTCTAGCATTGTTATCACTGCCACTTACCTTTGAACTCCTTCTACATTTTGTTCTGACAAAGCAGTAATTTGGGAAAGAGAAAGAAACGTCCGATTAATAGTCTTCTTTCCACCTATGGCATCCTGATCTTGGTCTTCTTCCTACAGACACATATGTATATAGGAATATAATTCTTAAAGGTTTATTTTAGTATGCCAATGACTTATCTAAATAACATTTTTATTTTGAGGAAGTAGGCAAGGGATTAGTTTAACAAATGCCAAAAATGTAACGCAGCTATAATGATATGGCAGCCACACAATAGCCTAACACATTTTCACTAGAGAAAAGCTAGGCGGATACATGGAAAATAGTAATTTTTATCATAAATTCATGTGGAACCATAGTGACATATTATATGCAGCACAAGATTAAATTAACTTCCCAGTAAAAACAATGGAAATATAAAGGTGAAAAAAAATCCATGAATCTAGATTTGATACTAGATTGCACATGAATTAAATTTTAAAAACAGTTTCTGCTTAAGATATTATGAGTATGCATACACATTACCATAATATTTGGCCTCCACACTCTACTTGATTGCATTTTCAAATTTACTGTCTACACTGACTCCTTCCCTAACCAGAAAAAAAATAGTCCAAGATGTTTGCTGCCACACAATGGTACACATCCAAGGATCTGACAGTACTGTTCAGGGAAGGTCAGTATATTTGTAACACAGAAGGCAGTTCCTTACAGGAAACAGAAGGATGTATGTGTTATAGGGGATAACAAACCGAGCACGATCCAACAACACAATGATCTTAGGAAAAATAGGAACATTTGAGGATATTTTATTTAGCGTGTGTCCCTGAACAAAAACATTTGACCAGAGACTTCAAGAAGAAATCTTTGAATAAAACAGTAAGAAAAAAAATTAGTTTACAATAGAATATGTAGGCAAAGCAAGGTAACAAAGCAAATTATCAAATGTGAGATGAGGCAGACTCTTTACAGAGGTGCATGGCAGGGGAACAAGGGACAATGGGAATGGAATGGAATGGAATGGAATGGAATGGAATGGAATGGAATAGAATGGAGTGGAGTGGAGTGGAGTGGAATGGAATGAAATAGAATGGAGCGGAGTAGAACAGAATAGAATAGAATGGAATAGAATAGAATAGAATAGAATAGAATAGAATAGAATAGAATAGAATAGAATAGAATAGAATAGAATAGAATAGAATATTCAGTTGGAAGGCACCTACAGTACATTAGCAGAGGACAGCATAAAGAAAAATATTTCACTATGACGATAATTAAGCATTAGAATAGGTTACCCAGAAAGGTGTAAGGATCTCTATCCTTGCAGGTTTTCCAGACTGAACTGGACAAAGCCCCGGTCTGGGTTCAGTGCTGGCCCAGCTCTGAGCCCGCGCGCAGCTGAACCAGCCCATGTCCCAGAGGTCCTTCAGCCTCACAACCTGCTGCTGCACCAGGCCACAAAAACCTGACCACAGCGTAATCGCAGCACGAACACTTCTACATCTGTGGGACACGGGCTTTACAGACGTGCAGCAAGGCAAACCTTGCCGAATAACCTCTAGCTCACCTAGAGAGAGAGAAGTGGAAGATTTCCTAACATGAGCTGATTTTTGAGCCTGAACAGCATTGTTCTGAGCTAATAATTAACGAACTCTAGCACTGGTCAAGGAGAGCCCCCAAATAAAGGTACACTACTCCCCCTGCTGCTGCCAAACTGCAAGATATACTTAAAACTCGGACCAGCTGAATTAGACAAGACTGATGAAACAAGACTTGAGAACAACAAAGAACATTTAGTGGACAGACTAGTTTTTTCCCTCGAAGTACTAGAGTAGTTTCACATCTACTTTAGTAAGAAAAATTATTGTTCCCAACTGTAAAGAAGTTAGTCTCAGATACAATGTCTCATCAGAACAGGAATTAAGTAAATAGAGGCTTCCTTCACATCATTAACAGCATGATATTAATATGCCTTTGCTTTATTAGCAATAAAAGAAGTACTCCTACAATCAGTACAGTTGATATAACTGAGGATGAATGCCCTAGCTAGGGGAAAAAAAAAAAAAAAAGCAAGCTAAAAAGTTCAACATGCTAGTATTATACAATTATTGAAAGATATTTTTGAATAATTAGGAAAAACATGAATGCTTTCCTGAAGTGACCAGTGGTGTTAGAAACCTGTTGAACAAGAGATTCTTTAGAAGTAGCAAGAGCTGAAATAAAATAACTAATACCAATGTTGTGGAAACTGAACTAATACTACTTGTTCATCTCTTTCTCTCAGGATGTTCAATACATACAATACTTTACTATGTTTTTGTTGTTTTTTTTTTTCCTGTTATATAAGTGGTATATTACCAGTCAGTCAACACCTTACTGACCATACTTCTTAATAAGGCAAAATGATAACAATTTACAGTCCCCGGATGGACATTATCAGTATAGCAGGAGTAATTTAGCACTGTATCAGGGGGGGAAAATAATAAAGAAAAAAGAAAGAAAGTTCAAGGCATAATGTTTTAATATTTTTTTCTCATCAAGCTGTCTTCCAGCTTCTCCTCTGTGGTTACAGGCCAGGTGTGAGTAAAAACAAAGACCCTCCCATAACACTCTCAACTACCTGCACGACACTCCTCCAAGATCACAGCAGTAGTCCTGTAAATAGTGGTACATCAACAGGTTTGTTGTTTTTTGTTGTTTGTTTTTTTTTTTCCTCTGACTGCTTTCATCTCATGCTGTAAGAAGCAGGTTATTAGGCAAAAAGTTGAACATTCTAGCAAGCAAATTTTTACCTGAATTCCCAAGAACCTTATCCAAATTAATTCCTCACTGCTTCTTAAAAGGTATCAGGCAACATCCATCATTTCAGAAAAAACTTGTCCAAAAAGGAATTCTCTCCTGCCTCCAGTATGTACCTGGCTTACTACAGTATAAAGCTTTCTATCCTACATCGTATCGACAGGTACAGCACATTTAACATGCTGATGCTAAGGCTCATCTCATTCTCTGAATTACAAACACAGCAAGAAGGACCTCCGGGAACATTTGCTGAAGTCTTAGTATGTAGCATGGCATTACAGCAATATATAAGCTATGTAAGATTACAAAAATTAATTTAAAAATAACACCAGGTGCCTTGCACTCAGTCACCTATAATCTCTTTCAGCACATTTAAAGGTCCTCTAGCATTACAAATGTATTCTTTAACCAACTAAAGTTTGCAGTTTAAACTTAAGAGATATTCAAGCTGTTGTGAGTCAGTACTGCAGATGCGGCTCTGTAATCTGAGCATCAAAACCTGGGCAAGGTGTTCACTTCCCACTTCACCATCTCATCACCTAGCACCTGGCATGACAGTCCCAGCAGCAACACCCCTCACCAGTGCATTACTCCCTTTCTTACTGCTCATGATAAGGATGGATTTGTGGCCCCACTGTCCACTACAACAAGCACAGGTATCAGATAATAAGAAATACCGTTCCAAATGATTGATGAAAAACTATGGGAGAGAAAGTACATAATTTAGAAAATTTGTTTTTTTTTAATTATCGATTTTTATTTTATTTTAAAACATATTGAGAGTCCATGAATCATTTGAACAGTCCCACATTTGTTTTCTGTTTGGGCAGAACCTCTGCACACACATGACTAAAAGCTTATAATACTTTTGATTGAATACTGCTTTGTCTTCTGATTGCTGTCGTGACATGTTCACTGATGTCAAATAATATTCATTTTACCATTAACTGTAGAGACCAACTGAGTTAATATAAGGTGAGTTAATTCTGGTAACACTATCCTTATGTGTTTGGAGAAAAACAACCCAAACCAATCCTACCAATACACACTCCCAGCAGTAGACTTAACCTAATTAAATACAGACTACTACTAGAGAATTATTTGTTACTGATTTATTTTCCTTCAAAGAATTTTTAGCTATTCTGAACGTATAGTATGTTTCTGGCTGTTCAATATGTTACTCCAAATGCTTTGGGCACCCCTTGTCAACAGCATCAAATCAAAATACCAAATCAGATATTCTAAAACAAAAGAGTAAGATCCTCCTTGATCCTCTCTGCCAATGTTCACAAACCACCATGAAGCAGAAAATACTAGCGGAAAAGTGATACAGTTTAATAGCAAAATGCACAAAAACTTCTGTATTTGGGGGGGTGGGGAAGAAATCTCTCAAAAACCCAAACCCCAAGTGAGTCATCTCTGGCTAGAAGAAAATCTGCCCCACTACCTGCAGTTTTGGTGAGGGCCCTTCTGGAGTGGCAAAACTTAGAAACACGGCAATGGAAATGAGCACCAGTGTTCCTGAAGGAAAATAAACTTGTCTTCACAAGGGAGAGGAATGAGCCCTCTGCAGTGTCTGAAGATATTATTTGCATTTGTTTGACAATACAACACCATGTTTTGCAAAAATACATTCACAAAGGAATAGTTTAGCAGCTCTCATAAATATATAGCAAATACCCTAAGGGTAAGGAACCCAAGATCCTCCTGTCCTCACACCATCAGGGAAATTAGACTGGACAAAACTCTGCTGCCACAGCTAGATAGTTTCCAGAATCTGAGCTAGTTCATCTAAAGCTAGCTCAGCTACCTCTGAGTGATACTGCTGACAGCAGTACAGATGTACCCTGAAAGAGTGTTGCATATCAGTTACAACTTTAATCAAAATGGGAAAGAAAAAGCCCACAACACCCCACACCAGCAACACAGGCTGTTATTTGTATTATTATACGCATTTTGTTATCAAGCTGTCAAATACTTCAGCAGAAGCAGAAAATCTTGAAGCTGTCTGCATAAATAGTTAAGGCAGAAGCAGAAATGCATCCACTGTTCCTGTTTGTTTTAAAAAGGCCTCACTTGTCCGCTCCCACAATGGGAAGTTAAAATCAATAGTTGCTATTTTTGGTCATAATATTTCTTTTGTTGTCAAACAAATGAGAAAACAAAAATAGTAACGCTGATTTGAACCAAATTCAAAAGAGAAATGTGCAGATATGTCATGCAAAAGATAAAACCCACAGAGAAGTAAAGCTTTCAGAGGACCATTGTAAACAACAGATAACGATAGTGCCCTTTTAATAACAAAATATGTTTCAAATACATCACACAATCCAAATGCCAAGATTTATGGTTGACCAAATGTATTATGACATTAAACTTTACTGATGTTTTCACAGCTGCAGACTACTTATTGGAAAAAACGTTGTTAAAAATAAAGTAGTGGCAAGACTTGCTAAGATCAGAATTCAGATTTTCTAACATGCTTTCTGCTGAAAGTAATTACAAGTCGGAACAATTACAAAAGTATTCAATTTAAATCAAATGGAACTGTCTCAAGACCTATGAAAAAATTTTACAAAACCAGCGGCAGAATACGGTGTTCCCTACAGCTTACAGTCCACGCAAAGCTAGCTTCAGCCAAAACTAGAGACTATATAATTTATAAAAATGCACAATTATGCAGAGTTTACAGTAAAAATAATTCATAAAAGACAGTAGGAAATACCACAAAGGTAAGCTATTGTGTGTAGAGCAAACTTGAATATATGTAAGGAACAAAAACCACATGAAAAAAAAAAAAAAGGTTCACTGAATTTCTCTAAAAATTCCTTTTGTAAAGCCATAAAGCGACAAAAATCTCACTAGCACTTTTCAAAGGATTGTACAATATATTTTTGACAGCCTGTTGTTTCTGATATAGTACACCTTGTATCCTTCCGCTGCGATCTCACTGCATTACCCCAGTGTTACGCTGTTCCTACTGCCAAAATATTTACAGAGAACACTAGCAGAATACTGTGAAAGATACATATATTTTTTATAAAGCATTTAGAATACACAGCAATACATCTCACATGGAAGAGGATTGATTTATTTAAGGAAATGTAGATGTTAAGTTTTTGTACTGACAATCACTAGGGCAGCTTTGTGCCAACAGATGCAACCATTACCCTGGCTGGAAGCGGTTAATCACTTCCACAACAGCCAGAGTCACTTCTCGGCCATCTGAGACAACAAAGCAGTTCAAGCAGAAGAGAATTATCTCGTAGTAGCTACAACTATATGGACAGGCTTGAGGGAGAAATTCTGAGCTGATGCAACACTTCATACGTTCTTGGGAGGAATAACTTGTATTCTTCTATTTCTTTCGACACGCAGCACAAGATGAGTTGCCTGACTGTCAGAAATCACATCTCTGTCAACCAAGTCAAAAAATGCAATTAAAAAAAAAGGAAAAAAAAAGGAGGAGGCCAAAGACAAGGAAAAAAGCAAAAATTAAAGAGAATGATGGGGATTTGTGGAATCCTCTAGAGCACTCTGGGTACCTAAAGCAACGGAAGGTGAGAAACACAACCCTGACGCTGCTGAAGCAAGGTGTGAGCCTGCTGCTACCCCCTCGGTGCTCTCGAAGGGAAACCGTAAACCTTCCCCTCAACAATCAAAAATTCGGATTAGCCCAGAAATAATTACACGCTTAAAAATGAGAGTCCGCAAGCGACTCAAAACTGGCGAGCGCGGTGGGGAGGGTGGGTGAGGCGCTCCCGGCCGCCGTTCGGGGCCTCCGCCGGGGCGGGCGGGTGTCTGTCCCTCGGGGACGGAGGTCACACAGGTCCGCGGACCCACGCCGCGTTTGCGACACCCCACCCTCTCTACACCAGCTTAGCGAAGACATTTAAAACAGAACGTTACAAGAGGGGCGCGAAGGCGGCGGGCGAGCGGCAGCCCGGGCGCGGGGGGCGGTACCTGTCCCGGCGCCGCCATGTTGCCCGCGGCTCGGCGTCGCCGTCGCCCAGGGAACGGGGGCGGGGCCCGGGCAGGGGGCGGGGCCCGGGCAGGGGGCGGGGCTCCCCGCGGCGGGGCCTGGGCGCCTGCTCTGGCGCTGGCCGGGCGCCATTTTGGGTGCCGGACGCCGTCGCCGCAGCGTTGCGGGGTGAAGGGCTGCGGGTGCCCTTTCCCCTCCGCAGGCTGCCCTTTCCCCTCTGCAGGCTGCCCCTGTGCAGCACCAGCACAGCGGCGGTGGCTGGGGAGCAGGGGCACGGTGGGCTGCCATGGCGGATGCCTTGAGAGTAGCCCAGCGTCCCCGTGGGGCTCGGGGCAGGCCGCCACCACAGCCCCTGCCCGGGGTGCAGGTTACGGGCCCTCGCGCGCCCAGTGGCACACCCCGCGCAGGAAGGAGCCTGCCTGAGGGGGGATTCGTCAGCCGAACGGCTCCACCAGATCTTCTCGGTTCTTTGCAGCGCGCCCAGTCAGCCACTGTCACACCGGCATTGGTGAAGCGCACGGTTCACACAACGAACATCCCGGGTGGCGGTGGTAAGGAGGGCGCAGGAGCGCACTTAAAACCAGTGCCAGGGAGACTGTGAGGAGAGCAGATGGGCGAGAGGGTGGCAGAGGAGGGCTGTGCCGCCTCAGGGCGATGCCTGTGTCTGCCTTCCCCATCATCTGACCGTCGCCTCAAGGCCTGTGCGGAGAGACCTTATGAGGCAACATCTTAGGAGCATCACACACCATCAAGCAATGTTTCCATGCCTGTTTTAATTTAGGTCTTACCATTTTCCTAATCCAAATAGCGCCAGTAACTACTGTAAGCGTTGTTTAAATAACAATTATAAGGATAGCGTCATGCCGTTATCCCCGCAGTTACCCTAACAACATCTCAGTGCTTTCAGCTTCTTGAAAACAACGTTCAAACTAAATACCTAAACTTAAGTTCGCTCCAATGCACCAATGGCTGTACCTCAGATGCCAGCAGGTGTAAATCAGCACATCTGTTGGGACTGATGGAGGGATACAGAGTTACTCCAGCTAAGGAACTGGACTTAAATGTTCATATTTTATGTTCAATTTAGGAATAATTTACAAACTATAGTAAGTGGAAGAAGACTTAGAGACTGAACTGCATTTTCATTACGATATACATCAGTATTTCTTGTTTCTCCTCTTTGTCCTATATCTTTTTTTTTAAAATTGAAAGGCTAATAAACTAAGCTACGCTGAAACATTTTCTTTGTCAGCTTTGTGTTGCATGCAGACTCACAGCAACAATTCAGAGTAATTGCACTTACCTGCGAGATCAAATAAAATGCAAGCATTTGGTGGGTGAACAATAATGAGAACAAAGAAGCAGCTAACTTACTTTGCTAAGTTTATTGATGTGCTGAGGGAGCCGGTATGACAAAACAGTTTCTTTCCAGTGCCCCACATAAAGCAAGGACATCCTGGGATTTCTGCAGCTGTTTCAAGGTCTGCTACTGTTTCTGAGCAGTTTGCCACTTTCTGAAGGTTGTTATCATCAGTTTCTTAAAATGTGCAAACCACTGAGTGCAATACCTGTGTCTTAGCTGGGTCACAAGAGATGAGAACCTGCCCGTTACCCACTAAGATTCTGATTTATCGCGTGAGATTCAACATGTACGTAAGTCCTCTTCCTGCACAAACACCCTGACCCTCACTGACACGCGAACACCAATTGCGCTACCAAAAGGAGTCAGAAATCTGAATGAGGTTCAGAGAGCTGGATCCTGCAGTGTTTTGTGGAATTATTCATAGTATTTCAAAGAATTGCTTAGCTCCATGTAGAGCCCACACTGTGAATACCTACAATTTGTGCCATGCTCTGTAGCTGACAGCAGTACAGCTGCAGTTACTTCCCCTTTTACTGTGTATATAAATCTAACCAAATAAGAACATTATTCAGGGCTGCGAGCACTGCATGCAGTAAGGTGTAAAAAACAGGGAATTAAATGTAGATTTGGATGCAATATAACATTGTGTACATTCACTCTGATGTTACCTAGTCAGTAACAGGTAGATTTTGGACTTAACCCTGCATTCCTGTGGTACTGAAAATGCCCACTGACATCCATGAACATTATCAGTGTAAAAGACATGGAGGCTCAAAGCCCTTCGAAGGAGCTAATTCCATTTATCTTACTCAATATTAAAGACCTGTATTCTTTCTTACACAAAACCTGCACTGAGCAGGGTGACTGAAGCTGAGCACTGATTGAAGCTCAGCCCACATTTCCAGTAATGAGCTCCTAAACTTCCTACTTTTCAATTTAAATTTTTAGATAGTCAGTGTCACAAAGGTTAGATATAAAAAAAGACACCAACAAAAGAAGATTCAACAGTGCTATTAAGCCATTCCTTCTTATTTCGTGTGGATCTTTCATGTTTACATTTATATGCATGTGTATTTAAGGCAGCTTTTTAGTTTCCTTCAAATGTAGGACTTCTGAGTGGAACACAAAAGTAGTGATTTTAAAACTCTGATCTAGTCCTTTCCTATTACAGGTAACCACAGTAGATTTTCTATGATTGGTCATGGTCACAGACACTCAAGGTCAGAGGAGAAGAGCAGCTCCTGCTATAGAGTTCCTCCTTCCCCACTGGTGTAGCTGCATTAGATGCAAAGGTTCCCGGAAAGTGTCTGTTCCAGAATAATTTAAACAGACCACATTTGAAAATCTGGATTGACACAGTGTTACACAATAAGTGCTCTTCTTCTACTTACCTGAGAAGCAACCAGAGTTCAGGTTTCTGAGGTGGTTTTGCCAAGGCTGGTATCACCCAGCACATGAGCATCCCAGAGGGAACACTTTCCTCCTCTTCTTTCCATCTTTGATTAAAGCTGTTCAGCTCATGGTGCCTGGGCAACCTCTTGCCTACTAAAGATAACCCCTTACACTCAGCCCTGGCAGGGGCTGGGTGAAGAGCTGGTTCCTCTCCTCAATTTTCATCAAGTCCTCCGATTTTCATTTTACTGGTGATGCAGTGAATCATGACTATAGCAATTCCAAGCTGCTCCCTGCACAATGGACTACACTGCTGTCTTCCTAGACGTACCTTCTTCTTCCTCATGATATCACATCTTCTGGGGAGGGAGCAGGCTCATCTGCATCACACAAGTCCGTGTCAGAAGGGGAAGAAAGGTCTCAGCTGTAACCCACAGGTTACAGGGGTTTGATGGTGCAGGCCACCTGCAACTGGAACAGAAACAGCAGCTGCAAGAAGCCTCCAAAATATTTCACTGAGCCCTCTGAGTTTTAATAACCAAGGTGATTCAGTCTGATTTTGTTATTCATTTGCAGAGGTCCTTGCCTTGCAGCAGCAGATGAAGTTTATGAATTCAAGAAAAGGAATTAATTTTCAGAAGCCTTCTTTTAGAAAGCAAAGTTTTTGCAAACTCCAAGCCTCTTGCCACCACATCCTCCTATTGATGGAGATGCTCTGAAAATGTTCAGTTGCAAACACGTTTCCATTCACCTTTAGTTAAGCATCACCAAGCACAATAATTATACATAGGCAAATTGAGGACGAAAAGCAGATGGAAATTCCTAGCGGAGCCTCGCTTGTTGCAACAACATCAGATGGACATACAGCTCCCCTGGCTGCCAGCTCCCCTGACAACAAACTGCTTATATTCTTGCCCTGGGGGACAAGGATCAAGAAAACACCGGCACGTATGGAGATCCTGCACAGAATATTTGCATTTGACCCTCTTAGTAACAAATGGGTAATTTGTGAAAACAACAGTACGTTAGTGCTATATGGCTCTTAATAAGGAGTCATGCATTATTGTATGTAGGTGCATTAACGTAGTAATTAATCATCTTCTGGCTCCTTTATAACATTCATTGCAGATACTCTATCCAGGGGACAGTATTCCCCCTAGGTAAGGTTCTTCTGGTTTACATATCATATATCTTAAGAAAAAAAAAATCAGGGCATGATTACATACTAGAAAAAGAAAGCCATAAATCCCAGGTCGTCAGAGAAACTTGTTATTAAAACAAAAAGATAATTCTGTTGTTTCGCAGGCAATACCCAATTAAAATAAGATACAAGAGGGTAACTGCTTCAGTGTATCAGCAGAGGGATGTACAGAGTCCTGAGTTATTTAGGGAGAGGTGCTGCTTCAAGCTCACCGTTCTTCAATACAATCTAGCTCAGAATCTCTCTGTGCCTGTTTAATTAATAGGTGGGCAAAATTTCCATATGATTTGATAATGATTTTGAGAGACTTGTAACATTAGTACTTGGCCTAGCAATAAGAAAGTACAAGTTAAATTTAGTAAATCATAAATCTTCAATTATTCAAAACAATACGCATACAGAGAAATGAAAGAAGTAAAACATGTACTCTATCAATGATTCCATTATCCTCTCCCCATAAAGAGAAGTGGCTCAATGGAGGATGAAAGCAAATATTAGATTGATTCTATTCTTAATCTTAGCCAAAAGACTGCTGTATCTAGTGCCAAGAAATTGAATTGAGGTTCATAGAAATCCTAAAAATTAGATAGAAAAGACTCAAAAGGACATGTAGTCCATCTCCAAGGGACCTATACTTTTTCTTGCCGGCAAGAACTTCACGATGAAATACAAATTTATTTAACCCCTTAGTTCAAGACGGTCCCTTACTATGTCTTACATTGTAGAAGCGATGTAAATGTGCATATAACATTGCAGTATGCTATCAATGTGAAGTAAGAAAGCTTAGTGTTTTCTCCCCTCTAAATACCTTTTAGTTCAAGAATCTAAACTGTGAGACCAGATGCACAAGATAAAGCAATATTAATAGAGTGCAGGTATTTCAAACTGCCGACCCCCCCAAGGCCAGCAACTGCTAAAACAAAACCAAAACCTCTGCAGATCTAAAGGACACCTCACAGTCAGCATTCAGACCAGTACAGTCCACTAAGAATTCCCAAATTCAGGAGAAGAGACAAAAAGAACAGCACTGACCACTGAGTTACTCCAAGCCCCTCGGGACAGGAATTGTCTTTGTAAGTCTTATACAGCCATGAGTACACTGGTGACAATGAACAAACAGATCATTTAATGTAAGGTTGATGCAGGTCTTTGGGTTTATTGAGAGCGTGTGGGGAAGCACCGTTTCACTGACTGAGAGCTGTATTCTTCAGGGAGACAAGCTGTTCAGTACAGAACGTGCCAATTAACGTAGTAAGGAAAATTACCAGAAGGAATAACCCAAATTAAACAACAAAATGTATTATAATGGCAAACAGAGATAAAAGTTGTTAAACACAATTTTACATGAATTTATATTATATAAAACATATATATGTAAGTATTGTTTTTATATAATACATATGTATGCTTCCTTGAGACAGCCTTTTGGGCTCACATTCCCATCTCCTCTATGTATTTCCTAAAGATATAAACTACCATTAATCTTGACAAGTTTGCATGAACTGGAATATTCAACTCCATGGAAAAGATAAGACATTCATCTTCTGGGCAAACTATCTTCAAATTTCATTTTGATAGTCAAAACTTGACTTTTCAGTTTGAACTATTGTTTCATTCTTTTGGCAGACCAAAGAAGATAGAAAGGCACAACTGTGTAAAGTAAAAGCCTGAAACTATTATTACATCTTAATAACATAGCAAAGCCTGAGAAAAAATATAAATTCACTGATTCCATTGTCCTTGCCCTTTTGCCCCCAAATGGGAACATCATTTCTTTCAGAGATTTCATATTTTACTTCTTTCATGTCTTTGTGGTGAAGCTCTATTGATTTTTTGCCACCTTCTCCATATGATGTTAACCAGCTTTTAGAATAACGTATAACAATTTAGGGCAGTAAGTGAAAAAATACATCCAGCTGAAGTTACAGGGGATTTTCAATAGAGAGACTATAATTACCCAAGACACAAGTTGGCTTGTATACTGAAGCTTACGAAACCATCTTTTGTAAAAAAAAAAGCCCTTTGACTTTTATGCCAGCCTGGATCTGTGTGCAACTTTAAGCTTGTTACTATTTTCAGTTTAAATTGATTGTCTTTTTTTCTTTGTATATTTGTGAACAGTTTGCTTGTTGGACTACACAAACACTTTCCAAGGTGTCTCGATATTTCTTTGCTTATTTAAAATGGACTGGCAAGCCTGAATTATTGGGACATAACATAGTGTTTAAGTGATGTCTTGGAGCGGGATCGCAGCTACAGCAGCAATACCTGGAGAGCCAGTATGGCAAGCGTATCTCCACTTTACAGAGTGAGGTCTATTCAAGAGAGTGATATTTGTCCCTGTGCAGTCTAGCAAAAAATCCCAAGTGTCCCTGCCACCAGAACCAAGTAATAAAATTGGGGCAGATGGCATGTGTGTCTTCTCCTTGTGTACTTGGAATCACAGAGTACAAATCCCCATGAGTGGATGAGCACGCTCAGGAAGAATGCGTCCATGTAGTCTCCTTAAATATCTAAGCATAAAGGTTATTCTGTGATCACTAGGCAATGTGGTTAAAATTACGATGAAGCTGTTTGTTATTGCCCTTCCCCTTTTCTTCCCTGACTCATTTGAGGTTATGGACTCATCTTGGCAGAGTACATTAAAATAAAAGGGTATATAACTCAGTAATCAGTCCTGGGAGCACTTTCCTTCCTGGATTCTGAATTTGAAATATCTGCTGTGCAAGCAGATGTTTATAGAGAGCTGCAAGGAGGAGTTAATGTCCATATTCACTCCAAAAAGATTATGTAGTTGCATGTAAAAAATGAATTTGCAGAGCTCTAGAGAGCTTAAGTATATTACTCCTAGTAAAAATAAAACTCATTGAGCAGAGGACCTGAGGCCAGCACATATATCTGTGCTAAGAATATCACTTTAACTGCACACCAGCTCTGCCTGTGATGTCATAAGGAACATTCATGGATTCCTTCTAGAACTTGGGTCAAATGTTTCTGTAAGATATTTATTAATTGATTGAGTTAGTTGACGCAGAATCTAAAATTAGCCTCTTGGAGAGTGAAAGCCTGATTAGTCTAACCCATTCTTGAGTTCTTCAGTATCTTGGAACTCAAAATCCAAAGGAAGACAGAGGTGGGGCACAGCTCCCACCAACCAGTCCTTCCCTCAGCTTGAGCACCCAGACATACTCTGCTGATACGTGTGACTGTTGAGTTATGAAGAACAATGGCATATTTTGGTCCACAGGGAGCAGACTTACTCACATGCTTATCCCAGGAAATTTAGAAGCAGAATGAAAACCTCAGTGCACTGTTTGACAGTGTTCCTTGAACAGTGCTTTTCTCATTTACTTAAAGAGAAATTTGAAGCAAGATGACAGAAGTTAATCGAGTTTCGTTATGGTAAAGCAGTATAAGTGAATCATCTTCCTTGTTTTAACATCTGTAAACAGTCTTCCTCTTCCTCGCAAACGAAACGTGAGATTCTGCCCAAGTTTTAATGCTGTTTGGCATCTGTGCGTACACTGCCAGGGACATTCAGAACCATTTACACTGGAAGTAAAAATAATATTTGCTGTTAAAGAAGGGAACATATTGATATTCAGCAAGTGGTGCACTGTTGCAACCGAGATATAATTTACTCACTTGTCTGAAGGGATTACATTACTCCATGCATTTTGTAGTTTCATCTGTGAAAAATCGAACTTTGGTTCTACTGTTGTCATTTCCCATAATTCTTTAAAAACAATCTGTGGCAAAAGGAGAAAAAAATAGCTCCAATAGAAAGTGCTTCTGGGGATGGCATTTGAAAGGACATTATTTAGAGTTAATGAATTAGACTAAGAAGGTTGTCATATCCTTTACATGAGCTGTGAGTCAGACTTTGTATACGAGTATTTCTTCCATTTGTGTACTTTGTAAAGGCCACGACTCTCTTTGTTCCCTGGGAACCCTGCAGTGGAAGCATTTGTCTTCAGAAGCACACGGCTTTGTTAGGCTGCACGAGTAATATTTCCAGCTGTTCTCCTCAACCTTTTGCTTTGCTCAGAACCAGCAACACACCCACCCGTTGCCATCCCTTGCCAGGGCTCCTCTAACTCAGCACTGCAGCTGCCTGAGCAGGACAGCAGCTCATCAGTCAGCAGCAAAACCCAGAGGAGTTCAGGACACAAGGAGGGTAGGACTGAGCTATTACTTATTTATAAAATTAGCAGTTAGAACCTGAATGCAGGAAAAATGGCAAGTCCCAAAAATGGAGGATCAGGGATACTCTTTCAACTGTGATTTCTTCCTCTTTACTTCCTCTGATGTAAATTTTGAAACTCCCTTTGATGAAAAGAAGATCAAACGCCAAAACCAGATTTAGCTTCAAAAGATGATTATAGGCTTTCCTATACAAAACTGACTTAAGTTTTATCCCCTGTGTTTATCGAGCACAATCTAATTTTTCTTCTACCTCTTGCTTTTACATTATCACAGGGATGACACGTTACTATTTGGTAACTAGCTTTCCCAAGCCGAAGACATTACTCTTGATAAATGACTATTTAAATTTTAACTGCCTCTGCCACATTTTAAAGTATAAACTGTAACTGGATGTTTTATATACATATAAGAGAAATATTTTTTCCTCATGGCCACAGCAAAAAGTTATTTTGTTGAAAATATAAAGAAATTGAATGCAATCCAAATAAAGCTTTTTTTAAGTTGCACTCAGTCATGTAAAATTTTGATGCCAAATGAGAACTAAAAATCAGAGTCTGCAAGTAGGGGCTTATAATGGAAACCATTTTTCCAGTCTTACCTACACCTATGGCTGCTATTCATGAATCCCATTATCATTCATGTAATAATGGTAATCATAATTATTTCTGTATCAGTCAAGAAAAAAAAAATCTTTATATGATCTCATCTGATGTTAATAAAATGTAAATCATTACATTAAGTTGATAATATTTGTCTGGCTGTGGAAAAAAACCAGGCTCAATCTTCTTTCTCCCCACCCTACATAATTAAAAAAAAATCAGAAACGAATTTTTAGCCAAGCATTCATCAGAGTACATATTGTTAACAGGTGTGGTGTATTTCATTTCCCATGCACAGTGTTGGAATGTAAAACTGTAATACTGCTCCTAGGAACAAGCAGCATAATTAAAATTCTTTGCGAGTTTGATTTCCTGGGTATTTTCTTCCTTTAAAATAACTACATTGTAAACAAGAGCCAATTTCTTAGATTTGATCTATGGCTTGTACTGCTTATGCTTCAGGTTCAAAATAGTGATTTAGACAATAATGCATAACAGCTGAATAGTTATTTATAATAGCACAGCACCTGCAGCAGATTGTCAGCTGAAAAAGCAAATCTAAATGCTTTCAAATTCTCTTGTGTATTATAATAGGAGTAGTAGTGGCCACTACAGATACGATAGTTAGGCATGTAATGTAACTTTTGTTTCTGATTGCTTGCCATTTTCTCAGTTTTATTCCTGTAAGACTGAAAATGTTCATACTTAGTGTCAGTCCATATGCATTTTAAAAATTTCAGGCACAATATAGCTTTTTGTTAATTATGGGGGTGTGTCAGTGAAATTAAATATTAAATAGGACATCAAACATCAAGATTTCCCACATTTCCCAGACTTTTGTACATGCATAATTAACAGAACTTTGGGGTTGTTTTCATCTTGACTAATGCTGCTGAGCTCTCTGGAAAAATTGGATTTGAAATTTTAAAACTACGAAGACATTTTTCTCACCTCAGTATGTAGCAGAATTTTCCTATAAGCCTTTTAGCAGCAACTCCCATTTAAAATTCTGAAATTGTGCATATGCACAGTTACCTTTTATATTTGGTTCCCTCTTGGATTCAGAAGAGCATTGATCATTTGTGTGATGATGTGATAATTCTGCAGATCTGAAACACATGTTAGGAAGAAATGTAACAGCTTGTTGCAGCAGATCCAGGACCATTCACAAACTGTCAGTATGCTGATGTAACCTCCACCGAGTCTGAAGTCCACCAAGCAATGTTCAGATTTCCACCAGAAGGAATAACTAGAATGTGAATGGACAAGGACCATACCCAACATGTAAGCACTCTAAACCCATCAACGTTTTCAAGTCAAGACAGAGTTTTAACTTCTCTTATCTGTTAAATATCTATAAAAGTACCTGTTTATCTTCTGAGTGTTATGAGGCATAAGATTTGGTTATGTGCTTTGAGATCTTTGGTGGCAAGGTGACAGGCAGTGTAAGTACAATTGGTACACTTCTACCAGAACAAGCAAAGTCGTCTTAGCTTCTAGCAACACAGAAAATATAAGCAGGAGTAGAATCTGTCTTCAGATGAAAGGAAAAATAGTTTTCAAGGAGCTAATTGCTTTAGAATACAATCAACAGAAAAAGAAAAGAAAGAAATGACAGCCCTTTAATAGAGATAGCTGTACCGAAGGCTAGAAGCAATCCACTTGTTCTGGGGTGATGGGATGATGTCATTGCCAATTAGTATGAGTACTTTGTTTTATAACATCCATCTATTCGACGTACGACCTATTTTAGTGTACAGCTACAAAATCATCTTTGGAGTGCTTCCACTGGAGCCAAGGGAGTTACTCTAGGAATTAGCTTGGCCAGTGAAGTAGTTCACATGTGATAGAAATACTTACAGAAACTTAGTCGGGAAAGAGTAATAGAGAGGGATTCATTCTTGCCATAAATCTTCTTGGCTTTGTGCTAATGTTTTTTTATCCACTCAAGATAGGGAGGACGTTATATAATGTATGCGTATTGTGTAACACAGGATAGTGGCTTTGTAATGTAAACTGTCCATTAGTAATGCAAAGCAACTTATTTTCATCCACTAGATCATTACTGCAAATTTTCCTCCTGGGTTTTGACATGTTATAAATCTTGATGAAGTCAACATTTGTTCTCTTTATCCTTTACTTCCATTTGATCCACTCTACTTAAAATGCATATAAACACACTGTAAGAGCACTGAGCTTCATGTGGTTTCAGTAGGACAACATTTCCACTCCTAGGGGGTAGCTGATACCCCACATCTCAGCCCACCAGTCTCGCTGGGAGAGACTCAGAGGCTCTGCTGGGCCTCCCTCCCTCCACCGTGCCTGTACCACCACAAGACACGAAAATTTTAAATGGGTTGAAGCACAGCTTGAGAAAGCCAAGAGGAGCTGTGGCACAGTGGCCCTCCAGCCACCCACCAGCAGGGTTCCAGGGAGCAGGGTGTAACGGCTCCTCGGGCATCCCCCTCCCCAGCAGCATCCCGTGTCCCTCGGGTGGCGTGTGCTTCTCAAGTGCCTTGGCAGCAGTACATGGTAGAGCCGCTTCTGGCTGTTTGGAGGAGAGCTGACTCAGGGTCTGACTCACATCCCATTCAGCCTCCCGTCCTCCAGTTGCGTGAGCGCTCCTTGGCATCGCTTTGGTAAATATAACAGTCACCGATTGCTAGCAGTACCTTTGGCCCCCTGCCATCTGATGACACCAAACCAAACGCGACCGCTTCTACCGACTCGCAGAACCGACATCTCAAACGAGTTGCCATGTGGTAAGTTTGTAGATACAGGTTCACCTGGATTCATTTCATAGGGTCACAATATTTATTTCACGTACTCTCCATTTGCCAGTAAAGAAGAGGTGGAATGAAGGAAGTGGTAGGCTGCTGTTCACTCTGGAATGACTTCAGGTTTGCTGAGAATACTTGGACTTATCATTTTGCTTATAACGCCTATAGAGTACAGAAAGAGGTATTTATCTGGGCTCTTGCTTTGGCCAGCTGCTTCTCATCAGTAAACCTGTCCCTCCTTAGTGCAGCAGCCTCTACATGATCGCACCCAAATCGCTCCCTAGAAGAGGAATTCTGTGCCAAGGGAGTAGCTTTGCATCCCAATGCCAGGGTTATTTGGATGCTCTATATTATTCCAACTACCTTATAAGATAAAAACGCTAAAAAAAATTAAATGGGCTTGTAGGGCACCTGTCCTATTCTGCTTCCCACTGAAGATCAGCTGTTACTGTAGCCTCTAGCACCAAAGCAGGTGCCTGAGAGCACAGGATAACTCGGTGGCATATAATCACAAGGTCCAGTGATTGTACCTGGTGTCTCACTGTCATCCACAGACCTTACAGCATAATTTCACTGAATATTCAAAGCTGAATCCACTGGCACCTCACGACAGTTAGATGGGCAATATTTGTATATCTCTGGAGTCAAGAAAGCTGGAACAAAACCAGTCCAACACACACAGCTTGGTTACAGCAGAATGATCTTAAAAAAAAAAAAAAAAAAAAAAGCACTTTCATTTCCAGCTCAACCTTGTCTCCCACTCGCTTTTGTGGTTTTGGTTAAGTCACTGACAGAATTAAAAGGTGGTTTCAATATAAAATTAGACACCTAAGGTTTTCAAAAGCATCGAGGCATTAATGTAACTTAGACCTCAGAGTGTTTTCACTGAAGGTGTATATATGAACCTTTCATGCAAACTTAAATTTTCTTTCAAGATTTGTCTCCACTTCCTTCAGTTCTTGATTGCATTATGTAATAATTACATACACTTTCTAGATTTCTTCTAAGTTCACAAGGATCTACTAAAAATTGTTTCATTAATATTTATAAACCACAAGTAAAGCCGTAAAGCTTTTTTTCCTACAATAAGAATTACTCTTTGAGCATTGCATATATATATTTCTAAGAGGTATTTATTGGATTTAATAATCGCTACTCTGTGGGAAGCCCACAAAAATTAAGATTTAGCTGACATTCATTTATCCAGGAAATCCTGATTAGTAGAACCTTACATAAGAAATATAGAAAAGTAATGCAGTTTTGTATTCTCTTTAGGAGTAGGCTCTGGGGATCTGGATTTTTCCTTTTTGAAGAAGCACCTCCAGGGAATTTTAGCCCAGGAATTGGACACTTTTGCTTTTCTCTTTCATGCCCATAAGCCATCTCTGCTCTTCGAAGGCTACCAAATAGCGGGCAAGGGGAAGTCCTTTATTTTTAAATAGTACTTAGCTCTTTAAACAGTTCACGGACTAATAGTTACAGGTTAATAAGATGTAAGCACACTTTCCACATGCTTTTCACCTGAGATGAAGTCCCAAACACTTCATACCATACGTGAATACTGAAATTTTCCAGATCCCCAAATCAAGAGTCACTGGTAACTCAGCTGACTTTCCCTTGTGGCAGTTTGCAAGGATTACAAAAGCCTGTGTATGTGTGTCACTAATGTTTGTGTGCTACGACATATTTTAAAATCAATGTTAGTGTTCAGTCTGGTCCAGTTCTGTTCACACTAACTTCTGGCCAGGCACAGCAGAGCTGCCTTGGGTACATGAGTATCGCTGCCTTAAACAGTGACTTCCCTCTCCTGTGGCAAGGATGCTGCCTTGCACCTTATTGCAAACACATGGACGTGGAGCAGTCACTTTTTTTTATGCTTTTCTAGTTATCAGCACCACTTCTTTTTGGCAGGAACAAACAATAGACCACAGCAGAACAGCCAGCAGCCATAACCAGTTGCCAAGCCTTCCACGTAGCTAACAAGAACGTAATCTTTGGCTTCAGGCTACAGAAGATGTTAAACCCACCCCTTTGCATCTTCCTTCTCACCCTGGTAGGCAGGAAATGCCTTTCCTCTGCCACATCTGTTAGGGAAGGTTTGATGAATGATGACCCTGTACTATCTTGGATTTCCATCAAAGTGGCAGAATCATATTGACTTGTTATCCCATACCATTTGATGGTAGCACTGCGCACTGAATCCCCTATCTTATGCAACTATTTTGAGCTTGACAAGCTGCCTGACAGCAAACTGACACCAGATAATTTGAAAGCCTTAGTCACTTTATATAGATTAAAGCGATATAACCACATAGGTTATATCTGACTATTGGAGATTGTTAGCAATAACCCTCGTATCTCAAATTATTTGGCAACAGGCAGAGAAACCCTTAAAAGATGATATAATTATAAGGCTGAGTAACTTCTTTATATTTATTTTAATAGTATGTATTTTAAAGTGCCCTCTGGGAGCAAAGAGATGTTTGTAGAGATAAAGCTGTAGGGAGTAATACATTCATGCCAACACGTGTAGCTGAACCACCAATTTTGTTTTATTAATTTCGTTGCTGGATTTGTTCCTGATATCTACAGCTGTATTATCCCCTCATAGAGGTGGATGAGTGGGTGGAATGAGGTTGATTACAATTGATTTAGTAACCAAAGAGTAATTCTTTCCATTGTTTGTTCAGCACATTACTAAACATGTGGCTTAATTACAGTTGCCTTGTGTTCTCTTCAGTCTGGTATCACTTATTTTACTGAGACATTGATTTATGCAAAATATTAATTGAAATAGAAAACAGACTTACTATGAGAGCTGACATCCATGAAAACATTAGGTACTCCTATTTTGCACCGAGCCTATCGGACTTCTCAGGGGAATTGGTATTTACGGTTTAATCTGGAACAACACGGGCTCCCTCCTCCCAGAAACAGCGGTAGTGCATGTGCTGCATTCTGGAGAATGGGTCAGAACTTTACTTTTTCCAGCAGCTGCAAAGGGAAATCCTCAAAGTTCTTCATTCGAAGTCTCAAAAATGTGCTGAGGTAGCTGTTCCATTTCAGCGTGATTGCAATAATTGTATGCAAATGTCTCATTAAAAGTAAGTCAAGTTTATATAGCTATAAATAAGCTACTATGCTGTTGTAATGTGTTTCCAGACCATTAAGTAGTATAATAAAGATTCATGGATTCTCTCGATAGGTTAGGTAATCAAAAAGCCCACCAACACCCTCTTTACCCCCCCCAAATCAAGCAACTATATGTTGAGAGATCTTGTTTTGTTTTCAGTCATCTTTGTAATTAATCTGCCGAAATAAATAATTCACTAAATATAAATAGAAAATCATGTTCAGTCACAGAACTCATGACAGTATATCCAGGAGGAATTTTTTAATATCTCATTTCCTATTCATTATTTGAATTCAATCCATTGAATCTCACTGTCTCTCTTTCATAAACCAAATCTAATATACAATCAACTTTATAACCAGATATTCAGAATGCAGAATTGAGAGGTTTTGCAGAGAGACACATAAAATCCTTTTAAATATTTTTAGGAGAGAGTATGAGAATTTTGCAACCTTCACTACCCACTAATAGGATTCGGATATCCACTGTGAAATGATCCAAATATTTCCTGGGTAACAGCCTTTACAGTTATAACATCAATGTTTTTTAAAAAATACATGGCTAATGCACATATCTTTGCACTGCAGTAGAGAGATAGTCATAGAAACCAAGACTAGACAATGAGGGCAAAGCAAAAGTGAGCCACAATGTCAAAGTCAGCAGAAATAGTAGAGAGAAGGATTTGGATATCACCACCAAGACCACATCCAAGACCTTGGCAAGAATGAGAAACAAAGCAAATCCAAAAGTGAATTTAAAGTTTGGCCTATGAGGAGGTAGGGTCTAGATATAGAGTTTGTCAGTAGCATGAATGGGCAACTAAAATGTGTGTACTCACACTGCAGGCACCTGCATTCCCCTCCGCCTAGCCTAGGCTTCAGTGACAAGGTTTTCTTTTGCTTAGTACATAAAACTAAGAGAAAGATCAACAGGTTTCCTAATGAGAATGGGAATACTAGACATCATTGCTGGGCCATAAAGGGATGTTAAAATGGATGCATGGTATATTTTTGTCTCAGTTTAACCTCCAAAGATTTTCAAGGCTTCAGAAACAGGAGGTAATACAGCTAGACTGAAAGAAGAAAAAGGAGAAGGAAAGCAGGAGGAAGGAAAAGAGTTGAAGTTTTGGCGAGTTTTTAATTTTAGTAACAAAGGACAAGATGATATCACAATGTTGTGGGGGCATCAAGAAAAAAAAAAGGGAAGAGAGGCAAGATAGGCATGGAAGATATGGTTAATGTGCATACTGTCTGGGTTGCTTCTGCCTCCTTTCACTCCCAAGCTGTCATGGCAACAAAGCAAATCCCGGATGCTTCCAGTGGCAATCTCAGGAGGCAAAACGTGCTTGATCCCTGCGCTAGTGCCTGTGGGTGGGCACAGTGCAGGTTGTAAAGTGAGGAGGCATCCTGGTGGCAGGAAAATCAGCTGGCACAGCCCCCAGCTCACCCATTGCCACTCCGGGTCAGCCCCTACAGATTCCCAAGCTCTTCCCTTCTAGGTCCAGCCAAGAAGTAGAGCTACATTTTCCCAAATTCCTCCGAAATCTTGAGCCTCTGTTGGAGCGTGTCAGTGTTTCCTTTCTCTGTGAAGGACTGAGTGCAGCTGCAGTGTTTTCACAGCTCAGAATTCACTGTGGTACTCTGGAAAGGGAGGAGAAGAAGGGCATAGAGTTGGAGAATGACACAAGTGTAGTCAGCTCCGGACAGATGCCAGGCACAGGGGGACAAACCACCAGCTCCCCAAACGAGGCATCTTCTCCTAAGGAAATTCTAAGATAAAGAGGTAAACCCGAGCAATTCCCAATCTGGGCAGCTCCCAGTGAAGTTCATGGGCAACAGGCAGCACTAACAAGCAGGGTCTTGTTTTGTAAACCATTGAATACAGTTTTCAAAAACTCTTCAGCTATTGGAGACTCCCCCATGTCAGCGTCTTGCATCCTCCTAAGGTTTGTAGCAGCCTATTAAACATAGTCTTAGTATGATACACCCCTAAACCTTTCCTCCTCTTGGAATGGAATCACAGCATGAGGCAAGATGTGATTCAGTGATACAACATGCATAGTGACAATTTTCCAGAATGCAATTATAGAAGAAAAAAAAAAAAAAATCCTAACCCATCACAGTCACTCTCATATAGTAGCTTAGAAACCTGAACCAACAAGAAAAATAAACCAACAGAGAAAGAAGAAATAAACAACTCCAAAATGAATTGTTAATTCAAGATTGCAATATAATCTGTATAAAATATTTAAGATGTTTTTCTATTTATTCCTGAATGTATAGTGATTAAAATGCAGCCATAATACACTGTGTTGCTCTTTTTTTAATCACAAATGCAATTTTAAGCAAGTAGACAAACTCTAGGAAATTAAAGTGAATATTTATGTCCATATAAACTTCTTAATGGCAACATTCTTGCTGTGAGCACAGCAGCTGAAGAGGGTGGATTAAATTATTTTGGCCAGATCCTGTTACTATTGTTTTCATTGGCAAAATTCCCATTGACTTAATGGGAGCTGGATTAGATCCTGACTTGAATAAAGTACAATTCTCAGATGCATATATAACATAATCACTGATATTTCATGCATACGCTCTAGTTTTCATGTCTGTTTTCCCTCTGTGAGTTTTACTAATGCTCTGAAAACACTAATCAGGTAAACTATATACCAGTGATTAAAGGTGTGCAGTCTTGTGTTTCCAGGATTTTGGAAAATTTGCGTTTGACTCGTATTTGGTCTTGGAAACCACAGTCTGAATGATATCCAGGCTCTTGAGTACAGAGCTTCAAATCTTGGTATGTTTAGTTCATCCTCTTGCAGGCTTTGCAATGCATATGAATAGCATTTATTTAAAAGGCTAGGGAATTACAACACATTTGGCAGTCAGCAGATGCTGTTGGTATTTTCTCTCTCCTTCCCACTTCCATCATTCAGGAATAGTCAGAGCATCCTGGATAAACTAGGAAGCTCTTGGGCTTAATTACTTCTGTCTTGAAGGATGATCTCATAGAGAAGAGAACAAGAGACTACTCTCCAAGCCTCCAGAAACGTTAAGAGGACACATTAATGTACAAAGGACAGTGTTTCATCAAAGGTCTTGTATTAGAAGTAGGAATTCCATCTCCCTAGACGGGAGGTTTCTATGACCATAGCTCTCCAGGCAGATACTGCTCAGCTTCCTGATGAATCTGGGCCAGGCACTGGCTGTCACACCAGCAGTTCCATTTCAGGGGGACCTTGTCATGGCACATACACCTGACTTGGCTGTTCTTAGCAACCCACTTTAAAGATTGTTAAGTGTGCGCCTCTGTAACAGCTTGCATGTACCAGACGTGAAGTCTGACGCCTAGCTACCTGACTCCAGATGTACACAAAGCTCCAAGAAAGAGGAACAGCCCTGGGAGGAGGCTCAGTCAGGACACCAAAATTCAAGCTGTCCTTTAAGATGATTTGTTCCTAGAAAAAACACAAGCTGAAGGGGTGAGCCTGAGGGGGTCCCAGGACCACCAGAGCTAAGGGGAACGAGTAACCGTGTACTCTGTATGGTCTGAGTTGCACACACAGACGGGGGTAGGGTTTCTAAACAAGTACTCCAACTCTGTGAAGATTTATCCGTGATTACTAGTTGCCCATCTTTGTTTCAGTTTGGGAAGGCAGCGTTACTCTAAAATGACAGTGTAATTTCCTATGCAGAGGCTGTTTCTCTGTATGACTCATCTATGTATTGTATTCCAAGATGTAAGTATGAATCATAGATAACTGATAGAAAAATGCAAATGAATCCATTAAATTTTATTTTTTTATTATGCTTTAAACAGAGTAGCTTCTTTTATTTTTTTCTCTCCTGACTGTGAAACTTACTGGAAATAAATTGGATCAAATCCAATTGAGAAATCTTTGCATTATATATAAAGCCACAAGGTTTTTTGTTGTTGTTTCAGTGAGGCTGGGGATGTGGGGGTGGTTGTTGGTGTGGTTGATTTTTTTTTTTTTCCACTAAGCATACAGCTGAAGCTTTACAGCAAATGTCATTAGCCGCAATGTAGTTAGCTTTTTTTGTTTGTTTTAAATGTAATAAAAGAGATTAAAAAAATTGACAGTTGATGGTTATTATTAAGTATCAGAGTAATGGGCTGTAGGTAAGAACTAAATACATTAATTCTAATTAATAACTAGCTTCTAATGAATGAGTACACATTTGAGGAATTCACTGCAGACCTGTTTTAAAGAAAATAACCTGCTGTAGCAGGTTAACCCTATAGCATAAGGGAGTAATTTAGTTATAAGAATGAAGTCACATGGTGGGGAGCCCTTGAGAGGAGCAGACTGCGAGCCACCAAGACTGATCCAGCCACCAGCTTCTGAGCACAAGAACGAGCCAGCTGAGAATCAGGTGTCCTCTGCCTGACATCTCCTGACAGCACCTAGAGACCTGCAGGGAGAGAAACCAGGGACCCCACGGCCCCGCAACAGGTCTTGGGACCATCTCTTCAACCTCCAGGGTTGCCTGCAAGGAAGAGGATGGTCACAGCTAAAGCAGGATGTTGTGTCACTGCTGGAACGGTTAAGCTAACCTGTTTATTTCTCTCCTGGACTGTGCCACCCCTTCCACAGAACAGGGAAGATGGGTCATTCCAAAAACTGCATATAACTATGACTGAAGCGGTTTGTGTCTGAATCCATTTAGTCATTTGGTCTTAAACTGTGACACCAGCATCAACTACTCAATTAGAACTGCTTTGAACATTAAAAAGTGTAGAACCAAACCTGTGAGTCTAATGAAAGCTGCCAGATTAACAGTATTAGATAAAGAAATAAAGATTTCTTAATTTCCAGGGCTGGAATTTTACCACAGTTTTATCTTGTCTCAGAGCTTTTGTCCATTACAGGGAACTCAAATTAAAGTGTAATGGGTTTTTTTGATACATTATTTTCTGTATGCTACTGCTTTTCCTATTTTAAGACCGTAACACTGATTCAGAAGAAAAGACACTATTACGCCTGGCATAATGACCAAAACTCAAAATACCTTTTCCTGGAGTCCCTGGGGCAACAGGACATTTATTCCTTTGATTAAATTAAACTGACAATGTCAGCTTAATATTCTCCCATAAAGAGATTAGGATAGCTTGTATTTATCTGTATTTTGGGATCCAGTAAATGTCTACCTGTCCAAACCTCTGCTTTCTGTAAGGACTGTTGCCAGATCCGATTCCTTACAAGTAGCAAAATTTTGTAAGATAACTGCCAAAGCAAGAAAACATAAAAATGCAACACGAGCGCTAATATTTACTTTATGCTTTTTGAAACATTATGTCCTGAAGTGAAAAATAAAATGTAAACTTCATAAATCTCAGAATCTATAATTTAGAACAACACCTGACAAGATTATTTTTTTTTTCCATCTGACAAATAAATGTCACTTTTAAAGGAATCTTCCACAGAGTGATAAAAACAAGCAAAAGGGGCAAAATTTGTTCTGTCTTCATTGGTAGAAAACACGGAGGGGTTTTTGATAAGTACTTACAATGACTGCACTGTTGACTTGGCGTACACATCAAAAGACTGACAGACTTGATTCATGTTTCTGTGCGATACAAACAATGACATGGAGGCCAGATCTGAGCAGCTCTCAGAAAGTAATTGAAGGGAGTGCAAACAGATTCTAAAGAACAAGCGGCGCACAGTTCTGCTGTTAATAAAAAGAATCACGAGGTAGAACGTGTACATTGCTAGTTCATGTTTTCCTTCAGTTTTTATTTAATTTTTTAACGTCCTTTTTGCCTTGGGTCACGGACTTTCAGAGGCTAACTGGTACAATTACTCTGTAAAAAGCACCGATTGCTTGTGAGGCATTTTAGCACTAACTGCTATCAGTTTACACAGGTGATCTGCCTCATGTTGCTACAGAAGCAGAGATGCCTTCACAGATGAATACGTGTTGACCCTGTACATTTAAAAGCAACAGAACTGGAACGTGTCTTGCTTGATCACATATAGCTGCAGCGGTTCTCCTTAGTCATTTGTGCGTTTGGAGAACTGTTCTAAATAACATAGTTCTGGTTTTAAATACTGTAGTCTTTTCACTGGTACCAAGGCAAATGAATAGGAAATTACTAGCATCATAGCAAATTACACTAGGTCAATACATAACACTTTCATTTTCCAGATGTCTGAATTCAAGTCATTTTCTCTGGAGATGTTCATATGTATTCCAAATTAATAATGCATTTTCTTGTTACATCTTGTGGAAAACTATGCTAGTATATCATTCATACCAAAGTCAGAGGCAATACACAATTAAAACCAAGAAATTCAGGAGCATGTTTATTGGGGAAAGCTTCATAGAAGGATAAAAACTAATAGCTTTTTTAATTCAAAATTCTTTGCTTTGCTTCTGTGTTCACCTTGAACACACCTGATCTTAACTTGTTTATGTCAACTATTGTCTGCAGATACTTGGGGAAGGTGGGAGGAACGGGAGTCTTACACAAACCAGAAGATATTTTTAAGGTTAAGTGCTCTGAATTCAGCACTGGTTAGGGATATAAAATTATAACTTCCTTGAGGTTCAGCAGACCTTTGAGTGGGCGTTAAAGTAATTTTTAAAGTGAAAGAAAGAAAGAAATCGAAGGCTTCTAAAAATATTTTGTTTAAGCTGTCTTTTGGCCATCAAGGTGTGAGTTTTTACAAAGTTTCCCTTGATTAAAAAGATGAGGTTATGTATTTTGAATCTCTACTAGCTTACATCATCGTTTAAAGCCAAGATAATTTATTTTCAAAATATTTATTGAAATAAAAATTTTGTCCAGGTGTTTTCTGTTCCTTTAGGAATTTTTACGCTCATTTTCACTGAAAATTAGTTTAAGCAAGTCGTTGATTTGAAAGCTCCAGCATTTTAATCTGTGAAGAATCCATTCAGATAGCCCATCCAGGAAAGAAAAGCAATAATCACATCTGGAGGCAAACAAAGCATAAATCACCGTGCTGGCAAGAAGCCAAGACAGTAGGGGACAAGTGTAAAAATATTACTGAAATGACAGTACAATATCCTAACCACATGCTGTTAACAAGACAAAACAAGGTTGAACATTATTTCTGTTGTCACAGATCATTGCGTATGAGAAGGAAAGAAGAGTGGGGACCTGCAAACTGAGGGTCAAATTCAGTTGTGGAATAACAGGGAGCAAATCCTTTGAGAGATAACAGGAAAGTAGCACTTCCTTACATCAAAACCACACTGAACCCACAGATATTCCAGTTGGGAAGGGTTAAGTATCCAGAAGTTGGTATTTCTGATAAATGCTTTAATAATATATTCCTGATTTGAAATACAACCACACAAGTTTGAAGCAAATCAGGCTGGAATGGTAGAAGGCACTTGGAATGCTACATACACCGGTGACAGTTTAGTTTGTCATCAAAAAGCAAATATAACTGCATGAGATGAATGCCAAACCACTTCATTATGTAAAGATTTACATGATGCATAAATTATCAACTAATGTTTAAATATAAGCAAGACACTCCAGGCCAGCTCAAGGATTCATTATTTTATACGTTGCACAGAAATAAAAGGGGTAACCTTTGCCAAAAAAGATAAGTTTTAAGAAATATTTTTAAAAAATAATAATTAGATCATCACACAGGTAAATACCCCAATGATAACCCTGCAGCATCAAATCAAATCTGACACAATATCTGTCATTACCCTCACATTAAAAAAATAAATAAATAAAAAAAAATCCCTATGATTGCAAGCAGACAGAAAAATGCTGACTTTCTGAAATAGGTGAGACCTCAAGTACATGACACGGAAGACAAGCAAGAAGCAATAAACTACTTCCAAACATTGGGTGACTGTGTTATAGGTCCTGCAAGGCTCATCTCCATGTTTCAAGCCTGATGAAATTAAGCTGAATTTTTGCTTAGAACCTATTTACAAGGTTCTAAACCATTGTAGATGCAAACACTAAACACAGTGAATGGAAATCAGGAATTTGATGAGCTTTCTACTCAGGGATGAAATCCTGAGAGTATTTATGACTGACACCAGCTGTAATAAACTGGAATTGCAACTAAATATTGAAACTATGCTTCAAGAGCAGCCACCATTTCTTTAGACTCCTATGAAGATCAAGTGAACTGTGAATTCAAATTCATCGGAAACAGCTACCTTCGACATATGGTTAAAGAGAAAAGGAGTTTTCTGTAAACGCCAAGAAAATGATTAAGCAACATGCAATGTCAGACAGAATACGGAGTCTTAAATATCGTTGTACAAATAATATTCACTATCAAAATGGCCTATTTCCATCATAGAGCAAATGTAAGGCCAGTGCAAAGGTAGATCTATGGAAACGGGCCGTTCTGGTTGCACTTCAGGTCAGCTGGATGCCAGCCAGCTCCAGGCAGTCGTGCCAGCTTGGTATCAGGCCATGGAAAGGAAACTCATCTACGATTTCGAGATTGGCGTTTGCTTCAGCATCAGTTTGGGCGTTGGGGAAAGCACGCACTACCTACACTTGGCCATTTTGATACATTCTGAGATGACCAGCCAACGTGTGCCCCACCCTAGAAAAACTCCAATTACAGCACATTTCTCTGAAGGTCATAAACCTTAAGATGAGAATTCCTGAGCTCAGAGAAGCAGAAAGGGCAGACTTACAAACAACTAACACAAGTCCCAGGCCTCCAGATATGATTGCCAACTCCTGATATGACAAAACAGATTTAAAATCAATTAGCATAAATGGATTCAAATTGGGAGGAGATTCATTTTGTGCCATTGCCTTACCAGTTAAAACCTCAGAACAACTTGGATGATACTCGTTTCCTGAAAATAATTTTTTATTAAGTGTTTGTGCACACTTCTGCTGTTTCTTGCCAGGGCCAATAATCTGTTTGGAAGTTATTCTGTCTGTAAAGCAAGAAAGCACTATGTGATAGCTTTCAGTTTGATGACCCCCTTGATCTTGATACCACCCTTCGAACAATAGCACACAATACAAAAAGCGAATAGATTTTCTTTTCCCTTAGTGTAGAAAGCGTATGTTGATACCCAAGGGCTAACGGTTACTGTAAAGCAGATTCCCCTACGCTATAAATCCCATAAATCTAGTTTCCGTAGAAGGAAACCACTGTACAACACGCTCTTTGGAGGAGGTCTAAGAGGAAGAGATGGATTCAGAAACAAATCAGAAAGCCAGGGAAAAAAAAAAGGCCTAAGAAGTTTGATGAAACAGGATGAAAGCCCAATTGATGAGACACATTACTTCTATTCCTGTCAGCTTAAAGAAAATTGCTGAAGCACAAAGTACATATAGTTGGCAAAGGAAGCATGCAGTTAACTGCCTGATGAGAAAGGGAAGCAGAGCATTCATCCTTTATTCTGTGAGCCAATAGTTAGCAATGGTGAGACTTATTTAATCTTGTGTTTTCTCTGAGAGCAGATAAAATTGAATGGCATTATATTCTCTGCTGTGGGGCAGCACTAACAGGGCACTGTCACTGCTTGGGGCAGGGAACTTTCTGTGCTCATGCTGGAGGGCTAGCCCCTCCAGGGTCCTTATGGTTTTCCAGTAAGTAGGAGAGAAAACACAATAAGTTGCTGGAACTGACACGTGTGTGTGTGTGTGTTCCCGATTTCAGTGTTACCAACACGATAGCTGTATAAAGCAGACCATGCCAATTCTCCTCTAAGTATCAACCTTCTCCCAACCATTTCCATTCCTGCCCTCTTTGAATCACATCAGAGTGCTCCGTGCACATTCATTTTTGTGTCACATAAAACCAAAACACCATCTTAAAACATCTGCATTAACAGCCGCCTCTTAAAAGATCATTTTGGGAATCCATTGTGATTTTCCAATACTTTGTCCCTTTCTAATTCTGTCATATCTCCCTTTCCCTACCACAGTTTTATAAGTCTGCTCACAGTCACTTCTAATTCTTTGTCTCACGGCCAGTGTTTGTTCGTGATGTAGAGGATAAGGGATTATTCACCAGAACGCAGCGGCCCCCACCCATACTATTCAGAGCAAGTTAAGAAAGATGTTAAGAGACTGCTTGCCCTCAACACATGGTCACAATTCAGAGTGAAAAATAAAAACTGCCTATAAAATGCAAGAACTGTTTAGAAAAATGTAATATGAAAGGCTGGCTGGCAAGCACGTTTTCTTGTTTCCAGGCTTTATTTCCTTGTTTATTTATTTTAACTCAGCTGGGGATGAAATTTATACACATGAGGAGTTCCTCACGCTGGGGGAAGCTCGACAAAGCAGATACCAGTGTCAGTTCTGTAACTGCTGATAACAGCAGGAAGCTGCCCTGCCTGTGTTCTAGTCCAAGCAGCACACCCAGAACCTGACGGATGGCTCTGCCGTGAGCCTGTGCACCTCCAGCCCGGAGGCAGGAGCCTGTTGGGCTGCAGAGCTGGGGATCTGGACACGTCTCAAAGCCAGGCAATCCTGGTTTGGGGAACACCCACCCTCCATTAGTGGAAACTGAGGAGCCTTCAACAAGATGAAGAGCACAGCAGGCTTGAGTCATCTTCCTTCTGACCCCATCTTGCCCCCAAACATCCCTGAGACTAGGTAAGCAACAATTTTCTCTCAGTGAGATACTCTACAACAGGAGGAAGCTGTGCCTATCGTTTTCTCTGCTTTGTACATCCAGAATAGTCCTCTGAGTGTTTCACCTAGTTGAACATCTGACCATGCTGCCAGTAGTTGAGGAAGTTCATCAATCATTAAAAATAAACCTGGTTACAAACTCAGCTACATGTGACAATAATGACGAGCTAATTAGATTCTCGATAGAATTTTGCCGTATTCTATCACTTTGCTTTGCTTTCACTACCTGATTCTGATCTTATGCCAGTTCTACACTGGCACAACTAGTTTGATTTTAGCGGAGCCAATGCTGATTTGTAGCAGCAGGCAATCAGAATAAGGCTCTTATTTTTCCTTGGCAATGTGTCCCTGGGGAAAGCTTGTCCATCTCCAGCAGCTGTTGCTTTGCTACATCTGTCTAACTTTCCTTTTTAATGTCCATTTTTTCAAGGTTTTTTTTTTTTTTATGTCAATCAGTGTGAGATAACATCATTCAGTTTTCCCTCTTGCAATCAAGTTTTAGCAATCACAGCCAGATGTTGTTTTCATTACAACCCCAACCCCTTTTCAATAAAGTTTCAATGTTTAACTATCAAAAGCACTCTTTACTTTCTTTTCAATTGCCAGACCTTAATGCTTTCATAATCTATTTCACCCTGACATCCTCTCTGTCTACAAATATGGCATGTTTGATCACCCCTGAATGTTTGCCTTTGTGTTCTTTTCACTTTCTTTTCCTGTGTCTTCTGCGGAGTGTACTTTATCCGCAAACCAGGTCAGTCCAAAATACTACAATGCGTTTCTGTCTAAAGATATTTAGAGATCATTAGATAGCAGGTGGGGGAGGGCAGATGGAGGCAGATGAAAATTTATCGATTTCAGGATCTGAACTTTAAAGAACTGCTTGATCCTTTCTGCACATATTGAGGAGAGATACAGTTGATATATTCAGCATTATACTCCATGTCTATAGGGATAAGTTCCTTCACAACCCAACCTGCATTTGATTTTCTGTTATAAAATACAGACAGTTCAGCATCTAAAGAAATGTTTCTATAAGGGATGAAAAAAATAAAATACTTTAAACAAAATCACCACCTCCACATTGTACATTGCCCAGGGGCTCTTATGTGGCTACATAGTTGTGCTAACAAGAGGATATAATCTTACGGAGGAAAAGTAAGAACAGAAGGTTAAATTCCTCTCTGCAGAATAAGGGGTTTCACACATAAAGCCAAAGTGTGAGGAGTTCAGGTAAGCCTAGAGCAGGCCTGGTGAACGAGTAAGCAAAATAAATTTATCTGAATGATTCCATGAACTATATAATAATTTCTGTCTTGAGTGCAGGCCAGGTTTGCTCTCACCAGTTCTGAAGAAAAGGAAAAAAAAAAAAAAAATGGAGGCGCCAGGGCCAACAAGCCTTTACTGTTGTATTTTTGCCAAGTCATAGCAATCGAACAATGACTACACTTTTCTGAAGGAGCCACCTGGCTCTTAGAAATAGAGGTTAGTGGAATGGGTATTAGATAGAAGAAAGGGGTTTCAGAGCTAATCCTGTATTCAATTTGATCGCAAGATTAATTCCCAGATAGTGCTATATATGAGCAGATCTTCATCATATGATACTTCCTCTCTGCAGAATAGAGGGGTTCTGATTTAGGCTCCAACCCTGCAATCCAATCAGCGGTGGCAGTTCCCACGTCCAAGAGCACGGGCACCTAGTTCCAATGAATTAATGACACAGGCTACATCCGTATAGATAAGGTTGAAGGACTGGACTTATTCTGGAAGATATTTATATTCCTTAAAAATAAATTTGAAAAGGATTGAGAATTGGACTAATCAGCACTGGGTTTACTCCGTAGCGGTCTGAAAAATCTGGCACATGAAATCAATAGGAAACGAGACAATGAAGGTGTTGGGCATCATGCACCTTGTCATTACCTTCATTGTGCCAGCTGCTGGAAGGAATGGAGAGTGGCATAACAGCTGCCAAACAAAGAGCAGGCAAGTGCAGAATTACCTGGTTTATATCAAAGATTTCTCCTAATCTTTTACTGCAGAAAGAAAACCCAACTTGTTAAATTAAAATTCAATGAGTACATCAGTGAACGTGATTGAACAGCTAAGTAAATCACTCAACTCTCCTTTTCAAAATTCCATTTCAACTTCTGCAGTTTCTTTGCTAAGAGCAATGACATTTAACAGGATTCTTTAGATCACTTCTGTAATGCAATGTCCTAATTACAGTAAACGCTCTCTGTACTTCACCAGCAGCTTGATAAAATTGATTTGATTTTTCTTTTCGTTAGCAAAGGAAACAAAAAATTAAACCCATGGTACAGACAGGTTGGAAATCAAGAGTTGCATTATGCTTAGGAGCTGCTATGAAGAGAAAAGTTGAAGAGAAAGAGAGGCCTAAAGAAAACATGTTGTTAGCATAATGGAAGCGAATGTGTAACCCACTTATAATACATTTTGGATACATACTAATATACTTTAGAGCTTTCAGGAAAAAAATATAAAAGTGCTTAATTACAGTTATTTGGTGCTGAGTAATCCTATTTTTATATAGAAAAAACAATATAAAAACACTGGCTGTACAGTCAAGTGCTCTCAGTCCACTGGCCACAAGGAGAAACTCTAGCTGTGATCATCCTCTTGTGGTGGATTGTTTAAAATGGTACCATGAAGGCTGTTGGCCAGATTCTTTTATTTGGAAGATAAAAGGAGCTCAGTTACAAATTTCAGTAGCACGCAGAACATGTTCCACTTGCATTATTTCATTTCTGCAGAGGTGTCCTCGGGTGCAACCGACATCAGCATTTTGGCTCAGAGTGACTGGGACAGGCACCTGGGCTCTGTGCACTTCCACCTGGCCAGGACAAGATACCTCAATCTCAGGCTTAAGATGGTGGTTGCTAAACCACCAGGTTTATGATGCAGAGTCTAACTAAGGTATGTTTGACTAAAAAATATCAGAAGAAAAAATACTAGCCAGCAGGTACTGCTGGTAGGGAAAAAAGAGCACGAGCTACATCTCTTTTGCCTTAGCTCCTGTTTGCTACTTGATTGTAACACTAAACCTGGTTAAACTGGAATGTGCCCAGTTTCAATCTGAGCCTCAACGGCTCAGATATTTTACAGCCCCGTTTGCCCATACCAACACCAGGGTCAATATTCCCTTTTTAAAGTAATGGCTTTTTGTTCCATGTCCCTGATGGCCTGTCACAGCTCCCCCCCCCCATACAGAGAGGAAAGGTCCTCCTGGCGTTTATGAAAATCACAGCCCCTTTATAGACAAAGGAAGGAAGGACTGGCTTCTCAGCAACAGGTAGCTGAGGAAAATAAGCAAAGCACTTCATTTCCTCTCTCTCCCACCTATTTAGTAGGGTTGAAAACTTTCTCGTCTCAGGCTGCTACTATCGTGAAAATAAAGTCAATTTATGCTTATGAAGCATTCAGTCACTGCGGCAATGATGGCCATATGTTAGATAAGTGCTTTCTGTGAGAAAGTATTTTTTAAATTCTGCAGCTCAAACAACTATTGAGCTAGGAATAAAGAAACAGCATAAGATAATTTCTCCGCTATCACATTTTTGAGTGTTACAGTAAGGAGAAATAAAAAAGTCATTCAACTCTAACATATCTGACAAATCAAATTACCCAATTATCTCTATAAACATTTTCCATTCCACTAATTGCTTTCCATTTTAAGATTCAAACTTGCAAACTTTTCTCAAGCACAGTTTGCTCTACAGGACAACTGTGTTTTGTTGAGGAAAAGATTTCAGGCCGTGGGCACTAGGGTCATAGGAATGAGGAATAAAGTGCAGTATCTGAATGAGTCCAAGATAAGAAATAGTTTTATATTCCATTCCAGTTTACAGTTAGCTGTTCACTTGAGCAGGACCAGATCAAGACAGGTATTTAAAGGTGATATTCATTTCTAATGCAGAAAGATGGAAATGAAGAAAATAAATTACAAAAAAATTTTTTTTTCTTTCTCCTATTTCTGTATTACTGTGTTATTTAGATTGATTAGTGAGAACTAACATCAATTTCATTCGCGTATCAAATGATGTCCAGAACTGTCACAAGTTTACCTGATGTCTATGTCCCCGTATGATATATTATGGACTTTTATTTCTGATGACACTGACCATGCATCCAGAAAAGTCTTATTGGCCAAACATCTGAGGAGAGCCAAGAGGGTAAGTTATTCCAGCTACGTGCAGAAATGGTTTATGAAGTCTAGTTGTGTTTTGTTGTTGTTGGAATTTGGTAAGTGAGCTGGCTTATGAAAGCTCCCTAAAGACAAAAAGAATTCCCAGTGTTGGGGCAATTCACAGTAGGGATGTGGGGCACAGAACTTGACCAAGGACTATAGCACCAGCCCCCACCACTAAAAACAAGGAGAGGAGTGAGCTTGTGCTCCTTACTCAGCAAGAACACTCTTTTTTCCCCCCCTATTTTCCCCCCACAACCCTGCAGCAAGTAACCCTGTAAGCAGAAAGGGCATCTCAGAGCTCTTGCCCTCTCCATCCCATGCAGAAGCATAAGTGTAGGGCAAGGCAACAGGGATTCAGGGATAAAGATTGTTAAGATTAAAACCTTTGGATACTGCTGCTGTACTTTCTCTGGAGCTCTATTTCTCTCGCTATAGAGAGAAGATAAATATGAGCTCATTTCCTTTTGAAGCACACAAAATGTAAAATAAATATTGCCGTATATGCAGAGGATTTCATTTCCTGTAAAGCATCCAAACACCCTTAACCAATGTTTACCTCACTACACCAACTCAATTTTATTCTTGAGTAATGGAGTCAGGTCATCAATTTTACAGGATATTCTCTCAATGAGCTGTCAGATATATGCCAGGATATTTCAGGTGGTGTTACTGAGCTATTTGCTGGCCTGCCTAAGCTGCAGTGCACGGAACACAAGCTTGGGATAACTAGTTCAGCATGGTGCTCCCTCGCCAAATACAGACTGCGTTGAACCAAAACTATTGGGGTGTTTGATTAAATATCACATCTCCATGAGCTGTTTTATCTGCTACTGATGATCTTGAGACAAAGATCATTACAGTAACTTCAGCTTACGGTCTCACCCTGCACATACACAGCTCCAGTTTGACTCTGTGCATTTGGCAGCACTTGGTATCTCAGCTTGTTTCACTGTCCAGAGGGCTCTGCGTGCCCTCCCACAGCAGCCCCCATCCCTCCTCACCTCCCCTCCAAACCCACAGGACTCAAACAGCCCCACAGAGTTTGGGGGGAACAGGATCTGCTGCTCCTGCAATTAAAACCTGCAAGAGAAATTGGCTGCTCCATACATATCCTTACCCCTGGCTCTCCCCCCTAGTTCCTGTTAAAAGATCAAAGGTGAGAGAGCAAGACGAGGCTTTTGCTGGATCTTGAGATGAAATGGCAGGCCACAGACCTGAACCACTGCTGCTCTTATCTTCTGTAATCATTCACCTACTTTGCACCTGCCCTGCCTCTCTGTAAAATCAAGGAATGTAAAGGAGTGCATTTGGCCCTAAGCTATTACTTTGCTTTAATTCCTTTCCCAAAGAAAATTCACTTCAACAGTTTGATATGATTTTTTTTTTTTTTTAAAGAATAGATGATATTAGCTGCCTCCTGCAGATAAGACTTCTGAGTTTTAAAGCTCCCTGTTTTCATTCCAATACTTTGATTAAAGCTTTCAAGAGATTCGTTTTGGTCATTTTAACTTCTTTTCTCTGAAAATAGGTAAAGGCTACAAGGAAAGGAAAAAAAAAAAAAAAAGCAAAAAAGTTCTGAAACAGGACTTTCCTTCCACTTTTCTATGAGAGATATATATATATATATATATATAGTAAAATTTCGGTCTCCAGAAAAAGTTGGGATGGCAGCACACTAGGCAACCCGCATTCATCCTGTTTGAGTCCTGGGACACAGCCTGAGAGAGGTCAGTTGAATCACTGGATCTGCACTGGTTCAAATCAGGAATGGCCAAGGGGGAACTTATACAGGAGCTTTTGTCAGACTTGAACTGTTGGTAGGACAACAACAACAAAAAAAACCCCAAAACTCAACAGACAGAAAAAGGAGCTATTGCTCTGTGTGGGGATAAATTCAGCACCTTGTCAGTGTGGGGAGAGGATGTGCAAAGACAGCACAGTGTGTCCAGCTCCATGTTACCTGCTTGGGAACAAGAGATACCTCAAAGTGTGCAAATAAATGGCCATTCTTGCCATAAACCTACAGAAAGTCCAACTGACAGTGTCTCACATGTGTTTGACTTTTTTGATTCTATTCACAGGTTTAAGGGTTGGGTGGCACCTCCCAGTTTCATCTTATATAGCTGCCCTGATTTCTGTGGTATTAAACTTATTCCTGATAATAATTAGATTTTGCATATGTGTGAGTACATGCACAAAAGCTTGTCCTTAGCAAAGTCTGCCTTTCCATGGCAACGTAAAAACATACTAGCAAGAATTGCTATAGAGAAAAAAGTACCACGTTGGAATGAAATTATTTTTTAAAAGTGTCTCTTGGAAAGATTTTAAGTACCATTAATTGATCTATAAGTGTTATTTCACAGCTTGCCAATAACAGCAAATATAACATGCTCCCCTACTAGTATTGCGTTAAGACATAATAGTTGAAATATTTTTGTTTGTTGGGATTGGATTTAAAGTCAATAAGAGCAGCTACTACTTAGTTCTAATGCCAATGTGGCTTTCCTTTCCTTGATCACAATGTTTGCTCCTTGCAGTGAAAAGCAGCTCATCACTTAGTTTCACGTCAGGTAAATATATAAATAACCCATCCCCAAATGAAAATTCACTTCAAAGTTTTGACGCATTTTTAAAATTCCATACCAAAAGTTTCTCAGACCCAACATTTTAAGGAAATTGCTTTTTGAGAAATCCAAATGCCACTGCTACACAAAACAAAAACATCTTTTGAGATGCCTATTGTATAAATTTTCTTCTATAACTTCTATCACTATTTTTTTCTTTAACTTTTATTTACCTCTTGACGTGTATTTGACAACTGAAAAGGGTTCAAAAGATATTTTTTCCATCCACAGCACACAAGTTTGCTATCTAATGGATGGCAAGATACTCGCTACAAATTCATATCCACCATTGTATCCAGGAAACTGGAGTACCTGCATTTAAACCCTCTTTAATCACTGCCATTCAATTAGTACCTGAAAAGGTGTCCCTTCATCTGGGAAATGAGGAACATTATGTCTATTAGTTTTCTGGCTCAGCTGCTGTGATTCACTGTTCCCACACACCATAACCGTGGTTCCTTTGGCCCAGAGAATCTCCTGCATTAATGTGCTGCTCTTCTCTTTCAAGAAGGCAATCACAGTACTACAGTAATAACTGCTCCCTTCCAAACACGAAGTTAAAGCAGAAAATAAGGATGAGGACACAAGGAAAAACAAAACCAAAAAAATGAACAAGTCAAACAAGAGAAACAGAATTAGTTTGGGGAACATTGCCATTTAAGCTAGTATGGTACACATCAGACACTTTCTTTCCCTCTCTCCGCACCCCTGCCTAGCTCCCTTTCAAGGTGTTTTCATTTCAGGTCCTGTTGTTTATATGTTTTATATCATTTGCATTATATTGAAACTAAGCCTTTCATTATATTCTGACTTTGCTACTGTCACCAGCAGCTACATTACTCATTGTTTCTTTCATAAGTATAATCAACTTTATTACCTCTCTGGTTGCTTTTTTCCCTCCTGATTCACAATAAGAGACGTGAGATTTCTTAGGCCAGCAGGGAAAGCGGAATCCATCAGAGCAGAAGGAAGAGGTTACAGGTATTAGGCAAAGTTGCCACTTTAAGCTTGAAGAATTATAGTTGTTCTCCATCCGTGACATGGCTAACTTTCTTTTGTCAGCGTAACTGTATTTAATGTTCAGCTGAGTCTTTAAATTGGCTTAGCGATAAATACTCTTAATTTACATTTTTATGATGCAAAAGCTATATGATCATCAGAAGGCTTTGATTATTATCCTGGTAACTTCATAAGGGATTTTTTTTTTTTTTCTTTAAATGCTCTCTCTTCACTTTCACTTAACACTTTCAATGCTAGAGTTTTCCTAGATGTTTTGGTTTAAATAGTTATCTTCTATCTTAAGCTTTAATATGTATTGATTTGATGGTTTCCTCTTATGTTGAACGCTCTTTCCAAACTGTATTCAGATATTCCAGGGCCTGCATATTTCAGTTTTAGGGCACAGATACATGAAGCCCTTTTCATTTTGTTTTGGGGGTTTTTACCTATGTTAAAGCTTAGTGTTTTCCTGATGGTTTTGTTGGATTTTTCCAAGTCACACAAGTCCATATAGGGTATGATAGAAGTAATTTTCTTTTGAATCCTATATGGCAACAAATAAAAAGCTCAGAGTCCCTAAACTTACCCACAGACCTCAAATGTTCTTTCTGGGCAAGGGACTGCAGAACCTTGGTTATCTGCCTTGCCCTTACTTTCAAAAGGTCTGTCTCATATTTTTCCTGGTTTATTATTCTCCAGCTGTCTCTGGAAGTAGGTGATGGTCCACAGCAGAGCTGGGCTGCCCACCATGACCAGGGGCAGCAGAGGCTTGCAGGGGGAACAGCTGGGGTGCTGCAGACCTGCTCTCTGGATGCTTTCCTCACACAGCAGCAGGCAACAGGGGCCGGGAGCTCCCGAGCCATCCAGGCAAACCCAGCAGGGCACGGCTAGAGCATGAAAGCAGCAGTCAGGCTTGGAGTCACCTTTTGCCAAGGAGGCAACAACTAGAATCGCTGCCCAGGCGCATCGTAGGCTGGTGCTGGAATCACTGTGCCCTCCCTCATTGCTCCCTTCTCAGTGACATACAGGTGGGGACAGACCCCATTGTTTAACTTACAGATCTCACTCATATCTAACCTCGCCGACGTGCTTTTCTACAGTTCAAGCCACTATTCTTAGCGAAGACTTCAAAACCCGCTACCACTGAAGACCTGGCAAAATGGTTGCTCTGATCTGCACACAGACGCTCTTTTTTTACACTGCTTCTCTACAAGCCTCCCATGATTTTGCTCTTCACTCATAAAGACAGCATAGTTTGTTTCTCAGATTGGAGTTTGACTAGAAGTCTGCCAAAGGATATTCATCCACTGATGTTCTCCGAGAAAACCGACGGCATTTTTATTCCCATCAGAACTGGTCACTTAGTTGATTATGCTACATAATGAGTGATAGACCGAGCCACACGTTATAACTCGCGTTCCCCAGTGACTCAACATCAAGTCTTTCAGTCTCTTTTCAAAGCTTATAGAAAAAACAACCCTAAAAGCTCCACTCCATCAAGGGTCCCTTTAGGCCAAGATGAAAAGCAGATTCACATTTATCAATCCTGGAACAAGAAAACTATCAATCACTGGAAACACTTAATGCAAAACAGTGAAGAATGTTTGCTAAAGGCAAACAGTACTGAGCAGGGAGTTACTCGGGAATACGGTATAAAGTCAAATACCGATTGTCTCTGCAGATATGCACAACCTATACATGACACGAAGACACACTGCCCTTTGCCTAAACAAATCAAGATCTATAAATCATGCTGACACTCACCATGGTTTGACTCTCTCACCTGAGAAATTGCAGCATTCTTGTTGTTTATGACTTGCAGGGGTACAGTGGAAGAGAGTTTGTCCTTGTGAAATTTAACCATTTCCAGAGTATTTTCAGAGGTCTGGTAGTATCAGCGAGCCTCACCCCGTTGCTGTAAGTAAGGAACGATGACATATTGTTGCATGGTATGCAGTGTAATTGTTATTGCTGGAACAGAACACTTGCAATTTTTGCCTTGCCAGCCAGCAAAGGCAGATCTAAGACTGCCTGTTTACATGCAGCAACATATTTCTCTCGAAGAGTTTGCCATATTAACTCTCACGAGCCAATTTTAATGAGACCAATCTATATTGAAAAATGGATGAATGACACAAGGAAATTACTTAGCACCACATGTATGCAAGTAAAACTTTTTCAGGAAGGGAATCGAGTCAGTCACCTCTCACAATGCCTGTGCACATAACCTAATCTTGCTTGTTCTGTGGGGTTCCTAAGATGTCTTTTATAACAACATCCAATTTTGGATTTCGGTTATTTCCTACATTCAAAGAAATCAGCTTTTTATTGACTTCACTGATGTCTCTGAGCAAGAAGCACAATATATTGCTAAAACTAAGGTCCACAGACAATTAGCATGAGCTGCATTTGCTCAGCAAGTCATGTACTTCAGTCTCTGCAGAGCCGTGGAAGTCTTTGAAATGTGTCCTGAGCGACTACAACTGTATTTCAAAGACCGCTTCAAATTCCCACAAATTCAGACACAGCGATACCCAGCAATTGACATTCTCCAAGAGATGTTCTGTGAAAAACAACTTTTCGACAATTAATTATCACAGGAAAAAGATCAGAAAGGGTAGTAGTATGAAACCAATTTATTCAGCCCCAAGGAACACTAGCAGGGTAACAAACTGATTTCTTCAAGATTGGTGTGTTGTGATTTAGGAAGGCATATGCAAGCTTTGGTTGTGGCTGTTCCTACTTTTCTGTGACTTTCCCTGGTATCTAGCAAGTGACATGACAGATTTTCTTCTGGTCGGTGAAATACATAAAAACTTGATGATCTCTGATTTCCATCATTCCGGTAAATTTGGTCAAAACGGGCTAACAGTTATTTGGTACAATAAAAACCAGACTTGTTTGTATAAGTCTACAACTGATACAAATACCACTGCAATTTTTGAACGAACTCCAAAGGTTAGATTCACAAAATATTAACATATATATGAACGGTGAACTAGACATGATAGTTTGTAAGCCATCAGGAACATTCTCAAGAAATCATTGAAGCACAGTTTTTCCTTCATACTCAGATGCTCTCTGACCAGGCACAAGAGTTTGCTCTCGGTCCTTAACGCTTTGGATCAATCCATCTCAACAGATTGGGTTGGAGCACTCCAGCATACAGATGGGGCTGTTCTAATGTACGCCAACTAGCTCTAATCTGAATGTATGGCCAGCTAGCCGAGGACCATAACTACCTCTGACGCCAATTACATTCCTATCATGACTTGAAATGGAGGTGCTGGTGTAGCGTCAAGAGAGGTGAGCCCTTTGTCTGCTGGGAAAATACAAGAACTCTCGTATCACCACTTGTTGCAAGATCAGTAGACACAGAATTGAACAACAAAAGCATTGGCACGTGAAGTTGATATTTGGGTACGTGCCCACCAACATTTATGTAGATTTTTTTTTTCCCCTGTGTATGAATCACACACACACACAAAAAAAAAAAAAAAAAAAAAAAAAAAAAAGGCAAAGCACAGCTCTCATTCCAGTACTGCATTTTGGGGCCAGTTCTCAACTACAATTTATTCATTCCAAATGAGCTATGAGCGTAACTCAAAGGCAGCCACATGGCAGCACAGTTTTAAAAGAGAAGCCTATAGTAGTCAGAATGTGGGGAATTAGCTTAGTAAAGTGGGAGCAGCTGCATTCTTTGGTCTAAAACCTAAAGCAAAAGTAAACGTGCATTACAATTGTTGGGGAAATATTTGTTATACCTATTTGTTTTCTTTCTGATTTTGGCAAAGTGTCTGGTGACAATATTACAAGAATAGCTTTTGTAGCAGAGCTTTCAACTGAGTCCAAATGGGGAAATGCTGAAACTCTCATGAGAAATATCTACTCTTGTGACACTTCCTGCCTTATGTTTAGAAGAGAAGGGACTGAACAGGCATCTAAAATGACTAAAACTAAATATTTGATGATTTGTGTAAATATAGAGAAGTGAGAAGCAGAGAGAGAAAAGTGCCACACAGTGGTCACTTGAATCACTTTATTTTTTCCTCATTATTTGCTCCTAACTAGGCCAACAAAACTGCCAAAGGGAATGCCTAGAAGGGTTTGATACATCAGCTCCCTGGTGACCTATATATCCTTATGCACTTATATACTCAACTCATGTCAATCACTGCAACTTCTTTAAAATCAGCACTGCTATGTCCAGCATCTATCCCTATGATTTCAGATTTTTTGCTTCTTTTGAGCAGAGCCAGTGGCACCCACTTCTTTCATTACAGTGTGGTAGCAGCTTCAGGTGAGTAAGAGATATGGTGACAGTCACCCATCGTGACCAAAGCTATTTATTACTTGCAGCAGTGTGCAGATATCAGTGGGATCCAGGGTGTATCAAAGTAACCAAGGAGATTCTTCTTAGGCTTCAGCACTTTATCATACATAAACCAGCTTCACTTGCTAAAGGTATCCAGTGAAAGAGTGAGGTCAATACAGGGAGAGAAAGGCAGAAAACAAGTTTACAGACCCTGAAGCTACTGAAAAGGAGAGGGCAGGCACACAATCACCTTGGACAAATGGCTCATTTAAACACACAAATGCGGTTTGTCTAATGTTTGATAAGGTGTAGAAGGAGAGAATTTTAATCTGTCAGAAGTACCTGGCCTTTAACCTGGGAGATAAGGAAATGTCAGCAAGAGAAACAGCAAAAATCTTCATGCTTTTGAGCATCATCATCATCATCAGGCGTGCTGTAATTTTCATTGCTGGTTGCTGAAACTATACTTGTGGCCAGTTTATCAATCATAGAAGAAATAATCACGGGAAATCTCTGATGAATATTGCATTTCATGATGCCAACATTTTGTTCTCACTGTATTTCCTAAGGGTGTTGCTAGTGACCCCCTCAGTACGCTCATGCCTTACATGTGATGACTGCCAGATTCCCCCGCAGAGCTCCAGGGTGCATCTCCATGGTTCACACACCTCAAGTTTAAGTTGTTGGTAAAATTATAGACTGGTTTGGGCTGGAAGGGTCCTTAAAGCTCATCTAGTTCCACCCCCCCCTGCCACAGGTAGGGAGACCTTCCACAAGCCCAGGTTGCCCAAAGCCCCGTCCAACCTGGCCTTGAACCTGCCAGGGAGGGGGCAGCCACAGCTGCTCTGGGCAACCTGTGCCAGGGCCTCACCCCCCTCACAGGGAAGAATTTCTGCCTTAGATCTCATCTAAATCTGCCCTCTTTCAGTTTAAAACCATTACCCCTCATCCTATCCCTAGACCCCCTGATGACGAGTCCCTCCCCCCTTTCCCGCAGCCCCTTTCAGCCCTGGGGGGCCGCTCTAAGGTCTCCCCGCAACCTTCTCTTCTCCAGCTGAACCCCCCAACTCTCTCAGCCTGTCCTCACAGGGGGGCTCCAGCCCCTGAGCATCTTTGTGGCCTCCTCTGGACCCACTCAAGCAGATCTGTGACCTTCTGATGTTGGTGCCCCCAGAGCTGGATGCATAACTGCAGGGGGGGGGTCTCACAAGAGCAGAATAGAGGCAAGAGTATTTGAATTTAGATTAATTTCTATAACTGTATTATGGAATAATTGAAACTGGTGCATATATATTATTGGAACACGACAAGCGCCTCATGTAAGCATCATATTTGCCTTCAAATAGTCACTTTATGCAACCTAGGAATTAATCATAAAGGAGAGTTCATTACAGCAGACCTGCTCTGACAGGTGCTCTCGTAAACGGATCCTAAAGATAGGTGGATCTTTGCACAGAACAGCATTAAAGCGGAACATGGTTTCAGATGACACGGCTGCTTAAGCCTGACTTTGGTTGTTGCCTTGATAGTAACCGCACAGAAACACCCCATTCTCTTGATTTCCTTTTCAATCCAGGTTAAGGTCTAAAAAACCCAGAGAGAAGTGGTCCAGAACTTACTGTTTTTACTCCCTAGAAAGGCTCTGCAGACATAACTTCCCCGCCTCCCATCCTTGTCTGCACAGTCTCCAGCTCCAAATGAGCGGGTGCCTCATGGAAAGGCACTAAGTCCCGCCAACAGCTCTCAGTGGGAATTCCCACAGCACCATACCAAGGCTCTTAACTGCAGCATTTAGGACAAAGGCTACTATTCTCTCTTTTATTATGTTCATAAAGCTTTGGGAATGTTTCAGGTGCTAGGGTAGTTTTAAATGGTAGCTACATGTTTTCTGCTGCTCCTCTGTTGTCTCCACATTAAAGGGACTAAGTAATCTAAGCAATATTTATTAGCACTACCTGTTCATCAGCAATACAGTAAAAAATGTAACATAGTAAAAACTTAATTTACAAATACATGTTTCTCCAGGAAGCTAAAGGGTTATCAGAAAGTGGTTCTTCCTTACAGCTCCAATAGGGTGGGAATGAGGAGGTTCTTTCACCCTTAACTTCTCTATTTACATCTCTGAGGCATGTCAAAAATATCTAGCCTTTTTTTTTTTTTTTTTTTCCCCCCTGCTCCTGCTAACTGATTTACAATCCTTTTTTCCAACTTTGTAAAATCTTAATTTCTGGCAGTTTTCACAAGCCGCACTTCAGAGTTGTTCCATCCATGTAGTGACTTCATCTCAGAACAGCCAAGATAAACAATTCTATTTTATAGCATTTCATGTATCTCTTGATAATTTCCAGATTTTCCTATATTTCTTATGAATCTGGTAACATAGTATCATGTATTTTAGTCATCTGCTGTTGTTTCACTCAGCAGCTGTAATGACGTGTTCTCTAATTTAGATTTTTCCAATTTATATTAAAGCTGTAATGCCTCTGATTACACAGGACTAAAAGCACTCCTGAACTGGCAAAATTTAAGATCTATACCAACCCCCAGTTAGCATATATATATATATAAAAAAAGTTTCAAATATCATCATTTATTGAACCATCAATGAGTATTCTACTTCACTGACTTTCAGCACGTCTAAGACCCATGGAAACAGAGGCTTCTTGAAAAGGGAAAGCCTAAAACACACCAGTAGCTTAATACTCCTTCATATATTAATTTATACACTGAAAAATAAGCAGAGTTCTGTTCCATAAAGCTGGGACAAACAGAAAAATTTAGGCAATGATGTTAACACTAAATATTTTTCCAAATGTCAAAGGTGAGTGTTTTCAGATGATGGGAATTACTCTATACCCAATACTTGAAATAATTCATAAAGACATTGATTTAGTCTCTTAGCGTTAGGATCTAGGAGTCTGAGTCTAGGGTCTGTTTTGGAAAGAGAAGAGAAAAAGAAATCAAGGTAAAAATAACATTCTGTTACATAGTTCATGCTCTGAAAGTCTCCGAAACTTAGATCAGTTTGAGAACAGATGCTACCAGCTAAAACAAAAAAAAATAATCCAACCGATACTGAGTACATTAGCTTAATTTATGCATTCGTTAAACTGATAGACATATTTCTGAAAAAATCTTTAAAGTAGAAACAATAATAGAGCTAGTCAGCAATTTACCACTAGCAATTAGTCATTCTCACAGTATTCACAACATGCAGTTTTGTTCTTGTTATTCGGGGAAGTAATGATTAATTGATAAAATTTTAGCAAGTGCACTAATAGCAGGTGCTCAAAATTGCAAATTCTCAGGGATAATTTGGTCTGAGCTACTTTGTGCTAATTTGTACAGCATAGCAGTCTGTAATTTTACTTTTAGAACAAATTTTTCATATAGTCACTATAATCTAATTAAGAATGTTAACTAGTTGTTTGAATGGAGAACACTGCTGAATTGTAGATGTGAAAGCCTGATTACCATAAAAGATTAAAGAAGAGGTCCTTAAAAATATGCCCCCACCAATTAAGAGCCCTTGCTAATTGGTTTCAGAGATAGCTCTGTTATAAAATACTTTTATTTATAACATTTACCCTAATCTCATAGTCTGAAACCCAATCCCATTGTTGCATCCCTATCTTTCCCGAATTGAAGTTTCCTTTAAACAGCAAGTACTTCTCTCAGAGGCTGAACAAAATCAGTGGAAGAAGCTGCATTCGGGTACCTGTTAAACATTTCTGAAGGTTCATGGGGGTAAACGAATCAAGCTACTGGGCAAACAACTGTTAGCAAAAAAGTAGACAAACAAGTTCTTCCTTACAACGCCAAAGAACTGGAATTTTTTGTTCAGTTGGTCTTTGGGCAAATGAGCTCTATCAGCTCTTATTCTTTAAAAAAGTGTCTTTACACCCAAATTATTGACCAGACCATTTAATATTGTATTTTTCATGGTGGTACACGCCAGAAATTGCTGTATTTTCATATGTACCACCTGGGACCATGCACCAGTAGCACTGGGGTTCATACCCACGTGTAGTAAATATGATGGAAATTCACCCCAGCTCCTCCCTTCTCTCTCTAAATCATCTTCCACCCCTAGTCATCCCCCGGCCTTGGATTCCTCCTTCCTCCTGGTGTTAGGCAGGCAAAGATCTGGTTAGGTACACAGTATTTAAAGGAAGGAGTTAGGTTATACCAAGTGCAATTTTCAAAATACTCCCAGCAACACGTCCTTTTTTTTTTTTTTAAAAAAAAATGCCATTTTACAGAGGTCTCTTCTTACAGAGGATAAATAAGAATAGCAAACAACACTGTATCACTCTATATGGAGGAAGCAGATTTTTCACAGGGCATTTAAAGTCCTGCTTCAATATTTATTGGCCTTGAGAAATGCTCAGGTCTCTTCCACGATACCGGATGAGGTCTTATCTTCTCAAAACATGGAAATGAATGGTCAGTTCAAACACACTTGGAAATTCTTTCTCCATATACTCAATTTTCTTATAGAATTTCACATTGTGGATTATTTGACAGCTAAAAATCCAAGCTTGGCAAGTGCTCTGTGCCTTACTGGTTGTCCCATTGGTGTGTAAGCTGATCACAAAACAGAACTGGATGCACGCCACAGCTAACTCCTCTCATCTGCAGTTCTTAGTAACAGTGGGGAAGTAGGATGTGGTATTTGATTTGAAACCAGAAGCAGCTGCCAAACAGATGTTCTTGCCGAGGCATGCAAAACTTTGTGCTATATCTCTTCAACCAAAATGACAGTCCAAATCAGCTAGCTAGTAGCTAAGCCATCTTCTTTTGCAAGGCTTTGGGAAAGAGAGATGCAGTACAGGCTACGTTGTACATAAGAATTGCTGAACCTTGTGACTACGATGGGAATTTCCCTTTGGGATGCTGAGGATCTTGTCTGTGTTTGCATTTAGCCAGTCTACGATAGATAAAACTAAAACCTAGGTACGGTCAGATGGCTGTAGGAATAGGTGAAAATTAGGGGCCCTAAACTCCCCTCTAACAAGGGTCATGCTACTTGTGCAATATCTAGAATTTAATATCTGAAACCAGTGTTTAAGCTAGGAGCCCAGATTTGGCTTTTGTAGAACAGCTCATTAAATACCCTGGAGAAGAAGCACTCCAACTTAATGCTTTTTTTCCCCTGCATTATGGTTATCAAAATAGATACGTGCACAATAGAGGTCCATTAGCATCTTTATCAACACTGCAAGTAGGCCAGGGAAGAACATTAGAGACTCGCCTCCCTCAGTAATTCTTTGAATTTTCTCTCTCCCTTCACACACATGCACTTCTCATACCTCACCATTAAGGACTGGATTTCAAATTCGCTTGAACATAAATCATCTATTACTAATGCACTGATCGCAGGCAGGAAAATAACTTATTTTCCTGCCTGAGATCTGCCCTTCACATGGCTTGAAAATAATTGTCAGCTCAGTGGCTAAAAAACTGAAAACCAGTGATTAAATACTGGCGTGAGCTCAGTTGCATTATTCTAAAACTTCTTATGCCATCAACATCTCTGCAGCACCCAAGTGCCTTCCAGTAGTGTACGAAGCAACCATGACTAACATCTGTCATGTGTCATTAGTACTCTCATCCCTCAAGGGGAAAAGCATTTGCAATGAAGTGTTTTGTTTTGGTAGGAAATTAAAAGAAAAAACTTCACACAGCTACATGTTTATCTTGGAGGAACCAAGATCAAAGAGATGTATTTTGCACTTGGAGCAGGATATGATAGCTGTGAGGATCCTAGCTCTTGGGGAATTTCACAGCATGGTCTTAGGCTGCCCCCTTCGGAAAGCCTGCTCTCTGACAGATCTGGATCATAAGAATGTTCCATTAGGTCTGAGGAGAAAGTTGTCAACCACAGAGCTGTCAGCTGCCTTTGAGCAGGCCTGAGCCTAAGCCATGGGGCTCCGAATAGAAGGGCTGAGGAGCTGAACATGATTCAGGATCAGATAGTATGGTGGAGAAGATGGCTTGATGTGCTTAGGGAGCCCATGGTGGTGAGGAGACTCCTCTGCTCTTTGGAGCTTCTGAGACTCACCAGGCTTTATGGTGAGGGACTGCTGAGCACCCTGCAAAGCATCTACAGATGCTCTTGTCAGCTGACTGGAGTCATTGCCACCTTGCTCAAGTTTAGCTTCTCCCATCTATTCTTCAACCAGAAGCTAACTATGCCATGTTGCTGTGGCATGGCACGGCACTGGGACAGTGCCCTTGGTCGTAGGTAGGAAAAGACAGATGGGACACATATCACCTTCAGAGCATCACCCAGGCCAGTCCTCTGCAGGCAACAGCTGGACAAGGATTGGAGCACAAAGGGTTTGCTCTTCTTGGAGGTGCAGCCTCTCACCAGATCCACCAAGAAGGCCACAGACTAGCTGACTCGGTGAAGCTTGGAGAGTGCTTGTCAAAGATCAGGGTGAGTCCCTCCCCAGCGGGACCATCCTGACAGCTTTACTAAGTCGTGCTCAGTCTCACCTCTTGGCCCAAATCCAGATTGTTCCTAGCACTGCAACACGAAGCTTCAATTACATTATCTTAAACTTGGCCAGAAGTGTTTTATTTGTAAGGACGCATTTGAAAACGGGTCTCTGGTTAAGCAGTGCAGACTCAGCCTGTCATTTCACAGTAACCGATCACTTCGTTACATGTAGTGTTGCCTTACAGGACTGCCCTTGAATATCTGGGCTGATACACCATCATCTGTGACAAACAGCAAAGCTACACTCACACACTTTTTTTTCTCTAGACAGTTGGAGGGGTTTCCTGGTCTACATCTCCTCAAGAGCCAGAGAGGATTTTGATTTATCTACCTATTTTTAGTCTGATATTTAGTTTCCTTCCTTAGTGGTTTCAGACCAGCACACAACAACGCATTAAACCACTTTCAATCCAGTAGACACCATCATGACATAGCAATGGTTTCCTCTGCCAGAGTTTTACTGTGCGTCTCCCTTTCCTATGCTGGTAGCTTTGCTCATGCAGACATCACGTCCAGAACAGGGCCCTGATCAACACCCATCGCCCAGCTCTGCCTACCCTGCTGCAAGGGCTCAAAGCTGCCTACATGCAGGTGTAAGAGATCAAAATTCCATGAACAGCTTGCCCTTGGAAGCTAATGCAAGAAATGGAATGAACCCACTCAGAGCCACCAATTTAAATCCCTACAAGTTTGTCAGGGACACAGACCCTATGTTTTAAAGGATATTTCTTTTTTATATAATAAATACCTGGCATAAGAAAGATGCCCAAGTTTGTTATTATTAGATATTTCATATTTAGCTCTTCTCACACATATGAACATTTTATGGCTGCACCCACGGATGGAGCGTAGTTACTGTAGTGACAGAAGTATTAAAATACTTTTAAATACCTCCATGGAGACATCTTTTTTAACCTCTTTGGTGGAGCTGTATTTATAGCAATAACAGTTGCCAGTTTTTCAAGGCTAATTATTTTGACTTACGATATTTTCCACATTCCATGAAGTGTCCCGTACTTAATATGTTTTACTGTGACATTTCTTCTCTTACCAGTTTTATTAGTGTACGATACATGGATAATGGTGACTAAATATCTTGTTCTTAAAACAAAGAAAATCCTCCTTTTGGAATGTGATATTCATGCAAATTAAGAGGTAAATGGCATCAAGAGTAAGTGTTGGCATAACCTCCTCCCCCCTCACTAACTTCTGGTAGTGACAGATTGAAGGGTTCAGGTTCACTACTGAAAGAAACATTTTTAAAAGCTGGTACCAGAAAACTATTCGTATTACTGAGAAGGAAGATGGATGAGTTAGAGGGCCTGCATGAACCTGCAGTACCTCTGGTAGCAAAAAACCCCCAAACACCACCAAACCAAAACCCCCAAAACCCCACCACCACACGGCCTCCCCCAGCTGACTTTATAAAACATCTCTGCTAGCACTGAATCAGTAACCCCAGGACTTCTCTATTCCCTTTGGGTAACTGCCTCGAAATACAAAAGGGAGAGTCATGGACTCCAAATTATAAGAAATCAATTCTGCCTACTCTATTTTTTGTCTTTATTTTACTCAGCTCTTTGACTGCAAACATATTTATCTACAGCATAATGCAGCTCTGGTTTCAGTTCCCAAATGCCTCATTCTTTAAATGTTTGGTTTTGTAACCTTGGTATATAGGACTTCAAAACCATAGAGCTTGCCAAGAATGGGCGGACAGTTTATCTACAGAGCGGGTAGTATGTCCCTTTAGGATACTGCACAGCGTACAGCATTTATTGCTAGATATATTAACTGATGCTTCACTACTGACACAATCCCAAACAATGCTGCCCTCTCTTACCCCCCGCTACATTCGTAAATCTGCCCTTCAACATCTCCAACACAGTTTCAAATCGGCATTATCTGAAATCTCAGCCACATCTTGCCTTTCTGGTTCCTCATCAGGTTCATGAACTGACTGTTATTACAAGTTCAAGAATGCATATCCAGCCACCACACTGGAATATTCTTGAACTTGTAGCAACAGTGCAGCACATGAGTAATTTCAGAGTTGAACTCCTTGTCCAGGTTCACTTCTTCCTTTACAGATGTCTCTTTCAGCATATCTGCCGGTTTTGGTGCTCCTAGTTTAGCTGACTGACCTCTCATTCCAGACTAAAACCACCTGATTTCTACATCTAGAACAACTACTTTCTCCTCTGACTCTACATCTCAGAGTCAGTAGCAACAGCCAGGAAGTTTATTAAGCTTTGCATCTTATTTCAAATCACAGTCCCACTATCCTTTAATGCTCTGAACGGGTGATCTGCAGTAAACCAGTTTGGGATAGCTTCATTAAACATGCTGTGCAGAATAAAATGGTGTCACAAGGAAGCTTTTAACATACAATGACAAAACAGGAGAAGTACCAGCGTAGTCCTCCTCATACTGTCCTACCAATGTAATAAATAATGACAACAATGAGTAATTAAAAAAAAAAAAAAAAACCTGTTTTTTTTTTTTTTTCTTTTGGTAGAACCTTCTCCATTCTAGAAATGTATTATATTTGGAAACTATCCATTTCGTTTGTGCATGACAGTTCAGACTTTAATTGTTGCCATCAAACATGCATAAGACAGTTAAGAGAAAGAAAGAAAAAAAAACCACCTGTCAAGCCATAAAGATGAGTTAACCAGCTAAATATATATAGAAAGTTTATGCAGAAGCTGCAGCAGTCCAAACCTACTGCACCACCCATCTAAACTGCAACATCGGTATCTCAGAATGTGGACATCATTTGCGTGCATTATGTTTCCTCAGGTATGCCAAATTACAATTTATAAATCACGTGCCATTCACTTTGTCATACTAACGCTTGCTTTGGCGTTCTGATTTCAACTTCCAGTTCTGTAGCACCGGTGGTTCACTTTAGTCAGCACTCCTGTACGTCTACCACAGCGGGGTGAGCATGACCTGTCTGACTTCCACAGCAGTCGTGGCAATTCAGGGTCACAGAAGGCAGCATTCCCTGCTCCAAAGATCAGGAGCCAGATCCTCACCACACGTTCTGCGAATTTAAAGAATAAAGGTTTTTCTGAATCTCGGAGTTGCGAAGTTTCCTCCTGCCAGAGTTGGACATCCTTTAAGAAAAGATTTCACGATATTCTCAAAAGTACTAAATAGATCCTGACTCACCATAGGACGGAAAGAATTCACCAAGTGTCTTCAGCTCACAGAGTACTGTAAATCAGGATCCTGAGCTTCTAGGCATTTTTGGCTGCATTTCAAGCTAACGTACCTTACCATATGATTTATTCTGCCTCTGTGCACTGAAAGTAGTTCTGGACAGCTTGATGGAGCCTCCAATGTCCTTGCTCACCTCTTGTTCTCTAGTTCTTACCCCCACCAAATAAACACACACCCACTCCAAAAAAACCCTGCCACATACCCAACCCCCCCCCCCCCCCCCCCCCCCCCAAACTCAAGACACACAGACTAGCTGTAATTATAAAGCAAAGTTTTCCTGGTGTCACTAATTGTGGCCCATTTTTGCAGAACTTCTGAATACAGCAGCTCTCTTTGGGCTGAGCTCCACATTTTAATGATTTTATTCTAAAAGATTTTGGTTTTACTTGGCACAGACAAAAATAATAAAAACTCCTTCTTTGAACAAGTTACCTCTCTCCTCAAATCCTCCAACAGCATGTCAAAACTCTGTTGTCAGTCTTTGAGACACTGAAAGGGACTTTCAAGTAGAGAACTGACAGAATCTTATGTATCCTGTTAGAGAAGCGCCCCTGTTTTCTGATTCAATTACAGACAAAAAGAATCAATTAGTAGGATTTCTAAAAATACACTGCATTTAGGATAAACTTTGATTTTTTACAAAGTTAATGTTAAAACACTAAATGAGAAGATTTCAATTAAACTTCCTGAGCAGGGACTCCACAGCTCCTAGTCAATAGAGGTACTGGAGAGTATGAATCAAGATGTTTCAAAGAGCAATAGGACTATCTTCCCCCATTGAAACTGTTAACAGAAGGCAGCAGTGGAAACTCTTGGATGAAATAATTTTTGCTCTTTAAAAAAAAAAAAAAAAAAAGGAAAGAAAGCCTGATGAGACTTTATTGGCTTTGTCCTCTGATTGCCATTTAGTATGGTAAATACTCTGATGTACTCCTAAACTTTTTTCTCTGAAGGAATTTGAGAGTAAAGCTGCCCTAAACACATGCCAGACTTACCACCACAGATCCTTCCTTTTGTCTTCTCATTTGAATCCTGTAGTGCTGTTACTAGTATATTCTAAATATGGAGAAGTCAGCAGATAATTACCAAACTCAGCCTAAAACCTTTTCTTAGTATTCTTGTCAGATACGGAAGATTCTCCTGTCAAGTAAGATTTTGCTATTTCAAACACAGCTTTATCAGCAAATTCGTGAAAACTAGTAGCCATTTGCTGGGATTGTTAGTTGGATTTTTTTTTAATTTTTTTTTTTAAACTGACTTTTCCATGTGTGACTTTTCCCATCAGCAATACACAGAAATGACATTTGACTCCAAGGCAGTTTAAAGATCACTAGGAACATAATGTGACATTGCTGAGTCTAAACTCCAGAAGATATTTGTACGTGCCTATTACACCATATAAGCTCTCTTTATTCAAGTCTCTCAAGTCATTATGTGTACCAGGCCCAGCATAGACAGATGTCTCAAATAAAGGAGAAGGGAAGTATAGGCAATGGGATAAAGCACTCAAGAGGAGGCAACAGATGACATTATTTATAAACAAGCTGGCATTGTTAGCTGTACAGTGGGAGGGATCAGAAACAATGCTCACTTATTTTTTGATATTGTCAGACAACTCAACAATATTGTTTTACTCAATAAAATAAAAAAAAGTTGAAAATCTCTAAGGGTGTCAGATAGGTATTAATAACTTATGGGTAAACATCACAGAGAAAAATTCTGGCACTCAGCCTCTCTTTTTCCCAGGAAATAAAATGATTGAGCAGATGGCTTGTTCAGAAACTGCAGCCTTTGGGAAGAAGCTTGTTTGTAAAATTGAATATATTTTGCAACCACCAAAGAAGCGGAAATCTTTGTCCTTAGGAAGTTTTCCCTGATAACAAGAGGACAGGAAAGTCGGTACAGTACTCCAGTTCGAAAAGAGTACTGCTAATCATACTACTAAATTTTTGAATTTTTTTTTTACTTAGCAGGTCTGTGACAGTCAAATGCAACAGAAGAACATAATTAAGCATCTTGACAGCTTTATGGAAGCCTTGCTCTCAGACAAAGACCCATGTCATTATATTTCTACTGCAGTGATGATGAATATGATTAGCAGATTGTGACTGAGGGGTTTTTTGTGGAGGGAAGTGTTGTTTCCTTTATACGCTTCCCCTCCCCTCGTCTGCATTCACAAAATAATTTCCCAATCTGCCAACCTGTATTCTGTGGTACAGTCCAATCTTTCAGTCCTTTCCAAGACAGAGACTAAAAAGGCAGCTTAACAAATTAGCTTGTAGAAATATTAAGGAGTTTTTTATGCAGCTTCAGTATTATTTTCTTCATTAAATCCTGAACATGTCAGGGGACAGACAAAATATATACATAAGAATATACATATATATACAGATCATCATGGACCCAATATTCCCAGAGGGAAAGTGGCTTATTAGGGCCGTAGCCAAGTACCATTGTTTAACTGTTCTGAGTGATGATGGTGAAGGCCTATGCACAACCTTCATATCATGGAAAACATAAAAAAAAAAAAAAATATCAAGAGAGACATTTTATCAGGCACAGATGTGCACAGAAGCCAGTGTCATTCCACATCTCCTCCGATGAGATGCAGCCTGGATTTGGGAGAGACTTGACTTCTCATGTGCCCAGTATGAACATTACAGGGTTGGCGTTTGTTGGTTGGGTTTTTTGTTTTTTTTTTTTTTTTATATTCAACATTTTGCCAACTAATGAAACTCACTTAGTTATGCTTTAAGTTTATCAGAGGCAAATGACTATAATCATGGCAAATGACACCATACCCAAAGAAATCAAGGTATAGTCAGACACGGGTTGGCCTCAGACCCATTAGCTTGGACTCAGTGCCATAACAATTACTTTCACAGAAATGCCAGCGAGTTCAAATCACAGAGGAAGAACTGAATTATAAGATACTATGCAGAGGTACCCACAGTGTAAACAAAAGCAACGCCATTAGCTTCCAGCTTACAAACTTTTCTTGACAACTGTCTTATAAAGCCTGAAATATTTTGCTTGTATGCCTCGTGATCCATCTGTGAAGGGAGATGACCTTTTCACTACCAATAATTGCACCAGGAACGTGTGCCCAGCCACCATTTCACTGTGCCTCAAACCTCAACGTTTTTCCTGTGGAGTCACGACGTGATTCTTGCAGTAAAAAACAGGAGAGAGAATAACAAGAAAGGCCATTCAAAGGATTCCTAGCCAAAAATTGAAAGTCTTCCTCTTTGCTGAGGATAAATGCTGTGGTTTTTCAGCGCTTGCAACTAACTATCCCACTTCAACCATGGTTGAAATAGTGCCTGCAGAACAAGGTTGCTTCTATTCTTCTTTGAAATATGCAGTGCTGCAGAACTCCTGTGTTTTCTTAAAAAGGACACCCAGACTGGAGAAGGGATTACAAACCCTAATAAAATACTTGAAACTGGGGTGTGTTGGTTTTTTTTCCCCCTCCTAATTCTTTAAGGAAAAATGGTCCTTCCAGAAGGCTTTTATTTTCTGAACTATAAAACCAACAGAAAAGATGTGTAACTGCAGAGCTCTAAACTGCTCATATGCTTTCCCCCAGCTTTAAACAGAGGGGAAACACACACCTCTGTGCCATATTTTGGGGCTGCAGAAGCTCTGATGCCAGCGGAGCTCTGCCAGCTCGCACCATCTGACACTGTGGCCAGGGGCATAGCGCTCACTGCAGAGCCACGATAAGAAGTGACAATTCCATGTAGTAAGTGCTTTCACCTTCCGTTCTACAAGGAGTTTGTGCCAAGCTCACTCTTGTGAATCAGATCTATGTCTTGGAAGGCAATAGGTGGTAGCTATCCGAAACAGTCAACTGTTTGATGGGCCCCATCCTCCAAGAAAGGGGTAGAGAGGAGGAGAGAAATGACTGCACGCACAGAAAGGGAAGCATGGGGTGAAAATGATGTTCGGGTTATAGAGGGGAAAGAGAAAATTAGAACAGGCTGGCCACCGGGAAGCCTTTTCCTCTCTTCCTTTGCATGGTGCGGTTTTGCACATTGGATTTTTAAGCTTGTACAAGTATTTTTTGAGACTGGATTCTAGAGGTGGTGGATGGGTACAGGGAGGGACTTAGATCGCATCTTGTGGCTCTTATAAACTTAGTGGCAAATAGAAAGGTGCCTGGAAATACCAGGGGCTGTATTTTCAGGTGGGGGTGTTCTTTTACATGCTTCCTTTCCTCTGAACAGAGGCAAGATGGCTTGTTAAACTGGAGACTGAGGAAAGCTGCTTTTTTTTTTTTTTTTCCCCAAAAAGTAAGGGAGGAGTGGCAGAAACAGTCTAATAAGAAAGAAGAGACAGGATCTGTAATGTTCACGAAGCCAAAAGCTAGGAAATTAGATGAAAGAAAACTATCAAGAGGTATATTCTTATGATCACTGAAACCGAGACTGCAAAGTTCTTCAAGTGAATTATGATTTAGTGGATAACAGATACAGAAAGATTTCCCCACCACCACCACCTGTAAAACTGCATTGGTTTTTATCAAGTGGCTTCTGCTGAGCCCATTTAGTTGATGAACATTCTTATCAACTAGCAAATATAAATGACTTATGGGGATAATATTTCAATATATAATGACACTGCTATATCTCGGATTCTTTAAAGATCTGGGTTATTAAATATTAAATATCAAAGCTGTAAATTATTGTAGCAGCTTTATACAACTAAATTAAATTCAAACAAAACCTAATTTCCTTAATCATTGACTGTAATCCTCCAGGAACATATGCTATTAACTCAGCTACAAATGGCACAGAAATTGTATGACTTCAGTTAAGTTATTTTATATCAAATTCTAATCCAGGGCAGAGTCCTCAGTAAATCTCCTGCAGGGATTTTAATGCTTCTGCAATCATATTGGCTCTTTACTGGAGAGCTAATCTTTTTATACTCTGTTTTTTCACTCCTTTATCCATTTCCTTCACACCCTTACTGAGCTATAGCTAGTACCTTCTATCACATATCATGTTTTGAAAATTTGGCTTTCCCCTCTTGCATTTGATCAGCAAGAGTCAGGCTTTCACTTATGCCAGAATCAGATTTTTTTTGTTGTTTCACATGTAAAACTGAATCATTTCCATTCGTTTCAACATGTATGTTAATTGCCACATGTTGTGATCTCTCTATAAGGCTGTCATAATTATACACAGTTTGCAGTCAAGCATTCAGAAAACAGAACAATTTCCTCCTCTTTAAGAACCCTATTGGAAGTAAAATTAAGCAGATTTAATTTAAGCAAGAGACTTCCTCAGAGACTCAAGACAATGATCAGCTAATAAAGAAATAAACCTTAGAGCCCTAGGAGGTAAGACTTGGAGAAACCTCCAGAGATCTTCTAGTCAGCCCCCTGCCCCACAGCGTGATCAGCTAAACTGCTGTCACTCCTGACAGATGTTTCCCTCATCTGTGCTTAAAAGCTGGCGACAATGGAGATTCGACATATCTGTGCAATCTATTTCGGTTCTTCACTGTTCTTCCTACCAAGATACGTCTCCAGACATGTAATCACAATCTTTCTTGATGTTTAAACCATTTACTTCCTTCCCTATGCTTTGGGACCAGGAAATGGGCTATTCCTGGCCTCCCTCTAACAGCTCCTTAAACACTTGGTCACTTCCATCTCTCCTCAGTTTTCTCTAGACTAAATCACAGCACCCCCTTTTTCTTTCCTCAGCAGTTTTGTTCTTCTCTGGACACTCCATCCCATCAGTTTTCTCCTGAAAATGCATCACCTGAGTTAGGGGAGTGAGGTCTTTCACAGCTTCGAGGAAGGCAGAAGTAATAACTCAAACCTGGCATGTTACAGGTCTGTTTATACATCTCGGTGTGTCTCCTTCATAGCAGAACAACACTGCTGACTTGCGTTGAATTTATGACCCATTCTCATCTCCAGTCTCTTTCAGCTACTTGCTTAATACCTTGTAACTATTTCTTTATGAACACTGTAAATCAAATCTTCAGCGTCTCTTGAACTGAAGATAGGAAATAGCTACTACCCCTAGATTTCACTGCCAAAACATTCCTGTTAGTAAGTAAGCAATAGAAGTAAATTCTGAGACAGTCTCCTTTATCCAAAGCTCCCTCTCAAAAAAAAAAAAAAAGTAAAAAAAAAATAAAGTATCACTGCACATGACCACCAAAACCCTCACAACTTCTCTTCTGGAACTCTTCCTCACAGGATTTTCAACTCCTACACTCCTGCCCAAACTGGAGTCTTCCAGGTGCTTGAACACACTTTTGATGCTACAAGTACTGCAGCCTAATAAGGATGTCACTTTTAATATTTTAAAATGAACTATTTGTTTATGCGATTTATGTATTGCCTACTATAGAAACGCTTTAGCACTTCACTGGATTCTCCCTCCTTGACCAAAAGCAGGGCAGCACTTCAGCTAAGGCCTTCCCAAACGGAGGAGAACAGAGACTTTGCAGGTTCCAGGTCTGTAGCCAGATGCCTGTGTGACCCGCCGTTTCACAATGGCATGGTACTGCTGACTCGCATCCAGCTTGTGATCCATCTCCAACACTAGTTTCTTCTTGGGAACTGGTGCAGTTTCCAATTTCTGACACTTAATGGGGTCTGTTTAGTGAAATCAGCATAGTGACTCAACCTAAAGTCAGAAATTAGACAAACACACATGCAAAGATTCTGTGGCACAACTTTTTGAAGTGCCAGATTTCTTATTCCTGCAGGTCACCGGTGCTGGGGGCACAGTGAGGTTTAACTTTTCCCAAATGCATCAGACATGCTACAATTGGCTATTATATGGAAGAGACATGGAATGGGTCTTGCCAAGATGTCTTGGATGAAAATCCCACATGCCATGACACGTTCACACTGTCACGTCCAGGATTTGCCAGAGTACACAGCTCATCTGGAAGCATCTAATTCTCAAAGGTTCCCAGACACAGACAGTTCTCAGCATCCACATGTACTAAGTTTCCAGACAGAAAAAAGAAGAGGGTATATCATTAGTGGAGTACTCCATACAGACCTGAGTCTTGCTTTGAGATTGGATCCAACCAACACTACCAACCTACCATATGCGTAAACTGTCCTGCTCTCACTCGAGGTCAAATTCTTTAGAGGCTAGAAAGTCTCTTCTCTATCAGTAGAGCCATTTGGGGTCAGAGCAAAGGTCCAGCTATTTCACTGTCTGCCTCCAACACTCCAACCTAACTCGATGCTCAGGGAAAGAGTATAAGACAAAGTAAACAATTTCTCCCTCAAGTACTCCCTAGGCTGTGATCAATTAGCCTGACAACTGTAAATTGCAAATCAGTAGAAACTGTGGACAGAACGGGATTAGTGGAACACTAGTACATATAACATCATCAGGAATAAAAATGGTAATTCCATAAGCTTCTGGGCAGGAGTTAGCAGTATCCCATGCTACAGCGTACATCTGTGCTCATGCTGGGACTCCAAAGTGTTCATCAGCTCCTCCCGCACAGCCTCGTCACACCCCGAGGGCTCCTGTGCCACCCAGCCAGCCACTGACCCAGCAATTCCCTGGCAGACGTCCTGTTCACGGTGTGTTTGAACAGGTAACAGACATTTTAGTTATTGTGCTTTTTGCCAATTGTCCCTCACAGTCCTTCAGCAAGCCTTATCACTTTTGTAGATTTAACTTGCCAGAGTTTGTAATCTTTCAGTTTTCCTCATCTGGACACTGCTTCAGCTTTTTGAAGGATGCCTCCTTGCTCCTGCAGTCTCACTTACCCTGCCAATACTGGCTTCTTTTCACTCTTTCTCAAGTTTTACTTGATACACAGTTATTTTCTCTGCACTTCTCATGTGATTTACAGAAGCAATACCCATACTCCCTGTAAAGAGTGAGATCTTCCGTCTGTCTTTCTTTCAACAAGTTTCCTGGTGTGTGTCTCGTTGTCCTCTTTGAAGCGAGCACAGCAATGGTAGAGAACTCTGGCTTTTGTTACTCCTGCAAGGATGCTGCAAGGCTTGTCTTACTCCTGCAAGGAGTCTAAGCACATTAGGATCCCCATTTCAAGAGAAGTCTTCAGCTGTTACTCTCTACATCAGGTAAACTGCTCAGGATTAAAGTCAAGCAATGTCCTCACGGGCTCCTTAACCAGCTGCTCCACAAAACAGCCATTGAGACATCTAGAAACATAGTCTGTCAAGTCTGGATGCATTTTTTCCTCTTCTAGACTGCATAACTGAAGTCACCCACACCTACTTCTTCCCTCTACTCAGTCTGTTGCACTGCCATCATAGTCCACTGGTCACCTACACAGAGTCAATATTATATATTCTTCCTACTTAAGTTTGGGAGACTTCCACCAATGTGAAGTCTGGATTGTTCATTGATGAAGTTATCTTCAGTTCAGCTCCAACGTGTCTTCAACATGCAGCACTACTAGCTATCAGCAAAGCTCACTGCATCCTTCCTGAATACATGCTATCATGGGAATGTCCCACCGGTCACCATCTTCCCAAGATTATGACATCTGCATTGCTAGAATCTCCGTGAACAATCAGACATACCAGGTCTCTTATGTCATTTCTTAGACATCAAGTACTCTTACAGAGAGAGGAGTGTCTTGTTTAAACAATCTCTCGATTCTGTCTGTTCCCTGTTTCCTCTTCAACTAGGTTTGACCTTAACACCAACGGAAACAACAACACTCAAGGCATGATATGGCAGGGTGGCTGTTGGCAGGGGATTATCAGTAGTAGGCACTTGACTTAAATTAATTTTCCTCTGAGTGTGAGGAACTTGATTTTGTGGCTTCAAAAAGGCATGCCGCACAGCCCATTTATTTACTCAGGCATTTCCTGAGCGAGTGATCTATACTGTGGAATGGCCTTTTTCTTTTTTTCTAGGCAGGGTTATTTTTAAGTAGTCTTCTCCCTCATCTACCCCCACCCCCAAGGGTATCAGCTGGCCAGCACCAGCTTCAGCGCTTCATAGAGAAAGACACTTGGTTTTGCAGTGAGGAAAACTTGGATCTTAACAATTGAGGGAAAAATATCTTCTTACAAAGGTCACAATTCTTAGAAGAATATCTCCTTGTGTTTAAAGTAGAACAGGATATTTCATTTTAAATCAGCTAGAAAGCTAGGACCTTTGGAGTGCCAAGAATACATTACATGGACTTTATTCTCCATTTGTATTTTACAATGGTCTATCTCAATTTAAGTGCTTTGACAGTAAAATAACACAAAACTGAAGTGCTACAGCGACAATTTTGATCAAGAGGAAATTTCTCTTTGGTTACCCAACCAGAAATTAAAATAAAATTTATAAATCACTATGAGAAACATCAAAGCAATTTTTAAACACCCTCTGTACTTTATAAATTGTTCCCACAGAAGATACTAAAGGTCAGTCTAGAGATAACTGACCTAACAGTTAAACTTCTGTGTCTTTTTGTTATATGTCCCTATCGGCCTATTCACTAAGGTGAGTGTTAGCCCAGATTTCAGCCTGATTTCGGGAGTTCCTCACCGGGGCTGTTTCTTAGCCCTGAAGCAGGGTGTAGATTATACAATATAGTAATTTGACTAGATTTCGGTACTGGTTAGCATTTCTAACTTCTGTTGCACACCGGGATTCCCGTACTGAACTAAGTAGAGAGTTTCTGCTTTTCCAACCCAGGGAGGTTGGAACTAGACGATCTTAAGGTCCTTTCCAACATAAACCATTCTACGGTTCTGTATTGAAATGTTAAATGAATAACTTTAAAGCTCCCAAATATGAATGATTTCTTTCAGGGGGAGGGGAGAGGAAAGAGGGGTTTGCAGCCTCAGTACTGCAGCAGACCTTTTAGCCAGGAAGATTCAAATTAATAATGCTTCTTACATTTTGTCTTTTTGTTAGAGTTTTACGAGATGAGAGCAGCAAGTGGGGCTGGTAGAGAGCTGGAAACCTCCCTGCGGCTTTGTCCTGGAGCAGATGAGAGAGAGGACCCAGAAAGGAACCCTTGGCGCGCTCAGCGCTGCGCAGAGCGCGGAGTCTGGAAGCGTGAGCGCTGCTGCTTTTTTTTTTTTTTTTTTTTTTTTTTTTTTTTTTTTTTTCCCTCCTCTCTCTTCCCTTTAAAAAGTTTTCAGGAAGTCTGGGGGAGGGGCAATGCTGTTTCTTTTTTGTTATAATGGGCCCCTTTGTGGAGATGGAAGAGGAGCAGAGAGCAGCGTGGCTGAGGAGCTCCCGCGTCCCGGGGGCTCCCGGGGCAGCGTCCCGGGGCTCCTGAAAGGCGGCGGGTGCCGGCGGGGGGGCCGGGATGGAGCCGATGGTGCTGCTCAATGCCCTGGTCACCCGCCTGCTCTTTGTGCTGCACTCGCTCATCGGGGTCTGGAGAGTGACGGCCGTGAAGAAAGAACCCAAGTACTGGCTGCTGGCACTGCTCAATCTTCTTCTGTGCCTGGAGACGGGGCTCACCCTCAAGTTTAAGCAAGGCCGAGGCTACAAATGGTGAGCATAACCCCCCCCCGGCGCCCTCCCAGCCCCTCTCGCTGCTTTGCATGTCCTTTGGAGCAGATGCGAGGTGCTGTCTGCGGCTGTGCCCCGGGTTTCTGCCAAAGCTTTCTGCCTTTTCTCCTCTGCAGCACCTGGGGGTGGCGGGGCGGGGGGGGGACACACACAACTGGTAAAGGCTTGGCAAGTCCATCGCCAAGCGCAGAGGGTTTCACGAGGGGCAGTTTTGCAGCTGGGTACTTGGGAGCCAATCTCTGTGTGTGTGTGTATCCAAAAAAAAAAAAAATTAAAATGTGGGAAATGTGGCTGCAGGAGAGAGGTACGTCGTGCTCTAGGGTGCCGACACAGGGGGCTGGGGAAGCGGGGGCACACACTCCCCCCCCCCCCCCCCCCAGTGTCACCTCCTGAGCGACTTCGTGTCAGGGACTACACGTGTGAGGTGGGGAAGGGCGCTGCGGACCCACCCAGGCTCTTCCATGGTGATGCCCTGCACCTCTTACCCCTCCCGCCACGGTTTGCATCTTCCCTGGGAATCATTCCCTGGCCCTGCTAACGCCACGCCGGTGCCCGAACCAAAACTCAGTGACAAATAAAAGATGAGCAGCAACCGCTCTTACAGTGCAGCAAGGGCGGCTTAAATATTTGGCTTTGAATTTGAGAGGCTATTCCAGAGGGGAACGTTCATGCATGAAAGGCTGCCTGAAAAATGAACAAAAAAAAAAAAGTTAGTCCTAGCAGAGTTTGCCCAAGCACATGGGTTTTTACAAGCATCTGAAGAATTACTACAGTCATCTACAGCTCATCAGCACACCGCCAGCCAAAACAAATGCTCGGTAGAAAGGAAGTGGTCATGTAACTAATTGTCAAGATTTCATTAGGACATTTAAAAAAAAAAACAAAACCAAAAAAAACCCCTGAAACTACAGGCAGGCTCCCAGACAAAACCAGGATGAAAAAAGCTCTAAAGTATTTCAGTGATCTTAAATTCCTGCCCATTGCAACCTGCGAATCTCATTATAACAGAAGCAGCGTTGCATGACAATTCACACAAGTGTTCCACGCTCTACATTTGAATGTAATAAAAGCAGTGATAAATTCTGGGACACAGGAAAAAAATTAACAACAGCGGAGCTCCAAATGCACAGTTATGAGACGGAGGCAGAGTGAGCAGGAGAGAGGAGGCAGCAGAAGAGATTTCGTGAAGGAACACTTGCTATGGCAGCTTTTGGAAAAAATCTAAAGAAAAATAGATACAGAAAGCAGATCCATTTTAGATGAATATACGTGCTAAAAGATGGGGCTAAATATAACTAAAAGGAAATTTTGAAAAAGGATATGTTCCAGCACTTTAAGCAGCACAGTGAAGTACGTTTATAGGTAAGAACAGTAGGCAAATGGCCAGCATCTATTTGCGTCAGGATAAGTTTCTGCTCTGGTGGAAAACACTCACATTCAGAACAGGCAGCATCATCTGCTTTTAGAGACACGCCTCCACCGACAATCACTGGTCCAGGCAAGGGGCAATCCCTGCCACAGGGCTCTCCTGCCTCCAAGAGCCTCAGATTCTCTCCATTCATTATTGGCAGAAGACTCTTAATTTTTACACCAGGACAAAAAAAGTTAAATGGCATGTGGGCCTGGCCATGTAATATTTCCTCTAGATTGCTTCTTCTGAAAGAAAAGGCAGGGTTAATAAAGCCCCTGAAGTCTCCTGGCCTGATCTGGTATCATTAGCTCAGTACTGCTAACCTGCCAGCTGGATGGATTTTTTATGTGCTCAAGTCCTACAGGAAATACTGTAAAATATGTTAGTTCTCCCATTCAAATGAGAGGTGTGTTCTCTCCCAAAATAATCAGGCTAAAACCCCACAGAATCACTATTTTAATTTTTTTTTTTTTTTTTTTTAGAAAAAAAGCAAGCAACACAAAATGCCGCCGCCAAAACAACACCACCACCTCACCCTGAAAAAAAAAAACAAACAACCAAACCCAAACAAACTCAAACAACCAAACCAAAAGACCCAGGACTATCTTATTTAGAGGAGATTGATTGAAACATCTCATAGCAGCTCAGCAACCCAGTCAGTTACCTGAGCAATAAGAGTTTTTCCTTTTTCTCCATACTTAATCTTCACTGGAAAAGTCATGATTACAAAAATAAAAGGTACATTCTGGATAGGAACAAACAAAAATAAATGCAAAAAACTATTGACCAAAACCATTGCTGCAGTTACATACTTATAAACAATTTAAAAATCACTGCAGGGTGTGCTAATGACAAGACAGAAGGAATCAAGCAAGCAAGCATCCCGAGTTTGACTCCAGTGCCCTGTCCTGGGCCAGCACACGTGTGATGCAAAGGTTGTGATGCATCTCAGCAGCACTGCAGCGATGCTCACTCCGCACTATGGCACAGCTAGATGGAACATTAGTGGCATCAGACCTCATTCCTACTCCAAAAGGATAAGAATTGCCAAAAAAAACCCCCTCCTCACCCAAACAAAACCGTCATGTGTTTAATAGGAAAACATCAGCAGCCTTCAGAAGAATCAGTGCTTGCAGAAGGAGTAATTAAACATCCCTGGTAGTTCTGAATAAACTCGTCTCAAGAAGCTGAAGATAATAAAGCTTCAGCATCACAAGTTATATAGGTGATTGGCAGGGAGAGAACTAGAGACAGAAATCCTAAAGAATTATACAATTTTCAGCACAAATGGGGAAACAAGACCAAGACCCATTTTCATAAACCAATTTAGCATGCACTGAGAAACCTCCTGCTGAAGAAATGCTTGTTTTAGACCAACTGATGCTATTTCTACCTTTCCTGTGTCAATGCACAACCTTTATCCCAGCATCAACAACCTTTATCCCAGCATCACTCAGTGAAATGACTGAATGTATTAATTCACCCTTCATGAAATCAGAAAAAGCACGTTAGCTAGCGGCGTTACTTATTTATTTAAAGCACAGAGAATGAATGCTGCAAGGGAAATACAAACAAAGTGCCTTTGTTTAGTTCTTAAAAAAACCCAGGTTTTAAATAGACTTCCAGGTATGCTTTTAGATGGATGTACCAATAAACTTATGATTCACAATACCAACAGCAGAAGGAATTCAGCAAGAATAGCAACTCTTGCAGTTGCACTATTTCTTAATATCCCATATGGTAGGAGGCATAAGATGCTTTTCAATGCAAATAACGATAGGAAATATGGTGTTTATGATGTGATACAATACCAAGCTATCTTTTCTTTTCCTTCACAGGTTTTCACCAGCAATATTTTTATATCTGATTTGCACAGTACCATCACTATGGCTACTAGAAATTCATCATGGGACTCAGGTATTTATTATGAGACAAGATGGACTAGTTTGAAATCGATGCATTGTTTGGTGGGTTGGGTTTGGGCATACAGACAGAGATCTGCCAGGTCTTGTTCCAATTTTCCGTTTTATACTGGTGGGTCTCCCAGTCCAGCTCCAGCTATACTATGGACTACTGTGCATTTCCTAAATATCAAATATGAGCCTCATTCCTAGCTAAAATGAGACCGTTTAGTTGTATTTGGCTGGGGAACCGAGGACTGGAAGTTTAAAAAACACTCTTTCACCCCCAGGTTACCAGCTTGAATCTCACTCAGGATGGTGAAAGAATTTCATTGCTTTAGAGAGGTCTTTGTAAAATTAAATACGAGTTTCACAGCACTTACAAGCAGATATCACAACTCCAAGAAAACCAAAACTGAGACGGGTATCAGTGAAAGGGGTCTTAAACTCTAATTACCTTGTGCTTGCAACCTAGGAGAACGCTCACAGATTGCTACCGCGGATAGCCGACATGGTAGTTTGTCAGTGTTTATGTCCTTTCTTTGTTCGTGCTGTATAGTAATCTGGGAGGGGGGGGTGTGTGTGTCTGGGTTCCAATTCAGGACTAAAACACACAGTAAAATTTTTAAAGGCAATTTTTCTTTTGGCAGATGGAGTCAGTTAGAGCCAGGACAGAGCCACTTAGCCCAGCAGCCCACATCGAGTGAACCACCTCCCCGTGCAGGCTGCTTTCATGTCCCCACAGCACTTTTACATACTGAAAAGGGGATTTTATCTGTCTCAGCATCTGCACATATGCAGTACCTTATATCCACAGCAGAAAAGGGCCCTATAGGACCAAGAGCAAAAAGCAAGAGGAAAAAAAAACCCCCCATAAATTAGACTAAGAAGACATAGGGCCTCATTTTCTCCTTCGAAATATTGTTAGAGCCCACAGAAGCATAATCAAATATTCAAAATTGTGTTTACACTGAAAATGCCTGAGGCTTTTTCTAAATACAGCAGCAGGAATTTATTGTCTTCTTGTTTTGCCAAATCTCCTTAAACAGTCAGACAGGTAATGTGGATATTGAGAACATTTGTCATAGTTAAATCTGGTCCAAGAAACAGGCTAATTCTGTAGTCAAAGGCAGCAGTTTATTTCCCAAAATGATGTTAGAACATGGCATACTTTGTTCTTATTGATATACTGCTACTGTGAATTAAAGAGGGAGTATATCAAGTTAACAGCTTAGTTTATACCTGGAGAGATAAGATAGAGAGTTCTGGAAACACACAATCTAATAGATTAAAAACCAATACCTCCAGAAGGGAAGCAGCCCTCCTAGCGATCGCAAACGCAGCACCCAGAGTAGTACTACTCCTCCTACTAAAGTATTGCTGGGTTTTTTCCTTATTAAAATACTAACAGAATAGGTGATTATGCAGTTTCTAGATCCACACATTTAATATATACACCGTGAAAACTGTGTGTAGTCTTTACAGCAGTAGAATTTCGATCCTCATGTTGAATCTTTAACAGGAAACATCAACTGCTTGTGTTGATGCTGTTATTTAAGGCATGTGCTAATATGCAGTCTCTCTTCCAGAAGACAGAGGCAATTCTGCCTGAGTGCTGCAGAACTGGACATAAGTAATACCATTCATATATCAACAGTGAAATACCGACTGCATAGAAACTACCGCTTTGCAGTAAAGTATTTGGGGATGAAATACATGTTTGGGAGAGACTATAAAGTAAATTGAACTGTACTGAGCGAAAAAATTGCTGTCTGCAAAACAGAGTGGCAAGAAAATTAAAGCCATTTAATCCATTAAAATCCCCAAGCATTCTTTCTTAATATTGTGTAAGATCTCAGATAAACAAATACCTCTGTTACCTTTTCAAATGCCTGGTGCATCCCTGCCACAGAAAGCAATAACTGACCACCTTTAGCAGGGCTTACCCGACTACCAGTGCAGGCTTCCCAGTAAGTAATAAGACAGATGGTAAACTCTGTAATTATTTTTAACCACATTAACTTAAAATTTTAAGGAAATGGTGAATATTACTGCCCATTCCCCCAGCCTCATTCTGATGTGGGATCTTTCCGCCAGCTAAAATTCTCTCCTAAAAGTGATCTTCCATCTTGCCCCATTCCTTCCCTCCCACATCCATTATCTTCCTCAATTTGGAAAACAGCTTCAGCAATCTTTTATCCCTGTTTTACATTTCAGCTTTCCCGTATGAGCAAAACGAAGCAGTGGTGGTTGCTTTGAATTTCTGACATCATCACACCTGTTGCCATGGCGATTGCCACAGTGTTTCCAGCAAATTGCAGAGAGAGCAAGCTGGGTACCTGTTGCTTGGCAGAGGGCCCGCTCTGGGGAAGCTCTAGCCTCTTTCTTCCACAATGAACTCAGGCTTCCAGCCTCCATGCATGTTAACAGGATTGAGGGTACTCTGCCCTGGTATTCAAGTGTCAATTTTACCATGTCAGTGCTGGACCCATCATGAGAAGTTTTAGCTAGCCTCATTCTTATTTGAGAAAAACGGACTGTGAATAACATGCAAACAGAAATTTGCTGAGTAAGTTCAGTTCTTCCCCGTGCACTGACAGCGAGCTCTCTGCAGGCTGCACGCTAGGACAACACCATGACATGCACCAATATTTGAGTAGACGTTTTATAAATCAGAGGAACGTAAGCTTCATCTCCCAAGAAACAAAGGAAGTAAACCAAGTTGGAATTTACGCAAAATGTGTACAGTTTCTTCCTGATTTATTTTTGCACCGTATTTTTTCCACAGCGTTTTTGTTTAGCTACACACGCGGTCTTGATATCTAGGAGTAACTAGGCTCTAGCAGTGAAGAGGTAAACCACATTTATCAACAGCCTGCGAAACTTAGTACTTGTCACGTTCCCGTTAAGTCACTGCACATACATAACTGGTTAGGCAAGTACACCTGGCACCAACAGTCTATTTACATCAAATACACATGATAAAAAGAAAGGCTCTTCTCCAAACTTCCAAGTGAATCACCACCACAATCGTCACTTAATAGATATTCAGAAAGAAAAAAACCCAAACAAGGTATGAACATACGTAAATGAAAAAAACAGGAGCTAACTGAAATGACTGGCTTTGCAGATGCAGTTTTCCATTTCTTGCCTGCATGCAGCTGAGAAGAGCCATGGACCTGGCCCTGAGGAGTGTCATTCAGTCCCAGTTTGGAGAGCCTTGCACTGAAATAGTAACCCCTCACTCAGCTAGGATTAGTTGCAAAAATTACATACTAAGAACATACAAAAGACACTGATGAAGTGAGCTGATTTTCTTAAAGAATATTCTCTGCACCTTAGTGCCACTAGGGAGGGAGAAAAAAAAATAAAAATAAGATAAAAGAGCCCCATTGCAAGGCACGTGTAAGATGTGGCATGCTTTCCTGGACCTGCCTCCGGTGGGGCGAGTTGCTGACTGCTGCAGCTCCTCCGCCCTGAGCGGAGGTTGCTCAGACCCGTGGTGAGAGCTGTCTGCTCTCTGTAGTTGGCATGGGGAGAGCCACAGCATCTGCTGAGCAGCACCCACAGTATTAGTGCAACGGGCTCTTGTTTCAGTCCTGTCCTTCAGCCACCTGATTTACTTGCTGGGAGTTCCCACAGTCTTTGGGAAGGGTTTTCCACCATCCTTGCACATGCAAGAGGCATGGCCTCCTCCTGGAATTTGTCAAATTCATCCTCAAGAAACAGGGCTTTAAAAAACAAACAAACAAAAAACAATCCCCAAAACTCTGATGTGAAGTTTAACGCAAGTTCACGGCTCCCTTACTCTTACCCCTGGCAGACTGGGCAAGGGGGGCAGAGGAGTGAGCTGAAATGCAGACTCGATGACAAACCAAAGTGAAAGTGGATTACCTTCCTCCTCCAGCCCACCTTAGTAACCCCTTTGCACTACCCAAGCTACTTGTTACAGTATAAATATTCACTTATAATTCTGGGGTGGTTTTGCCAGTTACACCACATTTTTATGTCATGGTCTCCTCAGCCAGCTGTGTCACACTGCCTGTGGGGGTTCTTCAGAAAGGCTGACTTGGACGTTGGGGGCTGGTCTTCACAGGCTTTCGACATTTTTCTGAAGGCAACGGATAAAAAAACTGGTGCTTCTCCGGAGCACCAGTTAAATTTCATTTCTGAAACATCCTCTGAACAAGCTGTTCTTTCTTCCTCAGTTGAAGGGCTACCCCAGAGAGATGAGCCCCACAAGGCTGTAGCTGGGCAGCGTACCAGCCCACCTCACTGGTTCCACGTCCAGAAATTTAGATTTCTCTCTTTTAAATGGAAATACCTTCCCAAAACCTGTGTGTCCATCTTTCGATGCTCTCACACCACTGTCCAAATAAGGCAAGCGTGCAGTTTAAGAACCTTTACTACCAACTATAAAAACAACAAGCACTGACTTTTTTTTCCAGATTTTTTCAGACCACAGGAAGTTTCTCCTTTTATCTACAAGGTCAAGAGGCAGCATTTACCCAGATAACGAGCAACATTATCAGAGACCAAGTAAAATATCAAAGTGAAATCTGAAATTTGCTGGAAAATGTGACATTTGCTGGAAAATGTTGCTTTTATATTGGCAGGCATTATGCTGAACACAGCTACTCAGTATGCACTAGAACACATTCTGATTGTTGCAGAAAATCACTCCCTGTGCAATAAAATGGTGGGGGGCCCAGTGGAGAAATGCAAATCATCTGGTGTTCTCTGGCAAAATAAGAGAGGATAAAAGTCTTTAATAACAGCATGGTTTGATTTTCTAATTATCCCTTTTTTATTACGATGAAGAGAGATGCTAAGGGATTGTTATGAAGATAGATTTTTAGAACCATACCCCAGTTGTTCTGGGGCCAACCTTGGGCGTGAAGGTAGGTAGAAGGGCAGTGCAGTGCTGCAGACCTCAGAGAGGACACAGGCCCACTACTGCTTTACTACGGTTCAGCTAACAGTATGTGTTACCCAACATTCAGTTTCCCAGAGCACTACGTACTTGGAGAAAGTAAAAATACCCATTTTTTTTTCTCTTCGGCAGGCCCATTTTTCTTAATTATTGCTGAGTCTCACCTCTCAGATTATAAATTTTCTTGCAGAATAAGGCCCAACTGGGGGCGGGGGGGTGTTGAGGCAGCAGACAATACAACCCAAACATCCTACCCCAGCTCTATTCATTTCAGCTTTGAGGCAAGTCGTACAGAAGAATGAAACAAAGGCATTTTTAGAGAACTTTTTCTGGATAGTAGATATGAGAAGCAGATATTTTGAGAACAAGTTTGAATATAGAGACTGACCATAACCAACTTTTGCCCTACTTTTACCCCAGGACCTACCAACACATCACTCCTGTCCTTATGAGAGTAATTCCTCCTTTCTGAAAAGGGGGGAATTACATTCAGAGTGAGCACGTACCTCTAAATATTGACCGACTTCCACAACTAAACCCTCTGCAGTTCAGTACAACACGACCCTTTCAGCTACAGAGTGCATCTGGTCCTAGTGTGGGATTTTTATGCACGTGTGATGTTTATTTTCTCAACAGTACTGCAGTAATAAGCCTGGAGCTGTTGAGGTGAATTTCAGCAACCAAGACTTTAATCAATCCAGAGACAGCAGTCATGGAATTGAGGGAACAGATCACCACATCATTCAGACGGTAAGACACCTTTTCCTATTCCTAGTAGAGATCTTATGAAATTAGAGCAATCAGAGAGGACTGTTATGTCTGTTTGGGCAAGCTCCTCACACAGTAAGTAAAACTTAAAAAGAAAAAGAATTAATAGTGTTGTTTTAGAAAACCGTATTGTGAAAATGGCCTGCGGCACGCTGCATAGTAAGTATTGTTGGTAGGACAAGCCTCTCTGTGAAGAGGAGACTCTCCTACCGTTCTCTTCCAAATTTAGAAAGTGTCAGAGTGATGGTTCTGTGAAGGATAATGCTCAGCTGAAAAATGAGACCTGTAGTAGTACACAGAGAAAGTCTTCCTGTTCATTACCCAAAGTTTGTATTGATGTGCCTTATGGCTGCCACACTGAAATGATTAGCTCTAATACAATGAGGACAACACAAGCAGGCTCAAGGATGAACACAGTCTCTGAAAGTACCTATAATGTCAGTCTCCTGAAGTTACAGGAGTTATTGTTGTCGTCTCTTAAACAGGCTAAAGTCTTTGTGAATCAGCTCTCCACAATCTGTGAGACCGTATGGACACTCGCCCTCCACCAGACTTTTCTACTGCTACTAGTAGTTGGGAGATGGCTTCTCCCCATCGGGGTTGAAATCACCCGGGATCAATTGTCTCAGCTGCTTCTCATGTTTGTGGGAACAGCAGCAGATATACTTGAATTTGCCAGTGAAACCTTGTACATCGATGATGTTCGGTAAGGACTATTTGCTGACATGAATAATTTGTGTAATGCAAGATATTGGTTTTGTTTGAAGATGGTTTGTGCGGTCTGTGGTGTTCAGACTGGTGGAAGAGTATTTCCCACAAGTAACGGAAAGGCTCTTCTACATTTAAGGGCTCTGTATACTCTCACCTTTCCCTCTGTAAAAGACCTAACAGTCCCATGAGCTTTGTTAGGGATTACTCATCTGTTGCCAGCAGAGAAGCACGTCACATCCATCACAATAAAAGTGCACAAAGAGCCAAACAACCAGCACAACTGCCATGCAGTGTGAGTTCTTAAAACTACAGGAGGTGAAACGCTGGATACACAATAAGTCCCTTCAGGTTAATGAATTGCTTAAGACTGGCAAGGAAGCAACTAGAGTTTGCTTTGATGATTCATTATCCAAGCTGCTTCTTTGGTTATCTCATGTGCACTTTCCTCATGATAGAATGACAAAGTGTTCAAAGATAAGAAGAAAGGGAATGGCAGAGTCTGGTGTGAATTTTCAACATTGTGATCTCTCCTCGAGAAAGTGAGCTCATCTCCCCCTCATAGCACTGAGAGATGAGCTGTGAACATCCATCATAAAGAAAAGGAATCACAGAAGAGGTTCATCCTCTGGTACAGACATACTTTTTTTTTTTTTTTTTCTTTTAAATATCAAAGAAAATGTTTTACAGCAGGAAGAGGTCCTTCCCACTTGGCAGAGAAGCTTCAGCCTTGCAAGGAATTTGTAATCACTACAAGGATAAAGATATCTCCTCTTTGAGCCACAGAGTCTATTTCCATATGCTTAGCATTATAATGTTAGCATCAGATATTTAGTGTAATTACACAGCTGGAACATGTAGACTGAACAGCAAAAAAATCTATACCAAAAGGTGTCTTTGTTTGCCTCAGTCTTACATCTCAAGAGCATGCATTAATCAACCACTGTTTCACTCACCCACCCTTTAAATGACATTCTAAATACTACAGGAAACATTTTTGTTATCGCGTAAGGAAACTGCATCTTCACTGTTACCACTTTTTTCCCCTCCCCTAGGAAGAATTATGCTCTCATAAATGCAATTCTTGCCATATGGACCTGGAGTATGTTACAGTTTCCACTCGATCTTGCAGGTTAGTACTTGCACACAGACAAGAAAAGAGAACAAATGCTTTAAGTTTTTGCTGGTGTGTCTTGCAGCTGTGCACACACACTACAGGCTATACCAAGAACTTCTGGTGGAGAGCATTTCATATGACAATGGTTTTTGAAGAAATCCAATTGTGGTTTCTTCTGAGGAAGCACTTGCTTTCTGGCTAACCTCTGTGATAAAACTCTCTACTTCCAGACAAAAATAGAATCGCAATATTGTGTTGGAGCAGCTGCTCCAGTTGCCTGTTACTGCCTTAAACTGCACTGCATGAGTGCTTGACTTAGGTCTGGTCTTGGATTATAATATGGCTTGAGTCTGGGTAGGTTACTAGACCCTATGGAGAGGCAGGAGATTGTAAACCACAGGGAACAGCACAGGCAACAGGTGATGTGACCAGAAGAGAAATTACCTATTTACAGGGAGCCCGAAGGACCATATGATGTTGGGACTGTTCACCCTTATCTTAAAGGCCCACCACTCAGATAACTCAGGCTTGTATTCATCCCTAGGCAGAAAGGGCGGGCTTCTCTGTGTCCAGGAAGAATAACAAAAGTTGCCTCAATCATCTGTTCCAACAGAGGGTTTGGCCTCCAGTCACTACAAGTTTGCAGCTCAACTGTCCCAGTCTAAAGATACGTTATCCTCACGAGCATCTTATATAATATTTATGACTAGGTTGACACACTGACTAAAATAATAAAAGAATAGTAATGAAAAAAATAATTTCAGGAATTTTTCATTAGCCTTTTCTTCATGAACAGCAGTAGGCTTTGTTTTCAACACTAAAGTTATGAAAATATTTCATTGTTTCAGCTCAGCAGCTGAAAAAAACTGATGCAACCACATTTCAGCTTTATCACAGCTAGAATTCCTGTTACTGGTAAAATATATTCTGTTAAAAAGATGCACAACACTCAGGTTTAAAAAAAAAATCAAAACAAAAACAAAACCCCAAAAAAACCCACCAACAAAAGAACCCCCATACACATCACCACCACCCAAATAAATTCAAACAGTACTTAAACAATCACAGCATTAATTAAAATGAAGTAACCTTTTGTACTGCACATTTTTCTCTCTGCTATTGCTTTTCTGCTTATTTAATTACATTTACCAGGTAAAAATTAAATTACTGAACACACATTGCCCTGAAATTTGCTATGGGTACAGTTTATTTTAGGTAGTTCTATACAGTTGTACAGATCGTGCAAGCATCAGAATGTTTATTCATACATCAAAAATAGAAATTTTTAGGCACTTATTATTGAACTACAGCGATGCATTTAGGACTGTTAAACGGCAGTGGCACAAAAACATATTAAAATATTAGCTGCTGCTGAAGCTTTGCCTAATGGATTGAGCAAATTTCTACATTCTACAACTCATTTTCCACTTGAGTTTTTGGGTTTTTTTCCCCCAGCATTGACCCAAACAACAGAATTTTTTCAGTAAGCTGAAATGTTTGGCAGTTGCTACTGCGTTGCAAGTAGCTCTGTATTTTAAACTAATGAAATCCCACTGCCTGAGGAACAGGTTAGTTAAACTACCTGCATTTTCGTAAATCAGCCGTATTTACCACACACAAGCCCTTCTGACGATCCTCCTACGTGACCATGCCACAAAGAGCATTCTAGCCCATCACCGCTTTTATACTCAACACATCCACATAAATTCCCACAGCTGCATGAAATTTCATACCCAGAAATCTAAGAATGAGTAACGGTGGCTCAAGTCTTACATAGCAAGCAGTGACCACGGTTCCTTCCTATCCATAATGCTCAATATTGCCCTGCACTGACATGATTTGTTCTTACTATGACACATGAAAAAAAGTCAATGGGTATATAGTTAATCTTTTAAAAGCAAGGTCTTAGCCTGGAACAAACTGAAGTGCTACACCTCAGACTGTTCCCATTCAGCACAGTAGTTTGGGTTTTTTTTTAAAGATAGATACTAGCCTAGCGTGTTGATTGAACAGAAAGATGTCTGGGGATGTTACAGAAAGAGTAGGTGACCTACGTCTTGTTTTAAAAGTATATAAATTCTGATAGCTTTGTGGGATGGAAAAGGGGAAGCGGTTTTTGGTCCTGTTTGGCCGACCACATAAGTGCCTGCTTAACCTGAGAGCTTAGTGTGTTTTGCTGAAACAGATCCCAGAATTTGGAAGTGCTTTATGTTGCAATTGTTCGCATTTGAATGCATTTATAATCCAGGGTACCCTGGATTATAACCGCCCTTTAGTCCAAACCTGGCTCAGTTTTTGAAAGTTATTATAACATAACTGTGTTGTGTTTCCAGTACAGCATATTGGCTGCAAACCAGCTGCATCAAGCAGGCGGATCCCCAGCCTGCTGCTTTGCAGGTACAGCGCGGAACTGTGGAACATCGGGGTCAGCCTTTTCATACAGGATGGTCCCTTCTTCATCGTGCGGTCAATCCTGATGGGCCACTTCAGAATATTCAATCAGATGCTGGTGTTTTTTACAGTTAAGAATATCTTAGTTGTGACTCTACAATTGTACCGTTTGGCAGTGATAACACTAGACTTCCGTGCTACCACCCTGCAGAAGAGCAGGAAAGGAGGAGTCAGCTGTTGCCCGTGTGAGCCTTACGAAGCTCGTACTCATGCTACCGCTGACCACGATACTGAAATGAGTGAGTTTGTTGCTTTTCCCCCAAAAGAGGAAGCCCAAGCTCCATCAGAAGATCGGGGAGCACAGGTACTGACTTGAAAGAGGTTGCATTTCCCACAGCTTCCTCAGAAGGGCTTAGCCCGTTTCTGTGGCCAAGCATACCTTGAGTGCCTGAGTCATCTCTTCCACCAAGAGATCTGTCATTTTTTCTAAGTTATAGGGGAAATTTCTGAAGCAAATTCATAGAAGTGGGACATTTTTTTTTAGCCATTTGTATGGTGGGTTTTGACTAGTTCCCTACTATATTACCACAGGGATTTTGTAGACGTAGTTTGTAGTAGCCAGAAAGGTTTGGCACACTAACGAAGTTGTTTATAATCTTTCGTAGCTCTGTGCTAACATACACACTTCCATATATTAAAATAGAAGGACAAGCCTGTCCATTATGGGAAATACAGAAGCATTTAGCTCTACTTGAATGGTTGGGCCATAACTAGAATGTGATGAACAACACGTTCTCTGTGTATGGGAGAAACTTCAGCAGCAACAACTGTGCAGCCATGCAAATGAAGGGGGATGACAGATTTCTACTGTTACTGTGACATCTAAACATTTTTCGTTCAAGAATTTTAAAGAAAATCTTCAAATGTTATCTCATCCTTTGCTGGATTTAGTTAAAAACTATGCACCACCATGAAACTGCATACACAAGACTGTCTCTTAGGACCTGCACGGTCCGAATAACTTAAACCTTACAAATAAATAAATAAAAAGCAGGCCCACAGATCAATAGAATACAACTGTATTCGTCACAGGCATTTTCTACAGAGGTACTTGCCTTTATTTATACCAGTTAGAACACACACAAAAACCCCAGCCCCAAAATATTTGTAAAGACTTTTTTTTTTTTTTTTCCCCACTGTGCTTGCAATTGAGACAAGTTTTTTAAATGTGTCCATTTTATATGATTTTTAAAAGTGGCCTAACTTGGGCATACAATCTAACTACAAAGAAAATGGCACTGCTCGTGTTTGACAAAACAATCTAGACGGAAGGATTCATGCACGTGCTTCAAATTTTATAGAGCACCACAAGGTCCCATGAAATAACTTGAGAGATTGGTCTGTTGAGCATCAAGATCCATTTTTAAGAAATGGCTAATAATTAATAATTTACTGCTTTCACATTTGAAGCAAACAGAGGGCCTGATAAATTTCTCCCAAGAACCCTCTTTAGATCAGTGTAAGACCACTGACTTTTCTGGGCTTATCTTATAGAGGCTGAAAATAAGTGATTTTTTGAAAGTCTGCCTAAAAATTACGTTCTCACAGAATGCGGCAGATGCTTTTACAAAGTTCTGTATGCCTTTTAAAAGAGAGCAGCAAAGCATATAGAAAATCTCGCAAATATAAAGTAACCTAATTAAGTTAATTTCCCTTATTAAAAATTCTCACTTAAACCTTATTTTCTAAGCCCTCAGCTATCTAAGGACAGAATCTGACGTTGGGAATGAGTAAAATGTTTCTGTCACGACTCATAGGCTTATTTACCCATAGCCTGATAGGCAGTGACACGTTTATTCTTTGAAAGCTGAACCTATTGAAAAAATCCAACCCCCAAACATGTGAACCTGTATTTATATTTGTGAGCTGTTACTGTTCTACGCAGGATCGGGCCCTTCCATTATGACAGCAGAAAATGCACAGCCATCAAGAAGGGAGTCTCATATCCTTCATAGCCCTTTCTACCGTTTATACTTTAGTAATAACGTGCAACACCTCCTTCTCTTCTTATTTTGGGCCTTTTTCCAGGCAGATATTTTGAAAAGCCAATCATTTGCTATGGCATTGTGAAGTAGACATATGGAGAGTGGAATGCAAATTCATTTGGGAATTGAATTCACGTCTAGAGGTAAAGAAGCTGGAGAGTGCTGCTGCTGACCAGCTGCGCTGTCTAAAACCTTTCACATGAGGGTGAATTCAGACTCGGTCGGTAGAACCACAACGCAGCTCTTCCTTGTTGATGCAAGCCAGGACTACTCACATTCATTTTGAGTTTACCACTTGCTGATATAGTAATTATCCTGTTAAAAGGATCCTTGCTAATTAATTTGGAGTGTACCGAGCTTGCTAGAACATCATTTTAAATTCATCAGCACAAAAATTGCAGGATTTTTTTTTTTTTTAACTTGCTGTCTATTTAAAGGCTTAGTTCAGCAACAAACTGCCTACCAGGCAAAGCCTGCAGCAAATGCAAGATCCCCCGGGGTCAGCAATAAAGACTAGTTACAGCAGGAATATTTTACACAGAACTATATTTCCTGGTCTTCAGGCTGTTCCATTTTAAACAGAGCTTCTGATCCGATTTACAGTGAGAACAACTCGGATGCTAGGTTGTTACTACTAGATCCCGTCCCCGATTACTCACAGACAAAATGAGCTAGATCCTTCTTCAACCTTACAATAGAATAGATTTCGATTTCCCCTTTTCTCCCTGTTATCAAGGGTGACAACAAACAGATTGCTTAAAACCAAAAGAAAATCCAAACAGACAAAGCACCTAAATGATGGGTACTCTACCTCCCCACCTGTGTGCAGAGCGGAATCCCACCTCCAGGTAGCAGTAGGAACAACCTGCAGTTCCCACTACTTCACTGAGAAGCCTGGAAATGGCAACTAAGAATTCTCGTACCTTGTCTGTTTAGTCACAGCAGCAAAACCCAGTTTGAAAGCCCTACCTCACCTTCCTCCTGCAAATTTTTTTTTGGAGGAAGGACTAAACCACTGGTTTTCCAGCAGGCTGTCCCGACTCAGCTGGGTGTGGAGAACCTTTGTCTCATCCCACAGCCTTCCAGAGCTTTGCACTAGGCAAGTGGTAGAATGCATTTTCTTGAATATCCACCAGCATCAGTGGTGTATCTAAAGAACAACTAATGTCATGCTTGCTCTTCAGGAAAAGCTGCAGTAAACTTTCAGACGGGGAAAATTCAAGCCTTCAAAATGGAAGCATTTCAGAACGTTTATCTTAACCATTATTTACTCAAGTCAGGAGAATTACATTACTAAATCTGTTCTGCAAACAGATATCCAACCATTTACTGTTACTTATTCTGGTTGCTCCTGCCTTGTCTGTTTAAGATTATTCCATATTAAACCTAACTAAAATATGAACTAAAAATCTATTCCTTCTGTCCTTTGGACATTGGGTCAAATAAGATCATAGCCCTGAGACTAAAAAAAAAAACAACAAAACAAAACAAAAAAACACCACCACCCAACCACCATGATTTTATTGCATTCCCATTGGTATTTGTACTGTACTGTGTTCTCTGGGACCATGTGAAAATGGAAGAAAAATGTGCAATTACTTTTTAGAAAATTCCAACTGTATTTTACAAATAAAAGGCAGTTACCTCAGGCATAGCTGCCAATTTATTATGTGAGAGCTGACTGTTATATGTTCCCATTAATTACATCTTCCGCATGCTGCTTTGCCTTTCCACCCTTCGTCAATTAATTACTTCAGCCAGATTCTGACTGCAGCCGTTCCTTTGAAAACCCACAGCAACTGCAGTAAACTCCACTCTATTCTGGATAGGTTCTTCTTAATTCAGAATCTTTGCCTCCAAATCTGCAAGTCACAGCATAATCCCAGGGTGGGTGTGTTTAATAATCCGCACACAGGATGCGTTTTACAGATGAACACAAATTATATGCATTTAGATATCCATACACACCTGGAAATACCTAATACATACAGCTTTTATTTCTGTTAGCATGCGAGATTGCTGATGAAAACACTCTGCAGATCTCTCTAAAACATTACAAATATCTTAAAGCTTAGGACTCTAAATACTAAGCATACCATACTCTCTACACAATAGACTTATTTTAATATTTTTTTTTATTTTTTTTTTTGTAAAGTTCCCTGGAATATATTCTTTCCATGCAGGTTTCCTCAGGTGAATGAAACCTACCCAATCATTATTTCCCCCTCAAAGTTTTCAGAGCATTAGAACAGAATACCAGCATCTAAAAGTGCACAAGACTCTTTCTCTGGTTCTGTGTCAATAGAAAATAGGCAAGTCTTGAAATCACCAGATTGGAGTCCTTGTCCCCCTGGTCTTTGGGTTCAATTCTCCTTCTTTTTCCAGGCTTTTCTGTGAGAAAGGAAGCCTTCCCCTCCTTGTGAGAGCAAGGAAAATAGGTTATTCCTAATACGCAATGGTGAGGCAATAAAAAGGGGTCATGATGGCAGAAGTGGCAAAGATATTTGCCCACGATTGGTCATTGCACCAGCAGGGAAATACAGTGATACAGACCCCTAATGGAATAGAAACTAACGACTGAGAAAACCATGCACAACCTGCATTCTGAAAACCTTCCCTTGCCCTTCGGAGCCAGCATGGGAAGAGTTCTTGGTAAGACAGCTCCACTTCAATGACCTCCAGCAAGCTGCTAACACAGGAATTCCAGTCATCCCAAGTCTGTCTTGCAGGTGACCCTAAAAAGCTCATACAAAGTTTTCCTAATTTGGGCTCATTTGGGTCCTGACTTTTCCCTTTTGATTGGGTTAAAGGTGTAGGAGGGAAAGTGATTTAACAATACAAAAAACTTGATTTATCCACCTAAACTCTTACCTCATCCTCTACATACTGCTGTTCTCTCTTTGTCTACACTTCTGGCTGCTTTCTGGGCTCATCTTCCAGATCTCAGTACACAGACAAAAGCTGCTGAACACTGAACTTCCTCCTGCTGCCTGTGAAAGTCTTCACAAAAAGCACACAAGAATTCAGGCCAATAAAAGATTAAGAAGAGCCAAGCCTATTTCTTCCTGTTAAGGACAGAAAGTATCTACAGCTGCCAAGAAGTTTCCTCCATTTGTTTGTAGCCTACCACAGAGATAAGAATGTTTTCCCCGAGTAGTGTTTCTGTATTGTTCTGACTTTTTGAAACAGCAGCATCATTTTTTGTAGCGCTGAGTTAATACCTCCTTCAAACAATCTTAAAGCCATACAAAGTTTGAAATGAGGCTGTCAGACTGCAGGTGAAGGTAAGGGAGTTGAAGGATGGTATAATGGAAGTGTGATGCCCTAAGCCAGCGTTTTTAATTCTGGGAGGTGGGAAAGGCCTCCAAACAGGCTTGCATGGATATAATCTGTAATAGCAGCTTGGATGATCTGAACTCAAAATTGCTCTAAAAATCTTCAGTCTCCTGTATATCTAACTAATAGTACCCTGAAATAGTCATACAGAACAGATATAAGCACAGCTAACACCTCGGCCTCTCAGAAGACTCCAGAGTAGCGTTAGAATAGATTTACAGTGTAAAAAAAAATTAAAATGATTGAGTGCTGCTATTCTTTCATTTTATATTATTCTGAATAAACTGATGCTTCACATTTGAAGAATGTGTAGGACTTAATTTCATCCGGCATCCTGCCTAAAGTGCTTCACGATTTCAGTCCCCTGATAGAATTCACAAAAAGCTTGTCTTTCACAAGAAACTTGGTAGAAGCCTTCTTGGAGCATCTTTCAGCATTGCATGAGACAATAGTATGCTCAGCGACTGCAGTACATGAACCAAGACAGCTGTCAGACACTGTAACTCACCACAGGTCTAATCCTGCTTTCAGTAAGCATTCACAGTGCCACTGCTGAAGTTCTTTACTGTGTCTGTAGTATTATTACAGAAACATAAAAACAGGACTTATTTTTTATGCAACCAATTAAAATATTTTAAGCACCTTCCAAACAGATTTATCACAACTGTCAAAGTATAATACTCTCTTTTTCCCATTAGAGGTCAGCTCTGGGGAGTGGTTAACCTTCTCCCTGAGTGAGGGGGAGAACTCCCTCTTCTTCCCTTTCAGATTTCATGTTGAGATGAAACCTAGTTGTCCTGGTTCAGTGACAAACCAATATGACCTTATAGTGGCCTTCTAGTATTTAAAGGCGCTACAGGAAAGCTGGAGAGGAACTCTTTATCAGGGAGTGTAGGGATAGGATGAGGTTAATGGGTTTAGACTGAAAGAGGGGAGATTTAGATGAGAAATTCTTCCCTGTGAGGGAGGTGAGGCCCTGGCACAGGTTTCCCAGAGAAGCTGTGGCTGCCCCCTCCCTGGCAGGGCTCAAGGCCAGGTTGGACGGGGCTTTGGGCAACCTGGGCTAGTGGAAGGTGGCCCTGCCCATGGCAGGGGGTTGGGACTAGATGATCTTTAAGGTCTCTTCCAACTCAAACCAGTCTATGGTTCTACCTTGCGAGCTGCATATCAAGTTTAACTTAAAAGTTCAGCTCTGTTGTGGCAGAAAATAAAAGACTATTTTGTGGTCTAATCCAAGGAATACTAATTCATTTTAAAAAACCCTCTTACATGCAGAAAAAGAAGAGAATGCCTAAGTAAGTTGCCACAGGGGTAGCCTGAAGCCATATGCCAGCAAGTTACTCTGCTTGTATATTATGAGAATTTTTATCCATCTAATCAATAAGAAATGAGTAGTTACTATGGCAATTTCTACACTACAAGGTACTCGTGCTGCAGTAGAGTGTGTTCTAGAAGGACAAATACATTTACCACTCTAATGTAAATTTTTGCACCTTTTACAGTGTTGCAGTGCAGTGTTTAGGCTTGAGAAGGGTGAAAAGAATAAGATGAGAAGAATAAACCAAGTCAAAAAATAGTGGTGGTTATAAAGGACAGCTTGGGAATTCTTAAGTGATTAATAGATACCAGGTTAGAGCAACCCACAAACATTCAAACAAATCAAGCAGAGATTTTGCAGATCTTTGGTTGAAGTCAGATATAAAGAAAATAAGATTTCACTACTGTATTTCCCTTTGATTATCTTCCTCAAAGTTTGAACTGTTGAGGTTAAAGTCTAGTCTCTCTTATACCACCATCAATTCATCCTAATATTGATTTCAAGGGATAGCAGCGCACTCTGTAGTAGCCAGGGCTGATTACAATGGATGTATTCCCTTCTATCACAACACTCCATAACCCTGCAGGGACTGCTGACACTTACACATCCAGAGAACAAGGATAAAACTTCACTTGCAAGATACCAAATGCTACAATAAAAGTGCAAAATTCTTTCAAAAGTCTGAAAAATAACTGACCGTGATCATCTTTATGAAATACACAGAGAAAGTACATACGCCTCTTACAAAATCTTTATCCCATGATATCGTGGCTACATACAGAGACAAATTAAGACACCACAACTGCTAAAGTTGGAGCAATGATTGGAGCACAAATCTGCCAAAAAGATGTTCAGGAGAGAAGCCTAGGTAAATTAACCTTTGGGCAACTTTAGATGAGAGAAACATGAACACAGAAACACCGGGGCCTAAGGACACTTTAAAACTCCCATTAATATCTCCTAGAATCCACGTAGAAATAACACATGGCACAGTTATGAGAGTGTCCATTTCTGACAAATATATGCACCTGAGGTTCGGATTTTGATGCCTTTTTTCCAAACGATCAGTGCCGAGAACTGAAAGTTAATATAACTAAAGGTATCGGGTTCTTTCCCACAGGATTCAAACACAATTGTATTTTTACTCTTAAAATACTGACTCTAAAGTTACATTTATAAAGAAACACTAATTCCTACGTAGGAAGGCTTTGGGCCTTACTGTAGTAGCAAAGACATAGCTCCAAAACCTTTACAGCTAGAAAATAGTTAAAAACAGCATTAAGTATAACCCATAATAATTATGCAGTTTCAAAAGAGATCTTTGAAGTGGGACAATCCCTTTGAAATCTGAGAAGCATGAAAGAAAGAGAGACCTCCTACCGAAAGATGATAAATTTAGGCAAATCTTTTGAAGGCTGGAAGGTTAAATGATAGTTGGATATCACTGTCCAAGCAAAAGCTGAGGTATCAGGCAAACAGAAATCCAAAGCTCTAATATTGCACAAAGGAAAAAAATTAAAATAGAAGGGCTGTCTAGTGAGCTTACCCTACGCACACCACTATGAAGGAGGATACTAAGAGGGTGGGCTGCTCCTGGAGAAGACACTCAACCTTCACACTCTGACTGCAGCCTGTGTACCACAGCAGCCAACCTTTAGCCACTTGAGCTTAAGCCTGAGTCTGTCTGGATACAGTTTTCTAGGATTCCTGAAACGACTCACAATTGGACAAGAAGTGTATTTAAACAGGCTCTTTATTTTCTCCCAACTATGTTACCTCAACAGTATCACCATCAGATGGTTTCAAGTCCATTTCCTTATTAAAAAAAGACCAACTACATCATTTTTTCCACTGCAGAAAGAGGGAATGAAACACAAGAAGCAGACTGGCCCGGACACAGTCAACATCATAAAACTAGACTCAGAAAAGGCTTTATTCTCACCTCTTGGAATTTTACTGGGGTCCTTAGTGCCACAGAGCAATTCCTCAGAGAATACTGTGTAATGCAGTTACCAATAACATAGTTCAGAAGTTACAGTCTTTCCCTTCACTTCATCAGCTTGGTATAAGAAATAATATCCGTTTAAAATGAGCAAGAATAGAGAAGGGAAGATTTTTACAGTATTGTTTCTCTAACAAAACTGTTTCTTTCAGAAGAGCTTTAAGGCAGTGCACTTGTGTTTTAAAGGTCTGTTTCTGTAGATGGGATAGCTCACATCAAGCTTTTAGTTTGAATCAAGTGAACTGTGCAAGTCTGATACCACCTTAAGAAATCTTCAGCTGATCACATTTTAATTTGCACCAAATGTGTCTGTGTCTACCTCCATAAAACCCATCCTGGTCAGAGATTTCTTATAGCAAAAAAAAAAAAAAAAAGTCCTTTTAACTAGCTCTGCAGCCAAGGTTCTTCCATTTTCAGTGCTTTAAAAAGGAAGTGTGGCCTGTAAGGAAACACAACAGGAACTGACTGCGCATCTGTGTGAGTTCTCAAAGTGGCTTTTCTGTGGAAACGTTTCCAATAATGCACTTCAGCAAATTTTCATTTTGCAATTTAGAGAGCTCGTCACTGTGGTCTCAGCAGATGTGCAATAGCACCAACTACTCACACCATACGAAACCTTTTTAGAGGAGAAAGATACTTCATCAGGCTACACTGAGAGAACTAGAAATTATGCTGGAAGTATAAAAACCACTACCTGTCCCACAGAAAGGATAGGTCTTAAAAGAAAAGGTCTGAAGCATGTCAGACACCCTTGGATCTTCAAGATGGCATATCTAAGAGCATAAAACATCTCTTGTGAGTTATGAAACACCATGAGCTCTCTACTTTCGGTATTTTACACTCCCTAGCCTCCCATTATCTAATTTATATTGTGTAATGTCCTATTTATAGATTTCAGGCTCTTTGGTGGTTATTTTATTGTCATCAGTAGCAATTGTTTGTTGCTTGTACCACTTCCTTACCTCAGATTTATACTGCCCTTGCACTCAGAAGAAAACAAACAAATAAAAACCCCACCAACAAACAAAACAACCCAATGGCACAACACATACACTGTCACAGTGTGGTGAAGGATTTTGCAAAACAGTTATCACAAGCGCTTTGCAAGATCATGGGTCCAAGCAGCAGCAGCAACAGTATTTGAGCACAACGTGCTCAAATTACAGCATGAAAGGATTTATTCTAGAATGAATCGCTGTCAGCAGTTTAATGAAAAGTAGGATCTTCACCTCTGCAAATGTTTATAAGAAAAAAGAGAGGAAAAAGGAGGGACAAAAAAAAAAAAGTCCTTTACCGAGTCATGGTGGCAGCAAGAAAAGTTAATCCTCTTCATTCTACCTTCCTTCTATGTCCTGAGAGGTTACTGTCATCCCTTCCCTCCTACACAGCTTTATTCCAAGGAGCCTCATGGATAAGAATCCCTTATTACTTACAGTCATTTCTTAAAGATGAGCCTCAAGCTACACAAAAACTGAAAATAAACGTGAGTAAAGCCCAAGTATCACTGCCTGCCCACTGTGTCCCACAGCAGTTGGCAACGCTAGTTAAGGAAAACAACAGAAAATGCTGTGCAGGCACCCAGTGATACTGTGAGTGGAGATGCTGCTTTGTTAAAGTGATTGTCACACGGGATGCAGGAGAAGGGACATCACCAGAGGGAGGTTTCACTCAGCTACATACAGGAACATATAGCCCTCTATCTGCACGTTCCAAGGATGCTGTGAGGGACCACACCTTTTCCAAAGAGTAACCTTTCAGATGATACCAGATGTTGTTTGGAAATGCTTTGCTTATATGCACAACTATTAGAGCAAGGCCACAGACACCGAGAGGGAAGCATGGAGAAAAGAACAGTACTTGGACAGTTAGCAGTGGGGTGGACATTTGCACTTCACACCCGGACAGGCCAAAGGCTTGGTTAACCCTGAGGTTACCACAACGGAACGCTCCCTGGAATGTCTGCAGCACAGTTTTGCACAACCGTGGGGTAGCATACACCTTTTCACACCACACGCTGCCAACGTTGCAGAAGGCAGGTAGGATCCACAAGTTCTACTTATCATATCCTTGCTTTCAAGTGCCCTATAAATGGGAAATCTACAGATAATGCTTCAGGAACAGACTCAAGCAGGACAAAGTCCCACTGGAAGTAGGTACCTTCCTCTCTACTGCATTCAAGATACAAATGAACCCTCCTGAAGCAGCCAACTCGGCATTTGGTGAACTACTTTATCTCCCCTTTCTCTTCACTATGGGACTATATACATTATGAACAACACCTCCATCCCTTCCATTTCTGAGTCTGCCTTGACCAAATACACAGGGAAACTTCACAAAGTAACCAGCTTTTGAATTCACGACTTTATTATTAACATAAAATAAAAATAAAAGGTTCTTACCATGTCAGAGCAGCCTAGTTCACATCCAACACATAAACATTTGAACTAACTTAATTCCCTGCTTGCAACAGGTAGAGTTTGCACCCTCACAAGTGACTCTTCACTAAGCCACTCCCTTCCCTTCCTGCTGCTCCTGGGGCTCACCTGACGGCAGCTAGCAGCTCCTTGATTCAATTTACTAATTCAGCAGAAAAGGAAGAAGCAGAGGCAGGGGAAAGAGAGGCATAGCGTGTTGTTGCATTAACTCAGCTGTGTTACCTAACTATCTGATGAGTGACAAGTCACATAACCTAGCTGGAAGGAGCCAGATCAGGAAACTGTTTCTGTAATTAAGTGTTGAACAATTAGGCTTGTATTTAGTGGGTCATTACTGACTGAAGCTCTCTTTTTCTTTGTTGCTGACTCCCACAATATGACAGATTATCCAAGGATATCTCTGTCCAGTGCAAAACAGCAAAAAGCTCTTCGGATATGCGTTCACTTGGAAAGTTTCCCAGGAAGAACAAACGACAGCGGCAGGATCCCTTTCTGTTTCAAGTGGAACAAATCTATCCAAAATAGCTGCTTGTAACTGGAACAAGAAACGATGAGACACTTATGAGAAACCGGAGTGGAGGACTGGCCAAAGGGAGATGGACTCTTTCCCCAAGTAGACAGCAGAAATGGGCAGCTTGGCCAGTTTTCCACTGCCTTCCCCACCTCTCTGTACGCCCTTAATAGCAAAGACATCCCAAGATGGTAATGATGCTCCAGACCTCTTTGGCCTCATCCACTGCATTTAAATATAGTATAGCTGGGAAAAGGATGATTAACTAGCATGGTCAGGTTGGCTTGTGGGAAGAAGAAGAAAAAAACTGTATTAAATCACTGTTTTCAAGACAGGTCTGAGTCTTGGGAGAATCTTTTAAAAGTGACTGAAAAAGTGACTTGAGGCCCCCAATTTCCTTTGGCAATTTTTACAAGATATAAATTTCTTTAGTGTTCCATAGCTTGCCTGTATAACAAGTGGTTCAGCAAGTTGTCCATTTGCCTACATTCATCATATTTTCAGCCACAATGAAAGGGAGGTGGTAGAAGCCAGATATGAAGAGCACAAACACACCTGTGCAGTCAGGCTCTTCTAGAATCATCCCAGTCTGCCAGGCCATAGTTCCACAGTCAGTAGTGGCCAGCTGCCTTAATACAACAGCATACATTCAGGTAAACATGAGTCTCTCTGAAGACTGATGATCTTTTCTGACAACAGTTAATTATATAAAGGACAGGGTGTTGTGCTGCTCAGCCTCCAACTTCTCTACTTTTGACAGAGTTTGATCTTACAGTTATCTTTCTACTTAGCATCACTCTGCTGTGCTTCACACTGGATCTTCCAGCCTTCTAACAGTGACCCAGGGGATCCATGAGACCCACACATTTGGCTGCCAGGGTCTCCCCCAGGCTCCCCCCCTTTTGTCAACTGGGTCTTCAGATTAAGTTCTATCCTCCAGTGTGGAGATGATGCTGTTATCATTGTGTACAGAACTTCAACAAGCATTTATGCTGACATGCTTGTAACAGATTGGTAGATTGCTTCCATAATGCTCAGGAGAAGGAACAACAGCACTTTTTATTTTATTTTTTTTTTAGCACTTGTAGTTTACTTAACACTGGGGGCCTAGCCCTAGTCTTGGGCTTTTATGATAATAGCACCAGCTGTCACACTGTAGACTGAGGGTGTTAGACCAAGTGCTAAATCTTGGTTCAGTATATTGCAAGACAGAGAGATTTTATTAGATTAAGTCAGTAAGTGACAGATCCGTTTCTTGAAAGTCACATGCACAAAGGAATTGCGCAAAAAATCTGCAGCCTCCAAACGAGGAGTGGCCTGTTTGCAGAGATGAAACAACTTCAGAGGTTTCCAGAGTTCTGGTACTGGAGGATGACAGACCTATTACAGCTCACACAAAATCATACCGGTTACATCTTCCTCAAATTCTTTATGGCAGGAAAATGGCAACCCCTCAGGTTAGCCAACAGCCACGGGGATCTCCATGTATCATTCCGTATATCATTCTTTATTTGTTAAAGCTGTCAAAGATTCATGTAATACCTAAGATGACTCATTAATTGTTTTCCAAAACCAAAAGGTTTTCCTCTTGTTTGTTCCAACAACAAAAGGTTTTCTTCCAACAAAAAGTTTCCAACAACACTAGTTGTCTGAGATAAAAGAACCTGTGAACAATCTTCACCTAAGTGAGCTGATACAAAAAGCAATGTAGTTACTAGTAAAAGGAGCAAATTGTCATGATAAGACACTTATCTCATTTAGAACATGAGATTACATCAACCACCATACTATTTGCACCTAAAAACCATGCAACGTAATGCAGCTCAATTCAGCACACTCATAAATCTAAATGTGGCTAATCAGATTAGCCTGTCCACACAAAATGAAATGATCTGTGACTAACACTAACACAGATGAAGCTGAGGAAAATCATTTGCAGTGCAATATGAGCATGCGTTTGGGCTGCGTTCAGTTCTAGCAGTCTTAGAAAGTGAGGACAAGAAGGAAAACAGGACCCTTTCTTATGCTCAGCAAAGCTGAAAGCTCAGCAAGCTTTACACACACAGTAAGAAATTATTTTGTCAAAAGATAAATCGCTCAATATTTGCAAATATTGTTTTGCACCCTGAAGGACAGTTATTTGGTGTGATATATTCCTATGATCTCCAGGGAACTACACAGAAACAAAGGTGCAGATAAAGACAGACAGAACAATAATGAAGTCACATATCCTGGGGTACTGATAATGTGCTTTCAGGTCACAAAGTAACTACATCTAATGGCACTTTACTTAGAGATATTCAGTTCAGAAGCAGAAAATCAGAGATGTCTGTGCAAAGGCAAAAAAAGCTGTAACGGTTTATAGGATCTGAGGGTACGTCCCAATATACAACCATGTCCTCATTCAAGACTTCAGGTAAAGGCCAGCAGATGCATTTCCCAGAGGCAGATAGTTCAAGCAGAGGAACAGACATCAATGGTTATAAAGGCCTAATGCTGCACAAACACACAGCAGCAGCAATGGGGGACATCGCCATAGATGAATCGGTATCCTTAGCTAGTCATGCTCTTTGGTGCTGGGGATATTACTGACTACCCTGGACTCTGTGATTAAATAATTATGACAAGCCACACCCAGAGGGTGGTGGTAAATATCTCTTCTTCAGACTGGCAACCTGTCACAAGGGGGGTCCCCCAGGGATCGATATTGGGCCCAACACTGTTTAGTATCTTCATAAGTGATCTGGATGATGGGATCAAGTGTACCCTGATGAAGTGTGCTGATGATACCAAACTGAGTGGGGAAGTGGATACCCTGGAAGGGAGAAACCCACCCTGCAGGAACACCTGGACAGGCTGGAAGCGTGGGCTAACAAGAATCTTATGAAGTTCAACAAGGACAAGTGTAAGGTCTTGCACCCGGTAAAACATAATTTGGGAGTGCAGCACATGCTGGGATCGACCTGGCTGGGGAACAGCTCTGTGGAAATGGACTGGGGGGTTCTGGTGGGCAACAAGCTCAACATGAGTGAACAGTGTGCTGCAGCGACAATGAAAGCCAACAGGATGCTGGGTTGGATCAACAAGGGCATCACCAGCAGAGATAAAGAAGTCATTATCCCACTCTATTTCGTGCTTGTCAGGCCACACCTGGAATATTGTGTTCAGTTTTGGTCCCCACCATATAAAAACGATGTGAATAGGCTGGAGAGAGTCCAGAGGAGGGCCACAGAGATGATCAAAGTACTGGGAAGCCTGCTGTATGAGAAAAGGCTGAGAGAATTGGGTTTGTTCATCCTTAAGAAAAGAAGGCTTAGGGGGGACCTTATCACCATGTTCCAGTATTTAAAGGGTGGCTACGAAGAAGGTGGAGACTCCCTTTTTACAAGGAGTCTCCACATGGAAAAGACAAGGGGTAATGGGTACAAATTACTCCTGGGGAGATTCTGATTGGACACAAGTGAAGAATTTTTCACAATGAGAACAATCAGCCACTGGAATAATCTTCCCAGAAGAGTGGTGGATTCCCCAACATAGGATGCTTTTAAGATTCATCTGAACAGGATGCTGGGCCATCTTGTCTAGATGGTGCTTTTGTCAAGAAAGTTTGGACCAGATGATCCTTGAGGTCCTTTCCAACCTGGTATTCTATTCTATGATTCTTTTCTATTCTATGATTTTTCTACTCGTAGGGATTAAACAAGGAAAAAGGTTCCCAGTCTCCTCATAACACACAGAAAGTATAATTTGATGCCACATACATTAGTCACATAAGGTAGCCTTAGGAAGTAACCATAGATCCCATGACAAATCCTTGCTGTGCCAGAGACAAGGCCTGGTTCAGCAGGCTTTTCATAGTCTGAGCTGTAGACAACAAATGGATTTTGCCAAAGCGACTGGGGAGATTAGTGACCTCACACCTCTTCAAGCTGCACATTCATAAGTGTAGATGCAAAGAGAGACGACTAAGATGGATTGAGTTTCGCACCAACATCAAAATTGGTCCAAGCAGAAACTAGCAACCAGGACAGATGACTGCAGATATGCAAGACCTCTTCTTTCTAAGGCCGGGAACAGGAAGAAATGTCCTAGAGGGTCTGAACTGGGTAAGACATTTTCCAGTACTCCTCTGAGTAAAACACAGTGAAACGGACCGGCTCTCTAGAGAACCTGAGCATGGAGAGTGAGTACCAGCCAATGGTATATGTTTATAAGCAACAGCCTGATTCAGCCGAAGAATTCGGTTTGGATATTTTTGTTGTTTAAACAAGGAAGAGAGAAGCTACTGGCAGTCTGCCATTGTAATGTGATATGTTGGCACGAAAACAGTTTGTGTTATATCATAACCATATGGCGGTGGAAAAGGTTTTTTTTTTCTATTAAGTTCCAGTAATAGTCCATTCCCATTTTTGACGTAGCCTTTCTGCTTAAGAACAAGATGTTTGCTTCTCAGTTCTATCATAAGAGTTGTTAGTACATTACTTCTGTACCCAATAATGGCAAACATGAAAAACATTACAGAGGTACAATTAACTCTTCTATTGAGAAGAGGTAAATGAGCACACTGGTGGAATGTAGCTTCTTTGAAGAGTTAACCCTGGTTTCCTGTAGGAAGGCATTCCTTTTTTTTTTTTTTTCTTTCTTTTTCCAATGGATGAGAATACTGTCCAAATCAGCTGTGATCAAGTGAGTTCTGACATTCTTTGGGAACAGTGAGAACAGGAAGATGTGTGGGAAGTTGCTACTTGCATTTCTCTCTTCACCAGCTCATCTCCATTGCAGAAATGGCAACAATAAATAGATTCCCTCGGATATCTTCCTATCGCTAGTAGAAATGCAAAGCAAGCCATTGCTATAGGAAACAGTTTTTCACATACTCTTAGGACAGGCTCCTACTCTGGTCCAGCTGATTTTCTCCCTCCACATGTCTAGGAATCAGCAGATACCAAAACAAGTGAAATCAAATCTTTGAGATTCGGAAGGCTGCAGGCTTTGAGTCTCCTGTTGGGATAAGTCTGTTATCCGTATGAGGCTACAAATGACTTTTTGGCATATGCATGCTCCCCAGGACCCAGTACCAAGCATGTGTTACTATGCTGCTCATGTTTCCAACTTTTGCAGGCACACAAAAATGAATAAAAGTACACAGAATTTCTTTTCCATTAATGGCAACCCAAACACCACCACAATCACCCCCTTTTTTGCCAAGGAAGCTGAAATACAAGATAAGACACAGAGGTACTTATCTAACAAAGCTTTCTCCAGCACAGCAAATAAATTCCCATTAAGGGTTCCTGAAGTTGATCTGTGCAGGATCCTAGTTCAGAACACGATACCCCTGCAGCTTGCTCTTGCCCAGACAACTCAGCTTGTCCTCCCAGGAGTGCATAAAACAATGGATGGGGAGACGGATTCTACATCTTCACTGAAGTGATTTGGCTCACTATGGCTATGCTCAAGTGCAATAATAAATTAAATAATGCCCCGGAACACTTCCAGACACTCAGATGGGAATATCTATGCAGTTAGGCAGGTAGGATGGTTCTTGGCATGCTTCTGACCCACGCAAAACAGTATTTGCCCCTACAGCCCCACGGTGTTTGTTAGAGTGACGATGCTCCAGGAGCTGTCCCCAGCCGCCGGGACTTGCACATGTGGATGCCCAGATAGTTTCCACACATAAACACATGCTGTTCTGTGCCAGCAAACCTCAAGGCCCTGATACATTCTTAATTTCTAACAGGTTTAATTTAGTAGGACATTCCCATTTATTTCAGCTATGGACTGTTGTCAAGAACTAGTTGCACTCTGTGAGTGAAAGGAACAGAGGCTGGCCTACACTTGAATCTGCCCCAAGTCCTTTATGATACTGTTATGACCTGAATGATACAAAAACCAGAGAGCAACAGAAGTATTGAACTCTGGAATGAAAACCCATAGGGAGGAGTTTGCAGGAAAATGACAGAAAATTCAACTGCTGTGTCTTGTGTGATGGCAGCACTGAAGTTTCTGCACTCACTCCCTGAGCAGAAACATTACCAGGGCAGGTACAAACATGAAACTATTTCAACAAATGGTCCATAACTTGCCTATATGTTAGAATTCAATTTTCTCTACTTTCATATACCTTTATTGCACTTCTTGGAATATAACAGCCTAAGAGGTTTCTCTTTATGGCATAGGGCATATGAATGGTATAAAAGAGTATTTACAACAAAATATCCTCAAGAATTTCTTACATTACTGTCAGCTCATGTGAGATGCTTAGACTAACCCTGTCTTTAGGGATTTTCCTTTTAAAAAATGTCCATGTCCCTCGACAAAGCCCTTTACACTTTAGCCAGAGAAACCACATTTTGCTCATATGATGTATTTCTGACTGACAGCATAGTTTGCAGCCTTTAAAATTATTCGTAAGTAGTAGTCAAAACATAGCATGCTTGCAGCCCCTTGGAATCTTAATTCCAAGTCTGTCTAACTTCTTGTCAAAACTTAGAGAGTAAGTAGCAATCAGAAAGATCTACTGTGAGAAGGGGTGAGTTTTGCAGGATCCAATGAGACAAAAGAAAAGGGTTTTATCTTCTGATTTTCCAGAGCAGAATTGCAAAACAAACAATGCAGCCTCAAAGCAGCAAATCTGAATTGGTCATGGTATAGCTCAATGGAGAATAAATACACTCTGAAAAGAAAAGGAGAGAGGAAAGAAAGATTTGGCTGCAATTTACGTTTGTTAATATGGAAATTATTAAAATAAGTAAAGGACATTAATAGAATTCACCCAGATTTACAGGTTGAATTTGATTCTGTCGTTCCATCTTATGTATAATCCAACAGAGCTCAAACTGCCTAAAAGCACCATTATTACAGTAATACAGAAGTCTGCTGTGCCTAGTCATGAATCTTACCTCTGCCAGTGAGGGGTACACCAACAACAAACGGGCCAAGAACATAGACTTCCTCCACCTTAGCTGCTAATCATACCTTCAGGAGAGTATCCCTTGAGTAAAGCTTTTATTCTGCAGGCAGTATTACCAGTTCTTTCCAAACCTTTGCTTACAAGTCAGCTATAAATGACATTGAGAGTTTGCAACTGTGATGAAATTTGCTTAAACTTTGCTGCCTCTCGGGGTGTAATGGTCTGTGGGAGCACTCCAGAACAGCCAGGACAATATAGCAGCTTACGACTCCCACTAGAGACCTCTGGAGAGGTGAAGTGAAGTCTCTGGGGAGGTCCCAGATGTAAAGTGAAATCCAAACCTGCCTCATTCCAGAGATACCGAACCAAGACCCGATCCCTTTAAATGTTCATGTGCGCACACGAGAGGCCTGGAGACAGCGAAGCTGCAAGTCAGCACGCCTGTCTTGACAAGAGACTAGACAGATTTGTTCAAAACCAACTTGTACTATGCCTAAGAGCAACGAAATCTCTCCTCATGTTCATTACATTCTCTCTCCTCTTTATGTGAAAATGATCGTTCTGACCTGCAGGAAAATGTTTAATTATTACTCGGTTTCATGGTCACAACATTAGGTTTTTTTCAAAGATGTCTTACAAATTGAGAACAAAAAAAAAAAAAAAAAAAAGCAAAAGCCCTGTTACCTAAGAGCCTATTGAAATTCTTTAAGTCTCTGGGCATGCATTATGTATTCACCAAGTTTGCTGCTGGTGATGTAAGTTAGAAATACTCCTGCTGGTTTTGATTACAGCTGCAGAGTCACAGATTTGAACAGCAGTAGACAATCATTCTTCTGAGCCTGCACATAAATATAAAACGTTTCCTTTTTCCTTATCACATAAACCTTCCACTATGATTACTTCAAAATGAATTCCTGTTTTCTTCAGATTTTCTCCAGTTATCGTTTTACAATTAACAAAATGTATTCCATCCAACAAAGCTCTGTTATTTGCATATTCAAAGGTCACCATGCAGGTTAAAGTTATTTAACTATGAAAGAGATGATAATTTCACAATCTTTTTACATGCAGATAAAATACAAAATTACCTCTGGGTTTTTAATTTGCACATTTACAGACACATGATAAAGAGTTTTACGATAATGGTATAAGCAGCATAACGAACTTTCAATTAAGCTGTGACAGCTCTTCCCTCTGGTCTTTGCATTGTCGTTTTATTATTTAAAACACTGTCATCTCTTTAAGGGAGCAACAAATTTATTTACTATACCCGTACTTTGGAACCAAAATGGAAGCTTCTCCCAAGAGTGCTACCGCAGGGTATCTGCTTGGCGTGCAAGTGCTCCTTGCCAAGCAGGGTGGGAAAGAGATGGAATCAGATAGAATTAGATCAGCAGACCATCAGGTTTTATGGGTGTCACTGGCACGGAACAGCCCAGATCATCAGTTAGAGCAGTGATAAATGGCAATGAAAAGTCCTACATATTGCTATAGAACCCGTCGGGTTTTTAAAATTTATTTCATCTTGCCTTTGTACAAACACAATAGAAATCCTTCTGGATGTGAAACCTAAATTATTCCTGGAAAAAGCAATGCTCGCTGAATTTCCTATGGCACTGCAACAAAGTGAATTCTGCCCCCCATCTAAGAAGCCCTTGGCATACCTTACAGAAAAATTAAATTCCTCAGCGTGACACTTCAGCCATCTCAGCTAAACCAATGCAGCTGAGCTAATTATGAGGCCAAGCCATTCCAAAGTAGCCCTTTTCTAAGTTAACAGCACAGCCACAAAACAATCCAACCTGTTAGAACGAACGAGCAGAGGGCAAACATTTCTTAATATTTTGAACGACTCCGAAGTTGGTTGCTGTAGCTACTTTCTATTTGTGTTGAAAGTCAACCATGTCAAAGTCATATTTTGTTTTTTGTCCCCAACTATCTGCACTTTTAAACCAGGGAGTAATTGATTGCAACAAAGCAATTTCTGTGTTTTAGATGTCTAATCAAAACCTGCTACTGCAACTTGAGAGCACTAGAAAATATAAAAATTATGTGACTTTAATGAAAAATAAGATCCTACAAACCTCCAGAAATTGACATTGCTTATTGAAAATCACAGGTAATTTTACGTCTCAGCTGACTGCAATAGAATGCAGCCATTTCTGGCCATATCTGATGTAACAATATTGCACACCAAGGGTAAATCTTTCACAAATGGAACAATTTTGAAGGGTTTAATCAGTAGGTTGCACAAAACAACATTCAATTTACTTCTCTCTCAAGCACTCTGAACAAGAAAAAAAAAGGTCAGAGACATATGTAGGCATAGGAACCCTTCTATGAAAGTCACAGTAACATATGACTACAACGGGTCTAGAATAGCTGTTAAGCTGTTCTACTGTCAGAGATTTTACCCTCCTTGACGAAGAGAGTAACTTGACTTGACTTGAGGAAGTCATCTTCATATGCCATGAATCCCATCTGGCCTGGAACTTGGACTGTTCAACAGGTTTTGCAGTAGAAGCAACCTCCCTTTACCCCCTGAGACAACTTAAAAGATCTCTGCATCTTCTAGATTAATCTCATTTTATTTTTGTTTCAGTTGTAGTTTTATAGGGGAGGACAGGAGAAAGCAAATCCAAGCCACAATGAAAACTGTTCTAAGAGTACAGATTGCACTTATATGCCGTTACCCCCATAATTGTACCCTCCAAAAGAAAGAAGATTCAAATTAATAATATTAGAACACAATATCTTAGAACTAGAATGCAATTTTTCAAGACTTCTACCGCAGGAAATACAACCACATTCCTTCATGTCTGGACATGAGAACCCCAATGACAATATCACAAGAGCAAAACCAAATGCCATGCATTTAAAAGACTATTTACAAAGACATGAAGAATTCAGAAGTCTGGTACACCTAAGACTGCATAAGAACAAGTGACTTAAGACTGACTAAAGTGTAAGTCTTGAGATGAACTGAAACTTTTTAGAAGTTGATAAAAATGAGAAACCTGGCCAAGTGCATTGCTCTTCCTGATTTCATCTGGAAGTGGTTGTGTGGAAGCACTACAAAAGACTTCCATTTTTATTTTGTATCAAATAAGGCTAAAAATTGTGTTTTGGAGTATTGGTGGTCTTGGGGCAAGACAAAATTGCCATTGTAGTCCAAAAAAAGAGGCTTGCGTATATTTTACAGATCAGAATCTTACTTGGACTGACCCTTTATAGAGATTGATACAACACTGAAGCTGAAACTAACAATGTTAAAATGTCTGAATTAAAAAAAAAAAAACAAAAAACAAAAAACAAAAAAACTTCTTATCTTTCTATTATTATAACACAGTCTAACTAAATTCTTGTACACGCAATGTACAGGAACAATGGAACTACCAAGCTGCTTTCAGCAATTCATCCCGAAATCCTCACTGCAGAAAGCACCTTGAAGCCAAACTCCAGTCATTGATGTAGTGGAAGAAAAGAGTAGTGAAGAGCGGTTTGCTATCAGCGTACATTTTGAAGCATGAGATTTCACATAGCTTAAGGAGTTGGAATTGTTATTGGTCATAAAATTATTCAGCCCTTTTAAACTATCCAGATAGAGTATTAATCTTGGTAACCTTCTCTGACAATGGATTAAACAGATTTACCAGACTCTGAATAAAAGTAGTGTTTCCTTTTATTGGATCCACATTTTTTCTTTTTAATATCATCAAGTTCACATATTATAAGAAAGAACAAAGGAGGATTTTGTTTTCACTATACATTTGTGATCTTGATGTAGATTTTTTTAAAAAAAATTCAACAAATTCTTTGTCCTATTTCCTTGCAATCCTACCCAACTGTATGCCTCTTCAGATAATAAATAAAATGGTAATAATATTTTTTTTAAATTGCAGGAGGTGCAGAAGTTGACACTTAGTCTCCTTCAAGGATACCTTCTATATTGGTACCCTCGTCTCCATTCTGAGATATGAAAGGCTCTTTGAATTACGCTATAACAGGAGCTATATGCCTGACTGGTAGAATAAAAAAGACCCACTCTTCACCAAACTGTTCACCAGCCTACGCTGAGGAGTAACCAAGGCTACTGGATGAAACTGGAAGAAAAGCTTTTAATAGTTGATTTGACAAAGATGTTGCTGAAGTTTCAGGCCAACTCTCCAGAAATTCATGCCAAATTCAGAAACATTTTGGCTTTAGAAAAAAAGAACACACAAGAAAACAAGACTTATGTGATCATACTATGCAAATGTTTATATCCTGTTCATTGCTGCCACCGTTTTGCCCCTCAATAACTTGGACAGCCAATAGCACATATTAATTAAACCGAGCACAGCAGCAGCAATTGAACAGAAAAATTTCCCAAGTTTCATGAAAACAAACAGCAAGCTAAAGGAGGGAAATCCTATTAGCACACACATTGAGGGGAAATCTCTGATCTAAACTTCACTGGTAGGTACCAACAGCTCCACGTTCGCAATGCTTCTGCTGCAGCTCACAGCATGTTTGACACCCAAGCACCAAAACCTGGAGCAATGAGTCCTATGAGTTCTGCCACTTTCAGGATGGAAATCAACACACAGAAGAAGAAAGCCAGCTCTTTCAACAGTTCTACCACCCAATGGCTAAGCTCCATCTGGGGGAGGATGGAGAGAGTCCCTGCTCCTCACTATCTGAAGTAGCCAGGTAGCCTGCACATCTAGTGGACGATGAAGGGAAGGCATTTTAGTCATTGTTCTAAATTAAGTCAGAAGGAAAATTCTTATCCCATCCCCTGTTTGGGATCACCCAAAGAGAAGTGACTCAGAGGTGTCTTATTGCCACACAATCTCCATGGAGTCCCAGCTCATGTGTTACACTTTGCTCAGGTCTCTGCTTTAAGCCACCGCATCACCCCACAGCTCGTCCAGATCAGGTATCTGAACACCAAACCACAGCACATTTTCCAGCAAAGAAAATTGACATTTTATTATTTTAATGCATAGAAGTACTTTTCTCTCTGTATCTTATAAGTAGCTCTGAATTTCACCTATTCTCACATTTATTTTAATCCTCTGCCTTCAGGTCATTTGATGAATCTTAAGGAGATTTCGGAACAACTTTACAAACTTATTTTTTCACTTTTAATAAAGCCACTCTTCTTTTTTATCACACCTTCGCTTGAACATTTTTATGAATACAATAAAAAGACAAAAGAATGCTGTATTTAAATGTTCTGCTTGTGTTACAGAACTATACTCTCACCTTCCTTAAGCTGACTGACTGCATATCAGTGCCACAATGCTGGGTGCAGGAGGGCGTAAGGCATTAGAACAGGCTCAGTTAGACCCTGAGGTGTGAGGGCATGACTGTACACAGAGACTCACCCCTTGGAAAGGAACCAAAAGGCAAAAAGTGCTGCCAGTTGCACTCAAAGGCAAGTTTCCCAGAAAAAAAAAAAAAAACAAAAACATAATCCAGAGTTGAAGAGAAGGTAAAAAGATCTTGTCAAAGGCAGAGTTCCTTCATTCTAACAGGGAGATTATGGCTGCAACTTCATCCCATCTCTTCTGCCTTAGAACAGGGAGAGGTTTTCCATGTGCCCAGGACTGAAGTGATGGGAATATGGAGCCACTAAAAGGCTCCATAGATTAGCTATGGAAGAAGGAAGAGAGTACAAGGTAGAGCATTTTAATTACAACTTTTACCAGCATTATTCCTTAGAGAGAGGGAAGAGTCTGTCTTTTCTGGAGTGTGGCTGGAAAAGTAAGTGGAAGGCATTGTGAGTCAGATCAGACCAAGATACTGCCAAGCCTTTTGGTAAACTTTCTGAAGCCATGATGTTGCAAATTACGTTATTCTTGGGCCTCAGTTTCCCAGCTATAAAAAGCCCATTTATTTCATAGAAGCTGAAAGCTGGCTGATATTTAGTGTGGGCTCTTATAAATAAGCATCTAGGAGTGAGAGTTTCCAGGCAAGACAACAGTCTATGAAAAGCAGATATTATAATTTCTCAGTGCTGAGAATGTGTTATTTCTCAAGAATCATACCACTGGAGCTTAAAACTTTCCCAAGTTTTAATTCCAGCTGAGTATGAAAGTTTGACATTTCGAAGATTCCTGTGGACACAAAACATTCTTAAAAGTAACTTTTTAATGTGGAAAAACATTCATTCTTAATTTATTTTTTTTTTTAATGTGGGGGCAAAAGAGGATGTGTTTGTCCATCTCCAGGGGTTCCTATGCTGCACTGTGCTAGGAGCAAGTCAGCATGTTTGGACATAAGGAACTTCTTAGCTCCTTTCCCATGCTGTGGTAAGAATAGCCTAGAAGTCCTCAGGGGCTCTCAGAGCATTCAGTAGAACGAAGACAAGATCATGATCCCTGATTGTGAGGCTCCTTGGAGCAAGGATATCAGACCACCTAAAGGTTTCTAGTAGCACGAGCAAGCCAATTGGTACACACCATTTTGTCCAGAAATCTGGCATTTTGGTCCAAGTTTCCTGAAAACCAAACTTTCCATGAAACATTAATCTGTGACTAAATTTATAATGTCTGGTGAAATATATTTAACTGAGAAAGGGTTTGCTATCAATTCCCACTCATCTCTCTGTGGAGAAGGACCATAAAAATGTCTGTGATGACATTACAGCTCAGGTGAAAAGAGTGGGGACACAGTGGGAGACTGAAGTAACAGTCTTTACTTTGGGGGTTAGGAGAAGCCCCATGCTGTCCAGGTAGAAATATTTCTAGGTGTCCATTACATAAATCCCTCTGATTTGTTTCTCCTGCATCTCATGTTATATTTGCAAAAGAAGACAGACTGGCCAAAGGAGCCAAATGCCATCTAGGACAATCAAGAGTGTTACCACAAGGCTTTGAAAGTTGTGTCACAAAAGTTGCCAAAAACTTAACTACCTATCCAGCTCCATAATTACTAAAATGTGGTGCTCAAGCAAACACCCTCAAGTGAATGGAACAAATAAACAGAATTTAGAATTGAAAGGAGTCGGTTTACTAATTATGCACAAAACATTGACATTCCAAAAACAAAACACGCAGAATTAAGTATCAGATTTCCTGAAGGCTTCATTGCCTAAGCACAGTTACAGGCTCTAAGATGTGTACTGAGTTTCAGACTTTGGCAGTATTTTCCAAGGCTCTTGGGAGGTACACTTACCATGTCCTAACCCACACCCTGTTGATTATTAATCAACCTTAACAGAAAAGGCTGATTTTGAAACTGCATCAAGTCATCTTCTAATTGTAAAATCATTATGTCTAACATTAATCCATTAGTATCCTTAGCACATTAAACAAGAACAGTAGAAGCTCTTCTAATTTTTATATTCTTTTCCTTCTTCTTTTCAAACTGCCGGCACAAATTTCAGAAGATCCAAACTCTTAGAAGGTGTAAATCAAGAGTGATTTAAACACAAAAGCAATTTGGTAGTGTTGCATTGCTTGATACCTGCATTCACATCACCAACTGACAGAATCTTCCTCTCAACTTCTAGACAATTAGTCTGTTATGTTATTAAAAAAAAATGTAATTTTTATTGCATATAAACCAACCTTCATGTACAATCCCTGAAAAAAACTTAATTATCCATACAGCTTTCAGGGATAACACAAATCAGAAAGCCCTACCTCTTTTTTGAATTCTTGTTTATTTTCCACCAAGCCATAGGTCACACTTGGATATATACACTTGAATTCTCTTTTAAGCAAAAGCATCTCTTTAAGGCATGCTGCATGACCGAGCTGTCAGAAAAGCATAATGATGACTAGCAATCACTGTGTGCTATCATTTTTCTCGTAAAAATAAGTAGGAGCAAAGGTTGTTTCTCATATTTGAAGCTGATAATATCTAATGAACATCTTCAGCAACAGGCACTGATAACCACAATCTTTGCTAGAGAATAAAATTCTACATCAAGAGAGCCCAGGGAAAGCACATAATTTTCTTTCTTCATGAACCAGTATGTGCTAGATAAAAATAATAAAAATTAAAAAAAAAAAAAAAAAAAAGACATTTTAAAACTTTGCTTTCAGATGCTGCACTTTGCCTTAACAAGTGAGCCTTCTGAAGGGAAATTTCTGGAGTGAATATGGCTGAAAATAGCCCACTGAAATGATTACTTCGAGCCTGCTTGTCACTTCGGGGTTCAGGTCCCATCAGTACCTGCTATAGTCACTCTGGAATGGCCTCATCATTAAAGATTAAACTCTCACCATGGCGGCATATTGTCTCCTAGGTTCAGTTTGGTTATTCCTTTGCAGCTGATATGCCTTTTCTTAGGCTGGATTAATTATCCTACATGGAGCAATGGTGCTTGGTAATGGTATTCAAGAATGATCTCTATGTCCTGGGTTTTAGCCCTGGGCTAAACTCCTTTCCAACGGGGGCCCTGGCGCACAGCAGGACCGCAGCAGGAATCCTTCTAGAAACTGGCTCTGTGGTTCTCTTGGATGATCCTTTGGTTTCCAGACCTACTTCATTTTCCCCATTCAGAATGATATCCAAATTGATCCTCTGATAGGAGATATATACCTAGGATTCATGGATTATCTCTGATAGGTGACACCTAGGATTCATGGACATCTATTCCTTCAGTTCTCTTGATGGCAATCACATACCTTGCTGTACTGGTTTTAGTTGGGATAGTTTTCTTTGTAGCAGCCCGTATGGTGTTATGTTTTGGATTTGTGACCAAAACAGCGTTGATAATACACAGAAGTTTTAGCTATTGCTGAACAGTGCTTACACAGTATCAAGGCTTTTTCTGTTTCTCACATTGCCCCGCCAGCGAGAAGGCTGGGGATGCACAAGAAGTTCGGAGCGCACACAGCTGGGACAGCTGCCATCAACTGACCAAGGGGATATCCCACACCAAACGATGTTATGTTCCTCAATAAAAGCTGGGAAAAGAAGAATAAAGATTCAGAGTTATTACGTTTGGCTTCCCAAGTAACCATTTCGTGTGATGGAGCTCTGCCTTCCTGGAAACAGCTGCCTGCTAATGGGACGTTGTGAATTAATTCCTTGCTTTGCTTTGCTTGTGCTTGCACTTTTTGCTTTACTTATTAAACTGTCCTTATCTCGACCCACAGGTTTTCTCACTTGTATCCTGATTCTCCCATCCCACTGGGGGAGAGTGAGTGAGTGGCTGTATGGGGCTTAGCTGCCTAGTGTGGTTAACCCACAACACTTGCTATAGTGCCCCAGGCTGTTCAAAAGCACTTCCCTCAGTGATCTTCTTTGATAGCATCCTACTACTCCTGTCTTACTGACATTTCCAGAACACTCTAGAGCCTGGTCAGAGGAAATTCTGAGTTCATTTCATTATTTAGGAAACGGACATTGTTTGGGGCTTTTTTTAGTTTTAATTTGGTTTGGGTTTTTTTATATCATTGGTATAAAGGCCATAAATAAAAGACTTCCTTGGTGAAGAAACATTTCCCAAATGTACTAGCGGTGCCTTCTCACTACCTAAGTAGGGGAATTAATTTCGTGAACTTTTATTCTACCACACCAGTTGCCTGAGATTGGCATTGCTGCACATTCTGCACTCAATACTTTATCATGGAAGAACAAGCTCAAAGGAGAGGGAAAGGAAGGGCGTGGGATTTTTTCCCGTTAAAACAGATCTTGTAAAAAGAGATATAAAAATCTGTAGTGACTTGTTTTGCAGAATGTAGATGAGACTTGTCTGTCTAGTACTGTTAAATCAGCAACAGGTTCAGATCTGCTATACTGAAAGAGAACAGGAATGTATACAGTGTCAGGGCTGAGTGCCCTTCTACACAAAATTAAGGCAATACATTCCTCGTCAGGAAAGACTGCACATCACACACTAAGGCTAGGACTACCCATTTCTAAACTGAAATGGCTTTGCTCCCCACCAAGAAATTGTTCCTTTTCCCCTTGTGTAAATGAAAACTATAAAGAAAACCTTAAAAATCAAAATCCAGACTAAACTTTATTGGCTCTACATCCTGAACTGTTGCAATATTGTTATAAAAACAATAACTGGCTCTAGTAATACAAAATACAAAGAAACTTCAATCCACTAGAAACTATCAGAATTTGTCTTAAAATATTAATTCAGGCATGTTTCAACTGGATACTACAATGACCACCTCCCATAGCTTAACAAAGCCTTAGAACAACCAAAAGAAAAAAAGAAGATCTTCAAATAAAACATTGAAAAAGGGAAACAGAAGTAAAATAACTATTAATCCTGGTTAGAATGGACTGTTACATGTTTTCAGTTAGGGACAGGTAGTAAACAACCATTGAGTAAAGTTACACAACCTGTACAGAACCATACTGCTCTGCCTCTTGCTAGCAGGATGATGTGTACCACAGCTTACTTTGTGTAAAATCATCATCAAATAAAAGAACATGGCAACTACACCCTGCAAAAAATCAGGATAGCAGTAACCCACACTGCTCCTTTGATACCCTACAGATGTGTCATCCTGTTCCTCTCAGGAGAGCGGCTTCCTTCATCTAAACAATTCCATGTTTGATCTACATGGATGCCACTTACCTGGGATTCTGCAAAGCATTTGACACCATCCCACATGACACCCTTGACTCTAAATTGGAGAGACGTGGATTTGATGGATGGACCACTCGGTGGATAAGGAATTGCCTGGATGGTCGCACTCAGAGTTGCGGTCAACGGCTCAATGTCCTAGTGGGGAGCAGTGAGGGGTGCTGTTCCTCAGGGGTGGGTGTTGGGACTGGTGCTATTTAACATCTTTTTGGTGACAGGGACAGTGGGACTGAGTGGGACTGACACCGAGCTATGTGGTGGGGTCACACGCCGAGGGCAGGGATGGGCCATCCAGAGGGACCTGGACAGGCTGGAGAGGGGGGACCTGCAAACCTCATGGAGTGCAACAAGGCCAAGGGCAAGGTCCTGCCCATGGGTCGGGGCAATCCCCAGCACAAACCCAGGCTGGGTGAGCAGTGGATGGGGGGCAGCCCCAAGGAGAAGGACTTGGGGGTGTTGGTGGATGGAAAACTGACTGTGAGCCAGCAGTGTGTGCTCACAGCCCAGAAAGGCAACGGTGTGCTGGGCTGCACCCAGAGCAGGGTGGGCAGCAGGGCGAGGGGGGGGGATTCTCCCCCTCTACTCTGCTCCTGTGAGACCCCCCCTGCAGTGCTGGGTCCAGCTCTGGGGCACCAACAGCAGAAGGACACGGACCTGCTCGAGCGGGGACAGAGGAGGCCACAAAGATGCTCAGGGGCTGGAGCCCCCCTGTGAGGACAGGCTGAGAGAGTTGGGGGGTTCAGCTGGAGAAGAGAAGGCTGCGGGGAGACCTTAGAGCGGCCTCCCAGGGCTGAAAGGGGCTGCAGGAAAAGGGTGTAGGGATAGGATGAGGGGTAACAGGTTTAAACTGAAAGAGGGGAGATTTAGGTCAGACATGATTAAGAAATTCTTCCCTGTGAGAGTTGTGAGACACTGGCACAGGCTGCCCAGAGAAGCTGTGGCTGCCCCCTCCCTGGCAGGGCTCAAGGCCAGGTTGGACGGGGCTTTGGGCAACCTGGGCTAGTGGAAGGTGTCCCTGCCCATGGCAGGGGGGTTGGAACTAGATGAACTTTAAGGTCCCTTCCAACCCAAACCAGTCTGTGATTCTGTGATCTCTCTTTTCTTACTCCTGGGCCATTTTGATTTGAGAGCTGCGAATCAGACTCCAAGCTCACTCTCAGGGTTAGGAGTCTCTCTATTACCAAAAGGGCTGGTTGCCCTTCTGGGTTATCAGTCAGCTTGTATATCCTCTTACATACCTTCATCTGTCCTAGAATAATAATTTTAATATTTACTTGGTGGTGGAAAATCACGTGCAGTACATCTGTAAGCATTAATGCACCAGGCACTTGGCTCCTGCCTTGTTCTCAGCACTGGCAGGGACAAATGCTGTAGGGATTCCTGCACAGCTTCTCATGAGAACAACCTGGTCAGCTAGGAGGAAAATAACCAAAACGGGGACATGCACTGAGGATGTTTTCCTGGACAGTGGGGAATTCATAGTCCAACAAAAGTCAAATGTTTCTGGAGAAAATTAACTCCTTCCCTTTTATTACACCTGCAGGCATTCATCACTGAATTTATTTTTTCCTACTGGAGAAGAAGTTCTGTGGCATCTTGACCATGAAATAGTGAGGAGAGACTTAGAAGAGGCTGAAACCTCATTGTGAGTAAGATCTGGGAGTCACTATGTTTTGGCAGGAGGATTTTATGTTGGCAAAATTATAGACTTTTCTGTAGGACAGGACTTCTGTCTTGGTAATATCAGATGAGATGACTCCAGTCTCATCCGGAGACAGATCTCATGGTGTTCCGTGGCTTAGAAAACTACAGCAATTTAAAGCAGAGTAATACTCCCATATTGCTTATAGCAGATGTGTCTATGTTGACACACAGTGTTTGTTTCCTTAACATTTTGATTATATTTTGCCAATATTTTATTTTGAAAGTAAAAATATTACTTAAATGAATCCCACAGTTTTCATTGCTTGTTGCTCTAAAAAGAGACTCATCAGATGGTTTGTGTTAAAGGATTTTCATAGCCCTTTCTTGGCCTAAAATGAAAATTCACTTCAAGAAATCAGAGTAGAGAGATATTCCTGCTGGAGCTCCAACTGATGAGGTTTCTAGGTTTAAGGCATTTGAGAGAAGCTCAGGTTCAGTAACCAGCACAGTGTGATTAAGAGTGGACACAGCTGCTACCACAAGAATAAAAGCACATCTAGCAATGATTGAGGGCAGTTTATGTTTGGATTCAATAAGTTATTAATATGACTCATCCGTATGTTCCCAAATATCACACCCAGCAAGCGAAAATTGAAACATATGTCTGTGAGATATAAAAGGGAGCTTTTAAGAGATGCCTTGGCAGAATGGGTGGGAGGGAGAGGTAAGAGGAAGAGGAAAAGAATGGGGCTTTTCTTGCTGTTTGCTTCATCAGGTAAAACAAATTCACTAAAATTTTCTGGTGAAGAAAAATAGGCAACCCCACCTTTTTTTTTTTTTTTTTTTTTTTTTCCTAGCCTACCTTCTAGCCCCAAACAAAGAATGAGACAAGAATAGAAAGACAGTTTGTGTGGAGACACCACAGCACTGAACCACAGCAAAAAATAAGCACCCCCTGAGGCACTTTGAGGTGTTTCTGATCCCTCCAATTTCCCACTAGTTCAGCCTTCGCCTAACCCCAGTGCTTCGGGCCCATGCAAGGGCAGAGGAGTGTGCATGGGAATAAAAAGGGGGAGGCTTTCTGAGTCTGCCCCTGAGCTTAGACCAATCCAGTTTGTTAACCATTTCACACAGGAAGAATTCACCAAGCTCGTGAGAAATTATAGAGAGAAATGAAGTTCCTTGCTGTCTTTCTCCAGCTATTTTCGGGGAGAGCACCACTAGATGGCACTGGGAACTGTAACCACCCTGTAGAGAGCGCTTTGACTGGAGCTGCTTACCTGGAAGGGCAGTGGGGTGCCCCGGGGGCTGCTGCTTACCTCTCCATCCTGGCTTGAGAAGGCAAGCAGGGGAAAGAGCACAAACACATTACTCCTCCCACAGTCTCATAAAAGTAGTAGTTCTTCATGTCGGAATAAAACTGAATGATCAGTGTTTTACTGCTCTTTAAACCACCCTCAAAATTGTGTCAGCTATCCGGCATAATGGCTCCACATGTTATTAAAATAAAGATAAAATAATCAGGGACTAATGTTACCATTCACATTATCAACATCATTTTCAGTTCTTCCAGATTCTGGGCGTGGGGAGGAACACTGAATTAGTAACATATTCTTTATTCTAGCCTCACTAACAGGGCTGACAAAAATCACAGAGCAATTATATTTTGCATAAGGTTACAGTTCCTAGAGGACAAAAAAAGCCTTCTGTGAAATTGCATGAAAATACTTTTCATCAAGGGACTCCCATGATTATATGTACACACGTCTAATTAATATAATTGAGAAATCATCATCATATATACCAAGTTTGTGATCCTAGTTGTCAGTATACAGTATTTTTACATCCAATCATGTAATATTTGTGATACCATACACCACGTGTCTAAAATAAAATCCTGCCAACACACCCAAAAGAATGCATTCATCATCCTAAATCCAAAATATAAAACATATGCTACTTGTAGAGCATTCACATATGTTAGATATCTTCCCCTCCCCTTCTCTCTGTGGGAGAAACTGGCACAACTGCTGTCTCTAAGCAGAAGAACGTGCAGTCCTGCAGCCAGTTCCACGTCGATGAAGACCCATTAATTTCAGTTGGATTCATTCCCCCGCAGCATCAGGGCATCTCTCTGAGAGGGGTTGCTTTAGTGCCACTCAGTACCTTGAGTTAGGCTGGGACTCAGAAGGCCCTCTCTCAGCCTAACCTCTCAAGGCACTCTGCCTTAAACGTACTTAGAGCTCTGAGCAGAACCTAGAAGCAAAGCAACCAAGCAGTGGGTTTGTCAGAGATAAGCAGAAACATCCAAGCTCAACAGAAGAAAAAATATTTGATCCTTGTGGCTCTATTTCCCCATTAAAGACTCAGTCTCTGTGTGAAAAAAAAAATACTTATTTACATGTTAAAATGAGCCTAGGTACCTCTGCCACCTCCACGTTTGGTGTCTGTTCAACATTCAGATGGCTTCCTAGGTGCTAGTGGGCCAACGACCTCCAGCACCTAACACACATTTCTATTCCTTATTATATTCCTTATTCTTCTGGAGAAATCTTTTTACTATGAATTTATGATCTACTAATCATCTTCTCTCATTGGCCCAAAGCCAACAAGACAATTGCCCCTCTTGGTACCCATGAAGATTACTTTAAGGAAAACTGGTCCTCATGAACAAAAGACACTTGCAAGCTCCCTCCAGCCCAGCTTCAGTTCCATCAATAAACACACCCTGTACTCAATTTCCTTCCTCCAACTGTTTCCTGATGAAAGATGAAGGACACGCAATTCATATGTTGTCACCTTCCCATCTCAAACCAGCTCAGCAGGACAGCTACCGAAAAACTTGAAATGTAGGTCACAAACAGTGAAGGAGATGGTGGATTTTCTGGGGATTAGAGGGAATCTGATGTGGAAGCTGTGTCCTCTGTAAAGACAATTTTCTAAGTAGAAATATTTCTTGGGTGTGAGGCCCAATTATTCTGCTCAGTCTCATCACACACACTGGCAATCCCAGGAGGCAATTTTTTAATCATTCCATGATACTCAGAAGCAAAGTCAGACACCCAAAAGTTAAGCAACCAGATGTATTTTAAGAGACTGTGAAAAGTTCCTTTGGAATTTAATCACAGACTCGGGGTAATGAAAAGAAGTCATTTCCCATATGCTGCTATTCAGGATTCTCTTAAACATCAGCCAAGATGTTACACCCATGTCACAGGTCTGTTTAGTTGCAACAGCAAGCAATTCCTGAGCAGGCATCAGTGTAGGTGGGAAACGTAGATAATGTTTCTGAGAAGACACCAATGCAAGCCTAAATTTCTTGTTCTAAATGTTGCCAGGGATATACGAAGCAATACATGAGAAGCCATTCCACAGAGATGTAAAGGTAAGGTCCAGTCTGGTGGGCTGGTGGACACAGATGCTCAATGAATCACACAGAGAAGTGAAAAACTTGTGGAAACAAAATTTATGTTTTCCTGACTGCTAAAACATTTTGTTTCAACATCTGACTTTTCCCTCCTGCTTTGAGAGGAAAAGACAGAACCATTCACTGACCATTACCAGTATTCCAAGGTTTAGTCATCCCAAAATTGAACTTTTTGGCAAGTTAACTTCTCTACAGAGGAGGCAAAGAATCCACCTCTGCATCTCCACTGCAGCAACCTAACTCTGCCACAGCAGCACTCCGAGTAACTGACCAACTCTGCCCAGAGTAAAAATTTTCTTGTACTATTGAAGCATAACTCTCTCTAATGCTGACTTGAATCATTTTTTGTTTGAAATATTCATCTTCTATTTTTAATTATTAGGTATATTAAAACTCCAATTTTAAAAGGTGCTTTAGTGCCTTTCTGAATGAAATTGATACAGATATAAATCTGCTACTGGTATACAATGTACTAGCTCCTTGTTAGTCCAAAGATCCGTCATAAGACAAAACAAAATCAACAAACACACTCCAGCTGGTAAATCTGTAAATCTGGCCAGTAGAGGTATTTGGGCAGCTCTTCCCTGGGTCCTGGATGACTTCCCACAAATGTCCCAATTAAGCCAGTCCTCATTCAGAATTCCCCAAACTCAGAGAGCAGCAAACCAGAAACCAGATAATGTCTATCCCCAAAGGTGTTTGGCTAGCTTTCTAGATGCTAACTAGAAAATGAGATGTAAGTCCTCCAGCTGTGGATTGCAGCAAAGACAAACCCAAGCCAGTTTAACAGAATGGCCTGACCACACAGTTTCAGCTTTGCAGGACTTTAGAGGAACCCTTTCAGCCTACTGCCTGATTGACGGTTCCTTCAGATTATGAACGTTTTTATATAGGTCCTTTTGAAAAAGTAGACTTTCCTCTGTCTTGTCATTAGCTGCAATCTCATGGAGATTCATAACGTTATGGTAGAAAGATGTACACAACCAAATTTTTTTTTTTTATGCAGACAGCCAATCCACAAGGAATACCAAATAGATGATTGCCTCCTTTCTCAGCTGTTCTGAGATTTATGCTCATCATTTACAAGGATTACAACAACCTGAGAAATAACTTTACCTTTGGAGGTAGTTTCTAGCCCAAAGATACCCAAAACAAAACTGCAAAAGCAAGAGTTTGTTGACTTTTTGCTTTGTCAAATGGTAGCATCTGTTCCCATTCCCATTTACTAGAACGCAGTATATTCACAGAATTTCATTCCGACTTAACTCCAGAGTTTCTCAGCACTAAAGGAAACACAAAGTTCATCCATAATCAGCTTGCTACACACTATGAATTCTTATGAGCAGGAAGAGAGAATTCTTGTACAACAGCTACATTATTGGAAGACTGAGTGTATGAAGAAAGGAATACCTCATCTATGCAGATCAGTCTCAAGACAGACCAATGATTACTGAGCTGCTGAAAATAAACACAACTGATTTCAGCCTCAGAGGTTTCCCCATATGTTACTGGCTTTCTACCCTCTTCCTTCTGTACCTTTAAAAAATTCTTTCCCTGAAAGACATGTGCATGCTAAAAATGAATTCCTCACTTTTAGTCCCAAAAAATCTGAGAGTTTATCAAAACCAGGAAATTTCATCAGAGAAGGACTTCCTCTTTTCAGAAAAGGAATTTTGACATTTTTAACATGTTTATGTTACAGAAGTCAGGCAGCCTCTGGTTTCCTGATACCGGTAAGAACAGCCAGAATGAAATAACTAGGAGACTGAGAGCCCAGTTTCAGCAACCAGACAATCCACTTTCTTCAATTAACCTTAGTACCATCCATGGCTACAAAAGAGAGCAAAAATTTTGTAGCTCTCTTAAGAGATGGAAAACACTGCACAAATATTGATTTCCCTCTTCCTCCCTATGCTTTAGATCATTAAATATTAACACTACCAATATATTAATCATCTAAAATTTCTCATCATCAGCAAATTAAACAACTGCTTCGAGAGTAGAAGATAAGCACCTAAGGCGTTAATTGCTTGAATGAGTAAAACAGATATAGTAGGAATCAGCACAATTGCATGGAAGTATTATTGGGTCCAGAATCACCCCCACAGTCAAGAATGAGCTCTGCTTGCTTTTTGCTCCCTTCCCAGTTGGGTTCCCCAGCCGAGATTTCTGCTCATCGTAGACAGGCAGCAGGGGACGGGGGATGAGGGAGTATATTTGAGGCCAAAACATCTGCCACCAAGGGGAGGAAGAAAGAACTAGATTCCCAATAAATCCTCTGTCTTAAAAGAAGGCCAGGCAGCTAAGGATTAGGGAATGCAACTACATGAAGAACTTTCAGTCGAGATTTAGTTAAACTACATTGACTCCTGTGATGGGTTAGAAACGACTGTTAAACCACATCTTGACAAACCTTTGATTGAATAAGTAGGTTTACATTTTGTTATTAGGGAGAGAGAGCAAAGGGAACTTTAAGCATCTTGGAAGACTGCAGTCAAGATATTACCCTAATGCTATTTTCCCATACTTTAGGTACAGATGTTTTTAATATGTGAGCATTAACATTCTGCCTTTCTAATTACGCAGACCTAGACTCTTACATCATGTTTAAGAGGTCATAAATTTAGTGTAATAAATCTCAGCTAAAACATTTAACACAAAGTGTGTTCAGCGCTACTTAGAAATGACTTTCAAATTCCACATTTGCAGGGCTGATATATTTACACAAGATTTTGAGAAAACCAAATTTTCTTCTATGAAAAAGCCACGTTGTGGGTTTTTCATGCCTAGACAAAATTTTCAAGAAGGTTTGAACATTCTAGGGTGAATGTTCAAAATAATATTGGGAAATAATGTGAGATTAATTAACATCTCTCGTGTTCTGCCATGAAAGTAATTCTGCTGGTATCTGAGTAGTTGGAGAAATGTCAGTTGTAAGCTTTGAGTTGTGGATTACCAGTGATCTCTGCAAGGTAAGGCAAGTAAACATCCACAGTTCCTTATGCCTTTGGCTTTTTTTTGGCCTGTATGTGCAGGCTGACTAAAGCAGAGAAGAGCATCAGCTGCTGCAGTGTTTCCAAGAAAGGAGATGAGCTCAGGGATTCCGTACACCTAATTTATGAGGGCAAATTACTTAGCAGAAAACTGAAATGGGACATTGGCTTGAAGTGTGCTGGAGAAAGTCTGGTGTATGAAAAGGCTTGTTGGTCATACCTTGGCTGCCAACACATCTCCAAGCTGATAAAGTGGGAGGGAAAACAACTTTTCAAAGATGCTTCATTATTGTAAATCACCTTTTTTTTTTTTATGAGGCTTAAGAGACTCCTGAACAATCTTTAAGGCTGACTGACTCTCCATATCTTTGCTTGGTTTGTTCTGAATGAGGAATAAAATGAATTAGAGTCTTCAAGTGATTAATTACTCAAGTCCATATGATATTTTTTTTTTGTTACTCCCTCATAGCAATACCCCATATTGCATTTGTACAGACATATTGTATCCTTATATTTGACCTGTGACTGGAATTATTTTCTCATGAAAATAACACCTTGACAATCCCTAAGATATCAGCAGTACATCTTCTGAACCTACCACTAGATTGATGGATGAAAGAGTATTATTTAGTGATTCATTCTTCTGCATTTACAGGAGAGTTGATAGATGCTTCTGCAGCAGTATTGGAAATTTATATTGACACTGACTGAGTAGCAAACACAAAGACAGCAAACAAGCCAATCTCTGAATGAATTAAATCCATGAGCTTGCAGAAACAAGTACAGGCTTTGTGGCATAAGCTGAAATCAAATTGTGGATGGTTGGTGTGCTGGATACTTACTGCATCTTGTCCATCAGCTGTCCTTATGGCATGTCTGGAATCTGCTCCGAGAAGATCTAGGCTAGGTGTTCTCTTCCAAGCACTGGAGGAACATTCCTGCATCAGCAAGGATAGATAGATGGAGGGAATTATTTACTAATTTTCTTCAATTCTAATTGGTCACACATATATAGGAGAAGCTAAAGGAAACAGCTAGCCACTCGCTGGAGCTTGCAGGAGCACTACAGGTTGGTGATAAAATGTTTGGCTAAGGAGAACACCTCTCCCAGTCACCTGCCTCTTTTCCATCTGGACAAGAGTATCTCAAGCCAGGACTGAAGGCAAGAACAAAACAGTGCTGAGGACCAAACAGTATGTATATGGTAAAATTATTTTAAGCAAGTTCTACTGTGATTCTGTGGTCTAGGAGTCCTGTCAGCACTATCTTATCCCTGTTTCCTCTCTGCAGAATGAAGTCTGCAGCTTCCTTCCACACCCTCTTTGTTTTCAGTGTCCTGAGTTTGACTTTATAATTACTTCATGAGACTAAACTTATTCCACAGCAATAAGATATAGTTTTCTGTAGAGTTTCCCAAAGGAACACTCGAGGGTGTGTTTGCCTACAGTTATATAAATAGCCTGACCTATTTCAAATACCATTTTTCAGTTCTTCCAGGCACAAGTGCTCATACCTTCACTTGGGGAGTTTCATCACAAGATCCTCTCTGGCTCTCAGGATTTGTTTTTTTAAAAGGCCAACAACAGCTTCCATAATAAGGCCTTTATCTTCCATGCTGGCAATGGCAAAACCCAAGGAAATGTCAATGGTTTGGGATACAATAGGCTGTTCTGGTGAAGTTAACCTATTATTCTGTCTTCTAAAAGAGACTGATCTGTAGGCAATCTTCTGAGATTAAGTGAAAATGGATTTGGAAACAATCATTTTTATGCTGGAGCCTGCTTAGGCACACAGGAACTCGGATACATAAGGTTTTACACACCTACCAACAAAATCAGAGCTGTAAATGTAGGTTCTACCACTTAAGAACATCACTTGTGTTTGTGACATTCCTCAGAAGATTTCTGACTCTTAATTAAAAAGTGAAATAGGAATGTCCTTTCCTGATACGTATCTTCCTTGCTGCTAAATAAAGTTAAACTTAAAGTCTGCCCAAAGTAATTCATTCTCAAGATTTTATTATAAAACCACTGGCAATAATTCTTTACTACTTTTCCAAATACCAATAACAATACTCAGTTCACTGTTCCCTGCACAACAGTAATAAACTGCTTGGAAAATGGATATTCTTTAAGAGTATTTGAATGATGGCTGCATCTATTTCATAGCACACATGTAAATGTCTTTGGACACCTCAGAATCCTCTTGCCCAGTAAAGTTCACTTCAATAGCACCAACAGTAAAAACCAGAAGCCTTGATTAGGGTTAGATCTCAGTCTTGTGTCTTCTTTTAGGTGCCTGAACTAAATAATTATTCCAAGGATCCAATTATTGCACCGGCTTTTCAAGTGTAATTATTTTTTCCCATAGAGGAATGTTGACATTGTTTAAAGGAACACATAACCCATAAATCTCTTGATTCTTATGTGCTTTTAAACAAAATTCTTTCCAAGTAAAAACTAATCCAAAATAAGCACTGAATATGCTCAAAAAGAAGAGAAGGAAGCAAGAAAATATTCTAACTTTGTGAAGGATGCAGCATCATATTTTGGGCTAGATCTGCAAGGGATGTTCAACTGGAAGCAGTAAAGTCACTAAGTTAACACTAAACAAGTCACCACCTGTCAGCAGAGCTGCTGTAACTGGCCTGATACATCCTAGTCTAGAATAACTGTCCGGGTAAACACTCAGGCTCAGCTTAAACTGTCCTTAAGGCAGCACCATGTTCCAACTAGCCTAAGTTACTCTGTAGAGGGTGAATAAATCTAAACGAAGTTTTGTGCTATTTTTACTAGATTGTTTCTGACATCTAAATGAGACTGAGAATGCTCTATTTAGGTTGACAGTACAGTGGACTGAAATATGACCCGCTCCTAACTGCCCTGATACATCATCTAGAGAGCTGACATGCTTCACAGGAGCCAGTGATTTATTCCTGTAAGTAAACAAGGCACATTAGAGCAGGACACAGTAACAATGAGCACTTGAAAACACAAGACCTTTGGATCTAGCCCAGGGGCCAGGAATCATTTTCATTTAGCAATGCTCTCACGTAGGAAAGTTAATACACACCAGTACTAATTACAAGTCTTAACTACTGGGGGAAAAAAATCCATTTATGGAGGGGCATCTCCATCTGTACTGAAGTTTTTCTAAAATATTCCTAGCAATGAGAACAAACAGCACCCTCAGATTGTGACAAAGCAACAAAGCTCCCAACGAGAGGGAAGAACATCGTATCTTTGATTTCTGATTAGAGATGTGCTGTGCAAAACACAAGCCTTTGCAGTAATATTTTCTCATTCCCTGTCTTTTTGAGCCTGTTAAATCTCTTTCTCCTGCTAACACAGTTGTGACCTCTCTGTAGAGATATTCCTTCCCCTGGAAAATAATAATTTTGTTTCCAGGGAGGGAATATAAAGCAATTCTTTGAACAGAAAGTGACAATTTCTTATAGTTACTCAGAACAAATACTTGAGGGTGGGTTTTTTTAAAAAAAAATTAAGAAAAAAATGCTAAAATTCTATAGGATTTTTCTGAAATCACAAAGTCAGGGAGGAAGGAGTGAAATTTGAGGTGAAACTTTCACGCTATGCTCTTTATTTATTAGTGCGTGCATATCCGCTATTTCTCTATATTTGTCCCAAAAGGCATGGCTCTTCACCTAGGGTCCTACGCATGTGCTAAAAAATAATAACATTACATGACAGGTAGAAGAATGGAACCCTAGCTCTGCTGCATGTACAACGCTGCATGCAATACTAATGTATGCAGACAGCTAGGGTTATGCCATCCATGTAGTTTTTAATACACTTTTCCAGATTTTTGCTTTTTGCATTCAAAGCACTGTTCTTTCTACAAACACGTTTCTTCCACAGACGATAGTGAAGCTTCTCCAGCAGCAGGAACAGTTTTGAGGAAGAATACTTATTACCTTGGAAAATAACTTTCTTCCAATTACTTTAGATAATTAAATACAGCTATCAGCCAAGGACATTCTTCAAAACATCAGTGTTTTTATTATTCTAGGCATGCAGTTGCCACTGTATTACACTCTGTTCTGCATCAGCATCGGAACAGAAAGGATTCCTAGAATTTGACATTTAGAGCAGAATCTCACAGTATGATTAAATTGTTGTTCCTTCTCCAATGAGGACAGAAAAAAATAAGAGCTTCTTTTAATCTGGGGGGGGCAGGAGGGAAATTAAAGTTTCACTGACCAAAGTCTGAATACTTCTCCAGCCAGGCGTCCCGTTTAGGGATGTTTGCTCATTGCCTCAGACACAAACGCTGCATTCCCTGCTGTCATGTGCCCGATTCCAAAACCCATTAGAAAGTCACGAGGTAAAAGGCGCGTGAGTGTAACTGCATAAACCACCCAGTGAGCTTGTAGGACACATTCATGTCTCTGCAACCCCGTCTTCCTAACATCACCAGTCTCTTCGGCTCCTGTGCATAAACCTGGCAATAAGAGCATCCTGGCCACCTACAAGTTTTAACAGACAAAGCATTCCAGAGTAGGGGTCAGAGAAATAGCTGCCTACTAGGACTGAGCCAGTTTTCCTTGCATCCACATGGGATACGTAGCTTTGTTCAGCTCTGCCAGACTTTTCAAACACTGTGCGAATACAAGAATGCATTTCCAGTGCATCCCTAAAGCAGCCAATATAACAGGCAAATTAACTCTTCTAGACAGGAATAGGAGTCAAGGCTCCAGCCTCTGTTCAAGAAACGTAATTTCAAACATTTTGGCAGCCAAAGGCTTGATTTTTCCACACTTCTTGCTGCAGCAGAAACAAGGTAACGAAGGTGCACAGCTCTCCTAACACTCTGCAGCATATTTCCCCCAGCAACCTTTGGGTACTCATTTCACTACAATGAGCCATATAGCCTATAAAACCCAAGAAAATAAAGTGTTATCTATGGTGGAAATCAGGGTTTTGCATGGCATAACACTGTTTCCTTTCTTCTTATGTCTAAATGTCCTCAAAAACGCACCGTCTTATCTTTTCTCAAAGTGATCATGAATATTTTGCTCTGTCCGAGTATATCTCTTACTAGTTAAGCTTGCATTTCAAGATCAGGAAGTTCTCTATCAAATGAATTTTTGTAACTAAAGAGTACATGAAAAATTCTGTAAACCAATCTTGGTGTTCAAGCAGCGGGTGTTCCTGCTTTTCAGATACATTATACTTTATAAGCTTAAAGATATTGTTCTCTTCGCATTTTACATCATGTTTAACTACTGAAACCCCAGGGCAGAGCTCTCAGCAGCCATAATGAAAAAAAAAAATACAAAACCCCAGAAAAAAAAAAAATAAAAAAAACAAACCACCCAAAACAAAACCACTACCAACAACAAAAACAAAACAAAAAAACCCCCAAAAAAACCCAACAAAATAAAACCCAGAAAAGCTAGTCCATTCAGGTTTTATCATTCTCTTTGTGATTTATCCTATAAATTCTTCTAAAACTTTTCCAACTCTAAAGCAAAATAATCAAATATCTAAAGTGAGACCTTCTATAGCTAAATTCTCAGTTTATTGTTATCAACGTGATAGCACCCACCACGTCAATATTTTGTTTGTTTGCAAAATACCAGAGCTGTTTACATTTCTGCTGTACGTGACACAAAGAATCTTCAGAAATGTGCCTGATTTTCCTCTGCATTTCTGACAAGCAGGGGACAGAAATGGAGAAGTCCTGTGTTTACAGACCCATTAGCATTAGAAGCTGAAAGTTTGGTGATTAATAAACAGCTCTAATAAAGTCCTCCCCACTCAAGATCTAGCTGCATTAAAAAAGACTACTTGTTTGACTCTCTGAATTACTGCTCCTAGAACAAGGCCACCTGGGGATAATGAACAGCTGATTTAATTTTTAATCAGCATTTAAAAGCCTTTTAAGTGGAGCTCATTTTCATTAGTTTAAATAAAGAACACCTCAAAAAGTGAAAGGTCATTAAACCTCTGGAAGTACATTCATGCCAAGACTTCAGCTAAGCACAGGTCCTTTTAACAGGGTGTCGAGGGATTTATTAAATATAATGTGAACAATCGCTCATTCCTGTAGTCAAACAGAGCCTCATAAAGGGATCTATTGTCTCATCAATGCCTTACACAGGAAATTGCTCTAAAAGCTGTATTTTGAACCCGCCCGTGCAGTCTGAAAGCAGATTTGTAAAGACCCCACTGCACAAGGTATTCAGAGATCAGTTTTAGTCAGATCTGGGAAGACCGTGCACCTCACGGGATTAGGTGTGATGAGTAGCATGGCTGCAAGAAGGAATGGTTTGTGCCTCAGTACTTTGATATGGGACTTGACCATTTTCCAACCTGCAGTCAGGTTTGGCACTTGTGAGAGAGTTGTACACATTCGGTTGGGCATCCCTTTTTACCCTGCCTGTTTAACCCAGACTTTGTGGCTGGCTTTCCAAAGTACACCTATTTTCCTTGCCTACAGAACAGACTAACTTGCGTGCCCTTCAAGTTTTTAATAAAACATTGTCGAGCAAAAATAAATATGGACATGATCAAGGATTGGAAAGCTCCTTCAGTAAACAGGGGGCTACCCTGAAAAGCATGAGGCTCAATCCCATCATTGCGTTCTCAGTTTTGTTCCATTCTCAGAGCAGTCTGGGGTTTTATTATTCTTTTTATGAGCCTGTAAACATATAATAGAACATTACTTATAACTTCAAGCTGGGAGCTTCAGCTCCTGGGATGCTCATTTTTCTCAAGCAATCAGCAAAATGAATGAGATTCAAGACACATTTAGAATTATTCAGGATATTTAATATCGCAACCAGAAAAAGCTACCAGATTCATGCTAGCTGCATAATGTTGCTTCTTTTGAGGGAATTCATACTGGACATACAAGGATACAGACTATAAGAAGTCATGCTATGCCATCTCTTACCAGCCATAAGGTCTAGGTGAGGAATACCAAAGAATAGCCACAGCCACTGGAATTTTTTTTTTTTTTTTAAATTAAAGAGCGGTGGAGTGGAGTGTTGGGTTCTACAGAGACTTTCCAAAGTCCTCAAAACTTTGTAGCAAGACAGAATCAAGAGGAATATTCCTAGTCTCCTCGCTAACTGGAAGAAAAATTAGTTTCAAACTCAAAAGCTTTCACTTCAGAAAAGATCTAAAATAGCACCTCCACCTCCTGAAGATGTTGGGTTGGGATTCATCTGAATGGACTGCATTTTGTTGTCTCTCGTAATCGCTCAGCTCAAGTGTTGGTTCTTATCATGACAATTCTTTCTTCTGGTGGGTAATACAGACTAGAAATCCAACAAGGAGATGGTCAGCGTCCTGGAGTAAACTCCCTTCAGAGTAAGCTCAGGACACTTGGTATCCCTCAGTGTTATGCTGCACTCATCCGTTACACACACACAGCTCTTACTGAGTTCCACAGTCTTATGATCTGTATCAAATATTTGACCTCTCCGTTCATAAATTCTATCCAAATCAGTTAGAATTTCAGGTCTGAGGCAGTGCTTTGCACAAGGCATGTATGTGTGCAATAGATTCAAGAATCTGACTCAATTTCTACATGACATGAATGAAACAAACTCTGCTCAAGTTTTCTTGTTGGAAACATTAACTTTACTTTCCCACCCCAGCCTGTTAGATGGCTTAACTGTCTCTTTATGTAGAAGACAGGTATCATGAAAATTAATTTGCCCTAATCACTGAGGATTTGAGGTTGTGTATCTGCAGTATGAAATCACACATTATTACTCACATGTTTCCTTTAAAGCAGCTTTATAGTGTTCCTTTCTTAAGAACAGATAGGCCTAGTGAGCCTGGCCTATGTTTTAAGTCCAGCTATACGTGCATATGTGCGTGCCTCAAGCACACTTGTAGACTGATGCTTTGATAGGTGTTAGAAAAGCTACTAATTCTCCTGAAAGGATCAAGCCACCTTCAATTATTATTAGTGATACAAAATAATTTTTTATAATGCAGAAATAGTAAAAACTCCATACTGACATTTTTATGTAGCAGTGTCTTTCCAATCCTATCAGCATCCAGGCTGAAACGTGGAGAATAGGGAAGAAGGAAGAGTTTCACTGCTTAAAACTGTCACATCTCTCTCAAATACTAACAGTGTTGTTCTAAAAGTGATTCTAATACTCTGATTCCTTATATATTTGTTGGCTTTTATGTATTTTTGGAAGAATGTACCATATATTTCCATCCAACAAATCACAATAAAATGATTAAGTATATCATACCTAGCAATTAACACAGGACTTTGATCTTTTCCAGGACATACTCAGGAACTGCCATGGCAGAAAGATAACACATAGTCAACTGCTTCCAAAGGGGAACCCTCCCAGAATTAAAGAACTTCTGTTTTAAATTGACACAAGGACTAGGTTTCCAAGGGCATGTGATCATTCATTTATAAAGGTCATGGCTTGCTTATCAGGTGACATTAATGGAATCACTGACCTGTATCAAAAGTTGTGGAAAGAACAAACTTACGTTCTTTGAAACAAATAGATCGGTGCCATGCCTTGGCCACAGAGGCTACAGCTTATTTTCACCTGTGAAGTGTCCAGACACAGCACGGTGACACAGTCTGTGGCGATAGTCCCAGGAATCTCTGACTACAAATGGTGTTTCAATTGCTGCAACTCTGAATGAAAAAAAAAAAAAAAAAATCTGATAATATGAATAACAAAAATTGTACATTCCTGAATAGTAACACCACACATAAGCTTTTTCTAGCTCTGAAAAGATGATCACTTGGAACTCGGGAATGACCCAGACTTCTACTACCAGCCACTGCTTTTGTAGAGAAGCTGAGACGATGTTTCTCCAGAGAACAAACCTGGGAAAATCCTCTGGTTAAGCCTGATGGGTCCTCTTGCATTAGTACTAAGAAAAAGTCTTTAAGGTATTTATAAAGAGTGATAAATACAAGGTCCACTCAGGAAAAGCAGCAAACGTTTTGCCTAAATAAAGGGGATACTCTGCGGATGGCAGGTTAAGAAGCACAGATCCTCTTTTTAAGACGTGCTGTCCTTCCAACTGGTACCCTGTGCTGTGGCTGCTAGAAAATCTTGCAAATCCAGCCTTGTGCTTTCACCTCAGGTTTTCATGAAGTGCACAAAACACTCCACTCATCGCTAGAAGAAAACACAATCTGTAAGATCTGCAAACACTTTCATGCAAAAACTGCCCATGTGCTAACAACTAGACCCTACTTAGGCTAGTTATATGAATAATAGCTTTTGTATCAGCGTGGAACAAATGCAATGATTTTTACAGGAGAGATTGCTTGTTTTATTGGTTAGATTAATTTTAAACTCATTGTAACTAGCATAACAGAGAAATCTCCTGTTAAAATATGCCAACTTGGAGTTTATGAAGTGAAAAAAAATCCGTCTAACATTGTTGGCTCTTCATCTAAATCATTCCCTTTTAAATAGCACCTTTGTTTCTGTTTACTCTTGAATGGACAAACTAGTCAACTGGAAAACCAAGTAAATGCTGTCTGAAAGTTTGCAGGCTTCATTTGTTAAAACTGACTGAACTGACTTTTGATATGCTTACAATTTGTGTTTTTACACATTGAGAACAGCTTCAGAAACTGGAACCACGGGGCTCACTCTAATTTATACATTTTGCACAATTCCCAATGTATTCATTGGAGGATACGCAAGCTTTCAAAAGCCACCCTTCAAACTTTTGGATAAAGAGTCCGGTCAAATGCCTGGTTTTTAATTTGTTCTCTGTAAGGAGTCAAATGGAAAATATTATAGGAAATATCAGTTATTTGCACAATAAAATCAATGAGATATACCTGCTTAATACCCTTAAGGTCCATTTGTTTCATAGGCCTTCAAGCAAAACCAAACCTTTACCAGCTCTTGTACTTATAAATTTTTTTCTCTACCTCTTTGGATACAAGATTGAAGTGAGATACAGAAATCTCAGCTAAAAATAATTTCAAATTAGATAATTCCTAACATTCATTTATAAGTATTAGTCAAGTACTTCACAATACCCTCAGTGCTTTTATTCCATCGGTTGACATTATGTTTAATGTATATTATCTGAATTACAGAGTTGTTAAAGATTAACACTGAAAATCTCCATCGGTGAGTTCACAAACCTTTTGAACTAAAACCTAAAGGCAACCCAAATGAATTGCTTCTATTATTCCATCAACAGGAGCCAGGTGCCATTTCATATATTAAATTAAATATTCAGATATTTATTTCAGTTTCCATTCAAGGTCTAATACTTTCTTGTCAGTTGTAAGAACTAAGAAAACCTTCTGCCTCTCTGAAGCATAAATGTTTATATGGAGCTTTACGAAATTCCTTAGCATAAACAGAAATTATCTTAACATAACCATCATAATAAACAAACACGGTCTTCTTCATAGTATGTGAGTTTAAAGGGGGAGATTATTTATTTCTGGGATCTGAAGCAAAATTTCATAACCTTTGATTTTCATCCATTTTACGAAAAGGTAATGGATAGAGTAATTTCCTTTGAGTTTAGCAGTGCAACATTTTCATACAAGGAACTTCCAACATGTCTAAACCAGAAATAAGAGCATGTGTTAATCAATGGGAAGGAGGAAGGAGACAGATGAGAGATAAAAACAAATAAGAGTGGTAATGATGTGAAAATAAATTTTCCGTGGCTTTCTGGCTCTTATGAATACTACTTCAGAAGGCAGCACTGCCTTTTGTAAAGTAGACTTGGAGGCTAGTTCTTAAATGCAACAAGTGTTATACCTGCCAAGCAACATTATCTGATATTTTTATTTGTTATTATCATTATGAAATATCATCCCTGACATGACAATGTGATGTCACATCAGTCTGATGGAATTTTAAGCTCTGTCCCGCTGCGTTTTGGTAGCAGATACAAAAGCAGGTAACAATGAAGTCAGGGATAACCTAGGGATGGGCTAACATTGTTGTTTTCTTTCCTGTGTGGTACATAGCAGCACTAGGGTTTATGTTTCTACACAAATTTCCGTGGCAAAAAAAAAAAAAAAAAAAAAAAAATCCTCAGCACTGAACCAATTTTTCAGTCCTCTTTCCATTTCTAGGAAAGAAGAGTCATCATGGAAATGCAGATAGAGAGTTAATGATTATGGAATTCCTTTGAACAACTTCACTGGAGCAGATAAGTGCTGCAGGAAAACAGGATGTGGAAATTAGATTAGAAACTGGCTAAAATGTAAAAAACATTATTGGAAGTGATACAAAATTGGTTGCTGCAAGGAGTGCTGATGAATGATTAGCTATTGTTTCCAAAAAAATGGCACTGCGATAAAGTTCAAGCACTTTCAAGCTGAGAAATAAATATTAAGGAAAAAAAAAAAAAATAATCAAACCTCCTCTTGTGGCTCCTACAGAAACTTGGTGGCTTTGAACCAAAAATAGACAATGCTACTTTCCTTCTCTGCCATCAAAGCCTGACTGCAAATGCTTCATGGCTGAAGGGATACATGACGTTTTTAAGGGCCCGAGACTCTACGCCTGGCAGTTAGACTGTAAAAAGGGATGAGCTCAAGTTATTCAGAAAATTTTCTAGCTTGCCAGAACTCTCTGTCTCTGATTCACATCTCTACACAGTGCTGTGACACATACCCTCAGTTTGTGCTACAAAACCTGAAGATTGACTCCAGCTGCCTTTAAATAAGGGCACCCCCTGGAAACAGAAGAGAACTGGAAAACATCCCATTAATTATTTCAGAGAATTAATGGTAAGGAGTCAAACCATGGGGAGGTGCAGACCCAGCGTAAAGGGAAATGCTGTGCAATCACAACCTAATCACGACAGAAAGCAATCTACACTCAGCTGGCATAGCATGGGGCGCCTGTGGGTGGCAACAGGAAAAGAGAGGTGCTGATATTTCTCAGTTCTCCTAATGAATTTTCTAGGTGTATTAGAAATTACAGAAAAATTTCAGCAAAATAGACTCATCAAAGTGGTATCAACAGGGCAAACACAGAGTATTTCTCTCTAAACATCCATGATTTGCAAATTTCCAGTAAATCAAATTCAAAGTTCCTACTTTATTTTTTAACTACCCAACTCTGGGTAGTTAAACAGACTCCCCAGAGTTCGAGACATCACAGTTTCCAAAAGTTTTCAAAATTCAAACAGGTCTGTCTCCCAACCACAGAATACTGAGAAAAATAAACAGCTGCCAACTAATCGCATTCGTGGCATCTTCCAATATACGTGTTTCTCGTGTATTTTATTTCCAACACATTGTGCTTTGACCTGTCAAAAATTGAGGTAAAAAACAATCTGCAGGGAAAAACTGAAAAGAACCAGACTCTTAAGGGTTCAGGCTTAAATAGAAGAGTAATACTTTTCCATTGTTTACCTGTTCACATACTCATGCAGCAGTAAACACTCCAAAAGTCAGCTCCTGTTTCCCTGCTCAATCCCAGTCATACATGATACCCAAGTTTATTCTGTTTAAGATATTAAATGAAACTATGAATTAAAAAATATCAAAAGAAAGTTTTCTACAGGAAAAAACAAACAAACAAACAAACAAACACACCTTGTCCTGCTCTAATAACTCTAATAACATTGGTCTGTTCTTTGTGCTTCTAAGGTTGTTTTTTTTTTTAAAATTATGTATTTACACTTGTAAGTAAACAGCAAGCAGTCCATGTAACACACTAACAACTGCTTGAAAGTGTTAATTGGCTTTTTAATTTTCCTTATGATTAATAAACTCTAGAGTACATGTAATCCAGGATATAGGAGCACATATTATCAATGAGCCCAGGAGGAGAGAAGCTGGTCTTTTCCGTTACTGAGAGCCAGGCACAGATGATGAAGCTGTAACTGTGATGGGACTGTCATTGTGGCTCAGCTGAAGGGCCTCTGTGTTCTTGCAGGTTAAGCAGTTATTTTTATCAGAACAGAGTTGTGAAAATGAGTGACATCATTGTTTTTTCTGTATTTTCCTGCAGGGATAACACACCTGTCACTATGAATCCAGACAAGCAGAAACAGTTTCTAACTATATCAGTTCAGTGTGCCTGCATTAGGAATGAGCTACTATGGCAATGACAACTTTTTGTAAGCAGTAGGCAAAGGACAATATAATTTTAAGGGAAATACTCACCCTGTGATCTGAAATCAGTTGCTTTGTTCAGATTAAGCCTGTTTGGGAAGAGCCAGTCCTGTACTAACTACATAATATCAATCCAATACTCAGGGCTAATCTCAAACGGTCACAGTACAGAAAACTCTACTCGGAATTATCTCAGAATATGTTTGCTTATTAAGGGCTCAGCTTATTCTGGGGTCCTTGCTTTGAAAATGACAGGAATTTGACTGTCTTTATTCTATTTTGATATAGACTCTCTGTTCTAAAATGAAAACCTGACCCAAAACCAACCCTTCTAGGAAGGACTACCTTGACTACAGCCTTCTCAGCAAGCATCATCAGCATCTGACCTGCAAAATAGGAAGGCCGGAGCAGTAGGGTCCAAAGTGCAATTTTCATTCTTGGCCTATGTTATTTCCTCTATGAATGAACGTTTATAAGTTTGAAATTACTCAATATAATCTCTAGATCAAGTACATTTACTCACAGCTGTGACACTAATACTATTTATATCTTTTCAGAGCATTTATTTTTAGTGAATAAAAAAAAAGTGATTGAAGCGTTTCAAGACAATAAAAAATGTGTTATTGCTAATGAATTGTGCTAAAAACATACTCCAGTGTTATCACTTGAGCATATCACCTAATATGAGAATATCAAAGACACAGGCAATCCTCCAAGTTTATCTACTGAGTCCTGTCCAAACGAGAAAAAGACTAGACCATTGTGTCATGAATTTTCCATTGTCTCCATTTTTATTCACTACTCTCTTTTCATCTCTAACTACTTGTTCAACTATGTTCATTCAATTACTGAAATCCAGCTGGTTGAAATGTAGCCAGTTGGGCTTTAACATCTTTTGAACTTCTTTTTTAAAGAGGTCTTTAATGACTTTAACTGTTGTTCTTGGAAGTCTCTTTCACTCGCGCTAGGTAATGCAAAGTTATCTTTGGGAAACCTATGTACAAAGTTGACTCAAGTTCAATTGTATGCAAACTTCCAGGAGGAAAATATGCCTTGCTTACACAGTGAGACCACTCAGCATTCATTTGCTACCTTCTAATAGCCTTTTATAGTAAATGCTTTTAAAAACTGTCTTAAACAGAACCAGATGTTTACAGAAATTCTCTCTGATTGCTGTCCAAGTGAAAATATCTTCCTCCCTTTCTCCAAATTCCCTTTATCATTAAATAATGCATTGAAATGGAAATATAGAGAATGCAATGATTGCCAGAATTAAACAAGGGGCAGATGGAAAGAAATCTGAATTAGCTGGGGGGTTATGGCTTTTTTTTTTTTTTTTTTTTTTTGTTATCCAGTCTCTCTTAAACACATTCTATAGTATGTATTTTGATCCTGAAAGTACATGTTTACCCATCACAGTTTCTTTAAGGATCATCTAAACACAGATTGCATTTACTCTTGTTTATACTCTGCAGTGACCAGTTTTCCATTTTTGCTTGTGGGACTGATATGGACAAGCCCAGAAGAGGAGAAGAAATCACTCTTACACATTCCTATGATGCCCATTTCTGTGGAAACCAAAGGCTCCACTCGAGCAAGTCTCCTGATTCCAGAGAAGCAGTGCTGTTGTGGACACGTGCATCGTGCCAGATGATCCTGGGGAAAAAAAATAAGTTCGGGTGTCTACATCATCTAAAATGCATACAGCATTGGAGCACACCATGTTTTTTTTCTCAGAAGAACAGAACACATTTTTTTCATCATCACTGAAATTACTAAAACTATGGTAAATTGCAGAGATGCAGCTCATGATTCACAAACACACATATTATTACAGCCAGCAACTGAATGAAAGGGAAAGTAGCATTGTCTCTTTAGCCATGTAATCAGTGTTCCTCATGCCATTAGAAGTCATTGGAGTTGGCTATAACATCAGCAAAATTCTACAAATATGCACCAATTTGAATTTAAAAAAAAAGAAAAGGAAAGAAACGAAGGGACTTCATTTCCTCGGAATGCACTTCAAACTTCTCCTTTTCTTCTCTCTTCTGAGTGAAATCTTAACTGGATTCAATCTAAACTCCATAAAGAGGGTTAACCCCTGACCGTATGTTGAAAGAATGTGATTTGCTTATGTAAATGTCAATGATCTCTAGTTTTCTAAATTTCAATTAGAAATATTCTGTAGAATATTAATTCTTAATCTTATTTATAAGATATCTTCATTATGGACCTGATTCAGCTCAATAAATTCTGTCACTGTTTGCCTCAAGTGTCCAGTTGTGGCTGCCCTGAAAGTATTTGGAAAGACCATAAGAGGGGAGTGAGTGTGCCATTTCATCCTAAACTGAATGTGACTTCAAAGTCTAACAGTGATGTAGAGTGTTTGAAATGACATCTATTTGCTCCATCACCTATATATATATATACGTGTGTGTAGGTGCACCAAGAACATATACATTCTCTGTTCAGCTGGTTTGATCACGATATTTTAACATGACTACAGACTATAACCCACAGGTCTTTACAAGTCTGTGGCACCCACCTTTTCTTCACTATGTAAACCAGAAGGGTGATAGGAAACCGCTTGGATTACCTAACACCAGTACGCACCCAGTGCTGGGCTGTGACACATGGACTAGGCATTACCCTGCACAGCCCTTGCGTTCATCACAATAGCAACAGTTCGGCCTAGCAGCAATTCTGTAACTCAGCAGTAGCAATGAGAGGCTGATAGAAGCAACTGGGAAAACCAGGGAGAGACTGAAATCCCTATTTATCTGCTTCCCAGTTCCTCTGGGTAGACCCATGACTCATCCTGGCCACTGTTTTCCTTCCTAGTTCCTTTGATCAGCAGTGTCGGGACTCAGTTCAGACCAATGACCTGATGCAGCTTGGATGCAGATAGCAGAACAGAGTGACAAGAGTAGAAATATTGGTGTAGGCTTTTTTTTTTTTTTCTTCCCCAAATCTGTTTCCTTTCTTTTGGCTGGTTCTTGTTTCAGCTTTGACTAATAAGGGACCATATCAGTTCCCCAGTGGAGGGATCGCTGAACTCTGTTAGTGGGCCAGTGCCCTGTATGGTCAAGACCATTGAGTGATCCTGGTACACGCTCAGAGTAAGGATAGATACTTACTTAGTACAGGTACAAATAGAAATGCTGCTGAACCAGTGCTCTTAGCACCTCAGATTCCAGGTTTAAGCAGTACTTTATACCATTATCTCTTCCCTGCCTTGCTCCTGCCAGATAAAATGGAAATTCAACCTTTAACATCACTATATGCAAGACCGGTCTCTCCATTTAACTCTCTACGTACAGCCCCGGTGACCTCAGTGGGGATCTCACAGACAATGGTTGCAATATAGGGCCTGTTACCAATAACCAGTGCTAGCCAACGTGGAGCAATTGCCCTCATTAAGACTGCAGCTCACAAAAGGAAAGTAACATCCTAAACTTCAAGAAGCTAAGGTATCACAATGCAGAAATATCTTTGAACAGAGCCCTGCTGCAGCAATTACCCATCTGACAGGAATGTTACTTCATTAAGCAGGAAATACATCAAGGCTATTATCCTCCGAGTTCTACATCATAATTGAAATAGCTGCAGAGGTATTTCTTTTGCTATCTGATATATCTGCTTTTATATCTGCTGACAGGAACTCGGCTGAAATTAATAGCTGTAAATGTAGAATGTATAAAAGAAGCGTAGCTCCACACAGTGCGCTAATTTCTTCATTACTCTGAGCACCTTAAGGATAAATGACATTGAACGCTCAGATTCTGAAATGTGTTAAACATCCCTGTAACTCTCACAGGCATCACTGATTTCACTAATAACAAGCTACGCTAATTGCCCTGTGCACAACGAGGGCCAGATGTCTCCGTGCTTGAAGGTGACAAACATTCAATGGTACCAAGGCCCCTCACTCACTTTAGTCAGGCTGCTTCTCAAAATCTGGTTTAGACCATGGAATCCACCTTTCCAGGATGCCAGAGAGAAACGTTACGAAGGCTGGATTTAATTTTATTTTTATTAAAGCCATGTCAGAATTAGAAACAACATTTATATATATTTGTATGTACTTGGAAAAGATTAGTAAAGTTTTATCGTGTATAGCCAAAAAAATCACTGCAAATTGCGTAAAAAACCTTCTGCTTCTGCAGACAGATTAAATTATTTCTTCTCTTGATATGTTAGATGCTCACATGATAAATCTCTCTCTTCATTTTCTTCTTTCCTTTTTTTCCCGTCCCTCCCTCCCACTCTGTTTTCTTTTCCTTTTTTCCCCATCCTTCCCTCCCGGTCTCCCTTTCCTCTCACAAATCAGAATTTTCTTGATCTTAAATATTTGTCTTTGCTGTCCTACATCTCTATCATGTACAATTCTTAATTACCTATTGTTTGTTCCAGTCCAAGCTTAACTACTATCTCAAGCTGGTCAAAAAACACTGGGGGAAAAAAAAATATGAAATATTATCCATGTCTAAAAAAACCCCCATTCAGGACTATTGCATGCATATGCCTGTAAACAAGCAACTAAAACGCATGAAACGTATTATCTGAGATATCACACAGTTTACTCTGAAATACTTGGAAGTACGAATGTTTTCTAGGAATATAGCTGACCGTGAGAATGTAAAAACATAGTAACCTCAAAGATTTTCAGCATCAACAAAAGACTTTTTTGTACAGTTTTTGTTCCTACTACAAAACACAGTATTTCATATGGTCCTCTATTGGACAGTCTTGTATTCTGCAAAAAGGACTAATTGTGCTCACTGTCTGTGAAACCTGATATTCTCACAATACCTGTAACCAGAGCAAGATAATTATGTGGAAAAATCAGTAGTTTTGGTGAACTAGAAGTTGTCAGTGTTCGCTATGGCTTTGGTATAAACAAGGGTCTGTCTGGACAGAAGTACAGTCACTGAAAGATCTCCTTGAAGAACAGCTCTTCTTGGTGCATAATTGAGGAGAATATTTATGTTCAAACGTGGGAATCCTGTATTTTATTTAAGAATTTGCATACACGAAACTACGGTTTCTCAGATCATTTTGAACAGATGATAAATGTTTAGAAAGGAAAACGTGCTTGCACGCACTCTGAGAAACAATACTGCAAGGCAAAGCAGGACTTGAATGAATTGAGTTCTCACGTGTCTAGTCCTCCAGGCTGAATTTTAATACCCTTACACAACATTTTAACTTCAATGAGACAATTCATACATTTCAGCGATTTTAAGGATTGTCCTTCTCTGTGATGCACAGAAAATTCTGATTTCTGAAGCATCTGTTCAGCTTCATGCTTACAAAGCCTGATTCGGTAAATGCATTGTATGAATTCCAATGAGTAATACAAAAGGACAGACAAACCCTTTTTTAAAGACTTTTTTTTTCCCCTCCATTGAGAAAAAAACAGGTCTTCAGCCCAAGTTCCAGTGAGAACAATGAGAGATTTGTTGTTCAATTTCTTTCTGGGTAAGTGCCTATTAAAATGGGTCTTTTTCCTTTAATTTCCCCTTTTTACACCGTTTCAGGAACTGAAAGTTCCATTAATCCTACATTTAAAAATGAAATAACTGTATGTCAGGCCACCATGATTTTTAAAGGATTACCTTGTCCTATTCTTCTAAAAAAGATTCATACTCTTAAAGAACGGAACATCTGGAACAATTTGCCTAAAACAGTGATGTAATCCCTAATGGCAACAGCTCTCATCCCAAACAGTCTGATAAATATCACTGTAATATTCTCACTAAGCAAAATTCTGCTCTCATTGAAAATTATAAAAAGCAGTGGATACTGCAATGAAATATTGTGACACAGGCCACATTTTTTTTTTTTCCTCGGGAAGGCTTATAAATACTGTGACGATGATTCAAATGCAAATGTTTCCTAGATGAGTCAAGCAGGTGGAAGAGCTGTCACGTAGCTTAGTGGTCACTAGGAAGATTTGGCTAATTCCTACAATACTCCACAAGTTTTTTGTTTGAGTGTTGGTTGGGTTTTGGTTTTTTTTTTTTCAAAACTGTTACTGAAGTTTAGTTTGTTCTTCTCCTTTCATTCCTTTTTCACCTCCACCTTGGAACAGCTGTATGTAGCAAATTAGTCCTTGAAAGACAGTAACATTGAAAATATGATGTAAAATAATTTCCCCTGGGAGTGTAAAGTATTTGTGTTAAATGAAATGAAAAATCAACTTAAACATTCATATGAATGCCCAAGGAGAAATATTTAGCCACTTTGATAGTTTCTACCTTTTCCCTCCTCACCAAGGAATAGAAAAAAGATTTCCATTAAAATAATGTTATGTATGAATTACACTTTGCCCGTGGGGAATAGGGGAAATTACAGCTTTTATACTCTGTAATTTAGAGGGACTTGACATTTGTTTTGGGATGCACTAGGCTTACTACAACAGCGCTGAGTACTAAGTGTTTCCAGAGTATAAAATCTGCCATTTAGAGAAGGAGACCTGCACTGAACTCACAGGCACCATTCCAGCCATTTCGGGGATTCTGTTGCTCAGCAATGCACAGAAAACGCTGAGGCGAATGTTCAAAGTGCAAACACGAGTTCACAGAGGGACTGGAGTCATTCTCATACCCCAAGATCTTTCGGAGCATTCCACAATACTTGGCTTCTGGCAAGTCTGTCTGATGGTTCTTATCCAACAGTCAGAAATCCAGTTAAAGCCAATTCACATGGTGGTCACTTGGCCCAAAAGATTGACCACGGATCACAGAGTGGACGAGGAAATAAGACCTTCACATCTTGTACTCCATCAGAAGGTACAGTCCTCAACTCCTGATGCAGTATCAGCCTCACATGGGCACAGTTTCAGTTGTATTTAAGTATTCCAAGATACCCTCCAAAGTAGCCTTTATCAAGGCCCATTTCTTAGGCTGTTTAGTAAGTGAAACATCTCTGGCCACTTTGTGGCTCCACAAAGCCAGCTGCAACAAGACCGGGAACAAACTGCTTTGGGTGTAGCACCAAAGGAAAAAAATTCACATTCCAGCCAATTTAATTTTCTGGCTACTGTAATATTCACAGCACCTACTCAAAGTTATTATAAAAAGCTAGGGTGATGGTGGCATGAAGGTATCTCAAGCACAGAGAGACTGCATGAGGTGTTATCAGATCTATTTCATAGCATCTTGGTTTGAGTAAGGGGGGAGTGAGAGCCTGCATGGCACTCAGTTGCCCTCTGAGTTCAAACTACGACACACAGAGATACCCATAAACTCATGAGATCACATTTTGCCTGAAAGTTAGAGCAGTTTTCCAGCACCCAACTGTCCAGAGCTACATTAATGTTTAAAAAGATGAGATCTGAGGTTTGACCAACTTTTATCAATACGCTAATAAAACAGTCTATATAGTAACAAAACAATTACATGTGAGGTGCTATTTCTTGAGGTATTTTTGACAAAGAATTCTTACACTTTCTTTCACTTATTAACAGCAAAACCAATTGTTGTTACCTCATACAACAGCAATTGTTGTATGAGGTAAATCTTTTTTATTATTTACACAAGGTCCCTGTTCATGAAAAGAGACATTCTGGGCATTAATCTGAGCCCTCTCAAAGACTGACAGTGCATTGAATGCAAACTCATTCTATCCAAGTGAGACATAATATGAGAACCTTTGGATAGTATGCACACAAAACACTTTCTGACATTTTTACATATAACTTCCACCTGCCCTTTCAGTGCTACCTGTCCCAGGAAGGTCAGGGAACCTTTAGTCAAGAGTGCTGAAGAAGATGGTAAAAGCTTTAAATTGCCCTTAAACCAAATCATTGTGCATAATGCATTCAAAACACATTTGTAAGTTCACCCAGTGTTTGCACAGACACAGACGGAGCTCTGTTCATCACTACAGATCTCCAGCAGTACAAAGAATAAACAGTAATTATCATGCTTGGTAATTTTTAATGATGCCTCTGTGATTTTACTTACAACTTTTGTGTGAAAGCACTGCAAAATGCTGCCTCAGTTTCCCCATCCTAAATGGTAATGACCTCACTTGTTACATGCTCTGAAGTCTACTTCTGGAAAGAGTTATTGAAGGGCTAGACATCTGTCAGGAAATAAGATTGAGTTTTTGTTATATCACATTTTTCCACACAGCTTCTGTCTCCTTGCATACACAAAACGAGGTGCCCTATCAGTGAATCAGGATTGTGTAGTGCAAAGGGTATCTGAAGAGAGGCCGGCTACAGAGGAAGGACAGTTTCTCAACCTCAGAAAATCCTGTCCCATTAGAAGGTCAGAGACTGGGAAAATTGCAAATTCCCTCTGTCACAGGCCTTCTGACGGACAGAGTGAGGCTGTCTTGAAAGTTCATCTTGACTGGAATTCACAAGGATGAAGAGAGGTAATGGAAATTTTTCCTGTATTTTCTCTGTATTGGTTCATAGCTGGTTTTTGTCTGCCTCCTATCTAGGCTTTCGTTTTTATCTTGAAAGTGTCCGTGGCCCACTTTTTAGCCTTCCCAGGGCAAGTGAGGTCTGTCCAGGTAGTTTTCCATTAGTAAACAGAAACATTTGCTGTCGCCTAGGTGCTTAGTTTTGACAGCAAGAGGGGAGGGGAGAGCAGATGTGTACTTCTTCAATTCTATTAATAGCAATGTAGCCTGATTGTCATTCAACGGGGAAATCACCTTTTGGTAAAAGACTGCTGGGTCGATGCAAAGAAGTTAGAAACACAAATGAGCAAAACGTCTTTTATACGTCTCCAGCTGTGCCCGGTATTAAATCAATTGTGGGTGGTTCTTGGTTAAGGTTAGAAACAATATCACGCAGTTTGGGTTGTGTAAATCCCATTTTCAGAACTGTGAACACAGCTTTCCTTCTTTTGGTCATGGTCTTCCAAACATAGTTTACCCAGCGATGTAGGGGAATGCGTATCTTCTATTGGACATGTGCCTTTGGCAGTCCTGAGTGCCCAACGGGGCTGTGAGTCTTGTGTCCTTGAGACTCACCCAAGGTCAGGTTTTAAAACTGCCAGGGCTAGCACCTGGGGAGCTTCAGGGGCAAAACTGGATGTTGAGACATCTGTTACTGAATTAGTGGGAACATCCAGGCAAACTGATGTGGGCTTGAAGTGGGCTGCAGTATTCTCGTAACACTGAGCCACTTGGAGTCCTCTTGGGCATCTTCTTGCCTCATAGTTCTCCCTGGATACAATTCTGTACCAGAGAACCACGTCTGGGCCCGTTTCCTCAGTACAGCCACCAACCTCAAACGCCCCTACTTGTGTGAGAGCTATCCAGGATTAATGACTCGCTGTCGTTCCTGTTCTGGGAGAACCTCACTTCCTAGAGCTCTGTTTTCTCACACCCCTCTCGGGCTCATTCCTCCCCCCAAGGCTGGCAACTCTGCTCCACGTGCTGGATTCTGCTCTGTGAGACATTTCACTTCTAACACTGGCATGAGTCACTGTTTGGGGAATGGGTAGACTGGATAATTACACAGGTTTACTTCATCAGCTGAGGATTATTTTGGTTTTAGTCTTTTGTTGCGTTCAGGATATTTTTATGTGAGGGTTCTGCTGGGTTTTTCAGCCCTAAACATACCAGAAAGACTCTGAATATGCTCCAGACCCATTTCTTACTTCTCATAGTTACTTATTTTCTACATAATTTTGCCAGCTGACTTGGTGTTATTGAAATGAAAAGCACATAAATGCTTCCTAAGAAATACTCATAATTTGTTTACTTCTCTTTAAAATTCTAATCCAAAAAGTTAACACTGATGTTATGCAAAATGCCACATTTACATTTAATAACAGCATCCTGAATAAATATTTAGAAAAACTGCAGTTTTTTTAATTAAACCTGTTGTGAATGAAGGAGCAGATAAATAATGCATACAATAATAAAATTTCCTTAGTCAATCCACCCTTTTGGCAGCATATTTATTATGTGATTTTATAAATATTTTTAAATAGGTAACATCTGAGCATGATCCTTCCTATTTTTCTGATTATTTATTGACTGCATATATGTACACACAGAGTTCATCAGATCAGTTGTTTCCCCCATCTGTTCATTTCTGCATGGAAAGGGAGACTTAATATTTTATTAATCATGAGCAAACCATAACATAAACAGCACAAACCCAGATACAGAGACACCTAGCCTAGCAACAAGCAGCATTCTGATTTCAGAGGACCTAGGGAAAGGGTCCGACATTCTGACTCAGTGATCAAAATTTAATACTCCAGATGGGTGACATTTCTGATTTGACAACCTTAAAAACAAAACAAAACAAAAACCCAACCCAAGCTGAATTCCTCTCTGTAACAACACTAGTATAAACAATTCTTCTGTCTCACTGGCCAAATGAAGGAAAACATTTATGTTCTTTTTTACACAGAAGATGTAGCTTAGTCTGCTGTTGGAGGCCCATTTTTATTTTTCTTCCCTTGCTGACTGACAGGCTGTGCTCTCGTAATCTGACCCAGATCTGGCTATACATCAGGGGCATTCCTACCCACAGAGCTTCCACTGAGGTTCCTCATTCTACCCAGGAATAAGACCACCCACCCTGGGGCTACTGTGTGAACTAGTACAGAATACAACAGTTTCCTTCTTGAGCCACAGAGTCTGCTGCTACCTCATCACTGATCCTGAGTTTCAGACTCGTGCCGCATGGATTAGAGAGCCACATTATCAAACTTAGTCTGCATACTGATGAGCCCGCTGTGGCCCTGGCCATTCAGTGCACAAGTACAACGTCCAGCATCAGTTGTGTCCTGCCTGAACAAATAAACAAAGAACAGAAGCCAGAAAGCAAGAAAGAGGTCCTCAACATTCCCCTACGGGGAGCAAATATGTCAAGATCACACTGGCTGTGGCTGCCATTCCCCTGTAGGGAAGACCAAAGTGCAGGAGTAGCAATGTAGGGAGTCAAAACGAGAAGATATTCTGGACATCGCAGTGACTCCCTACCTCTGGGAGCAGTAACTGAACACAAACCCCAGAACATTCACTCTGGAACCAAAAATTCGAGTGAGCAGTACTCCCATCATAATCACAACACAGCGCAAAGCCAACTTCTATGACCCACATTTTACTGCTTCATTTTCTACAGATTGCATAAATAACAAGAAATTACAGACAATGTTTTAACTTGGGTAAAAATTTTGCAGGCCCATGGCAATGACAAGTGAAATACCTTACATGATAAATATTTCCAGCAGAACTAGAAGTCAGTTTAAAGACACACACGCGCACGCACGCACAAAACTTCCCCACCCAAGAACAGCAAAAGAAAAAAACCACTCTGAACGGGTTAACATTAATGAAACAGTCACGCTCTTTCCCTGTCAGTTGTAATAGGAATACATTGTATTTTGCATTACTTCATTGCACAATGAAAGATGATGTGACCCATAAGGAAATGATTTATACTATAAAATTCCCAGTACATAAAACTGATGCAATGTTACCCATTAAGCACCCTTAAGAAACAAAGATCCAGTCCCAAGATTTCAGAACTTCCTTTATCAAATCTCCACAAGAAAGTGCAGATTTTTTGTAGAAGATGCTCACTAGCATTTTTTTCCATTGCCTAAAACTGCCTTTGTGACTTTAAAATGATAAACATGCTGGGAAAAGTTTTCCTTCGAGGCAGTCAGGGAATAGCCCTTGTCCTGCCTGCTGCGTGTCACCATACAGCTCTACTGCTGGACACACCAGGCTCGGTTTTATTGATCTACTTCTGTGCATTGGAGTTCTTTGAAACGGTGTTTTTCCACAGGTTTTATTCCTGTGGAAACACTGTTTCTACTTTTTAGCAAATTTTTGCATCTTTTCATCATCTCAAGATAACCAATTAATTTGTTTCCACAATTTTTCTCTCCTCCTTGTTCTTTTTTTCTTCTTTATTCATTACAGAGGAAGTTGTAGGGCAGAGGAGAAAAGTGTAAAGCGTAGAAAAGAGAAGAAAATAAAGAGGAAAATTTCTTGGATCTGTGATTTTTTTTCCCCCCTCCCTTTTCTTTGTGAAAATAAGATGCCAACAGCCTTAGCCAAGATTTCAATACTTGTCATTACCTTCAGCCTGACTCCAATTCATGAAGTGTTACACTAACTTCTCAATTCTTTGGAGCTGGCACTATGTTATGGGGGCTTTGGCCTAATATAATGATAACTTGCTCCTGATGGGGACCTCCTAGATGCTAGGGTAAAACACACAACAAATTATAATCCCTGAGAATGTGCCCCAACATGAAGAACCTTACTAACAGTGATTTCACTGCTTTTTGATTTGTTTTTGTTTTACTGAAATGCCTAAGGAATTGAGGTGGAGTATTAAGAAATTTAAGAAACAGTTCTTCACACTGCAAAGGCAATCCTCTAAAAGTCAAGTCTTTAACGACACGTTTTCAGTGATGGAAGCACAAACCCAAAGAACCTCTCCCAAAGCTTCGTTCGGACATAGTTGAATCATGATACAGCCGAAATCAGCTGCAAAAATTCCATTTACTTCAATGAGACTAAAAGTTCCCTCTGAGTATATAATCAGTTTTCTTTACATGTCATTTTTCATGTTCCTATTACGAATACTACAGCAATTTATCTGCACAGCCTTCTCCATCGTTTTTCAGCTCCAAGAGCATTTCCTGATCCAATTTAGCTCATAAACAACTGTATTTTTAGTTCTTCAAACATATTTGAAATATGGTACAATTTTCACAAACGGACCCCACCTCAGCTAAATTTGTTCCAACATTGGTAAAAGCGCACAGATTTTCCTCAGGATACAGTGTATAATACTTTTGTTTCCATAGCTGATTAGCGGTTTTCTGCATATCATTACAAAGATTGAAGGACACTCTTCAATATAGCTCATAAAATGAATTCAGATTCTGAACCTACTCCTTTTTCTCCTAAAAATACTAATGCTTTTTTAAGAAGCGTGGAGATTTTTCACTCATTAATTCTGCCAAGTATAAGAAAGTATTAATAATAAATAGTAGTAGAATTATGTGGTGAATCTCAGATGCTCTGTTTATTATACAACGGGTTTTGCACGCAGTATTTTCTCATCGTGCTGCAGAATGTTACATATAATCTCATCTAAAGAACTGAACTTGCCTTTTGTGGTAACTTGTTTTGCAGTATCTAGAGTGATAGCACACCACGGACTTATTTGCTCATCAAGTCACTGGAGGGAGCTAAGTAAACACTTACATCATTTACGGTGAAACAGAATTAGTAGCAAGAGCACACAGTAACAGATTCCAAACTATTTGTTCCAAACTACAGTCTAGAAAGACTATAAAGCCTTGAAACGTTTGACGAGCATAAAATAATACATAGATGGTTTAAATACTGAGAAAGAAGAATACAGACAGAGCTGCTCACTGGTGGGACATTCCTTAGGTGAATCAACAGCTTGAAACAAATTCAACGTGGCAGATGTTCAGCTGAGGAAAATCTACTCATATTCATGCACTGATGTTGTAAAAATCAGCTGGTTTCTCTGATATGTAGGTGTAACTGATGTCTGCAACATCACCCCTTAAATTGCTGTCTGTTCATTTGATTTATATATGTACTCTGTATTTACAATACTTGACATTTTCTCTTTTTTATAAACCAACAGAATAACAGGAAAACACAATAGCGACCTGAGCACTGCTTCAATAGCATGTTAGAGGTTGCTCCCAAGGGATGACATTACCATGGAAGAGAGGAAGCTAATGATGTCCCCTGTAGCAAGGGTGTTCATATTGACAAAGAGTCCGATTATCACTCTGCCCAACACAGGTCAATGCAATAGAGTAAAGTGACAGAACGCTAACCGCAAGGTGGGGAGTAGAGACAAAGACATCTGAACGAGAAAAGACATTCTTAGGAGAAAAGTATTTAATATTTTGAAATAACATAGCTGGGTATGAACAGACTTTATACCCTGGACACATAGTGTGCCACGCTGGTTTATATACTGTGAGAAATGGAGATTGCCCTGTGTATTTTTATTGCATGCAAGAAGACAGCATTCATTACAAACGTCCACATCTTTTCTCTCATGAACACCACATAGATTAGCTTTTCCTAAGCTAAAAATTAGAAGAACTAGAACTAGAAGTCGTCTCCCAGTTTTGGCTTGATGCCCCCATGTCATGATGTCAGAGATATATACAGACGAACCACTGGTGTAAGAGACTGTGGTACCACTCTGATTTACACTAATGATAAATCTGGCCCATTGCTACACGGGCAAAGACTTACTGTTGAAAACACAGAAGGTAAAACATCCTAGCAGAAGAGGCAATGTGCTATATAAATTCAAAGCATCCAGGGCCAGCATGAACCTAAAACAGCCATCAAACGGCAAAAGCATCCTGTCACTGCTGATTTGACCTAAGTGAAAGCCTCTCCTAATCATTACTAATTGCCTGAGTCAGCGAGTTCCCTTAATGACTGTCACTAATCAGACAAATTTACAACTCAGTACAATATTTGTGAACCAAGGGAAAACCCTCTGAGATTTAAAGATTATTAAAGATTATTATCCCAAACCTGAAAAAAGAAAAAAAAAAAAAAAAACAACAAAAAAAACACAAACCAACAAGCCACTCCTATAAAGTAAGCAATGGCAGGATTTTGACTTATGACATTATGACAAGATAAGAAGTAACTAATCTAAGGGAGGAAAACAATTACTTAGGGCTAGCTACGTGTACAGCAACATGTCTGTTACCACTCCGCTAAATATCAAAGCTCCTGCAGTCCTTCCTCACTATCCCTGTAAGTTGGAAATCAGCTTTGCCATTTATAACACATGGCATTTCACTGAGGCACCCAATTGGGAGACATTTTTAGACTACAGAGGAGAGATTTGTTGGTTAATAACCTTACAGCATTCCCGCATTACGTTGGTGGAAGAGTCACGGACAAAGTAACGGTTCAAACGCTGGGTTTCTGTCATACCCTTGTTCTGTGTTGAATCCATCACCTTCAGCCAATGGCTTCTAAACAGCTGAAAGTTCAGAAGTCTGTAAAAGTAAAATGTCTGTGTGCAATATACTGGATGAAATTCAGTCAAAGATCACAAGGTTAGGAACTAATGAAGCAAAAAATTTCTACTGTGGGAACAGACAACAGCTAATTAGACCTACAGATTTGACCTGTTGGGTCTGTATATATTAAAAATCATTCTGTTGTCTGCTGGTGCCCACTTTTATCTTGCTTTATTGACATTTCTGTAGGAATAGGTTATTTACTATAATCAATGGCCATTTTGCTTTCGTAACGTATACAAGGCATTGGCTCACACTACACTGTCACAGAATGTGGAATGCCTGGGAAACAACGGACGTGTTATGAGTGATCCAGACTGAGTGGCATCACTGTCATCAGGCTGTAGCTGTTGGGAAGAACACCGGCAAGGCCGAGAGGATGAGAAACTGCATGAGTAGCAAAGAAATAAGGATGCTGGGCTGTGGGAAATAAGATGTTTGCCTAACAGAAGAACTACGTGTGAACACCATAACGGGACCAACCACAGAGGGCGTGAAGGCTTGTGGACAGTAGTATAGAACCAATCATAGTTAGTTTGCTTTCATGTGATTGCTCTTCGATAGTATGTGGGATGCTTTGTACTCGATAAGGTACCTTCGACAGTTTAAGGCGCGCTGTATTACAGAGTCGAGCTGCCATACACTTTCTTTTACTCACCCAGGGGCATGGATGTAAAGATTTTGATGGGATGTGTTGTTTTAATCTATCTGACCACAGTCAATTAATTCAAAACCAATTACAATGGATGAAGCAACGTTTACAAAAAACACAAGTGGTTGTCAATCCTTGAGACAAATGTTTACAATCTGTGTTTGGTCTGTCCCTATGGCTACAAGGTCTGTTACAAGGATTGAGGTGATTAGGAATAGTACTATTGATTGTAGTAATTATTAAAAAAGCATATAGTTGTATGATGAGAAATATTAGTAAATTTATGCTTGTGCAGCCTGCACAAAAAGAAAAAGGGGGAATTGTTGGAGAATGGCTTGCAGAGAGCAAGGCCATGGGTCTGTGCAGGAGCTGATTGCAGCCATCTGAGGTAAACAAAGGAAACAACCCAGGGTACAGTTATGCTAACAAAGGACTGTTATGTTAACAAAGAGAGAAACTGAGGTACACAATGGCCTTGATGGTAAAAACAACCTTGGGAAAGGAGGCAGGCCAGAAGAGGGAAGATGTTGTGACATATCTGAAATGCCACAAGGGGCTGGGATATTATAATGTAGCCTGTTACATGTATCCAATAGATTTGTGAGTAGTATGCATGATTAGTGTAGAGTGCTTAGATAAGGGGTGATTTCTTTCAATAAAGTTGAAGCTTGCTCTATCATTCACATTGAATCGGCTGCTTGCTTCCTCCGCCCGCCGCAACAGAACTACCCACATAACTGAACTCGTGGATAGGTTGGCAGGAGAGGGCCCACAGCTTCTGGAACATAAATTTACTTTGTTTTGCTCCTTAATGTCTCCATGCTGCTGACCTAGGGAACAAAAGAGATAATTATGAGGTGTTTTCAACCCCACTTCCCACTGAAATGAGCTTGCCAGATCAGAGGCAGAAAACAAGCACTGCAAGACAGGTACAGTGCCCATATCCTCCCAGTGAAGCAGAGTCCGTACTACAGATTCAGCACATTTCTAACACCAGTTATATTGTTCATGCAATTTAGCTTTCACATTGTGTAGATATCTCATGCCTCTTTCATTAGTTGAAGCAATTAAAGTACAGTCAGACGTAAGATTTATATTTTCATATTCCCTCTTTGTGAGATTCATTTTGAGATAATTAAAATAATTTTTCAGTGAAGCTGTCACAGCATAATGAAAAATGTTATGGGAATATAAACAAGACTTGTAAACATTTTATGTGATTTTTTTTTTTTTTTTAAAAAAAAAAAGGGGGAGGGATCCTCAACAGCTTTAAAAGATCAAAAAGGATTCCCAAGGTGAAGAAAGAGCTATAACAGGATTTTTAAAAGTCAGCTTACAATTACTTGAAAATAATTGCTTTCCCAGAAAACAGGTATATGAGAAAAACATCAGCCGATTAAAATAGTTCTGCATTTTTCCCCTCTCATTTTCTCTGTACAGTTATTTCTGTACCTCTCTAGATAAAAACAGAACAGACAACGTGAAACAGTACATATCATTTCCTGTATTAGCTGCTTTAATCTGCTGTGATTGAGGATGTATTTCTGGACACAGTCCAGACAGGCTTCTGGCAATCAGAACAGTGAAGAGACCTGATGTACCTTGTTAATTCTCTTAAGGTTAATCCCACAGTCCTTGCCCAGGTAAAACTCTCATTGAGAGTTTTATTTAGGTTAGATTTTGACCTATTAACCTTAACATCTTGAATTCATGGTTCTTTCATCCATACTTTTCCCTCTTTGAGTAAAGTATCAGGTTTATTTAATAAACTGATACAAAAAGGTATTACTTGGTACATCTAGCGTCGTGTGTCGTCATACCACTGGGGAACAGCACTGGAGAAAAATCTTCCTCTGAGTTATGATGCAGTTAAACTGATGTGAAGATATTGAAATAGAAGATGGGCATTAGATCATTCAATCCCCATTTTGCTAGCTGATATGTACAGGAAAACCACTGAATTCACATACAGCATAAATTACATGACTAACTTCAGGACTGAAGGAGTACACTCAGGCACAAACTTTTTGAGTTTTGTCCCACTTCATTTACTGCCTATTCCTCTGGAGACTGATCTAAATTTTAGTAGTTTTTCTTAAGTCATCTTAGTATTCTTCAGCAGTCTGGAATTTTTTAACTCTTCGTGAGTACTTACAAACCAATGTGAGTACTTTGGGGGTACTTCCACTTAAAGAATATACTTCAAAAAAAAATATCTCTTGTTCCTTCAAATATTGACTTTGGAAGCCCTTCCTAGGTAGTGAGCAGAGATCTTACATTCAGTCTGCTTTTCAACGTCTCATGCTTTTATTTACCTTTTTAATGAAAAAAAGGCAAAAAAACCCCATACCCAAACCAATTCTACAGCAAAAGCTAAGCATCTCTGCTCTTCTGGTGCCATTAACATCAAATCCATCATTCAAAATCATTCAGGACATTTTCTTGTCAGTACCTCCTTTGACATTCATAAAGTTCCTCCCTGCATCTCTGTGTGCAAGTTCTTACACGACCCGAATGACTACAACCTCCATATTCCTTACCCTTTATGGCTAGCATTAACCACCTCTGTTGGTTTGCTGGACTTTTTGCTACAGTCCTGGTTCAGTCTTCACTATGTACTTTGCTAAACTGCGGGCCTTAAAAGCTTTCTGTAGGATAATGCAACAGAGAGAGAGAGAGAGAGAGATAGAGTTAGATAGAGAGAGAGATAGAGAGATAGAGAGATAGAGAGAGATTGAGCAAGAGAGAAAGAGATAGATAGAGAGATATATATAGAGAAAGAGAGATTGAGTGAGAGAGAGAAAAAGATAGAGAGATAAAGAGAGATATAGAGATATATATATAGAGAAAGATATAGATATATATAGAAAGAGAGAAAGAGAGAGAGATTGAGGAAGAGAGAGAGAGAAAGAGAGAGAGAGAGAGAGAGAGAAAGAGAGATGTAAATGCGACCAGTTGGCTGCAACAGAGTCTGGATTTATTCCTTGTGCCTTCTCTCTCTTCTTTGCTTTTATAGTTCCACTTATGTGCCTTTACTTCTATTACTGCAGAGAAACATACTTTCTGCTTGGAAATGTCTCTCATCAAAGACACAATGTAGATAAAGTTATCTGCACTAGCTTTGAGCTAGATAGTACAAAGAACGGTATTAGTGACCCAATAGTAGAAATTTTTACCTATTAACAGCAAATCCGTCATACCCTACAGACATACCCTGAACAGTCACTTTTCATGACAGACATTCCTGGACCCCAAGCTTGCCTTCCTTAGAGATGACACTAGAACAGTCCAAGAGATCACTCGTAAAGTAATGATTCACTTCAGAGAAAAAAGTTCTCTAAAATAAGTTATTCTTAATTGCATGAAATTTCTGTTCCTTTCTTCATCATCTGTATCAGTACAAATTCCCCTCTCGAATATTGCTTACCTGGAACTAGCTACCAAAACCCACTTTGGTAACTATTCTAACACAGAGTCTGATGCTATGTAATTTCCTCTTTAAAAAACATTTTAAATCATCTATTGCTTTTTTAATACTAATACTACAGCTACCTGTGCAAGCAAGCGTCTAAAGTTAAAATTCGAAGGAAAAAACCACGCTTGCTATGACTAACGGTTTTCCAGTAGGCAAGCACTTAAAAGGAAGCAGACCACCCAGTTCACAGCACTGGTTTATTTGAAGTCCTTCTGATGTTGAAACTAATTATGCATCTAGCTAGGCAGGCTAGCATCAGAGCTAGAGAAACAGCCTGGGAAAAAAAATAAACAATTTAAGGTTTAAAGGATTAGATTCACACCCTAATGAGAAGCCACAAATAATCACGAACTCTCACTTTGTTTTATGACCACTCCTGGCTGTTCTGTTGGATAAGATATGGGCTATTTTTAGATAATAGCTCATAAAGAAAATGTCTTGTGCAGTAAATAATACAAAATGTTTCATTTTCTTAGGAGTAGAAGTAAAGGTCCAAGACAGAATCATTGGAATTGCTTTATGAAATAACCAAAAGCCTGACCCTCCTTTCCAAACCAACAAAGATTTTAAAGGTAGAAACCAAGCTGTGGGTGGAAGCGTTCAGAAGGCAAGTTAGTAGAGACACACCTTCCCCTGGAAAGAGCGTTTTGGCCAGGATACTTGCCATCTGTTCCCTTGACAAAGTGAAAAACTGTATCACTAAAAGGAAGTTTCTGCTGGTACAATCATGTTCAGATCTGGTATTTGCCAGCAGGAAAAACACATTTTGAAAAATGAAGTCCATTAAGAGGATGAGAAGTTCTTTCAGAACTTCTTTCAGAAAAAAGAGAACAGAAAAGAAAAAAAGAAAGCATGTGACAAGCAACATTATCTCCTGTTTTTCACTATTCTCCCAGCACGAGCATTCTCACCTTACCTGTAGGTTCTCATTCCTAGTTTCCCTTTGAGGCTCTCCCCTTCACACAAACACCCTCGTTGCTCATACAGTCACAGGCCTTGCTTTCAAATGAAGAACAAGGTTGTGCAGAGGATCTACAGCCACCAAGTGCCCACAGGGGAAATACTCTTCTCTAACCACAATCCCTCAGCAACCCAGTCAAGCTACTGTTAGAAAGACGTGTTATGAGTTAGGGTGTCACCCACCCTAACCCATACTCACCCTTTAATCGTCCACTACTACAGCGACACGTATGACCTAACAACTCCAGTCCTGTCATTTCCCCCCTTCTCATTCACTGGTCTCACAGAACCTCGTTTCTGCCAGGCATCTGCGAGGGCAAGGTCACCAAGGGAAGCCCTCAGCGGGGCCACGTCAGCAAGAGATGATGTGGAACTGGGGAACTAATAATATAAGTGCTAGCAGGGACATTGATTTGCATACACGGCATCAGGATACATCAGTATAATTGAAACTGCAGGAGCAAGACAAATATTAAATACAATTAAGAAACCAAAGTTCTTTGGTAAGATAATTCACATTTGTAGCATACTTTCTCTGTAAAAGGACGTTAAAGTTGCCCTTTGAAACTTCCTTAGAAGTGGGAAAAAAATAAGTATGGAAAACCTGATATTTTAAAAATGCCCTCATTTCTCCTTAAAAATACCATCTTTTATTTTAGGACACAACACTTAGCAGTAAAACATGCTTAAAATTGCTATTCCTATCAGCTTTCTTTTAAGTGCCTGCTGTCCCAAACAATACTTCGGATGTTATTTAACCTGGGAAAGTTAAAGCTGCATTTGGACTTCCAAGAAAATATAAAATGTAATCTAAATTAAAATAATCCAGCACCAGTTCCCATTTCCCTTTTCTGCCCCTAGTTTAGACACGTGGTTATTTTTCATATTTCTTTTTCTCCTGAGTCTAATGTGACATTTTCTTCCAACACACACAATTTAAGTCCTAAAGAAGGCCAGAAGCAAAATTTCTGGCTGGTGGAACTCCACTGAAGTCAAGGGGAATTTATCCCATGTGTATAAAGATCTGGGGGCACAGCAGCTGTAGCTTTAAAAAGAAAGCAGAAAATTTGAAGCAATCTAGACACAAAAACGAGGTGTGGAAGTTTGCTTATATGAGTAAATTAATGAGCTTCAGTAGGTAATCCTGATTTACTGCTCTGGAGCTGTCACCTGTCACACAGAATAGCCTTACTCCTTTTTTCGTTACAAAGGAGCTCACCCTGCTACAGCAGGATTTTAGCAAAAGAGAAGGGAATCTGCGAAAAATTAATATATTTATTTGAAAAATAAAACCATCATGTGTTGAAAGATAAAAGCACAAGCTTCCTACACAAAATATTTGTGAACCTGACTGCTGAGACACTTCCTTCATTTAAAATTAATTGTTGCATGAGTAACAAAACTAATGAAATGGTTTTCTTATAGATTTGTCCCTAACTGTCATGACCCAGTTCCTGCAGCAATATTTTCAGCTGCATCCTGCAGGAGACAGCTAGAAAGCAGAGTTATAGCTAATCTGACAATGCATAAATGCTAATTGGATGGTCAGGTATATTCTGACTGATTAGCTACAACCAAATGTTAATGTGTGAATTCTCTCAGGGGGAATCTTCATTTGTGCAGTTCTCTTCTTGTCACAGGCCAGTTCTCCCAAATTTTGTACCCATTTAGACATTCTGTGACTCCTACCTAGTCCTCTGTCAGACTGAGCTGAAATTAACCCCTGGGCTCAAAAGTAAATGGAGATACAGGCAGAACTGATGGAGACACAACCACCACACTATGGGAGTGGTTTTTCTTGGGCACCAGACTTACAAATTTAAAAAAAAAAAAAAAAAAAAAAAAAAAAAAGGAAATACCTCAATACCTGTCACTGTAACAAAACACTTAATTTACACATCACAGAATATCTTTCTTTAATCATACTTACACAGAACGAGAGGCAGCAAACATGTAACTCAAAAAGGAGATGCTTGTGCTGCTCTTGCCACTGTATGCCCTCCCCCCGAGCACAAGTGAGGTGACAGACCAGCCTTGTCACATCAGCAGCCAACCAGTTCTAAGGTTTGAAGCTCTTCATAGGTTAAGAAATGGGGACGACAGTGGGACCAACTACCTTTTAGAGCAGAGTTGGGGGACAATATGGTGGATTTTTTTTTTTTTTAAAGGAAAAGCGTTAAAGAGATGAAGGCTCGAAGAGTAAATAACAGTTAGGGGAGCTGTGAAGCAGCTGGGACTTGTTAGTCTGCCAGAGCATTTTATAACACTGAAGGCCAAAACCAGGTATTCTTCATCAGCAAGGCAACCACTTGGAGAGCAATGTCATGAGTTCTAACTGACTGAGGACACAGAACTTGGAGGTCTAGATTTCTTCCTTGCCACTAGCAAGGATTTAATAATAGGTGGATCCACCTGTGTAGGACAGTTTCCTTACCGCTTCCACCCTGGAAAGCGTGAGCGTCTCAAAAAATTTTTTTTAAAATTAACAGGTCATCAAGTAGTTCCCATGAAAGTAGACAGACACCTTCCATTTTCTTTCCTGAAACCAAAGTGCTTTCTCTGTGGAAAGCTTTAGTTGCTCCTAAGTCCTGAGCTACATGTTTTCCTAACACATGTTTTCTGGTCTTGTTCAAAGTAAGATAACCACAGTTTGGAAGAAGTAGGGGAAGGGGGGACATAGTTTTTGTCTTGGATTAAAGACAGTCCAGGGGTACTTGCCTTGCAATTAGCTTAAGTCCCTATTTCATCTGGCTAGGCAACACGATCAGAACTCAAGGCTGCAGCTGCCAGCACAAAATAATACAGCAAAATAATTTAACATATTCAAATATTGAGTGATATCTTTGAAAAAGGCAATGTAGGAGTTGTGCCACCCAGTGGAACAACTAAGAAGAAAATACAGTATACAGAAAGTTTTACGGTGCTCAAGCTGCAATATTTTCCATAGTATCATTCAGACCATGGCCATTAATTCAACTCTGTTATTTATTGTTCTGTAAACTCAGTGGGAGCTGCCAATACTTCTTTGTCAAAGTAGAGCAAACAAGATTTTAAGCAGTATACAGAAAGCCAGTTGATGGGAGGTGTGTTCCTTTACCTTATTCTGTATTTTTCATGGGAATATATATAGATTTGACTTCTGAAAGATTCCCTTTTAATAAATTAAAATGTTCTGCCTCAGCCACATAACTTCTCTCTTGCTATTTGGCAGTATATTAATTTCTACAGAGGATTTCTACAAGAGGCGAATTGGGGCTGCCGTTGAGAAGCCAATGAGCAAAAGCTATAGCTCTGATCTCAGCAAATAACTGTAATTTTATTATGCAAAGTGCAAGCAATCTCAGTCCCCATACCCAACAATCAAATGAGCACAGGGGACTGTCTGACCAGGAAGCAAGATCAACCTAAGGAGATGCATTTCAAGCAAAAGTGTCTAACCTTGGGGCAAGAACTTCAGTGAATACGGTGTGCTTAACCTGGGCTTGTGGTAAAGTCTCTTCCTATCCTACTATTTAGCAAGACATCCTCTGCTTCACTCATTTGAGAAAATGTTTTGGGGGAGAAATAAAACAAAAACAAAAACCTGAGAAAGCATTATAAATCTCTCACAGGCATTTTCAGGTAAAAGCAAACTGTGATGCCCTTTAAGCCTCCTTACTGTAAACTGAAGGACTGGGAGAATCTAAGCAAAGATGCAGCATGGTAAAAATGCCTTCTGTCTTGCATGGGGTATCAAAGTGGAAGCCAGGCAATGCCTTAGCAAGTGCCAAAGGTAACACTCAGAATCCTTCTGCTGCGGAGATGGTAAGTAGCTAGAATCCCTCTCTCCAAACTATCAAAGCCCAAACTCCGATATCCAGTGATGGGTGCTAAGATGCTAATGCTGTTATATATCTGTCAATGTACACGTTTGGTATGGGGTAGAGCCTTCCGCATAAACATTAAATGCTTGTTCTAGCCAACGTCAATTTTCTGATGTCACCTTCCAAGTCGTCTTAGTGGTGAACATCAGAATGGGACAGTTTTACACAAATAACTGTAGGTCTGTGTGTGTTTTAAAAGTCCTCGAAATACGCTGCCATAACACCAGGCACAGAGGAACGCTAGGCCTTTTCTCAGAATCCTTGAAAAACACATTAAATTATCTTATTTTCGGGACATTAAAGTTGCCTTACTGCCATGTGACCTTTCAGTTGCAATTCTCTTTTCAAAACTGCTTTTTCTTGCCTCAGTTATTCAGGATGTTCTCAGAACGCAGACATTTGTCCTGATTCCCTTATAATTTGATAGTCGTCACAAAACATCTGATAAACAGTATCTTGTTCATTAAGATGAAAGTCAATGTGAATGTGTTCCTTTTCAGTATATCTCTAAATATTCACTGTCAAATACGAGACTACCATCTAGCTTCAAAAACTGTAAGCTTTGCATTTTGGGGGCTTTCCCTAAGTGCATTTAAGCTTTGCATGTATTGGTGTGCATGCATCCACCACCACAGATGGCAAAAATACATCAAGGAAAACATCCGAACACATGCAAATATTTTTTTGAAAGAAAGCATCAGCCTGCTTTAACGAGCACTTTTGTGACAGCAGTAGCTTCCCCTCTTTCTGTGTCGGTAAGTATCATGATGAGGGGCCCGGGCACAGAGATGAAGAGGAGTCATCAGCTGCTCTTAGCGTTTTCATCGCCTGTGCAAGACAAGTAAGAAATAGCAAAAGGATCCATGATGGTAAGTACACTGACCACTGTTTTCACTCTTGAACTTTCACCTGTGTGATGATTTCAAGGCTGCTGAGACGCCGTGTAACTTGCAAACATACCCACAGCTGCGATCACAGAAGAGGTAGTAAATTTTCAGATTGTGTCCATGATGAAAAAAATCTGAAAATGGTTAAATTTCAGAAGTACAGAGCATTTTAAATTTATTTTTACTTCGCAATTATGAGGTTAAACATAGGAAGAATATTCTTTCAGGAGAGAGGTTTCCTTAGCAGACTCACTGGAAATACTGATGACTGCAAATGTAAGTGAGCAAAGACACAGAGCACTTGGTTTTGAACAATCTCAAAATAGACAGTTTTTGCATTTATGGACAAGTTAAATAGGTAGATATCATTTTTACTTCTTGAAAAAAGTCAAACAAAGAGTTGGCAAAAATAATTTGTTACTAATCCATTCTTTAGACACACTACCTTTATTCCAGTCATCCCTATAGTTTTCAACTTAAACCATGCATCTTTCATCTTCATATTAGTATCTTAAATGTTTTGCATTTTTTTTTGTTCAAAAATTTACCAGTCTTTCAAAGCTGCATGTTACCAGTGTGTTCAAGTGTCTGCGCACTGACTCTAATGAACTTTGGCAATATTGCACCCAACACAAATGGATTTTTCTGTTTACACGGTGTTAGCTGAGTGAAGTTGTTGTATTATTGAGTTTGTATTATTATCTTGTAAGAAAGTTATGAATCTCAGTTCAAGGAGTTTGTATTTTAGCAAACTGCTAGCATAGATTCCAGGCTAAGGCCACACATATGTGTGGATTGTCTGCTTGGAAAAAGAGCCAACAAGAAACAGGCAGCAGTGACCATCTTAGAACAACCACGCCAGAGATAGTTGGACCATAGAACTTTCTCTGGGAACATCATCTTAAGTTGCTTTTGCTCTAACGTTCCATATTTGTGAGAGAGGGATCTCACAAGATCTCTGTACCAAGGCTCCTTATACACCAAGAATAAAGTGAGCAAAGCAGCTGCCCCTTATCAAAGGAGAAATAACTCCTTTATTCCAGCCAATGATTTACACAATGATCATGGATTCTTCTTTTTTTCACATTATATAGGATTCTCTTTTTTTCACGTTATGTAGAAGCTTAACTTATCCTGTACTTTCAAGTAATTTGAGGACCCTCTTGAAAAGACAGCTGGCATTTATTGTGAAATACTTATGTATAGAAATAGGCAGATGGGGAAGAGCTGATTGTAACTTAAAAGTAGCTTTCATTCTACTGTGGAAAGACATGGTTCCTCAACTGGAAGATAACATCTCCTTTTTCTGTTTTACTCCAGGTATGCTTCTCACCTATGTATGCTCCTCTGTGCTCTCCAGCCCTCCAAGGCATATAGTGATGCTTTAAGCAGGAGGCTGAATCCCTTCCAACCACCATGTCTGTGATTCTGTCTCTCATTTCTATCATATTATTCCTTGCCCTCTTCAACCCAATCAAGCTTCTATAGCAAATATTTAATTTTTAATTTGTCCTAGAGCAATTTCCTTTGTCTGCTTACAACTATTGTCAGCTGGCTGACAGGTCCAGCTGTGCCAATATGCCATAAACTTCAGCAAGGGCAGAAACAGCGATCTGCACTAAGGTTCCGTTCATGAGAGAAGATCAAGAGGCACACATGGAAAAAAATAAAAAAGATCTCTACTACAAGGCCAGAAAGAGAGGTCTTCTCTAATTCATGAGGGGCCTTGTGCAGTCTACCTGCCCTTCCTAGCAAAAGCCTAAGGAATGATATGACAACAGCCAGCCAACATTGAGACATCATGAAGTAACTAAGGTCAAGAGGCATCTACGGTCACATCTGTTATCATGATAAACTGTCTAACTAGAATAATCTCACTTAGATAAGTGTGTCTGTGCTATGAAAACGGATCTGACAGCAATCCCAGTTACTGTCAAGAACCTCACCATTAGCCTGTGCAATAAAAATTGTAACTTACCAGTCACTGTTCTCCCTGCTCCAGAGGTGACCAGTGTAAATCAAGAGCTTGCTGTATCACGGATGAGCTGAGTGACTTTAATGAGAAATCTCGTCCTTATGGATTACTGTTCCCTTGCCACATCTTGTCAGCAATTCTTCAGAAAATTATTCTACCATTCCCAATTGCAAGGAAACAGATGGTGCATGGAGGGAACCTCTCTGATGTGTAGTCTCTTGGTAAAACAAGAAAAAATAAATTAAAGACCAGAAGCCAACACTAATATTGTCTTCTACCAAGATACTGCTTAACTAGGTATACTGGGTTTGCGTGGCAAGGTTTTGGTAGCAGGAGGGCTACAGGGGTGGCTTCTGTGAGAAGCTGCTAGAAGCTTCCCCCATGTCTGACAGAGCCAAGGCCAGCTGGCTCCAAGAGGGACCCACTGCTGGCCCAGGCTGCGCCCATCAGCGACAGTGGTAGCGCCTCTGGGATAACATATTTAAGAAGGGGAAAAAAAAAAAAAAATGCACAACGGCAACTTCAGCCAAAAAAGAAGAGTGAGAATATGTGAGAGAAACAACTCTGCAGACACCAAGGTCAGTGAAGGTTCCCCTGCAGGCCGTGGGGCAGCCCATGGGGAGGCAGATGCGCCCTGCACCCATGGAGGTTAATGGGGGAGTAGATCTCCTCCTGCAGCCTGGGGGGGAGCCCACGCTGGAGCAGGTTCACTGCAGGACTTGTGACCCTGTGGGCGACCCACGCTGGAGCAGTTCCTGAAGAGCTGCAGCCTGGGGGAAGGACTCACACAGGAGAAGTTCATGGAGGATTGCTTCCCGTGGGAGGAACCCCTCGCTGGAGCAGGGGGAAGAGTGTGAGGAGTCCTCCACCTGAGGAGAAGGAGTGGCAGAGACAGGGGGTGATGAACTGATTGCAACCCCCATTCCCTGCCGTCCCCTACAACACCGAGGGGGAGGAGGTAGAGAAATTGGGAGTAAAGCTGCACCCAGGATGAGGGGAGGGGTGGGGACAAGGTGTTTTTAAGATTTGGGTTTTATTTCTCATTATCCTACTCAGATTTCATTGGTAATAAATGAATTTCCCCAAGTCAAATCTGTTTTGCCCATGACGGTAATTGCTGAGTGATCTCTCCCTGTTCTTATCCTGACCCATGAGCCTTTCATAATATTTTCTCTCCCTTGTCCAGCTGAGGAGGAGAGTGATAGGGAGGCTTTGGTGGGCACCTGGCCTCCAGTCAGGGTCAACCCACCACGCTGGGCTACATTTATTTTCTACTTAGCAGTTACATAGGACAGTCATCATTTGATCCACAATTAGTTGATTCCTGCAGTAGCTGGGTAAGCAATACACAGTTTCCACAATGTGGAAAACCAACCGTAAAGCAATCTACTGCAAGGCATAGAAACAGGTGAAGTAATATGAATATGAATACATGATGTTCCTCGGATTCCCAGGTATATGAACGAGCATCAGGGCATCTATACTTCGGTCATAATTTATACATAGGCATACTGCATATGCATCTATGCATATGAAATCCATACAAGAGATAATAAATACTCAGTAAAGCACATTTATAACAACTCTTGCTAGTGCAATGAGTCCCAACCCTTAAGAATTAATGTGGCATGTTACAATAATGAATATCTGAGTAGCAGTAAATGGATACCAAAATGTATTCTTCATTTGCTTCCATGGTTCTCAGCTATGGACCAGAAAAAAAAGAGGGTAAATTTTCCTAAAGGCAACAGTTATACACAAATTTGCAAATAACATATTTAGCAACTTACAGCTGGGGAATAAGCAGAGAAATGGCTTTTTTTTTCTTACTGAGATATTATGGGAAAGTTGGGTTCAATTCTTGCATATAAATACAGACATGGCTCCCTTAGAGAAAGTAATTCATTCAAACATATTTGGCATGTTGTTCAACAATCTTTATTTCTGCAAGCTGTAGAAATAGAGATAATAGAAATGATAGAGATAATAGAAATAAATAGAGATAATAGAAATAAAGCCACTGTATAGGTGTGTTACTCATGAACACCCTACTAAAGCCATCAAAAATTTGCCACTTCTAGTAAGCTCCTGGAACTATTTCTACATTAGTACACTATTTCTTTGGTCAAAAGCATTGTGCTGTGGAAGCAGACTGGGGACTGTTTATAGGACAACAAATAATTCAGAGGATGCACCATAAGAACCTGCACCATTGACTGTTATGTGGCCGGGCTGTGGTTGTTCCGAAAAAATCCACACTCATGCAGAAAATGAAAGGAAATCAAATACTGGTTCAGTCCTGCAGACTTTCACTCCCTCTCCAAGGACTCTCTGCTGGAGATCATAAAGTTGGAATAAATATTTGATTTTTCTGTTAGAGGAAGTTCCCTTTAAAGTACTGAGGAGGCTTTCAGGCGATGCTGAGTTCCCAGCCCCGCTCTGCAAGCATCTCAGGCACCGCAGCCAACAACCTCCAGCCGACATGGCTGTCACTGGAAGAGTTCAGGGTCCCCAGCCAGTGGCAAGAAAAACAAAACAGGTAATATGTGAAAATTTAAGAAACACGGGCCAAAAATGAGATACAAAGAGGGATCTGAAGTCTGCCTGAACAGTGTTTATCTCACTGGCAATGCCATGAAGACCAACAGCCATTAAACCATCCATGCCACCATGAAAAAGGACTTTTCTGGAAAAAATCCTGGATCTACACAAACCATACACAAAAGAACAAGACATAGTTTTTGCTAGAACCAGCCCAGCAGCCTAGCAGTTGTCATTAGGCATAGGAAAGTTTTGATGAAGGCAGACTGAGAATGTTTGCTGTTTGTAGAAAATGAATAGTGTTGATGCTGCCTTTCATATTTCATAAGTCTAAAATAATTACATCCAGTCTTGCCATCCATGTCACAATCTATTACTTTTCACCAAAACACAACTCTGCTGACACATTCAGCACATCAGAAAAACCCCATTATTCCGGTGGTGTTTAAGATGACCAATTTGTACCTTCTTTTATTTTGTGCTGGCTGTGTGGTAGCTGCTATGATGCAAACAACCATTTATCTCGCAGAGCTAAACGGAAAGGATACAACTCATGCTCTGATACAGGTTGTTTATTAGTCATGACCACAAGACCATGGTTTTGTGCTATGATAAGCTCTGACTCCTGCTATTCCTATCATGCCCACGAGTTTTTGATGATGATACATGGGAACATTCAGTTGTGAACGAGAACAAGATACCCTGTGCTGCGATATTATCTGCTGTACTACTGTGCATTTTTTACAGATGCTGATGGATTTCCAGGAGCAACTGAGCAAACAAATCCAGAGATGTGATCGAATTTGCTGCTGCATATGCAGCTACCCCAGTTCTAAGCCATGCGGAATTGTCTGAATGTGGATTTCAATACTTTTTGTAAGGCAAAAAAGGACAGCTGGATGTGTTACAACTTTTTCAACCTACTTTCAGACAGTAATTCTCGAGCCATGGTTCTTAAGGCTGTCAGTGCTACAGCTGATGCCATTTTCAAGCAAGGAGATGGACCTCATGAGTTATCAATGTCACAATCAAACCCATCTTATACAGCTTCCGTGAACCTGGCATGGGACTGCTGCCCATCAGACTGCAGAGCCAGATATGTAATGCTTTAAGACAAAACATACCATAACCACAAATGGCGACTCTGAAAACGTAGAGCCTGAAAGTGGTTTGTAAATCCTGAGCTGTAAAATTTTATCACTGATGGTTCACCCCTCCGGGTTCTTCAGAACCTACAGAATCCTCAAACGATAAGGCAGATCTACACTGTATTTGGGGCATGAGTTCCAACTCACACCCACCTCTGAGCTTAAACTCTTCTCCCACCCGTGTCGTTTCGGTGAGCTCCAAGGCACGCTGTGTCCTGTTCTACCCTGGAGGTGAGCCCAGACACACACTTTTATGCAGTGTGAATGGATGGGCATACTGTGCCCAGTCCCACTTCTCCTATCTACCCTTGCTGCCACTGGCCGGCACCCCAATCTCCCACAGAACACTGAAGAGACGGTGGGGTTTTGAAGGCTTTCGGTGTTTCTATAATTTTATGGCCTTGAATCACTAAGTCACAAGCATTTTATTTTATTATGCTATGTTATTATGTTATGTAGCAATATGGACAAAAGTGGCCAGATAAATTTTAACTTATTCTTTGATCTGAGGCATATAATGTTCATGACTGCCAGGAGTCAAAGATCATTTAATATGGTCTCTGAAATCAACATCATACAGTTCCCCAATCCTACATCTATACTGTTGACAACACTAGTGTTTGTCCAAATATTTTCCAGAAGGCAATCAGATTTGACTAAATATACCAAGAGATAGAGAATCAGTCACGTCACTTAGTATTTTACTATAATTGGGTCACTTTCACTTTTAAAGTTTGTTTCCAGCTCACCAAGTCCTTCTTACATCTTTCCTCATCAGACTTGGATGAAGATGTGGGTAACAACAACTTCAGTGTCACTGTTGAGTTATCTTCTACTGTCAGTAGATCAGAGAAATACATTTGTTCTCATCTTCCAGGAGTAGAACCTTGTTGAAGACTCCTGGCTTTTAACAGACATTTGTTACCAAGAAATTGCAACAAGAGATGAAGATCTTATTTGTGCCAATGGATATTTATGGCATAAAAAGTATTAGTAGCCACTATATTTATGTCAGTTATCACACATTTCAAGCATTCTAAAATGTAAAATAACTTACGTTATTGTACATATACGAATTATGTGTGTACATATGCGAATGTAAATATATATATATGAAAAATATATTAGTTGCATGGTAAAGGCCTGATTCTGCAGAAACTCAAAATTTCTGCTCAACTCTACCCCTTGTAAACAGGACCATGGATTAGAAGGAAAGTAAATTATATCAACTGCTCACGTAGCTCTTTAGAGGCTATGAGCAGATTATGTGTTAGGATCACTTGGCCGTTGGTCTAATTTATTAACTTCTCCCAAAGACATCAGTCTAACATGACATAAGCAATACACAACCCATGTCAATACTTCTGCAGATTCCACTGTATTGTCTGATTGAGGTCACTGGGTAAGCATTAAAACCAAAAATCTGACAAAGGTTTATATATGTGCAATGAAAATCTGTTAGTCCAGGTTTTTTTTAACTTGCTTAAACTGTTAGTTCAACACATTCAGATATAAGTAGCAGATTTTCCAGGGTTATGATATATATATAAAAAAACCCTATTTGCATATATTGTGATATAATGCAAAAAGACATACAATCCTTGGATCAAAACTTACTGACTTTTATAAGATAAATCGTATGAGCATGGTCACTACTCAGTGGTTGGATATTCCTGCCACAGCAAGTCTGCACTACGCTTCTTCCCCACGCACGCTACAGAGATTTTTCTGAAGTGACCTTTTAGAGTGGCTGTAAATAAATTCTCATGCCGTGATAGTTTTTCCTGACATCCTGAAGTACTACAACTCCTTGTTCAAGGAGAGACTTCACCAGAAAGTCAACGTTCTTTGAAAAATCAATGAGATCAGATGTTCCAGCTTGAGAAAGCAAAGAAGTAATAACAAGACCCGAAAACTTACATCATTATATTGTTATTCAAAATACTACATATTATTGCACCTAAACCATTTTTGTATATTACTGTTTTTAATGAATTTGTAAGACTTTTCAGATGCACAGCATTGATCCCACCTGAAAAGGTTACATGTAAAGATATACTACTTTTTTCAAATTTTTTCCACAGCAGGACTTATCCTCTAGGGGTTTTACTTGAGATACGGTGACAAGCTCTCTTCTATGGAAACAGCAATATAAAAATATAAATAGTCATGTAAATAGCCAAATTAAAAATAATAAATAATGTTTTATTTTATGGCAGATTTTAGGGAAATAATATTTTCTTTAACACGCCATATGTTGTCCTCTCAATTGCATACTTCTACTGCCCTCAAAGATACAGTGCATAAGGCATACCCATACTTTCAATTTATTATTTAAAGTGGAAATTATTACAGCTTTTAATACTTTTCCAAGCAATCTCTAACTTTCACCATTTCACAGACTGAACTCATTTTACAATTGATCTGTTATCTAAACAATTAACCTTTTAATACATACAAATCTTAATCTGAACCTCAGTCTAAAATGAATCAATCTATCAGGTCCAAGTTTGCTTATGTGTGGAAGGCCGCAGCATTTGGATGTAAGAACTGGCAGAAAAAATTCTTCAAATGATAATAAACTGAAAGAACTAGGATATGAAGATGGAGAATGAGATCATAAAACATTTGGTCATGTTCTAAGCCAAGATTTCTCAAGCGTGAGAACATATTCTACTGAATTTTTGAGGACATAATAGTCCTCAAATAATCCATATCCACTTTTTTGTGAAGTAACAGTTTTCTAAAACATAAACCTTTCTTTAAGGGACTAGCTGAATCAGGCTAAAATAATTTTATTCACTAAAATTAAAAATAAAAGTCAGGTATTTGAGAGCTATGAATAAAATTAATTTCAGCTTTTTACCTTCTCTATTTGTTTCCAGAAGAAGTTACGGCGAATAATTTATCATCCATTATTTTTCACAAACTTACCTTTCAAGAAATGTGGAATGTCATAGAGCTCAGCACATGTAGTATCACGTTGTTCTAATTTTATGATCATCATAAAAACTTCAGCACGTTGTGAAACCGAAACTAAGCAATTCACAGAGAACCTAAGCCAATTCATACCTAATGTACAAAATTACTTTATGAGGACATGCCTCAACATTTCTGTGTATTCAGAGCTGATCAAACAAACATCTCTTACTTCTGGAAAAAGTTGGTAGCTAAGGAAAAGTGACTGAAAGTTTTTATCAAGATGACACCACCTTTTTTCTCAGTAACATACATTGCTGGATGATGCATTGGAGAAGTCATTCAGATGGAGATCTACAATGGAAACAAACATTAATCAACATACTTTGCTTAGTATGGCTAGGAACATTATGTTGATAATTACCTAATTCATTCAGTATTCCAAGAAGAACCTTTAAAATAAGGAACTATGGTTAATCTTCTCTCTATAATCGTCGTTTAAGTACACAGGGATCTGGGACACCAAACAGCCTATCGAAACCAATGTCTCTCACACACTGCCTGCTATGGCCCAGCTCTGAAGTGAGTTCCAGGGGATTCTGCAGATCACTCATTCCTATTTGTTTCATCCCTACAGTCTGATTAATGGGAAATCTTTTACCTAGCCTCATTATTATTACCTCAACAGAAGAATACGGCATAAAATCCTCAAAGTCTTCAGATGAGACCTTTCCAGCAGATTGTATCCTATCTCATCTCTTCGTTACTTTACACACTTTGACACTTTATTAATAAATTTTCATATTAGTTTACTATAATTTTTCAACAGCAAATAATGTCATAAATCCATTTTATCAAAACAGATTGCGTTTTCCAGCCTTTCCATGGATAACTGTGTTCATGGTTCAAAATGTTTTTCACTCTGTGGACCAGAGATCATTGGCAGACCATAACCTATCGTAAAGTAGTCAAATACAAAAGAAATCCAACAAAGAAACTATGTGTACATATGCCCATGGGTGCAAGGAAGCAAACAAAGAAGTACAGGGAAGAAACAAACATAATAAATATTCAGAGTTCAGCAGGTTGTAGCCATTTTACACAAGATTTTCCAGTACGAAGGGAATAACATTATCATTGCCTATATTTAAAATACCAAAGTCAAAATATCATACCAACGTCAAAACAATCAAGGGGCAGGAAATCACTTTAGATCCCAAACCCAACAGTTATTAAGCCACTTACATGCTGAGAAAACCTCATTTTAATGTCTAATATCCTACAGATGGCTTTGTACAGACTTTTTTCACCATTGTAGGACAAGCCTCACCAGGTAATGCCTTCAGTCTTTTCAGTGGCAAATTCTTTACTGGCGAATCTAACCCAAAAGATGGTCACTTATCTTCTACAAAACTTTTTTTTTAAAAGGTTCCCTAAGCTTTTAAATTCAAAGCCAAGAAATCTATTTACTTCCACTCTCATTTTATTTCAAAACACCAGCATCGCCTAAAACTGCCGTCAGGGATTCTGTATCAATAATGATGCCTGAATATTTAGAAGGGCAAACAAAGGTGATATAAGATTAAGCAAGGAGTTATTTTTGTATAATTGGAAAAGTTCCAGTTTTGAACTTTATTATGCTTTCCACTCCACAGGCCTCCACTTGCACCATAAGACAGTGCAGGGACTGTGTTCTGGTATGGGATGTGTGTGCTCACCCTGCATCCCCTGCCGGGATATATGACAGTGACATAAATAGTCCTTTTCTCCCTCTTGCAGCTTTGTGCTGAATAACTTGGTCAAACCTCAGAATCGTGCTGTTGGCATTCAAATGGCACTGGGAACTCTATCATACTGAACTGCACTGCTTTAGAATGTCATATCAATCTTTTCATCATTTTGAGTCTAATTGAAGTGAGACAGGGACAACTCTAAAGGTTGTATCTTGTGTTCTGCTCACAGTCCTGACCTCCTTACCTCATTTCCACTATTAATAGACTTGCATTCCTTAAGACTGTAATAAATGAGGCTAGTCTGATAAGGGGAGTGGTGTCTTTTAATAGCTGCACTGAAATAATGGAAGAAAACAAAGAAGCTTGTAGAACCTAAGGGAGCGTGTTGTGTGCTGAATGCTCTTCTGTTTTCTCTTGTTAGAGTAGCAGGTCTAATAAAAGATAATATCATGTTACCTCTCACAAATCACCCTTCATTTGTATCCTCAGACTATTACAACTGCCACAAATCTACTTTAGAGAGGTGACAGTTAACAAGCCAGTTTAAAACTGAGAGAAAGTTACACGTATATCTTCCAGTAACACTGTGGAGTAAAGTTCTCCTGGTTGATCAAACAAATAAAAGCCTTTCTGTATTTCTGTACCTACCAACTAATTCTAGGAAAAGAACTTATAATTCAGATTTTCAGTTGCATCTTTAATTCACGTGAGTTTTAACTAGTTTCATCCTCAGGACTTCCCACAGTTCATAAATCTCAGCAAGACTTAATAGTCAATTTAATAATCAAACTCTTTATATTAAAAGCCCATGATTTCCATATTTTTTTGTTCACAAAGGACAAGACTTACCCTAACTATAATAACTTCTGCCAACCACAAATTAGAATTCTAAACTTCCCTTGTCACCTGGCTTCCCTGGTAGAAGGAGACAAACATATTGAGGGGATGACTGACTTCTCTAGCTGCCTGAGACAGGCACAGCCACCTTCTGAAAAAGCCAGCCCCTCTCTTCTCCAACCACACAAGGAGCCCAGACACTTTGTTTAGGCTATGGACTAAATGCAAGGGTCTAGTTCCATGTGGGATGCCCTAGCATAACCACTGCTGCTCCAGAAGAGCAAAGATTTTTGCCTTAAATCCTGTGTCATACCTGCCAACCCTATGTAGGGCATCTCAAACGACAGTGTAGGGCATCTGAAATGGCACTCCATGTCTTTGTTTAGGCAGCAGATTCCTGCTGTAGACATCTAACTAGAAGCAGCTCAAATTAAATGACAGAAACTTCAGCCACAGGAAAAACCAGTGGACTCTGTAATGTTAAAAGATTTTCAGGTGAATGGTGTAAAGATGAGATGGAGGAACGAACAGAAAGCAATAAAGACACGCCTCTTTTTCTGCTAAGGCAAAAGGAGGCCTTTTCCCCCTACCACTTCTATGCTTAAAACTGCTTTTCTCCCCAGCATTGCCTGCTTTAGATGTTAAGGAAAGAGCTTGCCTTGTTTCACTCTACTTTAACCAGGGTCAAAACAACCTGACGTTAAAGCTGAGGAATGCATTTATTTCACTGGGGTGGAGCGTAATTTGTGTCTGTGTCCTACAGCGGTCTCACTGTCGCTAGTAGTGGTTTCAAACACTTTGCATTTTCAAATCCACAAAGCCACACAAAGCCTTCATGAGGCCTGGCTCTCCACCACAACCAAAAGCATGCCCATAATTACTCAGAATCAGCTGACTTTATGTGAATGGATAGCACATGGGACAGCACGTTCACCTCTGCACTTGCAATTGCTTTCAATGTTTACTTTTAAAGCAGGATTTTGCAGAAACGCAGCATTTGTGTACCATTATAATCTTAATCATCTCACATTTTCTCTGCCCTCTAAGAGGAAGAAACCTGGGCTGTACATTGTTTTACGTGAGAGCTTCATGATGCGCCGTTCCTGAACGCAGGAGGTTGGGTTCAGAATAGATTTCATTCCATTCTTTGGACATACATCTTGATTAGATTATTCTGCATCTACCTCATTTTAAAAGAGGTGTTAAAAACCACTATCAGATTTCCAAATCTGGTTCACACCCTTTGGTATGCTAAGAATTTTAATATGTCTCACACTCTACACTTTACTGTAAGAGTTATGAATTTCACACTCACAATCTATGCTTGTTACTAAGTATGTGATTTAATAGTCAAAGGGAGAATTGCTCTATATCATTTTATACAGTATAAGCCATGTAACAACCATTTCTGCCCCGCAGAATGAATCAAAAAAGTCTGCTTTTATTCATTGCAACATGAGTGTTTGAAGACCCTGGAATTATTATCTCATTTAAAAACCACATGTTTGTCTGAAGATATGTTTCTTTTCTAATATATGATAAGAATGCAGTAAATCTAACACAGTAAATAAAGCAGATGTGAACCACGAACACTTGCTTAGAAAGTGTGGGATGAGTTGGGATGAGGATGCTATCTTTCAAGCTTCATGGACACTTGCCCCAGCTCAAGAACAGATGTTTTAAAATGCAAGTATTTATTCTAAATTATTTGGTCCTCCTTGACCCTCAGACACATTCAGCTGCAGTACAAGCTTTTCAAATGCCTCCATACACCCATTTTAAGTCAGCTTAAAAACACCTCCATTTGCATAGTTGGAAATGTGAAGATCCACGTTCAAAAGTAACAGGACATGCAAGCTACCCATCAATGAATATGTCTTTTTTGCCAAGAAAAAGGGGAGTCTTATTTGGAATAACTGATGTGATGAGAGGAGGCACAGGAAGGCACACCACACCAGTTGAGCCAGGCCACATTTTCCTTCCAGAATCCCATCTCCCAAGGTGAAACCAGAGCAGATGTGATTGGGGATCACATCTCCCAAGGTGAAATCAGACCACAACCACACTCTAGAAACAATAAAGAGCACAGACCAAATTGACGTTGGCGATACACATATGGGTTGTTATCTTGTCAGCGAATATATTCAAAGCCAGTGCCAATCCATCAAATACCTTCAGGCTCCATTACCCTTTCCTTTCACCCAGCTGCTGTTTACAGACAAAAGGAATCCATTCTGTTTTGCTGAGCAGATCAAAGTGTAACGGGCTATATATGGCCTGCAGTGGAGAAAACCAGCGTGGCACGCCATCCTGCTACACTGACGTAAGGTAATTACAGGCATCAACAGTGCCACGTTGACTTTTGCACCTCCTGCAATATTTTAAGCCTCTTTCCACTGTGTCATCGAGTACAGAGTTCAACCACCAGCAGCCCCAGGCAAAATGTGGCAGTGCCAGCCAAAGGGGGCTGGGACACAGAGGACAACTCTAGACATGGGCTTGCAAGCTAAAGTCTGACTCAGCACTGCCTAAGCCTCCTGGGCGAGTGACTGACAGGTAAGGGTGTGCTGGCAAAGGAGACTCGATACCCAGGAGACAGAGAGGAAAAATAGCAAGTTTCAACCACAGTCAACTGTTGATAGAAAACTTGTGGCAGCTGCTTCCCTTGCTAATGGATTCTTAAAATGGATTCTTAAAACATTTCAGAAGAGCTTTTATTTACTCTCTAAAACATTTGATTTCTGAATTTAGCTATTTGTGTATTGCCAGCATAGAAAGAGAACTGTGCTCATCTCTCTGCCAGGCTATATGAGCACAGAGAAGGAGGAGGTGGTTTATCCCACTCCCCATATTCTCATCCTGAAAGCAGAGACAAGAATTCCAAGCTCTCTACCAGAGAAGCAGACATGTGGTTCTTCAGGAGCAATCTACTGCCCCATCAGCTATTGCCAGTCTCCTTCAGAGAAATACAGCCAGGGAGATTTCATCCATGGACTAATTCAAACAAATTCCAGTAGTCCTGTGGGATAAACAGCATAGCTTAGAAGGGAGGACCTGCTGTGGAAAATGAAGTGACATTTTAGAAAACTCCAGCAGCAAAGAATTCTGACCTGCAATCTTTCTGCCATCAAAGCATCATGAAGCACCTGAACTGGAGAACCTGGCCCTGCATGGTATAAACTCTGTAGGGGTGGGTTCACATCTTGGCCTATTTTGTAACTAAAAGCTGGCACAGTAGTCACAAATAAAGAATCATTGATTGCAAAATGGAATCCTCCTCTTCCTTTCTTAATGTGTCATGCCAGTCACTGAGACATGTGACACTTATTCCCTTCAGTATAATTCTGTGCGTGAATTATGGAAACAGTTTGGTTGTAGTCATGAGTATCACTAAAAAAAAAAAAAAAAAAGTGTAACTGTTTTGCATTTCATTTCATTTTCCCTGTCAATACCTGGGGTCTACAGATTTAATGAAACGTTATTCTGTTCATCCGGTCCTTTTTTTTTTTTTTTTTTCTCTACATCTGACACGTCTTCTTGTCTTATGCAGCTGTAACAGAATATCATAATATGAAGGTTTATTTAACAGTCAGACCTATTAGTGCTCCTCCCAGTCTACTGTACAGGTTTAGCATGATGCACAATACAAACTTTGCTCCTCACCTGATAATGGCAGAAAGCATTCCAGCCACTGTGCATGAAGTGGGTACACTCTACTATTCTTCTGCAATTACACCTGGTTCCTCCTGACCAGAATAAAGAAAAGTATTGCTGGCTTTGGGGAAGCCCAAATATCTATAAAGGGACAGCACTGTACCAGTGAGAGTGAACCAGTGTGTACAGAGCTGCCCAGAAATGGCTGAAAGATTTTAAATCAGTTTAAACTTGTCTGACAATTTTTTTGCATAAGCACTGAATCTAAGAGGAAGAAAAGATTTTTCGTTGTGATGTCAGTAAATATAGAAATATACTACCTAACGAGGTTCACATCGGCACATACAGGTTGTTGGGAATTGATCCAGAGCACTCATGTATTTCTCATGATTCCCTGTGTTGCAAGGTCCTGCCCTATCAGACTGTAACATGCAGGGTAGTTTGGAACAGCACACAGTTTGTTCATTTGCCTTCCATAAACGCAGCATAACAGTTACCTACAGTAGGAGAAGAATGTCAAAAGAGCAGAAAAAAGATCCAAAAGATGCGATGTGATAAACACACCTCTTGGAATGAAATAGGCATTACTTGAAGATTTATATCACTGGAGAATCTAAGCTAGGCTAAAAAGTGTGAAATTGCAAGCTAGTTAGTGTACCCCATGCAGAGAAACATGATTTTGTTTTATAGACTGGCTTATCATTAATAACACTATGGGAATGGTACACTCCAGCTGACATGTGCAACTTCAGCCTAAAAGATTACCTTTTTTTTCCCAGTCATCATGATAGTAAAACTTTGTGTTAGTCAAGCTAACAAAAAGGAAAGACGGTTTGTTTTAAGGGAAAAAAAAAACATCTCTCGCAATGAATGTTTAAGAATGTTTTCGTTTTCTGGTTTTGATCTACATGACTGGTGTATAAACTGCTTTTAAAACTGACCTAGCAAACAAATCTTGTCAGGGAATAATACCACTGAGCACTAAGCTGTAGCAAATGATTTCCCTTAGGGTTAGGTTTTGCCATGTGTCCAGAAAAGACCAAATAAAAACCTGTCCTTGCTAAAATAAAGTAGTTTTTCAAAATTCAGCATCATCCCCATGCACAAAGCTTTTATTTTTGAAGAAAGGTTTCGCTCTCTCTCCTTGGTTTACATGAAGAATATGTCTTTCAACAGTTGTCAGTAAGAACAGAGCAACTTCACCAGACTCCTCAGACGATGTTTCACCTGCCTATATAACAGCTGTATATCCTATTTAAAACTGAGAAGCCCTAGGTTTATGATTAACAATTTAATGTAAATTACATCATGGGAGAGGCACCTTGTGCAATCTTCTTACATAATTTACTGTACATGGTATTCGCTCCAATGTGAGTTATAAGTCATCCATGAGTAAGCCCTGAAAAATTAGAGGAAGCTGTAAGCAATACACAGGGAAGCCTGACAACAATGTGCATTTGTGATTCGTTAATAATTTGGTATTAACCTTTAAGTTTTGTGTTTCCAACTGTTAAGTGTAATCATCAGAAACCTCCAAACTGATGTAATCTCTCACATTCCCAAGATGCAGAATGGGCCTTTCAGCCAATTTTCTTCCAAACTGCTTTGTTAGTGCTTACTGCAGAAAATTACCATGGATGCATTCATAGCTTTTGTTGGCAGAACAATGAACTTCTGACAAAGCTGGGGTTGTGCACGATCATGACCATGATCACGTTCACTCTATGGGTGTGAATGACCTCACTAGACTCTCATCTTTTATGACTTCTTATTTTCACACAACTGGGACTACTTTTATCTTACATACATAAGGTTGCTAATGCGTTTGAATGCTTGAGGATTTCATTGACATTAGTAGGTTGCAGTAACATTCGTAATACTGTAGCTACTTCCTAAGGATCCCAGCAACAGTCTACACTCAGTGGAGTTAAGTGTTACAGTGCAAACAGAGGTAAAGAAAAACAAAATTTCTTAAGTGCAGCAGTTATGTCAGAGGCTTTCAGGGAGCCTTTCAAACGGAGGGTTGTTGGTGAACTGAGGGAGAATGGACCATGCTTGGGGGCTACAATAACAAGACACAAATATTTGATATCGGAAATAAACCCAGTAAATTACCGTTAAGTAAATATGGGCATCACTAATACAAGTGCAAAGCTTTACTATTCACCTCATTTGAAAAAAATTTAAAATTCTCAAACACTCCTCCAGGCACTTGCCACTCATAGGCCCGCAAATTTGTTTTGCTTTTAGTTTTTGGGTTTTGGACACTCTTTGAATTACCAGCCTGATGGGAATAGGAAATTCCTGTATTTAGCTCTGCATACAAAAGGTGATTTACACCTAACAGTATCACCAATGCCTTGTATGCCTACCACATATTATGTATCATGTTGTGCTACAGCACAGAAAGGAGATCTTTCCATTTAACACCTTCAGGCAGACTCCAAATATTACTCCAGTTTCTTAATAGAAGTAGGAATAGCCAAAGCTGTTTTGAGCTGTTGTGTCCTCTGCATCCATAAAGTGCTTAATTCAAACATCTCTTTTCACACCAAATTTATCAGACCCCAGGGATTCCCTTGGCATAGGGAATTCTGGCTCAAAGAAAGTAATCAAATGGAATGGAAGAACCAGGTCACTGATCATTTTGTTCTGTGTGATGCTCAAAACATCCTTCTGTCTGCTGAAAAACATCCTTATGCCTGCTGAAAAACATCCTTATGCCTGCTGAACTGGACTTTGTGAGTGTTGTACAGAGGAAGTTGTCAGAGGGCATGTTGTCACCAGAGTAGCTTCGTTCTTCACCTCCTCCAGTGGCCTCTTTTATTGCAAGAGGCACAGCCAGGAGAAGGCAATGTCACTCTCTCCTGGTACAGATACCAAGGCCAAGGCTGCTGCCACATGTGCGGGTGACCAGCCTGGCACTGGGATGACCACAGCTCTCCAGCCACAGAGTGAAGCTTTGTACCAGCCTCAACCAGGCTGTGGAATGCCCTGCTGCAACGTCTGCGCAAGGTGCCAAATAACCAGTTCCCCTTTATACTCAGTTGATACTAATCATAGTAGGTGGGATTGTCAGGAATAATTTACGGCACACCTGCACAGCCAGAGTACACAGATAAAAATCTGCACATGAAAAGTGGCATTGCTGGTGGTTTTTTTTTCCAGGAAGCAACTGATTCTTTGTGTGTGGATCTATTTTTCCTTTACATAATTACTTTAAATGTTGGGTTTTTTTTTGACTGAAGTTGCCACCTGCAACTACACACTATATTTCACAAAACCCAAACTCTGATCTGATAATTTAGCTCAATTTTCCACTGCCTGTTCGCTGACATATGTCTTTCCATATCGTTTCCCTTAAAGGCTTAATGCAGTCGTGATCTTACGGAATGTCTGTCTCTACATAACAGTGTATGTAGCAGAACCACGGATGAATACAGCAGAATATTCCATACAGGCATACATAGAGTATGTATGTACATATACAAAGACTGAGAGAGCCAGGTGTGTAGGATAAACTCTAAGCCAGGAACTAGTGATTGTATCAGCATCAAGGGATCATACAGCCAGGCTTTGTGGTGGGGGAAAATTGTATGACCACATTCGGCATTCTTCCTTCAAACAGCCGGTTCTCTACGGCAGAGACAGAAGATGGTCATCTTAAATCCTAACAGAATCAGATGCCAGATCTGCATCTCAAGGGAAGTATAAGGTATCTCCTTCTCAGTTGGACATTCCTGTTCCAAACGGATCCCAAAGCCCACAGTTTATTGGAGTAGGACTGTATTTCACTCATTCTGTTTCTGGACTCAGAGTAATTCCCTATTCTGCATAAAAATGGTCTTTGTGAGTCTGAAGGATTATACTTTAGTATATCAGTAATTAAACAAGTGAGGAGCTAGATAAGGCTACTAAAGGTACAAGACATATGTGTGTTCCATATATCTCCAGTGCATCTAAGATATTTAATTAGCTTTATCTAGATTAATAACGTGGAGAAGAAATAAGGTTGATAAGAGATCCCCACAGCCACAAGTGTTTTCTGACCTATTAACGCAAGAGTTCCTTTCCTCTTTATTCTGAAGTAGGTTCTTTCCAGGTAAGATTATTTCTGCCCAGGATCACAAAGTACAAAATGTGTAAGTAAGGAAATTACATGCTGCTTTATAGAGTACTATTTGGGGAAAAAAAAATGGATTTGGAATGTAATTTCAAGCTTATGGAATCAACTTGCCATGTTCACTCTGGATTTGTGAGAAGTGCCTTAGGTTTGGCTAATGTGCTTTTGTATTTTAGTATGGAACAGAACAATAATAATAGCTCTGCCTAGGAGAGAAATTTAAGATTTAACCAGAAATTTATGATAACAAAATTCCCCATGGTGCAATGTGGGGTCACCTGGGATAAGTCAATATAATAGCCAGGATTCTGAAGAGTGCCTTAATTTTGAGATGTCAGATTTCAGACATCTTGAAAAGACTGGTTTTTCAAAGGACGGGTATTCCACAGTTTTCAGAAAGAAGGCAGCATGAGTGCCACTAAAAGCAATGAGCCAGTAAATCTTGGAAAATGTGCTTTATTCCAAAAAGAAAGATTGTTTGCATTAAGGGCAAATGTCCTTTTTCCATTTTGCATCAGACACTTGAAAACCTTGCCAGCATCTGCAAAACATATGTGTTTTAACGATTATATGGGAAGAGGCAGCTGTAAGGAAACCAATGGCTATGAAATTCTAAATTAAAGTCCACATAAGATACCTTTATTAGTGGCTGGAAGCTCCTGTATTTAGAGGAAACTCTCTCCCTTGCTGTGTCCATTGGAGTAGGCAGAACTTTTCATAAAGCTGCCTTAGAATCATGATACAGCAACAGCTACAGCAGATGTCACTAGCCCTATACAGAGGAGCATAATGCCATTCCCCTGGTTAGTTTATAGCAGCTTTCTGCTGTGCTGCACCCAGTTACTGTGTGCAACTAAATGAAATGTTTCATCAAAGACCTCCCTCTGTGATGGCACCTGGTGCTAAAAAGGTATGTGGTTTAGCGGAGGGTGGGGAGGGACAGGGCAGGCTGAGGGGTGCAAGAAGCCTTTAATGTCTTTTTAAGATAAACTGTATTTACATTTCCCCAGCGTCTGCTGTGCAATGACCTTGGAGCCCCGCTGTTCTCTCAGTAACTGTCAGGTGTGAGGGCAAAAGTACTCAGGGAGCTGCACTCTGCTGCAGCAAGCTAGAAAGCAATGGAGAGCACAGGCTATCCTTCACTTTTAGGAGGATAACGTACCAGATTATACATCCCTTTGCCTCTGTGTCTTTCTTTTTATATCTCTTACTCCTGTGCAGAACCGCAGAATCGCTTAGGAATGCATTGCCACCCCCAGCTGCCTCATTGCCTCTGTGTCCCACCTCTCCTCGCATTCTAAATCACTCTTGGAATCTCTCCAAAGGCCTATGGACACATGAAGTTTCATGTCCCATGCCCCTTCTATCAGCACCCTCCACTACCTCGTCTCCCTCACAATTTTTTTTTTTTTTTTCCCAATCACATATACATTTGTAAACATTAGTTGTACGAAACTACTTGATCTGCTCCTTTCTACCACACGGCTTTTAATGTGTAACTGCCAGGTTGCACAAACATCGTATGTCCTGGCTGACCAAAAGAAAGAATTTACACCTAGGTTATCTTCTGTATAATGACATGACATGGAATTCCTGTCTCCTGATAACAGACATTCCTTTATCATATGAAACAGCCTAGACATTCAAAACTGGATATCAATTATTGATATACCTAACTCCAAGATAACAGAAATTGGCATTCATCTATATCCTTTGGATGTACAAAACTATAAAGAGGGATATTGTTTCCCAATTTTACATGAAGGTCAGCAAGAAAGAACAGAAATTGGGTGAAGTCCAGTCACTTCAGGAAAACCAGTATTCACAAGAAAACCTTGATAGCAGGCCAGCAAATGTCGTTTGTGGATGAACCTGTAATTGGAAGTGCACTTGACTTAGTGCTTCTCAGGAACACCATATACAAAAAAAAAAAAAAAAAAAAGCCTTCCAGTCATAATAGCAAGATTATGAACTCTGTGCAAACCATTAAGTGGCTACCAACATGCTGAGAGCACTTCACTGAAACAGGAACTGGAAAAGAATGCAGAGATTCTCTGCCTCTCAGCTTAAGGTTTAAACTAATTTCTTTCAGCTACTGCACAATGATACCTGTGTGGATACCATTCCTAGAACTGGCCCATTAAAGCCTGAGCTCTGTGCCAAAAAGAATCACTAAGTCACTCTTATCATTGTCTTTAGACTATCTAAATATTGGCTATCTTGTGCGTTTATGAACATCAAAATCTTTGACACATTTCAGCATCTTATTGCAGAAAAAGGACCAGATTTTCTTGCTTGTTAAACTTTCTTGCTTTGCAAGAGAGTACAAAATGCATAAAGGAAATATAACTGGCCCTTCTATGACCATGCAAGGAAACAGTCACTATTTTCTAGGATACAGCCAATTTCCTGGCTCTCTCCATCTGCCTGCCACCTCAGGAAGAATGTGAACAGAGGGGTTCTGGGTTCCAGCCCTTTCCCTTGCATTCCTGAACACTTGGGCAAGCACTCAGCTCAGGCACATACCTGCTAGGGACCCAGCTGCAGTCAAGAATCAAAGCCCAGGTCTTTGTGTTCTAATGCAACACTAGAAGACATATTCAAGAGCCTCTCCTTCACCTTCCCTCCCTTTTCTTCTCCCCATGACTGTCAACTCTTTCGACTGAGTATCATATCACTGGGATTGATTGCACAAGAGTCACCTGAATGCCAGTCAAAATGTTTAACCTTTCATTCACCCGCACAATCTGAGACACATGATCTTCTTCAAACAGTCGCCCTGTGATTTGCAGGTAGGGAAAAAGCGAACAGTGAGGCAGCAAAGTTAAGTACAGGGCTTAAAATGAACTGAACTGAACTGTTCCACATATGCAGGCATTGCTAAACAGCAAAGTCCTTGTTTATGATACACCTTAATTTACCTTCAACCCACAGTGACTTTATCACACCTCTTTTATAAAGTCTGGGTATGAATTGTCACAAACTAGATGTATTTCGTTTATTCATATTGGTAAATCTTTCCTTAAGGAAGCTATCCTGCTAAATCTGCTAGGGCTGAGACAATGCCTGTAATTGTGCATCAGTGTAAATAAAGGCTGTAAGAACGGGCCAGTTATTCCCACAGAACATGGACAGGAGATCAGCACCACACATACCCAGGAACTACGCTGTCCCAGAACCCAAAGCAATGAAACCACACCGGCCCAAGACAGCATCTGAGCTAATGGCAATTTGAGCCCATGGCAATACCCCTACTGATACCTTAAACTATTTGGCACGCTGCTGCTGCACTATACCAGGGGACAAAAAAAAATGGGCTTTAGCTCAGAATGCCAAATCCATCACAAAGCAGAGAAGTAAGACACAGCATATTTTACGGAAGACCGGGCTAGTAAGAAAAGAATCCCTTAAAACACAATCCCTCAAATGGCATGACACTTTCTTTATATGCACACACCCAGTCCCATCCTAATACCTAGCCCCTTTCAACCATTGAATATCCCAACTGTGGGGAAAATTTTGGTCCCCAGAAGATGCAAACATGCAATTGGATCTTCCTCAGTTCTGCTACTCACAGAACTATTTGTAATTCAAGAGATATAAACTAGACAAGGTGCCCTGGAAGATCCACCAAAGCGCCCACTTTCTTCCTTTCCTGGTAGCCTTCTAGTTGCAAAAATTACAGCTCTGTTCTCCAGGTATGTGATACAGCAACTACTGAAGACATTGAGTTTATCAAAAATACTCATTCCAGACAAAAAATCCCCATGCTGCAGAATTTCTCAAAATTCCACCAATTTGTGTCATGGGCTTTTTCACTTTCATTGCCTCATTCTGCCACCAAAAAGTAGATATGACTCCATATTACTCTGACTAACCAATTAGCAGTGCTCTTTGCTTTTAATTCCCAGCAGGATCAATTATCAATTAATAATTAACAAGAGTGCTTGAAAGTTCAGAAATACAGCCTAAGAACTAAAACGTTTTCAGATGAATGCATGCGCTTTATTAATCAATTTTACAGTGGCCAATCACAAACTACTTCTTACTTCTCTTTCTAATGGCCCAGATTAATACCAAAATACAAATGCCCTCGCCAAATAATTCAGAAGTTTGATCATGTCACTGGGGCTACAGCTTTTTTTTTACCTCAGAGATCAAGCTGAACCGAAAGAAAAGAAAAAGTCATATACTTTCCACAAAACAAAATCAAAATTTAAAAATAACCTGGCTTTTAACTATGGATTTTGTCAAGTTTTTCCACTGTATTTTCTGTTCTTGTGAGCCACAATATGTAACGGTACAAGTGATGTGATAGAACAGATGACAGGACAGATTGCCATGTTATCTTTTGGAGAGCCAAAATAGATTCAGGGGTGGAAAGAAAGGAAACTTTCCGCAGTCAGAAGTACTGACACTGATTTCCTATCCATGACTTACTTGCTAAGGTAGGTCCTTGCAACTGATTTGCTACCAGTAACGTGGTCTATGATCTGCTGATGAGTAGTCTCAAAATAAGACCCTGCCGAAGTGTTTCTTCTCTGCACTAGGTAGGGAAAACACATGTCACTGCACCGCTGCAAGTTCAAATCCCTTCTGACAGAACCGAATCTTGATGCCCTGCAGGCTCTGCTGGTGACTGTAGCGTCAGGGTTGCCAGGCTGAAGCTGGGAGTCTGACTGTGCATTGAAGATTCACTGACGGCCTTAAAACCCCTCTGACCTTGCGTCTGAGAAGTTTTATTTAGGGAAATTGGGACTAACTGAGGTTTATAGAGACATGCGTAACTTACGTAACAACTTCTCTTAGCAGCTCTAGTTGCTGCCATCTAAACTGGCAGGACTCTTGGATTCCTCAGCACAGGAAAGACATGGACCTGTTGTAGCAGGTCCAGAGGGCCACAAAAATGATCAGAGGGATGGGACACCTCTCCTGTGAGAACAGGCTGTGAGAGTTAGTGTTGTTCAGCCTGAGGGAGAGAAGGTTTCAGGGAGATCTTATTATGGCCTTCCAGTACGTGAAGGTGGCTTATAAGAAAGATGGGGACAGACGGCTTTGTAGGGCCTGTAGCGATAGGACAAGGGGTAATTGTTTTAAACTAAAAGAAGGTAGATTCAGACTAGATGTAAGGAAGAAATTTTTTCCGATGAGGGTGGTGAAACACTGGCACAGGTTGCCCAGAGAGGTGGTAAATGCCCCCTCCCTGGAAACACTCAGCCTGGGTGGGGGCTCAGAGCAACCTGGTCTAGTTGAAGATGTCCCTGCTCATTGCATGTGGCTGGACTAGATGATATTTAAAGGTCCCTTTCAATCCAAACTATTATATGATTCTATTATTATTTTTCTGTTTCAGTATGTGTGGCCAGATTTAACTCCAGTTTCCCCTGCATCTTCTGTGTACTGGCTATGTGTACAGCCCCAACTGAATAAAACGGTGCATACCTTTGTTGGGAAACACAAACATTCATTGATCCTTTCCAGTGCCAGGGGACTGTGTGAACTGTAACCACTGACAAATTCCAGGGTACAAATACTGAAAAATATTTTTTCACGTTGTAAACTGTTCTGCATTCTCAGAACATGAAAGTACTGTCAAGAATTTTCTTCAGAAGTTATCAAGAAGTTTTCAAAACTTAGGTTGGTGAGACATTAGGAAATATTTCTAAACTGTGTATGTCAGTCAAATGACAACACTTAATACTTGGGTGTTGTTCTTCATAACAGACTATAATTGCAGGGGCAAAAATATTTCAGAACATCATCACTAAATTTATAGAATCCTCAGAAGAAAACCACAATAGTTCATTGTTTCTGAACTAAACAGAAATACAAATATAATATTAAAAATTTGTTTGAATCATTAATATATGTTTTAAGCATGTCACGGACAAAAAAAGTATTCTCAATAGTTATAACTGTAATGGCTGAACCAAAACATTAAGTACTTGTGAACACATATATTAACTCTTTACAAACTGTTGAAAGTTTACTTCAGTGCACCTGCTCAAGAACTGGTAGTCAAATAACAACATTGCCTACACCAACTGGTCCGTACCTTTCTCAGATTTCAACGCAGCATGTGAATTTTCCAGAAATATTTCAAATTATGATTCTTCAAACGCTCTGGTGTTTCCTTAAAGTTCTAGCAGAGTAGCAATCAATAACACTGATGGAGCTTTGACAGTGATTGATCTCATTAAGGACAATGGAAAAATTTCTTGAGTTTCATGGCCTATGCACTCAGTCTGAAAAGAGTAAGATCTTTTGGCCAGAGTCCTTTGGTATTGTGAGCAATATTTGTGAGGATAGAAACAAAGTCATAGCTCACATCCTTCATTGCTTGTTCTAACTTATGAATAGGATAAATGGGGAGTGGGAGGGAGGAAGCATGGCAGCTCCAGTGTGTGCCCCAGAGTTCTTTTACAGCAACAAGCATTTGAACTGACACATATAGTCACTATAAAAATTATGCTTATATTAGAGTGATGCTTATGAGAGACTCCCATGCGCACTACACTAGGGGAGTTTGGTCCTAGATGATGAGGGTTGGAGGTAACGTGCTCATTCTCATCTTCCTCACCTGTCCCAGGCTTCAAGGTCAGAAGCAAAGGCACACAAAATAATTTGACATTTGAATTGTGCTAAACCTAGGAAGGGAGATAAAATTATATCTTTTTTCTTGGGAGCTGATGGCCACCAGAAGAATCTGTGCTGATAAATAAGTAATTTAATTTAATTCAATGTAGATTTTCAGCGAAGGAGCATGTAATTCACAATGGGCCTGCTCTCCATTAGTTACCTCTCAACACTTAACGCTTTCCAAAGCAGAACGAAACTGTGCTGTTCTAGTTTGGTAGCACTTCACGTTCACTGCGTGGTGAAAGGTTGCTCAGAACCAAGTCTACGTGGTATCACAGGCCTTAGCTTGTTATACAGAGGATTTGCTAGGAATGCAGCTACATTGGTGCAAATCCTCTGTATTGGCAGAGCAAACAACCACACACACTATGCATTGTTGCAATCCACCTTAGTTTCAAGCAGGGATTAAATTCTGCAGCTCAGGCTAGGCAGAGGAGGACTATATGGACACAACCTCTGCCAAAAGTTGCAGGAGCACACAGCCCCACACAAACGGAGGGACTTAGTCCCTTTTCCTTCCCCATAGTAAAAGCATCCCTGAGCTCTGTAGTTACAGTATAGAAAAAGGGTAGGATAGGAATTTCTTGTCAGTTCTTGCTCTGTCTCAGTTTTCCATCTGAACACAAGGATGGATAAGCTTCAGACAGTTTAACAGCTTATATTACTTTATGATCTCTTTTTGCCTGGATCAACTTTGTTTAAAGCCATGGAAGTTTTCTTTGCTGAATTTTGTGCTTTCCAAAAGACTATTTGGGTGTGGCTAAATGTATTCACTGGGGATGTTCAATGAAACTGTGGAAATTAATGAGGGAAAAGGTTTGTCTTCCCTATCCTCCTTCCATGGCACTATTGTTCTTTCCAGTGTTCTTTGGAGTGTGCTCTTCATAGGTTTGTCTAAGCTGGTTATATTTGAAAAGAAGAAGCTGTATGAGGACACCATTTTGAGTGATGCTGGATAAACAGAAACAGTCCATCAAAGCAAAGTTAACAAAAGTTTATTTGTTAGAACCAAAGCAATGGGAGATTCAGGTAGGTTTGACAAAATTAGGAATGGATTCCCTCTGCATTACTTTTGTATGTTATAGATTTGGCATTTCCACAACCTAACTAGTAATTCTGCTCAGGCTAAAATATTTCACTGTTGCAACAATCTGCCAGTGAAATCCTTTCTCTCATGTAGTTTCCAAGCCAGTATCTTTACTCAGATAAACCTCCGCCAGTCTTACGTAGAAGATTTGTCTAGTATGAACATAAAGTGATTCACAGCAGTGATTGCTTCAGTGTTTAGAATATTATTTTTATAACAGCCAATAAAGATGACGTAAACCTTCAGCAAAAGGTTATAGCATGTCTTCTGACGTTTTATTCAGCTGTTGTTCTGCTCGCAACTCCCACTGAACTATATACAGTGTTTTAGGTGTGGGCTTGCCAAAACCTCGTAGGAAAGACCTAAAACCACTCACTCCTCTGGAATGATTTGTTGAATTACAGCCTAAAGCCATAATAAGACCTTCTAAGAAAGTCTCTGAAATCCCTCGGTAGCTAAATCACTGTGATTCTGATGTCTCTTGGGACAAAGAAGCAGCCACAAGGCCAGTACAATCTTTGCCACATAGAGATGTGGAGAACAGAAGTTCCACAGGCCCTAAACGCCAAATTACAGGAAATTAGAATGTAAGCCAGAGTGGGCCACAGCCTGCTGGAGGCTGTGGGCAGACTCAGAAAACACTCGGCGATGGAATGCCACCGTCTGAAGCCTGTTCCTGCCCGACGTGGCAGTATGGCTACAGTAACCACGGCCATAATGCGAAGACAACAGAAAGTAAAATATTAAAAGCATTTATTTGTGACAATGGAGGGTAAAATATTAAAAAAGCCTCAATAAATTGTAGCATAATGAGACACCACTGGCTTCCAGGCCTATCTGGAAAGCCCAGGGACCTGCTCATCGCCAGCTCCCATATGACCCCCTTGTCACCACAGCTCAGTTCGCAGAACTGAGTGCACAAACACCCCCTAATCCCCCACAGCACAACAGCCTACACTTCATTCACTGGCAGGGAGACCTAGTGCTTCAAGGCACTGTTTGAAAGCAGGTGTTAGGTCTTTCAGAAAGTTCAGGCAAGTCTAGGTCCATCCTATATGTTTAGTGGATGCTGAAGAGGATAAATGCGCCACCCATCACAGAACAGATTTTGTATCACCTTTCAGCAGAACAAAAACCTTTCCCAAATCTATTGTCCTTTAAGAACTCAGACGTATAATGGAAGACACGAGTCATCTGGAGCTAGTATAGTCAGAATAACAGAACTGCAGCTCATCTACAATGGTGCAGCAATGAAAAGACTCACAACCAAAATATTTTTGCGCCACAGTATCTCCTGTGAATGGGGAGCAATGTAATCACAGTCTTGACATCGTGACTGGTAACAATCTGTCTTATGACTGGGTTCAAGAGATATTGTCATAAAAGTTACACAACAGTCAGCCAACAATTATTCTTAACAGCAAATTTAATAAAACGCTTTGGTCTCTATGCCTGGAAGCGTAGAACTTACACAGCTTCTCCTCATCTTTTCCATGTGCACCTTGAAGGATAATATCACACTCTCCATCTCTGCTTACACCTTCAACACCTGCAATTTTGCACAAAAAGAAGATGCATCTTAAAAGTAAACATTAATTTGTTACCAAAAATCAATAAAGACAATAAATCAGAGTTGGTAAAAACAGAGCAAGTATGCTGTAAAGACCACTAGATTTCCATACTACTGCCTAACTAATTTAAGACTGAAACAGAATAATCATACTTTAAAAAGCAGATGACTTACTAAATACTCACTTCTTCTGAATTAAACATGCAGTCTTAGTATGCAAGGCATGTAACAAAAATATCCTACTCCCAGTAACTACAGGGCAGTGAAGAAACAAGAAATCCTGCCTTTGCTGGCATGAGAAAATAAGTGAATGGGACTATCCTCAGTCTAGCAAAGTTTCATCTCTGGTAGCATTGAGAAGCTTCCTTGTGCTGGACCCAGTCTGGGATGAAACATGGGGGTTCAATTTCCAAAACTGTCAGTCAATAATTTTTTACACAAATTCATCTTGAAGTGCTAAAGGAAATATATGAACTAGAGGGAAGTCATTCGGTGTTCACAAAATGCAGCTGATTTAAAGCAAACTATATAACCTGTTGGGCGGGTTGACTTTTATCTCATGTGGGTTTAGTTAGCAGAGCTAAAAATGTTAGCCAATACAAGGTTTGAGGCCATCCTCTGAACAGACGCAGGTGATAACCTTGTGAGCTCAGCTGTCTGCTCCAATCGCCTTGTAAACGATAGTGTGTTTCCAGCACGAGTTACAGGAATTTAGACTGTTTGTGCCAATTGAAATTGCACAACTATGCGCTTCTGCACGCAAATGCTGTGTAGGCATCCTCACTGGGGCTCCAAATATGAGTTCCCAGAACCCTGAGTAAACTCTTCCCAAACAAAATAATCCTTCCATTTCTAGGGAGTATCTACAGCCCTGCAAGTTTTCTTTGCCCTTGGTACCACACATGCAACAAAGGTCATTCTCTTTCAGGTTTTATTCAAAATCTTAAAATTTAGCCAAGTTGTTAACGCTCTTTCTTTTTGCTCCCTTAATGAGGGGCTCGCAATAGCAAGTGTCATTGATTTTAAAGGCCCAGCTCTTGGAATCCTGTGATTATCCTCCCACATTGCTTTTACAAAGTTAAAGCTCAGGGTATGCTGGTGCTTGGCAGTACTCTAAAGCAACAATTTATGTGCTGAAAGCAGCCTATCCACACCAGCGTGGAGCTCCGGACAGGCTAATTCACCCCGCTGCACAGTCCAGCGTATTGATACAGCGTGTATTGATAGAGTATGCATTGATGCACCACTATTGATATGGCATACGGCAGGGAAATTTCAGGCCTTCATAACTCCACAGGGAAGCATATGAAATAAAATCATCCAAAGGACAAAGCAAATTCAGCAAAGCCCACTTTTGTTCTGGTTTTCATGATCTAAACAGGATGCCTGATCTCTACCATTCAAAGAGAAGAGCCTATTGACAGCAAGCCCAGCCTGCCTTTACCTGAAATACTGCCAGCTCCCGCTGTCTTTAGGCCCTGTATCACTTTTTCTTTAGCCTAGCAGAGTTATGTTGTCAGAAACTCTCCATAACCGACAACAAATGTCATTGCTGAGTGACGTGATGCACTGGCAACTTCACAAAGGCAGAGTACCTGGTCTCCACGGTCCTCCAAACTCCTCCTGAATCCACAAAGACCCAGGGCAGAAAATCAAGTCCAAGACACCGCATAAGCAGAGAATTCCTTTAATACCAGGCTACTGGGCCCTCCCCCAAACTTTACCTACGCATTTCAGCAACATGCTCTACGGCCCTATTAAATACCATAGGGCAGCGGTTCTCAGCCTGTGGTCTGCCCCAACGTCATCACCGGGGGTCCGTGAAGGCTTAAAGCAGGGTTGGGGAGCATCCTGCCCAGAAACATTTGGTCTGGCCCCTGGCAAGCACTGCGCCTCCTTTTCCCACAGCCCCCTCCCCTCAACGCTCCTCTCACAGCCAAGCCCCTCCACCACCCCACGCCTGCCCTGGTGCCCCAGTATATTCCGTGCCAGTACGGTCGGCGGGACCCACTTCAACCAGGCAGTTTTTCTCTTAAAGACGTTTTCTTAACCCAACGGCCCTCCTTAGGGCCACAACGGGGCTGAAGCCTGTTCCTCCAAGTGGTGGCCCTGGACCCGTGAACAAAAATATATGGTGACTGAACACAGACAAACAAGGGGGGAGGTGAGAAGAACTGTCAAAACTTATCATCACGTTTCGTGTAAAAATTGGCATCAAACTCGGAATTAGCACGTTAAAACACCATAAAATGGGCCGTTTGAGCAAGAAGAGTGTCGATGCTGTTATTTTAAATTCATATGGAATCATTGCAATAAAGATTACAGTAGGAGCGTGAGCAGTAACAGATTAATTTATTTCCCCTTCTCCCCAAATTTGAAGACCCTTCGTGAGAAGACTGAAGTAACTATTTGATGCGGGGCAGTGCTTTAAATCTTGAATTAAGTCTTGGTGGTCCGCGGCCACAGAAGGTATTTAGAGGGGGGGTCCGTGGTGAAGGAGAGGTTGAGAACCCCTGCCATAGGGCACGGGATTACTTAGGAATTCCCACTATTGTTCTCTTTAAAGAGTTCCGTGAGGGCGTTATTGCCACAGAGCTCAGACACGCTGAGGACAGTGCCAGTAGGAAGCAAACCGGCAGGAAAAGGGGCTGACCAGCGCTTTTAGCTACGATTCAGCGTGAAAACTCTTTGCGGGGAAACTGAGGTGAACAACGTGATTTCCTCAGCAGATGGAAACGTTAAACGCCGCCGTGCGCACCCTGCACAGACCCCGATCCCCACGGGGGGGTGGCCCTGCCGGTCCCACCCCGGAGGGGGACGGGGACCCTCCCCCGTGCGGGGACAGCCCAGCCGGGATTCCCTGCCCCGCAGTTCCTGGGAGCGCTCCCTGCCGAGGGCGGGCGACGAGCCCCGCGGGGACCACGGCGACCCCCGCCCCGGGCCCGCGGGAGCCCTCGCACCTCACCTGGGCGGCGGCGGCGGCACCGAGCCGAGCCCCGCCCCGCCCGCCCCGCCCCGCCGCTCCCGCCGCCGCCGCGCGGCTGTAACGGCACCGCGTGCTCGGGCGCGCTCACGTGACGGCCCGGCGCGGCCCGCCCGGGGCTGGTTGGCTGCTCCGCGCCGCTCCGCGCCGCTCCGCTCCCCGCCGGGCCGAGCGCTGCGGGCGGCGGCGGCTGCTGGCACCGGTACCGCGTCCCCCGCGGGACCCGCTCCGCGCTCAGGTGAGACGCGCGGCGGGCGGGCAGGGAGGGAAGGAGGGAGGCGCCGGCCGCCAGGCGCTGCCCGCGGCTCTCCGGGACGCGGGTGACCCAGCGGGGCCGCGGCCGGCCGGGGCGGCGAGCTCCGCCGCAGCGGAGGGCAGCGGGAGGTGCCGCGGAGGAAGGACGGAAGGAAGGAAGGAGCGGCGGGCGGCTGAGGCGGCGCTGCCCGGCGGGCCGGGAGGTGCCGGCTGCCGCCGCCGCCCCTCTTCGAGGGCAGATCCTGACAGGAGGCCGCCGCGGCCCGCCCCGGGGGGACACCCGGCACCTGCCTGGCCCGACCCGGCGTCCCGTTCCCTTCCCCGGTACGGCTGGAAGCGCTGACGGCTCCCCTGGCCGTGCGGGCGGGCCCGCCGCAACGCCGCCGGGCTATTAAATACCGTTAGGCGGATTTATTATTTCTCCGGTTGAACACGGTGTAAATAGTGTGCCGGGTTGTTTATCGCTACACCGGGTATGACTCCCGCTTATTCGTGCGGAGGGAGGGCTGCTTTATGCGGTTTATTCTGGCTCCCCCCTCTTCTTGAAAACTCGATGGACAAAACTACAATCTGTTCACATCTCTCCTTCTGGATATCGATCGGCACTTTCACCATAAAAATTAAACTTTCCTCTCCTATGGGCTCTCCAGGCACTTTCTGAATGCACTTTGTTTGAAAAGCAATTTACTGAATTAACGTAGCATGCACGGAGATAACTTGAGTTGACGTACTAGCAAAGTAACATCTATCGCATGAGCAAAAATGGAATATTCCTGCCCTTAGGTTCCCTTCTAATCTTGAATTATTAATGGGTCTCTGCATTACATGAATGAAATTTGCAATCAGTGCAGACTGGAAATGCATGTAGAGAACCGCATACAAGAGGAGCTGGTTGTGGGGAAGGACGTGTCTCCGAAGGGTGAGGTTAGAGAGCCCCTTCTGCCCCTTCAGGTTGTTGAGGACCTCTGGGGGAGAAGCAGTGGGCCATGCCCAGCCCTGCTTTTTTGCAGCTCTCAGAAAAGAGGAATGAGAAAAGGGCAAAACTTTTCCCTACTTGGGTAGTGCAGGAGATTAGTACGTACACTTTTGTTTAGCAGCCGTTTAACCAAGTCATTGTGGCTGCTCCTAGGGCAGGGTTAGCGGCAAGCATAGTATTCCGTCTTCTTTTAGAACCCGATTGACAACTGCTCACCAGATGCCATCATTTGTACTTGTTATAGAAGTATTTACATCACATGCCATCAATTACTTTTGTCTATGTAATCAATACAGGAAAAAATTCCTTTATCTCTAAGGGAGATTCTAGAAAAAGCACACTTGTCTAAACCAAAGTAGGAAGGACAAAACACTTGCATTTACTATGAATTCTGGAACATTAAAGCTTTGAAAATATGTTGAAGGAAATGTTGGTTTAGGTATCAATGGGAAGTAAAATTTCTACTGTCTGTTCAACCATGTAATGTACAGTAAGTGAGGTGAGTCATAGCAAAGTTTACAACAGTGAACTAAGGTTCTGCTCTTTCTTTTACTTGAACTTCTTCCAGCATTTGAACTTTTAAAGGCACAAGTTGGAAGTAAGGCCATATTAAACAAAGCAGAACCATCATGCTTATAAGCAATTGCTTTTCTACACAATCCCTCAAAGCTTGCTGAAGAGATTTTTGGGCAGATGTACTGAAAATGTGTGATGTTACAGAAACGTGAAACCATTATGTAGAGATGATAGGGAAGTAAAAGGAGGCTTTTAAGTAGGTTGAGAGGATAAAATTGTGCAATATTGTTAGTTTGGTAATAATCTTATAAAAAATAAAAATTTAAAAATGGTGGAGAAGGAAAGGTGAAGCTGGGGTGGATTTGAGGAGAAAATTGGGCTGTTTTCCCTGAATTTTCTCTAGTGTCACTGTGTTAGAGGAGTGACATGTCCGTAGCAGAAGAGGCTCCTAGGCCAGATCACACGTGACGTGTTGGCCCCAAGGAGCAGAGACGGAGCCCGGTGTCCCACGTGCTCTCGTCTGCATTCCTTCTGGGCCTGGTTTGCTCTGCGACTGTATCACCTGCAGCAGCACCCACCTGCTCCTCCCCGTCCCACCCATTTAAAGGAAATACCCCACCTTGGAGAATTAGAGCATGTAAGTACATCCCACACTGAATTACTTTCTATTCCAGCTGGCTTTAGTTTCCCTCATTTTATGGTGACCTTACCGATGTCCTGCAGACAGCACCGTAGCGCGCTTGCAGCTGTGGGTGAGCGTTAGTTCAGGTAATGCCTGTCTGTGCGAGGAGCAGATGGGAGAGAGAAGGAACCACACCGCCACAGCCACAACTGATGCTCTCTGGTGCAGGCACGCAGGGTAAGAGTGGCATAAAGCCGGCTCTCTCTTCAGCTGTGAGCTCCTTAAGACTCAGATAAGGAAGCTGCATGTAAGGTTTAGCTGATTGATTCTTCTGAGTGCAGCTCATCATTGCAGAAATAGAATATCTGCCTCGACTACCACGGTAGGGAAGGTATTTATAATTTGGAGTGGTAATCAGGCAGCACAATGCTAATTAAGATTAGAACCTTTTTGTGGTCCCAACTATCTTCAAAACCAGAAAGCAGAAGTAAAATTGAGGGGCAAGGGGATGAAGGCCAGAAACTTTTTTTCTGTGAAGTGGAAGTTTTTGGTCTTATGCTTTAGTAAGGATAAAAATCAGGTTTAACTACATTTCTGTCTGTTTACACTCTTCAAACAACTGGCCTTACTTTACAGCATAACAATTAAAAAAATTCTCTCAGCAAGTGGGAGAGCTCAATGTGGCCTTTGATGGGACAATAATGTAAATAATTAATGATTTCTGAAAAAGAATTATGAATGAGCTGGTGGAATGGCTTTCTGTGTCTGAGAGCGAGAAGGATCTCAACATATCCATGGAGGCCATGTCTGTGGATTTTAGTGAGGGAAAAGCAGAAAAAGGCTAATTTAAATGTATGAGATCTCAGTGAAGTAAAACCAGAGAAAGCTCAGAGTTTATGATCAAATAGATATTTATTTTTTTTTAAAGGGATGTTCTGAAGGAAGCTGCAAATAACTTCTAGTCTTCCATCAGTACTGAGGAAACAAATGAACAGTTGTGAATAGTACAGTATCACATAAACAGGTATTTAAACAGTTTGAGGGCCCTGTGTATGCTAATGTCAGTATTTAATTAATTATTTGTGGGTTTGTTTCACTGTGGGATAAGGCTGTTATCTGTGGGGCTCACAATGGGAGCTACGTGTGGAAGCTGTAAGGGCCTGCTTGGAGAAGGTCAGGGTGAAGACAATAGAAAGGATAGTGAGAAGATTCTCAACAGTGGCAGCATGGCAGTTAGGGCAGACTGATACTCTGCTGCTAAAATGCTTGTGGATAAATAAAGTTGCTTCTAGGGAGGGGAAGGACTTCTAGAGGGATATAAAGATCATGCCTCCAGTTCTAGTGTCAGTTCCAGGGGTTTGTCTATTCTACAAAGGTGGAATGAGGTGTTACTTAATTTTCTGTGTTCACCCTCACTGTTGTCTTGTGCAGGGTATCTACAGAAGGTGGGGATTTTTGTGAGAAACTAACTTTGGTCCTAAATTCAACTCTGAAATGTTGCTGACAAGGAAGGAGAAATACCTAGAAAAGTTAAGCAGGCTGCTAGTCTCTTCAGCTGAAGAATCTGCATCTCACTTCTGCTTTTCAAGCTAGCACGAAACCTCTGAAAGCTACATGTGCCATTGAGCATTGCTCTTAGGGCAGCATCTGAGGTGAAATCAATGTTGCTCCCACCTTTGGCTCTTGGAAAACCTCAGCCTTGCTCCTGGATGGGAACCAAGCCACAGTAATGCAGACATTTACCAAACCCAACAAGCACTTCTGTAATTAATTTCGTTTGAACCAAAGGTGAAAGCAGCGCAGAAGTTCCAGTTCACGTGTCATCAGGCTGTCAGCTCATATTTGAGTCTTGTTACCTTCTTGAAGGTGGGCAAAACCCCCCTCCTTGGTGTCTGCTAGCTAACCTATGAAGAGCTGGTAACTGTGGTACAGCAGGGTTTGGTTCTGACACATAAGGTGATTTTTTTATTATTTTTTTTTTAATCTAAATCCAGAGGAAAATTATTCAAGCTTTGACGGAGTGGTGTCAATCTCCAGTTATGCTCAAAAGCTCATCTATCTAACCACAGTTTCTTCAGTGCGTTGTTGTGAACAGTCAGTATTTTAATGCTGGTATTCAATTTACCTGTTTGAAACTTTGAAAGACTGTTTTGTTGACCAAGCAGGCCTGTTCTACAATCTAAAATGTATCATAGGAGAGGTCTTTGGTATTGCATATGTTGTAAATTTAGGATGAAAATATTAAGGTTTAATCTCTTTTTTTTTTTTTTCTCCTTTTCCGTTCAGGTGTGCCACACTAAGAGAAAGACATGAAATATCTTTAATGAAATTCTGCTTTTGATCAAGCTGTTAAAAATGGATCTGAACATTATTTTCTCCTGTGAGGTAAGTATTGGGGGGGGGGGGGGGAAGGAGAAAAACCGACTCTCTTCAGTCTTGCCTGTCACCACTGCTGTTCTGTCCAGCAGCAGTGGTCAGGTAAAGTTATAGCATCTGTGACTTGGAGAAATTTCAGCTGAAAAGTTCTAGAATTAATCTTTTCACTCACAGGATTGGTCAGCTTTGTTCTGATATTCCAGTAGATAAAAACAAATGTATAAAGGATCTGCATTATGCCAGAGTTAGTGTAATGGGTGACTTCTGCTCACAGTAGCTTTTGACTCAATGCTGAGCTTCTCTTCAAAGCATCAAAGAAACGGAAGCTGCTAAGTCTAATTTTCAAGAGTGAATACTTACACAGACTTACTGCAGATGCAGGAAATGAGTGAGATCCTGGGATGAAGAAAGAGTTTGTACCACAAATACGCAGGTACTCTTTCATGCAACCAGGCAGCTTTCTCTGTTCCTGCCCTGTGCAGCCTAGGGAACAGGTGGGGCTGTTGCCAGCCTGAATTAGAGGTGCATATTAATAATGCTTTTGCCAAGTCCCACACCCAGATCTTCACAGATTCATACAGTGAGAACATAAGTTAGTAAAACCAAATACATCTCCTTAATTTAGGATCACAGGAAAATTCAGGTTGTAAGGAACCTCAGGACATCATACAGTCCAGCCCCCTGCTCAGATTTTGGAGTAATGAATGAAATTAGGTCGTTTTCACCTGTTGGCCTTCTCAGTCTGTTATACGTTCAGAAGGATTAACAAAAGGTGGACTTATATATTGCCATATATATTAAATGTGCATTATAATAATGCAGACAGGAATATAACGTGCTACTAACATTTGTCAGAAGGGAAAATATTTTAATTGAGACAGGATTGTACAAGCGTGGTCTGTTTCTCTGAACAAAGGAAACAATAAATCTCTGATGTATTCACTTCTTGCAATTACAAATGAAACCTCTACAGGTCATCTAACACAGCGGCATGCTGCCAATATTTTCAAGATGGGTTCCCTGCAAGAACAACCCCTTCCCAGGCGTCTCTAGGGAATCTATTTATTTACTTTCTCATGTAAGCAAAATTGCTTTCTCATAATAAAGGGAAGGGAAGTGAACACATTGCTTATCCTGCCTGGTGCATGTTACTGAAACGTTTCCTCTGAAGTATAAATATTTGTTCATGGGAAAACATGGTGACAATGTGAATAAAAATAAGCATCTTGTCAGGAAGCTTAGGGAGCAATCTCTCCCCCGGGCTCACAAAGTAAACACAAACCAAGCGGTGTCCCCCCCCCTCCATCATTATGTGCTACCAAACAATGTTTCATGAGCCCTAGCAATAACTACTTCAGTGTTTTGGCTGAGGAGGGCCATACAAAGAAAGGGTTAATGCTCAGGAGAAAGAGATTTCAGCATTGAGAGCCTCATAGGAGAGTCATTGAAGTGAAGAGACACTTGGTTTACTTTGGATTTATGCTTATCTCAATGTGCTTTGAATTGATCCCTCAAAATTGGTAATTTAATAGCTTTAATAGTTACATTAGTAATTTAATGAGCCCCCTTCCAGCATATCATCGAAGACAAACATATACTTTGGGAACAAAAATAGAAGTAATTTTATAGGTAATGCAGTTCCCGAAAGCCAGTATATAATATATCATGTATGCAAATTGTGATGCTATGAATTATTTAATATACACTAAAAGTGATCTCAGCATCATAAGGTACTTATTAAGGCAAATGGCACACCTAAGAACTCCAATATCTCTCTTCACCTCTGCTCCTGGTGTCAAGTCTCACTTCCCAGCCTGATTTGCTGTCCCTAAATGAATTTGAGTAACACTCATAGTTCGTGTATTTAAGTGACAGAATAATGGTTCCTGGAAACTCGCTGTTTCCACAGCAGTTTCTGTTGCTTCTGTGACTGGGTCTCACTTCTTGAAGAGAACATATCTGCAGGTCTGGGCAAAAGTTAACTTTCTTATTGTCATGTGCTTGACTCAGAAAATACTACATCTGTGGGAGGCATGTCTTTGTAAAGGTGTTATTTGCTCCTTAATATCCCGGTCACAGCTTATTTGCTTATGGTTTTCTCTGTCACTTGAGGCATTATGAGACGAGTAGTAGTAAATTGCGTGCTCTGGCTGAAGAAGCTACTGCTCTGAGATATCTTTCTCCACAGGCAGTTGAATAAAATAGGTACATGTGTGTTAGCCACTACAGTACAGAGTCCAGCAGTTTAATCGAGCTGACAATTCAGACAGGTAAAAACAAAGTTCTGGACTGTGCAAAACCAGCAGAGGTGTGTGTGTCAAACAGTAACCTTCAGCAGAATGAAATCAAGCAGAGCAAATGTTAAATTTTGAAACTGCTTGAGCTAGTTCTTCGTAAGCTTCCTATTGTGAGTGACTAGAGATTAGAAAAATGGGGGGGCTGATGTATGTCTGCAGTTGGGGTGTGGGAGGAAGGGACAGTGTTGTTTATTGCTTTTAATCTTTGTAATTAAATTTATGTTCTCTAGCACTGTCTATCACAGCCTGTTGAAATCCTGTACTAAGCACATTTCTATCTTCATGGGATTTCCCGTGCTTTTGATAAAAGAGAATGAATGATTCTCACAACACCAATACAGAATCAGGAAACAATTCTTTCCTGTTGTTAGGTTGGAAATGAAGAAAGAAACGATGCCATTCTGAAATGTCCGTTAATTCAGGGAGCTTAAGCAACAAGGTACCCAACACAAGAAATTCATGTTGTGATTTAAAAGCAGTGCTGTTGGCCCAGAGCATCCTCTTGCCAACTGGAATTCCCTGTGTCTCACTTGGGAGCAAGGGCCTAGCACTCTCAAGATGAGGGTTTGCAGCAATATTAGTATGGTAACAAGACCTGAGCTTTGGATACTTGACTGTTTTCACCACTTTGTCAGTGAAATATGCTTCTACAGGGGCTCTTAAATGGGCAATATTTGTCCTGAGCAATAGGTACCATTTACACCCGAGACAGATCTATATGTTGTGGCCCTTAGGACTATCCATGTTTCGGTTCTTGATTTATGACTATTGCTTAACACCTGAACTCCTTAAATTGGCTCTTCTTTTTCAGATATATGTTTTTGACTGTCATATGTGCTTAGGCATATATAGAGATTATTGGTCACCAAGTAAAAAAGAACATTAAAAATACTTCCCAGTCTTCTAAAGAAATTACCTGTGGGTAAGGCTTATCTGGAAGCAATGCAACTGTCTCCATTGGAATTTCTCCAGGGGTGAATTTAGTTCTTTTAATCCTCCTTTCTTTGTGTGTTTGCAACAGTGGCTCCCACTGGCAACACCATAATTAAGGAACTCTCAACATACAATAATAGTATCATAGTATTTTAGCTGTAGTTATGAATTTCAGTTAGAAGCCTAATGTAAAAAATAAGTGCTGTTCACCTATTTTAAATTAGAATGGTGGAGAAATATTTATCTTCTGTAACAGATATGGTTTGACAAAATTTTATAAGCAGTTGCTTCTGTAAATATTTAATACTTTTTCCTGCAAAAATATTTTGGAGATGAGTTGGGGGAGACATTCGTTTCACTTGAGGCTTCTGTAATGCTGCAAAACACACTCTGCTCTAGCACTTTTGCTGATATGTATAGGAGCAAACAAGATTAACACTTTTGTGGTTCTCTTCTACCCTTACCAGGAAAAGGACTCTTGCCTGACTCAGAAAAAACTGTAAAAGGTTCTTTAAAAATAAAAGGCTACATGCCTCGCTCCTTTATTGAAAAAGAAAAAACTGTTTAGTAGAATTCATGATGTTTTGGCAATATGACTTCCAAGCAATAAGTGCATGAGAAATTTCAAGGCATGGGAATACCTTTGATTTTGTTAAAGCTCCACGAATGCCTGATTAAGTTCAAAACCACTGCTGGTGGTTCTTGTTTGGTTTTAATTTTACAAAGGTAAATCCTGTTCCTGATGTATTTAAGTTCTGCAGTTATCAGCTTGTGTATGTTTAATTGTAAAGTGTTGTCTTTTTGTCCATCTTTGAAAATCACACGGCATACATAGTAGCTTGAATCCTTTACGCTGTCTTTTGCCTAGTCTGTATTTCGAGCCTGTAACAATGATACTTTGACAGCTCTTGGAGGTAGTATGTTCCACATCCTCTGTAAAAACTGCAAATAACGTGCAAGAAATAATGTCCTTTCGTGGTTGATGGTTTTTGAATGGTAGCATTAAAAAAGAACAGAATCCTTTTGGGTAACTATTCCTAATAAACATAATTTGAGAAAGCCTCATCAAAGAGCTCGCGATGAAACATGCAAATTGTCTTCGTTCCCTGCTGCTTAAACTTGAATCACTTGTGTGCATTAGCTTGTATGGATTGCTTATGTGCATTCCTCTGTAGTTGCCGTTATCCTTCAGCTACACAGTTTTACTAGAATTTAGAGAAAGCGTTTCGGGGGGAGAAAGGTGCCCATCAGAACTAACCTTGGTACTATTCTTTCTGCATATGATTTAAGGCCTTGACTCTTCGGGGAAACAAAAACTAGATTTGCTTAGACATAGGGAAGTAAACTGCTAAAACAGATGAGCAGTGTTTGGACGGTAGAAACCTTGTGTTGATATAATCCAGTCTAACTCACTGAATTTAAGTTTGTGTTGAAAAAGTGCAGTCTTTGCAAGGCAATCCGTGTTAGTGTAACTAAATCATGTCGTTGAACTGGTGTGAATGGTTGTAAGAGGCACAAGGTCTTACCTTCTTGGAAGAGCTTTCTCTTTTAAATAATATATGGTTCTAAAGTAGAGACTGTGCAGAATGTAACAGGAGTTTCAGACTTTGAATTTGGATCTTGAATGATTAAAGCCACGCCACAGTGTCGCTACTGTGCAGGATCACACTTCAAAATAAATGAAGAATTGTATTGTAATCTTGTTGGGGGGGAATTGTAATCCAGACCAGTACATTCTTTGAACAACTTAGTGGAAAAATTATTAAAGTGATAGGTGTTTCATTCAGTGCTGCTTGGTTTCATCTACTTTAAGTTGTACTTCATCTTTAGAACAGGCATGTTCCAACTAATTCTGTGTACTTCCTGAGTTATCATCTGAATTGAAGCTCAGAGGAGTAAATGGAAGCTTTTCACCATCAATTTCAGTAGGATTTATATTAGGCTCTTAAACCATAGGTGGGATCTTTCACATCTAGCTAACTATGGAACAGAGGTGCAGAAGAGTAAGTTGTAGTTAATAAGGCTGTTTCTCAAAGATTAATGATGGTGAGATTAAGCTGTCCTTGATTCTACTATTTAATCCTGCTCTGTTGGTTTGATACCCTATAAAGATCAGAATATGGCTCTTGGCTGCTGTTCTTATATACAAGCGGTGATTCAGAGACCAATAATACTGCTCTTTGGCAACTCTGAAAAAGGAGAGAAAATCCACTTTGCTTCTCTTCCCCTCACCACCCCTACCCTACACCTTCCAGTTCCTGTAATTAGGCATCTGTGTTCAAGACTTGTCCTCACCATCTCTTTATAAGCACTCAGAACAGTAATGGCATGTCGTTGCAGAGATCTCTCTGTATCACTGCTGTAGAATTTATGCAATCTTTGACCAATATTTTAGCTTCAATGTTTGGTCTGCATTTTGTATCTGCCTGCATATAAAGCTACCAGGCTTTTAATACAATAAGTGATTTTTACAAGCCTCAAAAGGCAGGGAGAGCATTTATAATGCTTTTAAAGAATAAGAGCTGATCCATTTATATGTGGCTCTTAAAGCTCAATAGCTTGGATCAAGAGTGGGAAGCAAAGACTGTGTTTGCCATTGAAAACCTCCTCTTGTAGTATAAAGGGGTTCTAAGATATCATTGTGTCTTTGAAACTCAGACAGAAGTGCGTTTTGACTGATCCACATAGAGGAGGGGTGGACACCGACAGCTATCCACAAGGTCAGAGAGACAGAAAATCTTCCCCAGCTGACTGCTATGCCTCTCGTTTCATTCCACAAAGAAGTTCTTTCCATTCCATTAACATCTGATTAGATGGCAGAAATATTTTAAGAAACTCTGAACAGTTAATGTAGATGACAGCACTACAGGTGAGATAATTGGATAACATAGTACAGATGTGAAATCAGTTCTTCAAGGTGAGAATTTGCTCCTGGGATTAGCATTTCATATATGTGTGAATGTTGTCCTGTGACGTGGCAATAAAGAGTTATTCTGGGCTGAAAATATATTTCTGGTATGTCCCAGTCTGTGAACAGAGGCAATAGATAGGGACAGAATTGTCAAGAAATTAGAATAATTATTCTCGTATTAATCAGACTTTCACTGCTGCATTAAACATAGCGTTACCCTTAATTTTAGTTAGTGAGCTTTATAAAATATAACACTCCAACTGATTGCCATAGAGGGCAAACCATTGATTTTGAAGATGAATCTCCTATGCTTTGGAAAACCCCGTAAATACTGGAAATAGCTGATAAAGCAGGCATGCTCTGGATAGATGGGAGAAAATCTTATGATGCTTTGGTGCCAAACAGCAAAATGACACACATTCAAGAAGCAATCTTCCTACTAGTCAGTTCCTCCCATTTAGCTTCTGTTTGGAACTGTTTTTATAAGCTGATTAAATCTTTCTTAGCCATGTGGTAGCTGTGAGGCTCTAGAAGCAGAGCGTGTAGCAAATACAAGCTGTTGCAAACTTGTTACCCTTAAAAAAAAAATTGCACATCTAATACAAAATTGTGCTGTACAACAAATTCTTAATACAGCCTTGTCCTCTCTGGGTTGTGAATGCAGCAAGCCATAACTCTGCCACTTCTTCCCTTGGGAGACTCTTATATAACCACTCAACTGTTCCTCTTGCTGTTCATGATATTAAGCCAAAGTTTTATTTTGCTTAATTGTATCCTGGTACCTAACTTTGCAGACTGGGACTACTGAAATGAATCCACTTTCTTTTAAGACCAGACTATGCAGCCTGTAGATGATGTGCAGCAGCAAAAGCAGCAATAGTTTTGTAAGGTTTCATGAGAGAGACTGAGAGAAGCTGTTTATCTGGCCTGGCAAAGAGAAGGCTGGAAGGGCATTTAATTACTATATCAGGTACCTAACGAAGGGTTATAGGGAAAAATAGACTCTTCTTGCAGCTGCACAATACAAGGATAAGAGTCAGCAGTGACAAGTAGCAGCAAGGTAAATTCTCACTGGCTGTAAATAAAAAAAATCTTCATAATGAGTGGCAAAGTAACAGAACAGATAGGTTGGAGACTGCACTTACCATCTTTGACCTGATGGAGCTTTGAAGTTAGCTGTGCATTGAGGAGGAGGTTGGACTAGATGATCTCTGGAGGCCTTTTCCCACCTAAATTGTGATTCTGTTGTTGGGTGAGGTGGGTAGAACAGGGTTTAATAATTAACAGGTTAACTATGGAAGTGGGGGCAGGCAAAAGCCAATGTCTTACACATGATTAGACTAAAAACTAAGGTATTCTTGAAATATAACCCTCTGAAAAAGTGGTAGGTATCTAATTTTTATTCCAAACTATAGGTATTGGTATTTTTCTTCTCTAGATGGTCCTTTTCTTGTTTACCCAGCTGTTTAAAATGTATGCATATATTAAGCATTTTATATCCCTCTCCTAATGAAAAAGAATGTGGAAATACAATTCATAAGGCAAACAAGTGGTGCTATATATCATTCATAGAATCCTCTAATAACATCTGGTGCACTGCAGGCTTCTTAAGTGATGATAGTCTTGCACTATATTTAGAATTTAGTGAATAACAGGGAAAAAAAACCCTGACAAATAAATGCATAGTGGTCTGTGTTAGTGTCTAATGCACACATTTTATGTTACATCTCTCCATCTCTGAGAATTGAGGCAATTGTGTGAGATAGTATGAAAAGGGATGGAACTGGCCTGGTCAGTTGTTATGGTTGGCTGAGAATAGATGTTGAGCTCACTAAATAGAAGCACCTTATGTCATATGCTAAGCTCTGTCCTTATTACACCAAAGAGAGAAGAGGACTGAGAACAATATATAATACTTCTGAAAAGAAAGCTGACTCTGAATGCATAAGCATTTGGCATGGGTATGTTACAGTTCTGAATGCAAACCCATTAATACCAAAATTTTACTAACAGGAAATTACTTGAATTTTATTTCAATGTATATAGAACACGCATTTACATAGTTTTTTCAGGGCATTTATTCTCTTTAGATTTTATCCATAAAAAATTAATAACGAAATATATCCTAATCTGTTACAGAAGTAGTTCGCAATGATTTTGATCTACCCACATAATTAAAGCCTCTAAGCCTAATCATGGGGAAAAAGTAGACTTTGGTGACAGGAGCTGGGTAATTCTGATATTTTAATTCACATGCTGCCAGTTGGCCAAGACTATGTATATCACATACAGTGGGTGGATGCTGAAGTCCATAACTGAAGTACCACATGTCTCCTTAGTTTGGTTGTACATCCGTCTCCTTAGTTTGGTTGTACATCCGTCTCCTTAGTTTGGTTGTACATCCGTCTCCTTAGTTTGGTTGTACATCCGTCTCCTTAGTTTGGTTGTACATCTTTCATTCATGTTCTTTTGTATTGTTGAAAGCAGGTGTCATGGACTGTAGAGAGCACCTTCTGTCCCTGTGAGATTGCCATGTGCCAATACAAGATAATCTAACTTACTTAGTTTGACTTAGTTCCATGTTAATATAAATTTATTTCCACTAGCAGTCTTTTTAACATGCTCTTAAATTCTTCTAATATGAAGGGCCCCTCCATTCAGGGATAAGGGAGAGAGAGAGGAACTCTAGTTTGTCCTGCACGACTGAGTTTCATTTTTGGACTGTCCCAGGTTGCCTCTGCAACGTCAGATCTGCCCTCTCTCGGTGCACACTGAAGCCCAGTCCTGTAACTGTCCATGCTGACTGTTGTCAGTGTGTGTGACTTGTCTTAGGGAACTGCATTCATGCTTGGGTGTTACTCAGTGATCCTGAAGGAAAATCTTGAGTATATCCTCAGAGGGAGCAAGGAGCCACATCACTAGTATTTTTTTAATTTTCTTTTTTTAAGCACGCATGAGGGATAGACCCTACCTAGACCTCTAATACAGGGAAGAATTGCTTGCTTCCATATGGCCTCGAGTCTGGGTGGGCCTGGGATGTATAGGCTTTCTCAGAAGGCTGGTAAACAGTAATACAAAAACTAAACCCCAGACTTAGCCATGCTTAGACTATCATTCTTTTGCAGATACAGCAGAGGTAGATTATGATGGGGTGGTAAGGAGCATGGGCTTCCAGAAGAGTTTTGGCAAAGAGACTGAAGTAAACGCTTATAGCCCCTTCTTCCTTCACCTCCTGTTATCCCAGACTGGTATTTTTTCAACCTGACTACTCCTGAGCCTTTCTGTGGTGTCTCAGGAGTGCAGAGGATGGAAGGGCCTGAGGGCACTGAGCTTCAACATTTCTGAGCTGGTAGAAAGCTCCCTAAGGAGTTCTGCTAATGCTATGTGTTGGAGCAGCCTCTGAAGTTAAACTAACTCTCCAGATCCAGGAGTAGAAAGGTTATTTGTAAATTCAGTTACAGTTTATGCGCAACTGATGTTCTCTCCTGATGTTTTTTAATCATCTGAGAAATATATTCTCAAAAACAAAAGGTTAATTTAGCCCCAGAGTAACAAAAAAGATGTTGGAGCATATGGGAATATACCTTTACATTTGCACTTCCAAATGCGTTTTGCAATTTAGCAAAACTAAGACAGTTCTAAGTAAATAGAATTCTCCATGGGTGTGAATGCATTTTTAAATTATTATTCTTTTTTTATCAAGTTATTGTCTTAAGTTGCGTGATAGTGTTAAAAGCACATAATGGAGATGCAATGATGGAGAAAGCTTGGCAGCCCATAATCGTGTTTTGTAAGGCTCTGTGGACTTGGCAAAGGCAGACCCTGTAGTTAAATGCTAGCCATGATCCAGTGCCATGTCCTTTACGATTGCTTGCAAAAATGGAACTTATTTCCTTCTCCCTTTCCCTTTAGCTGTTATTCTCCCCCCAAAAAACCCAAACATATTAAAAAAAAAAAAAAAAAATTCAAGCTGGCTACCTGGAATACTTAACCATCTAATTGAGTAAAGCTTTACCACTCATATATTTTTAATGCTTATGCAAAGTTGGTGGGAATGCTTGTGGTTTTTTATTGCACTTTCTTGTACCAAAGCATAGAAACTGTCTGTTGCTCTACATCTCTGATCCCCTATCAGAGATACATTCCAGCCGCTTCTCAAGGTGTGTCACTCAAGTTTATGGTCAAAATTCAATTGTTGTTTAAAAGTTTGGCAAAATGTAAATACGGTTCAACAGGATTATGTGTCAGAGAAGAAAGATCTTCTTGCTGTCCTGGGGTTTTATTTTTATACTTTGCTGGAAAAGGTGCAATCTGAATTATGTAACAAGTTACACGTTTGTGCTGGGAAAGCACTGAATGGTAAAAGTTGGCCATTAAAATGGAAGCTCCACGGTAACATGTAGCTGTTTCCACAGCTGCAGAAGCCTTCAGGCTCTGGGTACCCTTTGATGAAACAGAAGAAAAAGAGAGAAACTTGAGACCTTTTCTTTATCCCCATCAAAAGCAAAGCCCTGTTTCTCTATTTCCCATTTTATCCACCTGACTAATCTTTCTCGTTGCTGTATTCTGCTAAATTTACTGTTACGCGCTAAAAATAACACTTTCTGCCTGCCTTCTTCCTCTAGCAAAGCTCTGTAACAACCTTCCAAGCAGATCTAAAGTTTGGGGTGTTTTTTTCATTCTAGTCCAGTACTTCTTGTGTCAGTATCAGAGTAAGTCTGGTTGCTTTGTATCACTTTTCTCCCCCATGATGCTAATTCACCTGTTCTGACGATAACATTCACTCTGTTTGCAGCAGTGATCGTCTACGTGTGTTTAACAGAGACATGGGGTTCTTTGTGATTTTTTTTTTTTCTTCAGAAAGTGATCATTTAAACTGTAAAACAAAGATACCAATAAGGAATTATGATTTGCCATACTGAAACAGTCCAGTAAAGGGAATACCCTTTTTATCAGCCTGCTTTGCTCAGCCCCCTGAATTAAGCGGGATGAACCTGGGCATTATTGTTTTCCTAAAAGTTTTGTGTCCTGGAAACAAGTGAATACACAGGGATTGTTGTTCTTGCATAGAATGAAAATTTTTAGCCCTTATTTGTGGAGAAAAAATTACTTCATGTAAAGTTTGAAACTTAAAAAATGGAAGGCATTTACACTATAAATTTTAAATCTGTTGACCTTTTTTATCTTTTTGTGGCCTGCATTATCTATTCGATATTTCTTTGATTGCGAGTAGACGTCTGAGAGTTGGCTTAGTTTCTGATGCATTTGTCGTGTCCATCCAAACTCTGTGCAAAGCTAAAGTAGTAACACAATATTTGCAATGGTGCGCGTTGTTCTTCTGCACCTAGTAGCCTCCTGAGATATGAAGCTGCAAACACAGTTCTTGACATAGATGTGCTCAATTGAAAATTGTGGCAGTCTGACCTGGTTAATGCACATTTGGCTTCTGGGCATATGAAAAATGTAAGTAATCAACTATACCCAAATGCAATTGGATGCTGTTAACCTGTTATTGGGGCTGTTAATATTGGAAGGGGTGTTTTAAAAACAACTTTATAACATGTTTTCAAAAAAGTTCTTGTATTACTGCTACTGGACTGTGCAATGTGTGAGGCCAGGGTGCTGTGAGAGGATATTTTCTTTCCAACAGTCAGAAAAGTTCCCTTAGCTGCAGCAGTTGTGCCTGTGTCCCTTACTGCTTAATTACGTTTTTGTTGACATCAAGTGGTAAAGAGCCGAAGAGCAGTGTTTTAGCAGGGAGCCTGGGCTGAATCGTGAGTGCTTTTTCCAGTTAGACAGGGCCTTGAGCCGTTTTTACTAGTTAGAAAAATCCCAAGTCTAGATCTCTAGATCGTCAGCTTGAAGAGAAGGCAGCGGGGGTGTGTGTGTGTGTGTGTGTGTTGTGGTTTAATTGTGCGGGTCAGTTTTACACGAAGGGTTCAAATATTAATGAAAACGGAGCGAAGTCATTTCAAACCACAGCAGCAGCACCTGCACTAAGAAACTGCACATCCCGGGGGGAGGGGGGTACCCGGGGAGGGGGTACCCGGGGGGGGGGGGGGGTACCCGGGGAGGCCCTCGGGACCTTCGCATCGTTAGTTCACACGCAGCGTGTATAGAGCGTGTGTGTGTGTGTGTGTATATACACGCGGAGGGGGGGTGTTTGGTCATGTCGGGACGAGTTTCGTGTCCGACCGTTGGCCGCGCAGGGTGCCGGTGCCCGGGGGCGCGGCCCCGCCGGCGGTTGCGCGCTGTCTGCGCGGGCGCCGGGCCGGGCGGAGGCGGCGGGCGCGGTTCCAGCCGCCGCCCCTTTACGCGCGGCCCCGGTTTCATGAATGAAATCCAACCGCCGCGCTAAAAATAGACGGCGGGGCCGCAGACGTCACCGTGCGCGCAGCTCCCGCCGCCGCCCGAGTCAGCGCCGCGGGGCGGGCCGGGCCGGGCGGGCGGGCGGAGCAGCGCCGGGGGCATGCTGCCTCCCCGCCACGCCGGGCCGGCGCCTGCCGCTGCCCCGACGGCGTAAGGAGCAGCGGGAAGGGGGCACGGTGCCGGCTGCCGGCCCGGCCCGCACCCCCGCTGCCGGGCATCCCGCCCTCCCGGGTAGGTCCCGCGTCGCCCGGGCGCGATCGCGTTCCGACCCGCCGGCGCAGCCTCCGCGGCCGCGTGTTGCGGGGCCGGTAGCCAGCGGCTCCCCGCAGGGCGCGGGTGTCTCCCCGCAGGTGCGCTGCTGCCGCTCCGGGAGAGGGAGGAGGAGGAGGAGGAGGAGGGTCCCTCCCCTCCGAGGGCAGAGCGGGCTGAGCCCGTGATGAAGCCGATCTCTCTGGCTTCCTCCTCAGCGAGGCCACAAGGTGCAAGGCAGAGATAGAGCGGGACGATGTGTACGGGAAGCTGAAACCTCCCGGCGCTCGCTACTTCTGAGCGTCATTTACGCAAAACAAAGTGGAGCATTTCTCTTTTTCCCTCTTATTTTTTTTTTTCCGCCCCTTCTTTCCCCCGGCTGTGTCTGCGGAGTCTGTTGTGGGTTGCTGTGACAACAGCAGGAGGCTGCTGGGGGTCTTGCAGCACACAGATTAGCAGGTGTCGGCGTCGGGACCTGTCTGGGGGCCATAGAAAGGGGCTGTAGAGACAAAGAGTAGTAGACTTTAAGTCAACCTTTAGCGGGTATTGTAGCATCCAACATCTAGAGCAAAGAGAAACGAGTCAGTGGACAGACTGAGGTGGACTAGGCAGCTCCAAGTTGCCGTCTATTGGTCAAGGCACTATTCAGACTTCTGAAGGCAGCAATATACTTGTTTAAAAAATGATAATAATACAAAAAAGCCCTTGAAGCTCTGCATATGGTCACAGCGAGAGCAAGGAAGTGATGCCAGAATATTCTCAATGACTTTGTTCATCCTCGGTTTGTGTACTATTTCAGGACACGCAGCTGACTCAAAGCCAAATGTTCAGCTGGAGCTGCAATAGAAGCTGAGGTGGAAATGAGTTTGTTCAGTGTGCTCGAGGGGAGTTCTTAAGCTGCCGGTCTTTCTAGGCAAAAGTAAAGCATGGGGGGGAAAAAAAACCACCATTGTTAGGACTACATTAAAGAGTTGCCATCTGACTGCTCGGTGTAAGTAGCAATTGAGTGGCCTGTATCTCTGTGCAGGCTGTATTTCAGGACTGGGAGTCACAGTACAATGGAAATAGAACAGCTTTATTTCTTTTCAGTGTTTTTCTGAGGTCCTCTGCCATTAGGTTATGCTTTTCTTTTATATGCGCGTTGGATTTGTATGCCTGATTCTATGTCTCAGATATACAATGTGTCTATTAACAGGGGAAAAAAAAACCAAAACCAACCTGACCTGGTGAGTTCAATACTTGTGCTAGGGTTCTTTATGTAAGTGACATAAGACTTAAGCAGCATAAGATCTGGGGCAGGTTCAGATGCATAGAAGTATTTTTATCCAAGAAGAAATAAACATCAATTTTAGCTCTGGGGAGCTTTCAAAACTCCTGCCCTTTTAAAACTCCAAGCTTCACAAATACTGTAGAGCATTAGGCTGAGAGGAAGAGCTGATCACTTGACCAGTAAATCCCAATGTTTGATTCTTTGCTAATACATTTTATTTGCTGGAAAAAATGCTTAAGTCCTGCATCCAGATGTTGCCCTGTACTGAAGGAGATGAAAGGACAGAGAAGCCTTGAAGTAGGAGATGCAAAGGAGCAACAGGTATTTGACACATTCTTCCCTTGCTCCCATCTGTCCGGCCAGAAGAGTACCAAATGTAGAACGAAGTATGTGCTTGGGAGGGAGGGAGAGGGGAGAGAGAAGGCTGAGCAGTCCTTGCTGCATACAGCAGGCTGGCAGAGCACCTCATACCAAGACTAATCAGAATGGTGTAAACGTACCCTTGGGCCATTGGTTGGGTTTCCACAGAAGAGCTCAAAACCTTGAGTGAATGGTGGCCCAGGGTGTGAGCTGGAATTGGTGCAGCCTGCAGTACGTGTGGTGGTAGTTGAGCCATTTGTTACTAGAGAGAGGTTTGTGAAATAAAAGTATGGATTCCCTTTGGTTCCCATCCAACACCATTCTAGTTTTCTGTTTTCCTCTCCTTTCTGCCTGACATGAAAGACGCAAGATGGCAATTTCTATTTTCCTTTTCAATTATTTTTTTTTTCTTCACAAATGAGCATCTGTTTGGCACTAGACATTACAGGTAAACTCTACATCTCCTCTCCTCCTGCACAAATCCGTTAATGTTGCTGTATTTGCATTTGAGATATAAATGCAGAACTTGACACAAGATCTGAAAGTAGCCTTTATCTGAAGTCTGCCATCCTAAAGTATTCTAGTCAGCGTTTAGGCCTTTGGGGGTTTTTACCTGCTGTCATTATGAGGTCTCACTCTTCTTGTGTAGTTTCCTTGTAGCAACCACATGTGGGAGTGAATAAAATCATATATAATGTCTTTCTAACATCACTGATTAACAAAGAGAAGAATGCATAAGAAATGTCACATAAAGTTCAAAAAACAAGAGCCTAATTCTGTCTTTTGGAAGGAAAGCAAGCACGGAAAGTGAATTCAACCCCTTTCTGTGCTAGGTCACCAGTGTCCCTGGAATATTTTTCTTTGTAGCTCTAGCAAAATTTCATAAATATTTTCCACACAGAAATGCATGAAAGTTGGGACAATGCTTTGTTTGGTAGTTATTGCTGGGTTTTTTTCCTTCTGTACTGTTGGGAACACTCCTCAGAATAATGTCCTTACAACTATACATACAGTGTCAACACCTGTCTCTATAAATGGGTAAAATCAGTAACAACCTCTGCTACAGTATCAGTAGTTTAATGCTGTACAAGCTTCTCATTCTCTTAATTACATAAGAGTAAAATCAGGAATTTCACAGAGTTTATTACCATGAAATCCAGTAGTGTTGACTCAGGCTTTTCCAGTGATCCTTCTCCCTTTAATATCGAGTTTTATATCTTATTCCAGATACTCTTGAGCATTCAGTCACTAAGGATTCAGCTGCAGCTTTGCCTCAGTTATGTTGATCCAAATAACAAGCCAGGAGCCAGAGCATCTGATGCTCTGTCTACGTTTGTGGGTTGTGTGATGCAGTAGCAGGGGACCTGGGGATGAAAAAGTTGGTGCTGAGAACCCAGTGTCCACACTGCACACATTTCAGGGGCAAAGGGTGTTACTTGAGATTACCATTAATCTGGTCCTACGGTCTGAACACTCGCTCATCAGGGGTGGGTGGCACATCTTTCACTTCAGATTCAGTTTGTGCACTCTCTGGCTGCACCTGATGTGAACCAAAACATGGGAAGTGCTGGTGACTGGGATATTTGCTTCAAAAATGCGTTCTTGATCTGAACTAAAATGCTAGCAGAGGTGCACCCTTAATCTACTCCCACAGTGTACTCTTTTTGTTGCAGAAAGAAGACTAATCTAAGGACTCAGTGCACCATGGCATTTTATGGGGGGCTGCTTTATAAAGCACCAGCTTTTTGGTGATGGTTATCACCATCAATGGGTATTGTCCTAATGTCAGCCACAGTTAATTTCAGTTTGTGATTATATAACAGATTATGACCCACAGCAACGCCAGATCTTGGTCACTGCCTAGACCGTGTCTGCTGTGGTTGTCTCTGGTAAATGGAAAGAGCATTCGGTTATAATCAGGTGTATCCGAAATCCTAACAAAATGCATCTGCAAAGCCAAAGTGCGAGCCTTAACTCAGTCTCAGCTGTGGATTATTTCCCTCTTTCCAGAGGTGGGTCCAGTGTGGTCACCCTTCCTCACATCTCTCTGCACAGCAAGAAAGAAAAACCAAAAGGAGGCACAAGGGACTGTCTGTTGGGGCCTGTTCTTGAGGTAGACTCTGAAGAATTGGTGAAGGGCGGGAGTGGCAGTGTTGAAGGTCTCCCCCCGTATAGAAAACAGTCATCCCAGATTCTCACACACAAGGTTCTGACACAGTTAAATGTCCTTCACCTGCTCTATGGATTAATTTCTAGAGAGACGATCTCATGACAAAGAATATTGGAAGGTATGTCACAGGTCAGAATAATGTGTAAGCTGCTCAGTGTAATCAGCTCATTGATTTCAGGTCTTCCAGAACTGGTCAGAAAATTGCCAGAGTTCAAGTCTAATGCTGAGCTTTGCATTTGGAGCTCTATTTGGTCTGATAGACTGTGAGTGCGTACGGCACAAGGACAGATCTTTGCGGACTGCACATTTTCAGGAGGCTCAAGAGAATCTGTTATTGCGCCTAAAATTGGATGTTTTTGTGCTTAGCTATTGAGCTTCAGGGCAGTATGTTTTATACAGTAAAGTGGGAAGAATTTGTGTTTTGCTAGTATCTCTGATTTTTGGTCGTCTAAGGGAGTGATCATTCTCACTGATCGAAAGGTGGTGTGTCATCACAGAGGTAGGTCGGGCTTGATGAGGGGTCCTAATAACTTGGCTTTAGAAACAAACAAATCTGGAGTCAAGCATGCTGAGAAAGAGCAGACTGACCGGCTTCTGATACTACAAGCCATGAATTATTATTCGCTGTCTCTACAGTTTCTACAAAGGTTGTGGCAATTATTTGACTGAGAAGTATTCTAGGTAAACATAGAGACATCTGTTCTGTCTTCAGCTTTATACCTTCCTCAGAGGCTGCTCCCTTTGCTTCTGTGTGTGGCAACGATCAATTTTTTTTCTCCCTTTTAAGCAGGAGGGATAAGGCAGGGATTACGTCAGCTGAACGGAAGCTTCTGAGAACTTCTTTCTTCCAGCAGGTAATACAAAGTGAGGGGTAGCATCCAGGATTACATCTGATGCTGTTGGCCAAAAGCTGTCATGAAAGCAGCTGGTTCAGGCAGGCTAAGTGGTGTCTTGATGGCAACCTCAGTACTTACCTTCTCCAGCTGTTACAAAATTTTAGCAGTGTTCTGTGGGATTTATTTCTTTGCTGATACTGGCCCTAAGCGGAAATGCCCCAGTTATCCCGGAACAGTTGAAAAAGGGTAGAACCAGGTTCTGTCTTTGTGGAAGATAAAGGTGTTCCTGCAGACCTGAGCTCTCCTTTTGTGGGCAGCAACAGCCAGGGTTATTTCATTTATCACCTCATGCAGTAAAGCAACACTTCAGTCAGCCACCCTTCTCCTTATACCCATGGTAGATCCAAGAGTCTCACATTTGAGATCGTTAACTTTAGAATACAAGGGCTTTTCTCCATTCCCAATCATTGGCTGTATCTGTTGTCATCTTCTGTTGATGGGCCAGGTACAGGAAGTAGTTGATAAATTCCAGAGTTCATCTTAAATTTCTTCCTCCCATGTCAGTGTCTTCCTTTTCAGTCTTTCCATGTAAACTGCCAGAACTTTAAATAATAGCAATAGGGCAATGCCTCTTCGTCCTGGATGAGAATCCAGCCTGATATGCATCGTGCCCATCTTTGTACCCTGTAACCTAGTGATCTGGTCCCACCTTGAGTCTTACTACCCTTTGTCACCAGCTGGTTCTTTGCCACGGACAAGGAATAGTTTTTAAAGGATTCTCCCTATCGGCCCTCCTGCAATTTAATAAAATACTGATATTAATTTATACCTTGTGAAAAATGTTTTGTGATGGTCTTTCAGTGGCTGGTGTAGTTTATCTGTTACTTGATACCGTGTTGTGATTTCTTTCACAAATATACTTGATGGGGCCCTAAAATCATTGATTAAATTAAGCCAAACCACAAAACAGCCTGTTGGCCCTTAACTTTCCCCAGATCAGAGCTGTCTGTGAATTCTGTGCTCTTGCACAAATGACAGTAAGTCCCCCTGCTTTTTCCCCTGACATATAAGTGTTAATCCATTAAGATTCTGAAACAACACATGGCAGGTTGTATATTGAGAATGAACATTTCACACACTTGTTCTGGCTCATGTGCTCTTTGGTCCTTGCCAGTGTGCTGGTGCCTTGGGATTCTGCAGTGTAAGGTAGTGATTTCAGTGCCTGAAGAACTTGGCGTTTTGCATCTCCTTTTTCCAGTTTCCATGGTTGCAAGCAGTATTTTTCAGCTTGGGGATGGAGGTAAGAGCATTGCATAGTCCTGTAAATTTTTTTTTTTATGCTCCTTTTGATATGTTATTGCATAATGGCTCTCTGAAGGAGTCACTACAAAACTCCAGTAGACTGAGATACGGAGTACCTACGAATGCTCTTTCATGTAGTTTCAAAAGGGTATGTTTTTCAGGGATAAATGTGTATGGTCTTACTACCTTACTGGTGGCCTGAGCTTTTCAGATAATTCCCACTCACACCATACATATTAAGTGGTGGTAGATTTTGGTGTCTCTTTCCATTCGATTCCTTCAATAAAGTTGTGATGTTTTGATTGTGGTTGGCAACCTGTTTGTTTGAAGAACATCCTGATTTGGTCAGATTATTTGAGATGGGTTGGAATTACTAATTTTTTTTCCATGGAATAAATTAAAGAAAAACTTTACTGAGGAGGCAAGGTTCTTCCATGCTGTCACTCTGAAACTTCAGCTGAAGCTTTTCCCTTAACACACAACCTAAGTAAAATGTTTGCTTGTTTTCGTGCTAAGAGGTGTTATCTCAGTCTTATGAGACATGTTTAAGTACTGAGCTAAGAAGTAAATTCCTGCAGGATCACTCCATAATCACTGATTAATGTAGACATTCTTAGTGATTTTTTTTTTTTTTTGGTGATGTTTTGCTGAAGAGAAAAGGGTTGATAATTAGCTACTGCTCTTTGAAAAAAATCTTGGTTATGTTTTGTATATGCTAAGTGATGATTTAAAGTACCTGAAAATTTCAAAATGGGCAATGAGCTGCATAGTCATTCCTGATCCTGCACAGGGAACTCACTGTTGGGTTTGGATCTTCATCCACTTTCTTTCCAGAAGATGAAAAATGCCATTATAGCTTTAAATATATTAAACTGCATTCTTAAAACAAGTTCATGGTTAGGATCTGGTTATCTTTTGTATACGAATACACCTACATTAATACATAGAGAGAAAGTGTCTGTTGTGTTTAATCTGTGTACCATGGACTAGATAATCAAGTGATAACACTTCATCTACAGACCTTTCGGAAAATTTCTCTAGAAAGGCAGTGTTTCATTACTGAGACTGACTAGCCAGGAGGATCTGCATGCTATGGCAACCACAACTGTTTTTTAGTGATAATAATAACAATTAATTCAGCAGTGAGGAAAAACTAAACAAAAAATCAAGCACTCTACAGCAATTTGAGGTGAAAGCAACAGAGAAAGAAATCAGTGACCGTAACCATCTGCAAGCCATGGTTCAGAACTTACACTTCTTTGGAAATAAATCAGCTTTATTTGCAGTAGTTCTTTTCTGCTAATCAAGTGAATTAATTAAATGGTTTTATCTTAGATCTTGAGTCTACTTACATCTCTGGATTTTTGGCTGCCTTTGTCTCCTCGTCATCTGCAAACAATCACAGGTGACAATGTAAAAATGTAAAAAATCTCTTATTCTTGCAGGTATCTTTTTTCATTTCCCTCCATCTGCTCATTTCTCTTTAGAACTGGATTAAGCAGCTGAATATTTCGCTGTTTGCTTTTGGGAAGAGCCATATTTGATCAGATCTTTCCCCTGGTAGGGTTCTCGCTGCTCTTTGTGTGATGGCCTTTTGCTCTTTCTCTGGCTTTTTTGGCACTGTCCTCTCTGAGACTGGTCACACTTCCAGCAACTTTCCTCATACTTTACCCTATTTTGTTTTTTTGATAAACTAAGCTATTGCAGGTTGTGGGTTGGTTTTAGCAAGTTTGTCATTGGTCTTGGAATTTTATGCTGGTTTTTGGTTGTTTGTTGTTTTGGTTTTTTTAATTATCCTTTATATACACTGGTTTGCTCTTGTCTAACCAGTTTTGTTTCAGTTCCAGTTGGTCCTCCCAGATGTTACTGGACTCTCAGAGCTCAAATCTAGATTTTTTTTATTTAAGTTTTGTAAATACATGTTTTGCATTTTTAATCAGTGTGATTATATAATAGGTTTAACACAAGCTTAACCTAGAGGCTACCTTAAAAAAAAAAAAACCCTAACCGTGGCTGGATTTTTAAGATCTTTTACATATTCCTGGCTTTAATGTTCCAGTAGCCAGAAGGCTTCTGGCTGCATTTAATCCACACATTTTGCTACTTGTTTATGCTGTAATTTGTTGTTAGCATCTGTTTTTATTTGAGGTGTCTAAATATCTGTCCAGGTTTCTGTCTATCAGTCTCTTCAGGAGTTATTTCTGTTTTAATCCCTTTCTGAAAACTAGTGAATAATATTAAAATGATCGGCGTTTTTAATGTATAGATACTCTGTATATGCTACAGTGGATTTAAGAACTTTTCCTTAACATAGCCACAAAGCTCTAAGTTTGTTTTTATTCCCAGTTTATTTTAATCTCTGTCCTGTGCAGTATTGAGTCACACTAAAAATATCTTCATTAGACTGCCATTGATCTACAACAGGGCATTTGGGCATGCTGTGTCTGAGTTCTGCGATAACTTTGCTTTAATTAAGTTAGCAAGCATATTGGAAATTTTAATAATTTTTAAATTTTCATGTGTTCCTTTTCTAGGATTCTCAAATAATCGCATTGATTTCTCTTGTTACTTTAATTAAGATTTGTCTATTTAAATAAACTCGCTTTTGTTATCCTCTTGGAAATTTTTTTTAAGATTCCAGACTCTGTATTAATACATATTTTGTGACTGACTAAAGTGCAATTTTGCAGAACTACCATTTAAGAACTTTAATAATTTTAAAATCAGGTTGTTATATAAAACCTCAGCTAATCTGTGTAACAGCATTTTAATGGAATATTGGGTTGGAAGAAAAATTGGTTTGGCATCCCTCGGCTTGGTAGTTTAAAATCTACCAGACACACTGGCTAGCCACGCTCCTTCATTTTGTTTTCCAGCCTTGTAAACATTTCCACATTCCATCTGTGATGTCTAGTCCATGCATGAATAAAATATCAAGTAATATAATACCACATATTATGTCAGGGGGTTGCTGTTTATTCTCAGACTTGAAATGAAACTTTTTTTAGGTCACATACTGAAACCTCTTGGGTTTTTGCTACCCATACAGGGCCCTGTCTTTGAAGCTGTGGAGTACAAATGTGTCTCGTTCTCTGTAATGTGGAAAAAAACATCGGTTTTGTATTTTTATTTATATTGTGACTGTATTCTTGGAAAGGGTGCAGAGGAGGAAAGAGGAGTTAGCTCTCATTTCTCTTCTTGTATTTGGACTCCTGGAGATGGTACAGAGCCCATGGGAGCTTGCATGGAGATGGTACAAGCCTTGTGGGAGCTTGCATCCAACAAACAGCTGTGGTTGGATTGCAGACAGAGAACTGGAAGTCTCTGTAGTCCTTTACCTCAAGACTAGTAACCTTTCGGGATGCAGGTTGAAGGGATAACAGCAGTGTCTCCATAGCTTTGTTTCCCGATCAGCTGAAACCTCTGTGCCGACACAGGAGGTTGGCGTCACGAGGCCATTAGGGTTTACATGCAGTAGATACCGTGCTACACGGGTGTTTGAAGCCATGTGATTTGCTCTACAGCTGGCAGATCTGGCAAAGCTCTAGTCGTGCAACAATGTTCTCGTGCCAGGATGAAGAGTTTGTGGGCCCATGTTTCAGTCTAGGGTAGGACAAGTCTCTAAAAGGTATTCTTGCATGCTAGTCTGTGCTGTAGCCTTTCCAGAAGCATTCAATGGCTGTGAAAACCTATCAGTGTGACACAGTAGTGGCATAAACTCACCCTTGCTCCTTGCTGCCCGTGTGGTTTGTAACTCCTGTCCACACGTAAATAAAGATTATAACTGCACCTCAGCCATTATAGCTCTTAGCATGCAGTCCATGCCCAAATTTTAAATAAACGGGTAACATTTAGTTCTAACACTGACTTTTGTTTCTTGGTTTACATCACTTTAAATAATGAAAGAATGCAGTTAAAATTAGTGTTTGGCTAGTAATTACTAAACATGCTTTTTCTTAAATCAGAAAGTACTGCCTCTGACAGTGAAAAATGGACACCAAAACAGCTTGTAACTATTATTTTAGCAGCCTGACAGTTAATATATTTTGTATATTTATGTGTGAATGAGATGTGAATATTAAAAAAGGTATTAAAACAAATAATTTGATTTCTTTATCTGTAATGCTTTCTTCTCAGGAAAAAGGACACCATCACTCCAGATGATTACCTGTGTTTTGTCAGTTAAATTGCTGTTGGTTTCCTTGCTGAAATAATTATTAGGCAAGTCTTCCTGAACATGTTTGTGCCTTGCATTTTCCCTTTTCTGTTTCCTTGATTACAATTCCCTGGCAGAGACCAGATTGCTCAGCAGACTACTAGACATTAGAAAACCACAATCAGACATATCAAACAATGATCCCACGTTCCTTTATATGAAACTCCTACATTCCTTTATACGGAGATGACAGACTGTAGTAAACATGCGGTTTTTAGTTTTCCAAATATCCATTTTTTTCCAGTTTACATTCATGTCTGGGCATTTGTTCAATATGTTGCTATAGAATATTTAAGAAAATATTTTCAATAGTAACTTTCCATGAGGATGGTATCTTCAAAAATCTCCTTCTTTTCAGTTTCCATTGTTGTGTGAAAAAGAATTTGTAGTTATAGATGAGTATATTTACAAGTTTCTGCTGGGCTGTTTGGTTTCATTTTAGTCCATGATCTGTACAAACTTCTCCTTGGAAAATTAAGAGTGTGTGGTACACACAGAGTATAATGGGAGTTGTGGTTTGTAAAGAACAGAGTTTCTGGAGTCATCTTACAAGTCAGTTTTATTGTGTGCATGTAACTAAAACCATGTGTGTGACTTGCTGTTAGCAATAGTGTTCGGACAGCCCTAAATCAAATCCTGAATGAGCAAGATTACAGAAGGCAGGTTGATACTGGTATCCTTCAGGTTAAACCCACTGATGTCTAGTCTTCTTTACTTCTTGACATAAAAAGTATTAGCAAGAGGTAAGTTTGTGCTAGCTGTCCTTGTTTCACCAAGATCTGTCTTCTGCAAACAGGCTTGTGTTTACAGAAACCAAAGTGAAAATAGCATGTGAACAGCATAAACCGACTGTGGTCAAAATAGTTGTGCATTTGCATAACTGTGTGGTATTTAAAGGAACGGCTGGCTTACTTTGGTACAGTTTACTAACAAGCTTTTCCTTAAGAGTTTGTCCTCTTTAGGCATCTCTCAAGTAAAAGGCTCTGATTCTAAACAGCATTGCTTTTGCCATGAGATAGAAAACAAGTTTAACTGTCTTGTTACAGTTTTTGATAAATGGACATTGACATGGACTACGAAAGACCCAACGTTGAAACTATCAAGTGTGTGGTGGTTGGAGATAATGCAGTGGGAAAGACTCGTCTAATTTGTGCAAGAGCATGCAATACAACCTTGACTCAGTATCAGCTGCTGGCAACTCACGTACCAACTGTCTGGGCCATTGATCAGTACCGTGTCTGCCAAGAGGTAAGGACTGCAGGTGTACAAAATACAGAGCACATGCTGTGAGGTTGTACTATTATTTATTGGCAAGCCTTTTCTCTGTCAGGATGCAGCAATGAGCTCACAAGTATTTTATGCACCGTCTCTACTGCAGCCATGGTCTGATATGCATCTCCCCAGTCTCTCATTCCAAAGTAATTTTTTTTTTATCAAACCTATTTTTAGAAAGATGCATATTCTGCCTGTTTTATAAAATCCAGCATTTGCTGAAAACTGTGTATAGTAGACTCTTGGTCTGGTATGCTTTGGGCCTTCTTACAGAGCAAATTACAAATGTGCTCATTTGATGGAGGGAAAGAGAATGTTATGTGTGTTCTGTTCTAGGTCCTTGAACGCTCGAGAGATGTTGTGGATGAAGTGAGTGTTTCTCTCAGGCTGTGGGATACGTTTGGGGACCACCACAAAGATAGGCGCTTTGCTTATGGAAGGTAAATTGAGCCAAGCAAAATTTTAAGTAATACTTGTAGTGACGTTTTAAGGCAGAAAAAAATTGCAAATCTTAATTTTGAAAAGCAAGGATTTAACAATCGAGGATATTCATATTCCTGCCTACTGCAAAGAGGATTATCTGCTGCAAGGATTAAAAAGATAGAAATATTTAAAAAGCAGCGTAGTTTTACTACACTACATTTCCTTGAACAGCCTGCTAAGCTCTGTCAACAACTGTTGTCCTAATTCAACTTTTAAAGAACAGACCCCAAAATAAGATTGCAGTTTTACAAAATTGAACATCAGCATTTCCTGCCTATATAAGCATTGTATGATATCATTTTCTAACAAGCAATAACAAGGAGACATGTTGGAAAACATCACTCTTACTCAATGAAATACTGAATTTCAGACAGAATGAATTTCATGAAAGTTGAGGCTCTTCTCTGTTTTCTTAATTAAAACTGAGGAAAGGAAAGGTTTTTCTTCGATAAATATCAAGTGTCTGCTAGTGAATCGATTAACTGTGGAAATTCTAAATAAATTTAAAAAATTAAAATGAATGTAATCTAGATTTTTCCAGGATGTATAATATAACTTCAGCATAGTTTCAACAAGGACTGATGCCAGTGATAGTCTTTGTTTTCTTTAACGGTAATTAGATCTGGCCTTGTGGCAGTACAGACAGCAGAACATCTGAGTAGCTGTAACAGTCATTTGCATACACATATAATGAGAATAGATTACCTGTATTGGCAAATACTGAGCTGAAGATGGATTTTGGACACATACATTTTCATAACTGACATTTAAGTGGGGTCTCAGTCCTTGCATGTTTTTTCATCTTGTTAACTTTTTTTCACATCCTTTTCATACCTGCTTCAGTCACTGAAGATGATCAGACTTCGAGACAGAAATATTTTTTTTTTTTCAGCTGGGAATGCCCTTTGTAGAGCATCTGTCCCAGCTTTGGATTCCATTTTTGCCAAAATCTACTGTCTTACTGTTTTACTTCTCTCTGTGCTACCTGATGAAACAAGTGACTTTGAAGGATGACAGTCTTCTATTCTCTACCCATTAGAACCGCTGTAGAGGGTTCTGTTGGTTGAATCCACCAGTTAAATTTTCACACTGTAAAACTCCAGCACTGCGCTAGTTGTGTTTTCACAGCATCATGAATTACCTTGAATTTTGTGTCAGGAGCTAAAGTGGCAACACAAGCTCTACTACTTATAAATAAGCTTCGTGAGTGAGGGAAATTACTGACCTCAAGGTAATACTGACCTTAATATTTAGCACTACTTGAGCATGTGAATAGATATTGTTTTACCTTTTGGCAGCATATGGAGTCTACTTTGATAAATATGGATGTAACTTAATGTTTCCACTAACTGTTCCTCTCTAGATGTGGCCTCCTGATATTCTGCAACAGATACCGTGTTGCTGAGAAGATTACTAGAGATTAGGAGAACAAAATCAGGCATGTTCTGAACTCTGATCCCACATTTACTGACAGGACGGGAGAGAGAGGAAACAACATACTTAGATTCTAATCCTGCAAAAGCCAAGAAGGACGTGAATAACTTGAGATCTTGAGAGATTAAACATATAAACACAGTGATTCATTTGTGATGTTAGCAGAACTGAACCTGTGTAGAATCAGGTTTGCTGTACCCTGATTAACTTTAAAAGGCAGTTCTGGAAACCTGCTGTTCTCTTAGTCGTTTTTCTGCAAGTCTGTTAAAGCAGAAAGTAACTGGAAACTTTAAAGAAACTATTTTATAAACAGAATTTCAGTTGTAAAATTTCCTAATTGTAAGCACTGATTAGGTACTTGATTGTTTTGACAGGTGTTCGTGTTTCATTTAAAACCGTTTAGTATTTTAACTATTTTAGCATTTTAAAAAGAGATTTCCAATATTGAATGTTCACATTTATAGGAATTGATTTTAAATCACCTCTGTACTTTGAACCACTTTGAACTCCTCCATTGTTCTACTACATTGAACTACTCATGGCTGAGTCAAATCTTGCAGTACAATGAAAAGTGTATTTTATGCCAAACTGGTCAAGGCAACACCTACAAGTGCCCCATGTTTCTGATTGTCTGAAGGATCATATAATAACATAACCCTTTGGTTCCCTTCAAAATTTTTTTATGCATACGCCCTTTGTGCAGGGGAAGGCTTATTTCAGCCAGACATTTGGCCCAGACCTCTAATTGTCCTAAACGTAGTGTAACGAGAACCAGCAGGTCATTAATTCATCCGCTGCTCGTTGGAAAAGATTGTTCCATATAGTTTTACAAAACGTTACATAAATAGATTATGCTGTAGATGACAGGGTGAACAGTTAATAGGACTTGCGGCAAAGATAAATCCTCCTTAATTCTTTATTCATCACAGATAGAAACATGAAAGGAAAATGACAAAAGGAACGTGTTCACCACTATTTTTGTGTGACAGAAAGAGAGAAACATATTTGAATGCCGCTGAGGATGGAATAGCTAATGTTTCCACTGCCATCCTTTAAAATGGGAGTATGGAGAGCGAGATCCAGCTTGCATTCTACTGTGTGGTGTTTAGTTTAATAATCACAGTCCTCCAGGAGCCTTGGGAAACAGTTCCTGACAGCTTAAAAGAGGGAGGGGGGATGTGGCTGGAAGGACTTGTGGAAATATTTGCTGCGGTTTTACAGCATGACACTTTTTTTTTTTTTTTTTCCTTAAACAAGAGTGTGTGCTTTAGTATCCTGCTCAGTTTAGGCACTGCGTGATGCCAAACAGTCATTTGTTAATACTGTCCCACAGGGTTTCATCTGATGCAAAATCACTCCAAAATGTTGTAAAATGACTACATCTTTGTTATGATTAGCGCATTGATTTTCAGCTCCTAGTCACCTCTTTGTTTAATAACAATCTAGCCTCAGTGCTATTGTATTCTCTAAGCCTGCAAATAAGGTGGGAACTTCATATAAAGCTCAAGTTGTTATTATGTACCAGTTTCCCTGGAAGGCACAAAATTGCATGTGTAAAGACACGAAAACATCTTAATTTACATTTCAGCTTGTCAGGATTCACTATGCTCTACCCTCCTGTCCAATCTGGTTTTGAACGAGAGTGTCAACATATCATCGTGTTCAAACTAATTATAAAAGTAAAATGGGAGGAATTCTGGCTTGCACTTGCACTTTTTTTTTTCCTTTTACATCTTCCCCCCCCCCCCCCCCAGGTAAACATATTTGACTACAATTTGATTAATATTCTACATATCTCGGTGTTTTGTACATGAAGCTCTGGTATGTGTAAACATGAGCACAAATCTACAAAGAGTTAATTCAGTCCCAATCAAATATTTATTCTCAATACCATGGATGTGATTTGTGAGCTAATTCAGCCAGGATGATTTATTTACTTGCAACTTAAATATGAGCTGTAGACCAAACAAAATCTGTTCATACAGCATGGACAGAAAACAGCTTTTTCCTCGTGACTTACAAATGTGAATGAGCCTTGCTGTGAGACTGCTGACAGAGCCTTTTAAAATATGTTTAGAGTATTTCCTCTGTTGTGAATGGATTTCATAAGCCTTGTGGGTATTGTATGTACACAGAGGAACACATGCATTTGTCTTTTTCTGTGATTACAATTCCCTTAACCAGTTACTTCAATGTAATTGAATCCATAGAAATATATCTTCTGAAAAGGGTCCAGAAGAATAGAGGTTTATCACTGATACTTGAAAACTTCCACGAGTTTCTTTAGGGTTGTTTTATTTTCTGTTTCTTTTGCTTAAAGGACAGTGATGATGATATTTCTACAAAAACAAAGCCTAGGTAGCTTTGATGTAAAATGTTATTTGCATTCAGCAAATTCAGTGAGATGAGAGAGAGGTGGGTGTCTTCGCAGAGTTACTTAGTTTGCCTTTAGTTAGATCTGTGCCCTGTCATTTGTCAAGTTTGTCTGAGCTGAAAATGGGCCAGCAACTCCTCTCCTTTCTTCAGAGAAGTTCTAAGGTTCCAGAAGAGCATTGAATGAAAGCCCACACTTCCCCCGGCAGTCTTGCTATCCTTGTTTTTACGTTACGATAATTCTCCACCTTGCACGTGCCTTATGAACCATTTACTGGAATGGGTTGGAGGGGATCATCACAGCTGTGTCTTCAGAGCAGTGGCACTTAACAAACACAAAACAGTCTTTTGCTTTGTTAGCAGAGGGTCAGCTGATGGGGAGTCCAGTTGTTTTCAGATGTCTCTCACCTTGGCTGCTTCCTTTTGTTATGTTTTGCTGCCACAAGAACTGATACGCAGTATCTGTGAATCAACTTCAAGTACCAAAATTTGTGAGCCTCCCCACCTACTTTACAGTGGTTTATAAGTTTTTCAGGTTCTCCATCAAGAAGTTTCTCAGTCCTGAAGAACTACCTCCTGTAAAATATGGAGGCGTTAATATATTTATGATTTTTTTTTCTTTTTTTGAGTTTGAGTCGGACCAGCCCCAAGAAAGACGAGAATAAGCAGAGAGGTTCACAGAGCTATAACTCTCAAGGAATTTTATTCTGATGTGGTGTGTGTATGCACTAGTTTTTTCTTCTTTCATTACCTACATTAACATTGGAAAGTATATGCTTGATATAGTTAAACTGCTGAAATTAATGCAGATGTACCACTTTCCATCTCTGCATCCCACCATGATTCCATATTGCAAATAGAAAGAGATTTCCATGGAATTGCTGTTAGGAATCCTTCCTTCTTTAAAAAGGTATGTGCCAAGTGACTGTTGGTGGGGTTTGAAGCTCAACTTGATGTATATGTAATCTATCTATAACAGAGAGACACCTGTAATGCTTTAAGCCTTCCTTCACTGGAGTGAAAAAGTATGTATCAAGTATTATTTGTGGTATTACATAGTTTTCCATTTTTCCTCGCTCTCCTAAGTCAGTGGCTGGGTAGAAAAGAGGGCATTTGGGCTCTATCCTAAAAGACTGGAAGGCAACATCAAAATCTTTTGGAAATGCTAAATTTGGGAAGTGACTTTTCATCAAAATCTTGATCTTAGTGAATAGGTGATAGGTGAATTTCTTGAGCTGCTTTCTACTCCAAGAGTCGCGGGATCTCAGTCTGGATTTCCTAATACATATGTCAGAATATGGAAACCACTCTGTACAACCAGATATAACCGTCTTAAACTGAGTTCTTATCCATAACTTTGTGACATAAACTTGCCAGTTAAAATTTCTTGACAGTTTTTTTAAATAAAAAAAAGAGGAAGAGATTGGTTTTGGTGATAGCCCAAAGAAAGCAAAAGATGTGAAAGTCCATGTTTTCTCCCCAGAGAAAGAGATGTAGCTAGCATCTGTTAATGTTCAGTTTTCATGTCTTCTGTGACTTCAGAAGTCATTCTCATACTGGATGCAAACCAAACCCTATCATTCTTTCATCTTCTCTGGATTTTTATCTCCCTCTTTGTCTTGTTTCTGGCTTCCTATCTGTGTTCTTCGTATAAGGAATCGCACTTTCACTGAATTTTGGGACCTAGCTTTGGATCTTCCTTCTTTTTTTTTTTTTCTTCTCTTTTCCATCCTTACCTCCCTCCTTGGCCTTGAAACAATTGTTTTCTTCTAAACTTGTTGTTTCAAATGATACTTTAAGTAAATCTCTTCTTTCTTCTTTTAAACTCAATGTTGTTCTGATTGATCAATGTTTCTGGGGTTTTTTTTTAGAGGATGGGGCTGGGAGTAAAGACGCATTCATTCCTTCTTTCGTTTAATCTTCTGCAGTATCTTTGGTGAAAGTGAGTTGGTCCTCTGTGGAGAGACAGCATGTAGTTCTCCTCTGTGAGCTGCCTCCTTACAGTAACAGAAAATGAGCTCAGAACCCCACCTTTCCCTGTTTCTGGTTTCTTCATTGTTTTGTGAATTTATTTCTCGTCGTTTTATTTTCTGACTGCTGTCTGGAGACAGCAGTTAGCTGATCTGTCTTACAAAAGCACTTTTAGCTATATTCTTATCAGTCCCTTTGTATGATGTTGTTGAGTTTTGGTGTTTGCCCTGGGTTGATCAGATGTGGTCCAGCTAGCCCTGTACCTTCTCTTGCTCCATCATTTTCTTTCATCCTTCTCCATTGATTTGGTGTTCAGGCTTTGTGTCTTTCTTTTATAAGCCCCAACTTTGCACGTGATACACAGAATATTTAAGTATTTCAGCTTCAGTTAACTATCTCTAGAATTCTATTTATCGTAGAAATTTTATTCCTGAATTAGAAATGCAGTAATCAAAATTTCTGCTCCAGGGAAGGGAAAAAGTCAAGTGTTGGTATGTTAATGGTGGATGGGTATACTGCAGACATACCTGATTCCAAAGAGAGTTTTAGAGTCTAATGGCAAAATTTGCCCCAGAATCATGCTAGGGTACCTCGCAGGCAGCCTTTTTCAACTGTAAAGTTCTATTTAGCACAAAGATGGAATTTTTCACATGTAGATGCTGAACCAGAATTATGGGTGAATTTACTTCTTATAACAAGCCATAAAATGAACCAGATTCCAAGACTGTGTAAGCAGTCCTCTCAATTAAAAATAAAATTGTTTTCCTCTCGTTATGCTCTTCCACATGACTTTGTCATTCTTTGTAGCACTGTTGCTGGTCAGCCATTTGTACAGTAAAAGGAGCTCTTGCACATTTCTGCAGTAGAAAATGAGATATTTTAATCATTCTTTGTGATATCAAAACATTTTTTGTCATTCTCTGTAAATGCACCACTGTTTTCCCATGAGTACCTTAAAGGAAATAGAAGAGATTTTAAAATGCTTAACATTTAAGAATGATGTATTGTTTGTAAGGAATGTATGGGAAAACTCTTTCCACTTTTGAAGCACAGTCTTGAAATATGCAATTTTCGTAAAAGTAGCTTTATCTTCTTTTTATTACTGTTGTTTCCTACTAAAAATGACGTTACAGAAATTTTAGAACTAGATCTGCATGCTACTTAACACAAAATCTGAATATATTTCAGGGCATTTTGACAGTTTCGCACATTACACGAGTACTTAAGAAGCTTCACTGCTGTCGGTAAAGTATAGAACTAATTGATTCTCCTGCTCACATCCAGGGCACTGCATGGTCTTGCCCTGCCTTACCTGGATATCTTCAGTTCTTCATATGCCAGGCACCCCCTCCATTTTAGTTTTCCTAGCCTCTCATCTGTTCTGAGTGTGTGCACATAAGTCCCGTGTCTTCAGGTCATTTTGTTATGCTCACCAGTCACTTAATGAATTTCTTCTCATTTCATGTGATGGCTGCAACTGCATTTACTAAAAATTGAGTCCCCTTAAAACATCACCAGCCTTGCTTATCTGCACAATTTTTTTTTTTTTCAGCTCAGTGAGATGCATGCATGAAAAATGTTGTATAACTGAGTGGATCTCTCTCTTCAAAATATATCTGGATTGACATGGAGATGTAGCAGGGTTTTGTTCAGCCGTAAACAAGATTCTCAATCTATTTCTTAGATGGCCTTCTACTGCCTGAACCTACTGCGTTTGGGAATTTGGGAGCTGCTGTTTCCACTCAGGCTGCTGCCCTACACAGTCTTTCCTTTCAGGTGGTTGAAGCACTGTGCAGGTGGACACTAAAGATAACTCTTCTGAAATTCTGGTCTCAAGTGGGATAAGTTCATCTGTGATGCAGGTCTCTCAGGAATCTTGGGGAAATATGGGAAACGTGTAGGGGAAAAAAAAATGAGGGCAGAAGGGGAAAAAGCAAAACAATTTTTTATTTAAGGATTAGCTGTTCTAGTAAAGTCAATAGAGTCTAATAATTTGGATGAACCTCTACCAAATTGTTTGCTCTGTAAAATTCTAATAGTCTTCCTTATTTCAACCTTGCTTTCAGAGAAAGCTGGTATCTAAAAGTAGGGAAAAATAAAGGTGGTAATAGGAGAAATTCACTGGTTGGGGTGTTTTTTCCCTCACCCCCAAGTCTATTATTAAAGTTTGATTTCATGAATTATGTGCAACAGACTTCTAGTCAACCAAAATATAATTGTCTATCCTTAAACTGATTCTGTCAGATTTAACTCTTGGGTCTTGTTTATGCTCTCTAAAACAAAATACATACCTTTGACTCGTCCTCTAGAAAGATAAGATAGCATGGCGATAGAGTTGAGTCTTCCTCCTTTTCCTCTTTCCCACTCCCTGCACTGATTTCCAGATCAGAGACATCTCCTCTTCACATTCTGTATTCCTCACAGCTTTATTTCTTCCACTTTCCAAACCCAAGAGTATTATTCCATGACTGGCAAATGAGGCCCCTTACATGTGTCCAGCAGTTCTTGCATGCGGCAGTTTTTCCCAGTACCTTGTAAATTATAAACTAGAGGGAACAACTTCTTCCTAGGTAATGCAGTGTGTACATTTGAGAAGGCAGCCCGTTTCCTTACTGAGACATAAACCCACGTTAGCGTATCTGCAGCCAGCACTACACTTTATAGCTATAGATTCAGACTATGAAACATTAAACTTTTAAACACGCTTGCCATGGAATATATGAGATATCATTTAATATTGCTGTTTCCTTGAAATTCTGTCTAATATAAGAGCATTAGTGAGGGTGGAAAATATGTGGCAGTTTCTTGTGGAGAGATGGATCAGCAGTATGGTGTGGAGGTACATCTGCAGCACAGCTCATTACACCAGCTCTGGAACACTCAGAGCATGAAAGCAGATGAGTCTTTCAAAATTTCAGTCCCAAACCAAAACCGCTCTGTTACACAGATCAGCTCTGGTTAGAAAACATTAACTTCTCCGTTGCTTCTAACAGCTCCGTCAGAAAGGCTTGTTACGTAGATAATGGACTGCTTTTTGCCCCCCACCTCGCGAGTTTCTCATTGTAGTGATTGCAGAGTAACTTCCAGATGATTACAGTGCCTACCTGTAGCTTGACTACTGCTGAAGCTCGAGGTTGATAATTTAAAGTTGTCTTGCCTTTGTCAGTGCTATACTGCTTGCTTTGCAGCAGTGCTTTGGCCTGCTCTCTGTACATCTCAGACAGTTCCCAGCTCACACAGCAGGAGCTCACAGGGTGGCAGCACACCATGTGCTGATTCCTGCCAGAGATTTCGTTGTCTAGATGGTTTCATTGTCTGAAATCTAAAAAGTTGCTTCCATCAAAAGTTCTTCTTATCCAAGTTTGGGAAAATATTGCTGAATGGATTGAGGTAATACCTACGTTAGGTAGATGGGTTGCTTCTTGAAATGGTGGAAAGGTTCTTTCTTTGCCTACAGGACCCTCCTATAGGAAGTCTATAGCTATGTTTAGACCAAGCTGGGCTGACTCCAGATGTGTCTGTTTTGCATTAAGAATTACTTCTGTGATGCCAAGGGGAGCATTTGAAGTACTCTTAGGCTGCTCTTATGCTTCAATGTGTGACTCCAGTGCAGGAGCCTGGTCAGCCAACAAGTGACAGACGTGAGTGGTGGTTGAGAGAATATGTTCCCCTTTTCCACCTGCCAAGTTCTGCACATGTACATTGTGTTTGGCCCTGTCTGGAGCCCCAGCGAGTAGAAAGAAACCCAATTTCTTGCATTGGTGATGCAGCGTGTTTCCCTGGTGGTTGATCACACACTAGAGCAAATCACACAGAAGTTCTGAGTTTTGGTGATGCTTATGTTCAGATGTTTCAAACAATGAAGAGTAGATGATTCACAATTTCTTCTGATAAACCTATGCAAAGTGAAATGTAAGAATAATTGAGTTCTGCATTTCCAACATGTACCGCTCTATCTACAAGAGTTTGTTGGATATCCAAGGTACTGTTTGTCTTTGAGTTATGTGTAATACAGATCTTAGTTTCTTGTGATACTTCAGTATCAAACATCAGTAAATGCTCTCAGTGCAAGCATATGCTTTTGTTGTATTTAACAAAAGTGGATGCAGACAGTGCCTTAACTATTGCCCATCTCAGTTGGATGGTGCTCTAGGAGGAATGTGATGGAGAAGTTCTAAAGCACTTCTTGGCATTCAAGTCTATGGAAATGTTTCTTGAATCATTCCTGACTTTTACTGGGAAATTATAATGAAACTTTTACTTGGAAAAATAGAAGTTTGTATTTGTGACTATATCACTGCAGAGAGAAAGAAGAAAGCAGAAGTAAACCTGATTCATCCTTTCTTGTTCTTCAACTAACCAAACCCCACAAAAATGGCAATAAATTAGATTATTTTTTTTTAAGTCCTATCCTTTTATGTTCCCTGAGAATATTAAAATAACATTGTTTTTAATGTTTGGGAAATATTATTGCATTATTCTAACCTGATGGGTTTTGGCTTTTTTGAAGAAATGTCCAACCAAACTTTATACTGGGAAGTTAGCAAGTTACAAATGTGCCTTTGACATTAAAAGGAATTGTAGGTATTTTAAATAAAGTTTCCAAAGGACCATGTTCCCCAAATGTTCACAGTCCTTTGTAGACAGTTAATCTTCTGCATATATTACTGCCTTCAACTTGTACTAATACTGCAAATCATGCTTATGGCTTGAAGGAAAACTTAATTTATTATGATAAGGTGAATGTATTTTGCCAGCTGTGGTGCTGGTTCAGCACGTGAACTCTGTCACTACCCAGTGATTTCCCATCCGTCCTGTTTATGGCACAGGGCTGTATACTTATTTCTATTTAGTACAGAACCCTCAGGATATGCATTTTATGGGGAAGGCCAGGTTTTAACACAGGATAAATAATAAGCAAAATCACTTTTTTTTTTTTCTGCTTTATTCTGTTTTTCACTTCATTCAGAAGGCAGCAAGATGGAAACGTCCTGTTAGTACAATGCTACGTGTGTTGTGAGTTATGGGTAAAGAAACCAGCTTGCCCCAGCTCCGGTTGCCCAGGGAAGGCCAGAAGTGGCGAGTTGCTCGAGACCCACGTGCAGCTCAGTCACATAAATGTGCGACTCCCTTGGCGAGGGCTGTGCTAGATGCCTGGCCTGTCCGAGGACATTATCACTGGCTCCTCGGGAGCCCGGATCCGTGGCCAGCCCAGCACCCGTCAGCACCAGCGCCGTGGGGGAGCTGTTGTCATCTCCTGCCTGTGATCTGCTGGAGCTCTGTTTCCTTTTGGTTTTCTGAGAGATGTGATGCGTGTCTTGTGGTTTATAGAGTCAGGAGGGTTGGATACTCGTGACAGCAATTACTTAGCTTAGATACTAATTTCTGAAGGACATAAGACTGTCTCTCTAAGATGCTTAGTTATAGTTCGGACCAGCCAGCCAGCACTTGCCTCTCCAGCAGTCCTGGTGATCTTGAATTAAACAGTAATTGGCCAGATTAGAATATACACACTTTTTTTTTTTTTTTCTTTCCACCTTAGCTGTACTTTGATTTCTACTTTCTGGGATCTAAGCAAATGTCTGCTGGGGCTTAGGTTTTGCTCTTAAGTGACCTTGAATAGGGCAAGTTTGAGTTTAAAGAGTGTTTGCCTCAGTTCTGTAGAAGACCAGTGTATCAGCTCCTTACCACTTCGTTATTTAGTAGATAACTTTGCAGTTTGAAAAGGCCTTGTTCCTAGAGATGACAGATGTGTTGCAGTTTATATAAGATACAAACTTGGAGCAGGAGCATTTCCCTTTGCATTAAATTTATGCTCGCATCAGTACCTGTATTGTGGGCAGCTATCTTTAGAAACAGTCTTGCTGGATATATCTGTGCCCTCAGTGAAATGTAGAAAGCAGCAGTACTGAGGAGGTATTTCATTATTTAAAAGGTGAATGTTAAGATTCACTGCTGCTGCTTTCTACATTGCACAAACTGCAGACGCAACACATTTGTGCTAAATTAAAGAAGTGAGGTAGACGTGGTATTGCTGAGCTTCTCCTGCTGACAATTCCGTAGCAATAAGTTGCATCCCCAAAAAGTCCCTTCCCCTGAATTTTTCTTAAGTTTCAATTCAACTCTTTTTTTTCTTCTTTTCTTTTATTTCCCATGAGAGACCCAAGATCTTGAGAACTGCTTTGTAACATCCCAGCCCAGTTTATAAATAATGAAATCGCCCCAAGTTAAGAATGCCGCAAGACAACTCTTCAAGCATTTCTCTGCCTTAGGATGCTAGCTCTGACAAGAGTTAGGTGGTGGTTTAGTAGATGAACTGTCAACCTTAGTCCTCATACTTACAATTTATAAAGCAAGTTTATTTAGTGAAGTACTTCTTGTTTTCTTAAAACCTTTAAAAGCCTACAGTGTTGTCATGCTTACCCTGATTTAAGCCACTGTCCTATTCTACACTTTACTGATCTCATTTTCATTGTAATGTTTATTTTTGCTTATATTGTCGTAGTGGTTCTGCCTCAATTTGCCCTTCTAACAAGTTCTTTGTTAAAGATGTTAGAGAATTGCTGTGCAAAGCGCATTGCAAAGGAGACCACCTCAGTATCTAAAATGGGGCCAATAAAGGTATTTCTCCATGACAAGTTCAGAAGTGATCTGTGTCTGCCGGTGGGGCTGTTCTGAAGTTTTTTATATCTCCTTTCTAATCTGTAAGCACCAGTGATCTTTGAATTGCAATTTAGGTGTCCATTCAGCAGAATTATTTCTTGAGCAATGACAGCCTGTGAGTAACTGTAGTGTAAAAGTAGAGAGTGGCCAGCTCTACCTCTCTTCTTAGTGCTCTGTTCGTACGTGCAGGGATCATCTCTCCACATAGAGGGGCAGTGCTTCCTAGGTATGTGGCTTTGTGCTCCCATGCTTTTGTGGTGAAATGTGTAGCTTCCATCAAACCTCTGCACGAACAACATGTATTCTGACATCTGGGTGTCAGCCTATTTTTCAAAGTGTAGAGTGGAGCATCTTTAAGCTGGAATGGTGAAAATAGGTGAAGCTGCAGCAGAAAGCATGTTTGTTGGGTTTTAATTGGATATTTTCTTGTTGCCTTTCTAGGTCTGATGTAGTTGTTCTGTGCTTTTCAATTGCTAATCCTAATTCTCTGAATCATGTGAAAACCATGTGGTATCAAGAAATCAAGCACTTCTGTCCTCGTACACCTGTCATTCTGGTGGGCTGCCAACTAGATCTCCGCTATGCAGATCTTGAGGCTGTTAACAGAGCCAGACGGCCTTTGGCAAGGTAAAGTTTTACCAAAAATAAGAATTTTTTTAAATCACGTTGGTAATCAGGTACAGTACTTTCAGAAGAAAAATGATAGACCCTAGTTTCCTTTTTTTTTTTTGGTAAAATGAGAATATATGTGCTCTCTTCTTTTTATTTCTGTTGTCTGAGTTGTTCTTTAAAACACACACAGTTATTACAGGTTTCCCACAATATTTTTGCACATTGTACATCTAAACTCATTTGGGTGCCTGAACACTACGATAATATAGAGCTAATGGTGATTACTGGAGGTTTTCTTACATGTCTTTCTCCACCTGAACATGTGTGTCGTGTCCTACCCTGTCACTACTGTCGGGTACTGTTTTAAACTGACAGATTCTATTCAAGTTTTCTTAATTCTTAATTATTATTCTTTTCTAAATGTAATCCTAAATCATGACAAAAAATACGGTGGTTGCAAATTACTTTTTTTTAAAGTTCTGAGATTAAAAGCGAGTCTGAGGTCATTCCAGAGAAACTTTGTTTTTCTCAGATTCAAAAAACAAGCATTCACATGGTTGGGCAAAACAGTCCCACAATTACCTTCTGACTTCTAATTTCCTCCTTTTATGTGAATCTGAATGAGACCAAATTCATGGAAATAATATCCGTGATCACATAATTAAAGACTGTATTCAAATAACAAATTTCCGTAAAGGGATTGATTTAATATTTCATGGGCTCTTGGAAGACATTGTGTTTCATTGCGTTCAAATTCTTGATTCAGCGATATGTTTTTCATAGGTTGGTTTGTTTATTAAACTTTTCTTCATTGTGTGGGTGGGGTGGGCTTTTTGGTTGACTTTCTGAAAGGAAATGGTTTTTTTGAAACTCAAAATTCTTGTGCCCTAATCCTCCTTTCTGAATTCGCCATTAATAAATTTTTGAGTCAGTACTCTACATGTCTAGCACAGACTCCTGCCACCTGAAGTGATTATTAGCTGGCAACAAAAGCAAGCTGTTGTCTGGAGTCTGTTACGTCTGTGCCAGCTTGTGTCTGCCCAATATGGTGTGCTCGGAGAAGGCATTGCTGGGTCATGTCTTCTGGTTTGTTGTGAAAATGGATCCTAGCCCAGACTTTTTTTCTGGTTTGTTTATCCTATGTCGTGTACTAGAGCTGCTCTGGAAATTCATGAGTTCCCACATAATGCTTCTACAGCCAAAACAGGCCTATCTCTCGAAGTGTGTGTTCAGTTACACTTTTCTCATAAGCTGCTGTGATTTTCTTTAAAAAGCATAAGCTTAAGAAATATTTCTCATTTCATATTTAGCTATATTGGTGGCATTTCTGTGTCATGAGAATTTCCATTAGAGTTTAAATGATGCATACAAAGAAAGACACTGATAGAGTATCTGAGCAGAAAGGGATGTTAGGAGAGATTTTTTTTTTAAAACAATGAAGGTTCTCGAGCATCCTATCAACTTTTTTACTGTACATTTCCCTTTAACAGAGAGAAAGCTTCCTCCATTTTGTGAAAATGATATCTATGTATTTTTAGTAACATTGCAAAGACATCCCCAAACTTAAACAACATTACAAGTATGTGCTATTCTAAAACTCTCTGGAGTCATGCTTGTAGGCTTCCAAATGGCTTTGTGGGCTTAACTTTATATTTTGTGTCACTTGAATGATATTTATCTCAGAATTGGTGCTGAGACATTTTGAAAATCTCCATGCTTTCCGGAGTAACTTTGTGATGATCGTTGTGTGTGAGAAGGTTGTTTTGTTTTTTTTGTTTAACCCTAGGCCAATAAAAAGAGGAGACATTTTGCCACCAGAAAGAGGCAGAGAGGTTGCCAAGGAGCTTGGGATACCGTACTATGAAACCAGTGTATTTGACCAGTTTGGGATTAAGGATGTGTTTGACAATGCAATAAGAGCTGCCCTGATCTCCAGAAGACACCTGCAGTTCTGGAAATCTCATTTGAAGAAGGTCCAAAAACCTTTGCTTCAGGCTCCATTCCTACCTCCAAAAGCCCCTCCTCCAGTTATCAGAATTCCCGAGTGTCCCGTACCAAGCATGAACGAAGCTGGATATTTATTGGACAGCCCACTGTGTGCAGATGTTATGTTTGTTCTCCAGGAGCAGGACTACATTTTTGCTCACAAGATTTACCTAGCTACCTCCTCTTCAAAGTTTTATGACCTTTTCTTAATGGAATGTGAGGAAAGTCCAGAGTTGGATGAAACACAGTCTAATAACGAAAATCCCAATAAGGATGTTCTGACAAGTCACCTTGAGACAAATAGTGACAGTGATGAGACACTCTTGAAAGCTGCTGATGTTAAAATTCCCCCACTAGAAAGTACTGACTCTTTAAACACGCTAGAACCCGAACCTGGGGAAACAAATTCTGCAGCAACATTGCTGTCATCCTGGGGTAAGGGGTTTGTTAGTGTACATAAGGAAATGCAAGTGAATCCTGTCTCGAATAGGACATGTCCTGTAACTGTGGTAAAAATGGATTCGTCTGTGCAGGCTGGACCTTTTAAAACTGTTTTGCAGTTTTTATACACAGGGCAACTGGATGAAAATGAAAAAGATCTCACAAGACTGGCTCAGATTGCTGAAATCTTGGAAGTATTTGATTTGCGAATGATGGTGGAGAATATTATGAATAAAGAAGCCTTCATGAATCAAGAGATTACTAAAGCATTTCATGTCAGAAAAGCTAATCGGATTAAAGAGTGCCTTTGCAAAGGGACTTTTTCTGGTGAGTAAATACATGCTTTAATGGGAAAAGCACTAATTCTTTTCTCATTCATGTTACTGTTGCTTCAGAGACTTCAAAAACTGACAGCTTACATTGTTCTGAGAGGAGGGATGAGCCCACATTTATAGTGTTACTCAAGGCCAACTGTTCCAACCTGGGATTCTGCAGTTTAATTTCTCAAAATCTACACGGAAGCTTTTTAAATAAGTGATCCAAGTTGCCAAAGTGTTGAACATCCAGTACTTCCTTTTTAAGTGAGGCTTTTTATTTAACCGCATAAAACGCTGGAGTTCTCTTCGAGGTGAGGGTGGTGAGAAGTGAAAGAAGTCCTTGATTAACAATGTGCAAGTGAAATATTCTTGAGACACAGTTTCACTTTAAATGCAGAGTTGCAGCATGCCTGTTTCTTTGTTCCCATGGCAGATGTGACATTTAAACTGGATGACGGAACCATAAATGCTCACAAGCCACTGCTGATCTGTAGCTGTGAATGGATGTCTGCTATGTTTGGAGGATCATTTATTGAAAGCTCAAACAGTGAGGTATTTGTCCATTTTTGTCCATTTTGCTTATAATGTCTGATGGATTTATGGTAATGGAAGCATCATTCTGTATCTATTTGAAAGCTTGCAATAATCCCTGGAATGATTCTTTATTCTTCCCTTGCAGATCTGGGATGCTTTTCTTCTTAAGGCATTAAATTAGGATGTCTAAGAGGATAATGTATTTTCTGCAAGGCATGAGACTTCCTCCAATGGTGGAGCGTGTGTTTAAACCTGAAATCCTTTAAAATATTAAATATGGGGGGAGAGAAATTCAATATGAATTTGTGAGTTTCTTTAAAATAAGTTTTAAAGTTGTGTGAATATATATACAATCAGAAGCATTACAAAGAATTCTTGGAGAAGGGGCATTGATGAAGGAATTAAAGGGAAAAAAGGATTCAAAACCATGGAGTGTTAAACTAGAAAAGGGAGCTGGCTTCACAGTACTCCAGCAGAAACTAAGTGTATCAGCTTGTCCCCTTGAGTAAAGCAGGTGTGAAGTACAGTATAAAAGATCTCAATGCTTTGAATTAACATTTTGCAGTGGAAGCCTTGTACGTTCAGGTGCCTTCCTGGTCTGTTTTTCAAATTCTGAATACGCTGCTAATAATTTTTTTTCTTCTGTTTTATCCATACACAGGTTTTGATTTTTGTTTTGATTTTCTTGTTCCTTTCCATACTTATGGGTCTTGCTCATATGAAGAGTTCAAGTTTTTTGTGTTTAATATGCTGGAAGATTGTGCTCTACTTAGATTTTTCTTGCTTCTTCTAGTACAGCTGTAAACATAATTTCTTTCCCAGAGGCATGCTCAACAAGTGGTTCATTAAAAATACATAGTTTGATGCTCATAAGCAACATTTGGCAATGAAGAATACGCATTTATTTTCTAACAGCCTATTTTCAATGATTAACTTAACGGTGTTAGCTCATCTTTCCAATTTAAAATATTTAGCTTCCATTTTGTAGACTTTAAAACATTCAGTAATGCTTTTGGAAGTTTTAAAATATAAGTAGATATGAATTGAGTGGTTTCTTTTTGGTTTACAAAAAAAATCAAACCATCCTCTTTTTACTTATTGCTTTTTTCTGTATTTGGGACACAACATTTTATAAACTCATTCACTGAATTTACTGTTCTCTGCACTAACAAAAATATTTCAATAATGGATGAGTTGCACAACTAGCTCCTCTTATTTGGAGAATTGAGCTGTTTCCCAGTGTGGATGATAGGTATAAGAGGTTCATGCTTTAGCACTAACAGATCTGGGTTTGAATCCCACCCATCCAGGCAGAGCTGAAAGAAAAATTAACAACAAGCTCTGTGACAACAATTAACCCCCATCTAGCAGGAGGTACATACTAACTGCTTCCAAGCAGTCAGATTAAGTTGCGTGTACATTTAATTCCTCGTCATAATTTTATTACTATTTTTCCGCTCTCCAATTTTTTTTTTTTACTGTAAGTTCTTCAGAATGCTACAGTGCATTCTTCAGTGCCAGCATCTCTTCAGTTATGAAGATGTACATGACAAATTGCCGATTAATGGGGATAGACTAGCTTGAGTATTGGAAGCAGATTGACCTGCCCCAACATTGAGACCTGCAAGAATCTTTGGAGGAGTGATCATGTATGAAAACTGTAGTTGAGATGCTGCAGCGATAGGTTACAGCGAGGTTTTCTAACTCTCCTTACTCTTCTTTTAGGCTTCCCTGCAGTGAAATGAAGGTTGGGTTGTCCTGTTGAGAAGTTAGATAGCTTTCATCCTAGTCTGGGTAGTTTCATTATATGGTGGTTATGCTAATTACTTGTGTGTGGCAGAAATGGTTTATGTTTTCTTTGCCTCATTTCTCCAGTCCTCAGTCCCTTCCTAATCTAAATTTGGTTATTTATAAACAGACTGAGAGGGATGGGGTTTTTCGTTATTCTCGGAATTCCCAGCATATCCCTTGTCAGGAGCAGATCGATTGCATTCCTCCAGCAGTCTACCAAGGGAGGTTCAGCCTGGGAAGTGCTCAGTGGCTTTTATGTGTCTCCCAGAGCAGGTCCATTTCCAGGCTAGAAAGCATTGAACAGATTCACTGGTTGATGTGGATCCAATTCCAGCGACTTGGTACCGAGTTGCTTGTATGGAAACTGGCAAAAGATCTGACTCCGGCGACATGCTTACCTGTTGGCAGCTTCTTGAACTTTAATGGGAAACTTCTTTTTTGAAAAGTGTTTCCTGTGCCTTTCTAAAATGACTTGAAGAGAAAAAGAGACAGTCCAGCAAAGTGACAGAAGTGACGTATGGCCTCTATGAAAATCCCTTAATTGTTAAAGAGACTCTTCTCTTAAATATCTTTTCCAGGTAGTTCTTCCCAACATAAACAAGACTTCCATGCAAGCAGTTTTAGATTACTTGTATACCAAGCAACTATCCTCCAGTCAGGAACTGGACACACTTGAGTTAATCGCATTGGCAAATAGGTTTTGCCTTCCTCACCTGGTTGCGTTAGCAGGTAAGAATTTGTGGCCTTGTTCAATGCAGTGTCTTCTGTAATGGCTGAAACATCTTTTAATGCACAGGATTTTCTTGGGCGGTTTTGTTTGTTTGTTTGTTTTTCTGAAGAGAATATTGTAATGCAAATAGATATTTTCCCTTTAAAAAATCTATTTGCCTTTCTCTTGTCTTTCTCAGTTTTGTGCAGAACCAGCTCAGAACACTGAAGTATTCTGTGCTTTAAAAACAGAAAGAGTAAACCTTCTCTTTAGCATTCATATAATGTTTGTGGCTTGTAATATCCGTTCTGTTGTTGTTAATTTACCTGAAAACAAGATGGATCCCAGGCTTTCCATTACATAATGAATGAAGTGCTCCATTATACACTTCTATTCAAAGAGAGTAACTGAGCCAGTTCAAAACTGATCTAGATGACCATAGTTGTTAGAAATGCTGCCTGGATCCCTTTTCACTGCCCAGATGGGAATTGGGATATTTTGGTATATACATGGGGACTCAACGCTCATTTCAGGAACAAAAACTTTTCTATCACGTATTTACAAAAAAATTACAGATAGGATACTACTTAGTTTTCAGATTGAATCCATACACACACCAGACCTCTGGGGGCAAGGGGTTGTTTGTTTGTTTTTCTCCATGAATGTAACTTGGAATTGTTCCGAAGACATGGCCAAGGCCAAAACTTAGAGGCAGATGATGCAAAGCTACACATATTTACAGGACAAAATCTAGGCAAAATTTAATCACATTCCCAATCCTAGCTCTCCTTCAGTTGGGCATCAGGACTGTGTACCTTGTCTTTACTGGTTCTGACAGACTAAGTCTTTACTGCCTGATTTTATATGCACTTTTTAACTGTAGTCTTGATTATTCTTTTGAATAGTTGCAGCATAAATATCCATATACTATTAAGAATGTTTTATTCCATTTAATTCTTGATGAAATATTTTAGATTCCAAAGGCTACTGCCAGCAACTGGACTCAGCAGAATCAAATCAGCTGACATTTCCCAAAACCCACTCAAACCTCTAAGATACTGATGCTTCTAGGAAAGGGTTAAGGAAACTTTTGAACTGAAGTGACTTTTGGGGGAACTGGTCAGCCTTCACTGGATCCTAGGAACAACTAATGTGAGAATCTGAAGAGGGCCTGAAGTGTACTTTTCTGTTTCACTGCTGTGGGTACATTCATGAGTAAATCCACGATGCAATGGCAAGTGTACTGCTGCCTACAAACTTGACTATTGCTTTTGTATTACCCAAAAGAGACAGCTGATCAGATTTCTAATTTATGTTGAATATTGCACGCCTCCATTCTGCCAGAAAGAGACTGGTGGCTGCTGAGCTTTGTCCTTCTATAAGCGGTTATTAATTGCAAGCTCTGCAAGAGAGAGCAGTAAGAATTGTGTGTGAAACCAGAAATAACTAGTTTGGGTTGAGTCAGAGGGGCAAATCCTCATACAGACTCTTCTCTACTGGAGCAAGACGCTCTGTACTGTGATGCAGAATCTCCAACCACGACTCCAAACGCCAGAATTTGACTTCACCCAAATCTGAAGCTGCTCAGGCTATCTGGATGAATGTGCCACTTGCATAATGCTTAGTTAACACCAGGAGGGAGAACATGCCTTCTTGGTTCTGTTACTTGTGGATGATCTGACCTTGAAATGTGACTGTTTCCCACGAGTGACACGTTTTCTCCTCTAACAGAACAGCGTACAGTACAAGAGCTGACAAAAGCCTCCATGAGCGGCATCGCAATAGATGGAGAAGTACTTTCCTATTTGGAATTAGCTCAGGTCAGTGTGCACTGTTTTTTAAAGATATTCTGGTCAGCTGCAGGTCTGAGCATTGCATCCGAGTGGCTCAGAGTCTGTAGTTCTAAGAGTGACTGACAATAAAATTTAGTTTTATCTTCTACTGTAAAGACAGTTTTTACATTACTTAAATACAGATGTTTCATTTTTGAACTAATCTGGGGGGAATTGTCTTTCAAGCATATATTTCAGTTTTTCTTGATTGTGGAGCTTACAAGCTCCACGCTCTCACGGTCACGTTTCAGTAATATGAAATGTAATTAAGCTGTTCAGCTTTGTAATATTGACTGATTCTTGGGTTCCTGTCAATTCAGTTCTTGTAGACATATGTAGACCTCTATTGCAAAGGTAAAATTTTTTGTATTCTTAGACTTGGCATTTAGACTGGCTACTCAGAGCCAGCCATCTGATCACAATCTTTCTCGAGTCCCAGAAACTATGAAAATAGAGCGCCCCAGGTCACAGTTAAACTGCACACTTGTTTTCCAAAAGGACTCCTACAGCAGTCTCCAAGATACGATAGTACAAGCCAAAATGTTTTTTAAATTGAATTATTCTTGATTTCACGCTAATGATGAGTCTGGCTGCGGCTTGGCTTGAAATCTGGAGTTTAAGTAGCACTGAAATACAGTACAACCTGGCCACCACGCAAGATTTCCTGCAGCTGCTTTCAAGTCCCTCTCTTGCAATACCTATAATGCTGCTGCAAAACTAGAATTGAACGCTTTCCAAGAAAAGGCAGCTCACTTCATTTTAATCTTATGAAGGGTGTGGTTTGGGGTTTTTTTTTTCTGCTGGTTGAAGACAGAAGTACTGTGTTTAACTACTGTTAAGATATCCTCTCTGCCCAGTACCTACATCAGTATGATGTGTTTATAAGCTGAGAAGATCATAGGAGACAGTCAGAATGCCAAAATAAATACACGTGCTATACAATCTGACTTGCATTATAGCTGTGCTTCCTTACGACCGAAGGAAGCTTGTACAGCATTTTGTATTGAGCTTCCAGTGATGTGTGAATTCTGTCAATGAGCAGTTTTTTCCAGGGAGTTACTTCAGAGCGGGGTTTGCAGTAACTGATGGTGACACGACTGCTACAGCCATACCAGAAACTGCAGGTCCAGCGTGCCTTGGGTTCGGACCCTGTGTGGGACTGTATGTGGTTTGCCAGATCCTGTTTGTGCTGAGCAGTTATTTGTGAGCCTTTTGGGCCACTGGTTGTTCCAGCAGAATTGTGTGAGAAGCTCTAGGGCATCTAGAGGCCTCTTCAGCCTTATGCTTGGGAGAGTAGTGCCAGATACAATCCGCTGGGGACCACTCTAGCTTTAGTTGTTAATTGAGGCTGCAAAATGACTGATAACTTCAGGAAATGGAATAAGCTTTTTGGTTTTCTTTCCAGTTTCACAATGCTAACCAGCTGGCAGCTTGGTGCTTGCACTACATCTGCACCAATTACAACAGTGTTTGCTCCAAATTTCGCAAGGAAATCAAAGCTAAATCTTCAGGTACGGGCAACTTTCCTCTGCAGTTTTCATGAGGTTTCCCCTTCTTTCTTCCCACCCAGTTGATTAAACATGAAGAAGAGCTCAGATAGTTAAGCAATGAGACCAAACATCCACACTATCTTGAGTAGCATTCATAAATTCTTCTTATCTGTAAAGAAAGGTCATAATCAGTCGCCTGATTCCTAGACAAGCATTATGTTCTATACCTATTTCAGTGATGCTAAAAGTCAGTCTCCACAATGAAAAATACACTTTGTAAAGGGCTTGCTTTTGTACACTCTTTGGACTAAGCTCTCCTGCTTTCAAAGTCTTTTCACCCTGTAAGGAAGGCACATGAGGAAACTGGGGGAATCTGCAATAAGCCAGCTAACATAGAGACTGGGCAAATGTTTAGTGGCATAGCTTTTTGCAGAGATTTCTGGGATTTGTGTATCTTATTGACTTGCTTGGGGGCTTTTGGGTTGTTCCTTTTTCATCAGATAATCAAGAATATTTTGAGAGGCATCGCTGGCCGCCTGTGTGGTATTTAAAGGAAGAAGATCACTACCAGCGAGTTAAGAAAGAAAGAGAAAAGGAGGATGTTGCACTGAATAAACACCATTCGAAGCGGAAGTGGTGCTTCTGGAATTCCTCTGCTGTAGTTGCCTGAAGAAAGCAAATAAGTGGAAATCCATAGCCAGTGTCAGAAATTAGTCTTATTGTTAGAAATAAGATGTAGTTCAGGTTTTCAGGAAATGTTGTTCCGTGTGTGCATTTATTATTGCTAGATTCAAAAGCACAAGCTTACTGAAAGTGAGCCTGGAACAGCTCCTCAAAGTCATATGTATATTTTTGGCTAGTAAGCAGATAAATGTCTACCATTATTTCTTTTTATACAAAAAAAAACCAAAAAAAAAAATATCCAGCATTCATGTTTCAATCTCCAATTGGGAAATATTTTTATACTGTCTGGTATATTTTGTTCAGATAAAATTCTGGATACCGTTTTATTTTACAGACCACAAAATAACCATGTAGCAGCTTTGTAATTAGATTTTAACTATTTTTACTATGTGAGTACAGTGAGATAGACAATCTTCAGTCATAAGAGATCGCTTTTAGAGTATCTAATAAAAAGTCATCTTAGGAGAAAATCTAGTTGCCTAGTATAGGTTGTCTTTTTTAAACTAAGTACTGTGCACTGGTAATATAATTAGATGGTTATTTCCCCTTTCTAAAGTAAAGGGTTAGAATAAGATCCAATAACTGCAAGATATAGAGTGCTTGATCTTCGCTCAGCTGAATAATAGGCAGCATAATTACCTGTTCAGCTGCAGGAAAATGTATTTCTAATATTTGCCGTGTAAGTGCAAATAATTATGAGTATGTGGGCCATGTGAAATCTAGTGATTCTAAGTATTCAGAGGTTTTATATGTCTAGATCAAAGAGAATATTTCTAAAATCATTTAGAAGGGCTTATTAATTTATATCCTTATACAAGTATGGATCTGAATACAAAAAGCAGTTACACTGCTTGCATTTGAATTACTGCATGGCAGTTACCTTGCTCTGTGAGATTTTAACCATGCAGCCATTCCTCACGCCGAATTCCTTTTTGCTTCAGTGCAAGCAAATGAAAGGGCTGCAAAATCAAGTAGGAGTTATCTAGTGCTACAGCATTTTGTAAAAGAAAAAGGGTCTTCACACACAAGATCACTTCAGTTTGATCCAAATTGTTTTATAGCTTTTCCCAGGTAGAACCCAAAATGTTAAGATTATTTTTAAGTAAATCGTGTAGTTCCCCTGAAAGTAGGTAGTCGCAGAAAGCTGGGGACAACGTGATGGCAGAAAGGCAGGAATTCTGCACAAGTGGTGCAAGTTAAACAAAACAAAAAAAAAAAAGCCCCCAATGTTTTCAAACATCCTGTGTGTTTATGACTTTTTATCAACCACCACTTTAAAGCTGCAGTGTTACACTAGATTACGTAAAGGATCAGAGCATTTTTTAAATGACCAAAATTAAAATACATAGACTGTAGAACATACACATGCCATCCTGTACAGTGTCTCAGGCACAATCCTGTAACCAAGGGAATATTGTGTATTAGGTTCGTTCATGTTGTTTTGTGCTGGCAGCTCAGCATACCAATGTGAAAAGCTGTTTCTTTGTATTTTTTTCTGTATTCAAAGGCAAGGCAGTGCAGTCAAACCCCAGTACTGTAGGTCAGGAAAGGCTTTGGACTGAAAGCCATGTACACCTCTACATATTTGCATTCTGAATGGACTAATCCTTGGCAGATGCTACCACAGGATGGTAGAAGCCACCCAGCATGGAAAGAGATGCTGCTCTACGAACATTTATAAGGAAGGCAAGTGTCAGATTCCTGCCCCTATAAGATTCATCACCGTATGGTGACAAAGAAGGGCTATAAATGGTTGCAAATATGTCTCCTTAATTCTTGGTCAGTGGTAATATATATTGTGGAAGAGAAGAATGAATGAGAGAAGATGTGTCAAGACTTAAGATGAGATAAATACCTGTTGTCATACAATGTTAACCAGCCACACTTTAAATAAGTATTGCTACTAGGTTTTACACAACCAAAGCTGCTCTATGATTGTAATCTTGCCAAACTATAATGGATATATAAATGAACCTGAGGTATATGCAATAATATCCAGTTGTGCTAGCTATCAGCTACTATAACCAAGTGGCTGGTTCATTTGGTTAATGCTGTCTATGGCCTTTAATCTGGGTGGTTATTTTGTGTTTTTTTATTTTGAAAGAAAAAAAAAATAAAACTGTTTAGTTACAAGTTGTGGTTATTTTGTGTTTTTTATTTTGAAAGGAAAAAAATAAAACTTTAGTTACAAGTTGTGTCCCAGCCCTTTGAAGAACCTTCGCAAATTTTGCAGTAGGTGTCACACTTTTTAGTGCTGCTTGTAAGCATCCAGCTGTGGTATCATTCTTTGAATTTTACTGAACTGCTGTTTCCATGGCGTGCTAGGATTTGTGGTTGGGAATGTCACAAGGAAACCCTACAGCGTTTGTATATGATGGTGGAAAGTTGGTGCTTGTCACTTACTGTTAATTTGCATAGCAAAAAACAAATCTCCTGCCACATTTCCCCATGGTTTCTGATATTTAATTATCATGATATTACCCAAGGGACATGAAACTAATTAGTCATGACAGACATGGGGAGGACAAATGCAGGTAAACAGCGGGAAGTCTACAAGGTTTTCAGTATGCTCTAAACTTTGTACAGACAGGGTTTTCCCTGCTTTCTCACTGCCTTAGCTGTCAACCATCATACAGAATCTCTCATTACCTGTTAGTGGACTCTCAGCACCCATCTCCCTGAATAGAGATTGTTTCATTGATAGCAGTAGAAAGTCAGTGCTTTTCTAGAGGATTTTTGCAAGATGTCAGGCAAAGAATGCCATGTTTGGGGCTTTTTTTTTTTTTTAAAGCTCTTAAGCAATGCCAAGGACATTGAAAGTAAGCACATTCAGCACACAGCGTGCAGTTAACATGCTGATTTATGGGAATGCTGCATATCTCTGATTTATTTTTGGAAGCAAAATTTTATTCCTTTGATCTTACCATTAGAAAAGACAATGGACTCAATGGCAAAAGTGGCGACATTAGATGTAAAAATGTTTCTCTTGATTGATTATGATAAAACCAGTATCGTGGAAGGAAGGAGCAAATCGAAGCATTGCTCTTCGGGGCATTCTTTTTTAAGTATTTATGACCATTTGGGAGTTGAATGTCCTCTGTTTCTGGGGAGTCTCATTCAGCTTATTTCTTGGAAAAAGTGTTTTTCTATTTGTTATTTAAGAAAGAATTTCTGCAAGCAAGGACCTCTGCATCACAACACAAACCAGTCTCTGTGGCTCCCCACCCACAAATAGCACACCAAAGCCAGAAATAGAAGTGTTTGGTGAATAAGATGGGATTGGCCAGACTTCAGTCACAACTCCCTAATTTCATTCATTGAAGACCTACTCATCGCTGTCTTTTAGTCAGGTCAGGCCTCAGATTGTGCAAAGGTAAGTAGTGGGTACATTAGGAAGGGTTGCCTCATAGAAGAGAGTAATCTGGACATTCCTTCCACACACTGAAAGCAGGATTGTACCAGAGCAAGAGCAGCACAGTGGTTTATTGCCCTAATTCTTCAGCATCTTACCCACAGGTATCTCTCAACAATAACTTTCATCTAGAAGTGTTTGATTTGTAAAATCAAGGATTTTTTTTCCGTGTTCCAGTAACAAGCACTGGGAGATCCAGTGAAGGCATCTTGGAAATCCTGCTGAGGGCCAAGTCTTCCATCTTCTGTACAAAGAGGTTTAGGTAAAGATCTAATGTACTAAATAGGATTAATTTTGGTACCTAAACTCCATAATGGTGAAATATTTCAGTTCTTTCAGACTTTTTAAGATTACAGTCTGGTGAAGAGATTTGCTTTGTCAGGTGAAACTACAGTTTTGTCCCTATTCTGTCCCTTTTTTTCTAGGTCAGAGTCTTTTTACTCATCACTGGATAGGCCAGCATTTATTTACTCAGGGTTGGAATCCTAGGTATCTGCTATGTAGTGAGTTGTCTTTAAGGTGGCTGCTTGCCACATCTGAATCTGCTTAGAGTTTTGGTCTATTAAAATGATCTAACAGCATTTGCATGGGTCTACTTCTGCAGGCAAAATTCCTGTTGAAATGGATGAGATACCGCACACACACACTTTGAGGTGCCACCTAATGAGTTTACACGTTATCACTTGCCTGTGTTTCAGATCTGCTAACAGAAGTTGACTCTCTGTACTGCATGCAGGATAAGACAGTGTGTTAGCAGCAATAATCCCCATTCTTCAGGCTCTACAACAGGATAATTCATTGTCAGTTAACTTATGCCTTTAGCTAAGAGAATATAACCCATGTTATGGATTCACTTTCCACTAGCAGCCAGTGTATTGGGACTATTGTATATTTATACATGCAAATTCAGTCCCTCACTGCTGCTTACATAAAAATCTTGATTTCTGATAGAAATATGAAAAGCTTTTGGATCAAGGCTGCAGGAGGCTAAAAAGAAAATTTGAACATCAGAAGATGCAAGAATGATTATGCTAATGTATCCCAGCTCCAGAGGAAAATCAAACCAAGAAGATAAAGATGTGATTCAGAGAGAGCAGTTGGCATCAGACAACAGAATTGTGATGGCTCCTTTATAATTGTTCGGCCTTACTATTTCATTTCTAAGCAGGCCATATAGCTACAACATCCCGCTGGGCTGTTCTGCAGCAACAAACATTCCCAGAGGCAAGTCCTGCATCCTTCCCCCCTCAACACAGAGCAGCACAGATTACAGTGAAAACATTATATTGTATTACTGATTCATATCAAGTTCTTTCCCATACAGCACTGGTACCCCACAAAATCCGTCCTTTGGCCTGCAGAGGAACCCAGTACCTCCTGCTGGACATGGTATATCTATTTTTTTTTTCTCATGTTAAAGGATATTCCAGAACAGTAAGGACCTTACCCTAAAATATGAAGGATCTCCAGCCAGTCTACTTCACTGAGACAGAATATAGTGGAAGAAAAAAGCTCACTGGCAGCCAAGTATTGGCCTGTTTAGGAATTTCAAGATAAAAAATATAAAGTAAAAACTTTCAAAAAATACTCAGAAAGTCAGAGACTGAGTTATAGAACACACAGAGACAGGTTGAATGACAGCCTAGACAGCAGTATTTCAGGTACCATTTAAAAATGCTAAATTGGGGAGGGGTAGATTCCCTGTAGATAGCACCTGTGGTTTTCAACTTAAAAGAAAAGCAGCCTTCACCATTAGATAAAATTAGCAAAGTGGGTGCCATCCCTCTATATTGCATAGCTCTGAGCAGCCCCACTGGAGAACTGTCTTCCCCCCACCTCATTCAGGCTGCTCTGAAGTCTCAGATGAGCAGACAGGTGATGGAATTTCACGGGGAAGATTTTCTTAAGATATTTTCTTGCATTTAACATTTTTTTTAAAAAGGATTTTTTATTCCCCATGAGGATTAATATTTTTTAAAGTTATGGCTGTATAATAAGGATTACATGGCATCCCAGGTATTAGTGTTGAGGATTCAAATTATCCTCCCAGGTTAAAAAAAAAACCCAAAAAAAAGAAAATTAGCAGCAGTTTAAGAGTATATGATTAAATTTGCATCTTAGTCATTAACTATAACATGGTCATTCTGACTGGATGATCAGATGTGATTGTCCCCACCTCCTAGCTATTATAAATATTAGTTTTGTGCGCTACATATTACAAGGAAATTTATTTAGATTTCTCTCCTGGGCCCTCAGACTTACAACCTTCTTGCAAAGTTTAGTGGATCCCTGTGCTGATGATATCACAGCTACATTTTCTGCTGTAGTGTCTGGGGTTAATTTTTAAATAATTAACAGATCTCATCACGCAATGAAACTTTGATAGATGATGATGCCTTTTCCCACAAGCGGTCTAAAGAAAGGAGGTTGCTAAGGAGGCCCCAGGGACTCTCTGAGGTCAGAGCAGCTCTGCGAATCCTCCCCGTTCCTGCACAGAACCCACCCGAGGAGCTGCGCTGGCTTGCGGGGGCTGCGATCGAGTGTCACTAGTCCTGCGGTCTGTAAGACATCCAACAGCACTCTGTAAAACAACCTCCATCAAGTGTAAGCCCTCACACGCTTACTACTTGTCTTCAGGGATTAAGATTTGCCTCTGTGGCTGTCCATGGGGTACCCAGAGCCCTGCCCGCCTCCCTCAGGCTGCTCTGCTGAGGCAGGTGCTCCCCAGCTTCCTTCCCCCTTCGCTTTGGCTGGCCAAGGGCAGGGAGGTTGGAGTACACTGAAGTCCTGCAGGACAGAGAGCATCTTGCTGGCAGGTAGTGCACTCACTGGAGGACTTTCTCAGCTTTCCAAGGCTAGAAAATGGTGGTAAGGAGCTGTAGAGACTGATGTCTGCACTGCGTGGGGTTTTTTATTTGCTATGGGGGGGCTGTTTGTTTGCTGTAGTCACAGCAAGGTTTGCTTTGTGGGAGCCAATTTGTTAAGATAGGAGGAATAAGGAATAAAAATAACTGCATAAAAAAAGGTAAATGGGTGATTACCAAAAAGATAATTAGGTAATTAAGTTAAAGACTTGCTTTCTGTTCTTAGGTCTCTCCAGTATGTCTGAAGGTGAGGAAGGGACAGAATGACCACGCAGGTGTTGCTGGGCAGAATTTTCCTAACTTAATAAAACTAATTGCTCCCCCATAGCTGAAGGGAGGGGCAGGGAGGCTGATGCCTCACGGTTTGTGAGAGCCCATGAAATGATTCACCTTCAGTCTTTTCTGCTAGCTATTGACTAGGGGCTACAATAGGTGGTGTTGGTCTGAACTTGTTGTAGGGCTCCAGGAAGGGTTCTGTGACCTGCACTGAGCAGGAAGAGGCAGGCACTTGCTGCAACTATAGGGACAGCATTTGGTGATTTTGCTGTTGTCTTCTAGCTCCACAGTTTTTGTTTTTCTCTAGGAAAAGGTAGCAAGGAGACATTCCTCACCCTCTCAGCCCATTAACACAGGGTGAGACTTGGACCAGGAAGACAATTTCTTCGTTAGAACGACATTCTCCCCTCAGGCTTCAAAAGTTTGTTTCCTTAAACCAAAGAGAAATCCAGCAGTTCTGCCCATTGCACTTCCATTCCTTCTAAGCTGTTTTGCAGTCCCTGTGAGCCAGGGTGCCCACACAGAGCAGGCAAGCTGCAGAACTTGCTACGTGACACTGGGGATGTGAAGAGCTTACACAAGTTCCCAGGTAACCTGGAAATGTTCATGGATGAGAGGTTTACTGGGAGTTAATAAATGCGTAGAAAGTATGCCCAACTGCACAATTTCCAGAGTCAAATAGCTGGGAGTTTTCAGGAAAGGTATCACTGACTGGTCCTGCTGTTCTTTCTCTCAGTGGCATCAGGTTTTGGATGCTGTCAGGGACAGCATAAGGGACAGATGAATCCTTGGTCTGACCCAGCACTGCTGATGTTGTCTGCACTCCAAAAATGTTGGGATGAAGGACTTGGTGCAAGGAGGGGGGCAGCTTCTCCCACCTCTCCATGTGGTCCCTTGCAATGAGCTATCTAATAGGGTTCTTTCTACACTATTTTGCTGCTCACCTTCCATTATTGGAAGTTCTCATGATGCTCTAATGCTACTAAGTCCAGGTGGCATTGATGGTAGCATGCATCAAAAAATAATCAGTCACCTGTGCTTTCTGGAAGTTAACATGCAGCACTTCCGTGTGCCTTTACTGCATCTCCTGCACTTCATGGGATTATGGCCCATTTACCAACCACATCTTGGCTGGCTGCCCACCATCCCCAAGAGCCCACAACCTCTCTAGCATAGCTTACACATCCTGGATGTTCATCCAAAAGCTGTACCATACCAGTTCTGGATTGTTATCTTTATTTTGGAGCAGAGCTGATGCAGAAATTATTTTGTCAGGGTCATGCAAGTGATCAAGACCTGCTCCTGATCTCTTTCCTTTAGGCGCACAGCTAATCATAATCAAGTTTTGAATGGAATGTCAGGTGTAAACTACAGGTTCAACTAATTTGCTTTTTCAGTGTTTCATCCACTGCTATTTTCTTTCAGGGACCCAACAGTGCAAGACAGATTTTTCTCTTTGAATTCCCTTTTGGTCTTAACTGCAATACCTAGGGAGAAAAACGCAGTCACAACATTTTCCCCTTGTCCCTTTAGCAGTCAGCTACACTGTCATCTGATTTGGCAGCATTTGAGCGAAGCACTAATCAAGTCAAAACTATCTGATATGGGCACTTGACATTTCATGAGCATCCTTATTCTTTGATACAGGCTATAATTGGGCATAGGGAAGGCAGGTTGGCACAATCACTGTATTTGTGCCGAGTTGTCTGCACATTTGTGGGGAGGGGCATCCTCTAGGAAACCAGAGGGCTTTTCAGGAAGGGTCAGTCCTTCGAGTTAAGAAAGCAGCATCTGTATTACTTTAAGGGCTGTTTTAGCCTGGATGGGCAGGGTGTGGAACTGGGTAAGCCCAAACTCATGGCCGGTGGAAAGGCTATCAGGAAGTAAACGAGCACTCTGGTAGCATGGAAGCTGAGTGGCACCAAGTGAAACTAGCACACGGCAGGTTCACAACCAAAAGCACGTCCCCACACCAGTATGTTGAGCGGCAAAATTTCTTGCCAGAGAACACTGGCTGGAAGCTCACACAGCTCCCAGAAGAAACCTTTGGGGAGGAAAGCTGTCCGATACAAGATCATCACCTCTGCTTCATGGACTTGAGTGAACAGTGAAAGCTGTGAGTGTACCACCAAATACCAGTGCATGCTTACCCTTGCTGTATGTTTCCCAAAGCATCTGCTGTTGGCCACTCTCAGAGTCAGGATTTGGGGCTGAGTAGACCTTTGGTGAGGTGCTCATGGCTGTTCCTGTGACAGGAAGGACACTCCTCCTTCACTGCAGAAATACCCAAGTCTGCTCTTTCCCTCCCTGTGCTGCAGGCAGAGTCTGTTGTATCAGAACAGGCTGGGCTTCTATTTGGTGTCAGTTCAAGATCTCATCACTTACATGTTGGCAAGTACAGGCTCAGCCCATGAAGGGGGATGAGGGAAAGCAGAAGAATCCATCGCGTTGTTCTGTGCAAAGGATTGGTCTTTTAGAAGAGGTCAGATCCATGAAGTGATTGTATCTAGACAGAAAGACTGCAAATCAGAAGCCCATTTGAGCACACAGGAGTCAATCCCAGGAGCTGGTACCTGGATCTAAAATAGACTAGTCCTGCTCAATACCCTTAATGATAAAAATCCGGCCTCACAGCCTACAGCAAGCACTGGTCATTGTTCTGGACGATGCTAATCACATAAGAACACACAACATGAACACAGTGTCCATCAGGGATTTTGAAGCATTTTGCCCTAACCAAGTAACATGTTAGACTGAGCTCAGTGTTGTAATCCCCAGGTCACCTGCACTGCCCTGCTCTTTAGGAGGCCCTTTGGGCATTAAGCAGTGTCCTGTTCTGGAGCTGCACAGTAACATATTAAAAAAAAGAATAACGACTCTGATGTAAGCAGTGATAGTAGGAAGATATGCCTTAAGTGTAGCCACCAGCCTGTTGCTGACTCTAGAGAGCCAAGGTAAATTCTGTGTCCAGCCACCGCTTCTGCCCACCCTTTTTAAAAGCCTTGCTTCTTACTCACTTTGCTTATTTTCATACACAAGGCTGGCAAAGTACCATCACTTAGCATGATACACATTTCCTCTATTGCGCTGGGAATAATCTTTCATTATTATAAGCTTTTTCAATTTTCTTAAGGCCTTTTACCACTTTGCCAACATAGCATAATTTATTTTGTCGAGTCGTTTACACATTAAAGTGTGTGAACTCATATTTATGTCTCCGATGAGTTCTTTGCTGGCTAGCGGATCAGTGTTGTGCTTTTTTTTTTTATTATTGTAGCTCTACTTTTGCAGTGCAGTTTTTCACCTAAAAACGAGGCTTCAAATCCGCTGGCTTCTGCCACCTCACACCAGTTCAATCACCAGTTCAATTCTCAGCTCCAGATAGACAGTGGAAGGCCTGGCTTCCTCCCTGCAGCAGGAGCTTCTCACGTCTGTCCAGAGCAGCTGAGGACCCTTCAAACAGCAAACTTCAACCGTCCCTCTGAGCCGCTGGCCTTTGGTTTTCTGGCTTCACGCTCTTAGGCTAAGTTGCATATTTTTATGCGTTTATTTTATATACGGTTTGAAAAGTTTAGGCTTTGTCTACTGTTGCCTTTAAAACTGAAATGATTCTTTCCTCCATCTTGTAGTTTTTCTTAAGCTATATAACAAAATGTGGGCATTAAACATAATTAAGTACTACTCACATCAGGAGTACAGGGAAAACTTAACTCAATTTTTAGTGATGGAGAGCTTGTGCAGCATGTCAGGTAGGACAGAGCAAGGTAGTAAGCCATCAGACACAGAGAAGTCCTCGCTATTTCTTGTGAAAGAAGAAAAAAAAAAAGGGACAACTCTCCTCTCAGATATGCCAGTAGGAGAATGCAGTCACAGCACATCACTTGATCTACCATCAATGACTTTTGGGAAGTGCCCAGGTTCAGCTGACTGAGAACTATGTTTACATAAGGCTTAGTGCCAGGTTGGGTTTTTTATTTTTACTAGAGACCCAAACCTTAGGCAGAACACTTATATTGCTCAATAGAGTAAACACTGAGTCTATTGGTACTGGGGTAGTTAACCTAGAAACCCTAAAAATAGGTTCAGAGGATTTAAAGTTCAGGGAGAGCAGTGACTTTTATCCTTGCTTTGCATCAGTCTGTTTTGCAGACTGGGCTCTTAGAAATACTGTGCATACTTCTGGACTGGAGAGGGGAAAATAATACTTAATGGAGGCCAAGAAATAGATGGTAGGCAAACCCAGGAGAAACCAGGGCTTGTTACCACACACAAATCATCACCACGAGTGGATTCACCTGCATTCACCTGAGCAGAGCAGGGTGTTTGCAAGCCTGCATGCACACAGCTCCTAATCCTTCCTCTTGCACCATCACGGTGACCTCCAGCTGCAGGAAGGCAGCAGAGCAGCTCGCTGGGCATTACCACAGGTGAGCCTTTCAGACAACCTTTACACCCTTCCCTTTGGATGTCCGCCAGCTGCACAGATGGCTTCGTTTTGGCTCTGCTTTCTGCTGAGTCCTACATATTGAGGCCTGCCTCAGATCAAATCTGCCTTTGCAGAGCCAGCATGAACATAGCTGTGAAAGAGCATCACATTCCCTCATAAATAGGAGGCTCAGTTCCTCTGTTTTGGGATATTTTACCCACCTGCTGAGGATTTTGAAGATTGCTAGGAGCAGAGGAAAATGTGTCAAAAAAATAAAAATGCATTACAACATCTAAAAAGGGGAAATTAAAAGCCAAATGGGCTGTTGAAAGCCTGATTCAAGCAACAGGAGTGGCTGATCATTAACTTTTCTGTAGTAGATGAGGCAGTGTTAGTGTTATAAAAGCATTATTACCAAGATTAATTAATTCAACACCATAACACCACTTTTAAGTAGGTGGATTACCCCACTGAATAGGGAAAAAGTAGTAGATAAAAATACCCTGTGGAAGCTAATTACAAGCATATCAACTGCACAGAGAGCCCTATGCCTATTTATTCTCAAGTGTTGGACAAAGCTACAGCAGCAACACCCTCCAAAACTCTGAGCGAAGCATTTTCCCTGCCATTAGTGATCAGGTAGGATTCATGGTCAAGATATCCCACATGACAGCTCATCCCTGCAGCTGGTAGATGTTTTACTACTCATTCCTTAATTAAACACCTCTTTCTTTAGCACAATAGCATAGTATAGCAGCAGGGAGCAGAGACTGAAGTCTAAAGACAACAGGAGCTTACAACTGTTTTCTTACAAGAGGCATCCTACAGCGTTACAAACCAGTACAAGGCCAACCCCAATGAACCCAGGGAGAGAAGGTTTCTAGGAGACTAAAGCCTTAGATGCTACAACAGGACGGAGGAGGCTGTAAAGAACCCTTAGCTCAGCCTGTGGGCAAACACACAGGTTAAATAAACATGGACCTACACTACTAGCAGTATGTCACCACTGCCTCATCATGGGATGGAAGATTCCGTGCAAAGGAAGAAAGTTTCCCAATAGCCATTGGAAGCTATAGATCACATTTTCCAGCTTACGCAACACAAGTATCAGTTTAAGCCAAGTGTGAAGCAGTTTACCTTTAGCTCTTGAGTCCACCTGCCCTCCACCAGCAAGCTTTAAATCAGCCAGTTCTGCTGCTGCTCTGGGTTTTATAGCCCTCCCATCCCCCAGAAGCCTTTGCAGCCTCCCCTCCTCTTCCTCCTCCCCTGGGCTTTATTTCAGTGGTCTTTAACCTACTAGGAGAGTAGGTTTATTTCAGATACAGGATAGGTTTTCATTCTTGTTTCTTTCTAGCTTTTTCTGCTGAAATTGTGTTGCATGAAGCACAGTAATGTCTTCTTGCTTTCGTTGTTCAAGATAAAATAGTTTACATGAAACAAAAAATATTTAAAACTTATTTTTTAGTGGAGATCTATTCATAAGTTTTGACATCCCTTTCTGTAAGGAATTGTCTACTACAGCCCTGCATAAAATTTAGAGTTTGGATGTTGAAGAGGGTCTCAAACAGGATCTCAAGGAAAAAAGGTAAGAGAATTCTGCTAACCAGAAAAGAGTGTGATGGTTTAATCCTGTTCTGTATGAGCCTTTCCTCAAATTATTCAAGTATAACTGTTTTTTCATGGTTCCATTAGTCAGAAAAGTGTGTTTTAGTGATATTGTCCTTTGCACAATAAAAGGAAAACAACCCTTCATAGCTGCTCTGTGGCCTGATGTACAGGTGACAGGTTCACCACTTCCTTGGCAAAGCGTTTCCTTGATGCTCTATCTACCCGTATCATACATGCTGCATTTGTTACAGCCTACAGTTCTGTAGGGAATATGTGACTAAATATATGGAGAAAGTATTAGTGACGTTCCCGTGTTTTAGATGTGTTTGGCTGTGACGCTCTGGAGCTGTTTCCCTCAGCCCGATGAAGCTCTCAGGGATGATTTGTCAATCTGGTACGTGGTCTAGGAGAACCCTCCTCGTGCTGTAATTTTACCTGCTGTAGGGAAGATGTCTCCTGCCGTGAAAGTGGTCGTGTAGTGGTTTATAAAGTACATCTGTATGGCTTTGTCTGGGCCTCTCCTCTTTGCCTGCTCCCACCCCGAGCAGGGTTTGCTCCGGAGCACATGGCTGCTGTGGGATGAGACAGTCTGGGCTGGCAGCGGGGACCGAGCTGCTCGGGTACCTCCGAGCAAGAGTGCTGGGGAGGCCAGTCCCTGGGCGAGGATGGGGCAGCCGAGCCGAGCCCCAGGCCCTTGCAGGGGGCTGCTGTGGGGCTGTGGGTTTGCGTGGCACAGTGGTCCCCGAGGCGCCTGGCACAAGGCAGGGCTGTGTCTTGCCAGCGCATCAGCCTGACAGGCCGGAACCCAGTACAGCTGGTTACTATAGTGGTGGGATGTTTTGCCTTCTAGTCCTTCTGTGAGACCTAGAGACCTTAAAATGAAACAAGAAGCCTTTTAAATGAGAGTAGAGACACTGATAATCCCATGTAGCCGTAGAACATTAAACCCACAGTACCGCGTCTCAGTTTGACTCTTGTAACTGGTCAGAAAGTCTTACGGGACCAATAGAGATCACATATCTTATAATTTTATAGGCAGAAATTATTAAAATAATTATAATAAAGTAATAATATTAAACCTTCATTTACTTTAATGTCAAATTAAACTGACCGATTTCTCCAGCTTACATATAGCTTTGATAGCCTGAAACTCTTCTGAACGAGTCCCGTGTTCTTATTCCACAATCCCGTGGGTAAAATCTAAAAAGCTGACGTCAACCCCTCAATAGGTGAAAGGCTTTTGGGGCCCTTGTAAGAGATTTCACTGAACGGCAAAAGCTTTCCTTCGGAAGCCAACTTATTAAAATGGCAAAGTCAAGCACTGTCAAAATCATGGCAAATGCTGTGAGCCTGTCACTTTGAAATTGTAGGGGCAGATGGTGAGAAACTTCCCTGCTGGTCAGGGAACTTTCTGAAGGCTCAGTTACTTAGACCAGACTGTTGGGTTGTTGGTTTTTTTTTTAATATATATTTTTTGGTAAGAACTAAACTTGGATTACCTCCCATTTATCATAGGCTAAAAGCATGTATCACCTAGTACAGGCCAGCTGCTTCTTGCTAACGTCACATCCCAAAATAACCTTTTCATTTGATCGTGCCTTTGGTAAAGCAGGGAAGCCTGTAAGCTTCTGCATTGTTCTGTGTTCCAACTCGGTCTTAGCAAGCCAGAGTTGAAATGCAGTGGCATGTTGGGTTTTGTTCTGTTTGAGTTTTCTTCCCCAAGAGAACCCTTTCGGGATAGGGTTTAAGAGCTAGACAGCAAGTCAGTCCCTATGTGAACACAAAGGATGGATGGAGGAATAACCATCGCTGGATGTGGGCTCGGTACCCGCCTGGCAGCTTTGAGGCTCTTCAGAATCTGGGGGGGTTTGGTGTGGTTTCGTTTATCTGGTTGCTGCTGAAGAAGCTTTCCTTTCCCTGGTATTTTAAAGGCATGTGTGTGACCTGTCACTTGCTCGATTTGTTGGATGTGAAATTTGAGTCCGGCCATGGAAAAGCAGGCTGCTGGGATGTGTTTATTTTGCTCTCTGCTGGAGGTAACACTGAAGAGCTTAGTGTCTAGTTTTGTTGAAGTTTCAGCTCAGATTTGTGTTGTAAATGTAATAATCGCATTTTAGGAGGAAAAATTGGCGTGTGGTGTCTACAAATAGAAGGCCCAGAGCCTGCAAGTTTGCTTTAGGTTGCCCCAGCCTGTGGTTCTCCAGGCAAACAGACACGTTCACATGAAGCCCATTGCAGAAACGGTGACAGAAACGCCACAGCCCAAATTCACAGCTAATGGAAATCTTCCCTAGACACCAAGGCAATCTAAATCATATCTACTGAGACTGTTGGCTTCATCAGCTGGAAAATACTCCAGATTTCAAACTACCAAATGGATTTGAAGTCCATTTACTCCTATCCTAAGAACTGAAGAAATCAAATTAAAAAAAAATAAAATAAAAGAATGATGAAACCCAAGCAAAAACATTTTTTAGTGCTGCTTGGTTGCAGAGAGATTGCAAAACAGAATCTTTTGCTTTGCGAACACTCTATTTAAAATAACTGGTAGATAAATGCAGAGGATAGTCGCAATTTCAGTTCAAATGACAGTATAGAGGTGATGAGGGCTAATTAAAGCACTTGATGTTTGTTCAAAACTGGAAGAAGGGACAAGCACTGCTTTTTATTATCCGTAAACTTGCCTTTTTCTAAGTCAGGGCTATTCCTGACTACAAAAGTGTTTTCAAACCGTGTGACACGTACTACACGAGAACATTCTACATAGCAATTTTCTCACCTATGTAAAATGTTTTTTAATTGCAGTAGACCATAATGTCAGAGCTAAAATTTATTCTTACTGACATGAGGGCAAATTAAGCTCCACCTTATTTCTATTTTTTTTTTTTTTTCTTTTGGAGAGCCCAGTCTAGTTTTTATTGTACACGGCAGGAGCAGTCAGAGGACTCTCGTTAGGATACATTTAATAATTTCTAAAGGAAGAAAAGCATCTTCCATAGATTTCTTTCCAGTAGTCTTTCAGTAAGAAGCCGAGGGATGTCTCGAGCTCCCCAAATACGGGGCCATTCCCACCTGGCAGGTGCCTCTCTTGCACGTGTGTGTGTTTGTGCGTGTTCAGTGTTCATGGCAACGCGTCGTGCTGTGGCCAAGAACACATCACTCAACCGAACACGTGAGGCTCAAGGCTTAGCTTTCCTCTTGGAAAGGAGCTGACGGTCTGGGTTCTGAAGCCAGGCAGTAAGAGTTAAACCGGAGTGTTGATCTTTGGCAAGGTTTCCATGAGTTGAAGAATGATGTATGGTGACTCTCTGAGCCTAATCAGAGATTTGACTAAATACTCTTTTTCTTTGTACTCAATCTCTGTCCTTAGGATTGATGTTACTCGAGGAGATGGGTACATCATGTGTGTTTCAGTTTTGGTTTTTTTTTTTACATCTCTTTCACTGAAAATTGCCCCATTATAAGGAAGCAGCACTAGTATTTTTCCCCACTTACCAGAATAAGTACTTTGACAGGGCCACATATCATGAGAACACACTTGCTGTATATTTACATTTATTTATGCTCTTTGACTATGTGTAAAAAGCATTTTTACCTAACGATATTATAAGCACTCGAATGAGAACTGGGAAACGATTAGTGTATATTTTCCATTCCCAAGGATAACTATCAAAGCAGATCTCTCACACATTAACACCTGCGTTTCTGCCTGAAGCAGCTCAGTGAACAGAATTATTAGTGTAAACTTGTGTTAGTTATGTATCTGTACATCACTCTGCACGTTGAGAGAGGAAAAAAAAAATAAAAATCCTAATGCTTCATGTACCAGCACTGGGCTGAATTTTACCAGGCATGTGACTGTATAATCCCATGGCTCTGAGAGCAGATCGAGTCATCTGGGAAGTATTTTTACAGAGGTCTGCTTTTAGACAAAAGGTTTTGCATTTAGGAGAACAGCATATCAACAAATAAAACCAAGACTTTATATTTATAATCAGTGCTGAGGACCAGATTCTCAGCTGCTATAAACTTGACTTTATTTTTTTTTTTATTATTATTTTTTACCTGCAGAGAATCTAGTCAAGTTTATGAAAGGTACTTAGAAAACAACAGACTGCAAAACAAAACCAGGCCCACAATTTTGCACATGCGTATCGAGTACAGAATGAGAAATCTAGAGATTAAGCGTGCGGACTTGAAAAAAAAAATCCACTGTAAAACTGGCCGCTGTGGACAATTGATAAGGATTTGTGAGGCAGATTATGAGCCTGTTGCAGTTTAACTATATTGACTGGCACTTCTGTGATACTTGCTTTATTAAGCAGAGTCATTCCAATCATTAATTTCAGCATGAAATAGTTTTACAGAGGCTTTTGTGTGTTAGCTTAAGTGATTCTTCACTAAAGAAAGAAATCAGTATGTCAGTATGGTCCTGGACATCTTTGAAGTTAGCAAAATTTAACTGCCCAGATGTTTCATGAAAGGCTTTCAATTCAGATAGTATTTTCAGCCTGGCTGCCTACCAGAAAATAAATACCCTTCAATTTTTCATGGAGCCAGGAGGGTCTGATAGAGTTTTTCTCCTCTTCCCTGCCCCCCTGCAGTGGCTGCCTGTACTGAGGTACCAGAGTGACACCTCGTGGGCAAGAGGGAGGCTAAACAAAGAAACGTTAGGAATAATAAGAGAATATAATTTTTTTTTATACTAAATACACATCAGAGCTTTACTATGTCTTGTCATAGTTCATCTAAATTAATGTTTCCCACAGCTCCGTTATTTTTATTTTCATACATTCGTGTATTAACCCCAAATACTAAGAAAATAAAACGTATTCATTAGTGATCCAGAGAAAAGTACCAGATTTCTGCAATGATTAAAAAACCCACGCTTCCCCGAAGTCTTTTAAATTTTATTTTACTATTAAAATCATTATTATTTCTCAGACAACTTTTAAGAAATACTTCTCTATAATTTTTTTTTTTTTCCTTTATGGGAACATAAAATAATTTAAGCTTTCTCATCCATGTGCCAATTTTCTACACTGTTTCTCTTTTTCCTTTTTACACTGTTTCTCTTTTTCCTTTTTACACTGTTTCTCTTTTTCCTTTTTACACTGTTTCTCTTTTTCCTTTTTACACTGTTTCTCTTTTTCCTTTTTACACTGTTTCTCTTTTTCCTTTTTACACTGTTTCTCTTTTTCCTTTTTACACTGTTTCTCTTTTTCCTTTTTACACTGTTTCTCTTTTTCCTTTTTACACTGTTTCTCTTTTTCCTTTTTACACTGTTTCTCTTTTTCCTTTTTACACTGTTTCTCTTTTTCCTTTTTACACTGTTTCTCTTTTTCCTTTTTACACTGTTTCTCTTTTTCCTTTTTACACTGTTTCTCTTTTTCCTTTTTACACTGTTTCTCTTTTTCCTTTTTACACTGTTTCTCTTTTTCCTTTTTACACTGTTTCTCTTTTTCCTTTTTACACTGTTTCTCTTTTTCCTTTTTACACTGTTTCTCTTTTTCCTTTTTACACTGTTTCTCTTTTTCCTTTTTACACTGTTTCTCTTTTTCCTTTTTACACTGTTTCTCTTTTTCTTCTTTTGCCTGTCACCAAAGGATGATGAGTAACTATTAACTTCCCAGCAAGTCAGGAGTCCCAGTTCATCTCGGGGTGAGATTCTGAACTAGGTGAGGTAATTCACTGTAATTACTCATCCTCAGATTATAGAGTTAAAATAGAATCAAAACAAATCTAGTAGAAAAGAACCCCTCTTTTTTTTTTTTTCTTTTTTCTTTTTCTTTTTTCTTTTTTTTTTTTCTTTTCTTTTTTCCCAGTCAGTGAGTTAAAAGATATTTCTGAAACACATGCCTGCATTGGGGGGAAAAAAAGATTGGCAGGTGTCAGGCACATTTGTAATACAGAGTAGTATATGCTCAGAGCCCAGAAGCCAAGACAGTTCAGCAAACATTTGTGAAGTATTTACAGTACTGTCCACAGCTTACACAGCAAAGGGGTTAAAATGGAGCGGAGAAGCTCAGGGACTTGCTCACACGGAGTAATGAGTGACTGTTCTGACATAACACAAAAAAGGTCAAGATCCTGGGGGAAGCCAGCAAAGATGACCCATGAAGAGGGACACTAAGAGACTTAGTCTTTTCCCTGCCTTCCTCCAACTAGTCAAATCCTTTCTGATCTCCACGGGTGTCTGAGGACCTGCTAGGTCACAGCAGTAAGCTGTTCACAGCGTGAGCCATTAAGAGAGCCTACAGGGTGAAAAGGACTGACCTTTCCTTTTATACCCCTCATGCCACCAAGTGGGAGCATTTTAGAGCTGTCCTCTGATATGGAAGAGTCAAGATGGGACAACCCCGGGTATTAGATAACCCTCCTCATTGTCTTTAGTCCCTGCTGGAAGCAAGACAGGCAGAGCCAGCCCTGGGCTCGGTTATGATGTTCTTCCTCTAATCACTGTCAAGGAGAATGGCCTTGAAAAACATCCATCTCTGATGCCTCCTAACAGGTAACAGAAGGGAAGGAAAGTAGCACTGAAGGGTAGTTGGAGATGGAAGGAATAGCAGCAAGGACTTTTAATGATACAGGCACAAAATCTTTCATTTTTTTAGGCAAAAAATCTCTTCTGAAGGACCAACAATTGGCAGGAAAAGTGATAGTTGTTGGGTCTCGTACAAAGGAAAGCAGTAGGTGCAGAGCAAATAAAAAACCAGGGAAGCTCCTTTAGCCCCACTCGGATTAGAAGGGCTCATGGGGCATTGCTTGCTAAGCATGTCTAAGCTGTCATGGGAAAAGCACGTTCCTCCAGAACTAAGGATCCATGCTGGAAATCAGGATCACAGGTTTTGATTCTCAGTCACAAGCACTTTGCCTTCCACATACTGGATATTTTGTGAGTTGTAGCCAGGACCTTTTAAAAATGAAATTCAATTGGTTACCACTTAAAATTCTTTGGGAAAATATTTTCTTAACCCCCTCCAATCTAGTCTAAACCCTACAGAGGTCAGCAGAAAGACTTTTACTGTATTCAAAGAACTGAATGTAACTAATCCTGTAAAGCCACTAATTATCCCCAAAGGAATAATACCTGTCACTTTAGCAACTAGGAGAGACCAGCTACCACTTCCAATTCTTCCTTTAAAGGCAACCAGTCACCTGTACAGGATATATGTTGGAGATCAGTCAATCAATCAGTTAGCAGCAGCATCAGTAGAGACTGCTATTGATTCAAACACAATGAGAATATATTGAAATAGCCAATAGAGCACGCTGAAGTAAAATATGCCCAAGAACAGAGGTGAACACCCGGTACCCTGCTGATAGTTGCATGAGAAACCATACTTTATACAGGAACACACAGTGGGAACAAAACTGAGTCATTACCTGAAATCAGGCATTGAGGCAGCAGATGTAAACCAGAGCAGCTCGTGGTCAAAGCAATGGGAAATTTTTACATTAGCCCATAAATTGATGCAGCTTGTCAGCAAATAAGGCAAGGAGCTTGGCTGGGAATGAATAGTCAGGCTTAATGAAGTATGGCCTCTGTATCAGTGTTTCGTTATTCTCACTCAGTCTTCGCACAGTGGATGTGAAATGAAATCAAGTAGAGACGGTAGCAGTGCTACGTCTTCATGCAGGTCTGTCGGCACCCAGCAGGAAATACTGCTGATCAAAAGTGCCTGTTCTGAGGTAACCCCAGACACTGATGCAGGAACGCTGTTAAGTTCTCAATTGTTTGCTGCAGAAGTTTTATTTGCTGCTTAAAAGTAATGTTAAGTGTAACAAATGCAGCTGCAATCTGGCTGAACAGGTATCGTCTTTATGACACCAGCAGGTACGTTTCCCATCCCCTCTGGGCCAGTGTCAATCACACATCTACCCCATGCTTCAACAGATGAGGCAGGGAAGGAGCACTTTGTAGTGCCCGTTCCAGGACAAACAGGAGGTTCCTCGGGTAATAATAGAGGGGAAGATTGTTTACAGGATCCTTTTTAGCAATGTCGCAATAGTTTGACGTCCCCTCCTGAAGAAAACTATACGGATGCTGACAAGAGGTCTCCACACAGCAGTGACAGCTAAAGTCAGTCTTCTTTTTTAGCACCATAAGAATTAGATCAAACATACATTTACCAGCCGCTGCAGGACTGTCCCCAGGCAGTGCCTCTTCAGCCCCTAAAAGCCTGGTACCTCCCTGAGCTGCTCCATCGATTGAGTTAGCAGCAGCTTTAGTCTTCAGTCAGAAACCGACTTACATGTAAGGGCTGCTTCCCAACTTCTATTGTTCAGAGGTGTGCAGCATGCTCTTTTATTGAATAAGACTTTTTTTAGCCATTAACCTCGTTCCTTTTGTCACATACATCATGACCTCAAGCTCATTTGCTTTGGCACTAACTGCATGCAGCGTAAAGCAGCAGGTGACATTCCCGTTCCCTGGCAAATTGCGTGGTGTTCCAGAGGGCTCAGCTTTGCCACTCACTGCTGGTTCTGGTAACTGCAGTTGTATTAAGCGTTGGAAGTTTTTCTTTAGCAGCTCAAATTGAGAATAGTCCTTTCCTAGTACTGACAAATTACTACTAGTTGTAACTTGGGTTGGGACAGAGATTTAACATATTTCTACAGCCCCTGAGGTTGATATTATCAAATGCTCTAGGTACAACTATAACCCACCTAAGTGAGGGACATGGATAGGGAATATGAGATACCATGTTTAGCCTTACTCTGTCAGAGCTGGGTAGGTAGGTAAATTGTGGGTGAGGGTTGGTTGGTTTGGGTTTTTTTCCTCTAAATCAAATATTACCGGATGGGCTGGTAGAACCAACAGGGCAGGTTACAAATAAATCAGCTGCAACTTGCTGACCAGGCTCAGAACAGTCATGTCGGATGAAGCCTTAAACAGATGCTGCTTTGGGAACAAGAAGTTAGTGGGACAGAGCAGAGGTCAGCCCCCTGCAGCAGGGTGCCACAGACAGCACACAGACTCATCTGGAAAAGCACAGCACAAGGCTGATGAACATAAGCCAGGGCAGTTCAGGAGGGGAAGAAGTTCCTGACTCAGCTCTGAGGATCTTCTGCTTTCCAGAGGCAAAAAAAAAAAAAAAAAAAAAGTTTTCCCTCTATAAGGGGCTTTCCAGCTCCCACTCAGATTTAAATAGTGCTGGTTTTCTTTTCTAAGTTAGAGATCAATTCAGCTACACTGCCCTTGGAAGAGTTATGACATCAGGTTTAGACCAGAAAGGATAGAGCAAGAGTCTCAGACTGAAAGCTTTCTCCAGTGAAAAAGTATTTAGGAAACTTCTCACATGTCTTTCACACCATTCTTTGCCTACAGATTGCCTTTTTTTTTTTTTTTTTTTTTTTCCTTGCATTCTTTCTGTTGCCTGCATTTCTTTTGTCCTGTGCTTGCAGCAGCCCCCTACCTGCTTAGAAAAACCCCTTCTTTCCCATTAACAACAGTTCCTCCTTCAGATCCCCCCCAAGAACTCTTCCTGCCTCTCCTCACAAGAAAAAACCAACCCCCAAAACACCATTGTGTTGAACTACAGGACCTAAGAGTGAAAATTTTGTTCTCCTCCAGACAAATCGCTCGGACAAATCCAGACAGCCCTCTCTGCCTCAGCCCCCATGGCGACTCTAAAACGGCACATGCTAACGCAGAGCATCCAGCCTAGGGGTGGGAAGTGCTGGCTGATAATCTTTCTGGACTTGCCTTTACCTAGAACTATCTTTTCTCTTTCATGAAACTTCTGGCATCTCCTACCCCAGTAAATCCTGGGCAGAGAATATGATTTGTAACAGCACACACAGCCAATGGGGTTTAAGAATAAGAGTGGAGAAACACTTTCAAAACCAAACGTGACTCAAAGTGCTGAGGTATATAACAGGGGAGAATATTTAAGACAAGAAAATAAGCAAGAAGGAGATACCACAGTTAGGATCAAATTGCTAAGCACTGTCAAATGAGAGAGAATCTGGATAAAAGGGAAATGCATGAAGAGATTAGTTCTGCACATCGAGTAGCAGAAATTTGAGGAAGAGTTATCTGCTGACACTGTTCCAGGTGCCATGAAGGCACCTAACAATGATAAGCAAACACCCACAAGATAAGTCACTTGAAAAGAACAGATCGTAAATGAAGCTTTGTTTGAAACAGGTTAACCTTAGCTAACCCTGCTGTACCGGCTCAAACTAAACTGGATGAACTGAACAGGGCAGCATAAGGGCACTGCTAGAAGCACGGGCCCAGGAAGGACCACTGCTGGCCCTGGCATCTGCACCAGCACACAGAGGTACAGGTTTATTTTTACATCAGCTTTTACAGTATTTACCCCATCCAAGATGGGGATTTAGAAAGTAAAGTTCTTCCTTTTTTCTTTGTTCCCTGTAAAATCTCTATTTTTAAGAGCCACTAATTTTAAAGGCAGCAGATGGCAATAACATATTCTTACTAAAATGAATTATGTCTGAGTAAAATAAAAGCAGCTGAGCTCAGTCTACAAGTATCTAGTAGGTGGTTGGCTATTTTGAAGAGAACAAATCTTGCTAACGCTTGGAAACTTTAAAAACCCGCCAAAATCCTAACTTGATGCTGTGTAAAATCCCATTCTTGTATACACTGAACTTTATCTGAACTACTTTCTAACGGGCTGGAGGACAAGCAAGTTCCGTAAAACAGCAAGTTAAGTTTATTATTCGCTGCTGGGGCTTGCCTGTGCTCTGGTAGAAAACTTGTTTACAGAGCAGCAGCCATAGCACCAGGGGTGATACCGATGCAGCATTATGGAATTTGATTTCAACCAAGAGCCAACTGCTTTTAAATAAAGTAATTCCACCCCCGTTCTTACAACACTCAGAAGAAAGCTACTGCAAACTTGTGGAGCTTTTGGATGCTCACCGTCACTGCAGAAGCCCATAAAGGTACCTTTAAATCCAAGTGATATTATTTACTAGTAATAACAGTGATTTAATTATGAAGTAACTTTGTTCTAAATCTACTGCACATGTAGTGGGGGGGAACGGACCCCACACAATACATTGACTTTTAGTAACTTCAGAAAAAGTACAATGTTTTCTATTTTCAGCCAATCTACAGCTATGAAAAATATGCTAGCTATTGCCTGGTGGGCCCATATCCAACCGCTAGTTTAGTACAATTCAATTGTCTAAACATCCTAATAAACGTTAGGAACCGGTGAAACCCTGCCAAGCACTACAGCGTCTTCAATTGAAGGACAAACGTACGGCAGCAATTCAATTCTCACAATACACAGGCAAAGCACTACCAGTAAATAGAGCTGCCAGTTATTACCCCCCATGGGGTAAATGCCCAAAGTGCAAGGCACCTCAAGTCTTCACCAATATAAACTGGAGTTTCAGACGGCTGAAACTCGAGCATCACAAACCTTCCACATACCAGGTCCAGGCAGTTGGGCAGTTACAAAGTATTTTCCATTAAGATATTTGCATCATTGAGAACTTTGCACTGTATTTTGGAATGGAGCTATTTAAATGAATCTTGTCTTTAGGTATGATGTTCACCACCTTATCTGACCTCAGACACACGGGGACACTTCTGTTCCTTTCTCTGTTTCTTCAGGGTACTACAACAGTTCCTTCAGGGCTGTTACACCACCAGGCATAGCAGTGCCTGGGTAACCAAGAAAGATTGCAGACTTGTAGTAAATTGTTTTAAGAAGCTTAAACAAGCTTTCTTCAGAAATTTGAGTAGCAAAATCTTTTAGCTAAGATAGGCTAAAGTATTCACTGTATCACTTGAAACTGAGACAGACACTAGTACTTAGATGACAAGAAGAGGCCTTTACCAGTATTGCAAGGAAAATCTGAGTTTGCCTAGCTGAAGTCTTAAATACAGGTCTGTCCACTAGGAAAAGACAAACTAAATGTTAAGATCCCCAGTATTTGCTTAGATAACTTCTGATTTTAGAGCAGTTACTAGCAGGTTTCCCTTGATTTTCTACACCAAGGTACCAGCAATACTATCCCCTGGCCTGTAAAGCTCATGTCGTTACTATATTCAAAAGCAGATAAATTAGGTCCCTAGTTTAATTTTTCTTGAAGTTGTATCCCATCACTGGCATTAATAGGAGGCAGCCATAGCAATCTTCTCCTCTGCCTCCAATTAACTTTCTGTATAATCATTTTCAAAATCCTCCTTGGCTCTCCACTGCTAAATGATTCTATTAAGCTGACAGTATCCAGATGGTTCTAAAGTTTAAGAACCTCTCTGCAGAGAACAATTCTAACACCAAGTTCTGTTTACATCTAAAAGTGCTACTTGTTGGCAAGAACTAGGTCTAACACTAGTACCTTTGGTTTCTCATCCATAGACACAATAAGCAGCTGTCATCATGTCCAGTGCTTTTGTTTCAGTCTCTTCAGCAGCTGTGGGACAGGGCTCTTAAACCTCACTGTCAGAAGAAGAGGGCATTTTGTTCCTTTCACATGCCTGATTTGGAAACTTAAATACTCTCGTTATTATTCCATGCTTTGCTGTAAGCTTTGGCCCCTAACCAGCAAGAAACAGCACAGTGCTTAGATCCAATAAAACTTAAGACAGATGTGCATCCCATCCCTAGGGATGGATTTGAAAGCCAAGACTAGAGGTAGCAATTGTAAATCCATTATTAGTAGATGCCTTTAAATTTTGTTTGACTTTTTTTTTTTTAACAATACTCTCACCCGTAAAGTTAAATGCTGGGGATCTTTAGAAAGCTCCCGCTTTAATCATGGGGAATCATCTATGATTACAATTCCTAGCAGTCGTGTTAAGTCAACATTCACTTGACTGTTCCTACAGGAGGACAAGACTAGTTTCCAAATACAAAAATAATCCAGGGGCTCTCCTTCAGTAAGAATCTGAGAATACTATTAGCAGCTGGAAGGGGCCCTGGTTAAGCAGTTACACTGGTCTATAGACAGTCCATATCAAGTTTAAGATATACCTGAACTGGTCCAGGAGTTGGAACTATGCCAATTCACAGGTTAGCATGCCAAGATCTACATAAATTCTGGAGCCTTCAAGGTAACAGAACAGCAGACAGAGCAAGGTGTGTTTTTTTCCAAACGCTGATTTACAAATACCTCCAAAAACTCAAACCCTAAACCAAGTTTGGCCATCTTTTTGGCTTAAGTAGTAAGCTCCAATTCTCAAGCTGAAAATAGCTCAATTGACATGACCTTTGGCATGTTGATTGCCACACTCAAGTAAAATTTTAACTGATGTTATAGTGAAACAGCTCAGACTTCAGAGGAATTCCCTATGATATCTTCCTATCATATCAAGAACAGGAATTAAGTCGTTCAGGTTAGACACTTTTTTTTAGACAAGTAGTACCTTACCAGCACATTCCAAAGAAAACAGAATCCTTTTGTAGAGCACCCATAGGGTGAAAATTAAGTTCAGTCCACTGGATTTAAAGCTTTATTTATATAAAGTCCACTGCATTAATGGCAGCAATAGTTGCATTGTATTTGAGCTCAGCACTAATAGGTTAATATTTACATAACACAAACCAAAACAAACTAAACACAGCCACAATTTTAAAGCAGACAGACAAACAAGTTACAAAGACTTAAAAATAATTGTAGTTATTTCACTCCAGTTGATTTAGTCCAAAGGTCTGTTATTTCTTAATCAGATTAGCAGGAAGAGTGGATTTGTCCAAGTCATCAAAATATGGATGGTTCAAGGCCATTTTGCCAGAAATTCTTTTTGCTGGATCATAAATTAACATTTTCTGGAAGAAAAAGGAAATACATTTACACCATCATGAAATGAGAACTAAAATCATGTTAAATAGGTAGATATTTAACCATATTAATAATCAAGTAACCATAAAGACAAGTTCTGCCTGTGTTCCATGGTTTCTCACAGGAGAGGTTATTTCCACCCGCAAGTCAGTGCTGGGTAGTACATGACATCCCAAAGTGAACACACATTTATTCTCTTATTTAATAACTAAGCCCATGCAGGGATCAGGCTACCACATGCACTAAATCCAGAACCAGGCATCAAGAGGCAATAATTACTAATCTCAACTTAGGGAAATTAATAAGCTTTAGGCTGTTAAAGGCAAAAATGCTTACAAGGACAAGTGGTTTTACACTTGGCATTGAAGAAACTGATGTCAAACTGCTTCTACTCCGCTTGGTGCAGCTGTGTACAGTTAGTGATCACTTGGTATTTTGTTTCAGAATACAAACAGGAAAGTAGTATATAAGCAGGTAGAACTGAAGAAACCCAGTTTTAAAACAAGTTTCTTTGCAGTAAGTTACTTCAACTTAAGACCTCAATAATAAAGTGGATGGGAGCAAATAGAGGGAACACCACAAACACTAAAATAGCCCTCAGAACTTTCTAGAACAGGCAAGAGATTTGTTTTGCTAGCAGCTTAAAGAAAAACTTAATTTATATTATGCAAGGGGACAAAGAGGAGGAATGAAGCATTTAGTTTTCTACTAGACCTAAAACTAGCAAAGCCTCTGCAAAGTCATTTTGCTTTTATTTCTCCTTAAAGGAAAGTACATTTCCAATTCATGTAATCAGGATTCTACCAGCTGCTTCTCCTCAATTCCAACAAATTTGGCTTCCAGAAAAAAAGCTTAACCAGTATTACTCTGCCCAGTATTCAGTCTTGACAGTTAACTATCTTTAGACTTCATCCGACAGGGAGCCTTCCAAGTTGATTTAAACCACTGAATTTGCATTTATATTCTCTGAACTCCTGCCAAATGCAACGCTGTCTCTAGATTTAACCTTGCATGTCCAATTTTACCCTGTGACAGGTTCCCATTAGCTACAGCCCAGGACAACAGCATCCTATATAGCTAGTGCTGGTATCCAAGGTTCTCTTAGAAGTGACTCAGAGGAAAAGGGGCAAATTCCTCTGGAAAAGGGATGCTGTGACTTTGAGAGTACAGCACTTAATCTGTCAGCTGAAGTGACCATTTCTCCTCTGAGCAGTCTGGAACGTAGCTTTTCCTGGAATTTAGTGTCTGACAGACCAAAGCTTTTGATGACAGCCATTAAGCGCTTTGAAGTGCTGGCCACAGAAGTCGTCTCACTTATGAAGGCCTTATAGCTTACAACCTCACTCGAGCAATCGGTCTTAACACAAGACCATGTAACCCATTTTCAAAGAGAGCTATTTTACATACTACTCCCATCTGCAGTAGTCTATAGAAGGATAAATTAACATATTCATTGACACATCTGAGCTTGTGCTCTAGAATGAAATATTCAGTTCTCTTGCCTTTAAAAAGTTATATCACCACTTTAGGCTTAAAAGTGCCATAGGAAACTTAAATGGATTCCAGATGCTCAAGAGTTCAGCCATACCACTGTCACCAGGCATTAAGAGGGAGCTAAAATGTCAACACTTATTACTTTAAGACAAAACTATACAAAATGTTATAGAATTTAATATGATTTGGTTAGTATCGTGTTAACACCATTTGAGGAACTAGTAATTTTTTTGCCTTTATTAGCAGCAGCCCAAAATAGTGTTTTTACACAATGAAGCCACAACTAAGCTCAGATGAGTACTTAGCAGGCCAGTTACGACTGCATCAACCAGATTCACTTGCCTGTTCAATTGATTTTTACTTTGCAAATACAGTTCTACTTCAAACTGATTTAACAATGATGCTGTCAGTGGGCACAGGAATTGCTCCCAAATTAAGTCAGTTATCTCTCTAAAACAATACTGCTACAAGGTTCAAAGAGCTATCCAAAACTACGTTTAACAAATGTTCAGGTTTTCAGTCTGAACTGTGGCTCTGTTCTCGAAGTAAAGCTGTGAGAAACTGGTCATTTGAGCTTCTTGGGTAACACCACTTCATTAAGAGTACTTTGCCGTAGCCATACCATATAGGTAATGAACTACTTTGTGTTTTAAAAACATGAGCAAGCTACACAGGTGATTGCTGTATAAGATTCCCCTTGTACCAAGATGGTTCTGAAGTTTCAGCTTATATTACAACACATAGAGCACCCACCCCACACCCCCATATGTAAGTCTGCACTGTATAAATGCAGCTTTAAGAGAGCCAAAGGATGTCACCAAGGTACATTCTTAATACTCAGGTGCACCCAAGATCACACCTAAGATGTGATCTAAATTAGCCCAGTGGCAGCACAAGGGCTAGGAGAGCAGTAAATGGAGAAGCCTGATGAAGAGCTTATCATATAAAAGCTTAGTGTGGTAGTTCAACTGCATGGCCACAGAACTAAAGTAAATTCACACTACACCAAAAAAAAAACAAACAATTGATTAAATCCACCACAGCCAAAGGTTAAAGGCAATTGAAACAGACACTAGGCTGATTTAAACTAAGCCCCTGGTTTCACAGCCGATCGATAAATTCAGCTGTTTCCATCACTGTTTATTTAGTTAAGACCAACATGAAAGCTTAACCAAGGTGAGCCCAACAAGATTAATCCACACGCTACCACAAAAGAAAAACATTTCCACCCGGATCAGCAGTCATACAGCCACATCACAATTAGTGCTGTCACCAGGAAGGTGACAGCTACAGTTTGTGGGCAGGAGACTTCACTTAGACCTGTTTGTAAAAGCTCATCCTCATTTTCAAGTTGTACCTGATGTATTAGTAGAAAAAAATCTGAGAAATAATTGCTTAATGGAAAGTAGTCTATTCATCGATTATTTATGAAAGTGAGTGAACATCACAGAAGATGTTGGTGCTACAAGAATGAAAGCCCATACCACTGCTGAGTTTGAAGATCTCTGTATCTTCATTCGAGCCAGGACTGATTAGTATAGCTTAATGTGTTCTAGAGTATTTGAAATGACCTGTTTGTTTTCTTAATCAGCAGTTTAAGACAGACTACTTACAGACAGCAGATCGAGACCATCTTCATCTAAGTTTCTGACATGTGTTCCAAGGCTGCTGGGTTTCCATTTTGGGAATGTGTTTTTGTAGTCTTGCAGGGATTCCACTTCAGGCCATACCTCATTGTTGGGGGTCCCTAAAGCTCTGTGCAAGCATAAGCAAAAGAATAAGCAGTTTAGTCTGAAATCTGTATGCACTATTAGGGTTTTAATAAGCACACAGCACCGCTGTGCAATACTGCCCAAGTAGAAAGGAAAGGTTCAGCCTGACATACCTGAAGATTCTGAAGAGCTGGTCAATCTCGGAGTCCCCATGGAAAAGTGGCTTTTTAGTTGCTAGCTCAGCAAATATGGTACCTATGCTCCATATATCTACAGGAGTAGAGTAACGAGCAGATCCTAGCAACACCTCTGGAGACCTGTACCACAGTGTCACTACCTATTGAACAAGGATATTTTTATGCATTGATAGAATCAGGTCCTCTAATTGACTGCAAGCACAATGGCTTATTCATTATTAAGCAGCATTCACAGGGGGTTTTTTTGTTAAAATAATAACCAGTGCTAGAAGTTTTACTGAAAATACCAGTTTCAAACTTCATTAATAGACAAACATAATGAACTCCATTGCACTAGTTTCAACTGCAAGCAAAGCAGTTGCCTACACTACTTCCCAAAGAGCAGGAAGCCTTTAGCAACTAGCCACGAAAACCCTCAAACCTGAGTACTTTGTGAAGTAAAAATGCCTTTATGAGACAGTTCTGCCCCATCTGATTCACTGTCAAAGTAATAGTGGGATTCATAGGATGCTTTGGAACGTTAGAGTAAAGCCAGTCAGGGAGATGGAAAGCCCCTGACCAAAACCAAACCAAAATACAGCTTTTTGATACTGTTACTTTGACTTGGAAAACTGATTCTTTTTTAGCTCTTTTGTATTCAGTTATTAGCAGGAAACTAGTAAGCATTGTCCAAATCACCAAGAGGATGTTCTCACTCACTTCATGAGTGTATACCCGCACTGGAATTCCAAAGGCTCGAGCCAATCCGAAGTCCGCCAGCTTAATCACTCCCTTGTCATCTATTAAGAGATTCTGAGGTTTTAAGTCTCTGTGCAGAACTCGTCTTGAATGGCAGAAGACAATACCTTGCAAGATTTGATACAAGTAACTCTAGAAAGGATGAAGTGGGACAAAAAAAGGAGTAACCTTTAATGCAAGTTAGTACTGTGAAGCACAAGCTATTCCCTTACATTACCTCTCCCCATAGTAGTAGCAAATGGAGGTACAAAGCACTGCAGATATGGAATTAATGTCAATCATAACATCCTGTCCCACACAACATGCTTGTCTCTAAACTGGAGAGACCTGGATTTGAGTCAGTGGATAAGGAATTGGCTCGATGTTGGCAGTCAGAGTTGTGATCAACAGGACAAAGTCCCAGTGGGGAGCAGTGAGGGGTGCTGTTCCTCAGGGGTGGCTGTGGGGACCGCCGCTGTTTAACAGCTTTGTTGGTGACAGGGACAGTGGGACTGAGTGGGATTGACACCGAGCTGTGTGGTGGGGTCACACACCGAGGGCAGGGATGGGCCATCCAGAGGGACCTGGACAGGCTGGAGAGGGGGGACCTGCAAACCTCATGGAGTGCAACAAGGCCAAGGGCAAGGTCCTGCCATGGGTCGGGGCAATTCCCAGCACAAACCCAGGCTGGGTGAGCAGTGGATGGGGGGCAGCCCCAAGGAGAAGGACTTGGGGGTGTTGGTGGATGGAAAACTGACTGTGAGCCAGCAACGTGTGCTCACAGCCCAGAAAGGCAACGGTGTGCTGGGCTGCACCCAGAGCAGGGTGGGCAGCAGGGCGAGGGGGGGGGATTCTCCCCCTCTACTCTGCTCTGTGAGACCCCCCTGCAGTGCTGGGTCCAGCTCTGGGGCACCAACAGCAGAAGGACACGGACCTGCTCCAGCGGGGCCAGAGGAGGCCACAAAGATGCTCAGGGGCTGGAGCCCCCCCTGTGAGGACAGGCTGAGAGAGTTGGGGGGTTCAGCTGGAGAAGAGAAGGCTGCGGGGAGACCTTAGAGCGGCCTCCCAGGGCTGAAAGGGGCTGCAGGAAAGGGGTGTAGGGATAGGATGAGGGGTAACAGGTTTAAACTGAAAGAGGGGAGATTTAGATCAGACATGATTAAGAAATTCTTCCCTGTGAGGGGGGTGAGGCCCTGGCACAGGTTGCCCAGAGAAGCTGTGGCTGCCCCCTCCCTGGCAGGGCTCAAGGCCAGGTTGGACGGGGCTTTGGGCAACCTGGGCTAGTGGAAGGTGGCCCTGCCCGGGGCAGGGGGGTTGGACTAAATGAGCTTTAAGGTTGCTTCCAACCCAAACCGTTCTATGGTTCTATAAAGCCACACAAATTAATTCTTTACTTAAGCTTAGTTTAAGGCAGTTTAATTTCAGTAATTAAAAGAATTTGAAGTGACATTCATCTTATCCACAGCTACCACTTTAACCTTTCATTTCTCCTCAAGGAGTTAATTATACTGAAAATAAGAGCTGCTTATAGCTTTGTAGGTCATCTTTAGATTAATTTCTCTGATATTAAGAAATTGTCCTCATTACCTTAACACGGGAACAATCCAAATATTGGCCAGATGGAATAGTATCCAAGTATTTCTTGAGATCCATGGAAAGGAATTCAAAGACAAGGTACAGTCTTGAATCCTGCATAAGAACATCCTGAAGACTAAAAATTGAGTATACAATTAACTCCATTGCAAAACAAATGACTTACATTTCCCCTCTCAAAGGAATACAAGCTGACATTTCCAAGGTCCTATTACAAAAGCCATAAAAGCTTTCAGTCTTCAAAGATTTAGTGAGTTATACTGTCATCTGGAAAATCAGGTCTATCTGAAATAGTGTCAGATAAATACCTCTACGCCCCCTCTTAAACTTGTGTTCCCTCATGGCTAGTATCAGACATAGGAAATTTGAGGAAAAAACATTGTTGCCTTCAAAAAGAAACTGGGGGTGTTGGTGCCTAGCTTCTGTTTGAAGCTGGCTTTACTACAGCAGAGCCTGAATTACTAGGAGGGTTTAAGGGAATATTATAATAGGGACCTAGCAGACAGCAGAACTTACACAGGGTTTTAAGTATCATCTCCATCTTTAAATAGTTTATAAGGGTCCCTAAACCCAAGCATACATAGAGACACTACATGGCTGCAACTTGTTGAGTTTAAGGCACATTAGAGAAAGTATTTTGCTGCATCAAAGAGCAAGTAAATATTCTGTGGGGAAGACAATAGCTGCAATCGATTTCATGTCAAGTCACTGATGGAAGCTTCACTCATAGCTCAGATATGACAGTTATGACAGCATCATAATGCAACATGTAAATCTCTGCCACAAAACTGCAAGGAAGTGATTGATGACAGAGGCTCACGTAAGAAGACTGAAGTCAAATGGTCTATTCCAAGGTGGCAAGTAAAATTCTGAGCCTGACTAAAGTAACAGCTTCAACCAGTTTTCATGAGGTATGCTGTCTCCATTCTGACAATGGCCACTCCAAAGATAACTTATATAAATTACTGTGTCAACAAAAAAAATTGTTAGATTCCTAGATGGAAAGAGGCAGCATGAGGAAGTCTTAATCAGAAAACTGGCATAAACACAGGACTTGGGACTATAGCTGTTTGCTGCAAAGTAGACACTGTGTTAAGCAGAGTAGCTCTCGCCTCGCTAGAATGGCAGAAAAATAATTTATCTGAAGGGACCTACACTTCAAAGAGTTTAGCTAAATACCAGTATATGCATACCAGACTATATTGGGGTGATGCAGCTCTTTTAATAAAGAAATTTCTCGGATAGCAGTACTTGGAACACCTTCCTCCTCACTTTCTAGACGTATTTTCTTCATTGCAACCACTTGGCCTGTGGTTTTGTGCCGACCTTTATACACAACACCATAGGTACCTGAACAAAAAGACAGTGAAACGCATATAGGAAATACCAGCTTCGGGTACAGAGAAGTCAATGCAAATAAGAACTGCTTAACATAGGCAAGAGTCCTTGAAATCAAGTATTTTCGCTTTAAGTTTTTGGCTTGATTATGAACTGCTACTTAGTTTTGGCAGTTTAACCATGCAATAGTTTTGTTTGAAGCATGCCACCCATAATCAGTATCATTTGTTAGGACAAGGTGCTTAGTAGTCTAAGTGAGAAACTTGAATATTTGGAAGATGTAGTTGTAAAATCAGATACTATTTGAGTTTCAGGTTGATTAACTTTCAAGCAAGATTACTATACCTCTTCATCCCCGAGGGTTATGATTTTGTCATTGATACATCATATTAAAATGTTAAAGGTTTAGCTGCAAAATAAGTAGCACTCCCTCTGCAACAGATCTATTCCATCCATTGGTCAGATCTTACAGAAATACCTCTAGCACAATCCTCAGTGCAGGAGAGAGGGTAGTGCTGTGGGTCTCAGCAGAAACTAAAATTGGAACCAGTAGTAAATCTCAAATCAATAGTCTGTTTTATTCATCGTTCACAGAAGTAGAGCCTTCAGCAAACCAAGACAGTTTAAATATTCTTTTCACTCTTCTCAAAGCATTAATCCCTCAGATTAAGTTCAAGCAAACTAGTTTCTTTCAGGAAGATTCATGCTCAAGGCTTCAGTTACGAAGCTTTGCTTTAAGATCCAAACCCACCCATTTTGCAATTACCTTACAGAGTAACATATTGCAGATTCTAAAGTCTACAAAAGGCTAAAGCGTTATAAACCACACTGACTTCTACATCTAACAGAGGCTGGATTTCCAGTGAAAGGTGGGTTGGGACTAACATATGCATTGAAGCCACCTTCTTAGTGCCTTATACCAAATTACTGTTAACGTTCACTTCTCCACAGAGGTTTACAGTCTGCTCTTTCCTTTGACAAGTGTACTGACTGGATATAACCCAGGCAGAACAATCCACAAACCACTACTCCCTACCAGCAGGTTTGAGCAAAATAAGTATATCACGCAAGTACAACTTCAGGAGCAACTGGTAAACAAGTTCATATGCAAAGGAGTGGAGGAGCTTCCTAAATTGAAAAGTTGGTCTCAGGCTTCAGACCACATTTTATTTCCCTCTGGCGGAGAATTACACCGTCAGCCATCAGTATGAGGGCAGATACTTCTCAACACCGATCAGTTGTTTCAAATAGACCACGTCATGTCCAGAAGGGCAGTCTGAAAGCTTTTACATACAGAGATAATTACTGCAGTAATTTTGCCAGTTAGTTGAATCTCAGTTCTTCTAAGAGCCAGAGTGCACAGAGCTTCTACAGCACTTGGTAACTCCAACTGCAGAGCTCACCATTCTTACTTACGAGGCTCACCATTCTCCATACTTACCTTCCCCAATCTTCTCTATTTTTGTGTAATCTTCCATAACTATAATTATCCCTGAAATGAACAGGAAAAAAAGCCATGAGGGTGAACAGTTGTTCTGAATGCAGCAAAGTCACTGAAGTTAGGCCAAATCTTCAGAAGACAGTTTTGTCTTAAGCAGCTAGGATATAACATGGAATACTCACCCTTCTCCTCAACAAAAATACAGGTTCAGGGTTCCAACTAGAAAAACTACATCCCAGAGTATGAGTGGGCACCAACTCAAAGGGAAAAGATTCTTTTGTGAAAAAAGCTCCTCCAAGCAACCGAGAAAACACACCCTACTCACTAGTTCTGTATAGTTACTCATTAGTTACCCATCAAAGCCATCACAGGGGTTGATGGTAGCAGCAGAAGCCCGATACCATTTGGTCAGTACCTTCAGAGCTACATAGCTCAACCACGTTAACAGGCAGAGGGTAGTGGAGGGCATCGGCACCTGCTGGGACTGGCAGTTCACAACTCCGTGCTGCTCTTGCCCTCCCGCGCTGAGCACAGCGGAGCTCTGCCGCAGGGCCGGGAGCGTTCCGAGGGAGCGAGCGGGCATGTGGCTACCGACGGCTCCAGGGAGGCTCCCGAGGCCGGGCTCGCCCCCCGCCCGCTAACCGCGCTGCCCAGCTCAAGAGCCCGTTTCCGCCTGGGTCCCCCTCCTGCCCCGCTGCCACCGGCCGCGACACCCCGAAACCGCCACCGGGCCGGGAAGCCCCCCCGCACCCCCTCGGGGAGCTGCCGCCCCGCCCTGCCCGCCCCCCCAGGCCCCACGGGCGACCTTGTGCCGGGGGGGCCGCGGGACCCCTCCGCCGGCGGGGCGAGGGCTAACGGCGGCCCCAGCGGGGGAGCACCGGGCCTGGGGGGGGGGGGGGGGAAGGAGCGGGCTCAGCCCGGGCCCGGCGCGGGCTGAGGGGAAGGCGACCAACCTCCCCCCGCGGCCGTTACGCGTCCGCGCGCACCACCGGCCGCGGGCAAGCGGCCCGCCCGGCCCCCCCGCGGGGCCAGCACCGGCCCGCCCGGGCTGGGGCCCCCGCACCTCCCCGCAGCGCCACGCCGGCCGCCGCTCGCCCTCACCTGAGGAGCCGCCGCTCGCCGCCGCCGGGACGCCGCCGGGCTGGCTGGGGGCGGGCCCGGCGCATTCGAACTAACCGCGCGCCGCCGCCAGCCGCCAATGGCGCCGCGCCGGGATGATTCAAAGCGGCCAATCGGAGCGCGCCGCTGCGGCGGCGCCAAAGCGAGGCCCAAGGGCGGCTTCTGCCCCCGCGGTAGAACCGGTGCGGCCGGGCGCGGCAAGCTGAGGGCGTCTGCTTGGTTCGTGGGCGGTGCGAGGGAGGCTGCGGGAGCGCGGGAGGGTATTTAAAGCAGGGGTTCTCAACCTCTCCTTCACCACGGACCCCCCCTCTAAATACCTTCTGTGGCCGCGGACCACCAAGACTTAATTCAAGATTTAAGGCACTACCCCGCATCAAATAGTTACTTCAGTCTTCTCACGAAGGGTCTTCAAATTTGGGGAGAAGGGGAAATAAATTAATCTGTTACTGCTCACGCTCCTACTGTAATCTTTATTGCAATGATTCCATATGAATTTAAAGCAACAGCATCGACACTCTTCTTGCTCAAACAGCCCATTTTATGGTGTTTTAACGTGCTAATTCCGAGTTTGATGCCAATTTTTACACGAAACGTGATGATAAGTTTTGACAGTTCTTCTCACCTCCCCCCTTGTTTGTCTGTGTTCAGTCACCATATATTTTTGTTCACGGGTCCAGGGCCACCACTTGGATGAACAGGCTTCAGCCCCGTTGTGGCCCTAAGGAGGGCCGTTGGGTTAAGAACACGTCTTTAAGAGAAAAACTGCCTGGTTGAAGTGGGTCCCGCTGACCGTACTGGCACGGAATATACTGGGGCACCAGGGCAGGCGTGGGGTGGTGGAGGGGCTTGGCTGTGAGAGGAGCGTTGAGGGGAGGGGGCTGTGGGAAAAGGAGGCGCAGTGCTTGCCAGGGGCCAGACCAAATGTTTCTGGGCTGGATGCTCCCCAACCCTGCTTTAAGCCTTCACGGACCCCCGGTGATGACGTTGGGGCAGACCACAGGCTGAGAACCACTGCCCTAAAGCCTTTTTGCTCACATCTCAAGACACTGAGGCACTCAGGCCATGGGCTGTGTTGGGCTGGTGCTAATGGGTGAACTGGTTGCTGCTCAAATAACGTATTAGGTTGTTTGCATGGTGTGGGGAATCTTTGAATCAAGCTAGGCTTGTGTCTGCAGCTGCTCCTTTTAATCAGGCCAGTCTTTTAGATTTTGATACCACAGCCAGCCAAAGCATAAATTCATTATTTCTGGCTACAAGGGTGCTGATCTGTGAAGTACTGCTGTGACTTTTGAAGTTGGTTTTAAAGCACACGCATCAATAAAAGGTCATTGGGTAACTTAATTCCTCAGAAGCCGGGACATATGTCTGTAAGCAAATTAAAGTTCTGTGTCACTGCTCACAAATTAAGAACAATTAGTCCCTATGCTATCACGGCTTCCAGAAGAAGGTCAGGGATGTAACTAGAGAGGCACCTGCAGGCTTTGCTCAGGGAGTACTCTGGCAGTTGCGACCTCGCTCTATCGGTACCCAGGGTTGTAGTAACACAATACACTTATATTAAAAAAAAAAAAAAAAAAAAAAAAGCCTGGGAAAATACTATTCCAAACATGGCAAAATTGTGTTACTTAGAAACTTCAATGCTAAGTAGATTTGCAAAGCAAATGTGTTTCTAGTTTTATGGGTCTTTCCCCTGCAGGATGGTTTCACTGTGGATTCTGTGATGCTGCTGATGCACTCTGGCACCTATTTCTCATCAGCACCCACAGTCCTGGACCAACAGGGTCCTCTGGAAACCTACAGTCCCTGCAGGAGTGAGGTACAAGCACCACTCTACATTGTTGATGTAACTGCATTTTTTAATTACTTCATTGCACAAGTTTACAACATCCCTGAAGGACAGCTTCCCTGCTCCTCTTCAATGTAAGCAGGGCAGGCTGCTGTATACAAAACTGTGCATCTTCTCCCCTAAAAGCATTTCTTTGAGTGGGTGATTCCAGCAGGCAGGACTGTTTATGGTGCACTTTATTCTGCTCTCCCCTAGCCCATGGCAAAGGCAAGAGGCAGCTCGTCCAGCTTGTACCCCCCAACACACATACACTTCAGGGGTAAAAATCCTCCACTTTCCCCTCCCTCCTGGGGAATTTTTGCAGCATACAGTGCGCATGCTCTGTACAGGTTTCTGTTTACCTTGAAGTGGGTATCCCCAGCACTTGCCAGAGATTTACCAGCCTAGAACAAGGCTTTTGTATCTCTGGAAAACCCCAGATGGGGATACGGCCTCACGTTTTGTGCAGTTCACGGGAAGAGAGTCCAACCTGCTCTGCCCTGCACAGGCACGGAGAAACTCTTCCCTATGTGTGCAAGGAGTCCAAGGCAGCCAGGCCAGCCCACGGTCAGTAACGCAGGTGGGCTGGCTGTGGGCTCAGGCCAAGTGTGCTGACGTGTCCCTCATGTCCCTCGGCCTGGCTCTGCACGGGCAGCACCATCAGGCTGTGGGTGCTCCACGGCCGGGGGGGATTGTCTTCTGTAGCCAGCACAGCACCCAAGCTACTGCCGCTGACTCTGCTGGACTAATCCTTGCCCAGAGACCTTAGGAAGGTGGCCAAAGTCCACCTTTTCCTTCAGATAAAAAGAAAACATGTCTGGGAAATCCCAGACATATGGTAACCTTAGTTAACTTCAAGGGGGGGGGGGAGGTAGCAGTATCATGAACATTTAGTAATATAAATTAAATTACATTAAAATACATACAGATTATATTTATATATAAAATATACTGTGTTGGAAAGTACTGAATACACTGATCTGAATTTTCTTGAAAGTGACATTTTCTTTTTTTTTTTTTTTCCCAGTTTTAACCAGCTTTAGTTTAAATATACAGAAATATTTCCTAGTTGTGCTCATACAGTCGTTTTGTCGCACACTTAACTGTTCATTCACAGAGTGCTCACTGAATTGTCAGATTCTTTAAGAATACCTCTTTTTCCATATATCCCATTGCCTTGTCGGTTTTGAGTGGTGAAGCCCAGGAGGCACCAGAAGGAAAGCTGGGCAAAGGAGAGCAGCAGTCTCTTACCCTGGTAGCCTTTCTTCAGTTTCAGGTGCCGGGAGACTGCTCTGCGAGCCAGCAGCATACAACGCTGTGATCTGTGCGAGGCAGCGGTCCCCTCGACTGCTGCCTGAGCTGACAGGTTTGGCCTCTTCTGATACCTTAGAAAAAACCGAGGAAGCGGATGCTTTGAGACCTGCCTGGTTGCTGTTGCACTCGAAGCCCAGCATAACTGCCCCTGCCTTCACGTCTGCTCTTGTGATGCTGCCTTAGTGCACTAATTGTGCTGGATTAATCACAAGGAAGCAGCTCAGGGAAATTATTTTGCTGTAGTCTCCGCGTTCAGTGGACTAGCAGCCACGTGCCAACACCTTACAGCAACCGAGAACGCCGCTGTGTGCGGTGGTTTGCTTCAAGAACAGCAGAGGTTGCTTCGCCCTCAGTGCGTGCTAAGAGTGCCCAGTGGCTGTGGGGGTGAGTATTGACCAACAGCAGCTTGTGCCAATTCCAGCTCATCCCTGTCACTTCACAGCACAGCGGTGCACAGCGTAACTCCACGTACACCCACAGAGGTGCTACGTGCTCCATGCTCACACCTTCCACACTCACTTTCCTCCGTCCCTCTCTGTATAACAGTAAGCTCTAGCCAGCTTGCTTATAAGCCAGAGTATATCTAAGGATAGACCTGTCATGGCATTAATTTGTCAAATATCAGCCTGACAGTTCTGCTTACCCAGCGTTTTCCTCCCTCTTGCTGTTGCCTGTGCATCCTTAGCACATCTCCTTTCTGACTGGATAGTGCTTATCTCAGGTTGATCATTGCTTTAGACATGGCTGTACCTAATAATACTGCTCGAGATGAGTGATGTAACTATTGACTTTTGTGTCTGAAAGAATTTACTGTTCTGCTTGAAGGAATAGTAGCAGTGAGCCTTCTGACAACCGAGTCACAGATAGAGAGATGTGGGACTCCCTAGGACGGTTGCTCCCCTTTACAGCAAAACACGGATTCAAGTGCAAAACCAAGGGAAAACTCAAATAGCAAAGGAGTATAGCCTGCCTTAACAATACAACATTAATTACCACTTTATTTATATAAATGGACAACAGGCAGGTATAGTAAAACCTCTTCAGCATCCCAAACTTCCACTTGCCTGAAATGCAGTGCTATTTGTGCAAGGCATATAGCATCAGACCTACAATGCCAAGCTCAGATTATAGTATTACAGCTGTATTTGTGGCTAAGAACCCAGTGTAATACTCCAAACAATTCCTTCTATGCCGAGTAGAGGGCAGCTGCAAGAGTCAGAATCGTCTTGTCTTTCGTATATTAATCATATTCTCCTCAGCAATAACATCACTGTAAGGAAGAGAGAAAGTGTATTCTGTCTTTTACATAATGCTGTGATTAAAAAAGGTCAGCTGGTTTGTGAATACCAGTGAGGGTATCTAAAATGAGTTGAGTTCACTGTACTCAGAAGCAGATAAATACAAACACTGATTGGTTCTTTTAACATTTATCAGAAACAAAAGATTATTTTGTTAGTATGTCAATGCAAAAGTACAGCAGGAAAGATTTAGTAGCATTTAGGAAAGCAAGATAATATTAGAGGAATGATATCTCTTTAATGCATAGCTCAGGTGATGCATTTAACCTCTTAAATGCCTCTTGTTATGCAGGACAGTTCCCACTATTAAGAGACATGGAGAAGTCCTCTGCTGCTCTTGCCCTGTATTAGCATTTTGTCAGGATGCCAGAAAGCAAAAAGCTCCTGAAAACTGTTTGAGTTTAAAGCAAAAGAATGGAACCCGCTAAGAAAAAAAGAATTAAATTGTAACTGTCTACTGAAAGCATGAATATAAATATTTTAAATGCATTTAAAGTACTTGAATTTAGGTTCGAATTATTTTTAAGTATCATTTTTGTAGCATAGTGTGTAGCATGCACTAAACCACTTTACCTAAAAAAACCCCCAAACATTGATACGATTACAATAATGAAAATATCATAAACCATGCCTTCATTTCAAATAATGAAACTGTAGATAGAAGGAAATGCCAGCGTGGTGGTTATTCATGGGCCTGTATCTTTCCGGAGAAAACCTTGGCTGAATTTGAAACCAGGGGAAGTTTTACCCTGAACCTTGCAGGGGTACATGAAGAGGAGCGAGCACACAGGGAGCAGAGGGACACGCAGAGTTCCCCCCCTGAGAGCATTGGGCTTGGCCTCCAGAGGCTGAAATTGTGTGATCCCTGGATATAAAGTTTGAAACCTTCCCCCAGGTCTGGCTTTGTTGAAGTCCTGTCCCACAGTAGGGAATGCTTCACTGTCACTAGAGCCCCTCCTTTATCGTGGAACACACAGCCGGTTACATACAAACCTCTAGAGAAATGCCTAACCTGGGGTTTATTTTAATAATTGTAATTGAAAGAGAAAGGTGAACAGGGCATATGTACCAAGCCAGGGTGGAGGGGAAAAAAAAAAAAAAAAAAAAAAAAAAAAAAGCACCTTTTGTTTCTCTAGAGCATCTGGGCACAAAGCCAGATTCCACTGAAGTCACTGGCAAAACACCCATTAAATTCAGCTGGGCAAAGCTTTCACTGCCGACCCCTGCGAAACCAACCCTAGGAAAAGGTGGCTGCTTCCTGATTTTAGTTTTTGCATTTCACAGGGCTTACAAGCCATGAAGAAAAATGGCAGAACCCAATAAACTGCTTTTTAATTGCTGTTTGGATGTATGAGAGCAGGAGAGGGGTGTTCAGAGCTGCTTTTGGAGTTCGGCTCCCAGCCCTGACAGAGGTGAGCACTGGTTAGCAGAGCCCTCCAGCTGAACAAGGCAATCTCACACCCCATTCACATGGGTTTTGTCCAAATTTAAGGCCCTATCAGTACAGCTGTAGCAATATAAATAACTCTATTAGCAACCCTCCTCAGGTGGAGACAATTAGACTGGCTAAAAATCTGTTTGCTGGTATAGCTGTTTCATTTCAACAAAAAATACTCCTTTTTTTTTTTTTTTTTTTTTCCCCAATTACCTCAGGTTTTCTCTGTGCTCCTTATCTGTTTATCCTTTTTCATCTTACAACAGCCACCTGCTGCTGTGCTCTATCAGATCAAATGCACTGCAGTAGCACATTTAAAATCCAAACCTCTGTCAAGGAAGTCTGACCTGAAACCTCTTCTGAAGTAAGAGAAGTAAACTTTTTCTTCCCTCTGGGTATCATTCCAGCTGCCAAGAAGAAGGTATGTTCTTCCAAGTAAGACTGTAGGTGAGACAAATGAGGTATGTAAGCCTGCGGAAATGGGCTCTGGATTTCCATGGACACATCACACTTAAATTTGGTTTAAAAATTCCTCCTCCTATCAACTGTGAGAGTAGAACTACAAAACACTTTTTAGTTCAAGTAAAAAAAAAAAAAAAGGTGTTATTTTTCTTTTACAATCTGCAAATTTCATTTAAGTCTTTATAGTTTCCTTCCCAAAGAGTGATGGAAGGTGGTATGCAGTGATGGTGTGGTATGTGAGTTTTATAAAAATAGAGTGTGGCTCAGCCAAAGAGCTGCTAATTGCCACTGCCAGCGACAGTACCCTCCTCGGTAGACGTGACCAGCCCTGCTTCACACTTTCTTTTAGCTAACATGAGGGCTGTGACCCTTTTTTTCCCCATCTCCTCTGATTACCTGAGTGGGCTGAGGAAATGAGTCACATCCAAAATAAGATGGATAAAGACATTCTGGGGAATTAACTTCTGCCTATGAGACACAGCCAAGGTCTTTGGTTAAATATTTTTATTTGGCTCTATATACAAAGAAAAAAGAAGTATACACTTTCTAGCGAGAGTGACAAGCAGTTAGTTGCACAGTGTCACAGAGATGTGTAAACACCTATAGTCAGTTTATACAGCTGGGTATTCACTTTGTAAATTGTACCTACAGCACTAAGGCCAATGGCAGTGAAAAGTAACTGGATTAAGCCGTTATCGGCAATATTTCTAGGTAGATTAGTGCTTGATAGCATTTGTCGTGTTTAACTGCTGCTAACTGGTAAATCAAGTTCTGATGAAAAGAGGTTGGTGCACCAGAATGGGATTTTGAGAGGGGAGGAAAAGTAACATGACCATAAAGTCATTGAGGTCAAAGCTAAAATAATCTTAATTTCTTTTACAGTATGTTCGCAGTTTCAAGTGCTGTGATAAAGCACACTTTATTAAGATCGATTAAAATATTTTTTTAATACTGAGTAGAAGCAGAACTATGGTCTGATCGGCGCAGCAGGCGGTGGTGTGAGGGTGGCATAGCTGTCAGCCTCGACGGGGAGGGGGGAACCCCGGGTCTGCCTCAGGCTCAGCTGTGAGTGAGCATCGGCCGATCGACATCCCTGAGAGCGGCCCCCGGGTGTGGGGGGTGTTCGGGGGTGTTCATTCTCCTCTCGCTTGTCGCATGCGAGCGACTCCCAATCGGCGCTATAGTGAACACACCGCGCCCCGGGTGCTCGCTCGCTGCCCTTTAACTGGGGGAGGGAATTCCTTCGTGCCACGCGAGAGGACGGGGTTGGCTTCTTAAGTTTTGTTTAAGCGGCTCCAGCCGGGCTCCCCAGGCGGCATCTCCCCCCCATCCCCGGCCTGCCGCTCCCAGGGGAGCCGCGCTGCAGGCAGGGGGGGCGGCGGGGGGGGCTCCGGGTGCTCCCCCAGGTGCTCCCCGCCCCTTCCAAGTCCTACCGGGAGCAGCCGCCCTCCGGCTTTTTCCCGCGGGGGGAGACCTCGCTGCGGGCAGCGACGGGGCGGGACGGGGCGACGGCGGTGGCCCCCGGGGCGGGCTGCCGGGAGCCGAGCGCTGCCCTGCCCTGCCCTCCTTTCCTTGCCCCTGCCCGCCGCGGGAGCGGCACCGGCCGGGCTCGGCTCCACCGGAGGGGGCGGCGGTGAGGGGCAGGCCCGCCCGCCGGTGGGGGGGTGAGCCCGGGACGGCTCTGCCCCCGCGCTGGGCGAGGTGAGGAGAGGTGCCTGGGAGCGCTCAACATGGCCTCCGCCGCCTCCTCTTCCTCCTCCTCCTCCGCCTCCTCCTCCTCCCGTCCCGCGGGACGGGGCGGCAGAGACCAGGTGAGCGCGCACCGCTGCCGTCGGGCGGGGTGCGGGCAGCGGCGCCGGTACCGGCGGCTCCTTCTGCTCTTCGATCCCTTTTTCTCCCTCCTCCTCCTCCTCCTCCTCCTCGCCGCTCCCGGGCGGAGCGGGGCCAGCGCCCACCGCGCTGCCGGCGGCGACCCCGACGGGCGACCCCGGGCGGTTGTTGCGGGGTCCGGGGGGGGGCGGGGGGCGCTGCCGCGGCCGTTAACGGTCGCCGCTGTCAGCTCCGGCCCCGGGGCAGCCCGGAGGGAGAGAGGGAGGGGGAGGAGAGGCCGGCTCGGCCCCCCCCAAGGTGCGAAGGTTGGTGGCGGCCGCGAAGGGACGCCCCGGGCCCGGCCTCCCCCTTGGCCCGGCTCCGAGCGGGAGGGTCGCGCTGCTCCAGGTTTTCTGGGGGAATAAATGGCAAAAAAAAAAAAAAAAAAAAAAAATCTTTTAGAAGAGCAGCGTGAGCCCGCGTTAACGCTGGGAAGGAGTCAGCGGACTGCACGTGCGTCGGCTGCCCGGCCGGCTGCTTCGCACCTCGGTCACGCAATAGGGATGTGCTTGTGGGGTGGGGGCTGGAGCGTCCCCCATCCTCGCCCGGTCCCAGGCAGGTGGTGGCTGGCCCCCGGCCTGTCACCTGGGGGGGCATCACAGGGGTGTCCCCAGCCAGGTGGCTTCAGCGCCGCTTTTGCCGTCGGTGGGGCGGGTGCCGAGGAGGTGCTGCGGGAGGCCTCGCGGGACCGGGCCGCGGGAGTTGTTTTTCTCCCCAATCCTTCCTCCTCCGCAGCCGTTAGCCGGGGCCGCAGGGTCAGGTGAAGGAGCTTTGCTGCCGGGCAGCGTGTCCCTTAGGTGCTGGATGTGATCGCTTTGTGTTTATTGCTCTAACAAATGCTGCCTTGTGTCACGAGTGAGCGCGCTGGTCCGACGTTCTTCCAGCAGAAAACAAATGGCATAATCAATTTTAACTGTGAAGACCTCTGTTCTCAGAGCAAAAAAAAAAAAAAAAAAAGCCCGTTTGGGCCTGTTACACAATGTCTGGCCAGAAAAATGACACTTCTCCCAGTAAGTCTTAAGGCATTGGGAAAGTGTGATAAAGGTGAATTACAGCTTTTTTTTTTTGAGGGTGGGCTATATGCCCAAACCTCTTGAAACTAAAACTGGAAGCTCTAAGATCAAAGCTATAATTAATCAAGGGTGAGTAAGCTTTATCCTTTGTTCATTTTATTTTTTTTGGTGAAGTTGGTATCTTTTGAATCATTAAACCCTGCTTTTAACGCCACTTTTGCTGCTACTTGTAACACTTAATATCCCATTTTCTCTGTTATCTCTTTCGTTGTAGAGTGCTATCATTTCTCATGTTTCTTCCTCAAATCTGTCCAGCGTTCATGCTTTAAACTGGGATGTAAATTAATGCCCCAAGAGGACTGATCAACTGGAAGTAAAGCACAGCTCTGGCAGTCAGGTCCTCTAAGTTCTGGCTCAGCAAGCTGCTGTTCCCCCTGCCCATGACTTTGTTTCATGAGGCCCGTGTTTGAAGGAGAGCTCCTAGGACGTGGAGATGGCACTTCTTACTGTGGTGTCACCACTCCAGGCGGTTTTGTTTCCTCTTTGAACAGCTGGCTTAAGGATAAACAGGTAAAATTTGGCCTCTTTGTGTTCGCGAAGCGGGCAGCTTTCAGATGTACTCCGAAAGGTTTGTGACCTTCAGCACAGCCCTGACAGGAGGTGACTTTTCTCAAACTGTGCGTGTTACATCTTGGGTTGGAGTAGCCTCAGGATTGTTGGGGACACAGCTTTGTGCTCTGGCCTCCGATTTTTCAGACCGTCAAGGGCAGCAGATTTCCCATTTTTTTTTTGAGAAGACTGTTAGGTTGGGCTCTAAATGCTTAGTGTGTCTTTTTCTGTGATGCATTGATTTATTTTTTTTTTCCCCTCAAAGGATGGTAGGTGTGTAAGATGTCTTGAGACACTATTAATGCCCTGTGTTGGAAATGGGGACATGCTTTGAGACAATCAGTGGTGTTTTAGTGAATTCTTTACAAGAATCTTTTCTGCCATCATAAACCTCGCTCTGATGTCCTAGATAATTTCTCTGGGAATTTGCTAATGCTCATTGCTTGATTTCAGTTACAAAATGATACTGTACTATCATGTGCCATTGTTCTGTTGATACTTGCCAGAGGATAAAGTTGGGGATTTTTGTTACTGAAAAAATTGTCACCTCTCCCATCTTTTCTAGATACTAATTTATTGGCCATGTGCTTTTTTTTTAAAAAAAGATAATGAGATCTGTTTGTCATAACAAGCATTATAGCAGTGATTTGCAAATTCATGTGAATAATTGTGTGGATAAATATTTTTCTTTTTAAATTTCTATTTCCAGTTTTTTCCTATGATAACTTCTAAGCTTTGCAGAGGGAGTCAAAATTGTTGCAATGGTGAGGGAAAGAAATTAACTTTCTGTTATTTTTTTGTATTGCTGTACTACTTTTCTGTTAATTATGAGACCGTCTCTGCTCTTTATTTCATTTCAGTGTAATCTGAAATGTTTTGCTCAGAAGTTTGTATTTTTAAAAAGCGACAGGAAGAATAGAAAGCACTTTCTTGTTTTAGAACTTTTGCTATGACAGTTCTGAGCCTCAACACTGAGTACCACTGAAAGTCAACACCTAAAACTAAGCTAATTATGCTTGTAGGTCACTGATGGTGCCGTGTTGTCTTCTGTAGTGATTATATCTAGCCAATTTACAGTGCTGAAAATTTGAGGATTGTCTATGGCTTGTAGGAGATCAGACTTTGAATTTTAGAAATTGGAAACTTGTGTACTTTTTTTGCCATTTAACTTTAAACTGGGGCATTGGTGGAGGGGAAAAAAAAAAAGAGGAGACAGTGGTCATCTTGTGCAGGGAAAGAAAAAAAAACCTCAAACTGTTCAAATATAAAAGCCCTGTTCCTCTTGCATAACAAAAATAATTTACTGTTGAAGTAGAGAACTTATTTCACAGATTAAACTTTTGGTTGTGATCTGTAAAACCTGAAGTCCAAACATAGCTTCTCTGAAAAACAATAATAAACCTAAATGTTATTCAGTCATTGGAAACTTTGGGGGAAATGGTAGTTCCGCAGATAAAAAACCAAAAAATCCCCCCCAAGCCCCCAAACTCCCTGGCTGTGCAATACACAGATCAGACTACCTGAGTCAATTCTAGACAAATGTTCAATATAGGCAAGTTCCTGCCACTGCTGTCTATTCTGCTTTTATCGTACATTTTTATCAGTTTAACTTTGCTTTTTTTTTTCTCCACTCCAAAGTTCTGTTCTTACATACTCTGTTTCTCAAAATTCAGTGCTCTTGACACCATGTAAAAACTGTTGACGTACTAATCCAGTGGTTGATTACCCATTAAAAATGATTTTTGCCACTCTGCAGTGTGAATATTTCACGTATACATTAGGTTTCATGATAAGCTGTTGGCAGTGGCACTTGTAGTTGGCACAGCTCTCAGAATGACAAAATAAGACCTGGCATGTTGCATTAGTTCTGGGAAAAGCTTGGTTTTGCAATCTTTAATCGGGCAAAGTTTCATTAGCTCTTTCAGGGAGTTTGACAACGACTTGGCTGAGGAAGCCTTTTTTTTTTTTTTTCTTTTTTTAAACAGCTGGTGGCATTTGTTAACTTTTTCCCAAGAAGCAGAGTGTGGCATAGAACCATGGGGCATGAGGGTAATATAAAAAATTTCTGTGCGTTTTATGCTTGAATTCTGAAATGCATAATGTTAAATAGGTATTTATGATGCTGATGTGTCTAAGGAGGAAAATGAGAGTTCTGAAGTTTGAGTTTTCTGAAACAAACCCTTCAAAATAGCATTAAACATTTTTTTTTCTTTAATGTGATAAAACGTACTTGGATTCCATTCCTTAGTTCCCTGAAAAATTTGAGAAATTCGGCAACAATTGGAAATAAAATATTGCTTTCACTTTTTTTTTTTTAAATCTAGGGAGGAGGGGAAAAGAAACTCCAAACTGTTACTCTGTCTTTAGTACTTAAGAAATGCCAGAACTTTGTTACTCCTTTGATAACTTTTATGTACCGCCCGCTGGTTGGTGCTAGTAGCTCTTGCTCTCAGCTGTTGAATTACGTTAGCATTCACATAAAACACATCGCAAACAACAGTTTGCGCTGTATGTTCCTGCCGTTCTTGCTGTTGGGATGCAGTATGACCATGTAGAAAGGGTATGTTACAGGTTGACAATAATGTGGTAAGGAGGATGAAGAGGACAGCAAAGAAAACTGCTTTATTAAAATATTGACCAGTGTGATGGTGATGTTCTGAGGAACCTTGCTCTGCTTGTGTCAGTCATTGCCTTGTTGTTCACATGATGACTGTGTACTCTTACACTCCTGCTTAGTTTTAGTAGTGTCTTGAGGAAAATCCATCCTGTCTAGGACTGGAGTAGTGGCTACTCTTCCTTCCTTTCTGTGACATCCCACAAAAATGAATTTAGTATTAGCTACTTAATTATATTGTAATTTATTCTATTAAATCCGTTTAAGACTTCAGTTCCCACTGTCTTGTTGAAGAGAAAAAGGTGGCGTATTTTCTTCAATCTCCTTCTAAAATTCAGAAAGTTATTCTTCAAGGACGTGCTTAGGTTGGTGCCTCTCAAATGAGAAATTATTCAAAGTTTCCATATAATACCTGATGGTGACTTTATCAGTAGTTGCTATCGATTCTATCTGATAATGACTTAGAAAATGTTATGAACTGATGAAAGGAGTTCTATGTAGATGCAGTGGGGAGCATTTGTGGGCTGAAACCTTCCCATCCACCTGTGTGTTAGTGCTAAAGCAAGAACTGGCTAAGCTTCTGCACTGATCTGTATTATTTTAAACAGGTTGTGATGACAGCTCCTTTTAGTAGGAGCAACTAAAGTAACATTCTGCAATGACAGAGTAGTTGACAGCATATCCATGTCATACGAGAGCTTGTTTCTTACCCAGTCTTCATAAAGATTTGATTTTAGTTTTAAAACCTCTGATATAACGTCTATTTTGGAAAGCATTTTTGCAGCAATCCTAATAGAGGTCATTTTCAGATAACTTGCATAGACCAGATACGAGTTAGTTTTGTGATCTTTGCACGCTGCTGTTACTAGCACTATATTTTAAGTGTGTGTGGTTGGGGGTTTTTTTAATAATTTTAAAGAAAGGGATATGGATTCTCCATCACGGTTGACTTGTTAAAAGAAAAAGTAGAAACTGGAATATTATGAATGATCACACCTTGACCTAATAATCAGCAGATTTTATTCTGCCTTTTTTTTTTTTTTTTTTTTTGGTGCAGTCAGAATTTCTGCCTGTTACTGTATCGAGGGTGGTGATGAATTACTTAGCATTAGGAAGATGCTCAGGCAGATGTCTCTACTTTTCTTCTGAATTTGAAAGTTAGTAGTCTGAAGTCCTTTGTGGTGGGAAACCTCCATTTTCATAGAAATATCATATGCAAATAACTCATTTGGTTTTGCCACAATTTACTATTCTGTAGATTTTTGTTGCATATCTTGCTCTTAAAAGATTATCTGCTCCTCAGTTTCGTGTCCTCACACATGGGGACACACACACACACCATGGACACAGGATGTGGGAGAGAGATTTTATTTAATTTCCTTTCCACCCTGTAATCTCAGACTCATTTCTGTCACTAATAGCTTAGCACAGCCTCAGGCAACAGAGCAGTTTCTGTGTAACTTCAGTTTCCTTAAAACACCTGTTTAGCTTTAGGACTGGGTCAAAGAAAATTCATCCTGAAATTGCTGGATTTACTATGCAAAGAACTCCCAGTCACACCAGAGACTCAGTCTGACAGAGCTGAAAACCTGATAATTAGTTTTAGCCTTTCCTTTTGTTGAGATGAGTCTGGTCTATATGTGAAGCCACAACAAATTTAAAAAGCACAAAAATCAGGTTCTTGGAATGGGAAAGCAAAGCTCATGGTGGGTGGGTGAGGTAAGCAGCAGCACTGCAGGTGTTGCTTAGTGAGTACAGTTAATTTGAGTAATCAGAATTTTCTTTCTTTCTTCTTTTTTCCCTTTGTTTTGGAGCTTTCTGTTTGTGCTGTGGAGAGGCAGACTGCTTAGGGTCAGTCCTGCAGGACTGACACATTCATGGAGGTGTTTTGGGGATGGTTGGGTAAAGTTTGTTGAGGCAGTTCAATGAGGAGGTAGAGAATGAGCCTCGTGAATGGGGAGGGGGAAGTGTACGAGGCCAAGTGACCCTAGTATGCTCTTTAAATTATATCTTTGGGGCATAATAAAACACTAAAAACTTAACATAAAAGGTGAGTCGGTTGGCTTTCTGTTCTAACAGTCAATACTGCATTCAGGGAAAGAAAAAAGACTTCTAAAGAAGAGTCATCCAATTATAGGTAGAATTATTCTGTAATATTAAAAAATAACAGTAGTAATATATAGTAATAATCATATGATGGGTGTTAAGGGAGAGGTTAATTAACCTGGCAAACCCAGAAAGAGCAGTAGTGACTTCATAAGCTTTGAAGAAAAAACTATAGGAATGAATAAATTTGGTAACTTTTTCAAAACTTAAAACGATTTCTTGCTTACCCTCCAGTGACCTCAGTGGTATTCTGTAAAGGAAAACATTTTATTGACTACCTTAAAAATTTAAAAAATGAGGGGGGGGGGGCTCAGTATGAGTTCTAGAATGTATTTTAAAAGAGAAACTACAGTGGTGTGTTTTATTTTAGTGGTGGTTGTGGTTTTGTTTTTGTAGATACCTTAGGCCATTCCTGTAAGTGACTGTCTCTCACCAGAGTTGAGATTTAAGGCACAGCCATTATGTTATTGCCCTGTATCTCTACTCGTAGGACTCCTCTGTGTAATGTCTGAGGTACATAAACCAGTGCATATAGTGCCCAGAACTGTGGAGCAAGTGGCCTTCGCGGTGTGGTAAGTGATGAGGTAGAAGAAGTCCAAGATGGAAGATACTCACCCGAGAACATTACATACACCTAGACTTGCTCTTAAGGTTGTTGGAGACTTCAGGCATAATAGCTACTAAGCAGTTGTGTTTCAGTTTTGTTGGACTTTAAATCAGGGAAAGTTAAATATCCATGTGGCTTCTGAGTATCTGGCCTTAAAATTTTCAAGTGGTTTTTCATCTGCACCAACATGTCTAAAGTTCTTGCTTTCAGTGTCCTTTCTGGTGGAGCAGCTGATCTGTGCTCTGGCTGTGGTAGCATGGGCAGCTTGCTTTTTATTTAACCTCAGCCTCTGTAACAACATACTTTGACTCATTACATTCACACTGTGGAATAAGTTGCCTCTCTATTTTATTTTTTTTTTTTTCTGCACAGCCTCATAAGCTTTCATTATTTGGGGAATTTCAGCTCAAATTCTTAGGGTAGTGTACCTGCAACCTGACAAAGATGGGAACAAGTCCAGCACGTTTTAGGGTGTGGACTTGCTCCTTCTGTGACATTGATTTTTTTTTTTTTTTTTTTACACGTAATGACCTGTGCCACAGACATGACCCTGTTTTGTAGGTGAATGATCTATAGGTGCGATTCGATGTTTTGAATCTCTGATGGCAGAGCCAATTTCCTTTTTTATTCCTCTCTGTGCCTATGTTCTGCTTGCTCCTGTTCAGAGAAGTACTGCAGAGAGAGCACGTACGCATGTGTCTGGGAAGGCAAATCATTTCACAGGTCGTGACTCTGCAAATGCGTGGGTCAGCCTTACTCTGGGATAGGAGTCTCTGGTGGGAACAAGTCACAGTGAATAAGGAAAAGGCAAGAACTCACCTCTTAAAAATCTGTAGAACAGCGACAACCGGTGCAGGTGCTCAGCTTTTTATATTCAGGAGCAGATGTACCTCACAAAGCTCCACCTGAGTCTTGCTTGGTCTTAGATTTGGTGGTTGTATGCTCAGCTGGAAACTCAACCTGTAGCTTCAACATCTCATGCCAGTGCCTTAGTTCCCACAACTTTATTGTTTTTTTTCTTTTTTTTATTTTCTCCTCCCTCCCTTGGTGTGTAAAATCTACTGTGCTCTAGTGACGCTTGCAATCCTTTGCTGAAAACCACATCTATTTACTGTTGTCCTTCCCTCTGATACGACTTTGTGAAATGACTTTACTTCAGTAAGGTACTCTTGTTCTTGAAGTTATTGCTTAAACTTCAGCCTTTAGTCATTTTGGTGATTACAGCACAGTTTTGAGAAGTGTTTTGTTGCTGTAGTCGGGGGAGAGATGGACGGCAGCAGTGTTGGGGCAGGGAGTGGTAGGGGAGCAGGGCAGGTGCTTTGCTACCTGGTTTCACTGATGCAGAAAATGTTGTGTAAATACATTGAGACTTTCCTCTGGTTTCTGTGGTTGTAATGTTGCTTAAATAAGCACTGTATTGTTTAAAACTCAGGTGTCAGAGGTAGCAAGCTAAACACATTCAGAAACGATGTGACAAGTCTGATGAATAATAATAATATGCTTTTCCAGTCATCCTCATGTAGGAGCTAACCCTGCATAGCAGGGAAACTCAGGGGAAACAGTTATCTTTCTGAAAGGGTGTGAAAAATTGTGATGTGTTTAACTACATTTGATTTAGTGGTTGGAAAAGCCTGGGACTAGCGGTAAGAGGGTCAGTAAGTCCTAAATGAAGCTGTTTTATCAAGTCTCATGAAAACCAACAGTAGTTTTGATATAAAGATGAGATATGCAGTCTGTTCAAATTGTATCATAAATCAAACAAAAAAAAAGGAAGAATGCACGTGCATCAGTCTGTGTCAGCTCAGCATACTTTCCTGTGTGTGGCCTGTATTTCTTTTCATGGACTCCATCCCTGCAGAGCCGCTTTGTGATCTCAGCCTTGGTGTGGGTCAAAAGGGGAAGATTGTTAACATTCCTCCTGCCCCTCTCCATCACCATCACCGGCCCTCGGCGGATGTCAGCCCTTTGCCTTGTGTGGGAGAGGGCAGTGGAATTCTGTGCCACTTGTAATTGCTCTTCCAATATCTGTCTCGTCTGGGCAATAGCCCAGCTCCTGGTTGTAGAATTGTGATTGAATCATTGGAATGCTGGTTGGTGTTGGTGTTGTGGTGTTGGTGTTGTGGTGTTGGTGTTGTGGTGTTGGTGTTGTGGTGTTGGTGTTGTGGTGTTGGTGTTGTGGTGTTGGTGTTGTGGTGTTGGTGTTTTTATTCCTAATTAATATTTTATTAATATTCCTTTGCCCATCAGGAAGTCTACGATAGACCTAAACAAAACAACTTTTCTCCAAGAGAACTCTAGGCAGTGTTCTCTGTAATTGTCCTTTAAAATTTGTCTTGCCTGGTCCCAGGTTTGCAGGTTTAATACTTTGCTTATCTATGTGGCTCTTTCTCTCCACATTAATGATTGTGCTGTATTTGTTTTGATGCTGGTATAGTTTCACTGTAACAGCTTCGGTTTTACAGGATAAACAACCCCATTTTTGGGGCTAAATTTAAACTGCTTTCCAAATGAAGCGTCCTTTGTTCTGCACATGAATTACGCCGGATTGTTATAAGCAGTTTAGAATTGCTTGTTACGACGATACAAGTAGGTAACAACATGCCCCTGGAGAGATTAAAGACTTCTCATTTTATGTTGCATTTGCTCCAATCATCACAATTCTAATGAAATGCATGACATCTTCCTGCAGTCTCTTTTCCTTGTCTTTAATGTGTCCGTCTTCCCAAGGAGCTTGTTAAGGAACATGGTGTTGTCGAACAATATTCCCTTGATCAAACCGGAACAAAACAAAATATAATGCTCAGTAGTGTTCTGCAGCTTGAAGAGCAAACGTACAAAGATCGTTAACCTCTTGCTGAATTCAAATATATATTCCCTCTTGAGGGAGGGAATAACCATATACCAAATGTGGTTATTGCAGAGGTTAGATACTGGGAAGAAAAAGCTTAGCAACAGAACCTGGTTTACATATTTACTATAGATAATCTTTACTTAAGAGGAATATGTGTGAAAAGATACTAATAACTAACAGCGAATTACATAAACTTTGTGCATTTTGCTGCTAACGTTTCCTTTATGCCCTGCTTTTACTACAGTTAACAAAACCAGTGTGTTGTAATGGAAGAGTCTAAAATATGGTCATTTTATTTAGTCATCTGCGTGCTGTGTTTAACTGGACTGTGCCGTTTAAGCACCAAAAAGAAATATCATTCAGATTGTTCCATGGAAGGAGAAGTAATTGCCTTGGACGCCTGTAATCTCGTCATCTGCTGATTTTTGTGCCAGGTCCACACACCGCAGATGATTGTGGCAGTTTAGCAGGATAAACATGTTAAGCTTTCTTCATGAAGGACACTAGTATCCGAAAAAACCTTTGATAATAGCGTAAATAAACCACTCGACTGTGTTTTAATACGTAAACCCCTTTTGTTCTTGTTTCTGACAGTTGTTGCTCATGTGAGTTTAGCAAATCCAACTGTACTAGTCACTCAGAAGCCCTTGCTAGGGTTTTTTATTGCTTTAAAATTATATACAGTACTCCTCAGTAGAACACCAAAATTGTAAGAACCTTGGAAAGCACTGATATAAGTTGTATATTTTTAAATATATGAAAAAGTATGAATTTTTTGGGAATATGTCTACATGTTATAGTGAATTTCATATAGCATAAGTTCTGTTAAAATAATAATAGTGGAGCAGCAAAGAAATAGTAATCAATTTTAATGCAACTGCCTTTAACTAAAGGATGAAAAGAAAATGTGTGACTACTGCTATATATCATCACTTCCACTGGCTGAAATAAAAAATGCAATCCTCTTACTTCTTAGCAATACTTTATAAAAAAAAAAAGTGTGTATTTGTATTTAATGAGATCACAGCCTTTAGTTATCGTCATCCATGCTTGTCACCGTCACTAGTTTAGACCTTCCTTTACTCTTTGTACTGTGTCAGTCTGCAGAGTTGAAGTGGAATCGGTTCTGTCTCTCATGTGCAGAGCTGCTGACTGGTGCTGAATATATATATATATATACACACATAATTTTTTAATATATAAAAATATATGCTTTATTAACTTGCACTGATGGATGTTGTTATCCTCCCTGTTCTTGAGTAAAAACACATTTAAAAAGTAATTCTGTTGGGTTCAGGTGTCTGCTTATACAAAGCCTGTACGAGAAAGGCCAGCCTTGAATTTATTTTACGAGGAATCCCTCAGCTTCTAGTGAAATGCAAGACGTCTGTTGTAGCGGGGTGTGTGTGTGTGTGTGTAAGCTGCAGTCCTACCTTCCCAAGCCCGCTGAATCTCTTTCCAAAAAAACCTTCCACCAGAGAGTGAAAAACTGTTTTCTGAGATCTTGACTCTTTTCCCCATTCGTGTTCCAGGGAACTCCTGCACACTATTGTTAGCGAGCTCTGTGCTTTCGGGGGCTGCTGTATGCTCTGAACTTTTGGCGTGAGTGCTAAACCAGAGAGGACCATCCACAGCACTCACTGATAGCATATTTTCCCAAAATCCTAATTTTTTTTTTTCCTAGAGATCTGTGGTGAAAAACCATTTTCTGCTCTTTGAAATTTGCAGTAATGCCGTCAAGCACTCATCTGAAATTTATTTCTTCTTGTTTTTGTTTTTTTTTTTAACTGTGACTATTTAACTCTTGACACTTGTCGACAAAAATATCTATCTATGCATTTTTTTTTTGTATTTAGCACTGTGTCCTGTGTAGCCAGGCAACCCAATATAAAATGCTGGTATAGAAGTTAAGATAGAGAAATGTGCACTGCGTCTCTTGGTGCAGTTAGTGTATGGAGCCAGGGGAGCAAAAGTAGAGACTGAATTTTTTATTGCCAGTCATTGGTGGGGAGCAGTGCCTCTAGGACTGCAGCTCCCCCCAAACCCCTGTGCCAGTATGTAGGTGTCTTGCATTTCCCCCGACGGAGGGGATGTCCTTGCTGTTTCCTTTGGATTTGCCAGGATAGCTGCCCCCACGGCAGCTTGCCAGCTGCTTGCTTTGTGATCTCTCCTGCTTACAAGGGTGGGTAGATGTCTGTCGCTTGTCATCGTGTTTCTTCTGCTCTGTTTTCCTGGCAGATACTGGTACCCACCACGTGGCTGATTATTCTCTGGGGTCAGAGAGCTTGCTGAATGCTCGTAGGGCTTTTGTCCATCTCAACTAGTGATCCTCTCAAAGCACTGCTGATATTCTGGTCACACTAAATATAAAAACCTCTTCCATTTTTCAGAGTGTGTCGGTTTTTTTCTTTTTTCCTATTTTTAGTAACTCTTCCCGTTAATGATTAGTTTACTTTATAACAAATATCAATGTCTGTATTGTTTCAGTCGTGCTGATAAACAGATCTTTATACACTGATACATGGTAGTCTGGGAGGACAAGCACTGGAGTATCTAACAATGAGCAAATGCTTTTATTAAAGATGGGAAGGCCACTAGACTGCACGCCTGCCAGTTGTAAAAAACGAGTTTAACGTGAAAACAGATCAAGAGATTTGTTTCATTTCACTACTAGTTAAACCTGTTAAGAGCGAAGAATTTAGGTAGCAATACATTAATTTTTTTTAATGTATATCTTAATGTGGTATAAAGATATTTTAATCTGTATTTAAATTCATAGGTTGTTATTCATTATGAAAGATTGTACTTTATATTTAAATAATAATTACTATAAATAACCATAAATTTAGAAACAATTACTAAAGACTGTGCGCTTTTTTTCCCTTCCCTCTTCCCCTCTCTCAGCTTGGGGAGGAAAAAAAAAAAAACCGTGTATAAAAACTGATTTTGTTTTGATGTTAGTCAGTAGTAAAACTCAGTCTATCTGCTTTCATTTCTTTGACATGGCTAACTTCTAATAAATGAGCTCTGTGCTCTTCAATTGAGACTCGGTGATGTGTGTATTCTGTTTCATAATCATGTTTAAATGATTAGCCAAGTAGAAAATTGCATGCTCAGTAGAAAAATAAATTGAAGAGGGTAACATTGTAATATCAGTCTTCACTAAATTGTAGTAAAATGCTTTGAAATGGAAGAAACATGTATTTCATGACATACTTTCCTGCTAGCAGAAAGTTCTCTAATTTGCATTTGTATACAAACAGGTTTTTTTCCTGTGCTTAATTAGGTGAGCAAGTAAAAATACGTCTTGAAATTAAGAATGTGTGTAATGTTAGAAATCTTTTATTATAAATGTATAAGCTTCAAATATCCCTGGGTATTTTCTCCCTTCTTATTACTTATCCCCTCCCACCCCAGCACTAACTAGCGAGTATCAGATTTAAAGAAATGCTTTTGGCATGTTATGCATTTTCCCAGTCTCTTCAGGATCTGTATAGTTTCAGTAAGGATTATAAACTATCCACGACTGCACTAATTTTGACAGATTTTTTTCCACTGCTTTTAGGACATGCTGAACATCAGTTATGTTCTAAACAAATGACTTCAGGGTCCTTTAGGGCACAAATTACATCAGCCTAAAGACAGTGATGTTTATGGTCACCTACAGCTCGGACACATCCTCGGGCATTCACTCTGTCATGATTACAGGAGAGTCTGCACTTCTTGTCTCTCAGAACACTGGCTGTTTCAGTCATGTATTCTTGTTTTTGTTCCTCAGAAGGATTTTGAAGATTACTGTTGTTAGTACAGGCCTTAATCTCAGTGTGAAGTTTATCACACTGCCGGCCAGATAGCTGAGAGTGATCTTGGATGGGGTCTGTACACTGTAAAACCCTGTGATTTGAGGTTATCTTAAACCAGTTATTGCTTTAAAGTGCAAGATATTTAGGAAGAGAGAATTTTAAAATTGTTTTAACAATAGGTATCCCATAATGTCATAGAGGTACTAACACTTCTCAAAGTCCAAGGGTTCCTAGGGATGAACTGCGGGTCTCTGCATTCACCTGACTTCAATAACTGAGAGCCTTTCACCTGTAGCAATGTTTCTTCAGGTGCCTACAGGGGTTTTTGACTGGTGCATGGATGCTCAGGGCAAACTGGTTAGAGACAGACTTAGGAAAGAGTCAGCCACAGCCATGGAACTTGGGAGAGTGTAGGGAATGGAGTGTTGAAGGAATTGCAGCTGGCCGGGCAACAGCGTGGTTAGAAACATAGCTAAAGACTAGGGAATTACAAAGTTGGTATCATAAAATAAGGCGCAGGGGAAGCAAGCAGGATTTGGCTGGTGTGAGGAAAGGTGAGAACTAGGTGAAGGAGAAAGATCAGACTGGTGAACAAAACTGTAGGTGAAGACCCTCCCTCGTGCTCCATCCTCCTTATGTGCTGGGCCTTGGTCTCCTGGCACCTGTGTTTGACAGTGGCCACCTTGCCCAGATGACATCTAGCCAGCCTGATGCTTCTTTGGATCTTTAGGGACCCGTTCAAGACAAGGTCAAGGTTTCTGATGCTATTTTTGTGTGCGAGTTGGTCTCTAACATCATTGACGTAAGGGAATTTTCTTCTATCTGTCGTAAGTTTAAAATAGTAGCCAAGTATGTATGAGATAAGGTTGAATTTAATGGTCTTCTACTGTCAAGCTATTGATTGTGATATGTTCTTGTTGAAATGTTTTGAAGAATTTCTAATTTTGGATCACGTGCAATACGGGGAATAGCAACTATTTCCCCGCCGCTAAGCAAACATCTTGCAATGTAAGTTAGATCCGAATGCCAATATCTATGAAAATGTGATGCAGAGTCTTTTGTCTTTTTTCTTCTTTTTTTTTTTTTTTACACATTCCTTCATGTCCTACAAAACTTAAAATATAGCTGGTTGAGTGCTGGGACCTGCTGTCAGTCAGAGTTGAGCACTTCAGGATTAGCAGGTGGACTTAGTTTTTAATTGAGGAAGGTTGGGGTTTTAGGGGAGGGAGGAGGGAAAAGAAGATTCTTTTAGTCCTTAAAACCTTGTATTTTTTAAAATAGTGTGATCCTGGAGAACTGTAGGTGCAACACATGTACATAAGCCTGAATTATATATGATTATTAGCTTCAGATCCGTATTTGTGACAGCTGTCCTAAAGCAATGAGAAGAGGGGAAAAGACACTGAATTTGAAAGAAACAATCTATTTCTTGGTGCTAATGGAAACACAGGTCAAAGTAGTGTAAGCTAGAAATAGATGGAAAAATGTAGAAAAGGCAGCAAAAAACAGGTCTAGCTTCACATTTTCTCTAAATTGAGTGATAAATGTTTTGCCTCTAAAAGCCGTATTTGTATACACAAGCACTGACTGTGCTAGAAATGTGTTAGAAATTGCCAAAACATCAAAACTCTTGTAGAATTGATGTTTAGAAGATGTACTGAAGCCGTTACAAAGCTAGACGGTGTGGATTGGTTTGGTCAGACTTTTTTTTTTTTTTTTAAATCAAGCCAGGCCTGAGTGTATTTTTTTTGTCATTTGTCATCCCCTCTCCATGCCCAGCCGGGTGGCTCTAGGTGTGCCTTCTGGTGGAGGAACGCTGGGGTTTCCATATCAGAACATGAGGTGCTCTTTCCAGAGAAGCTGCAACACTTTTTTACTTGCATTTTCACGAAGAGATTTATTTGAAGGCAAAACACAATGAGTTTCTCCTGTGGTAAAGAGAACATGGGAAGGAAGCTGGGAGATTTTACCCGCAAATTGTGATGTGTCATAGGTATTTCAGAGCTTACTGCTACTCCGATGTGATGGACCTGCTTGGGGGAGAATGATCTGGACAGAGTATCCCGAGAGATGCCATGGCAGAAGCTGAAAGAGCAACTGGTGTCAGATAGAGCCCCAGTTTGTTTCTTCTTTTTACAATTACAGACTTTAAAGAGCTTAAACTTCCATGTGGCGAGAATTGACTTGCTATGCCCATTGATGTTTAACTAGTGTCTGAAGCAAATGCAAATGAGTCTGACAGTTTTGGGGTGCTTTCAATTCCTTAGAAGTGACAAACGCAATGGATGTGACATTACTGAGGAACCTTCCAGGTAACTGCAACCCAAAAGAAGTGGGGAAATCCCAGAGCTAGGGGATGGGATGGGGGTTTGCTTCCTTCTATCTCCCTCCCAACCCTCTGTCTCAACAGTCAGTTTGAATTCAGGCAACCGTAAATGAACAAACAGAAATAAATTCTGCAGTGTACTGAGCACCAGCCTGTCCAGGACATGGAGCAAAGATGAAGCAAGAACCTATGCCTTGGTAAACCAGGGTATAGGGGAGTTGAGCCTTAAGATTTGGAAAATAAGCAACATTAAATGATGTGTGGTAGTAAACTTTGCAGCTGTATCGCAGACTGCTGGCTCAAACCGTTTATCAAGCCTCATAAAAGCTGATTGCTGATCTTAACCCTATTTAATAGGTCAGCGGGGAGGAAGATCACAAGCCTAATTTGCAAATAGACCTTCCCCTTCAGATTAAATATGGTCAAAGACACACTTAAAATGCTAATATGCTGGTGGGCAAAATGGAAGTCTTTAATGAATCAGATATGTGAACCTGATTCTAAAGTGACTCCAGAAATTTCTGAAAATGGTTTTTGGTATGTGACCAGAGCTTTGTCTGGACTAGTAAGGTTGGGTTTGGGCTGTTATTTTTTAAATCACAGTACAGATTTACTGAAGGAGAGGGTTCTGTAGCATCCTTTTCCCCCCTGTTAACTTCATGTAGTGTAGCACATGGGCTCAGGTCCTGTGATGGAAATTCCCTCCCTTCCCTCATTCCCTGTGGTTCTAGACATCCCTGGAAATGGCTAATGAAAGTCTGCACTTAAGTGTATAAACATACACCATTCCTAGTTGTTCCTGAGGTATAAATGACTGTTCAGCTTAAATTTTAAGAATCCAAAATTGTGCTACACGATCATGTATTAATGACCTTTATTGCAGGTAGGCTTGGATCTAGGAGGAAGGCAGTATTTACCCCTTTTCACAAAATGGCTTTTTCTTGTATGCACACCTAGACAATCTGAGGGTTTTTTGCAAGACTTCTTGCCCGTCACACACTCTTTATAGAATATTTACTCTTGTGTGTGTGAGGGGGTGTTACTCTGTAATTTGGATCTTTGTGCAAAAATGGAAGTACAAATTGCTAGTTTATTTTCAGTGTCTAGTAATTTTGTACATGATTTCTCTCCAGGGTGTTTCCAAAACTATTTCCTTTGCTCAGAATAAGTGGTTTTATTCTATGTCATCAGGATAAAAAAAAAAAAAAAAAAAACCCAACAAAAAACACAACCCAAACCCAACAAAATAAAAGGTTTCTTTGTATCTTCTTAATATTTCTGTGGTGTTACGAAACAAAAGAACAGCAGTCATGTTCATATTGGCAAATATCAAGCTCTTTCTTGGTGAATAAATAGATAAGACAGACCTCTGGGTGGAGAACCTGAAGAAAGACTTGCATGTCTCTGCAGTGAATGGAGAGTATGATTGCTTGAAATAGTGATGGAAAGAAACTTGGCATTATCACTGATGAATGGCAACTTAAAGGAAAAAAAGACTAAAAATATTTGAGTCATCTAACCTAAAGAGGAAGCTGCAGTCCCTGAGTTTTGATGTAAACGGTTCTACTCAGTTCTGTGGTGTATATCTTGAAGTGAGGGGAGAAATATGAGGCTTTGTTTCTTTTGAAATGCTGTAGGATTTTTTTTAGTTTATTTTTCTGTGAAGCTGCGAAGGGGGTTATCCCCACCCTGAGAATAAACTAAAACCAGAAATCAGTTTGGTCCAGAGGCCACAGAAGCTAAAAAGTGGGAAATTCTCATAATTTATCAGTGAGAGAAGGTCCTTAAATCAGAAATGGAAAGTATTTTTGGTATAAAACCTGCAAAGATGGCAATAGATATTTTATCTTAAATTTAAGACTTTGGCCTTAAGCTGTTTGTATGTGTTTGGATCTTAGGTCTTTTTTGTTTTGTTTTGTTTTGTTTTTTTTTAAATCTAATTCCAAATAGTGCTGAGAGTTCCCTCCAACAGCTGCATGAAAAGGCATTTTAGGAGCCACAAGTGATACAAATGAATGCTATATATCCTTTTGTCAAGTCAGGCTTCCAAGAATCAGCTTTTATGAAAGAAAAAGATAATATACGTGCATTTCTATATTTGCCCACTATTGTCACCTTCCCATTAATTTCTTTGGGCTAATCTGATTCATTTTAGTCACAGGATTTTGGGGCTCACTCTTTTGAGAATGTGAACAAGCAGAAGTACAATGTAGAGTGGGATTTGAGAAGCCAAAACTTTGGGGGTCTGTTGATAATGTTCATAAAACATAAGCCAAAATAATCTCTTATCTTAAATGTCTTGCAGAACCAAGGGTAGGAGATAGAATAAGTTGTTTCAGGATCTGTGTGGACAGTTCTGTGCTCTGAAGATCTTATCTGAGAAAATTCCATATATTATATTTTTCTTTGCAGTTTTATTTGTAGGCTAATTTCTTCTGGAGGGTTTAGCTATGTTTTCATGTGTAAGTTTAATGAACATGATTGCCTGCCTATAAGAAGTCAAGCATGGTTTATCAACTACAGAGCCACAAACGTTCTTGCAGGACTAAGTCTTTAGGGGAAAAAATCTAAAAATTATAGGATAAAAGCTCCCTCAAAGCTTCTGCTTTTTTTTTAACCTGATTTTTGTGATCCAAGCTTATTATATTCCAAAATAACTGTTCAGAGCCTGGACTAGATGCTTGATTTTACAGTGAAATTAATGGGCTCTGGGTCACTTTCTACTCTTCCACTGCAGCACATCCTTCAGTACAAACATCTCTCATTACTTGCTAACAAGAGCAGCAGAGTAAAAGAATTGCTACCTAATTAATACTAATATCATGCTGGTTTTCTTGGTTTTGACTGTCTTTCAGGTAAGTAGATACCTGAAAATATCTGTGCTTTCTGTTGGGCTGTAGCACCTGATGAATTGTTCTCCAGAACAGGGCTGTATTCCTGAACCAGAGCCAGAAATTAGTGTTGGGACTGTGAGTCGTAGTCTTCCAGGAAGATGTAGAAAACTGAACTGAAATCTTACAGCTGAAGCTAAAACACAAATCTTGTGCTGAGTTCACCTAATAAATAATAGGGCTGTTAATCAGTTACTATAAGGAAGTCTGGTTTAACTAAGCATTGTAGGCATGAAAAATTCTCTACTACATTTTTGCCATAAAATTGCTCCAGCAAAGAATGAAAGGAAAGAGTTTACCCTTTTTCTTCCAAAGCATAAATGATTCCAGAAGTAGCAGGTTGAACAGCTCCAGGACTAGGAAATTGCAAGTTAATCTTGTTGTTTGTTGCTATGAGTTTTTTTGGTCATTAAGGATGCATGAGAACTGTTTAATGTGAGCACTTGTAGGTTGTTGAATCACACTGCCAACGTTCAGCCATCCGATTCAATCACTGTTTAGCCTTGCAATTGTTTCTTTTGGGGAGGAATTGCAGGTGGGAGGTGGAAAGTTCAGGGTAATAACTTCTCTACTGTGTTGAAAACAAGCTCTATACCTATTGTATGCACTTGACACCGAAGTATAAACAGTTTATACTGTTGAAATGTTTTGTGAAAGCACCATAGGTATTGGAGGAAGGGTGTGACTTGTAGATATTTAGTCAAAGGAGAACTGTTATTTTCATTTACCCTTAACTAATTCAGCTGCATAATTGATGGTAAACCAATGTATGGATCGAACTAATGTCTGGATCTGATGTGCAAATTGTCTTTATTTGCCTCGTGCCCCGTGGAGGCCAAAGCTCTGCAGGTCTGAAGAGCTTTTGTGGCAACACAACTCTTCCGTGAGGAGGTCGATGAGGGAAAGCTGTGAGCTTTGCTGGTAGCTGCTTCCGTTCCCGTTGTCTGTGTCCAGTTGATTTGCTGTTTTCCACAACCTCCTCCAGTTCATCTGGCTGCTGTCAACAGCTCTGCCGGGAAGGCAGCAGCCACAGCCGACGGAGCTCGTGAAAGCTGGGGGAGAGGGGGGAGTGCACAAAACTGAGTTACTAGGACTTGATCTCCTGTTTCTCACTTTCATAGCTCATTCTGGTTGGTAAACGCTCAGGTAGGAACTGCCAGGTGCAAGAACTGGGATGGGAATTGTGAGCAAAGCCAAGTATGGGAAGAAGCCTGAATCCTAAAACTGACTGTGGTGGCTCTGGTAACAGAATGTAATCGTATGGGGATAACTAGTTAAGAAGACACAGATCCCAGTCAAACCATTTATATATTTTAATCCGCTGAGTACGTTACTGTATGACCTATTAATACATAACTCCACAGTGAGCTGACAGAATGTTTTTGGTGAGAGAACGTACTTTTCAGCTAGGTTTTCTCACACAGTAATCCTTTCTGTCAGCCTCTCCCTACTGACACTCAAGACATTTTGAACTTCTTGGCTGCTCTAGATTAAATTTGACAAAGCAGAAACAGTTCAAAGTTACTTTTCCACAAGCTTCATGAAAATAGGGTGGGCAGACAAAATTCCCGTTCCCAGTTGGACCACTGCAGTGTGAGCTTATTGCTACACAGCAAGGAATCTAAGTGGGGGTGGGGACCAGACAAAGTTCCACCGTTCACAAAATGACTGACTTAATTGTGTCACATGCTCATAAAACAGTTGTAGCACCAACCTTTGTTAAAGTTTACCCAAAAGAAAGTTGAGAGCCAGCCTGGAGATTCTGTTCAAAGATGTGAAGCACATTTAAGAACCTCAGAGGTGTTTTGTTCCCTTTAAGTTACGCAGTTACCCGCTCAACAGGAGTAGGTGTGTCGTCTTCACAAAAAGAGGGTTATGGCATAGTAGGGACCCCTAAAAAGTTAAAAAAAAATTTGAGATCATGGGATCTTCAAGGTCCTACCTGTGGATGTCTCTTCCTGTAGCTCTGCCATTGTAGAACCTAGGCCAATACTGTCCAGTCTCCAAACCTCCTCCTCTGGAGAGCTAATGGTGCTTTGCAAAAAGCATCTGCGGATCAGCTGTTTTTTGTTTGTGTTTTTTTTTTTTTTTTTCCCCCTGATGGTTGGAAATGCTTGTTATTTCTTGCTCTTTCTTGTCTGTGCTTTTGTTCCACTCACGCCAATGGAAAGCGTGGTTTATATTTGTTAGTCTGGTGTTTCAATAGGATGTCTCTTTTTTTTTTTATTGGCTTCGTAGTTCAGTTCTCATCCGTACAACTTCAACTTGGCAGGTGGCTTTCCAGTGTGGACAGAGGGGAAGGTGAAGCTGGTACGAGTAGAGGTTTAAACAGAGTGGCCTCTTGATTCCTTCAGAAACCAGACCGAGTCCTTTGGCCGCACAGCAGGAACATTCAGGCGGAGGAACCAGCACAGAGCTTCAGCTGTTGAGAATACCAAGTCTCTGAGGTTATAACCCTTGGAATGAAACAAGTGTGCAGTGTGCCAGGAGGAGGGACAGGCACTTATAGTTTATCTCTGGGGGAGAGGCCAATTATCAGTCTTCTACCGGTCAAAGAACAGAAGAACTGAATTTTTATTTAAAGAGAAATAAGACTGGCATGAGGCTTTGCATATCTCTTACGATGAGATATTTTGTTAATCAGTGGTTAATTATTAGTGAGCTGGGAAGCTTGTCTAATATGAGGTTTCCTTTAAGCCTGCTATAGGCTGTTGTGAAAAGTCATTTGAAGGACCTACAGTTTTTCCACATTGGTTTTTTTTTTTATCCGTAACAGGTTTATTGTCTTTAAGAGTCATATTATGTACTCGAAGTAATACAATCCTCTCCCATGACATAGGATCTAAACACTTAATTTTCTGTGATTTGACTTGTCTTTTTTTAAAGTAAAACAAAACTCTGGTGGGGGAAGTTTAAGTTTTACCACTTCTCTTTAAGAAAGTAATAACGGGAGTGTGTGTTATCCTAGAATATGGACTAGATACTGACAGTGTGTAAAGGCAATATATGTGTGGAACTTATGAAAACAGTAGTAAAAATTAATGCATTTTATGCTAAATAGGTAGACTTGGAAGCATCCTACTATATTAACTTTATTAATTGAGATGCAGATGTGCTTACGGCTGAGCCTTCAGAAAATGAATAGCATGTATTTACACTGTTCATAATAGAACCATGCAAATCAGAGATGAAGTTTAAAACTATGCTTAAATGCATGGAAAGAACTGAAAAAAAAATGTTTACTTTCTTTTTTTAGACAAATGGCCATTAAATAAAAAGATCAATAATTCAGTTGCGATCCATTTTGTGATTATTTGTCATAACATTAAGCATGACACTTTGAATTCTGGAGGTGTTGGGAACATTGAAGAGGATGGATCACATTTTGATATTTAATACACTGATGAAGATATTTTGATTAGTGTATTTATATGTGCCTATATGTCAAGGAGAAAGATAAAAATTGACTATAAAAGTGTTTAGTAATTAAAGATGTTTCCATAAAATACAAACATTTGTATTTCTATTTGTATTTGTATTTCTATTTGTATTTCTGCACACAGTTTTAGAAAGGACAGGAGTTTCATCTCGTCTTTTAGGTTTCCATTTTTGTTATAATTTAAGAACAAATTATGGTGAAGAGTTTCTGCCTCTGGCGATTTCAGTTCAACTCATTTATTCAGTCTCCCATCTGTTTGCTTTTTAAAACTTAAATTACCAATTTGCATAAGGCGAGTCCATATTAGATCTACCTGGTAGATCAAGGTGATGCTAAAACTTAGTTACTTGGTTAAATGGTTGTTTTAAATGGTATTTGCAACCTTTATATCGAATGGACACTTCTAGAGATTCTTGGTCAAAAGTCTTAAATCTGTTTTCCTTAAATTTTGATTCGGAAGCCTAATTTAAATGCTGTACTACAACTGATCATTAAGGCACTAGGGTTTTATAGAACATGTTAACATCAGTATTGCTACAATGCTTTTTGTATTTGTAAATTATTTCCCTATTACTGTCCTGGAAGCCCCCTAGAAGGCTAATTTTAAATATTTTTCTATTTTTTTAACTTTAGTGGTAACTCGATTTTCAGTACTACATAGCCTTACAAACTTGCTAGGCACCATCTTCATTAGAATTACCTTTGCCTTCTTTGCAACCACTGGGAAAAAGCTATGTCACATGAAAAGATACAAACTTTTTTTTTATTTACAATGCCAGTTCAGTCTTAAAATTGAATAATATGCTAGTGCTGAGGTAATGTACCTGGTAGAATGCTTGCTTTCACTTGTGTCAAAACATGAGCTTCCGAGCTAAGAGCATGGGGAGGAGGGTAGTTTTTCATTTTTGTTCTTAAAACAAATATATTCTTTTGAAGTTGATATACAAAGGTCATGCAATGATAGGAAAAGAATGGGGACACTTTCCTCTTACAGTAAGCTATAAATAAATGTGATATATTAAAACTATAACATTGCATCAAAACACTTTGGTTTTAAGCATTGTGTTTTTGCGTAGGTAAGAAGAGATAACGATGATGGCTGCAAACGGTGAGGTTAATTGTATGACCGACATCATAATGCGTGTTTTCATATATATTTATAAGTACTATTTAAACATTTTTCCAGTCATTGACTTTGTAATACCTGTAATATAAAAATAAAGGCATGATGATTTTTCTGTGCTACTTTTTTTGTGGTAGGATCCGAACTGACAGATTTTATTAGATTGCATTTTTGGTTTTGCACATAAAACAGAAAATTAATAAAATTGTTTTCTAGGTCCTGATTTGTATCACACATATGAAACCTAGCTTACAGATTTAAGCATGCGTTTAGACCTAAAATATAGTGTAGTTCCCAAACATAACTATTTAATAGCAATGCTTTTTGTTCAAACATGCTAAGGAAACTGATTAAAGAGCCGACTGTGCACAAATACCTGGTGGTGGTTTGTTCTCTGGTACCGTGATAAACTAATGAAAAAGATTTACTAGAGTGAAATTTCTGCAGTGTTTGTAACGTGTTTATTCCCCTAGATACCAGTTTTGGATATCTCCTGGTGTCTTTCACCTAAAGCACTGAAGTCTGAATTCTGCAAAGCACGTGTCCGTCTCATTGGTTTAAACTTCAGTGCATCCCTGATGCTTTGCTGGATCAGAGCTTTATCTCTTTCTTGCCTCTTCTGAATTTTTTTTGAAAAGTACTTTATAATTGACTTCATACCTCTAATGCTGTTGGATATCTTGGTGTGGATGAGTTCTGAGTGCACCTGGGTGGTTCTGGTGGGCTTGTGTGGTATCGGTTGAATGTATGTGGCTTCCAGTGCAAAATGAGCAGAGCTGTCAGGTTTTCACTGGTGTCTGAGCAGTGATGTAGGAGCTGCATGCTCCACTTCAGCCTGATGGTAAATGAGTTTTGGTTTGGTTTTTTTTGTTTTTTTTTTTTTTTTTTTTTTTTTTAAAAAAGCAGTTTGCAGCCAAAAGCTTCTCAAAAGGTGATTGGCCACATAGAGGTCACGGCTAAAGGGAGCATTTTGTGCTTCTGGCCTAATGCCCATGTGCCATCTCAGCATTTGTTCACTGATACAGCTCACAAAAATGACAGAAAACTAATCTAGCAGAAAAGTTTTGGTTGTGGTTTTGTGTGTGTGGTGGTTGCTGCTTTAGTGAGTTGAGGCAGCTTGCAAGGGGTCTGCTGAGTGCAGGAGTAACACCGGGGGGAGGTGAAGGGGGTCCTCTCCCTTCTGATGGCACTTCTGGCTGGAACAGCATCTCTCTTCCAGTTTCCCAGATATCCAAAAGTCAGAGATCCTTCACTTCTTGTGTGCGAAGAATAGATCTTTGCCAAGGCTCTGGTGTCTTGACTATTAGCCTGGGGATTAACAGTTATTTTGCAATAGCACTGCAAAACAAACAAAACCATTGGCTGTTTTAGTATAAGAAGGACCTTAGAATTGTTACTCCCAGCAATATAAATGTCAGTAGCAGTAAATGGCTGTCCTGCTAAGCTAACATTTGCGTGCGCTCCAACGGCGATTGCACAAACCCAACAACCGGTAGGATGTTCTCCGTGTCTGGCGTACAGTGTAGTAACGTGATGTGTGTTTAGTGAACCACTGGACCTTAAGGCAGATAGCATTGTTTTAAGATAGATACGTTGGTACTTTAAAGGTCATCTATGCCAGGCTGGTGGTCCCCACTGAATGGGGTTTGTAATTAAAAATGTATTTGAAAGAATAACTATGCTGCAGAGCTTTGTCTTCTACCATGTGACTTCAGGAAACGAGAACGGTCTTGGAGAATGGCAATCGGGAGAAACACTTCTACAGTAGTAAGAATTTGGAGTTGGTCCTCAGGTATTAACATTAATCACCTCTTCTCGTGCTTTTAGACATTCAGCTCAGCTCCACTGGCTGGTGTGTGCCTGCTTGATCCCAGCAACAAAGCTTACCTCCTTCACTGAAACCAGTCAGTTAGTACTCCTTAGCTGACCCGACTATATTAGTAAAGTAAATTTACTGATTTAATCCATTGGACAATGGTGATTTATCATTGCCTTTACTGGGTGGGAAAAAAATGAACACACCCACCCCCAGCAACAACAAAGAAAATCAAGGAGAGGGATGTGTTTAGATGTAGTCTTTTAATGGTGTAGTTAAAACCCATTGACTTCAGTCTTTTGTGCCATTTTTCGGTTGAAAGACATCTCAAAACCACGGTAAGGTCTATACAAGCTTATAAAACTTATGATGATGGCCAAGAGCTTTAAATTGCTTTAGAAGGCTGGAGGATCAGTCTCCCTGTCAAAAGCAGTGAACTGTCTTGTTGGATGTGATGACTTTTGTGCCTTAGGTACGGCTTTCATCTCCAGCAGGAGTATGTGTAGAGCTCTCTATTTTCTAAGAAGAAATACAAATGTGTGTATTTATAGTTTTGTGCGTGAAGTTCAGCGCTTCTAGGAAACGGGAGACTTGGAGCGCGTACGTCGTTTCACCTTTCTGCAAGCATGCAGTAAGGCTTGATGCAAACCTCAACTGCCGGGTTTGCTGCGCACAGGGAAAGCTGTCTTGATGTGCTGTAGGCCTGGTGCTTTCTGAAGAGCACGAGACCGTTGTATACGCACAGACCAGCGAGGGAGAATGCATGCGGTAAGGTTTCTCTTAAAGTTCTGACTACAAAGTATACTGCCCTGCGTTGCCAGCTCCAGTGCGGGACAACAGTGTGCACACTGTAATTGCCTTTAGGATTTCTTTGCTCTTTAATTATGTTAGAATAATGCTTGAATAAAGGTATTTATTTCCCTTTTTTTTTTTCTATAACTTTTTCTGTAGAGATTCAAATTTTCTTTTGTGAATTACATGGGTAACTTCCCCTTACTCACCAGAAACCACGCTCATTTTTCTTTTATTCCTTCATAGTGCTTTCACCTCTGTGTGTATCTTCCTCTGCCTGCTCTAGTATCAAAGTGTCCTGTTACCATCTTTGCCGCTTAATTGCTTCCTCTAAGTTATGCTCCATGTACTCAGGCCATTTTTGGGAGCAGAGAAAGGAAGCTACTTTAATTTCCTGCATATTTGCTAGAAGCAATCACCCATTCTATCACTCTTTCCCAGCAATCACTCTATGGTATTATTTTGCCACGTTTCACTGATTCAGGTCAAGCAGAATGACTAAAAGATGTATATCCATTTCCAGATGAGTACTAGAATATACCCTGAGCACCATGTCCCCAATTTTTAGTTGCACTTCTTGCTTTATTTCAAGCATTCTAGTGTGAGGTTTTTAGTTTTGTTTTGTTTTTCCTGCAAGACATTTAGCTTTCTGTGAATAGCTTACTGCTTTCGAAAGGTCAAAGAATAAAATGTGCATGACTGTCATTACCCTTGATCAGGTTTTGGTGGGTCTTAAGAAAAAACCTGTAGGAGGATAAATTTGGATTTGGTTGCTCTTGTCTACAAGTCCTCACTTCACTGTTTCTTCCTCTGCCTGACTATATTTTAGAACTCGTTCATCAAGTATGTAGCATGTGCTACAAACTCATTCCATTTTTAGTCATGTTAAAATTAAAATAATAAAAAAAATCCATTTCTATGCTTCCCTGCAAGGTTCTGAATCATGTTTGCCGGTACATGCTACCAACACCCCCACCCCAACGTTTGTAACAGTGTTATCCATCACACAGCAGACTTCTATAGTGTCATAGGACACTAATTTTGCTGTATATATTATATATATTATATATTATATATACTCGTATTATATGATGTTGCACAGCAGACTTTTCTCTGTGTGGTGGCAATGCCAGACATTCTTCTCAAACAAATGGAGCTTGGAGACATATACCAAGAAAAACCAAAAGAAACCTGAGTCCTGGAGCTACTAGTTGGGTGGGTGGTGTTAGTAATTCCAGTGGTAGTGTTTTAGCAGTAGTAGTTTCAAGATATAAAAAAGAAAAGGTCTCTCATAAACTTGTATAACCTTTGGCTTTTAGAAAATGTCAGGAAGTGATGAAACTGTACAAGGTTTTTATTGTATGAAATGTCTTTCTCCTTTTCTCCCACCTATATCAGTTTAATAAAAGATAATACTACTTTGGTTTATTGTTGCAGCTTATAACTGCATAATGGCTCTGAAGTTGGTATCACTGGGAAATGAATGAAAAGTGTAGGAGAAAGAATAACTCATGCATTGAATAAGTGAAAACAGTAGGATCAGGACTGAACAATAAGCCATTGTTATTTCCACACTTAGGTGGAATTTTTGTACTACCAGAATCTTGAGCAAGCAGACAAAGACTTGTTTTAAATCCATACCTCTCTGAAAAGGCACGCCCTTTAACACTCCTCAGTGTTTCCAATCACGCTATAGTTAATTAGAAGATACTTGCCCACATTCAGACACTTTGAGAGTGTACCCTGCCACAACAGCCTGTCGCAGATGTGTTTATGATCCTGATGATTTGTCACAGATGTTGATTTATGATCACTATAAAGTGACTTAACAGAGTTTGGTGGCAAGGTTTGCTCTTACTTACTACATGAAGGGAACTTAGAAAGGACAATCAACCTAAAGTCGATTAGGAATTTACACAGAGGTGCAAAGAGGTGAGGGAGACTCTCCTGTTGATTCACGAGGTTCAGAATGGACCCCCTTGCTTTTTAAACTCCTTCTCAGAGAGGAGTCTAAGTGCGGCTGGATCCACTTAGTTCCAGGCCTGGCCAACAGTTTATGTCTAAAAGATTATATGTGCACGATCAATCCTGGTATCGCTTGATGAGGATTTCAAAGTTTAGTATGCTGTTAATCGCTTACCGATCCATCTAGGTGTCTGGTGTTAGTTCACGCTGAAGTTTGAGCCCTTGGTTTCCCAAAAGCAGAGTCTCAGGCATCGGATCTTATAAAAATAAATAATTTAATAAAGTGGTACAGCAGGAAGATGAGCTTGAGCTGGGTGCCTTTGGAGAGGAGCAGGGTCAGGACAAAGAAATCCTGGGGCAGTTATACCCTTGCAGACTGTACACCCGCCCCTCATGCCACCACGCACCTTTTTTAGCCCAATAGTGATTCTGACCTGGGCTCTTCTGACACATTATTGGATTCCTTCACTGTCTTCAGACAGCCTCTTCCTTACCTTGTCTAGTTGCAGATGCTGTTGATGGTTGTAGCCTTGAGGCCTCCTTATCTTCTGGTTTATGCTGAATCTGGAGGCCCCTGTTTTGACTAAGTAGGTACATGTCAGTAAATCTGTGGAAATTTACAGCTTGTGGCCTAAGGTTTCAAAAAAAATTTTTAACTACTCATGCTAAGTAAGTAAAGCTAAGCAAACAGCCTACTAAATCAGACACCAGTATAAATCCAAGTGATTCATTCGATTGAAAACTTAGTTATTTAGGCTAAATGACTAATATCTCTTAACGTTGAGAGACATCCCTGCTCGAGGAGAGAGTTGCCGTCCAGGGAGAACTCAAATTGGGCTCATCCAACAATCTGTCATTGGCAAAAGATCTTTCTGCCTCGAGGAGCAACCTGGAGAGGTGTCCCAGCTCAGAGGGAGATCACAGCCGTGCTGCTTAGCAGGGAGAGCTCCAAGAAGGCTTATTTAGGCCATCGTTTTTATGGGATAAAGTGGTTGGCTCGCAGTCAAATTGCATATGATGGGAGAAGCGCACACAAGACTCTTTGTACCCACAACTTCCACTGTGTCGCTCTGCTCCCGTGTGGGTTTCCTAGAGGAGTTCTTGGCCCAGCTACAGCTCAGACTTTTACCTTTTTTTGGTACCAAAATGCTGCTGGTTTGGTTTAGGGGAGGTCGCATGCATCCGTGTCACAGCCTAGCACCTTCTTGCTTGTAAAAAGATGGTAGTAGAAAGTACAAATGGCCAGTAGATGGCATTGAGGCCCCACGGTTGCAGAAACTTTAGTGTGTCCAAGTCCCACATGTGCTGTGGGAGTTGTGGGATCATGGGGTCTGATTGTTTTTTTTTTTTCCACTTTGGACACTCGGATGTTTAGATGCGTATTTTGTTTAAACAAGCATATTTTAAGTGGTAGTTCAGAGACGACAAATTTTTGTTCCTAAAAGCTATTGAATAACATCAGGCCATTATACAGAATTCCCTTTGGACAGTGATAGATTTTGTGTTTGGTTTCTTTTGTGAGTTTGTGGGGTTGGGTTTTTTTTTGGGCCCACTTAAAAATGGTATGGTTTTTATACTGGATATTGCCTAAAAAGTAATGAAATTGCTGCTTTGCTTTGAAGCATGTGCTTTTGAGGGTTATTCCCAAGTGCTTTACTGAACTGGGTGACTCTACACTTCTAGCCTTGCGTTGTCTCCTATGCTTTTCTTCTCACGCATTTAAACAAGGAGATTTGGCAGTGAATGTCTTATCTGAAATGCATCACTAACAGGCTTTTAATGTCCTAATGGATGGATAGGTGTTGAATGAAACATTGCAAAGACCAAATCTCATCTACTTCTGCCCAAATCTGCAGTTCTTTCCCTCTTCCTTCTGGAAATTCAGTTTGTAAGTATGTGTTGCTATCGCATTGCTGACTTGGACTAAGATGGATGCCTTCAGCTACAATGAAGAAAGCATTTCTTAATATTTCTTTCCTTTTTCTTTTTTTTTCTCTTTTGCTTTTTGTGTGTGTGTGTGTGATACAGCTTGTGTCTAAGTAGGGGCAGTATTAGCTCTTTGTTCTGTCTGCAGTGTGTTATGTATGGCTCCCCTAGCTTGCCTTGCTCTGATAATTGATCCTTCCTTTCAACATTTAATCAGTTTAGCAGGTTCAAGTACCATCATTCACGTTTATGACTAATCCCTGAAGACAGTTATTCAATGTCTGTAGAGTGTGTGTGGGGGTGGGTGAGAGGTCATCACAAACTAAGTACATTAACTGAATAAAGGGAATTTAAAAAGGAAAACACAGAGAGGTCAATTTTTTTTACAAGGAAACACAAAATAAGTTATAGGGTGGGAAGAATTATGAAGATTTAAGGCTCTAATAGTTCAAACTGACTGGGACAGATCTTAATGTGTATTTCTTAGATGAGACTCATGGGTATTCCCACAACTTCCAGGTGACGAGACCTTTTCAGTTGTTATTAGAATGGTTTCTGTTATGCAGAGAAGAATTACCCAGACACTTTCATTTGCTTGGTTTGGGAAACAGCATCTTGTTAATGTTCTTAACTTGCCTTGCTTTCCTGACTTCCATTTTAGCAGTGCTGCCAATCCTTCTTGTATAAGACAGATCCTTGCATTTTCCAGAGCAATGCAGACAAGTTTATGGCCCTCTGCCCCACACTAGTCACATCGCGCACGTGCATCCCCCGTATCTAAGATTGCTCTTCTGTGTGCATACGTCCTGCGTGCACGTGACCTAAGTGGATTTTCAAATGATCTCCTAATGTTCTTTACGTGCTGAAACGAACGGTACGTAGTGGTGTGTGGTTTGTGTATGCTCTGTGCCATGGGAAAGGGTTAAAAGTTTCCTGATAGAGGTGGTGCCGTGTAGCAGGGGGTGTGTGGGAAAGCATCCTGGATCAGGAACCCTGTGCAAGACATCTCAGTTTTGGTGGAAACAAGGAGGTAGTAGCATTTTTTTGCTTCTCACCTGGAAAGCGGAGAGACTCTTCAGACTCCAAGGTGAAACAAGAATTGTGTCAGTTTGCTTTATATACAGCATAACCACTAACTATTACTTGGCATTTATTATTGTGGAGGACTAGAAAGTCCAGATGTGCAACTAGGCCTGTAGCCCTGGACATGGAGAAATTTTTGGCTTCTCTTAGGACAGTTGCATCCATTGGTACAGTGTTTTGAGTTCATCCTTGAGTGCCTATGTTAGTGTGAACACAGACTTTCTACGCTTCAGATCAGGGAACCAGAAAAAGAGGAGGAAACCTGCTGTACAGAGCACTGACTGGGTAAGGCTTGTTCTTGCTTGGGGGTCTTGCAACTTTGTGTGCAGGGCTGTCTATCCTGCTAAACCTTCTCAGGGTAAAGAGTGTTTTCAAGACTAGGTTAAGTAATGAGGTTTGTTCAAGTTGTAGATTTTCCTAGGGTTTCTCTTTTATTGTTGCTGCAGGGGAGCTGTCACTTTTTGTGGCCACATGGTACAGTCCATTAAAAAGAGAATACAACCAAACCAGACAAAAACATTTCTTCCTTCAATTCACTAGCAAATGATATAAAGTATTCTAGAGACAAACCTGTCTTTTTTGTTTAAGTAGTAATTGCTATTGTTGATCCCAGATCAATTAAATATTGTATTTTGCTTTGTAGGAGGTAATATTGAACTACCTATCATGTCTCCTCACATAATATAAAAGAGTCTCAAAGAAGAGAGCAAGAGAATATCAGCTTAAAAAAAAAAAAGAAACAACCCAACCCAAAATATTCATGGAAGAATTGGGACTGGAATAAGAGAGTAGTCTCTGCCGTACGCACATAGGTGTACTGTTGGGTAATCTTGAAATCCAGTGCAAATTCATTTTTCCTATCTTGATAGTCAGTTCCTGATAAAACTAGATCTAGAAGAAAGGCTGGATTTTATATTGGGCACTTTGTTGTTTAGTGGAATTAAAATAGTTAAAAATTACTAACTGGATTCAGTCCTGTACAACCAGGTTAGGTACAAGAAGATAAATTTTGGACTGAGTAATGGCTGTGTGTTCTCACAAAAATCACACAAGCTCTGTTCCTCTGTGGAAAACTTTGTTGCCTGAAGGTCCACCATGGGTTAGATTTGCAATTTGTTAACATGCAGTGTGTTAAACTGCTTGAAAAAGCAGCTTGCCTTTTTTTTTTTTTTTCGTCTTGTTTTGTTTGTGACAATCTGCATTAATTGAAGCTTATGAAGCAAAAATGTTCATTTAACTTGATTTTTGTTCTATGTTATTTCAAGGAAATAAAGTCCTAAACTGAATATACCATGGCCTGCATTTGGTGTCGCTGCTTCATCCCACCCCTTTCCCTCAGGTCTCTCCAAACATGCCAATTAACACGTTTCTGCAATTCACTGAAAACTCCTAATGTAACCATAGGCAGTGCTTACACTGATCTGATAATTCTGAATGTGATTAGATTGATTTCATATTTTGTGTTTGTATGCATGCATTCAGCCCGTTGTGCCCGCAGCCAGCAGTATCTGGAAGAAGAGGAGGGATTTGCCAGTGATTAGCCCAGGTTAGTCCTGTGTTGTAGTTTACGCTGCTACTGAGGTATATCCTACAACACTTTGGCCTCAGATGAAGAACATTTTTCCAGTTTATCTGGTTTTGTCGTTCCTGCAGCAAACTGGAGAATGACTCGTGTTTGGGTGCCAGCTGTGAGAATTCCGTCAGTGACTGCAGACCTCTTTTTGTACCTTAACTTGTGGAGTTCACAAGTGTGTGTCATTGTGGTTCCTTCTGGCCTCTGCAAGATAAAAGTAGGTTAGAAGGTGGATGAGTAGAACTGATGCACCTGCTCTAGGTCAGAAAGAGAACTTCTGTCACGTGGGGCTCCCTCTTTGAGACTTAAGGGAGGGGGACAGTGGCTTGGGGTCTTTGCCACTGGGATAGCATCAGTTGTGGCAGTCACTCAAAAGTAGTCAGAATCTGGCACGTGAGAAGCTCTACGGCCGTGAGACTATTGTGAAATATCTTACACGAAGCACATTTCTTTATCCCTTATTATTGTCCTCTGTGCTCTGTCTTTTAGGAAAGGCAACAATTGAGCTATTTACGCCTGGAGGGTGGCTAATAAATACACGTCACAGGTCATGTTTTGGATGCTCTTGCATGGGTTTTGCGGGAGAGAAGAAAATATATCTAACGCTTACCTGATTTTTATTTTTTGGAGGAGGAGCTCATGCAAGGAGGCCTAAGGCTATAAAAGAAAATAAGACATAAGGAAAAATCTTAGAGACAATTACCTTTGGTTTCCCCGCTGCTGGTGTGACCTGAATCCTGGCACTTGTGATCCCGGAGAGGTCGTCTGTGACCTCGATTTTTGCTGTCTCTTGATATGATTTATCACATATAGAGCTTCTGGGACAGCAGCACTGGCTTTCCAGCTGGTGCTGCCTCTTTTTTTTTAAAATGATAGGCAGTTGCTGGCAGGGTACCTGAAAATGTCTTAGATTTTGATAACTTGTGTAAAATATCTAGAAAGTGTTCTGAAATTCCTCTTTAGAGAGAGTATTAAAAAAAACCCCATGCAGCAGATGTCACTTAACTGATAATTTTATCACTCTTAATATCAACGTTTTGTTCTGAATATGTAGCTTTCAACAGGGGACCCTTTTTCTATAAACAAATAAATGAAAAAACACTGCTCATGCATTGAGTTGCTGGAACTTTCCTGTAAAGTAACAGGGAGCTCTTGGCATGAATATTTTCTGAAGGACCAAAGAAATGCTTTCTGTCCCTGCAACATGAATTGTGGTAGTTATTATATGAGGAATAGGTACAGGGTTGTGCACTAGGGAAGAACAGCACCTTTTTGTTGGCCGTGGAATACAGCAGCCATTGAGTACGTGTAACTGTGTTACGTCATGGGCTGATGGAAGTGTTTACGTGCAAGATGATGCAACCTTTGGGTGTGTCGACTACAGACTTTTTGTTGTTTGTGGAATTGAACTTCAACCACAGCATTGCCTTGAAATGGGATTTTCCATTTATACTACAGCCATATAAATTTTACACTTTGCAATATTGCTGCATATGTAACATTTTGCAGGATTCCAAAAACCCATCGAATCTCACACAGGAAATGTACAAATATATTTATAGTTTTTGTTATAAATGATACATGAAATATTTGGTCTCCAGACATCTTGTCTTTAGCTTTGTGTTGCCATGGGCACTCATTAGTATTCCAGGGAGGCCTGGTTGTCATGGCAAAATGTGTAGTTGTACCGTGTTGCCATGGCAACCTCCACCATTATGGACCTTTAGCAGATCCGCTAGAAAATCTGGGGAAATCTGAGATGATCTTATGGTAGCATTAATGTTTTAAATAACATTTAAGGTGATTAGCGTTGCAAATGTGTTTGGTATGTTAATATGGACCATTGGGTCAGTATAACTCAAGGCAGTTTTGGACTTCAGGAAATTGTTTTCAAAAAGCAGCAGGAGTGGGTAGCTCGACCTCTAAAGAGGCTAAAACAAAATCGTGGTGTTGAAGCTGTTTATGTTTTTCACATGTTCTTGTGGGTCTGGGTTTGAAATGAAAACTCTGAGCTTGCAGCTCCTGCCTTGAATGACCTTCAGCAGTCACAGCCTTTCTGTGCACATCTAAGTGCATGTGAGAGTTTTGGTCTTTGAACCTCTTTTTTTTTTATTTTTTTTATTAAGGAAGAGAAAGCAAATTCCCTTCTGGCAGACAGCTTGCTTCGCTTTGCTTGGGGAGCAAGGTACTGCTGGTGTGGAACAGCACTGTAGATGGTTATCTTTGCATCGGTAAAGTTTTCTATCCTTCGCAGGAGAATGTGTTTTGATGTTGGAGATGTTTAAAAACGTGGTAGACAAATTAACATCTGCCAGCTCCTTGCTTAATGATAGGCTGTTTGCTTGTCTTGAGTTTTGTTCTCCATTCGTGCATTATTTTTTTTTCTTAGTTTATGTAACGTACCCAGTCAAGGAGCTGATGAAAAAGCTGTGTCTTTTTGAAACGCTCTAACGGATGCGGAGTGCTGTGCATTCAGAAGTGGAAGGTGCCTACGTAGCCTGTTTAGATGGGACAGTTGATTGGCCCCTCTACAGATGCCCATCCACTGTCTATTGTTCCCTCATACAAATAAACTAGAGAAATATACAATTTGATGGATGTAGAAACCTGTTCGTTTCTAAAAATCAGCTATCAAAAAATGATAATGCAGTATTCCCAAGAAGTGGTGTCGTGACACATCTGGGAGAACTTCATTGTGCTTAGCCATAAATCAAGGCTTTCTGCAGCCCTAGAGGGGACGTTAATTCTGTCACAGTTCTGATTGTTGCTTTGTTGTGGTTAGAAGATAAAAACCAGTGACTTAAAATAATCAAAACTTTTAATTTGAATCAAATTATTTAAAGTTTTAAACATTAGAAAACACTTTATCAGCTCATATCCTTATTCTTTTGCTTTCAGTTGATAAAGCTGGTTTGCACAGATCCCTTGGCCGTTTTCCCGTCCGCGTTTAGAATTTCAGATATTTCTCGGAGTCCTTTTTCTGTAAGCTGTTTCACTTTTCAAATATCTGTGCTGAAAAAGACTTTTTTGCCACCCTTGCTTAGAGAACACCATGAACTTAAATGTGAATTGATAATCAAACAACTGAGTTATGTTTTCAAGCAACGCTGTCTTTCAGCACACGGAAAGCTGGCAGCCAGGAAAGCTAATGCTTTTTTGTCTTTTCTACATTTTTTTCAAATTGGGTTTGCTTTCAAATTGAGTCAGACTACATGGCCTGAATCACACCAGTACTTCTGAAAATGCTATCTCACAGCACTCTTAATAAGAGCAGCAGGCTTTTAAGCACTTGGTTAAAAAAAAAAACAAAAAACACTGGGCAAGGGGAAAAAAAAGTACTTTTATAAATTTGTTAATGCATTTTAAAAATCTTCAACACTGGTACAGTTTTGTTTTGCAATGGTTTAAGAATCTCTTTCAGTAAGAAGCTTCTAGCTTTGATAATTGTAATTTGTATGTAGGTGTAGCAACAGTTAAACACGTGGCTTCCTTGAATCAATGAGTGTGAAGATGGGCATCTGCAATGGCCAGAACAGGCTTTTTTTTGTCCTGATTACCATTGATTTTTCATGGAGTCCTTTCTTATTCTAGGTAGAATTTTTGCAACAAAAGGAAAAGGATTTTTTTTTTTTTTTAATGCTGATTTATAGAAAAAAGTAAAGGCAGGAAGTGCAGTATGATTAATCTGCACAGTGAAGAGCTGTGCTAATATGAGCAGACATTTAAGCAGCTTTTTTATATAAGTCTAGAACCGAGCAGTAAAAAGTGATGGAAAGCTCATTTTTATATATTTTCTTTTCTGTCTGTCACTTTTTCCCCTCAGTGACTGGCAAACTAGTTTAGAGAAATTAAGAATAACGGATGGAAATCTGGAAACAGAACACTTTTAAAGGAATTGAGACCGTGGAATAGATTCCCAGAGTTTCACTGGTGGCGTGGGAGTTTGTAGCTGGCGTCACCTGCTGTAACACTTAGCCTACCTCTGTGCACTGCTGATGTTGAGTGTGGGGGTCTATCTGTTTCTTTCTATCCTTTATGCTTAGTCCCAGTTTGATTGAGAAGAAGGGAGGATACGGGAGGAGAAGATAAGATATCTGAGACATCCCTATAGGTATAGAAACACAAAAATCCCAAGAGACACTTGACTGTAGCCTGCAGTTTGGAAGACAAAAACACCACTCAGGCTTAGAGCTTTCCTGAAGGGAGCTTTGGCAAGTTTCTTTGCTCTGTCAGAAGTGCCCGGGGCACGCTCAGACTCTGCCTGCAGAAGCCTTTCCCTGAAGCACTGCAATTAATGGACGAATGAGAAGGAGAATCCAGAATATCTAACGTGGTATAAGAATGTATTGCGCTTGTGCCCTTAATCTAAGCTTGCAAGCATAGCTGATGCTTGGCTATTTGGAAATTTATTGTCCATGATCTTTTTACGTAGAAACATAACAGTTGTATAACTGAATAACCCAAGCTATTGCCTGGTAACTTTAAATTGTGCATTTTTTTTATTTTTTTTTTGTCAACTGGAACAATATATTGAAAGCAAAAATCTTGAAATGTAGTCTTGAAATAATTTTAGTCTGTAGGCAGTTCATAAGCAATTGGTTTTGAAGTGCTTGCTCAGAGTATGAACAGTTCCGTTAGAAGAATCCCATTCTTGACCAGGAAGAATATAACCTTACGCGTTCACGTGAAAAGTTATAGTTAAATTCTATAACTTGTCGAATAGCCTGTCGCAATCGCTTTAGTTGTCATTGCAGGTTGTTTGCTTGTAACAATCAGCTGTGAAGCATATTATGTGAACACTTTTTATGCACTCTTCATCCACTTCCAGTATGGGCAAATATCCTATTGCTAAATGTATTAATGATGAAATGTCTTAATCAGTTAAATATTAACATAACCATAGGTGCAGTGACCATAGGTAGAATCATGGATGGGATCAGTAACTCTGTAGAGCCCCTTTGGGGACAGTAGACCAAACACATCTGTCCAGGTTACTGTCCAAGAGAGGGAAGTGACGTGGTTGTCCCTTGGAAGCCTTTTCAGGTAAGTCATGGATGGAGCTAAAAGTTATCTGTGACCAAAACTTCTCTGCCAGAAGTGCTCGGCATTCAGTTTTGGCTTGTTTGTTTTGTCAAGCCATTTTCTGGGTTTTATTTTGGTGGGGTTTTTTTGTTTGTTATTTTTTTGTTTGTTTGTTTGTTTGTTTTTTGGTGTTTTTTTTTTTTTCTTAACTATTTTTTTTGTTTTTTCTTTTTTTCTTTCCCCACAGCAATGAATGAATCATGGACTTTATTCCTCTCACATCTAAATACAGAGATTTCAGCTGATGAGAATACAGTGTTAATTGCATGAAATTAGACATAGTCTAGCATGCTGTGTGAGCTCTTTTAATATAAATATTAGGATTTTATGCATGGGCAGGGGGAAGGAGTTTGGTAAAATAAAACTTACGCAATGATAACCACAGAATTTCATTTGCCACTATTTTTGCTGTCCTAATATTGATAATACTCTCATACAGGTGCTTTTTAAATTGAAGCTAGTTATTCCTTTCTGAAAAATACTTGAAGTAAATTGTGTGGCATGACTTTTACCATTCTATATGCTATAAATTCTTAGCTTTTAAAAATAGCAAATGTGAATCTAAATAATATTTGGTATGCTTATTAGGAGCTTTCTGATTAGCTGTTAATTAAACTGTCAGTAGATTGCAATGAAATGTTAAACTGGATGCTGAGCCTACTTATGGGTCTTTAGTAAACCTGTAGATTGTCTAATACACACACAGCACTTCTGTACAGATTATTACTGTAAAGGAAGGCAGCGGCCTCAATCTTGAAAGAATTTATTTTTTTAGTTGAGCAATTAAATCCAACCTAATAGTGTGTTCTATTGTTGATACACTAGAGCTATAATGTATTAAAATGAGGAGAGAGAAAAAGGCACAGAGCTTAAAACAAGCCAACTCAGACAACTTAAACCATATAACACGCTAGAAATGAAGTCTTGCAATATGTTAAATAAGGAGTATTATATGCATTTATTATGATGATACTGGGAGAGAAGTTACTGTTGGAATTCATAATATTTTTATTTAAGAGAAAATTATTTTTGTTAGTAAAGTGCTAATTAAGATGATAATGCCATTTCACCAATAGTCTTAAAATACTAGTCATGTTTAAAAAAAGACTTGTTCCAAGGCAATTTAGAAGACATGTCAACAACTGTCAGTACTGGCTAGTATATGCGTGTCTGTGGGGGCACTTCAAATGGTTTGGGTGGTCTCTTAGATGAACACTCCCGAGAGAGAAAATTTTTTCTTGAACGTGTGACCGGAACAAGCCCAGTTCTCAGTAAGCCCTTGCTAGGATGAGATTAAAAATGTGGCTTGAACTAGAGATAAGAAAGAAGTAGTAATTTCAGACTTGGACTTCGGGCTCTGGGTTTTGTGGGAGTGTTCCACTCTGTACACGTGGAGGAGCAGAAGGGGCATAGCAGAAAAGATTGAGGGGATCTGTCGTTGATTAGCATGCAGTTATCTAGAGAGAATTCAGAAACCGGGTGACTCATCTTCACAACTTTGATAAGTATCTCCAGCAACAGTGGTGGTCGAGTGAAAATCCTCTGCATTCTGCCCTTGCTGGCAGTCCTTGCAGACTTGCATACATGTGGCAGAGGAGCAATGCTTTGAAGCTTGTCTGCAGAGTGCTGCCTGTGCCAAAGGCAGCCTTAATAGGATTGGCATCTCCAGTGGTGGCTGCAGCATGTGCTTTTCCAACACTATATTTTTAACCCTTTTTAAGGTGAAGCATGGATACAGAGATATACTGGGAGGGGCTATAAACTTGCAGGAGTTCTGCTTTAAAACAGTGCTAAACTGCATTGTGGAGGCGTCTTTACATCCGTGAAAGTATAAGCATAGGAGGGATTTTTCTGTTGCTGAGAGATCCCTGAAGACTGAGCAAGGATGTGACTTCTGTCTGGTAGACGACTACGACACATGGTCTCTTGGTTCTGGAGCTGGCATTGTTCCTTTGGAACCTTGTAGGCAAGCTGGGGTCTTTACTGCTTTGGTAGTAAAGTTGGGTCAAAACCAGTGTCGATCTGCTGAAGTGGGCTGCAGCCCAACTGTTGGAAGCAGTGAGAGTGCAACAGCATGTGGCACAGGTAACCAAGGTGGGCACAAACTGTACAGCCATACGAGCACAGTTGGCGGGGGGTAGTTGCACATCTTGAGTGGGACAGCTCCAAAAAGATGTTTTCTGCTGTTTGTATGTAGTCTTTAAGTGTAATTTTTTTTTTTTTTTTTTTTTTTTTCTGGAAGAATGTTCTGAATAAAAGGCAGTTTTAAAATGGGAATGGGAAAGGACTCTATGTGGAAATATGTCCAGCTATAGGGCTTGAGGTATTGGATGTGACCTGCATAAATTAAATATTGTGCAGTTTCTTTATCCTCTAATAGGTAGGAACCTAGAAATAGAAATATGAACATTGCCCCTACTTACCACTTGCAGAGAGTACTTCTTTAGTCTAAGCGTTGGACAGTAATGAAAGGAGGTTGTTCCCTTCGGGAATCGAGCCCTTTATTCAGAAATGTAGTTCAGCAATTGAGCTAAGGAAGAATATCCATTAGCTGCCACTAATAGCACTAGTATCCCCTTCACTGGATTCTAGCTAATACATGGCAAGACATTAAAATGTTACACAAGCCTGCGTTGAAATGGGACTGTATACATCATTTGTGCATTTAAACTGTACCCGTTCCGAGTGATAAAGGGCTCCTCAGAATTCATACATCAGCTGAAGATGCTGCTACCAATTTACAGGGAAAACAGGAATCTTCCGTAGAATATTTTTTTTTCAGAAATACTTGCTAATGTATCTGCGCTTGTTTTCTGTGTTTTGGTTAACTCTGTCAGTGTGTGATAGGAGCCCCTGAGGCTCCCGTGTGATTTCAGCACAAAGAATGTGAGAGGGAGTATGTGACTACAAGGTGTGTCCCTAAGAAAAGGTGCTCGGGAATATTGAAACCTTTCCCAGCAATGTTATGCTGCTGGCTTTTATTATTTCTGAAATATAGAAGCAATAAGTCAAACGATTGTCTAAAACTCGTCCTCCACCATAAAAATTCAATGAGTTCTATCAACAATACAGAGAAATATTGTGTTTCATTTGAATCACTGTTGAAAGTGATGAAGATTTTTCTTGTCGTGTCTTAAAAAGGTGAAGCTTTAGAAGCCTGTTATCAAATTGGTCTTCTCATTATTGGATTGGCAAAACTTTTACTTGTGGCTATGCGTATTGTTGTTTTGTTCAAGCTATAAAATAACCCTTAGTTTTATATATTTTTTTTTTTTCTCTCTTATGACAACTATTGGGTGGAGTCCACACAGTTCAGCTCAGTGTCTTGGAGAATGCAGAAAATAAGTTTCTGCTTCAGTGTGAGACTGAGGGGACTCCTACTGTTGCTGAAATTTTTTATATCTGCTTGGATATCATTAGCTAGTACTTACTAGTCACCACATTGCCGACTACCCTGTAATGATGCCCTTTCTAGTGCTGTTGGTATCCTGGGGTTCTCTTTGACAACTCATTAGACCATATAATTCTGTTGCATAGCAGGTCTTTTGTATTGACTGCCCGATGTATTGCCAAGGCAGGTTTTGTTGAAGAATGCCTGGAAGTTTTGTAGGTCCCCACATTTTTCTCCCCGAGATCTTCTGTTAATTTTTTTTCATTGATATTCCAATTTAACTGGTGGTGAGTGGCACAGATAAAAGTCGTGGCCACTGTTCTGGGTAATGGAAACGTATGGTATTTCTAATTCCTCTTCATCATGGAGCAACTTGCAGGGCAGACCTTGTTTATGATGCCTAACCTGGAGCTAAATTCTCTAAAGATGGAAAGTGATTAAATTTCTTTCCTCAAAAATGTTATTTATGCTACCTGAAAATGCTGCCTAACATCTTCACTGATGCCTGTTATTCTAGACTTACAGGTGCCCTTTCATAAGTATACCTAAATATCAGTATATATCAATATATCAGTAAATATCAGTATATATCAATATATCAGTAAATATCAGTATTGCACAAAATAACATACAAACAGTGTGTGCAACTGTATGAACATGGAAACACTTCATTTACACACATGCACACACGTGTACTGCAGCATCACTCAACAGAATAATCATGGGCATAAACTTGTACTGCGATGCTTTCCCTTAACCATCTTCTACTAAGTGTTTCCATGGAGGCCGGGATGCTGTATACATCTGTATTCTGTCAAACTCCACTTGTGTATTAGACACGACACACGAGCAGCTGCAGGATGAACCGAGTGTTGTAGTGCCCTCATTTACAGAAACTTCAATGTAGCCTAAAAGTAAATTGACGAGGAAAATAAATCAAGAGCAAGAAGAGTCTAGCCTATTAAAAATGCTATCATCCAGAGGACTCCTTGTACCTTGCAAGTACTTCTGTGTTTATGGAAAGTACAGATAAGTTCCACTTCTCCCCTCACCACAAATCTACGACCCAAATCCCTCAACTTCTAGTTTGTCAAAAAAGATTTTTATAGATGTCTGAATCTGCTAATGCTGGGAATCTTGATTATAGAGTTCAAGAGTCGTTGTCAGAGTAACGTTTTTTTTCCTAACACAAATTCTGGGGAATGTGGAGACTGACATTCCTGTGGAGTGTCAGGAACATGGTGAAGAGCTAGGCAGAAAGGTAGACTCGTCCTTTTGGCCCCTAAAGACACGCAGTGACAATTCGCTCTGACACCAATCCTCCAAGGATTGACTCAATTAGTTTTGTTGAGCCACAACTCTTCATTAACCAGAATCTTGTCTAGGGGTACGAATACATCTACTATAAGCATTTCGTGACTTATTTTCTTTTACTGTACAGCCTCTTGTTATCTTCTTTTATTAGGCAACTGTCACCATTCTTCAGTTACTGGATTCCTTTACCTATATGCCAAGTATGGAGAAAAGTTCCAGTGCTCACAGCAGTGAGATGCTTGTACTAACTAGTTAGTTAAATTAATGTTATATATTCCTTAAATGCTATGGGTGAATGTTTCTCCTTCCTCTGTATCTTTACAATATCAGGCATTACAGTATCACACACAGATTACAGAAAACGGCACAGATTGCACAGACTACAGAAAATACTGATTACTGGACTCTTGTCTAACCGTCTTGATTTTGCTCATGTTTTCTATCGTGCAGATTGCGAAAGTACAGCAGTTACCCTTCACATATTTCCAGCCTTTTGCAGTGTTTCTTCCAGTTCCATGGAAATTGGTCAAGAATTCAGTGCTTTCAGCTGGTCTGTAATTTGTTCTCAAATCTAATGTGCTGCTTAGTTTACAAAAAAACTGTAATAACTGCCAAAGCAACATATGTGAGTGACATGAACAGTATTGTAGTAAGCCGCCAGCTACACTAGCATCTTAATTCATCACTCAATACGGGAGAGTGACAGTTTAGCATATGGTCAATCTCTTCAGATGCTGGTTATCTGAGATATATTTAGGACTATTTTTGTTCTTCCATTTGGGAAGTAGATTGGATTTGTAAAGCAATTTCTCCTTGAGTTTTTTGACCATTCTTTGGTGATAATCTGATCTCAAAGTTAAAGCTACGACCAAATGAATGTTGTGCTGTAAGAGAACGGCAAAATGGAAACGTGAATCAGAGGGATTGTAAAGATCCCTTAGGTACATTAAGGATGGCTTGTTGAGTGATCTGTGTAGTATTTTGCATAACTTATTAGAGCCAGAACAGTATTTACAGAGGCAGAACCTATTGTTTGTTTAGAATTATAGCCAGATAATTACTGAACTAGAACATGGTTTAACTTTATGGTGAGAAAATTTAATGAAGAGTTCAACAGTGCTAGCTGCCTTTTTTTTTTTTTTTTTTTTACTGACTATTACTCAAGTGTTTTCTATTGAAGTTAAATCTTGGAATAAGAGCTTGAGAGACGTGTGAAAAATATTTTTGTCTTCATTATTGGGGTTATTGGACAGAATACATTTATTTGGGAAAGTACTCTGAACTACTTGGATTTTCATATGAAACAAAAGCAAGTGTATGCATCTCCTTGAGCTTAGTTTCTCACAGGAATTTTAAGGAACTTTTATATGAACAGTAGAAAATTACTAGTTCTAGGCGGTGCTCTTTCAGTTGGACTGTTTCTGTAATAAAAGGGGTAATTTTGCTTAGTTTATATTCAGTCTGGGCAGTCAGTGACAGTACAAGCATATAGTCATTACAACTAAATTTTGTGATATTACATGTTTTATTCACAAAGAAACCAGAGATGTGGCTGCAATTTAAAGCTTAGCTAAATGTTTTTCAATGGCTATGGAAATTAATCACCTCAAAGTGAGCAACTGATCTGTGGAAGACATAAATACTATTAAAAAAAACCTCGAAAAAAACACCCAAACAAAAAAACCCCAGACAACTTCTGAAATCAGACAACTTAGGACATCAAAAACTTGCTTTTCATGTTAACATCTGGGTGGATCAAATACGTCTCTATATATTTCAAATAGATTTAAGAGAGCAAGTAGATTAATGCTCTTTACTGGAGTCACGTTGTCTTTAATTCTTACTTTTTCAAGCCTTAATTTTTCTTGTATTTTCAGCCAGAGTGAGACAGATAGACTTCCCTAAAAGGCCAGCATTTCATTACTTTGGCAGGTTCAACTTCTTGCTTTTTCACCTGAAGAACTGAACAGTTGGATAGTCCTGACTCTTTCAAGATCCAAAAAATATTCTGAGGACTTGTGTCATAATTCCATGAAATCTGCTTGACTTCTTTCCCAATTCCTGCTAAATAGCCATTGTTTATGTGGTGGTGTCTTTGACTTTTCAACAAGGAAAGAAGCATTTGGTCAAGCACTGTGGGTGGCAGCTCAAATGCAAAGCCACCAAGATGCTTAAGACGAGAGTGTGCTGAAGAACGTGGTCTGTCTCTGTTGTTATTTTTTTTTTTAATCCTTTAATTATTATATTTTATTATTTCGAGGGACTTAATCTTCTGTCCCTTGACAACACATGGATCTGTTTAGGAAAACTATCTGAACATATTCCAGTACACACAGGTATTTTTTTTTTTTTTATCTAAGACCCTGGGTTGAAAACACCTGGTTTGTGTAATATTCCTGTGAGATAGTGAGACATCATGGTTCTATGGGATGTGAAACACTTATTGTGACATCAGTCAGTTGTGGGATGCAAAACACGTGTTGTGACATCAGTCAACTGTAGTGTGTGTTGTGACTTCATATTTCTGACGCTCCACATTTTTTTGGTAAGGTGTGTGTGTGTGTGTTCTGTAAGGTGAGTGTATTCCTGGGATCTTTGCTACAAAGTGATGATGGTCTTTGAATTGCTCCACAGTAGACCCTACTGATGGTATATCTTTTTATGCTTGTTTTTGTACTACTGTGAAGATTGTTTTGCCTACCACTTTTAAGCCTTTCCAATGTAATTTATTTTATTTTTAGGTATACCACAAATTCTACCCTCCAGGAAGCCCTAGAAAGGTAAAACTTTAAGAATCCCACTTTTGTTCGTTCCCTGGGTTTACATGCCAGTGTTTGTTTTGGTTTTATCCTTAAAGTATTGCTTACCACTGAAAAAAACTGGAGAAGGGTGTACTGTAAAATCTTGGGGACTATCTGATCTTTCTGAGCTCTCGTACAGAATGTGTTTAGCTACTGTCTTCCATTTTTGTCTTCACTGCTTTGGAGCTTCTTCTAATTCATCTGTGTTGTTATTGTGCACTACTTCAATGTTCCACATCATAAATATTGCTTGTGTGAGCAAATAAACAGTAACTTCACATGAAGGGCATTGTCAATTTACCCATCTTTGATGTGGCAAGAACTTCCCGACTAAAGACCACTTGCTACAGAATTTGCTTATTTTCAACAAACAAATAATCTGTTGGTCTAATATTAGAGTTGTGCTCAACTCTGGTTGAAAGCAAGTTTGTTCACAATGCCCTCGGTTAGAAAATATCAGATACACAGACCTTAGTCTTCAGCTACATCCTCATCAGTCGGATGTTCAACTATTCACTACTTCAATGAAAAATTAAGATATGCTGTACTCTTATGCCTGTATTAACAGTGTATAGTGCTGGCATATGAATCATTATCTCCTTTTCCTCTAAAATACCACTCGAAACCTGCATGAGAAATTTATAGTCTTCAAATGTTACAGATCTGTGTACAACTTCCTCTAATTGCCTCGAGTTTAGTTCAGTAATGCTCTGGTGTACGCTTTTTTCTCTTATGTCAAGTTACAATAAGGTGAACAAAATAACCAGATTCCAGGAAGTTTTGTACAAGAAATGTATTTGCTACTTCTCTCATTTTCTTTTCCCTCATTTGTGTGTTTGTTTTTGTGTTGTTTTTTTTTTTTTTTTTTTTTTCCTCTTGTCTGGGTAACATCTTAGATTTAGTCTTTGGCAAAATAAAAGGCAAGATGTTACATGTAAATTACTTCAAGATAAGTTTCTCTGGTTTTGTACTGCAACTGGACAGAAGTGGTTCCTCCTGGTTGTTACTGTCATCTATGGAAGAAAATGTGAACGCTGTGGATATTGGAGGCAGATCTTTAAAGACCTGTAGCATCATCTAATCGGATGGTTATGTTGACTGCATACCTCAGCTTTGTCTTTATTCACCCAAGGTGTGGAAATTCAACTTTTTGGATGTACAAATTTTTGCTTAATATAAAAAACGCCTTTTATTGTTCACTTACCGTATATTTCTCTTTTCCAATAAAAGCATTTAGCAGAACTGTCTCCCACTGAAGTTTCAGACTGGACCTTGTGACATGTTTAAAGTATCTAATAATGCAAAAAGGTTCAATGGACAAGTCTGTCACCCAATCTTCCATGCTATGTTTTTGTTTTGTGGTTTAAACACCAAGGCTTAGAAGTGCTCTGAGTTTTGCTCTTGCAAACATTGTATTTTGCCATCAAAGCTACTGTGGTTCAGCTGAGGACAAAGACTGGTCCTGAAACAGCCATCGTCTTGGTAGAAAAGAAACATTTTTGATCACACCCGCTTCCACATCTTCCAGGTGACTGAACTAAGCTCTCACACTGACATTGTGACCAGCAAGGTACAAAAGTCTCTTGGCAACACTGTTAGAACTTTAAAAATGTAATAAATTTAAATGAGGCAGAAAATCTACACTGAACTGGGGAAGGGTAAGAGGGTAGGGGAGTAAGTGACTGAAGCTGGCACTACCTGCCTTTAATCCCTTTTCCATGGTAAAATTGAAACATCTTCAGATGCCCTCTGCTGAGCTTAACACATATAATGGAAGTTTTTAATCATTTTGGGCATAGAAGACCCTTTGAGTGCTCTGGTAATCCATTGCCCATGAGAAAGGAGGGAAGAGAGATGAAAACCTTATTCTTTTTGCTAAGGCCAGTTGTCTAATTGTTTGATTCTGTGGAAAACAAAGACTTTGAATTAAAAAAACTGAATTTAGCTGTTTGTTAACCTGCTGAAGTGTTCTGTGTTCAAGTTACACTGCTCTTTCCCTGCTGTGTTGTGCTCATACCCAACCTGACATTGAACCCTACATTGCCCAACCTGACACTGAACCCTGCATTGCCCACGATGAGGGGGAAAAAGGAAGGAACAGTGGGATTTTCCAGGAAACAGCAGATGTTCCTGCTTAGCAGGCAGTTTTCTTCCTGCTTATCCCTTCTTAGCATTGAGCAGTGGTGACAACTGACTACTACTTGTAACGGGAATCACCAAGCTGTACTGACCAGTTATGCCCATTTTCCTTTTTAAGCCTTGTACCCCACACTCTGTTGCCATGCATGAGGCCTGTGTGTTTGGTGCCTGCTGAGCTCTGTTGTAATATCCAGTTCCTATTTTTGTTCCCTTAAAGGCTTAGAGTGCATGATTATAAAATCCCTACTTAAAGTAGGGACCTGGATGCAATTACACCAACATGTGACATCGTATGTCTGAATAACTGAGGCAACTACATATTCCTTTAAATTTCACCGACATTAGTTTACACTGACAAACTAGTTTTCTTTCATCACAAAAAAAATTAAAAATGGAATATAAAACCATTATAAATAAGGTGAAGCTTAAAAATATATGAAGAATCGAAGAAATTGTGTAAAAGAGCTAAAACCACTTTACTTCTTTCCACTGTATATTTTTAAACTGACAGTTCTTGTCTGCAGATGTAATTGCTTTCTCCTGCTTGACATTAAGGATGTTCTTTTTATTGTTGTTCAGAAGGTTATTTCTTACAGCTATAGCTTTAACTTGTCGTGACTCAATCCAAATTCCAACATTTTACTTATTTCAAGAGCTTTGAACAAGCTGATGTTTGAGACGAAAGCTTTTTTCATTACTTAAATTACATATTTGTGTGGGATGAGAATCAGATGGCAGCATTTTAGAAATCTAGTTCACCACTTCAGTCTTTTGTGCCAGTTATCTGTCTGGTCAGGACTTTAATATAAAGGATTTGAAATTAGAGTTGGCATCTGTAGGCCTTTTTGTATAAAACTAAATTGAGTTAATAGAAATAGCCAGAAGTAAGGACCAGGAAAAAAACAAAACAAAACAAAACCAACAAAAACTGCCCAAAAAGCCCCAAACAAACAAACTCTGAGCTTGAGACTCTTTCAGTTGGAAGACAGTGGCATGACACTAGGGCAGTAATGCACAACATGGTAGGTGGGAAGTTGCTGGAGGATAAATGGTTCTTACAGAAATTATGTAGAGTGATTAAGTGCTGTTAATTGCATCTGTTATATGACGGTTGCTGGTCCAGGTATGTGCAGTGTCAGATCCTGGAATCTGGGAAGTGCAAAACTTTTTTTTAACCCTATACCCTTTTGAACCTTGTACCTAGCAGATGATGATGGAATAATTGTGCAGGAATTTGTCAGGAATGGAAAAAAAAAAAAAAACAACAACCAAACAACCTAACCAAAATAATTTTCAAGAAAATATGTTGAATTTGAAAACATATTTGGTTATTATATTTTTGCCATATAGTTTCTTACAGCTAGGATGTGTGCCTGGAGAAGAGTTGGTCCTTCCTGCAAAATTTGATCTCCAAATAAGAATTCATTTTTACTGTCAACCAGCAGGGGAGAAAAAAAATTTTTTAAAAAATTATCTGTGTCAGTTTGGGTTCTTCAGCTGATACGTAAAACTGCTTCTAGTGGTGTGCACTTCGTATTGACTCTCTAGCTGTGCTCATGCTTAGCCTTGATGTGTGTCAAGATACACATCAGAATTCTTCTGAGCTCCTCTGTGGAGATAAAAATATAATGTAACTGCATAACAAATGGATGAGTGTCAAACGAACTTGGGCTTGTTTTCTGCCCTTTTTGTACTTATGCTTATTAGAAATCACAGGTTATTTTTAACACACAGGGTGTTCACATGGTTCTGTACTTAAAAACTACAACCAAGCTTTTCAGTTGTAAAATGAACCTTTATAAAGCATAAAGTTCTACGCGGAGCACTGCAGTTAGAAGACAAAGGGGTACTGATTAGTAAGTATTAGAGGCAACGTGAAGGACTTTGAACATCTGAGCCTCACTTGATGTAAAAAGGACAATTTACATATACATTTTACAAAATTGTTTGTAAATCAGATGTGTGAGGATTGGGACAGGTGAAGTAATTTAGATGCAGTGTGCGAGTGGTAGAGCAAGAGAATGTTCCCTAGCTGTATTTTTTTTAAAGCATATCACAATTGGGATTTCCAGTTTAAGTTTTGTCTGCTGTGTAAATGTAAAAACTCATAACTGGGGGGCGGAGTAAGCTTTTTTTTTTTTCTTCTGGTGTACAAACCAGTCAGCTAGTACAGCTATTTTTGGCAGTCAGATATTACTTTAGCTAGGAGCCTATTGTACACTATTCCTTTTGGAACATTTTCATAAATACATAAATCACAATAATGGTTCTCAGCAAGACAGGTTGTTCTTTCAAGTTTTAGATGCGTTTTGTTTTACTCCGTGCAAGCAGGCAATAAAATAGTAAATAGAAACAAAAATGGCAAAGCCCCTTGATGATTAAGTACCACAGAAATAGTAGTAGTGGCTATCAATAATATCAGCAATCAGTAAAATCCTACCTATTTATTTTCTCTCTTAGTATCAGTGACCTATGTGTTTTTGTTTTTGTTTTGTTTTTTTACTCAATTTTTTAAGTTAACTGGCTTCTATTTGTTGTTATTTAATGCATTTGTATTAGTTGTATTTTTTTAGTCTCAATAGGAAAAAAAACCCCCTAACAACTACTTTTGGGTTTGGTTTACTGCCTTTCTCCAAAACAGATTACAATTTTGAACTTTTCTAATTACGAGAAAAGTTTTAATTTCTTCATGCAGCTCATTTTACATGCAAGTTTTAATTTTATATGCAAAATTTTACATGCAAAGTACTAGGAAGGAGGTTTAGGTGCCAACATTGTATTTTCCTGGCTTCTGAAGTAACAGGCCAAAATGATGCATCGGCAGAAGATGGCAAGGGTTCTGGGCTTATCTCCAAACTTCCATTATGGGATGGCTTCGTTATATCTGGACAGCACCTCTTGGAGGAGGGGTAACAAATGAAACCTCATTTCAAGCAATGGCTGCTCACAGAAACAATCAGCTAGGGACGAGGAAAACTCTTGGACTCGAGCAACCCTTATCTTTAGCAACATCAAGAGATTACCCAAAAGGTGAGTAAGAAAAGTAGTGAAGTATGCCTGAAGTTTCTGGGGTGCCAGTGACTTTGAAGCAGCCTGCTTAGGAAATGCTGATGATTTTGTACTTCTTGTGCATGGGAACTACCCTGTTGTCTAACATCCTGCCAGTAGCAGAACTGCCCGACTCCCTCCGAGCAGGAGACAGGGAAGTCTGCGGAAGCAGAGAGAAGAAACTGTTCTGATGGGAGGTGTAACTTATTGGAGATTTTTTTTTCAGTCCGATCAGAATTGTGGAAGGATTTCATCCCTTCCTACAATCCCTCGAGACAAAAGTGAAGAATAAGATTTCTAGGAATACAAAGAGTATGAGAAACTGAAGGAGCACGGCCCAGAGGGGTTTTAGTAGAGGATGAACCAAAAGCACTGGAGCCTGTGAAGGGGGAATTCACATTGGAACTGCTCAGCAGTGGTAATTTGTCCAAGAAATGATCTGGCATGGAGGGCAAGAAGATCCAACTGCAGGAACGGGTTGAACTGGCTGGAAGAAGAAACACTAGAGAGAGAGTGGCTCCCTGTACAGGAGTGAAGTTTCCCTTGCTGATGAGAGAACAAACAGCCACAGCATCTTCTTGTAGTGATCACGTAATGCCGGTGTTTGGGCAGCAGAGCTGGTGCTGGGGGATGAACCCAAGAGTGGACTCGTGCAAGCACTCACAGGATTGGTGCTGGTGCAAGTATATATAAGGAATCAGCTCCTGACGCATTTTTGCAGACTCCCTGTAGAACGGCTTACGATGGTACGACTGTCCAATGCATTGTTCGTTATGTATTTTTTATGTTTAAGCACAAAAGCGTATTTAATTCACCTCAAGGCGTGCCATAAAAAGTCCCCAACACCTGGAAGATACAGAGTATGGGATGAAAGGAACTGGTTAGGTGGTTTGGAAACTAAATCTTGAATGAATAGCCATGCTGCGTTTAATGGGTGTGGATGGTGAGAAAGACCTGGGAGGCAGAAAACATATAGGAAGAAACAAATTAGGGAAAGCACTAGCCTAGAGAGTGAAAAAAGCAAGTGTGAAAAGGTGCTGTAAAAATTGAGGTAGATGCTAACATTGTGAGGATGAATTAACTGTGACGTTTTACTGATTGAGGCCAAAAATGTAAGTTGGATGTGAGCAGGTACCCACCTGTGCCTGGAAAGGAATTAAATAGTAGATCTGAATGGGAAGTCTTAGGTCTCTCAAAACCACAAGGAAGAGAAGGGGCAGAAGGCTAAAAGTGGATAGGTGCAGAAATTAAGACAAAATCAGGAGTGTTTCATGGTAGGATGGATGAGCACCACAGAGCTGCCAGAAGCACTGATCCCAGAGGCTGGTGTGCACGCAGAAGGCAAAGTCAGATGTGGGACCAGGGCAGCATGTGGAGGGAGCTGGTGAGCGTATGGAAGGTGTATGGAAAAGACAGGTGAAAATGGAGGGGTTCGTGTCAAAATTCACCGGCCGGTATGAGGTTTCAGGGGTCGTGCTGAGAGATGGAACATTGCATCCGCAAATCTGGAAGAGGCAGATGAAGTGGTGGCGGGAGGGAGAGCGGCAAACACTAGTAACACTGATTCTAAGGGAGGACGAAGGGGAAGGAGAGTGAGTTGGAGGAAAGGCAAAAGGAAAAAAGTGACCAAGTTACTTTTAAACTGCTGTTGCAAAGAATAGAGTATTTGCTCTACAGTAGAAAAATGAGATGCCAACTCTAACTCCTTATGGGTATAATGTAATTGGGTAAGCATAAGAAAGTGAGAGATGGGATTGTACTTTGAGTAATTCCTCTGTCCATGTTTGGCCTGATAGAATCAATCAGCTGACAAGCTGTTAGAAGAAGTGAACGATGCTGTCCTTCATTTTTAAGTCATGAAAAATATTGACAACTTGAACTGATGTTTGCTAGCTAATCCTTGCTGCTTGAAACAGAATTGTTAAGCTGTTTCAGTGCTTAAAAAGTCCACGTACTTCTGACTTGTAGTTGTCTCTAAGCATGTGTTAATAATGATGTCTCCATGAAGAATTTATGACGTGCCCTGGAGTTGAATAATCAGATGGGGTCAGTCAGCTCGCTTGGTCAGCCATTAAGCCTTTGAAAATGGCCTTCTAAAGTATAACAGTTCTAGCTAATAGTTATTCAGACTTGCATGTCACGGTAATGAAAGCTAAACTGCTTTTCTGGCTATCAAAATTGTATAAATAGAAGCTGAATTTTGCTCCGAAGAACAAAGCCACATGCAGATAGTGAGATGTGCCTTATTAATGCAGCATATGGAAAGCTGTTCTTGCTAATGCCTCCTGTTATCAGAACAAGCATTGCCATTACTGTTGAAGACTCTTACGGTCCTTCTTGCAGCAAGAAGATGCTCTAAGTGTTGCTATATAAATAATGTGGAGATGGCACGTGAATAATGTGTAAGGATTTGTCCTGAGAAAAAGCCAGAGGGCAGGATTGCTGAGCTGGAAAGATTCTTTGAGCAGGAATGCTAGCTCATGCAGCACAGCAAAATATCAAGAAAGGGATTATTTTTCTTTCTGGTAATGATCCCCTGGAGTTATCTCGAGGGCTTATCTAGTGAGCTAAGTGAAAAGTAATACAAATTGTCTTCAGGTCAAAGTCGGAGCTTCCAGTCTTTTCTTGCTGTTGTTTCTCCTGCTTAGAATAGGAGTCTATATTTAAACCAAACCTTTTACTGAAGTTTTCATTTGATGTCTCTGTTCTTTTTTTTTTTTGTGAGATCAAAGCTGCTATTGAGGACCTGCTTCTCTTGAGAATTTTCAGATTAATGATAACAGTTCAAAAAAGTGAACACAAATGAGAAAAATAGGGAAACAAATTTAAGAACTTACTCTGTTCAACATTGTTACCGTAAAAATGGTATCTGTAAGCCTCCCTTAATGCTCCATGGCAGTGTCAGTGGTTGCTGGATGGAAAAAGAGCTTTTTTTTTCCTTGAAGATGCTTTCATGGTTATAATAATTCATATATTTTGAGCTTGAAAAACTTCACGCTAATTTCCCATATTTAAAGTTTCAGAAAAGCAGTGTGTTGTGGAAATTGTACCTGAAACTGGAAATGTGCTTTTAACAAGCAAAGCTGAACATCCTTAGAGAAGGAGGCCATTTATAATGGTAGTGGAAAGTGAGCACACCAGTTGGAATTAACAAGGGCAGCCCTAAAGATTAACAGTTTAACTGTTTTGGTGATGCAAACTCAATCTACTTTGGTAGCGTTGAAACCAATGCCAGTGTTTTTATTTATGCTATCATATCACAGAATCATCTAGGTTGGAAAACACCTTTAAGCTCCTCCAGCCCAACCATGACCCTCACCCTGACTGTTCCCAACTCCCCCAGATCCCTCAGCGCTGGCTCAGCCCGACTCTTCAACCCCCCCAGGGATCCCGGGGACTCCCCCCCTGCCCTGGGCAGCCCATTCCAACGCCCAACAGCCCCTTCTGCACAGAAATCCTTCCTCAGAGCCAGTCTAAACCTTCCCTGGTGCAGCTCGAGGCCATTCCCTCTTGTCCTGGATTACTTGCACCTGTGAATTACAGGTTTTTAACAGTTTTGACTAGAAAGCTGAGAATTACACTCACATGTGTTCTAGAAACTCTTGTAACTTTTACCTACTATGGAAAATGATACTAAATGTGATGGAAAACTGCTGTTTGGAGGCCAGAGGAGCAGATATTTCGAAATATTCCATGTTTGAATCCTGTTTGGTATGACTGAGGAGGTACAGGCAATGATGCTTACGTGAGCAGCTCTCCATTTAGAAACAAGGTGGTGGAAAGCCCTAGGAAGCAGAGGAAGCTAAGGGTCCTGAGATGGTGAGAAGGAGCTGCTTGTTTACCTTCCAGTCTGTTTCCTTATCTTATCTGGGAGCTAGTGGCTGTTGTGCTCTTTCTATCATGTACTTCTTTAGCACACCTTTGACGTCCACTGGCACGTTGAAAGGCTTAGATGATGCATGTTGGTTTTGTGCTTTTTTTTTTTTTTTTCTGCACCTTGCTGAAGTGTTCTTCCAGCAGATAATCTTAGACCAGTACAATGGTTGGAACTGCAAATGGGAGCCTGAAAACAGAGGAAGGGATTTACAAGCTCCAGAATGCTGTCTGGATAAACCAACAAAAACTCCCAGCAAAAACAGCAACAAAAAAAGGGCTGAAGTAAGTTTGACTATTACTTATGAGCATCAAAATCCACCTCATAGGAGGCTAACAGTGTTGTAGGTGGTGTGCAATTAGACAAATGTGAGATGAAGAAATGTACGGGCTAAAAGAATGTACTCAATGTTGCCAAATGCAGCAAAGCTCTCACTGGAAGAGTAATTCTGTTAGACTTAGGACTGGCACAGCAGAAAATTACCAAGAGAGCTTCATGTGCGTATCCCTTGGATAATCGGTGAGTTCTGAAAAGTATTTGAATAAACATTTTGTACAGGAAAGTAAAATACAGTATAGAGTGCTAGGGAAAAGAATAGTTGAGTAAGATTGTAACAGTGGATTGGTATTTGTGAAAATAAAGTGCTTTTAAGTGGAACTCCTGACCAGAAGGGGTTTCCTTTAATTTATTTTTGTGTCTTGGTGGATGCACGCTTTTCTGTATTTACTGAGTGTCTAGTTACCTGACGTTTGCAGGAGAAATAAGTCAAGTTTTCTTGAATCCTGAAAACCTTTTGGAGGTAATTACTCCTTAATAGGACAGTGAGTTGGCAATGGGATCGTAAGAACTGGTTCCAATGATCGTTTCCTACCTCAAACTTTGGCTAGGGTACTGTACCCTTTTAAGATGTTTTCTAAAAGGAGTGCTGGAATCTTTTCAGAGTCTGCAGGAGTCCCAGCAGTGAGGTTTCTGGATGTGTGAACCAGTAATGCATCAATATTACTTGATGTCAGTTCTGATCACTGCCACTTAAATGACACAGTATGATGAAGGGTGCTTTTAAAGTGAAGTTTATCCTCCTCATCTTATTCTCTTGGAGAGATCTAAATTATAGCTTCTGGACTTTTTGATTCTGGGAATGTGCTTTCATTTATTTTTTTTTTCTTTTTAATTCACTGGCATTGTTTATGAGGCTCTTTGAATCCTGTGGTGCTCGCTTACATTTTTTTAATTCTTCCCTATATTGAAATTACTCTATTCTTCATGTCTGTAACCATATAGATTAGTTTGAAATGAAAAATAACCCAAGCAATTACCAAGAGATGTTCGGCAGCAACAGGAGTTATTTGTTGTGTGTGGACGATGGCAAGAAGAAATTTAACACAAAAGCCCTTTTCCCTCAGCGACCTTCTTCTGCAGCCTCGCGCTATATCGTTTCTGTTCCTGAATAGCTCTTCAACTCTGTATTCAGCAAGTTACTGGAATATTTGGAAGTGAGCATTTCTAGAAGAGAGCAGGTTGTACATTAAAGCACAGCACAGGTAAACTCCTTTCCAGGAACCTGGCCAAACTGCTGCATTCCGTGTCCTTTCCAGTTGTGTATCTCGTGTCATAGCTGCAACATTTGCAAGATGTGAATCATCGCCAGTTGTTCTGGTTTCCTCTATGCAGCCTGGTTCATGCTTTCAGAAAGACAAAGTTAATTTCCTTTCCTGCTGCTTACGTTCACTTAAGCATTTCTGCAGTACGGCTGTAAAAATTGCAGATGTGGAACTCTGGGCCTTAAGTGCACATTAAGTATTGCTTTGTGTGTGTAAGCTTTATATGCCATAACGACGTCGTACATCCGACGTTTTAGCTACTTAAATGGGGGCTTCTTCTTTCTCCCACTCGCTTTCCAGCTGATGAGAGAAATAGGAAACTGTATTTGGGATAAAGAGAATGTTTTGGTGATAATAATCTTCTACTGACTTTTTTTTTCCTTTCAATTTTTGGATCCTTCCAAGTATTTTTTTTGTTTGTTTTTTTTGGTGGTTTTTTGTTTGTTTGTTGAGTTAGGATTTCCTAATTTACAGAATCTGAAATTTTCATCGTAAGGCTTCAATGAATGTCAGTCCTTCTTCCTCATATGCATCTCTAAAGAGCATAATATTGCAACTTAGGTAACTGTTTTTTCTCATGAGGTCTGTGCAGGGGTTCCAGACAGCGGAGATTGGTGTCCTCTGGTGTGGTGTCCTGACCTTTGCTAGCAGCGAGATGCCCACCCAGCCACTCTCACTCCTCCTTCTCAATAGGATAGTGGGTGAAACTAAGATGGAGTTTGTGGGTCAGGATAAAGGCAGGGAGATCACCAGTTATCATCGTGGGCAAAACAGTCATGAGCTGGGGAAAATGAATTTCTTGCAATCAATAAAATACAGTTGGAGAGTAAGAATGAAAGAGGATGACTCCCTTCAAAATTATTTATTTCATTCTTGTATAATAATAAAATAAAACTACTCGTAAATTTCAGGGTCTTGAATATAAAGTATGAGAAAAATCTGCGTTAACTGAAGGAAAATATTGTATGTTTGTGAGTGTAACTTTTATAGAGAATGATCTTGTGGATTTCTAGAATTTAGTTGACTTTCTGGGAGACATTCCTTTTGTTTTCCTCACTGATTTCAATAAAGATAATCTTGAACTATGTTGAATAGAAGAGAGCTGTTTGGGAGCCTGCAAGCTGCATGAAGCTGGAAGTTTGATACTTTTAATACCTTCTGCTATATCTGGTTGTGTTTTATATTTAATGCCGAGTGTTGTTTCCAGTTGCCATAGCATCAATTATGAGACTTCATGAATTAATTACTTAATTATGAAGCTTTTTCTGCTCATTTTATGAGAAGTTGAAAATCTCTCTTTATTTTAAAGCTATTCTAATTTAATAACAACCCAGAAATTCAAATTGACTAAAATTGAAAATTCATATTCTGCATCACAGATTAGATTTGTGATTACAGAAACCGGACAAGAATAGAGTCATGTGTATTCCCCTCCTGCCCAGTACTTCACTGGTTTTTTTTGGGGGTTTTTTTTTTTTGGTGGGCTTTTTTTCTTAGCCTGAACTTAAAGGAAAGACAGTTTTAGCTCATACTCATCTGTGGGGTGGTTTTTATTTGTACTTTTTAATAGAGAATCTTTTACGTAGTTCCAGGTTTGAAAAGATTCTTGGAAGTTCTATAGACACAGGAAAATAAAATTTACAGGTGCTGTTTGTTTTAAATCTTCATAATGTTTTTCTGACTTAAAGCTCTACATTATTATGGTGTTCTAGACAGATTACAGAAAAAGATTCTTAATTTTGATTCAGTTCTGATGAAGCAAATATTTGACAGACCTTTATAGATGAAAGTTGTTCCTTTTGATTTGTACATAAATTGTGTTCATAATTGGAAGTAGAAGTGAGCAGTTTTAACTGGTAGGCACAGACCTAGGGCAGCTTAAAATGATTATGATGATGTTTGTTCTTAAATTGCTGGTTTTGGGGAAGAAAAATCTTTTTGGTAGATATAGTACGTGTCACATTGGGGAGAGGTGAAACTCCAAACTACTTCTGCTTATGTGAGATGTTAAAAAAAAAAAAAAAAAAATCACACCAAAGCCAAAAGCATTTGTTTCTGTTAAATGCTGAAAGTCTCTGGGGCACTTCAAATTATGGGCACAGTGATAGAGAGAAAATAAATATAACAGTATCTGTCTCTTTTTATATTACCAAATGATTTGATTTAATGCATTTTCCTGTTTGACTTCTTATATGCTCTCTCTGATCTCGTCTCTCTTGCCTCTCCATTATCTGTGGATTTATTCCCATCCACGTATCTTCTAATGAGAGAAATCTAATCATGGCCAGCATACAGCCGTGAATGTTAATAGCATATGGGGTTTTTGGTGCTCTGTGAAATAATTACGGTCATCATTTTGCCTATTTTTGCATGTGTTGTAGCTGGGGGAAAAAATTTACTGCTTTCATTGTTGGAGATTTAAAAAAACCGAACAACACCATCTCCCCCTCAACCAGAAAAAACAAACCAATCCTTGGTTTACCTTGAAAATAGCTTTGTTTTTCAAAACTTTCTTCTTCTTAAATCATAGAGCAGAAGAAAGATGTTGTGTGAGAAGAGTGGGAACAACCCCTCCCTTGTTTCCCCCCCTGTCCCTAAATATTTTTTCTTGGTGGTATTTTTGTCAGAATTGCAAAAGAACTGAAAAATTTCACAGAAAATTTTGCCTTTGGAGGGGAAAAATTCTAATTCCATAGCTTATATAAACTGATTAACCTCAGGACTCTATTGTAGTGTAGCTGTATACAAATATAAACAGATTTATACAGGTAATGTTAAAGTAACTGTTACAGTACAGACTAGGTCTCATCTGGGTATCAAACTGGGGGTTTTTCTTTAAAAGGTCTTTGGGCAGATGGCTGTTAAAAACTCAATCAGCTCCTGTACACACTTAAGGCACAGTTGGGCGTAATAATGATGAGACTAGAAACAATCTTGGGTTTTACATTCCTCGGTGGAAAGTTTTACGTTTGAATGTTCTGCATTTTTCAGTTGGTGCTATGACTTAATGCTTGTCTTGGAGTTTTAAATAGTGTTTACAGTGGGTACACATGATATCATAGTTTAAAATAAAAGGTAAGAGATGAAGAAATTGTCACCTAACCGAAATGTCACGGAGAGCATTTTTCTCCCTAATTAGGGAAAAAAGCTGCTAGATACTCATTACTGTGTTGTTATGCTCCAAATGTGGTCCCAAGCAGAGTTTCTCCAATGTAGCCTTTTTTTTTTTCCCCTCTGTGTTTAAAAAACCCCAGCTTTTCTTACCGCTGTTGCTGTGATATCACCAGTAAAATTCAGATGAGTGTCTGGTTTAAAAAAAACTTGCAGCGTGAGGCCTTCGAATCAAAGCTAAATTTGGGTTGTTCAGCACTTACTAGTTCGGTGAATCGGTAGGGTTGTGAATAATCTGTCGTGAAGGCTTATACCGTTTTCCTGGCTTGTGAAGCTACTGTCCTTTTTTTTTTTTTTTTTTTTTTTTTGTCAAAACAAGGATTATTCTAGGGAATAAAGAGGCTGCACATGGGCACCTATGTATAGATTTGCTTCATCTAACTTTTACCTTCCGTTGTCCCGCATGCTTGCCTTAGTGGGGGTGATGTGTGGCTGAATTCAATGCGCACTGACCCCAGAGGTGCCGTTCCAGTGCGCTGTTGTCTGACAGCCAAACTGGTGAACCCCTGTAATGATGGGAGATGTGACCAGCTGGCCTGGGGGCTCCCTGGGGAGGAAACACCATGGGATGGTGACACACACACACACCTGCCCCTGGCTGTGCTGCTGCTACCCAGCCCCATGAAAACCACCCCTGGGAGAGGCACCCGTCCTCTTGTGTCCAAAATGTCAACGTGGGAAGACGCTGCCTGCTGGGCAGCACCCTGTGCTGGCAGATAAACTTCCAGATCCTGCTCTGGTTTCTGATGTAAAGTGACCTCGAAATACATAGTCTGAGATATTGCTTTGCAGGGTGGGGCTGCTTTGCCTCACACTCTGGTCCTGTGGAAGTTTGTTGACAATGGGCTTCTCTCACCCTCATCTTTCCTCTACAAGATTTTACTGACCGCAGTATGAGTACTTTGTATAAAACTTGCCATCTTAGTTCAGTAATATGGTCTGGTTTTCTAGGTTTAAATTTAAAAGAACCCCTATAAAATAACAGGAAAAAAAAAAAAAAAAGTCCTACAAATGTGAAAGGGGTGAAATCAAAATGAGAATCTATCACAAGGTATCTCAGCAAGTAAATAGGAATTTATAGAACTTGGATATATGTTCTCCTTGTGTAACTCTTTTCAAACACAGTTGGCAGAGAATGAACTTTGTATTAGCTAACAAATTTTGTGGGATTTTTTGTGGTATGACTCTTTGTTCCTTACCTGATCTTTAGTTTGGTATCCCTTTGGTAACGGACTGAATTCTTACAAACTTCAGTTGCTGAAGGATGTTTCGAGGCAAGCTAACTTCCCCCTTTAAGGGAGCGAGGGAAGGAATTTAATCCCTCTGCTTTCTCTCTCCCTCAGGGTCACTTCCTAATCACCCTGGGCCTCCCTCCCAGACTCCCTTCAGTTCCATCCTCAAGGGATATGTTTTTCCTCAAGGCTCCTAAATTCAGTTAGCTAACATATTGTAATTGTGAAGACAAGATTGCTTGGGTTTGATTCACGCTAGCATCTCATGTTCAGCCCTGAGCTTTAATACAAACCATTTTTCTAACTAGTTAAGAGTTAAAACCTGGCTTGCTTTGCCTTTGCTTCTATTTTATTCTCAGTCAGCCTTTCTAAGATCAGAATAAATATTTTTTTCAATGTAGATATTTGTCCTCCTGAAGGAGTGGTTAGTAACTTACTTCCTGATCGTGCCAGAGCTTGCAGCTCTACTGAGGGTTTGATCAGAAGGCACTTCTTCCTTATGGCTTTAGTTGGCTTCTGCTTCTACCTTAGAGTATTGTTCCAGGTCTGAATTGATGACACACCTCCATTTAAAAGGAGGAGGGAGATCAAGTGGAGCAATGCTGGCCTACAGCACGTGATTTTAGGCCAAAAAAGATCTTCAGGTTGGTAGTTGAGTCTGTAGTGCACCATGCCATTAACCAGTCATGGTTACTTAAGTGGTAGTCACCACTCTATTCTCATAATCCTAGCCTAAAGATAAGTGGGTTTTGGGTTGTTTCTATGTTGCTGTGGGATAATAGGCACACATGCACCTTCTCAAACAAGAGCAGATTGGTAAATAGTCTGTGTTGGAAGCCTCTTATAAGTTAATGAAGTCAGTAATGGTAGTATTTGTATGGTCATTTGTAAACTGCTCTTTTGATCAAATTATGGGATTTGAAAAGGAATCAAGACTGACCTCAAAAACTTTTTTTTTTTCTTAGCTTTTAAAGTTTTCACAAAATGTTTCCTTTCATATTGGAAAAGGAAATATATCTTGCACACAAAAGGAGTATGGCTTTTAGTTGGGTCTAATTTTGTTAGCGAAAGAGGATTAGAGATAATTTGCCTTCCACCCTCTCAGCACAAATTCCATTCCTGTCTAGGTAATACTTGATTTAACCTTGAATTTTGGCTTATCATAGCATCGAATATTGCTTGAGGTGCAAGAGGAAGTACTAAGCAATCCATCTGCAAAGTGATCTTACAGTAAATATTGAATGCCATGAGCTTTTGATAAATAAAGCTCGTGGATCTCTACACATATAAGGAGTAAGCTGGCTTTTTGTCTGCCCTGCTTTCTCCACACTCTTAGAAACTTTGAAGTTTGTTTGGCTGTTTGGATTTGGATGTTGTTTTGGTAAAACAAGTAACTCTGTCATAGCTGTTCTTTTTAAAACCCGTTGCACACAGTTACAGAACAGGTTACCAATAACAAGTTGCGTACCCCTTGCTTCTTGCATGCAAGTCACTCTAATTTATAAATAGAACTGTACTGATAGACAGAACTTGGCCTATCCTCTTGTCCTCTTATGCGAGTTATTTTGGTTTAAAAATAGACCTGTCCTAGAACTGATATGTATCAACGAGGTTGTGAAAGTTCACTTCTAGACGCTACTGTAATTAAGCAGTAACTTACAGGGAGCAGTGTGTGTGTTCTCATCAATAATTTAGACATTTTATAGTACAGTGGTATTCATTTCAGTTTTTCAAGGAGCTTTGCGACGGCAAAGTGTTACACTTCTGCATGTTGTTCCTTCGCTGGAGCTTACCAAAACGTACCCAAAATATACATGTGCACTCCCACAAAGAAATAACCGTTGTGAGCGTTACAAGAAATAAAATGTTTCTGCAAGCAAGGACTATCTAGACAGTAGATAGTAACTAATTTGTAATTTATCAAACCGTTCCCGTGATCGTAGCAATGTTTAAGCATTGATTCTTTCTGAACAGCAACATCTCCTTAGAACATTTTAAGGTAATTCTCCATTGGTATTGCTCTGTCTTAATTTTGTTTGCTTTTTTGACTCGGAGCACACTTCTAAAACTTTAAACCTTCTTTGATTTCTATTGTTTTTCAAAAACCATAGGGTTTTTTATTCAGGTTTTATGCTCACGGCAGCACTTTAATATGCATAAGAGACTTTTCTTGGATGTTTGAAAATCTTCATTTTTGTCAGGCAGTCTTGTTTGACTTTTCTACTTCCACTTCAGTTACCTTTAGACATCTAAATACACAGTTACACTGAGTACACTAAATGCCTGGGGATGGAAAAAGGTTAATTTGAATAATTTCTTTAGTATAACCTAGAGATGGACTGATGTCAGCAGTCACTTGATAGTTTTACTATCAAAGATAATTTTTGTGGGTTTTGCAGAGAAATAAACTCGAAAGACATGATTTGAAGAAATTTTTTTTTCTAAAAACCTTTCTTAAGAAATCTCTTGTATTTTTCTGTGAAGTATCTTATACATAATACTTTAGCTTCTCCTTCTGTCATAGTGGCTTTACCAGGAGTAAAAGAACTGGGTAAATTTTCTGAGGTAAGGAGGAAATGGAAAAAAACCCAAACCTCATAGAAGTGTCTAGATGTTGACATAGGAATGATTACTTCAAATGGGAGAAGATAGATGCGTTACATTTCTTTTCAGCAAGGTTGCTATGGTTAGCTGAGCAATATGGGGGGAGAGGAGTGTGAGAGATTTTTCTACCTCTCAGAGAGCATCTTGTGACTGTAAAATTCTTCTATTGCTTATCTGGATTTTTCCTTCATGTTCTAAATATACCAGTGCTCGGGAGATTACTCATTTTTTTGTGAAAATGAGAGAGAAAACAGGAAAAATTAAAGGGGTTCTGAAATAGGTAGTCACTGAGGGTATTGACAGTTGAGAAAAATAATTAAGTGCTCTGAGTTAGGAACAGGATGACTCCCAAAACCTAATAAAGGCAGTTTCCATCTCATGGGCTGGATCTGGAGGTACACAGCTAAATAACCAAAGTTCAGGGGGAATCTGTGATGTTCCTCTGTCTACATACCTGAGCTCAGTGAATGGTTTGAATGTGTCAGCTTCTTGACAGCTAACAGGTTGCTCTGGAAAGAGGTGGTGGTTTGTTGTTTTTGTTTTTTGTTTTTTGTTTTTTTTTTCATTCCTGAAGAATTATGACTGTTCTTTATGACCTTTTCATTTAAGAGTAATATGAAATGACTTGATATGCATACAATTAGCTAAGCATGCCACAAATTACAGAGGCTGTCTTTTAGCTAGACGGTTTAATATATCCAAGCCTAACTTGTTTTTCAAAGACACGCTTGAAATGGACTTGAACTCTACCTATTTGCACTGATTTCAGAAAATAACGTGTTGTCCAGGGGTATGCACACGTAGTAAAAAATAGTCTGGAAGAAAGGGGGTTTGCTTTGCATGTGTGTTAGGATAGGATGGTATTTGGAGTGTTTAAGCATTGTTTTACCCACTGTTAACCAGCAGAGAGCACTTTAGTTTGTAACATAACATCCATAAAAAACGTGAAATTGGGAAAGGCTGGGATTCCTTTTCTTTCTCTGAGACAGCCATTAAAAACAAGCTGCCTGTGAATATTAAATGCCTGGTTTTGTGTATTATCAACAGTGTTTGTGTTTTGTACAAAAATACTGCTTCATAAGTATAAATTTTATTATATGCCAGTGACTTAAGGGAAGATTTGAGGTAAATTTGATCAGTAGTCTCTTGATAGTGTTTATTGAAACCCTGCACCTCAGGAGGTACAGTTCCTCAAAATATCAACCTTACCAGGCTGATGTGGAGGATTATCTCCCGAATTTGGAGCTCCAGGTTCAGATGGTGCCCGTTTTCCCAGCACATGAAGACAAGCCAGCACAAGGACTTGTTGCCAACGCGCAGGAAACAGCTTCAGCGTGATGGTGCTGTTGTGGTTGCTCGCTGAAATTCATTGGGAGAGAACGATACAAAGGGAAAGCTTTCAGGCAAACAACATTATGAATCAGTGCATTAAATCTTCTTTTCTTAGTCTGCGGTATTCGTGTTGGTTGTCATGAGTGAAATGCTACTGAAAATGAGGGTGAAGGGTGGGAAGATGTGAAAAGATGGGAGGCAGGAGGATCCTGATATTGACCTCAACCCCCCTCCAAACAAACCAGGTATTAATTGGAGGTTGCCAGGTGTTTTTTTTTTTTTTAAAAGAAATCCCCCCAAAACCCCAAACCACAACGAAACAACCTCCCTCATCACTTGGCACCTCGGATGTGACAGGGGCTCTCAGAAATGGGCAAATTGGGGTTTTTCTAACTCAGGTCTGCAGGTTGAGCACAGTGGCTGGGGCTATTGCACAATGTCTGATACCTGTCCCACTCTCTCACCTCAGCCTTGCCCAGCTAGCTGGGTGGGAGGGTAGTGATCCTAAGGGGCAAGGTCACTATAGGAATCCGTGGAGGTACCTAAAGAGAGGTGCATAGACTTAAATGTGCTGATGACATCATTTAGACATGTCTGGAATGCCTGCCGTCATGGCTGTTGGTAGACGTGTTGTGTGTGTGTCATGTGTCTTCATGGGCACAGAGGGGAGAGAATTATTGCAACGAAGTCTCAGACCTCTCCTGATTATTTCTTTTTTTTTTTTTTTTTTTTTTTTTTTTTTCCATGAGACTTGTAGGAAAATAGCCAAAGCATTCCGCGGCGTAGGTCAGCAGCATGTGGAAACATGATCTGTAACCTGCCAGTCGTGCACATACATGAGGCACGTAACACTTCTGTGGGAGCTGCATTAGTAGGGAGACCGTACAAATCCTGTCATAGGAACAGGCGTACAAGGGAGGAGCGAGCTCTCACAGGCAGGGATAGTTGTAAATATGTGTTTTGCTGCTTTTATGAGATGAATAATTAATATTATAAACCTTATTGTTCGGAGCGGCAATTTGCAGGTCCTTTGGATGGGGATCTGGAGCTGTTGGGAACGTAAACATCTCGTCTAGCAATTTCTTCAGCAGCGTGTTGTGCCTTTTATTGTTTGACTCTGCCAGGGAGTGGCTTTAAGATCCAGTAACCTGATCTTTTATCACTCTTGGAGGCTTCCTTTTCTGGTATGCCCTGATGCATTCAACACATGTCGGTATTGTACGCGACCGGCAATCAGAGCAATTCAGGCTCACTTTCTCCCTGTCTGCAAGAAACGGCAAATCATCCGCTGGTGAATGCTTCTCAGACTTGTCAGCCGTCTGCAGCTAATTTCTGTGCGGCTCATCAACCCCATTTAAGAGACTGGAAGAGCTGTGGATGACCAAGCTAGAAAGCGTTGACAAGATTTTTTTTCTCTCCGAAGTAAAGATTAGTTAAGAATGAGAGAGGAGAACCGTTTTTCTTTTCTTTAGAGGAATCGGACTGATGCGAGAACACTGGGTTTCTCGCGGAGGAAAACAGAGCAAGGCTATGAGCAATCCAAGGCTGTGCAGGAGGAGCAGAGGCTGCCTTTGAACAGCACTTATTCTGTTACTTGCCTGAGAAACGTCAGCAGATGGACTTTGGTTTCAGTGCTGTGAATATTTGCAGTGGCTTTGCATGTTGGAATACAAGCAGTGATCTATTTTATTCCCCTTCCCCTGTATATTTACCTGCTGAAAAATGAGTGAGGAAGCAAAGGAGAAAAACGCTAAACCAGCTCACAGGAAAAAGAAAGGAAAAAAGGTAACTCTCTATATAGACAGTCTATGGTAATGCCTTTTTTTTTTTTTTTTTTTTTCTTTAGTCATTTTGTGCTCTAGCAGTTTGCTTCTGGGTGTGGAGTGGCTTTGATTTGATATTTTGTTTAGAATAAGAACGATGGTAGAATCGGGATGGTTGTGTTTATGCTGGATGCTGATGGGTGTGTTCTTTGCTAGAATCAGTAATATCATCACAACTCAGTTGCTTTGCATTATTTAAATATTTCAGTGTTTAAATATACGTTAGGTATAGAATTTCAGTGTGGTTATAGTTTTCATAGTGTATTCCAAACACAGGATTAACCAGTAAACAGGTATCCAAATGAAGCCTTTTCTAAAGCAGAGACTGATAATCAACATGTGCTCTTGTAAATGAATATTATGGACGTTGCTAAGAGAAGCAGGTTTTACAATAGGCTTTTATTTTTAAAAAGCTATGTTTTTTTACTGTATGATAAATCAGTTTTATATATTTGGGGGGCTTGGAAATACTGTGTTTAAACTCTGGAATAAAATTCCAGTTTCAGTGGAACTAATTTATGTTATGGTGTAAGTCTTTTGCCTGAAACTGTGCTTAGAAAGATGAATTTGATTATTACCTTCTATGTTGCTGTTTTTTGCTTTCCTGATATCCATGTAATTTCCCCCTCCCATTTTGAAATGGATGATTTTCATGTGTTTACTCTGGAGACAGATTGTTAAATCCAGGAAGTTGACTTCTACAGGTTTTTCCAACTCATATTTTAAATATTAACTCAGTATATTAATTTATAATATGAATTTTGTAGAGTACTATACAAAAAAAGACATCTGAAATATGTTTATCGTTGTTGCAGAGAAGATTTTCAGACTCCCACCCTTTATTTTCTGAGTGTATTTTTGCCTTCCTACCATATGACGACCTCATAGTTAATCCATCTCCTTGGTGAAGGATTCGGTAAAATTGTTGAAAAAAAGGCAAATTAAACCAGATATCCCCCTCTTTTCCCCCAGAATTGCAAAGAGCAGCTTTGGAAGGAAGTAGGGAACAGTATAATTAAAATAACTTTTAATGGCAAATTAGGATACCTTCCTGACATACCAAATGCTTCTGTCAAGCATGATTGCCTCAGGGATAGAAGATATGTCTACAACTAAATAATGGGGTGGGTTTGGATTTTGACTATGTTAATATTTTTGTTATGCAAATTATTTTTGACGCTCAACCATCTACCTGTACTTTTACAGTACACACCAAGTTTTATGGCTTAAGCACATACAGATCCATGTCTTCTAGAGGACCAAGCCAGTAGCCTACAGGACAGAGCAGCCCAGGTGCTTTAGCATTCAGCAAAGTTTGGAGTCTCACCTGTTATTCCAGCAATGACTGGTGATGGTCTACCTGTATCCTCACCTTGTAGAGGTGATATTCTCTGTGGGCAGGAGGCTACAGCTGCCCCGTCCAAATCCACCCTCTGACTGGTACAGTGTGTCGTTGGGTGCTGGGGAGGAGGAGGGGGGGAAACTGTGGGACGTGTTTAAATTTGTGAGCTACTGCTGGGAGCGTTGAAGGCCGATGGCACAGCGCTCAGTTGATGCCTTTTGTGAGGTAACGGCGAAGCCTTCCCCTTATGTGCCTCGAGCCTTTGCTACACGAGCTGTAGCTAACACCGGGCACCACTGCAAACCACCACGTTTCAATATGGCGTGGCTAGAGCTTTATAAACCTGCAGAAATTGTTGTTTCAGTGCTCGGTCTGATTTTTCTTCGTGCCGTTGGAATCACTGAGACTGCTGGGATGTGCTGCGTCAGGCTGAGGTGTGTCCCTTGTGACTTCTGCACATTAGGGCTGCTTATATGTCAGTGTTAAAGGCAGGCCTGGGCCAGAATGTGCCCAATGGAAGGGGAAATACTCTTTTCTTTTTTTTCTTTTTTTTTTTAACAACTATTCCTTCTTGTACCAATAGAAAATTTCCTTACTTTTCACAGTTAATTGGGGGAAGGTGTTAAATTTATTGTTTTGATGCAGAAGATGAATCTCTGAATGGCCGCTGAAGAAGCACTTTGTTGACTCAGGAATGCTCTCCAAGAAAAGTTTGATAAACAAATGGTGTTTGGCTGTAAACTCCTGAGTCAGGTGAAAGCTTAACTGGGTCTGGGATTCCAGGGAGTTACACCACCTGTCCATCTGAAAAGTAGGTATTCTGAAATGGGTATTTCCATGGCCTCCTTCCTGTTCTTTTCAGATAGTGACTTTCTTGGCAGCTCTCCTTTCTCCATATTTAGCCTTTCCCTCACCTTCTGTCTCGTTTCTCTTCAGAGCTGAGCGGTGGCAAGTCTTCTTTCTGCTCTTTGACTGAGGTACTCATTCATATCCCATTCCCTCTTCATCAACTCTTGGTTTTCCTGTTCTTACACAATTTCTGACATAAAAGATGCAGAAAGAGCAGGATGACAGCAATGGAAAGGTGACACAGTTTGCTATAGGGAAACAACAGGCAGTACAGGTGTTCTGATTTTTCTAGAGTTCTATGATTAGGGTGTACCACAAAAATAAGCCTTAACCTGGCAAACAGCATCTTGCTTTTGAGCACAAAGACATACAAAAACTGTGCGTTTTGAACATATTGGCCCAAGCAGGAGATTTTCAGCAAGTATGCTGAAAATTTCAATCTATATAAAGAGGATGACGATAAGAAACAGATTGGGAGGTGTCGCTGAGATTTATTTTAAAGGATGGACAATTTAGATGAAAGCAGAACAATACTGTGTTTAGCACTGTGGTATTAAATGGGGATACAGCTTTCAAAGGATGATGGAGGTACCGCATCAATATTTATTGCTGAAGCTACACTGAACAGGATTAGCTCTCATGAAATATGAAGCCTAATTAGTTTTTCTGTTCCATTCTTCAGGGTTCTTCTCTACCAGCTGCCTGTGCCTATTGCACTTGAGCTTCAGTTGTCCTGCAATTTCCAGCCACACTTTTACAGAGTCAGTGTTTTGAAACTGTCAAGTTGAATCCCTAGGCATTATGGAGTGGCTTTATCTTGTATATTTGTGTCATCACTTTTCAGTAAATTTTGGATCTCAATTATAGAAGAGCATTGAACTTGTCTGTCACTGGAGATATAAAAGATGTGTTTTGATTTTTAACAAAAGAGAAGTATTCTTTCCTCTTCTCCTTCAAACTACAAGAATGAAATTAGCCATGAAAATATTTGTGGTCCTCTGAAGCTTTAAAAGATAACCAGGAGTGCATGAACAAGAAATAAATGAGATGAGCTCAAAACTTCTGTAGTGTAATATTTTTTTTTTTCCCATTTATTTTTACAGTCATTTACTGGGCACCAGTCACTTCTGAATAATAGGAAATTTCACATTAAACTCTCATACCAGAAGGTGTGCTGGAAATGCATATTTTTTTGGTTTGGGGGATCTTTGGCTTCCCTCTTCCCCTAACCTCTCCAAGATCTTCAGACAACCTGCACAATTAACGTGGCTGATGTGTGTCTCATACATGTAGCATAAATCAGTAATGGAAACTCCTGACAGAAATACGTAAAGAGTTTATTCTTAAATGCACACAGGAGAGAGCTCATGCTGAACCCTTAACGTGGTTCTAGAGTAACCTGTTTATTAATCCACTGCACTGCCTTACTTTGTTGATCACTGTAGTATGATTTCAGCATTGTGTTCCATTGCTTTGTGTAGAATTTGGATGTGCTATGCAGGGAGGAGTGAGTTGCTTTTGCAGCAGATTGAAAATCAGTGCTTGGGGTCAGAATGTTTAGGGTGGCCCACGTTACGATTTTTGGACTAATGGGAGGTTTAGCCATATCTCCTGTCTTGAGCCAGTAGCCTGGGTTCACTACGCTGGGAACACACTTGGCAGTTTCTGCCAGAGGGTATTTGCTCTGTTGCAACTCCAGGTTTGACTCAGCACCATTAGTGGCTGTCTCCAGAGGGGACTCTTGTGTAGCTGCACGTGGTTGAAAATCTGGTCAGCAGTGTGTCTTTATTGGGATGAGAAACTTCAAGGGGCATTCGTATGGGAGTAGATGGTGGGAGGTCAGAGGTTCTAAGGTGTGCTGAGCCATTCTCCACTGTTATAAAAATGCAGTGTCAGTCGTGGTCTGGGAGAAGAGTTGTCCCTGCCTCTGATGGAGTCAGATCGGGTCCTGTATAGGTAAAGCCTGCCTCTACTGAAATATCATCACTGCTGTTGACAGTCAACACGTGGGGACAATATTAGGGGACCTGGGGTCTTGGCATTTCATCTTTGTGTGGTCGAATGACTCGCCTGTGTGTGTGTGATTACAGTGGGACTTCCACTGACCGTAACTCAGCACCTCTGAAGACCAGATCTTGTCATCACAAGATGAGAACTGGTGTTTTGATTCTGAGTTTCACGGTGGTATCACACTTCTTTCCAAGCTGTCTTTTACGGCTAGATTTACTGATTTGGTTGCTTTAATGAACCATGTTTATCTATGCTCAGTTCTCATACACGTTATGGTTGTTGGGGGAGAATATCCACTGCTGTTTGCTCCCAGTGGAGAAGTACTCATTGTTAATGGTAAAGAAAATGTTCGTGGCAGACTCTAAATTTTTTTGGTAGCTTTTAATTTATACATAAAATTAACTATTACTTGGAGTGTAAATGGATTTCTAAATTTGGTCTGTTCCTGACAAGCTGAGAAATTAAAATCTGCTTAGATTTGTGAAATAAAATGCAAAATGTCTCTATAAGGAAACCGTCTCTCTTCTTGTCTTGGTAAATAAGGTTTACACGATTTTGATAATTTCAAGTTTCTATGGATGAGAAATGGTTCTTATAGATTTAAATTTGACTGCATAGTGATAGTCTTAAACCTCAATATGTCAATGCATCCGTATGCTGAAAATTTAATTCGGTGGCATGATAAACAGCTTTGTTTTGACCTTGCCTGCCAATTTCTACTTGTTCAGCTTTAACGTCCATTTCATTGATGTGATAGATTCTTAACCTCACATTCTCAGCAGATGTAGTAAAGAAAAAACAAAGTACAAAAAGGCCCCGGAATTTCTGGAAGATACTCCTCATTTGTATGTCCAAATACTAAAAGCCCAAGAACAGCAGAATGAAGAAGTTTTCAATTATTGTGAATATTCTTCTTAGTTCTGTTTTCTGAAACTCCAGGCTTTAAAATTGTGTTCCCTTGAATCAAACGCATTTCCATTTTCATGCCATCTATAATTTTCTGAATTGCTTCAGAAAATTAACATGCATTGATTCCTGGCACCTTGATTGGAATCACTTTGGTACATAGTTTTCCCTTTATCAGACTGGAACAAAACAAAGCATATGTAATGGCAAGTTAAGCATCTTATTGTTTTGAAATGAGCCATTTCAGATGTTCATTTTCCCTGGAAAAAAAATACTCTAATTGACATTACCTAGCTTCAGTAGTATTAGTCAACAGCTCCTAGCCCCCAGGTATATATGGTTAAAAAATTGTAAGTAGATGTTATTCTCATCATCTATATTAAATGAAACAGCAAGGTGTGTTATGTAATTGAATTTTTAATATAATTCACTTTGTAGCTAAGTGACAGAACATGTAACCTGAACGACAATCCTTCCATTTGCTGCTAAATTACCACTCTCGCTGAAAAAACAATGTGTTTTTTGGGTTTTTTTTAAATGTGCTTTTTTAACAGAGGGATCCTGCAGTTTGTGAGAGAATGCGAAACCTGAGGGAGATCCTTGGATCCTGTGACATTAAGTTCATCTTACAGTTTTGAGATTTTTCCAGAAAATTTGGGTGTGAATAGTTCTGGTCCTCCTGAAGGGTGGGTCTATGAAGTAGAAGTACAATTATAGATAAATGCTTCAGCGGATTTTCTTAATCTCTTCTTTATTCACCAAATTTTGCTTCCCTTGTTGTGGGGATTTTCTCCTTGCTTCAATGAACCATGTTCCCAGCTGCTATAGGAGCAGTCATTTCCCAGTGTTGCCTTCTTTCTGAGGTCTGTGTTGCCTTTTCCTTCCTCCTTTTTCTTTTCCAGCATTTCCTCACTGGATTTCTCAGCTGTTCCTTCCCCTGAACGACATTGGCTGTCGCTGTGTGTCCTCCCTCAGGAAGTTGATGGCCTTGAGTCTGGTTTTTTGGGTTGAATCTTCTGTTCTCTCAACACTTTCCTCACGTTGCACTTGGACGCTTTATAGTGGGTTTCCATCTCTTGAATAGAATCTGTTTATTTTCACTCATCACCCAAAAAACTGCAACTCCGCGTGAGATGTGGCTCCTTGGTGGCCTCTCTTGGGTGCAGCGTGGCAGAGGCGAGTGCAGTGGGCAGTGTTCCAGGACGGATTGCACGTGGGTCATTGCTGGTGCCTGGCGCCTCGGCTGGAGCACTTCCAGTGTCTACTGCTCCATAAACTGGGCACTTACAGTCCTGGTCATGTTGTATCCTTTGCAGTAGATTGTTTTATGTCCAATCAGGTTACAGTTAGATTGAATTACAGAAAGTGGGTTTGAGCTACAAGAGAGACAGTGCATCAGTCTGTTACATACTGCAGTTTTGCACTCATCAGCGGGGCAGGGAATGATCTAAAAGTTTCTGTAATAGTTGTTTTTATTAAACCACTATGTAAACTTCAGCTCACTCCAACTTCAACTTATTTTGAATCATACGGAGACCTTTTTCAGGTTCCTGAGACTCTTCTGGTTCTGTGTTTAACATCTGGGAATTTGTTTTTCCCAACTCTCTGACTGATGTAATTATAGAATTCAGTAGGTCTTAGTGATAGCACCTGGGTAGGTCTGGCAGGTGTTAAAATGCTTATCACATTTATGCAATGGTTATGGCTTAAGCTATAAAAATAATTTGATCAATCTGTCAATTACAGGTTGAGAAAACTAAATGCATCTGGGCATCTCCCTCGGACTTCCAAACAAGACTCCGTACATCTGCATAACCCTTCCTGGGCAGGGACTTGTTCCTCCATCTGTTTACCTCACTTTGACTTAGTGGAAGTGGTGGTAGAACCTGCAGCTTTCCTCCACCTCTGGCCAACTCCAGGCAGGAGTAGGGATTGGTGCCCTGTGGAGTTTCAGGGCCTAGAGAGCCAACACCCTGCTGGGAGGGAACTAACTCCATCACATTTTTGTTGGATGTGCCAGGATATCTTAGCAGGGAAGAGATGTTTACCAAAGTAGGCAATTTAGGGGTTTAAGCTGAAAAAAATAGAGGGGGGTTTTCCTTATGTTTTTGAAGCTCTAAATTAATGGCAAATGCTGGAGCCAAGGTGCCATGCTGTTAGATCTTTCATTTGCCAAACAGGTTCATCTTCAGGTTTTAAATCTTAATGTTATATAAAAACATTTTATTAAATTGCTAAGTGTTCGGTCCTTATTTCAAGGGACAAAGCTTTTGGTATCTGATCAAACCAATAATATAATGAATTCTTGGTCACTCTTCTCAACACCTCGGATTTTGAGTTTAGAACATGAGCACTAGTTAAAGACTTTATGGAAATAACAGAAATCTCCACGTTGCCTTCCAGTTATTTTCTGGCTTGCTAGTGGAGGTGCAGGTTGTTGCATCCCACTGACTGCCAGGTGCAGGGTCAGTCAGTTGAAAATATTTGTTGGAGAAACTGAAACAGGCATGACCTTTGCTATCCTTTCATACCCAAAGCAGCACGGGGCAAACCCTGCCTTTTTCCCTTAACTTTTTCCCTTTTCCCCTCCTCTCAAGAAAAGGGATGAACTGGCTGGATGGAGAAAAACTGCACATGGGATATTTTCTCTGGCATTTCTTAGATATGTAATACCATGTCTTATTATGTCTAAAAATTAACCACATAGTTAAGTATATTTAGGATACTTAAAGTGTTACCATCACAGTTTTGTTTCAGGTTTGTGTTTAACGAGAGATTTTAGTTGCTGAGAATTCTCTATAGTGCATTAGCAAATTGTGAATGTAAACAAGAATTAATTTTTTTTTTCTGAATAATTTTTTTAAGGAGTCACTATATTGTGAAAGGGAATAATATAAAGCAATGTGGTGCTTCAGGTTCACCATTAAGTCTGTTTCATAGTTTTATTTAAAATTGCTGTTTAGGGGGAATAATATTTTGGGGGGTTATAATGGTTATACAACCATTGTGTGTTGCTGTTCGTGTGTGTGGCCTTTTTCTTTTAGTTTGATGTAAGCTTATATCAATGTCAAAATGAGCAGATCACTGCAAGCTGTGTTCCTCCTTTTCTCTTTTTTTGGATGTGTCATTCGTGGAATAGTCTGTAGTAAACGATTTTATCAATTTTAAGTTTTTTTTATTAATGAAATAATATGAAAAGCAAAAGTTAAAACCACCAACAGTTTTGCTGGACTACCTGGTATTTGTGTAATTGCCCCTAGTGTAATTTTTAAGGAGAACCTCCTAGTCAAGAGGTGGTTGATGCTTTTAATGAAGGTCTCATCGCTTATTTCTGTTGGTTGGTTTCTAAACTAGAAAGTAAGAATCTTTCTGAAAAGGTCCTGAATCGATGTAGGATTCACAGTATTGATAAGAACCTGTTAATCTGAACGATTCTAGTATGCTGGGAGTTTATAATTATCTTGGAATTTGAATCAGGGGATTGAATGAGAGAATCTGGGAAAGGAGGAGGTGGTGGCACAGGTGAGATTTTTCAGATCTTCCTGGGTTGTGTTTAGGCAGGAGCAGGGACAGGACATTCACCCTCTTTTGCTGGTTTCCAGCTTTTTCTTGCTGGGGCTGTGCCAGGGTTTCTTTACATGTTAAAAGCATCTTGCAGGGTCTGAGGATGAATAGTATTTGCTAAAACACTCTAAAACGGGAGGTGCTATATGTGGTGAGAATGAGATGTGTCCTGATGGAGATGACCATCTGCAGGCAAGATCTCAGCAGTGTGGGAAAGGTGTAAACCCAGAACAGACCAGGCTCGGGCAGAGTGCTGTAGGACCCAACGTACCCTGCTCAGGTGGGGCTGATGCTATGCAAGTGATGCAGAGGGCTCTTCCCCTTTTCCCTGCTCCCCTAAACGGACCTGTAATTTCATTTACTTAATTACTGTTGTGCGTGGTTGGGAGGCAGTATCGCTGCTAATTAGTAATTAATATTTGCAGTAGAATGCCCGTGTGGAGTTTTCACAGGGGAAAGCCTTAGCAAATAGAGCAGTGTCACTTTGAATGGTTTTCCAGCAGAAGATTTATTCTCAAAGATGGTCTGTGTAATTCTGGCGGCTGGTTCCACTCATACTCTATTGAATCTGAAGGACACATCCCAGAGAGGGGTTTTATTTAAATGTCCTTTTTAAAAAAAAATCTAAATATGGGGATGCTAGTCTGCCCTAAACCATGGGGGGATCCAGCTATTTCAGTCATCCAGCACCACAGTTTTAGACCTGTTTCGTACGGTTTCGTACTGATTTCTTAAGTCTTTTTTTTTTTTTTTTTTTTTTTTTTTGTCTAACGTGCAGTTTTTGAACAAGTTTAGTTAGCAATATTTCATGCTCTTCATATGTGTTCATTACCTAATTCTTGTACATCTCCTTCAAAAGAATGAATGAACTGCTGAGTACAAGTGACTGGAAGTAATTAACCTCTTTCCCTTCATTACTACTTACGCTACGCTGTGTTGTTAGAACTTCTTCCACATCAGTTACGTACAACTTCCTGGCATTTTCTTGCCACATAGTAAGAAACAATTATCTGTCGTTCAGATCATCAGCTGAAATACTTTTGGAAGGTAAAAAATTGAAGTATTTCCTAGGCAGGTGAAATCAGTAGGTATCTTTGCTTTTAGCCGGGAGTCATTTTACCACATACCTAAAATGTGCCTCGTGTATGGAGAGGGACAGTCCCCGCTGAAAATAAAATTTATTATTATTTTAGAATGTGTCCATGGAGCATATAAACATATTATTGGCCTTATTTTAAAGAAATGGTAGAAGTATTGTGGGGATAAGGATAGTGATAGTTGTAAGCAACAAAACCCAGACAGCTAATGGGTATGACAAGATAGATATGGATCTGAATCAAAATATAGTTTAACTAATCCAAACCTGTTTGTTTTACTGATATTTTAACAGGAAGATAAAAGGTAGTGCAAGGGTGGTGCTTACTGTGGTTATCGCCTACTAGCAAAGTATGTGAGAGGAAAGGTTTCAAAAAGCGATGGCAAACTTGCATTAAATAAGGTTTTGACAGTCTCGATCTTAAAGCACATTTCAGCATCCAGGTTTTTTTAGATATAGAGTATGAGAAAAATACTCTAAAATGCGAACATTCTGAGGAGTTTTTAAAAATTTAAAGATTTTTGTTATGAAACCTCATACTTAGTAATGCAATAAACTTAGTAACTCAGTAAATAAAAGTATATAAAGACCAACTGCTGGCAATTAAAATAAAACCAAACGGGATGTCTGTTCATCCGCAGGTGTTGATGAAACTGTACAGAATAATGAAGTATCGTATTTGCAGTAAGGCCTGTAGGTGATTTGTCTGAAAGCTGAACTTCTGAAGGTGGAATAATGGCCTTAAACATTTTAATTTATGATGCTATTAAACATAAATTGAAGAGAAAATCCAAGGCTGACTGTTCAGTGTAACTCTTAAACAAGAGCATAACTTCTTTTATTGAATTTATGGGTATAATTAAACTCAAGAACCTACAACCTTTGGTTTTACCCAGCTTTCAAATGTGCCAATCAGTTTGACTAGCCACCTAGCTAGTCACCTAAGTGCTAGCCTAACCAGATTTAGGCTGAGCGTGTTAGCATTACTGATAATTTTTTTTTTTTTTTTTTTTTTTTGGTGGTGGGGGGGAGGGAGGGGGGAATTTAGATCTTTCTGGAAATACTAAAAATTATCTTTCAGGAGAGAGATTTGAAATCTTCTTTAAAAAGCTCCCAAGCCCTAGAAATAAGAGTCTATGTGTGCTGCATGAGTAATATTGCAAAACAATCCCAGCCTGGGCATTATGAGAGCTGCAGGTTCCTTCTACATTGCCCCCTAGTGTTTCGGTAAACAAAAAAACAACCTAAAACAGAACCCAAATGCAACGAAACTGAGAAATTATTTGCTTCTCCCTTAAGTTTTTCTCACACTGTGTCAAACCTATGTATTTATTCCCAGTGCTGTGTCTGTGCCATTTCATGAATTTCACTGCATGCTTCTGTTCCCTGATTTTCCTATTAAACTGGCTGTAGAGTAGGACCCCATGACTACAAATATTCTATTGAACTTACCCTTTCCAGGCATCTTTGTTATATCCATGGCTTGACTTACTAATACAGGGACACCTTTCTCTCCATGTTTTCTCCTTTCCTTTGTATTACACAAACATGTATTTAACAGAGAGTGGGATCCTTCCTACTCCTCTCAAGTCTCAGGCTCTTCAATCGTATGAAAATCTCCAGTTCTGTTAAATTAGAAGATGTCTTTACAATGAAATGTTTCACTCTGAGCCGTACAGTCAGCCTTTCTGACTTCTGTACTCACAGTTTTGCTCTTAGGTGTCGGTGACAATAAGATCTTGAAAACATAATTAAGATGTGGCTCATCACTCTGTGTTTCACTTCTCTGCACATACATATGTATTTGTAAGGAAGATCCATTGCAGCAGAACTGACCTTAACATCAAATTAAACGCAAAGCGGGCAGGGTCAGGTTGGAGGGGCAGTCAGCAGCCCTTTGCAGTGACCTTGACAGGAGGAGCTTCTGTAGGCTGCAGCATCGAACTATTCCCTGTAGTGGAAGCTCTGAGAGTGAGAGGAAGGCAGTGCAGTTTCTGCCTAATCTCTGGAGTGGGTGTTTTTATCAGCAGATTGCAGAGCCATGGTATTTACAACACCTAATTTAAACTAGGGCTAAACATGGCTCATTTTTCTGGAAATTCTATTTAATGGAAGGGACCTGTCTACTTGATAACTGGTAGATTACTTCCAGTGCATACCAACAAATGTCCCTAGCAGTAAGAAAAATGAGGCTAGCGATCCAGGTAAGTTTGGGTATGAGGTGGGCAAACTGACTGTCTTTAAAAAGAGAGTCAATCTGTCTTGAATCTTGGAAATGCTGGAGGAGACAGGCCGCTCCACGTTTTGGCAGTGCAGGAAGAGTGATGCTCTTCTGACCTGCAAGGCTGCTGGCTGTGACCCCAGCTGCTGTCAGGACAGTGTGGCGAGGAGGAATAAGCACTAAGCAGTCACCCTAGTCCTTGTGGATTTTAAAGACTTCAAAGTGTATCAGAATCACCAAGAACTGTTTTTAAATGGTGGCATTTTCCTGCAGCAAGTGGTGGGGTGGGGTGGGTGAGATTGGACCTGGGGTTTGGTAGTAGGATGGGGCAGACAGACAGGAGCCTTCTGTTCTCATAGTGCTTACCTCACTGCTTTTATTAATGCTTTTCCTCCTTGCATATGCTTTAATTTCTATCATTTGCTTTGTAGTATACTCCAAAACAGAAGGGGAAGTCTGCTTGCAAAGGATGCGGGTAAAGGCTGGTCAGCCTGTCCCTTACAGTCCATTTTTCCTCAGTCATAGACACCAATAGATCTGCTAGATCTGTTTGCTACATTGTAGTATCCTGTGAGGTTTAAAGTATATATCTATAAAAATATTATAAAAATATAAAATATAAAAATATATGGTAACAATAAGATGGCTTACAGCAAGTTCAGAGATAAATTTGTGTATTGCATCTTGGGTCTTTTTCTCACCGTTTGAATTTATTGTGAGTACGCTGAGAAATCAAAATGACAAGGTCGCAATTGATCACAGTCTTCGTGGTCCTGAAATAATGTCCTTCTCTCGTCTTATCCAAATCTCCATAGGGCAACCTGAAAGGGCAGCAGATTTCAGTAAACAGTATGACTACTTTGGATTACTAACGTCAGCATTTCTTCTTTGTAGTTATAAAAGCTTTATGTAGGGTTGGTGTGCTTTGGGGTTTTTTTTAGAGAACTTGGTTTTATAAAATGACTCCAAAAGAAAAAAGGCATTATTTTACTGGTTTCATATTAATCTTGATAATACTACTGATTTTTATTGAGCAAAAGTTCAGAAAACCAGGAGTTCGTGCTCTTCTCTGAAACAGGCACTGAGCAGGTACATGTCTTCTTTTCAGCTGGTTAATTTTTCAAAAGTCGTCCTGAGTTTGGAAATAAGAAAGGGATTTAGATAGGTACAGAAAGTATTTTGTACAGTCAGTCTAATGAGGAGTGCTAGAAAGATGAGAAAAAAACCCACAGTGCTTGAATTTGTGCATTTTCTTTTTGTCCAGAATATAATCTCTTTAATTGCAACTCAAAATCTAGACAAATAAATACACAATAACACTTTGCCTGTGAGATGGTAAAGTATAGTTTGAGGGCTTTATGTCAAATGCACTTACTGTTTTGTCTTGTGATGTTTGCTCCTTCTACTTGAAGCTGTTTCACAGCTGGGAGGGACAGGACTCATTCTAAAATAGGCAACAAAATGTTAATCTGTGAGGGGCTGGAGTTGTCGTGCAGAATGTTGAAAAAGACTGCTAACTACTGTTTAAGATTTGGAACTTGGCGTTGCAGTCCAGGGTTCTTGTGAAACAAGGATATACAATAATTTTTCCAAAGGTTACCTTAATACGATGTAGGGGAACGTGGGCAGAATCCAACTCTGTGTTACAGGTTGTTGGAAGTGAGCACGCAAACCTTTTCCCCTTACACCTGCCTCGTGTTTCAAGTCAAAGCTTTGCAACTAGCGTGAAGCTAGCGTAGTCCAGACCCCTACCAAAAAATGTCCTTGTTTATTTTACTCCCATGGCAGGGATTAATATTGAATAGACTTTTGTTTAAAGCCAAAATTTTCAGAAGGCGAACTAGGAGCAGAGATTACGGAGTGCTCTAATTCTCAAGTGTCGAGCGCTCAGCAGCTTTGCTGAAGAGTGGGAGTTGCTTGTCTGTTCAGCAGTTTTAAAATCAGGCTACTTGTTTAGCCCGACTTAGCCTGTGTGGTTTTTTAAATGCATTACAGCACACTTCTGTGAATGACTATTAACAATGCCATTATGCAATTCTTTGCCATTCATGACAGGCATACTGCAGAGTGCATGCAGAGATAAATCCAACAACACTAGGAATGGATTTATAATTAGAGCTTGGGGGAAGGGAAGAGAGAAAGTAGCTATTTGGAACATATTTTCACTTTATGTCTTTATTTCTGAAAACGTGTGATACGTCCATCTGGAGCTAAGCAGTATCTGTGCTCAGTCTGTTGGGAAGAGCATGATAGAATGTTCTGACAAGCCTCTTCTCACAGCAGCTTCCATCCCTGGAGTAACTCTCCCCTTACTCAGTTGTACCAGTCATCTGTCTCAAACTGAATCAAGATCTCAGTTGCAGTTAAGAGATAGTCATGCATGGAATAGAAGAAGCTGAAAGAATCAGTCATAGTGTTGGCTTGAACTTTCTTTTCAGGAATTTTAGCAACTTTTTTTTTTTTTTTTTTTAAAGTATTCCACTGCTATTACATGAGGTCTTGTAAGTGTTCTACTTTTCATCTCGTTACTGGGGTGTGCATTTCAACAGAAGAGATAGTGTCTTAAAGGCCTGGATATTTAACCATATAAATAAAGTGTATTTAAGGAAAAAAAAGAAAAAGCTATTCTAAGAATTACATATCTGAACTCTTCCTGCTTTATAAGCATGGTGCTGAATGTATAATAAAATGAAACTGAAAAAAATCAATTGATTCTGCAGATTAATTAGGGACTAAGGATCTAAGTGGCCATTTCATTCAGGACTGTATAGAAGAGAGTAGAATTTTGCATTATTTTCTCGTTTCCTAAGTAAATAACTTCTTGATGCTGTGTTAATGACAATAGTAAATGAGTCTGTAGTTGATATGGAGACTGGTGAGGGCTGTTACTGTTAGGTAGAGTGCAAGTTCAACCTTGGTTACATTGGTCTTTTCCCTAGTGTTGGTATTTAAAATGATGCCACCTTGTGCTGCGGTACTTACAACTGCGAGACTGTAAGGATGTTGCTATATCAGGATGTTTGAGGACTATTTCCATTGCTTTGGGTGAGGCTGGGCTCTAGTGGTAAGCAGCCGACAGCGTAGGAGGATTGACTGAGCAGGGGAACCCAGGCCTCATGAAGACAAATGTGGGTCATGTGCTGGCTGCTGGCTGAATGTGGGAGCCATGTACAATAATCCAAACAAGCTGTGCTGTGCTACTGATCTGGATCAAAAACTTGAGGGGGTTGGATAGAGAAATCCTGACTTCTTTCCCAGTCAGAATTTCTGTTTCTTTGCAACCAACGTGCAGAATAGCCATGTGAAGCGTTAGCAGGCACTCAGCTCTTACGTCTCAACCAAAGTCATGAGGAGCTGAAAACAGTCGTGTTGCAGCATTGAGACTGTCTTGAAATTTTATGTAGTCTGATTCATTTTTATCCTTGGAACATGTACACCCAGGTGGGATTTTTAAATAACCTTTAGATTTTTTTCATTAAGTTAATGCATATTAATTCATGACAGAATGAATCATATCTTGATTCATATTGTGCACTGCTTGGATTTAGTCACTGATGCAGAAATTGAAGTGGTCCAAAAAATAAGCAAATATTCACTCAATGCTGCTATTAGACGTTTCTTCTAAGGTCAGCTTTTCATGTCAAGATATTATGATGCAAATAAACACATCGCTCCTTTAGTCCTTTAACATCTAATTTAAAGGAAAAATGAGTCTTTGTCACTAACGAAGAACCTGTGTCTGGAATATGTGAATATTACACCATCAAGAATAAAAGAAATGCAGAGCTATTATTCTAACTGTGATTCAACAAGAGAGATAGGCAAGCTGTTGTTGTTTTTCTTCCTATAGAAAAAAACAAAACCAACCCCAAAAACAAGCAGCACGGGATGGAGTAGACACTTGGATTTCAAACTTTGCTTCAGTCTTTGTTCAGAAGTGTATTGTTTGTGGAAATCAATGGATCTGGAGGAAAGTATGGAAGAATCGAGTCCTTATCTGCATCTGACTGTGTTTTTTCCAATAGTAAAGCATTATCAAACCCAAACCTTAGGCAACTGTCACGATTCCATAATGCCAGAAGAGAAATGTGACTACCATTACAGAGGGAAGTCATTGTGATATCCACTGTTTACATAATGAGTTTTAAATTATTGTCGTCTACAACAGTTTTATATTTGTGCCACTGAGGGGAAAAAAAAAAAAGCAGCTTTGGTAATATATATGGTGTATAACCTAAGATCCAACATTTCATGCTTTTTCCTCCAGTTTCAGTGTTAGTATATGAAGCTTTTGCCGTTTGTAGGGGTTTGAGGTTTTGTGGGTCCTTCACGCTTCACCTGAATTGGATGTAAAACCTGTTAACGAGTTTGTGCTTGCAGAAAATCCAACTTCAAAAGAATATAATCAATGATTTGAGGAAGGAAGGGAAAAAGATTTGGGACATCTGCCTTGCAAGTGGGTTATCTGACGCGCTATTGCCTGCCTTCATCTATATTTATTGCAGGGAAAAGTGGATACATACTGCTTCCAAACTCAAATTTGCCATTTGTTTCCTTAGTACTTGTTCTGAATGGGTGTAAACAGCTACCAAATCTACAAGGCACACAAGGGTTAGTGCCTTAAAAACAGCGTTTGCTGCTCCAATTGGGGGGGTATCCTGAAACAAGTAGTCATGAAAGTAGAGACAAGGTCCTGTGGTCCTTTCCAGGCAAGCTGTAGTTGTTCTTTAAGTACCTGGAAATGAAACTGTGGGGGTTTTATATCTGTTTAACGATCACTGTAATTACACTTTTGTTTCCTGTTTATAGTTGTGTTCTTTTGAAGTTAATAGGGTCAGTGAAACTCTTTACATCTATTATGCTGCAATATTTATGTGCCTTCGTATCTGAACGGTGCATTAAAGTTAAAAGTGAAAATTCAACGACCACCTTGAATATAGGAACAGCCGCTCACTGTATGTTGAGAAATTTGTGGGTTTTCCCTTGCAGTTTTTTGGTTTTTTGAATTCTATAAACACCCAAGAAATAGTAGCTTGCTTACAGTCAGGACCTCTTATGACTTGTAAACATGATATGAGGGTGTATAACAACAGCGAGTTTAAACTCAGCTGACAGTTCATCCGGTGAGGATTTACATTTTTGACTTATCTCCAACACTTCCGTTGCTTCACAGGGGCACGGGTGTGCATCTGAGGCAACGCAGGCTGTAGGGAAAGGTGGTAACCTTAGTCCAAAACTTAGTCACTCTTTCCAGGTCTTACATTTTTAGTACATACCAATGGATGTGGAATATTTATATAGTGCTAAGCGAATGATAGTAGTTTTGGGGGAATTACATGAGTTATGTACTTGCACTTCTTTGTTTAGAATTAGTGTGTTAATTATTCCTCATAAAAGTTTTTCATCATCATTATTTTAAAACCACACCCCTTAGAACTTTTCTTAAATGACTAGTTAACTAAGGCCCAAGCGGCTTTTAATTTTAAATGTTTTGCAACCCTAAGAGGAATTTAAAGGTAAGAATCCATTTTGGTTGACTAAGACAACTTTGCTTTGATTTTTGCTAGAAAATGTATGCATTTCCCTGCTGAAGAAATGATTGGCACTTCACTAATTTTAAGTAATTCAAATAATTACAGCAAGCAAATTTATTCAGTATCATGATCCTTTGCCAGGATAAGCATTAGCACTAATGGCTAGCTCAGCAAAATCTTCTGTGGCAGCACAAAATGGCAGTGCTGGCAGCCTGTTTCGTGATGAATTATGTTGTGAAAAATGATAAGGTCTGCAAACTTATGGAGAAGCAAGAAAGGTACGTTCTGTTTCAGTTGAAATTTAGGCATATAAAACCACTGCTCACTGCAAAATGTCTTAGATGGGCTCTAATAATCCTTGATGCAAATGTGCTACGTTTTGAGGTGCATACCTGTGTGGGGCTAGCTACAGCCAGGCAAGATGTGGCCAGAGGGGCTTGTGGCATTGACTTCAGTCCTCAGCATGGTATTTCTAATGTGCAAACATTCTCATCGGCTGTAAGAGCCAGGAAGTCTGATGGTGGTCCCTGGGGTTTGTTCGCCTCCTCTGACACCAAGAGGGTGATCCTGAGTGATTCTTTCTATGCCTTGTAGCACGGGATTGTTGTACAACTACTAGCGTAAGTCCTCACATTTGCTAGATTTAGTACAAGCAAAGAACTGTAAATTAAAAAAATAGGTTTTTGGAGGAAATCAAAGTGTATTAGGGGAGCATACAGATGGAAGCCTGGTCCCTTTGACATGGTTGTATCAGCAAAATGATCTGGAGGAGCTGCCAGAAGGATGCAAGCTGGAGGGTGTGATTGAAGCCTGACCTTCCAGAGCGGAGTGTGTTCAACACGGAGTACAAATACAGAAGGTATCATACTTATCTGCGCAACTTGGTCTATAATAAAAACTTACCGTAAAGCTTGAAAAGAAGGGGAAAAAAAATCAGAACTATATTCACTTGTGTATTCATTGTAATTTCTCTGTTTGTTTATTTTGACTGCTGACTGTTGATTATTTATGTACATTTCAAGCACAAGAACTTTGGAGAAATAGTGTTTCAGTATAATATCCAAGTATAGACAAGTGGTTTTGCTAGTATTAATATCTACCAAAATAAATGATCTCATTACACAGATACAGAAATATCTCTGATCTGTGATGGAATGCAAGATGTATGTTGTTCACAGTAGCTCTTTTATTTATGAAGATACCTCTGTAGCAAGAAGGCCTTAATGTGTGAAGAAACCAGGTTAGAGAATTCTTGTAGTTTTCTCTCCTTCTCCTTTGTTCTGTATAAAAAAAAAAAAAAGACATTTCCTTTAGGGTTTGATTATTATTTTTCTGCCTTTAGAAGTTCTTCACCCAGTTATGCGTTACAGAAATGGAGGAAAATATTTTCAATTATAAATGCTATACCTGACAGATACAGACATTTTGGCTATTCTGGTTACTATGGTGAGATCTGTGGTGCATCAGTCTCTGTGTTCTTCGAGCAGACTGTTTTGAATTTCCTGTGATGGTTTACAAGCTGTAATGATATTAATCTATTTGTATCCTCTTACACTGCAAAGCAGAGGAAGTGCTGAAAGCCCCTTAATATAGATTGACTGGAGAAGAGATTCGCCCTCCTTGCTGTCTGTCTGAAGAGTGGTGTGTGACTCGAGAGCAGGGCTATCAGGGGAAGGATGACCTCATATACCGCAGGCAGGAAGCACAGAGATGCCACTACAGGGTGTGACGGGGGTAATATAAACCTGCTAAAGAAGGTGTTTCGTTTTGTTTTTTCTTGTAGAAATGACCATAGAAACATGTATAGAAGGAAAACCAACAACAACAAAAAGCTGAGCACATACCTACCAATGTTTGGTTACTTATTGATATGAGCATATGTTAATTCCCTCTGCATAACGTGATAGGGATCCTCCTTTCTCTTCTGGCTTCCCTAAGCCAAATGACACTTTTTGACACTTTGGGGTTTTTTTTTTCCCCCATGTGGAAGCGTTTTTTTGTAAAGCAGAATAATCCTCACAGTAGACCTACGAAGGACCCACCTGAGGATACCATGGAAATTTTGTGCTTAATCCATTATCTGCTGGTCCAGGCCAGATTTGAACTCGGAGAAGCTTTTGTCTGATAATTAGGAGACATTTGGGTTCAAATCCCTTCACAGAGAGGAAATTTGTCTTTTTCAAATCTTCATGAGTAAGACATGGAGCTATAACACCAGAGGGAGACAAGGCAAGAAGAAGACCGTGTCAGTATACCATTATGAGATTTTTACAGCTGAATTACTTGACAAATTTGAACTGCATCTGTAATATATCAGGCTTAAACAGTCTTTTCAAGTAAAGTTTCTATATGGTGGATAAATAGTTGTATAAATTATTTCAGATGACATGACACATAGCATTATTGCCTTTGTAGACATAAGCATATTTAATATTACTGAGTTAATATTACCAAAGTCTGATCTTCTCTGAGTGCTTCCACAGCAATACTTCCTTCATTCTACAGAAAATCAGCAAAAAACTCAGCGTTTGTCTTGGTTGCCAAATGCAGTAATGATAGCAAAGTCAACTAAAATCGAGGTGGAAATTAAGTGTGACTAGTTTATTTGTAGAACAAGACATTAAACTTCACAACAATTATCTGAATTTAAATGTCACAGTTTTGAACTAGTTAGCTTGCTGTCTTTAATCTGCTAGCACTAGCTTCTGTTTGACAGTTTGGGCTTTCAGGTAGAAGTGATAGGGCACAGGGAAATGGAAATGTGGCAGATCTCTTAGGAGAATAGAGGAAGAAAAAATAGCCTAAGATTAACGGGGAATAGGCAGTGGACATTAAGGGTCTGAGAATCAGGGCAAGACAGGTGTGACAAGAGGACTCTGATCAGCAAGAGGAAGCTTGGAGCTGATGTGTTAGCAATAAAAACAATCCAATTTGCAATCAAAGCAGAGAGGCAAAGTAGTGGACAACACCAGAAAAGGTTAAAATGATGAACAAATTTGCATCTGATCTACACTAATGTAAAATGTAGGATACTACTTGCTGTCTTACCACTGGGTAGTACGCACCATGTATCCAATTTCATCATTTTTTACCACAGCGTTGTAAAGTTGCCATCGATACATGTCTCTACTGCTGTTGCAAAATGCAGATTTGAACATGTTTGACTTAGCCAAGCCTGACTGAGGCTTAGGTGGTAACCAATAGCCTGGATACGTAATTTTTTTTTCCTACAATCCTCTGTGCTACACAATTTTGGGCACCTTGCTCTGTCTCTATACTCTAGATCTTGGGTAGAGTAGTTTAGAGTTGCAGTAGTACTACTTGTTTCGTTGCACTTTACAAAAAAAGCTGGGAATAAAACCCAAGAAGGGTCACTTTGTAGTCTCGTGCTGTAAGTTCTGAACCACTCTCACTTGTATACAATATCATCAGCCAGCAGAGATGTTCATGATTGGCAGCTTCAAAGGTGATGTATGTCAGACTTGCATCAGATCTGCATCAGATGCCATTATAAGCTGGCCTCAAAGCAAATAAATCGTATTTATCTTTCCCAAGTATCTAGTCTTCAGTAGGGTTGTAAGAGTATATACTCTGAAAGCAGTTGATTGAGTATTTTTGTACTCTAGCAAGAATCCCTTTTTAACAGTAGCAAGCCCCTTATAATTTAAATGTCACCATGTAGACAGGTACATTTGATCTTGTGAAGTTCGCATTAAACAGGCTGAACTGGGTAAGTCAAAGGGTAACAGAGTGGAAAGAAAACAGGTGAGGGGGGTTTCTGACTCTCGTCTAGCCTAGCTGCAGCAAAACAGAATGAGGACAGCCACAAAGGCCTTTTAAGCACTGATGTGTTTCATAGCATGAGCTATCAAAAACTGACACCATTTTGGGATTAGCAGCCAAAAAAGCTTCTGCGTGTGCTCAGGGCGTGATTAGTTACCTTGCTGTATCCCTGTTGTGGCAGGTTAATGCTTTAAATCACACTGCCTGGTTTTACCCGTTGTCTTCTCTTGTAAATTCCACCATTTGTAAAACTCAGGATTAACTCTGGATGTTAGTTGTCTCCCCTCACTGACATCTCAAAAATCAATCTGGAAATGCTTGAGGATGGGTTTTTTGTAGAGAGGAAGAACGTAGAACTCCTTGAATTGTTCCCTTTGTATTTTCTCTTTTTACCTTCAGTGGAATTTTCAAGGGAAAAAATAATGTATTTAACCCACCTTTCGGATAATCTATGCCTGCTTTTTAGAATGCATGAGTTAATGAGCACATCTTCCTCAGGATCATGGTGAGGTAGGTGAGGATAACAATTTGCTGTATAATAGCAGCAGTGGGAAAAACTGATTGTTGAGGGAGTTACTCTTAGAGCTCCTGTATTCATAAGTTTGAATTTATGCAAATAGGGACTCAGGACTGGAAGCTTCTGCGTGAAATCATGGATGGCAAGTTAGCAGGGCTTGTTCTGTTCTTTTAAAGACGCTTCATCATGTATCTCTTATTGAGCTTTATCCTGGAAATATAAGAGAAGCGTAACTGATGGTAAATGTGTTTATCTGATGCGCCAGATCAATAGCATCCACTTAAACTGGCACAGATGTGCTAATAAGCATGGGTTCCTGCAGATTTTATGTATATTTTTAAAGCTTTTTATGTGCCTAATACATATGTATTTTCTTATTTAAAAGTATCAGGTACATTAATGCTGGAAACATTTTGAAAAATGTCTGGCTTTCTTTGGGGATGGGTAATACGGGAGAGGCTGGGAAGAGTAATTTTGTTCTGTCCAGCTGGTACATTGTCAGATGTAAAGGCTCCAAACAAGACCCTGCTCACTGGAAACAAAATCCGCTGCTTTCTCTTCGCAGCGAAGAACACTTAATGTGAAAACTTTCGTACTGTGTTGTACTGTGCGCTGTGAACTTGATACAGGGAGAAACACGCTTAATTAACACTTTGCAATATTTACAAATTCATTAACAATTTGCCCATCTTCTCACGTTTCTGTCTTGTGTCTTCCATTTGCTGCTCTTCACTATTGTGCACAATTTCAATGCAGTCTTAACGTCATGTAATACCTCTCTTCGGTGTAAAGGCAATATTTTTCACTATGGTTCATAGAAGAGATTTGAGAGCTTAAATAGTCACTTGGCCTCTTTCTTCACTGACATGTCTTAAAGCGTGGCATTTATCTGAGAGGAAGGCATTTTAGGTGCAGGAAGCTAATCTTAGCCTTCTGTTTAGGGAAAGCAGCTCCTCTCTAGAGCCACGTGTGACTTGTGAACAGGCCCCAAGGGGCTGACATGCCAGAACGTACAAGCACACGATGCTGTAGGCATGATGGCTGCTGAGATGCTGCAATTGCCAGCTCTGAGCTGCAGACCTCACCGCGTCTCTCCGAGACACCACTTCCTAACACTGGAGTGGAAATCCAGTGGAGTGGAAAATTGGGAAGCGTAATCTATGCCTACCTAAAAATCTCCTCTAAAATTTTTATTCTTCTTTGCCTCAGAGGCGCTGGCTGAATTCTCAGTGCTCTGGTATGAGGTGGGGAGGGCTGGTGTGGCAGCTAGAGTATCTGTGCTGTCAGTGCAATGACGACTGCCTCTCCTGGTTCTGTGGACAAAGGTGCTTCACGCTTTTATGTGCATTAGCTTTGGAGGGACCCAGCTCATTTGCAACCACTTACTCCATGAATCTGAGCTGGGTAGTGGAGGCAGAATTTCAGGAATATTCTGTGCTAGGGGTATGTTATCCCTCGCAGTCAGTCCCACTGTGCCCCAACACAGTCTCACTGGGTTTGAGTCTCCAGGATGAGAAGATGATAGGAGGACCCATAGAATTTAGGCACTTATGTGCTTTTCTACTGGTACTTCTGATATGGCTTTGAAAAAATCTCAACTCCGTTTTGCAGAAATGTTTGTTGTTATTATTGTGTCCATGACAGAATGAACTATAGAAATCAGAACAATGTACAAGCAGGGGATTGCTCCCCAGATTCTCTCCTTCTGTCGGTTATACAAGTCAGTGGGATTTGGGAGTAGATTTCTAGATCTTTGATATGCAGTAGAGTGGGAGGAGGGAGGGATTGATGCCATCTCATAGGGCAAGGGCTGTGTTCCTGCCTGAGATGGAAATGGAAAACATGTTTGTCCTCACTTTCAGTATGTGGGGATAACAGACAGAGAGAGAGTGTAGACTTCTAGCTAACACAGGCCAGTGCTCCTAATAAAGTGGAGGAACATTTCCATTTTGTGTTGCAGTTAATTTTCAATCACGTCCAGGCGAAATGAAGGAAGCCCACAAAGGACCCAATGGTGAAAAAGGAACTGATGACAATCTAAGAAATTGAACAATCCAGTTCAGTTTCTGTCACCAGTTAAAGCTTGAAACTGTTTAATTTGAAAAAGAAATAAAACATGCCTCTGGCTTATCACTCAAATTACTTTTGCATTATTTCAGCTGATTTCAAAGCCACGTAAACGGGGAGGGGGTGCGGGAGGCACCGTCTCTATTTACTGTACAGGAACTCTTAGTTCTCTTAATGTGTTTAAATAAGCAATTACACTGTAGGGAAGGAATATATTGGTTTAATGCAAGATGTCTTAGAGCTCCTTTTGTCTTTTCCATTGTCTCTTGTAAGGAGACGAGCTGCTGCTTTCTTCACAGGTGGCATTCAGCCAGCCCAAACCTGCTAGTTATTTGTTGTCATGGTTATCCTGTGCATACATGCCATTCACTGGACAGCCGTCATAAAATATTGAATGTTCAGAGATGTTTTGGGGAGGAAAGGATGGTGTGTTTATCGTGAGAAAGCAGTCAAAAAAGGGAAGACAGTTTGAAAAATCACAGCCTTCAGTTTGGGTTCCTGTTTTGAGATGTGAAAGAGCCTAAGACGAGAAATTCCTGTTTAGTAAAGTATGATCATGAATTGTTTCTTAATAGTAGCATAGAAGCCACAATTATAATCAGACTCCTTTTATGCTGCAGTCTGTGTGAGGTAAGGACCTGGTCCTTGTCTTTAACCTTTCTACCATCTAAACAGTAAGAAACTGGCGAGCAAAAGATGTGATCAACGACAGTAGAATGACCAGGATGGTTTCATGTGTCTTTAAATGTTACCGTCGAATTATTTATCTTTTGCATAGAAGATAACAAATTTGGAAGGCCTCTTAGGATGGAGGGCAGTAACAAAAAGGGCAAGTTGGAGAGTAAGTAGGGAGAAAACCTGTTTGTGGAACAACAAGGGATCAGGAGGAGCAAATGGTCAACCAGCAGCGGGGAGAGGCTCAGGGTTCAGTGTAGAGTGATCACCAGGGCACTGTTGCTATCCTCGTGTTTTGGCAGACTGAGCAGCTCTTTCCTCCAAAAGGCTGGCGGTTTGTTAGGACCTTCGAAGGGAGTTTGTAGGATGGAGAGGCTCGCTAGAATTTTTAAATTTTTTTTTCCCCTCCCTTCTAGGCAAATGCCTGCTGCTGCTTGCCCAGCAGACCTTGACCTGATCTCCAGAGCCCCAGGGGAAGTCTGTCCTCTCTGTCACCCATGAGGAAATGGGGGACAGAAACTTTCCCCATATTGTCATTGCTGTAGCTTTTCATATGAAATCTTACATTACCCCTAGCTATACCTTCTAGCTATAAACTGAACAGCAAGCTGTTTCACAAGCTGTGATCAGTGAACCGGTAGTTATTAGGAGAATGAAAATAAGTTAGTTCTTAAAGTACTGAGGTTTTCTTCATTACTATAAGTAATGCACGGCCTGGAATTGATATGATTGACATCTGTAATGGTATCTTCATGTTTGTATTTCTAACAAGCCTTTTGCCAGGTCTCTCTAGAAGCAATATAGACTGGGTTTGATATACAGAACCGTACTTCTTGAACATGATGCTGAGTTGCCCCGATAGTCTTTGCAGCTGCAGAAGAACAGTGCGACATGGGAAACTGAATCTGTGCAGCTTAATGATTTTTCTTAGCCTTCACCGTCTTCCCAGTCCTCTACCCTCAAATCATTTTCTAGAGCTCCGTATGTATGTCTGCACAGAGTGGGACAGGCAGCTGTATGTTCGGTTGGAGCTGGCCGATGAAAACCAGTTGTAATGTGGAAGTTCTGCAGCTATGGTAGTACGGTGCTGCGTCTGGAAGTCTGGTGTACCTTTTCAGTTAGATTTCTATTTCAGTATCATTTCTACTGATGGCTTCAAACCATACTTCTGGCAAAATCTTGTTGTAAAGGTGCCGGGCAGGCAAGGAGTTGTGCTCTTTCTCCAGGTGGAGATCGTTTAGTTTGTGCAGAGCTCTTAAGTGACTCAAAAAATATTTGCCAGTGACACTGCACGGTGAATAATGTGGTACCTTTTACTTACAGTGCCAATAGCTTGGTTCTCACTTGCAGAATTACTTGTATGACTGAACCAGAGTTGCTTGCTGCTATTGTAGAAAAGGAAGCTTGAGTAGCAGCCTCATTAACTTATAGAAACAAACTAGACACCAACCTAGCTGAGAATTGAGAGATGGAAATGTGTAATTACCTATTAATCCACACAGAATAAATAACATTAAACTGATATATGAAGTACAGGAAATAATAGAAATTCCCCAGTGATTTTTCACACGTGTGGGAGTATCCATCATGGTTGAAAATAGAAGACCTAATTAAGTTGTTTTTCATGGCAGGTTGCAAACGCTTGTTTATTTTTAAAGGACTTTTCCAGCAAAGTTATGGTAAAGGTTGTCCAAGTGACAGGAATTAAAATACTAGTATAAATTGCACAGCTCTTCTGGAATAGTATTTTTGGTTGCTGTGTGTTCTGTTTCCATTAATTGTAAAGGTCAGTTCTCTGAAAAACCCTGTAGCAGGTTTGTTTTCTTGAATTTTTTTCTTCTTTTTTTTTTTTTTTCCACTAGGCTTCCCAGAGCATCTCCCAGTGTCCTCATATAGTATTCTTATTCAATCTAGCTCATCAGTACTGAATATTCCCCTCCTAAGTTTCCTACAGTGTCAAAATAAATACTTTATCATAGTTTATGAATCCGTGGCAAAATACATAAATTAGACCCACTCTTAATATGCTGCACAATCGCCTTTGTGTATTTCACAACAGCACAAAACCACATGTGCTATAAACTTCGTAACATCTCAGCAGGTTTTTTGATGCGGATAAATGTCCTGAGCTGAATTCACCTTTTGGGGAATGTTTTGCAGGAAGATTGTTGTAAACGCAGGTATAGAGATGCCCAAATCTAATTTTGGAGGATCCTTACCCTGTTGTCCACCTGAAATTATCTCACTGTGCTGCCTTTGTGATTGCAGCTTCTGAGATGGGTCAAGCACCTCTCTGAGCTCCAGCTGGCTTCAGGTGCTAAGGCGAATACCTGCAAACATTTCAGTCTCTTCCAGGATCTGCAAAGCATGCTTAACTTATCTAAAATTCATAAATTCATAGCACACAGAGCTAGGAAGAATCATGGTGATTAAACTCTTCCACAGCATGAGGCAGAGAATTTCACTCTGATTTCTTTAACCAGCTCCATAATTTGTAGTTCAACAGAAGTATGTTTTTTAGAAAGATGTCTGATTTTGCTTTAAAAATTCTCAAAGTATGTATTGTACTTTTCCACTAAATAATTTCCTTAAGTGTCAATGGGGTGCGGGTTTTTTTTTTTGTATTCTGGCATTAGTGTAATTCATTATGATGTGCTTGTGCATGCTGTTTAATGAGGTTGATTTGGTATTTATTGAAATAATTGTGGTATATATAACGCTTGTGAATGCCAGTTCCATGAGGTAAATTTTGGTATTTTTGGATAAGGTGCCAAGTGTTGTCTTGATGCCAAATAAGGCATGGTACTTCATGGAAAACAATGCCTGTGTTGTGACTGAAAGGGTAAGTATTTCCTTTCGTGAAATAAGTAGTGGATCCGAAGCAAGCTCCTTGTTATTTTTTTTTTTCAGCTGTGGAATTAGCTGGCATTGTACCAAAAGCAATAGAAATTATTTAAGTGAAGAAAGCATTGAAACTACTATAAAGCCACTGTTTTTCTGACAAATTACCAGGAGAGAGAGTGTAGGAGGGAAAACTTTGATGAAAGTGCAAAATTTATTCTTCTCATCAAATTTTGAACTGCGTTTTGTTTCAGCCTTCTCAGGTAAGTGCTACTGTCAGGATGCAGAAAACATGTCCGTGAGTTTTGGATAATTCTTTATAAACCCCACTCTATATTTTCAGTCTTTACCTTTCCAAGCTGTCCTTAAGAGAAGCCTGGTAAAAAGGCATCACGTTTACTCAGGAACCTTTGGGGATTCAGGCCATATATACAGTGATCATGTGGAAAAACTGATCCCAGCGGCAGTTTTATTTTCAGTCCAACCTTAACAACTGCGTCCATCTTTTTTTTATTGTTTTTTTTGTTTGAGAGTCCTGAAGAGAAGAGATAGGCTATGGGTGTGGGATATCTGAGACATGGTCAGATGATGAATTTCTGCTAAGATGCAAATTAATGCTCAGTGCTTCAGGGATTTTCTTGTGCAATAAGTTTTCTTGTGTCGCAATTTCTCATAGTTCCAGCTTGTTGAAACCTTGTGTAAACTGAAGTTGGTGCCATCTGCAATCACTAAAAAATTAAACTCCAGGAGATAACCACTACATTCTGGTTTAGTTTGTACATCTGTTGTTGCTACGTGCCTTCACAGGATTATTGGACAGAAAAACTATTTTGCTTGAGCCAAACAGTAAGGACAGCAACTTTTCTATCCTTGTGCCTCACTGTAAATTGGAATTAATGCGTTTTGCTCTAGAAAAGCATTTTGCTGGCTTTTTTTCTTCTGACAAAGTAGTTGTATATGGAGTGAGTATCAGTTTTCAGGAATTATTCTGGGATTTCTTTGGTTGTATTGGTGTTCTTTGTTGGGTATTTTCCTGTGGGGCCTTTTGCCTTTAGACTGTCTCCTGAGCTACCAGCCCGTCTTCTAGGGGGATAAAATGTCATGTCAGGTATTGTTAATGGAGCCTTTGCCTTTTTCCTTTGCTCTGTGTGAACGTGTTCATGTGTGATTAAAAAGAAGGTATAGGTTGGATGTATGATTTAATTGCAGCCTAGCTAAACTGCTCAGTGGCATGAGACCAGTTAACTATGGATGGAAATCTTTTTTAAAACAGCTGCCTCAGTCATTTTCAGTTTAGTTGTTTTTATCTGACTGCAACACATCTGTTTAGAGATTATTTTTTTTTTTGCTTCCAACAGCTGTGGTCAGGAGTGACATACATGACCCTTGAGTTATTTTCATGAGGTGAATCTTATTCTGCTTGCTCCTAAAATTAAAAATCGCTTTTTCTTTTCAAAATAATGCAAGTCTTCCTCTACTGTTGAAAATCAGTGTTTTAAAAAATGTCCTGTGTCATTTTAAACGTTAAAGGTGTTTCCTTTTGTGTCCTGCAGACTTCTACACAGCCTGTATTTCTCAACAGTCCTTGTTTCTTAACAGTGAATTGCAGGACATGAAAAACGATGCCTGAAAGCCATAGCAGACTTTTTTTAAAATTTTGAAATGTGAATGGAGCAAAAGGACATTTCGTAATATTCGTATTACTCACTTCTGTATAAAAAAGGACTTCCCAGATTTACATTCCTTCACTGACTGCAGATAGTAAAAACTGGAACCATACTGTGTGTTGATGTCATAAAATCAAAAGGAGTGAACAGAAGGAAGTCTACCTCATTTGGTAGAAATCGGATCCAAAATCCACTTAATGATTCAACAGTTTTTGTTCAATTTCATTAAAACACACGACAAATTTTATGTGAGAATCAGTGCTCCAAGATCTGGTAGTCAGCTTCTTGTAGTTTGTCCTGCCAGAGTAAACCCTGAGCCTTAAGAGGAGCTGATGCACAGGGATGCGAATTCACTGATGGTTGGTATTTGCAATGGTTTTTCTGTTCTGGGACGAATGTTAATGTTGTTCAGATGATAGATCTCTATTGCCTTTAGGGACTGGAAGTAGGTCTCTATTCATCTGTCTCCTTTCCCACCCTGCTGGTGGAGTGGGAGAGTTTCTTGGGGATTTGTGACAGCTCCCGTAGGTGAAGGTGACTATCAGCACTGTCACCAGTTGTGAAACAAGAACCATTGCTCTGTAAAGATAGGCTTGAGTAGTAAATAGATCATGACACTTCTGAGGTGTCTGGAGTCTCAGCTGAAGTGCTGATGCAAACCTCCATTGACATGTTCTTCCCTGCAGACCAGAGAACCTCATAGCCTTTTTCAGACTGTTTGGTTTAGACATAATGTGTGGGATTACTGGTTTGCTGATGAGAGTATTTTGCTGCATTTAGGGCAATGATTTTTTTTTTTTTTTTTAAATTTCCTGTTTATTCTATGCAAGAGAAAAATCAATATTTTAGTTAACTTTTTGGTAGCAGAAGGTAACGGTATCACCTAGAGAACAGCACTGAGACAACAGGATTATAACTTAAGAGCTGAGTAGAGCTGATATGAAGTTTGACTGGACATGTATGGAGAAGAGATTTTCCCTAAATTGTTCTTAATTTATTAATTTTTTTAAAAAAATTTTTCCTTTTTTTTGCTTGTTCTGGGGATTATCATCTCTGCCTATGCCAGCAGCTGTTTATCTTTCTGGAAGTCCTAATTTTCAGCATCCTACATGACTTCAGAGAAGGTACCATGCTATTGGCATCATTTTGACTTTAGGATGCAACACCTAAATGGAGCTCAAAGTCATGCCGGGACACTTGTCACTTGACCAGACTTTTTCATGCTGCTTTTACATTATATTCAAAACCTCGTTCAATTCCATCTATCCCATCTCATACTCTACCCTAGTCTTCAAAAACTGATTACTCTAGTTTCAAACCCTGTAAGGTATTTTGTTCTTGTTCATACTTGTTCTCCTAGATTTCCTTCTATTCTGATTTTTTTTTTTTATTTCTGTTCTGACTAGTGCTCCTCTTCTTGCTGCTCCTTAAATAACTGTGCTTTCGCTAACCAGGTGTAGATTTTCTTCCCTTCTAAATACCACTGTATTATGAAATAGCGGGTCAGTCTTAAATGGGAGAAAAAGTAATGTATGCTTTTTTCATACTGATCCTCTGCTAACCTTGACTGTGCTCTGAGACGTCTTCCTTCTCCTATCATCTCTTGGCTTGGTGTTTCATACTGCAGAGTTCTAAAATCTGTCACTTTCTGTTCACTTCTACTGATGTAAAGTTGGCTTATGCAATGGTTTTCTCTTGGCTAGGTTTGTTGTAAGCTCATCCCTTTTCTGTCAGCTCTGACTACCCTTTTTCCCCCAGACTTTCTGGGTGTTTGGCATGTGCTTTTGCCATGCTGCTCCTTTAATCTCTATTTTTCTTCATGAACTTAGTATTCCATATCCTGATTTATAAGACTTTTGCCCAGCTCAGTCACTGCCTCTATCCCATTCTCTGCTTTTCACACCTTCAGAGATCTTAGCAGAGCTCTCCTGCATAAGTTTTAGCTGATTAGTTGGTTTTTTTCTTTTAATCTTGCCTGGCTGTTGTTCAGAACAGGGGCTAGCAATTCTGGTCCTCCCCTCATCTCCTGTACAGAGCATATTCAGGCAGGTGGAAGCATACGACAAAGTTGGTGTTATTTTTCAGTGCTGTCTTTCTGTGGAAAATCGGGCATTGGAAAGCAAATGAAAATTCTTGGTTTGTCTCTGGTGGGAAGTGTGCTCATTTCTCTTGTGGTAACTTGTTGGCATCTGAGAAAATAAACCTGACCCCCTTGGTTTTTATAATTCCCTAACAGACTTGAAATGAAGTTTGTTCCCTGGAAATGCAGCAGTTGCAAATAACTTCATTACTAGTTCCTTTAATGTAAAATGTAAGGTCTCATTCATAAATTTCTCCTTGAATTCATTAGTACGTTTTCTTCTGTCCTTCAGAACATCTTTTGACAATGGTCCATTTGTCTGTGTTGTGTTTTTTTCCTAAATAATGCTTCTGGTTTCCTCAGATAGCAGAGCTTTGATAGCAAAGAACAACTTCTGATTCATAAATCTTTGTAGGAATGGCACAGGCACTTGGTCAAATGATGAAGAAATGTTGTACTGTAATTTGTTGCGGTAGATGTTCTTCTCTCCAGTCTAATGACATAAGGCAAAAACTGTCCATGCAAGGAAGAATCCTAATGCAGGAGGTCTTGCTTCACATTTATTCTTTATGTTACTCTCTGGCTGGAATCAATACTGAAGAAGGCTATTTGCCTTTAACTTCTAATAACCTTATATCCTTCAGCACAGCTGTTGCTGTTGTGGTTTTCTTTTTGTGCTTCAGCCTTCCTTGCTGTTACTGCCTCTCCAAAAGAGCATAGAGAATATATGTGCTCCTTGTCCTTTTCTTAGCTTTTGCTGTTGATTGTAAGGTCTTGGATTGGGTCTGTGACTGTTTTGCAGAAATACCTTCAAAATTGCTACCGGCTACTTTGTGCACCTGAGGCCGTGCTTGCAAAGCCCTTAGCTGTTGCTTTTGTCCAGCTGAGACCTTTTCACAGAATCACAGAATCATCTAGGTCGGAAAGGACCCTGGAGATCATCTAGTCCAACTGTTCGCCTAGCACAGTTCCCACCTACAGCATATCCTTAAGCTCTAAATCAACCCTACTCTTGAACACCTCCAGGGATGGGGACTCCACCACCTCCCTGGGCAGCCCATTCCAACGCCCAACAACCCCTTCTGGAAAGAAATCCTTCCTAATATCTTTTGTTCAAAGGCTCTGTGGGCGATGGCTGTCCCCTTTCCTCTCAGCTTATCCACATCCTTGGTGTGACCAGCAGCTGTGGCACCTTTCAGAGGATCTGTTATTAACTCTGTATATTGCCACTGGGATGCCCAACACAAAGTAGATTTCAAGAAAAAGGAGTCAATGACCTCCCGAGATGCTGGTTTCCCCATCAGCTGAAGAGATCCCTTGTTTGCTAACAGACCGTTAACTAATTTGTTCACACAAGAATGGGCCTCCTAGTGCTCAATACTTCCAACCAAAGAACAGTTAAGGACAGAGTGTGTCTACTCAGGATTGGATTCCTGGCTCGGCAGCTGAGCATTATAAATCAGTTTAACTCCAGGTGTGCTGTGTGTCTGGAGGCTCCGCACCGGTGTCGGTAGAGGTTGAATGAGATAATCTGATAGGTCACTTGGGCCGTGTCTGCGTGGCGCAATACGACATTACGCAGACGTACCAGAAATCTCTGTGCAGGTTCTCAGAAGCGATGCAGCTGAGAAGACTGGACTAAACTCGGGGGTTGTGTGATGTACCTAGGCTGTTTCTGATACTCGGGTTATCTGACGTACATCTTAATTTCTTACTTCCATGGTGCAGTATGAACTGTGTATAATGAGTTCCTTTTCAACCAGACATCTTTGTAGCTCTAATTAAAAACCTGTAAACAATATTTTCCAAGTTACAGTAAAACTCTGTACTTAAGCCTAAACAAGACATTGTAAGACTTTTTATACACACCTGCAAAGATACTTTAAAGTTGAACTATGCATTTATTCAAATAAAAATGATAAAATTGTCTACACTTGTGACATGTATGTGTCTGTTTATAAAGGTGTCTATATGACTAATGTTTTTACTTATGTATTTCCTTGATATTTTCTCTGTTAAGAGATTGTAGGAGGCTTTAAAATTAATTTTGACCTTATCAGTATGACACGGACATCAGTTAGCAGCATGAGATTTTTCTTATGTTCTCTTTGTGTTTACTTTGCTGGTGAATCTATGCCTACTGTCATCTAACATCTGCACTCTGTGTTTGAGTAACTCTGGGAATACCTTCTTCTGAAAGCATCCACATTTTATATTGAAATATATTTTAAAACTAGAATTCATTTGATTTGTCTAGAGAACTCCTAATTCTTTCCACAGTCTCTCCTGGAGGATGGTTAATTTTCTGTGTAAAATACCGTAATGTTACATAAACACAGAGGAAACTAAGATATAAATAAGCTTGTTGTGTAGATACTCTGTAATATTTTTTTAATAATTCTAATACTTCTTTATAAAAGGAGATACCTGTTATTTTTAACAAATTAGTTACAAAGAAAATTGTTGAAGAAATTAAAAATGGTATTTAATGAGCAAGCATGAATGATGAATTGTTATTCTTGGAGAGATGTAATTAAATAATATATGAACTGGTTATTCAGAACAGCTGACAGCAAATTACTCTTTCTAGGTTTTCACTTGCTATTTATTGGCTTACTAAAAATGCATGAGTGACCTAAATTTAATAAATTTATGTTTGTATCGTAGGCTAAACAGAAATAAGTAACCATATAAAGTCATCATAATAAATCTTTAAAATATGCGAGAATAAATTCTCATTTTCTCTGATGCCCAAGGAGTCTAAATGAGTACCTCGTATTACCAAGGAGTCTGTGTGAGCACTACACTCTTAATTGAGATTTTCTTTGTCAAATCTATTGTATTGGAAACATTCGTTTTGATAAGCTATTCAGTTATTTTCTCATGACTAACAAATCTGATGCTTGTTCTCAACATCTGTGGCTGTAGTATGTTAAGAAAGGGAGCGCGTGCGGTTTTGATCTCCCCTACCTTTGTAGGATGTATATTTTCTTGCACGGTGAATGTTACAAGTGCAAACTGCTTTGAGACTGTAATCGGGAGTGGGGTTTACTGCTTCTATTTGTGGCTCCTTTGAGCAGCCAGTTGCCTAGGAGATCGCTGGCAAAACCCCAGCAACTACTTGCACCACGTTAGCCTATAAAGTAAGCGCTGCAACAGATCTAGTGACAATCATTAGACACTTCCTGAGAAAACACCCTGGAGGTTTTAGGAGGGTTTATATTTCCACCACCTGTTTCATTGTCACATCTGTTCTTCAGCAAACAGAAAGGGAAATGTTTATTATCTCTGAATAAATATAATATTGGTTTCTTTCCTTAATATAACCAATCAATGTCTATTAAAACCCCTTTCCTTTCCTGCCTCACATAATCCTTCTTTGTGTCAGAGATAATTAGCAGCCATCTAATAAGATTATTGAACTTCTGTGATTAGTGAGCTCAAACCCTGTGCTTTTCCTTTTGCAGGTAAGTGAATGTAGCACTGAGCATCTCTATCTACATTATTATCACTCTTTGGCTCTTATTTCTGATGCCAGTTTGTGGAATGAAAGCATTAAAGGCAATAGGAGAATACTGACATGCAGGTACTGTGGATGCTATTGGCGTATATATTCTGAGGAAGATGGTAAGTGGGATGTTTTCCATCTTCGCATACATCACGATAGCATTTTTAATAATTTGCCACTGACATCTAGCAGCAGCCTGTTGTGCTCTTGGAAACCTGCTCTATGTGGCATTGCTGAAAGGAGGATAAAATGGGAGCTGCTTTGTTGGATTGGTGGATACTAGTTTTCTGCAGATTTTTTTTTTTTTTTTTTCCTGGTTTGCAGGACATGATTCTTTCTGAAAGGTTGTTAGCATTTTCCTTTGGATTTTAATGTTTTAGCTTGGAAACTGGATACTTTTTGGAGAGATGTTCCAGCATGGTGTAATTAAACATTAACTGTCAAACTAGAAAGAGATATTCCAGGGCGGTGCAATTAACCATAGATTATCAAACTAGAAGGAGAGATACACAACCAGAAATGGATATTGTGTACCCTGCTGAAAATGATGGGATTTTTCAGCTGAGCATGTGTCAAGAAAATATTCTTAGAGCACTCAGAGGATTTGTAATTAAATCTAATTTGAACAAGATAATTGCATTACTCTTTATAAATTGGAAATTAGTCAGTCAGGTTTTACAGGTACTTAATCGTGCTCCAGGAGATGCCCGATGCAGGGGAGAATTTCACTGAAATGGAAATGTACTGCTGTGAACTGATGTTTAACAGAAAAAATAAAAGAATGAGCTTGCTCATCTTGGTGTTAAGGCAGATGGAATTCCAAGTGAGGTTAGTATTATGCTGCATTTTCACAGAAGGCAAAATGCATTTTGCTTTCTTCAGCAGCATCTATTCATAGTCTTAAGGTACGAATGCCTTTGAGCAGGTCTGCTGAAATCCTTATAAACAAGGGCTGTTCCCAGGATGGTGTTTCAAACACCGACCTTTACATGAAGTATCTCTACAAGTATTAATATTGAGTGAATGTCTTTAAGATGTATCGTCCCCTTTAGTCCCTGCTTTGCTCACAGATTTTCTAAGGTGTCTCAAAATACTTTCAAAGGGACAAATTACTCCTCCTCTAGGGACACAGGTTCCTAGCTCCTCATGGCCTTTCACCCTTGCAGAGGACCCAAAAGCCAGTCTACTTACTGCTGTGATGCTTTCTCCACAGTCTGGAGGCAATGGCAAATGAGTTTTCCTGCTGTATTCAGAAGGTTAAAAGAAGCTTCTATAATGTTGATATACTAGTGTCTGTCACAATATTGCTTAGCCTTAGCAGTCACAACTGCACGTACCCATATTTCTAAGAATTAAATGAGAAGAGGTTTATCCCTTAAATGAGAATTTTGATGATGGGAAGAGTCAGTGAGATTTGCTTCATGGAACTACTAGTTAATTCAGTGCAACATCTTTTCTGATTAAACTGTTCATTCTGGGAGAAAGCCAAAATGATTTCCTACCCTTAGAGCACAGAAACCCATGAATTCTTGGGCTTTCTCTTTGTGAATGAATTTCATTGCTTGTTGTAACATCTTCTGTCATCTTTAACATATGGCAAAATAGCTGAAAACCTGTTTACAATAGTTAAAACTACTTACAAGCAGTCTTTATGGGAGACAAAATACCAGAATATCAAATATGTTATACAATAGATTATAAAGAAAAAAGTATAGGCACTAAATATCTGGGTTCATCGAATGCCTTACTGCAATTCTTATGCGATAATTATTTATTCATAAACCTTTTGTTTTATGTAATTATTTTTTTCCTGCTGTCTATATACATGTGTATATATGTGTGAATATATTCACATAATAAAGGGTTTTTTTCTCCACAAACATGGGTTTTAAACCCTCTGGGATATACATGAAATAATATTTATCATTCCAGAATATTTAATCACATCATCTGCATTTCTTGACTAGGCGGTTTACATTATGGTATTTGTTATTACGGTCTCTCCTTGTTTAAAATTAGTATGATTCACAAAATGGTATAAAATGTCTGTGGTTTTGTTTTTAGCATTGCTTACATGCACAAGGAATTTCTGTGACAGGATTATTAGAACAGTAAAGATTTGGAGACTGACTGTAAAAATCCATTTTTTCACTTTTATAAAAATTTACTTGATTTTTTTTTTTCTAAAGCTTTAGATTGTTCTCACTTATTTAATAGTCTGAGGGAGAGTGAGTGGAAGGGAGGAGAAAAGGAACAAGAAGATCCAAACATAACTAGGGACAATTATTCTTCTGCCCTCTCCCATGAGATGTCAGAGGAAGCTGTTTTGTTGTCATTTGACGCATACATCCGGCCAAAGGGAGGGTTTGTAATGAAAGATGGGCTGTGAGGCTGTCAGGGGTGTTGGGACCATCCAGCTGGAAACACCTGATGGAGTGAGACAATCTGAGAGCGAGTTTGAGATGAAAACTAGCTGGCTTGATCGACAGAAACGAGACTGAGGTAGTACTGAAAGGGAGAAAAGCTACTGGAAAAGATGGAGACTGTAGTGAGATCCAGCCTGACAGAGCATCTTCGTTACTGGGGTACCATCATCTGTGTCTGACGGCTCAAGCTGATACGGCTGTTTTACAAGCTGCGGGGAGCTGTACCTCAGGCTTATTTCAGTAACTTACATGGGTGAGCATCACTGGTTCACCTGTCAAGTTATCACATTTGAAAGCCAAGTTGTCACAATGTCTTAAGTACACCCTTTTCTTATTAGGACATTATTAATTTGCAAAGTGGCAAATTACTTGAACAAAACATTATACCGGGCTGTCCTAACTTTCAGTGAATCTCCAGGAATGGATGAACTACTGGCTTTGTTCTGTGGAAGGAAACTTCTAACAGCCTCAGGAAACTCTTCCCTCTCTCTCCCCAGCAGCAAGCACGATTAGTTGTGCTCATCAGAAACAACTAAATCAAGAACTTCCAGAATAACGACAACAGGAGAATTGTGTGACTGCCCTTGCTCTTCGAGGCTGCGTTTCCTTTAGGCTGAATGGCAAAGTCATATACTCTCCTGCAACTTTTAATGATGAGGGCTATCTGACATGATGTCGTGAGGACTTGGTTTCTCTGTATTAATTTTGCAAAGCTCCTATAAATACTGGGGCTGAATTGTTAAAAAAATACTAGCAAGTTAAAGTTTATTGGCATTCTTGTTGAATAAGCTTCACGTGCAAGTAGTTCTGAAACTGCAAGGAGATCCTCCCAGACGACTCCTAAATTGACTTTATAGCACTTCAGCATTGCAGTTTTCCCTTGTCCTGTCTCCCATTCTGTAGTCAAAGGTCTTTGGGGAATCTGTAACTGTCAGGAGTTTGTGGGTTACATACAGGTCAGTAAAACCCTAGCTTCCCAAAGTAGCTGAGTTTATTAATATGGATAAATTAAAATATCTTGTTTAGAACTGCAGTGCAACAGATACGCTGTAACAAATTTAAAATGGTAAATACATTGGATATTTTCCTGACCTGTATATTGGACTCTAGAACAGTGCTGTTGATTCTTCCGATAATATTCTCTGATCGTGGTAAGTTGGCATACCGCTTTGTTCTTATGACATTATGTATATAAATGCCACTGAAATATATCTATCTAGTACTAAATAAATAATCAACCATACTACTTAGATTTTGAAATGAGTCTGTATTCATCCTCTTTGGCTTATTTTATGCTTCTGAAAAGTATTCATTTGTTAGCTTAGCATTCATTTTTGCCAATTAGGATCTACTATTTGCATTAAGAATTGTAAATGAACATTCATTTTTGAGGTGCCACCTGCTCTTTGTTATGTCTGTGTTCTATTATTATGGGTGCAAAGTGCTATTTGTGAATGATTGATGACTGTATATTAGATACCCATTAACTACTTTGCATCTGAACTTACCAGTTTATTCAGAAGCCTGTTTTTTAAGTATACTCATCTGATAACATGCACAAACACACAGACTCTACAGTTGCTGGTAGAATGAAACCCTGAGGAGCTGGCATCACTAAAAGTGGAGAAAAAGGGGTAGTATTATCCTGATTTTTGGTTGGGGTTTTTTGTTTGTTCTTTCCACTGGAAGAAAATCCAGTTTGGTCATTTATATTATGTGCTCTATCAACTCCATAGATGATTTCCCGTGAAAGTTGGAAAGGATTTTTGATGGTGGCGTTGTTGCTGAATATCAACACTGTCTGCCACAGGAGTAGTAACTTCACTGAGGTTGCCTGTTTCTTTCTTACCTGAGATTTTTGGCGTTGTAGCTTCTGAATTACTGTGGATGTGTGGTCATGCATGTCCCTTAAGGCTAAGTTGAGATTTGTGTGATTCATTATTTTCCTCTTTTTCTATTTTTAATTTGGATTTCCAGAACAAAATTTGCAGACTAAGAACCCGACTCCTCAGAGGCTGTTCTTTCAAGGATAAGCAATTAAATCAGTAGTTAAATTTAATTTTAATGAAAAGTAACACCCAACCCTCCCCAGGTGAATATGGCTGGTTAGGTATTTTGCAAATGTTCCATTTAGCTGAATTTCACCATCATATTATGTTTTTAAATATGTCTGTAGTTAGTTCATTATTCTTTTTGACTAGATTCATGTCTTTTCCTTATACAAAATTGCCATGATTTATGATCAGATCACAGCTACTATTTACCCTTGCTATTTCATTAGAGGGATGTCCATACTAAGATGCTATCCTGTTTTCTGTAGGATAAAAGCAGGAGGTAGCCAATTCAGGATGTTTCCCAGTAAACTTCTAGCCTCCAGCAAAAATACTGGCAAATCCTTGTTTGTGAATCACGTGGGTGTTTGCTAAAGTTGTTGAGGTGAGAAAATCTTAGCTATAAACTTATCATAATGATGGTATGACTTGTATATTCTCAGAAACTTGTGTGTGTATATTCTGCTTATATGGGTGATAATTATAAAAATAGAAAAGTAGATGTAAAAAAAATTATTTTTTTTTTTTAGTGATAGAACTATGTTCATCCGTTGTGTTTCTCTGGTGGCAATTAGGACAGAACAAAAGTTGAAAAACTCTTCCGGTCTCTCCCTTTAGCCCTATGAGGTTGGGGAGCAGACAAGATGAGCACTGCCCTGTGTAGGTTGGGGATCCTGGTGAAGTTGAGAGTAAGGCTTGGAAAACACATAAGCTGATATTTGGCCACTAAGGTTCTGTCTTATTTATGTTTTATCCCTCATTCCTGAATCATGGTGTTAATGACTTCTGTGGTGCAATGGCAAGTGGGACTGAAAACGCGTTTCATGGCAGAAGAATGCTTGATCTTTCCTTTTAACACGGAAGGCGAGTGCATTATCTGCACTTCTGCCTTTTCGTGCTGACTTGTCCTTGGCTAAAGCTCTGTCCCAAGGTGCACACTCAGGATATTCCCTGGTGGATCCCCCCCAGAGGAGGAGAACCACCAGGGTGGCACGGCAGGCACTCGCTTGCAGAGCTTTAGAAAACGTTGTTAATTTGTATTGCCTGTGTGAAGAGCACTCGATTCCAGTAATGGAGACAGCTATGACTCTAATTTTTAGTTTCTGTGGAATTTTGCCTCACCTTTAACTTTTTAATTAACACAGTTCTTGTCTTGCTACCATATCACACCATCTTAATTTCTTTGTGATTTTTAACTTGGTGTAGGATACTGGTTTGATTTTAATTAGTACAGCTACAGGCTGCAACTGGTTTTGTTTTTCTTCTCTTTTTGCTGCAGCTTCTCAGTTATATACTTCATCATTTCTGACTGTGAAAAGAATTTAGTTCTATAATGATGGTATAACATTTTCTACTGTGTTGAAATAAAAGTATAGAGATTTTAAAGTGAGACATGTATTTGCATTTAGCTACATGTTAGTAGAAAATGGCCTGTGCAGCTAACACAATTTTATATTGATTATACACTGTGCTAATCTTGTTTGCAATTAAGTGGAGGAGGCATATCCATACAGATGTCTTATTTTTAGTATTAAGAGTGCTTTGTATGTGTTATTGTTATCCTAGCAAGGTGCTTTAAGCTTAGCTTAGCTGGAAAATGTAACTTCAAGGAATTGTTTCTGTAAGGTATTGTTTTCACAACAGCACCATTTCTTCATTGTTGCTAGAAAGCAAGTGAAACAAAACATGGGAATCAATAATCTCAAAGAGCGTTGCATAACTTCTCCTACTGGCTTCTTACCAAGTGTAAGTCCTTTGCAAGAAGGTGCTGAAAACATGCTTATTTGTGGCAGTTCTTCTGGGCTAGTAGAATTAAGCTCCTGGTCAGACATGGCGGGAAAGCTGTAGAGTACGAAGCCTTAGGGTGTTTAGACTAATGTGGTGATGATGATGTGACTACTAAAGTTGTAATGGGCAAGACGTGCAGTGAGGTTTGGAGGGATGTCATATAGGACAGAAGGTTGATGCAAAGCTAGAAGGAACGTTGTGCTTTCTGAATCGTTTCCCTTAGCTGTTGGAATCAGTTATAAATACTGTAAAAGGTTCAGTGTCAAAAAGATGCATGTTCAGTGGATGTGAAAATAACCCTTAACTTTGCAGAGAGGTACGGCGCAGTGAATCTGGACTGAAGGAGTCCATTTTTATGAATGCTGATGCTTAAATCCCCCAGAAAAATGCTGTTGGGTTTTCCAGGGTGGTGAGAAGTTGAATTTTCATCATAAATTGTGCAGCTTCCCTCTCATGGAGGGAAAGCTGCTGTACTTTTAAACCTGACATGGAAAAATATCTCAGCTTATAAAGGAAGTAGGCAGCCATATGCAGCAGAATGTGCAAAGGAAGCCAACAGTAAGAGGACAGTCTATTAACATTACAAAATCTAAAGTTTGGCACCTGGTGTTGGAAAATGGATGCAGTATTTCTGCATAAGACTGACTGGTTTTCGTAAGGCTGGTAAGGATCGTTGTATTCAACCTTGATTTTTCTGAAAAGCGGGATATAACAGCAGTACATAATGTTGGTTAAACTGCAACACAATTTTTATAAAGACTGTTCCTTCATTTGAAGTTTCAAGTGACAGAGTGTTCACTATATGTTTTGGTAAATTATTTTGTCAATAAAATACCCTCACTGTTAGAATTTAGCCAGGCACGTGTGCTCTGAATTGAGACATTAACAAGGTGTATCATTAATCAAAATTACACAAAGGCTTTTGGCTGTCTTTTCTGTCATACTACTCTAGAAACAAAAGTAGTACGTATGTTGGAAAGGTTGCTCTTGAGGGAAAAGAAGAACAAGGGAAATTGTTCACCACATTCTCTTACTCAAATATCTGCTTTTGCTTTAAATACTCAGCTAACTGCTTCCCTGTTTTTTAACATGCTGAAGAAGGTATTTTTATTGTCAGGGGCTGGCTTTTTGTTCAGGAAACATGTTGTTCTCAGGAGCTTCAGGTCCCCTATGTATGAATCCACAAGGAGCTTTTCTCACCTCTTAAAAATAGGCCTCTCTTTCAGAAAGAAAAATTCTACCCTCAGCGATTCCTGTGTGCTCCATTTGGTGTTCAGAAATGTATTTGAAAATGTAAGCTAGAAATTGGCATATGCTGTTTGCCTCTGAAAAAGTGTCGCTTCAAAATGGAGAGAGGCAAAAGTTCTTGTCACCTCTCCGTAACAACTCTCCTGATAGAAATGACCTGAAATGGCAGGGACAGATGGACAGCACTCCTGGATCCTCTTTTTCCCCTCCTTCGCTCCCAGCTCCTCCGCTTCTCCTTGCTCCTGGCAGCGTTTTCCCTCCTCTGCCTCCGCTCGCCCGAGGCACCACCCGAGGGGCTGCGGAACCCGCCAGAACGCACCAGGCCTGGGCTGGGGCCGCAGCGGCCTCCCCTCACAGAGACCCCTGGGCCCCGCTGGGCCCGGGCACACCACCCACCTGGAAAAGGACTCTGTTTCCACGATCCCCAACAACTCTGATTCGAGTGGAGTTTATTAAATTTTGGATTCTGAGCTTGTGAGCAGTGCAGCGTGGGCAAGAGCAGCACCTCAGTTGGGGCTGCACGGGCACAGCGCGTCCGTTTTGCTGCGGCCACATGCAGTAGGTAGAAGCAAGATCAAAATCTGATCTCTTGTTTTTGCTGTGTAACAGCAACGTGGTGGTACTCATATAGCTTTGTTTCAGGTCTGATTGATGTAGCCAAGCATCGCATATCTGTGTATTCTTGGCCACTGTGCTGCACGTGAGCAGTTACCTGAGTTGTGCCACTGGTTGTACTTAGTTCCTTCGGCAGCATTTTCCGCTGGTGTTATCACTGCTCGAGAGCAACAGGAGGAGATTTGGGAGATATTAAGAGTTTAAAATTGGTGCAAGCTTGATGAAGTCAGTGAATCAAAGATAACTTTATAGCAGTTGAGAATCTGACCCTGGACTTTGTTGTTCTTCTTGATATTGCATGAGAACACATTTTAAGCCCATTCAGCTGCGCTAGTCGTGACTCTTTACTCTCACTCACACTCTCACGGTCTGAGCTGAAATGTATCTGCAGGAGAACACTTTCCTTGTAAACCAACCTTCCACAGGATACAGCAGATCTCTCTCACGTATGCACGCACACAGCAAGAAAACCCCAGGGTTGCTTTCATGCCCCAGTAAGTACTAATTTTCCTATATATATTTTTCAAACGTTGACTTTGGGGTGTTGTGCTGAACACAATAAGCTCTTTAGCTGACTCTCACATCTTTCTCATTGTGTAACAGAAGTCTGCTGTGTGTGATTAACCTGCTGCTTGTTGGCAGAAGGGAAGATGGACAAGCTCATTTGCCGTGGAACTGCAAAACTAAACACAGTCAGGGCTTTGCCTGTTGTAATTTCTACTGTTCAGGTGGCTGAATGGAACATTCCCTTCATGACTGTAAGGAACATGGAAAATACACAGACCTTTCTGCATTTCTTCTTAATCCTCACTGCTAAGGATGCCAGCACGTGTTGCTTTGTGCAGCCTGGCTTTAAGCTATTCTTATCTGTGTCTCTCAGCAAAAACAATCAGTCTAACGGGACAAGTTAATTGGGTCGGGATGATCCACTCTTAAAGTTTGCTAGCAGATCAGAGGCAATGTCCTTTACTTAGCCTATAGAACATAACCGTGTAATTCCTGGGCTGAGTGGCTTAGAGAAAGCACCTTAATTATTGCAGACAGATGAACTGGAGAAGAATCAACAAAGCCATAGTTGCTAGAGTATGTAAATGTGGCCAGTCTGAGGTGAAACAACATTTCAATGCTTATTTCTCTGATAATATAAATTGTTTATCTTTAATGTAGCCAGTTAGGTGCCAACATTGTAGACTATACATTAAAATCCAGTTCGGTTTACCATTCCTTTTCCCCACAGTGGATGGGAGGAATCACATTATTCATTTAAGTCAGGGCATTGTAATAGCGGTATTGTTCCTTATCTGTAGTTTTATATAAAAACATGTGTTTCCGTGTATACATTTGGTTTCTGTTTTGCTGTGGTCTGATTTAGAGCTTTTTGCCTTCAGTGTGCATTTCCCACTACTCTCGATCAGATTTTGCAGTTTATAAATGCTGAACTTGGATGTCTTTGTGCCAACTGGAACTGTGTGATTCCAGTTCTTAGCCAGTAACGCTCAGTCTGAGTGGCTTCGAGGTGTTGCTCTTGACCTCTAAAACCTTTGGCAATCTCTTGACTTTCTCTTTTGGCTTGTAGCCCCATGTATTTCCAAGCCCTGAGGTATTTAGTACCTTCTGATGCATTAAGAAAACACTCTGTGGTTCTTATAAAAGTCTCATTTTTTTTCAAATTCTGTTTCTACTTGCTTCCTGTGAGTTTTCTGTGAGAAGTTCTGTGTGTAATTGCTATACTGTATTTCTAAAACTCATTAATGCTCTGCAAACTGTCCTACAGTTGATTACTTGTGCATGATGTTGAGAGAGAGGGTGGTTTCTTAACATTTTATTTGTAGGTATCCAGTTTAAAAAGAAAAAAAATCTAGAAAATTGTCAGCAGAGATCTATAAAACTGAATAATGTAATTATAGAATGATTCTTCTGTGATGAATAGAGGCAAGAAGAAAATCGCTAAATCATTATCATGCTGTTTTTCCATGGTACTACTTTGAAAATGGAATAAAACCCCTTACTTTGTATCATCCTTTGAGTAGATGATGTACAACCTGATTGCAAACTATATATAGTAGTGACTTCACTCACCACAAAAACGTAGCAACTGTTGTTACTCTGTGTGGCACTGAACATGTTCATCTCAAACAAGACGAGAAGAATATCACACTCCAGTGAAACTGCAGTGAATATGTATAAAAATAAGTTGAAATTTCCCACACTGGAACTTATCTGGGTACTAAAACTGGCATTCAGGTATCATGGGATCTGTAATGATTACAAACGATCAGGACCTTGTCTTTAATTTACAACTGCAGCAGGACAGTTACGCTAACATCCCGCTGGAGAATTGGTTCAGCACTAACCTGCTTTGTTTCCTTCAGTGTCCAGGTGTTCCTCCAAGCCACATCAAAGCACCAACCCAGCATAACCCTCTTCAGGGAGGCAGGATCACAACATGCAGTAGTATGGTTTTAAACATATTTGATTAATCATTATTTTTGGCTTTTAGATACTGCACTGTTTGTAACTCTTCAGACACTCAATTCCCAGTTCAGTCATTCTGAATAGGGTTGATTTTGCTTTCCTGAACACACAGATCTTTCAGAAATAACTTCATGGTAAAATCAGAGTCACCATACAACCTGTTGTACAGTAGAAAAACTGAGGTCATTCTCTCCGACATTATCATGACTCATTCCTGCTTAACATTTTGATTCTGCTGTGGCTATTGTATTTGCAGATTCTGACAAATAAAGCTTGACAAGCAGTAAACCCTGATGTGTAGCAGTGCGTCAGAGTTGAAGCACCTGGTATTTTCAATACATGTCTGAAACACCTTCAGGTAACTGCAGTCTTGGAAACACTGATCTAAAGAAAATTCTGTGATTACATTTTTGATGGACAATGTTACATTATTAATGAATGTGTTGTGATGGAGTTTCCTGAAGTTGTGTTTTCAGGGCTGTAATGTTGGCTATTGTGCTTTGTAGCACGGACAGAATCTCCTGAGCAAGTTGAGTGAAATATATACGGATATGAGGATATGGGGAGTACTTACAGTTATTAGAGACCAACTAAGTATCCAGAGAGTATGTGCAGTGTTTCTGAGAAAGAATATATGCAAAATTTGTCTAGTAATGGAACGGAGTAAATCCTTGTCAGTGCTGACCTTTACTTTGACTATGTAAAAGTCCAGGTTTATAAGAACATTGTGGAAACATATACCCATTAGTAGGAAAGTGTACAAAAAAAAAAAAAAAAGAAATAAAACCTGAAAGTATTGAGGCAGCACAAAAATGTGAGCTTGAAAGGCTAAGCTGATTAGAGGTTCAGATAAATCATTAGTTAGGTCAAAGAAAAATAATTTTATTGTGCTGTGTCCCTGTTTTTCTTTAGAGAACGTCTGAAGTGGCATCTTCAAACTATTTTAGGAGACATAGAGATATTATACTGACATTATATACAGGAGAAGGCTAAAGGAAATAGGCTTCCTATAGTGAGACTTTAGAAGTTTGTTCTCTCCTTCAGTCAGTAGGATTTGATTCTGGAGCAGGTAGTTCTGGTATTTTTGCTGCTCTCCCGTTGCTGCTAACTAGTGCCTTATGGCAGTTGCTTGTTCAGCTCACAAAATATATTTTTGGGGAGGATCATGATCTAATATACATTTACTGTTATAGATTCGAAAATTTTACTCTACTGTGTGTTGTGCCAAAGCCCTTGGCAGCTGTTTAGATCCTCCCTTGTTGTGTGTGTGTGTGTGTGTACACACCGTTGAGACACGGGCAACGGATTCTAATGGGAGTCAGTAAAGAGCCTTTTGTTCACTGAAAAAACAGACTAGCTAATTATTTGACTCATCCTTTAGAGAGCTATACCTGAAAGAAAACCAGTGTTTTTTCCATCATTGTTTCACTTCAGATATCCTTTGTCAGATTTCAGTAACATCATGCCATTGTTACATTAATAAATAACATTAGTCAGCTTTCAAGAAGTGCAAATGTGTTTTGCTGTTCCTCCGGCATCTTACAGGGGTGCTTAGGCTTCTAAGAGCTCTAGTCTACCAACACCTCAATAAGCTGCTGCTTTTCCATCTCCTATGTAATTTCTAGTACAGACCTCTTATAGCAGTGTACAGATCAGTGCAATAATAATAAAAATGGTATTCTTAATTGTTAATCTATACAGATATTTTAGGGGAAAAAAAAAAAAAAGGCCTACCATTGGAAAAAATAAATCTCACAAGATAAATTGAATTATAAATATCTGACATTCTTAGGTATACAGGAGATCTTTGCAGTCGTGTAAAACAGGCGTTGCCTAAAATGGAGTATGACTGGAGAGAGGCTAAGGCAGTGGGTAGGTTGTGAGAGAAATGATTGTAAATGCTATGTTCTGCATTCTGACATCATATTGAACATCATGCTATTTTATGTCTTGACTACTAAGTAAATTCCTTATCCTGAAGATTTCTTTTGTGTGGAAAATATATGAATACCACAATTGAAGTAGGTAATGTTAACACTCAAAACTTAACCATCCTGTGTTTATCTGCATCTTTATTATTGCTAGGTATGAATGCAGCTAGGTCTGAGTTTAAACTTAGACTCATGAATATCTCGATTTTAAAATAAATAAATAAATTTACAAAGCTTTGGTTGTCACCCAGGTCTGCTCAATTAAAATAAATCCCATAGGCTGAGTGAGCCTCGCTTTCAGAACTGTTGAGATGGAGAATGAATGTTGTGCAGGAATTGTTATAGGTTGAATGGATTTTTCTTCCAGTGGTGATTAATTTAAAACATAAGCAGGTATCCCTAACACACATGTGTTTTTCAGAACATCTAAAACATGGAAATTATTTCTTTTGTAATATTCCTTATTTTGAATCCTTAAATATTTTTCTTTAGTAGGCCTAATAATATATACTTGAATGTTAGTGTAGGAAGAATGCAGAGACTTTTACAAAGAGAGCGCCACACAAAAGGATGTAGAAAGTAATATTTTGTGGTAACATAACCACATCTAGGGGAACAGCTTCGTACTACAGCCATCATTACTTTCCTGAAGGTAAAATTCTGAAGCGAAACCCTACCTGAATCTATTCCCAAACAGCATTTCAGTCTTTGGCTTCCAAAATAGCCAGAATTTACATCTTCAGCCCTGCACAAGTGAGAACATCTCTTTCTCCTCTTGAAAGCATGGCAGTAGGATCCCCTCAGAGCCTCTCTTCCGTGGTAGGTTCCCAGAGGTGTGTGATGCATCTCACTGATACGTTTTGCTGCACATATGGGTCCATCCTGGCCCAGCTGGGCCATCTCACTTTTTTCTCTGGCAAATGATACTGAGTGTAGGCTTTCTCTCTTCATTGTACCCTGTCATTCTGGTCCAAGTCACGTGCTAGTTTATGTCCGTGTATCTCACTGAGACAGCTTTGTTTTGTTTGTATTTTTTCTCTAAATCCCACCAGTTAAATTTAGATAAGGTATAAAATCCAGTTGGTTTTTCACTCCTAATAATTCCCTATTCAGGCAGGGGCCTGCTTTGGTTCTCTGCTGCTGTTGGCTGATCTGGGCATGGGATATTGTGCATGTGATAAGGACCCCTTTGAAGCGGAATTGTTGGGATTTAAATTACCCCATCTTTCAAATAGCTTTATATCCTTTAGCTGCATGGTACTACGCTGCTAAATATATTCTGTTCACTGTCACCGGGGATTCTAAAACACTTATGGAGGAGCCCAAACTCACCTGCACATGGAGACACTAAGACCCTCCAGAAACTGGGAGCAGGGGAGGGATCCTTCCTAGAAGGATGCACATAGGGGATAGGACTGCCAGTATCTTTCAGATGGCCCAGTGAGTACTGGGCTGCCTGATTTTATTTTTCTTTTTAAACCTGGGAATCCTGTTTCCATGAGATATCCTTAGAAACACTGGGAGCTAAATATGCTGGTGATCCTCTCAGTTATTTAACTGGGGACCTGGCTGGGGTGAGCTGGTAGCAGATTTCCCTTGACAGGTGAGTTGTTTTAATGTTTCTTCAGTAGACAGTCTCTAATCAGTTTGTCTTTAGAGTGGTAATTGAAGCTTGCCCACTTCTGCAAGTTGGCTTTGCGTAAGATTTCTTTGGATTAGATTTTCTGGTTTTTTTGAAGGGGAGAGCCCAACAGAGTAAATGCAGCATTTCTGTGAACAGTGTATGACCTGTGGCTTAAGGTTTGCAAAGGGCACTCACAATTAAGGCAGCACTGCACTCGACTCGATACACTTTTTGTCTGTGTAGAATTTAGGAGTAGGCTAATCTGGTTTTAATCTCTCACAAATGTTTTGTTTGCATTTTACCTGTGTGAAGAGTTAGGCTGTGAAACAACATGGAGCTTCACTAAGTAAGTTAAGCATGAAATAAAGCAACATTTTTCATTAGTAGAAGAAATAAGTTTATGGCTTCTTTTAGCAATTTTTTTTGGTGAAGACAAAACAGTGTTGTATCAGTTGGTACACTGACAGTATAGTTTTTTCAGTAAATAAGTGTCAAATGTTAAATGGAGCCACGTTATGAGCATGGAAATTGTTCTAAAAGCTTTTCTGTAAGCTTTAGATGCTGATTTTCAGAATAGCTTTGCAACTAATTTGTGCTTTGGGGATAACTGAATACTGCTTTTTAGGTTAAGCAGAGTGAAAAAGAACTATTGCTTGAAATATCTAGAACCCTAGTATGTCAATGGATATACACAGGCAGCAGAAAATAAATGTGCAGATGGGGAGGCCTGAAAAAAACATCAAGTGCAGATCCTGAATTTATGCACATTTCTGACATTGTTGGATGAAAAATGCTGCTCTTATCTTCTATGGGTAACCATGGCTACTGTGTGATGATTTTTTTTTTTTTTTTTTCAATACAAAATTATACACAAGTGCAGGAGAGTGGTCTTGTCTCAGCTTGCACCATATGTATTTGGGTGATAAGGATTATAGCCAGTGAACGTGGTTATCAGTGTGGCACACTTGCTTCTTTAAAAATAGGTTCAGATTTACGTCTTCATGTCTCCATTAGTCTGTAGAGGGGAAATTTCCTGAAGTACTGTTACATGAGATTTCGGCCATCTCCTTTTGTGCTAGAATGTGTATGTTACCTCCCTGTATTTGTGTCAGGATTTGGGGAGGGGTGGATTTCAAAAGGCAACACAAACTTAAATATAAAGCATTGTAGCTTAAATTTTGTGATATTTCAGTGCCATATTCTTAATTATCAAATACTTATTCCTTGAAGATTTATGTACATTTTAGATCAGTATGTTTCCCTGCTTGGTCTGCTTTGGTTTTCATTCAGATTTTCAGCTTCCTCCTGAACTTTGATGGAAGCAGAGATGAGCCATGAATTCCAAGCCACTGAAATCCCTGTAACATTAGGAGGCTTTGTACAGAAGCTGATAAGTAATGCATGGAGCTAAGAATACATTTATGTTTATCTCAACAAGTGCATGAGTTGTACTCCAAGAATGGTGACTGTGAATCAAAAGCGCTTGCCTCGCACGGGCGGTGAGGTAGCCTGCTGGATCCTTAACACTGTCCTCCTGGTTGTCAGTCACTGTTCTGAGCAGTGGTCACTAGCACAGCAGCACATCAGTAATATCGTACCTACCGACAGTAGAGACGGCTCCTTTCTCCATATGACAGCTAAAACTACAATTTATGATGTTTACATATTTTTAAATAATTACCGTACCAGTGGGAATTATATTTGTTTAGAAACGTAGTCATGTGGGTTATGGGTGCAAGCAGTCCAACTTACGCTACTGTTGCTTTTACTGTGATTTGAAAACATCTGAATTTATGCTTACTCTCTTGCTTGTTGCCACTTCAGGGTATTTTGTAACAAACAGTAGGAGAAAGGTTTTAAACAAGATGCGAAAGAATGTTTTACCTTTTTTGTAACAAGCCCTTTCTGTGGCAGCACAACAAATGCTGCTCTTCTGTGTGATTTGGCTCCCAAAAGAGGTTTGTCAAATTAAAAAGGATAATTTTTCAAAACACATCAGTGAAATTAATACAGGCAGCATGTTGTAGGTCAGGCCCTGATAGCTGAGTGGGCAATGTAAACCACAAGGAGAACGATGAAATTCTGGTGGATTGGGAGAAGGAGAAGGAATAAGAATAGTTTGTTAGTTGAGATAGATTAAAGCTGGTGCATGATTCACAAGCAGTAGGCTGGGAAAAGCTTTACAAAATTCAAGCAGATTTCTGCAAATGTCTTAATATTAGAAAGAAGAGATTATGTTCAAATCATCTTATAGTAGAAAAATCGTGACAATATATGCACTTCTATATAAACGTATGCGTGAGAGGTATCTTTTGAAATGTTGTGATCCACAAGTGAAAAATAGATCACTATATTGCCTGCTTTGGGCAGGATAGCTGTTTCAGGCAATTATATCTTCATTAAAGTTAACGTAATTCATGGAAAATTGTAACAAGGATGAAAAATTCTGGAACAGGACTGAGAAAGCAAACAAAAATCATGCTAAAGCTCCTGAGAAAGACAGGAGTAAAGCTATGGACTTAACCTATAGACAAGGACAATGGGTACAAAAAAGAACAAAGTATGTATGACAGACAGGAATTCCACAAGATACTGCAGGGTGAGGATGAAAATGCTGCCCCATGACTTTTTTACTTTGCAAAAGTACAGAGGAAAAACAGACAAAGAACATGTGAAACTTGGAACCTGGGTCCAGCAGAGAAAAACATAATAATTGAAGATAGCCCTCAGAGTAGAAGAGTAGAGTAACTGTTGCAGAAGAAATCATTACGCTGAGGAGTACCTTATTTTCAGGATGCAAGCAGTGACTCATGAGGATGAGATAGCATATATGTGACACGAAAGCAGTTCAAAACAGCAAAAGTAAATGACTTGTCAAACTCAGATTAGCATCAGAGGTAATGACAAGTCGGTGACACACAAGCAAACAGGAAATTGAATGCCAAAGGTGCGGTAGGACATCGGTGACTGCTAGGCTGCAGTCTTCCTCAGCAGCGAGCGAGGAAAGAGGATAAAACTGCAAAGAAAACCAGGCAAATTGAAAATATGTGATGGCTTCCTTCTGGTGAAGCAGTGGCTAGGAGCAGTGCTAGCAGTCCTAGCAGAGCAGTTGAACAGAGACACCTCTGAACTGAAGGTAAGCGTCTCTGCCTGCAAATCAAGGGTAGCATTTCTGGCAAATACGAGGAGTAGGTGGCTGATGGCAGAAGCCGTTGCTCGTACTCCCAAATGCTGAGGTAGCCCAAGGCTCGCCTGCAAGTCATTCCAGGCTGTCCCCATAGACGGGTTATGACTCACAGGGACTTCTGGGAAACATTGTCAGACGGTGACACTGTGTCCTCCGCAAGCTGGGCAGACAAGCAGACTGGCAGGCGGGCTGTTTCAGATAATGGACTCTAATTTTCTTACAGGGAGCTGTGAATAGGAATTTGGGCATGTTGCAACATCAGCTTGCCATGACCAATCAAACAGTTAAGTGAGTATTAATATTGTTTAATGGTTCTCCTCAAGAAAGCTTCAAAAAGCAGAGAAACTACATTACAACCAGTCCATCACACAGTCCCTTGGAAGTTCTCGTGAGTAATGCTATAAAGAAAGCTTCGTGTGAAGAGATAAAATTCTGCCTCTGGCAACTGAAGGTGATTGCCAAACAGAAACATACCTTAAGTTGGCTACCCTCAGGAAATTATTTTCTTTCCAAATGACACCTAAAATACACTGTTTGGATCATGTTATTACATCTAAATGTGGTATAGAAGGAAGTCATACACATTGAACAGGCAGATCTTAGTTAATTTTAGAGAACTTCAGATAGTTGGATTTACTAAATCTACCTGATACAGATAGAAGAGTCACAGGTGAAATATTCTAGTTTGGTGAAAAGCTTGCTCTGCTGAACATGGTCATCAGAAAACCACAGAATATCTGGTGATAAGAAAACTAAAGGAAGCTCTGAGTGATTAAAAAACAATACAAAAAACAGAAAGACTAAAACAGAAGCCAAAAAAACCCAAAAAACCTTTGCATACCCAGAACCACTAGCATGTAGCCATGTTCTTTTCACAAGAAAACATTTGATTTTGAAGGAAAACCAAAATCCATACATGTTATTTTGTAAAATAGAAAGGCAGGACAAAGCAGATCTCTCTAACTCAGAGGAAGAGATCCAGGTTCTCATTTTAGAATTTGTAACTTTTGTTTTTATAGATATAATGATGATTGATATTTTAAGATGCTATAATAGTTAATTAAATATGTAAGATGATTATGCTTTTCATGATTAATTTGGCAAACTCAATTAGATATGACTGAAGAGAACATATAATAGATAGCTTCATAATGGAGGACACAGCTGGATATATATATGGGGAGATTAATATCTAGAATCTTTGAAGATGTGACGTGCTCAGTGAGGAAAGATTATTTCCCTACAGGAAGAAATGTTACCTGGATGCCTGTGTCTTGTCTCATGCTTAAACACTGACCACTTGCCTTGCCTGTCTTCTTTTAATCCCAATTTATCTTCAGTTTTGGAAAACCCTCCCATATCACTTGCTTCATGGTTCTGCTTTTTCCTGGTGTCCTATAAAATTATATAAAAATACCCCCCCTTTCTTTTTTTCCTTCAAATTGAATTATCTTCTCTTCCTCAACTGTGGGTTAGGTAGGCTCCACCCTGCTTTCTCTGTGTTTTGCAACTGCCTCGGGCTTCTCTCTTGTACTCTTTTCTAGATGCAAATCCCTTAGCTCTTCTTTTTTCTTCTTTGCAGTGTTTGTCTTTCCTTTTGTTCCCTTTCTTCATCAGGGTTTATTTCCCAGATGCCCAGTGTTCTACATTAGAGTTGTTTTCACAAATGCATCTCACGTGTTTTCTGCCTTCTGTTTGCCCTTTGCCTAGTTCCTTTTATCTGAGGATTTTGAGCTCCTGCTTATAATATACAGATTTTCTCTACTGCAGTGACTGAGCTGGAAGGGATGATTTTCAGGGGCTGGTAAATCTGTTTTTCGTCTTTGAAAATAACTCAGGGGTTGGGAAACTTTGCTGGACCTGCACTTTGTTAAGAGCCTGTGCAAATAAAATAGAAGGATTTCCATCCTCTAATTTGTAGTTTGAGAATGGCATGGGAATTTGTTAAAATTTGCTGGGGAAGGGGAAGAAGTCAAAGATTTAAGTGATACGAAGATAGATTGTCATATCAGAATGGTTTCTGCATTCTGTAACACCAGCTAGCCTACTTTGGCCTTCCCCGTGATGGTTCTGAGAGCTCAAGAAATCACATATTCCCTGTTTGGCCCAGTCTAATATCTCTAAGGAAACAGGTTGTGTTATAGTGAATATTTATTTGGGAGAACTGAGCCTGTGCTCTGCGGTTAGGACATCCTGAATGATAAATAATACTTGACTCTGTGTCAGGGAAGAGTTCCCCTGTGTTTTACCTAGTATTTTGGCTATGGAGAAGGTCAGAGAATAAAGTTACACAGTCAGTGATTAAAGAATTCCCGGGTGTGTTGTCTGTTGAAGCCTACTAGGTAATAGGCTTAAAAATGTAGAGGAGCTGATGTATGTAGGATATTGTGGGAGGTACTGTTTGACATCTGCCGAGGGAATATTATGCTTTTCCTCTAGGTTTTGTGAATGACATTCTGCTTATGGAGGCGGGACTGTGAGATACACTCTTAACGATTGCCACTGATAAACCTGAAGACTTAGTGAGGGGGAAAAAGTCCATAACTGAGACTGTCACATCCCCATAGAAGATAATTGCCTCCTGTAGCTCAGCGGGATTGTGCCTGGCTTCCTTGCAGCTACCCCAGATGCAGACCCTTCAGGCTTCCTGTGCCTTCAGGTGCGCTCAGGTTGGAGTGTCACAATCATTTTAACTAGTTTTAGCTAGTGTTGAAAAAGGCAGTTCTGCCCTTACTCTGCTTCCACTTTCCAGCTATTCATTCCTGCCTTCCTTATGCCATGACTACTGTTTGTGCATTCTTTGGCTTAGGTGAATGAACTGATCAGACTGAAAAAAAGTTGTGGGTTGTTTTATTCTGCATAATTTTCAGTTGATCGGTTTATTATTCCAGCTCAGTGCACACCTGAGGCTGGGAGTAAAGGGCAGGGAGGAGGACAAAAAGCCCCTTGTTTTTTTCTTTTTTGGAGGGAATGGGAGGACCATTGAAACTAATTTTCAAGCAACTTTAGGATAATTGCAACATCTCACCATCATTCTTTCTTCTTTTCTGATAGTGAAATCATGTGGGTTTCTTCTGGGGTTTTTCCCTTGGAGCTTCTTAAGCGACAGCTTAATGCTGCAGACCACTGAGGTCAGTTGTGTTTGACACAGTTGGGGTATGTGCAGTGTACTACACCTAGAATTTCTGATTGCTTCAGACAACTTGTTAGAGGGGATTGCCAAGAGGATTTCAGGGCCTACCCCAGTCAAAGTTAAAGGAAGAGCACCAGAACGATTCTTTCTGCTGGAAAATTATATCCTTGTCATGCATAGCTGTTATCAGTGTCTCAAGTAATCAAGTAATACAGTAACACCAAAACCAATATAAAATTGCATTAATAATGACAATGTCTGAAGCTCTTAGATTAAATTTTTCCTATCCTCAGCATTTACACATTCTGAATATAGAGATAAGCTACAGTATTATTAAAGAACTACTGCAGGTCCGTAACTGTTGAAGAGACATCAGCTATGATGCAGTATATAGCATTATCTGTAGTTAAGGTTAATAAATCTACTGTCATATGTGATATGTGATTTCCCTTGTGTATCTATTTAGTAAATGCCACCTGTCTCCAAGAGCTACTAGTGCTGAAAAAGATGTAGTGACACACAATAACTGTAAAAGAAGCACAAATGTTTTTTTAATATGGATACAGATGAATGTAGCAAGATGAGTAAATAGAATGTATAATATTTAATGTCTCTAAATATATAGTGAATCATATTTAAATTCACATGCTCCTTCTTGCAGCCTTTGAGTGGAACATCCTTCCCTATATGACAGTTTCAAAACATTCGTCTGTTATCGACCCTAGTTTCTACATTCCCACTCCTTATAGTGGCTCCTTTGCTTTCATAAAAATGGCTTTGTAGAGCTCACTCTCCCTATAGAAATGACCTCGTGAAACTGGTCCTGCTGTTGGTCCTGTGAAATGTTGTCACACATGAAATCTTTTGTTGCTCCTTCAGAGGAAGGTGATGTCATCTTCTAGTGAAGCCGCTGAAAATGCATTTTCTTCAGTTCTAATCCAGGGGCGTTCATTTCTGACTCTTCAGGTTTTGTTGCTTGTAACTCTGCTTAATAAATTGCCCAGAAGCAGTATTTGTTAACATACCTATCTGTTTAACCATATTTAAATCTTCTGCTTCAAAATGCATAGTATAGAAATTGCTTTCTAATCGTTCCTGCACTGTGTTTAGACTAGAAAAGTCTAAAGCAAAAATATGTTAAACGATCCCACTTCTACCAGGTTTTGATTACAAAATGGGAATTTGAAACAGCTGAGATAATTTATTTGCGAACAGTTTTTGAGCATCACTGTTCAACGGTGGTTTTTTAATAATGTTCACTTTCTGCTAACCTGTTGTATTCACAGCAAGGTTTCACCTCTGAAATGGACATGCTGTGGAAATGATTTAACAAGTCATAGTTAATTAAGCAGTTTAGAGAAACATAGACTTCTTGAAATCTTATCGTTACTGGTGGTCCCCTCTATACCCTGTTCAGCTGTTTGAGCCCAGCAGCAGTGCTGTACCCCATCATGCTGTTGAGATAAATTCTCTGGACTGCTTCTTCTGTTACTGGTACAGGGGACTGAAATCTTATTCGAGTGTCAAAGCCAATTCCAGCTGCCTCTACCACTACAAATTCAGGTGGTTTACCCTGTTCCTATTAATTTCTTCTGTGGACACTGCATCGCTAAACGGGACTTGGAAAATGATGCCTGATGGCTACTGGGAGAAGATTGATTGGAGTTTGACCATGCTTGGTCTTGCATGTCTGGTATTTTCCGTGACATCCCATGTTTCCTTTATACAAAAGAACGGGTGAGCACCAAGTTAGGTAGGAAAACGATGTGCCAGGGTATCGCTGGATATCTGCAGAATTTACAGGTGTGTAGACTGAAATTTCTGTAGCAATTGTCTTAATCCAGTATGTCTAAGTGATAAAATGCTCCCCAGTTTGATATCTTTCAGCAGTTGCACAGAGACGACAAACAAACCCAACGTACTGCAGTGGCCTCAAGCATGATTTTTCCTCTGTGCCAGTGGCTTCTGATTAAACAAAGAAATGTCTAGTGTTGGGTGAAAAACAACGTCATGTCTTGTTTAGGAAAATACTGATGGATTTTATGGAAGGAAAATAAAAAAAAAAAAATATGCCATCAGTAAGAGGTGGAACAGGGTGCTGTTGTATTGCCTTGCAACTTGTGTTTGTAAGGCTCAGCTTCCTCGTGAGCCTCTGGCACTTCTGCTCAAGTGCCCTATTGGTACTGCACAGGGCATGAGCTTAGTGACTGCAGGGCTTCTGCGCGGAGGAAACCTATCATCTCTTCTGGTTGCGCTTTGCTTTCCAAGATAAGGGGTGTTTAGACAGGAAAAGACACCGGCAGCTCACTTCATTCTGAAACTGCTCTTAGGTCTGCAAAGGGCTAACTTTAATTGTGGATGTCAGGCACCCTGCGTCTGTCTTCTCCTTCTTTCCTGGTACCTTTTTAAGGGGTCAGTCTGTCCTGCTCAGAAGGCTTGAGCCCAGGATGGCTGACTGGAAACAGTTTGTAGCACTTGGACTTCTTTGTCAGCTGCTCTCAGCATGTACCCTGACAAGGAATCCAAAGGACATAGAAAACTGTGTTTTGAGATATCATCCATTTCTTTTTCGGGTACTAAATTAATGGGAGAGACCAAAAGTATTGGTAAAACTTCACCTCAGTGGCAACTCAAGAATTGCTACCACTCAGATGTGTTTTATTGATATCCAAGGCAGATGAGAGAGCACCCTTTGGAGAACAGGATTTGCCCAAACACTTTAATTAGTATTATGTAGCTTCTCTGTTAGTATCACAGCTAGACAGTTTAGTTTGACTGTAAGATCCAGCTAATTATGTAATGCTGTGGTGCAAAATAATAGTTAATAGCTTATTTGCTAGATATAAATAGTTACAGAACAAGTGAAATTGCTTCACTCTTATGAAATGGCAAAACTTATTAACCCTGATTTGTGAAGAAGCAGGAATCTACAAAGGCAACTTGGCAAGGACAAGCCACTGAAGTGCAGCCTGGTATTGGTGTACAGTAATGCCTTAGCACACTTCAGCGGAACAAGGTTTAAAATGTTTCAGTCACAAATTGTTCTGGAAAAAAAAGTACATGTTGTCTCGCTTTTTAAGAGGACCAAACCCTGAAGATTGCATTTTTATGGCAATGGGGATTAGGCTAGTTCAAACAGAGGTATGAGACAGAGAAAAATTCTGTATTCTTTCTTTATGCAAGTGTTCTTACCAGAGGGATTAATCAGGTTCTTAACCTATACCCCGTTTTGTCAGTGGAAGTGAGTGAATACCCTGTAGAGAGTACCTGCTTTCCTTGTTGCTTTTCTCTGCCCCCTTAAAAATAATTCAGGCTTTGGAGACCCCAAATTTTGTGCATGCACAAAGTATTTTTCCCTTTCTGTTCTTAAAACATGTAGAAGTCCAACCACAAATCATAATTACACATTATGATCCTGCATTAATAAGACATCCAGCAGTTAAGCTTGACAGCAAAAGCGGAATGAAACGACACACTGTCTTGAATGAATGACATAATTTGCTATAGTTCTCATAGCAGTCATGTAGCTGGGAAACGCTTTGATTTTTAGACCACCATTTTCCCATGGTTGGTTTGTCACCAGACTCCAGGACTTATTTTGGGGGATCACAAATGGTACAAAACTGTGAAAGTCTTGCATAGAACTTTTATGCCGTACAGTTTGCTGTGCTGTCTGGCTCTTCAGCTGGGCTGGACTTCAACCTTTCATTCTTTTTTTTTTTTCTCTTGAACTTCTTGTCCTTTTTCTTTTCCTACTGTGAGATGCAGAGCGTGGGGTTGCAGGGAGGGGTGTGTATCCTGGAGGGGAACCGGTGCTGAGCCCCTCTGCTGCTCTGGCCCACCGATGCACTCTGTGCAGGTGAGTTAAACGTGGTTACAGCCGCAGAAGAGGAGGAAGCCTGAGTGAGCACGTCTGATGGCTTATGCCTGTGATTTGACATATCTGTTTCTTGGAAAACACACTTTACATTCCCTGTAGACTTTACTCCTCTGGAGCCTTAAGGGCGAGTGGAAGTCCCACTGACTTGCAAGTGCAGAATCCACTTGAAATGCTGTATGTGAGTAACGCTTTGCAGGCCTCGGTTTCACAGAACAGCTGCTACTGTTTTATGGCTTGGGTAGGTTTAAGTGCTTTTCTTTTATTTTCAGTTGTACTTCGAAATATCAGTGTTCTTATGGGAATTCAAAGAATCTGCATGATTAAGGCAAGCCCATGTTGGTCTCTCATCTTGATGTCTCGATGTTTGCTTTGAGCTTTACAACTGAAATGCTGTTATTCTGCTAGTGCTAAATCTTACTCCTACTAAGCCCTGCAATGGACAGTCAAAATGCTGTAGGATACATTTCAGATAAATGTATTTGCTTTTGTATATAAAGAAATTTGCTGAAAAAAGATATTGAATAGTCCAGTAAAATTAGTGGTTAAGCATCATGTAAAAATGATCTAGATGCAACTTGATCGGAGAAGTCATTATGAAGATCAAGCTTTTTTTCCTTCAAGCAAATTCAGAGAAAAGATGCTATGAACAAATATAATGGTTAGATAGCTCTAGGTCTTCGGGGAAAATGGCCACATGCTTGTTGCAACCAATGTTTCTGTGAGTGTGCTTTTTTTGCCTGAAGACTTCTTTTTGCTAACCAGAAATGTCAGTGAAAATGATGTAAATTGACAAGATGGAGCAGTGTGTGCTGTAGTTTACTGAGATGATGAGTAGGATAATACATCTTCATGTTTCATTGTAAGCCACAATACAGTGAAATATTGCTGGCTGGATTAGTGGTGACTGCAGATGTGTTTAAAATTCAGTCTTATGAAAGGCCTCAACTCTTGCTTGGCTTTTTAGTGCCACCAGAGAAGATCATGCTATCAGCTGTCCTGGTTTGGAGATCTGTATAATGGGAATTCATAAACTTGGCTGTGACTAGTTTTGTCTTAAAGCTCTTGCTGCTGAATTCCTGGTAGCTCCGCAGATATCCCAGGGAATGTAGGTGTTGTCAGCCCAGAAGGATTTGCTTGTCCAAAGAGTGGCCAAGGTTAGTCAGAGGAAGGATTTTTGAGTTGTGGACAGTCACTGATGATACAGGTTGGCTCTGTATGTGGTTAAAACTCATGGCAGAGTGGTAATTCACCTGTTTTTCTGAGTATTGAATGATGGTCTTTGTGCTCCAACTGCAAAGCAGCATGCCTAATGTTAAAGCTGTTGCTCAACTTTTGGGCTGTATACCAGTTTAGCACCTGGTGAAGTGGTCAAGCAGTTGGTGCAGTCTTTTACAAGTAGTAAGAGTTTTGAATACTAAGGTCACTGTCTTGTGGGAAAGGAATATTCTCTTTCTTCAGATTACATTGCTGTAATTCTCAAACCAGTCATGAAAAATACACCCTTAGTTTCATACTCTGTTAATACCCACTGATAAATAGATCCTATCCTGCAAAAACGTTCACCTTAGCTTACCTCATCTTCCTTTCCTGAAATGAAAAATACGATCCTGTAGGAAAAGATTGGAGGAGTTCTGCTCTGTTCTTTGTTGGAGGTTGACTGTTTTCCTTTCAGCTTGTGGCTTTCAGTGCAACGCTATTTTAATCTGTGAATAGGCACGCTAATCAGTATTTTTGTGCCCTTCGTTTAACTTTGCAATAAGTTTTAGGCTTTGAGATCTTTGGACAGCATTCTTTGTAAAAGAATACGGTACTGTTAACTGTAAAGGTATTGTACCTACTGCTATGTAATACAGCGTGAGTCTTGGGTAGCACTGTGCAATGAAAAACATGAATGACTTGAAATTCAGCCTAGTTTTATTTTGGTTCTTTACCTCAGCATCAGCAGTGAATTTTATTAATTTTGAAGAAATTCTTAGCAAATATGTTCTCGAGAAGATTCTTTCATTTCTATAAGTGGAGAGTGGACAGAAACCCCAATGGATCAGTTCTAACTGCTAGCTAGGATACTAACCTTTTTATTTTCTGTGCAGCTACACATGTGTGATTAAACCTCCCTAGACTAATTTAAAAAAAAATATTCATGTCTGCTAGAAGCAGATACTCAGGGAGAAGTGTTCTTCACAGTCTTTAAACTCTGTAAATGTAGCATGAAATTTATTGAAATGGATCTTAGGATATATAGCAATAGAAGTAAGTCCAGTATATTTTTGCAAGCTCTGCCAGAAATTATGTATATGTTTAGGTTTTGTTGTACTGTTTCTGGGTTATTAAAGCCTGCAATAAACAGATCTTGTTGCTAAAGCACTTCAATGACAATTTCAGGAAACCTTTTACGCTCTTTATCCATGAACTATTGGTTCATGGCAGTTATAGAAACAGATAAAAGAGGAAGGAATAGCATTGTGAGGAGCAGAGAAAAAGAACACTTGAATTAGTCAAAGTGGTTTGATGAGAATATTATCATAATGTTGTACGGAATATAAAAGACCCCAAGCTAATTTGGAAAATTGTATAATACATTGTCTTGATTAGAAATAAGAAAATAAAATTGGGGAGACAAAAGCTGCATACAATTACATATTTGTTTAGAAATGTAAGGATTTTTTCCGATAGAGTGACCCATTTTTGCCCCCCTGTGGACAGAAAATGTATGGCATGATTTTAATTTTTTTTTTTAATTTCTTCAAAACCTGTGGGAGAGGCTGAAATCAATGAAAATCTGAGTTATTTACACAAATTTTGAACCATACACTCTGTGGCGTTTTAAACATCGTTTAAATTTGCAGTAGGCTGGTTTCATTTTACACTGCGTTGGCAAAAATCTGAGATCAATTTTTTTGCTGTTTTCAGTAACCACTTCAAAGCAGCTCTTGTCAGTGGGATACTGAGGGCAGCTCCCTGCCATGCTCTTTGCCAGCAAGTGGTAGAACCGTCCTTGGAGGTACAGGTTAAATGTGATCAATGCTATCTTTTCTCTCTTCTCGTTCCTCATTCTCCTACCTCCCTTTCAAAACAACCCCACAACCAAACATCACCACCCCTCCCCACAACAACAAAAAAAAACCCCCAACAAACCAACCGCTCCTCGCTAAAACCCCACAATCTATAAAATGGAGTAGGAACCATTGGTTGAGTATGGGGGTTTTTTGCCGTGCCTTGGCTTACCGTACTGACTGTACAGGTGTGAGCAAGCCTGTATCCTCCTGTGCTGGCTGTGGATTAACCAGAAGTTTCACCAAGCAGAGGAACCAGGCTATCAGTTTGAAAAAAAGTTGCAACAAATACTTTTTATGGAAAAGTAGGTTGGTGATGAATTTTCAGTGTTATTCTCAAGAGGCAGTGCTGACCACAGATGTGTGCAACAGCTTCTGCCACGCACCTCCGGCCTGCAGCACAGAGCTGGCAAGGCCCGTGACTGCCTCCCTGGCCGCTAAAGCTACTTTTGCGTGGCTGGATTACAGTCCCTGCTTTGTGCGTGACCATTTTTCTGGGTTTGCTGCTGTTGAATGGGCGCAGACTCCACCCTAGCCACCTGCAAGGCTCCCGGACTGCAGTTCATTTGTTTTAAAGCAACAGTATTTTTCCTCTTTCCCAGTTATCTGTAGGGCGTTCAAGTTGATGTTTGCACATGAAAACCAGACATTCTGAGGCAGTCTCATTTGTTGGTCTAGCTTTTGTGGGCATGATAAAAGCAGGAAGGGGGTGATTGGGCTTCAGGTTCGGAAACCTTAAAGAATTATGTGTTGTGAACACATTTCTGCATTGGCACTGGTAGCCTCATTGCTCACAGTCTTCTCCCCAGAGCCCAGCCACAGCAACAACAAAAATTTTCTGTACTCATATTGCTGTGGTTGGATTGCTGTCCCTTTACAGAGTTGCTTCTCAAACTGACAAGGGAGTGTTGGTTGCAAATCCTGTCCTGACAGATGTGTCTGTATTTTTCTTACTAATCAGCAGACAGCATCCTGGTTTTGCATCTTGCCTGAAAGCAAAAGGACTTTGGAGAGCAAAGGGAAGATGCATCCTGCTTTTGGTAGTTTTTCTGAAGTGTGGAAGTGCTACAAAAATCAGGGAAAGTGGAGCAGTAGTTCTAGGGGAAATGTTGCATTTCTTCTAATATAATTCCTATTTATTTGTTTGTAAGCATGTTGAGAATACTGACATTTGGGTGGGTTCCATTTGAGGCACATGTTCAGTCCAATCTGAATAATGAGAAAACGGTGCTTTCTATGATTGTTTTGGGTTTAGACCATTTATCTATATTGATCCACTTAAACTACTCAGCTCCATCGGCAGGCTTGAAGGGAAGGGCACTGCTTAATTACCAATAGGGTATCTCTGGTTAACGCTACAACCAGTTTGCCCCAATTTGTTAAACTTAATACCCGTTCTTGTGGTTTTGAGTTGATATTTGATACTTCACCATAATTATTTTCTATATTCTCATAGTAAACCAAAGATTGTTGACGTTCTTTCCACGCACTGTTTAAATTTTCACCTCTGCTATTGCTGTATCACAGCAACTGTGTTGGATTCTCCTGAAATGACAGTGCTGCTGGCCATTCTTTTTGGCTTTTGCTTTCTGCTCCCTTCTTGTGGATGATTCATTCCCATGAAATCAGTATGGCAGAACACTGAAACATGCCGTGATCAATGCCATTTGTCTTGGGATGATGACTTATGGTTAACAGGAAGAGAAAGAAGAACTGTAGCTCTGGGCCAGTCTACAGAAAGTGAAAATTAAGGGAAAAATATGTGTTGTGCCAGACGGCACCTACGGTTCAACTCTTTTGCACATTTTTTTAGTACTTAGAATACAAAGAGGGATGGTGGTGATAATAATATTTTTATCAAACTATCCCAGAAAGAACTGTAGTAATGAATTCATAGTTACAAAATGCAGCTTCAGTTGTAGTCCTAGCTGGAACAAAAAATGTTGTAAGACACGTGCCCATTTTGCATAGGTTATTTAGATCAGCCAAGAGCACAGAATTTCCCTCCCACAAGCAGTTTGGTAATTGGGAGGGTGAGGTGGGAAGAAGAAATGCAACAGCAATTCCAAACCACAAAAACAGAGCTCAAAGGGAAATGTTGTCTTTAGTCCTCTGGGACCCTGGAGCTGAGGCACTAGGCAGGCAGTCACAGCCGGTGGAGCTGGCTTGCGAGCAGCCTGAGGTTAGCAATTGTCAAGGGTAAAAAACCACAACCAAACCAAACAGGCTTCAGAATGTGACTAACAGCTGGATCAAAGAGTCTCCTTCTCATAGGCAGTTGGAAACAAAAGAGAACAGATGCACCAACAGGTGGGCACCTGAAATCCTTGGAACTGTTTAATTACACAGAACTCAAAGTGTTGACTGGCATTCTCCTGCAGTGCGTCACACAAAAAACTGCATGACCCAGTGTTCATAAAACTTCAGCAGCAGAATGGCCTGGTACTGTCTGTACTGCAGAACGGTATGAATGGTGTTATGTATTACACCAAAGTAGATTTTGGTGTTCAAACACAACTACTTGGTATTGATTTTGGTATCTAAAACCAGCTGGCTGTTACCCAGCGTACTGGAAGGCTGACTGTTAGAGTGCACGCCAGTACAATCTTGACATCCTTTGAGTTGAAACAGCCAGCTAATAAGTATGGACGCTGTTCTCCTTCCAATGTCACAGTATCCCAGAATGACTGTCAGACTTATTTCACTTGTCAAACTATTGTTCAGGCAGCTACTTATTTATATTGTTTTGTTCCTGTCCAGACATCAGCAAGTCTGGCAGTCATTTCAGAGCCTGCAGCTACTCCTCTCTGGTGAAGATACCAATAACAAATATTTTTGCAGCGTGCAGTCTGATGTCTGTGCTCTGTGTACCAATGTCATATTATTTATCAAAAAGAAGATTATATTCCAGTATTACTAAGGGAAAGTTCTGTGTGACTGTTATTACAGGGAAAAAAGAATATCAGCACGTAGAAACCTGTTAGCGATTGAAATATCTGACCCTGGTTAGAGGTGAAGAGTGATAGCAACATTTTAAGCAAATCTGTGCACAACAACTTTGTTCCCTTGCGCAGTCTATATACGTGTTCTGTAACAATGACATGCCTTTAGCTGTTTATGCCTGGCTACCTGTAGCTGAAGTTAATAAAATTTCACAAAAACAAGAGAAAATACTGGTGTAGAAATGCTGAAGTTCTTCTAAACTAGGGCAATCCAGTTTTTTAGCTGATCTTTTAATCTGAATAGTTTTATTTGGCAATTGTCTGTCCTGTTGTAAATATCAGAACTTCTTTTCCTGGTGAAAGAGATATTGCTGAAGGATTAAATCTATTATTTTTGCAAGGATTTTTTTTTTTTTTTCCAACCGTACCTGACCCATATTATCCAAAATAAAAACTTTCTCATGATCAGTGTTCAGACTTGGGTATGATAACCTGTTAACTCATAGTCCATAAAACAGTCATACATTGCTTTAGGTAACCAACATGATTTTTAAAGTTCTATTCATTTTTTTTTTCAGTGTTCTAATCTCATGAATCCCAAGTAGAGCAAAGCAATAGGTTTAAAATATGTTTATTTTGTTTTGAGCTACTTGCAGAGAAAGTGAGTCTCTTCAAAAATGGACAAAAATTCTTGATTCATCTGTTTTCTGTCTTGCATTATTTCCACAGTTCCTCACCATTTTAATGTAATGAACTGTGACACAGCCTGCTTTGCAAACAGAGATGAGGGATAGAAATCTAGATCTTCAATTTTAAGTCCTAGAAGGAAGGTCAAAGCCCACGGTTGCATTCAATCATCCATTTTGTAGCTTTTTTCTTTTCTCAGCTTAGCCTGTGACCTTTCTGTTTAGAAAGGAATGAACAAATTCAGCTGTATCTCTCTATTGCTTATTAGTTGCCCTTAGGTGCCTTGCACACTCCCCCCCCCCTCTTCTTGTTAATAAATCCAAAACATATTTTTGTGTAAACTCTGACTGTAGGGTTTCAGATGCTTAATTTATTAATCTCTGAAACATCTTCTGGTTACTATTGCAAGCTTGTAATGCATTTCTTGAGAGTCAGGGGTGTGAAATGACTGTTTTGTTTGAATCCTGCTGAATATAAAGTTGAACATATTTACAGATATAAATATCAAGGGCCAATGTTTGTGAAAATTCCCCCAAATGAATGTGAAGATGAGTTACGAGGCTCTTCTTGTCATTTGTGGTTAAAAGTTCTAAAAATGTTGTGCAACTATTACATTGCTTGTGGTCGTACAATGATTCCCCTCCCCTGGATTTTTGCAGCCTTCTCAATGTCATTTCTCATGTTCTACAAGTTGTCTTGTATTTAATGTTGGGGCTGATTTATCCATGTTTTCCTCTTGTTTTCCTGGGGTTTTCTGCTTTGAATGTTTCATTTTGCTTGCAGTGGCTTACACTGGGAACAACACAGCAAATACTGCAGGTCTTTTGTTTTTAATCAAATGCTTAGTTTTATGTTGAGGAGGACGTTTTAATTATAAAGATATAACCTTAAGAAATGTAAATGTTTTGTCTTTCAGTTATGCTTGTGGCTCAGATCCTTGTTCATCAAGGGTGTTTCTTGGAAGGCAGATGAATAGACTTTGCTCTTGAATGAAGCTGGTGTTAATTCCTCTTGCCACCTGCCCCCTCAAACATTTGGCTCCAGCGGTACAGCAAAGCCCAGGAGGCCAGAGACCAGCCCTTACGACTGTCCTCTGCAGGCAGAAAACGTGTCGCTAACATCTTGTGAACCCGATGATTGCGCTCGGCTTCCTCAATGAGGCTTTAATAAAAAAAGAAAGCTTTCATTACAGTGTAGCCAGTCTTTAAAAAGAAAATAAAGCAGCAGAAATTGACTTTCCTTTTTTTTTTTTTTTTTTTGTAGATGAATATGAATCATTTCTGTCTTGCTTCTCAACAACTCTTGACAATATTTATATTTAACTAACGATGTTTCCCCTATTTCAAGCTACTAAGTTTCGTGTTTTCTCACCATTTCACTGAGCTCACTCAAATGCTGATTATTCCTTATTGGTTGTTTATCTGCAGTATTGATCAGCTGCTTTCATCTCTACTGCTTGGTAGGAAGAAATATTAAATGAAGTTGAACATGATAAAAATAGTCATTTTCATCTATGCCAATTTCTAGAACTGGCTTCCAGATTTTTCTCAGTTCACTTTCTCTCTTTACTGACATGTATTAGGTATTTTTATAACTTTTTAAAAATAAATTTCTGATAGGTTTTCCAGGCATTATGACCACTGATAGTGGGTTTTGTAACTGCCCATTTAATATTCTTTAACACTAGGGGGAACTGGGGGAGGGGAACCTCAATCCATCCCACTCTGACCAGTTTGATGCCAGTGTCAGCAGTAGATGCCCAGAGCCTGGAGAGGGGTCACAGATCAGCAGGAGAGCACCTGAAGAGCAACACAAAGGAATTCCAGCCGCTCTAGCAAATAAATCAGCTTCACTGGGGGCCCAGCTTAAATGCCTTTACGCAAAATGCCAGTAGCATGGGGAATAAACAAGTGGAGTTGGAGATGTGCACACGCCTGGAGGGCTGTGATCTTATTGCCATCACAGAGATGTTCTGGGATGGCTCCTATGACTGCAGTGTTGGAATGGAAGGTACGGGTTTTTTAGGAAGGACAGGCAGGGAGATGAGGTGGGAGTGTTTTTCTCTATGTCAGTGACCACCTTGCATGCATGGAGCTCTGTCTGGAGTTGGATGAGGAGCCAAGTGAGAGCTTGTGGGTCAGGATTTAAGGGAGGGTAGGGATAGCTATCATTATAGTGGGGGTCTGCTACAGGCCACCTGATGAGGAAGAGCTGATGAGGTGAGGCCCTCTATAGGCAGATGCGAGCAGCCTCATGTTCACAAGCCCTGATCCTCATAGGGGACTTAAACAACCTTGGTATCTGCTGGAGAGACAACACAGCAGGGCATAAGCAATCCACGGGGTTCCTGGAATGCATTGATGACAACTTCTTTCTCCAAGTAGAGATAGAGAAGCCAAGGAGGAGAGGTGCTAAGCTGGACCATGTTCTTGCCAACAAAGAGGGGCTGGTGGGAAATGTGACATTTAAGGGCAGCCCTGACTGCAGTGACCATGAAATGGTGAAGTTCAAGATCCTTAGGGCAGTGAGGAGAGTGCACAGCAAGCTTGCTACCCTGGACTTCAGGAGAACAGATTTTGGCCTCCTCGGGGATCTGCTTGGTAGAGTCCCATGGGATAAAGTCCTGGAGGGAGGAGGGGCCCAGGAAGGCTGGTTAATATTCAAGGATGACCTCCTCCCAAGCTCAGGAGCAATGCATCCTGACAAAAAGCAAGTCGGGCAGAAAATCCAGGAGGCCTGTGTGGGTCAACAAGGAGCTCCTGGACGAGCTCAGACACAAAAAAGAAGCCTACAGAGGGTGGAAGCAAGGACAGGTAGCCTGGGACGAATACAGAGAAATTGTCTGAGCACCCAGGGATCAGGTTAGGAAAGGCAAAGCCCTGATAGAATTAAATCTGGCCAGGGATGTCAAAGGCAACAAGAAAAGCTTCTATAGGTACATCAGTGATAAAAAGAAGACTAGGGAAATGTGGGCCCTCTTCAGAAGGAAACGAGACACCTGGTTACCTGGGATATGGAGAAGGCCAAGGCACTCAACAATTTTTGCCTCAGTCTTCACTGGCAGGTGCTCCAGCCACACTGTCCAAGTGTGTCTTTTTGAAGAGAAAAAAATTGAAATAATGCATAGAAAGTCAGTCATAAAACTGCTGTAAAAACAAGCATGCAAACAGCAACAACCTAATGATTGAGCCTGGCTAATTTGGTAAATCCTGTAGTGGGACTTCTGCTTTTGCAGTTATTTAGCTGTCACTCTATAATCAGTTTGAATCTAAACCAAGATTGTCTCCCCTGCTGTAGAGGATGTATGTTGTCTCCCAGTTTAGTTATTTGAAGAGCTTGAATGAAAAGAATGCTTCTGAACATAAATTAAAAATGCAGTACGTGTGCGGTTCAACAAAAATCGTTGAAAAAGCTTAGTCATATAACATTTTATTGTTTGTAAATAATTTTGGTTTAAGAAACAGAACAACTGCACCCTCTAGTGACAGGCTGTACGTGTACCAGAGGATCAAGGCAGCTTTCAAACCATGGCGTTGTATGAGAGAAATAGAGATTTCATGTTCTAGAACAGGCAAGCTTTGATGGAAACGGAGCATTCGTTATTTTTTTTAAATGTATTGATGAGATTCTTAGAGCATTGCCTTTGCTGTTAAGGACTTCTTAGCCTGTCACTGAGTGTCAGACGTAGTGAATCGCTATTTATGTTGAGCACATCTGATTAGAAAGGAGCTGTCACATTACTTGTCAATGTGTCATGTCACGCTTTTGCTTACTGCTAAAAAGAACTTACTTCTTGTTAGGAATATGGTTAATAAAAAAACTGTATGTTTGAATGGTGTAATGTGACAGTGTGTCAAGTGTGCTATAAGCAACACCGATTTTTCCTGTAGGGAAACAAGCCACGTTTGAGTTATTCGCATGCATTAGAAATGCAAAGCTTCCTCTCTGAACTTGTGCTATCTGCAGGCTTGCTGCCACAATGCTACTGTAACGATGCTTTCACTGAAATACTCGTAAGAAGTCAGTAATGAATTAAATGTAATTTCTGTCAGGACTTCCAGGTGAAGGCTGAAAAATGCATCTGTTGATATACAAGAATGTATGTTAAAAGACACAACTAAACCAAAAGCAGAATAAACCATTGTCGGTGGCTCCATTCAAAGCCGGTTTCATTCAGCTATTTGGCTATAGGTGCTTAGCCAAAAAGTAGGTTTTAGCCAGGCTTTTCACTCTCATAGCTCCTTAAATGATCTTAATTTTTCTTGGAAGCGCTTCCTTTCTTGCAGCATTGATACCGCATTGCTTGTCACCTGCTGATTCATCCCTACCGCTTCCTGCCGCCCCTGCCCAGCTCTGCTGGTTGCCCTCTGGTGCCTCGTCCTCTCCCTTAGCATCTGAGAGCTGATATTCCTGCAAACGGAGAGATGGTTCCAGCGAGCGAGGCTGTTGGCTGGAGTAGTTGTCAGATGTCAGGATGTGCTTGCCATATGTATTTCCTGTGGAGGTTTTCCTAATTATTAATTGCGTGAGTTTTGAAGTAGATTTTAATCAGCAATGGAACATTTTGTGGTTTTCAACGGTGAGATAATATAAAAATGGTTTTAAGAGGCATTGAAATTTTCACATGAAAGTTATTTCCTTTTATTGCTTTTTGTTGACTATTAACAAGCACATTTATTTTGGGGGGTATTATGTTACTGTTGTTTCAGCTAGCTAACAAATTATTTTTCCTTCTCTAAAGACAGATACTGCATAAAAAATAGGGAAATGTAGTACTACAGCATGTCTGTAATCAAATGTTCACATTGTGATATATTCATGATTAAAACCCTTAAAAGTCAAAGTATTAAAACCGTTAAAGTGTTAAGGTTTTTAAAACATACCTTAAAGGTATGTTTTAAAAAATTTTCTGTAAGGAAACCGTTACAATTATGCCTTAATTCTTTAAATATAAACTAAAATAATTTTGTTTGAATGTCAGAACACCACAGGAGTTGAGCTCTTGGAAAACTCTTAAATCTTCACATCTGTATTTGCCTGTGGTTTAATAGTGAAAAATTTCTGGAGCTCATAATACTGATACTCTGTGTTGAGTATAGATGCATAAATGATGCATGCGTGAATATTCGTACTTGAAAAATTTCATTGCTCTAAATATAACTAGATAATACTTAATGTAAACTCCGGGGTGAAAGATCCTACTCCAAATTTAATTTGTGTTTATTTAAAATATAGTGAATTTTAAAAAAACTTTTTAAAGCAAATATTTAAAAGATCAGACTTAATTCATCAATTCTAATATTTTGCAAAAGGCAGAAAGTTGCAGATGGCAAAGATCAGCAGAGAAAGTACTTTTCACTTTAAAAAACCTCAAAAGAACAAAAAGATTTTTTTAAAAAATCAAAGATTTTATAAAAAGACTTGTTTTTTTCCTCTTCTCTCAAACATCTTATTGTTAAGAAAATTCCAAGGCTGTCTGCATTATGTGCCATGTTACAGTAGCGATGTCACTATAGAAGGATTAGAGCAACTACTGAGATGAATCTATTCTGCTTCAGTTAATTGTTTCTGTTGTTCAAGGGCATTTCCATTAACAGAACTCAGCAGAACTGTGTGAAAAGCTGAAATCAAATCAAGAGCCTGGTTCCAATCCCAGACTAAAATCTATACGTAATTTTCTCATTAGATATAAATTTAAATTCCAGTGCCATTTCCCAGCATCTCTAAAGCTAATTCAAAATTTAGTGACTGCATGTACCTGTGTCTCCAGACTTCTGAAGTGAAAAGGGCTTCTCATAAATACTTAGGTGCTCTCAGATTTGGGGCTGGTCATGACACAGTTTCTTACAGGACAAGTCATCACATTGATTCCGATAGATTTCACTGGTTGTAATGGATACTTCAGGGTGCCCCTAATCAGCCTTCGCATTTACAAATTCAGAAACTGCTTGAGGAAATCAGACATGTTGTTAACTCTGCATTAATCACTGAGCTGTGAAAAATTACTTTTCAAAGAGGGTATCTTTTAACTGCCCACATATGTGACAGAAAGAAACCCCCATAAAACTCTGTTTCTATGAAGTGCCATGAAGTATTTTCAGTTAGTAGTGCTGTAAACATGGGCAGGAGCAACCCAGTGCTTTGAAACTGGCTTGTCCTTCTGTGTTGATTCACAAAGCAGGTCCAAGACATCTGCTAACAGTGAAAGCTCTTATGGGCTGCCCAGCATTTCTCTTCCACTACTAACACCCAGCTCCATCTTCCACTTTGGATCAGGTATAAACCTGCCAACAAAAACTGTAATTTAATCTCAAATTGGATGAAAACCAGGCTGACTAGATTTGTGTCTGCGATTTTCAGTCTGGAGAGCAGGTTATCTTTTCTGGTCTTTATCTGTAAGTGCTGTAGATGCCTGTTCATTAATAGGTGGATTTGAGCTCCCCCACCCCCCAGCTCAGTCTTGTTAGTCAATTCTCTTGTTTCTTTCTGGCTTGGGTAAGGTTTAGGAGTCAGGCTGTGTTTTTCCATTTATCAGTATTCACCTCAAGTTTTGTTAAAAGTTCTCTTAAAAAAAAAAAAAAAATTGAAGGATTTTCTAGCTTGCATCAGAATTGATTTTTATGGTGATGGCTATATTTTGAGCTGTTATTGTATTTTCCTGCAAAGAAAGTGAAAATCAATAAGGTAGTGCTAAGTCTTGATCTCTGATTTCAGTCTAATCTTTAACACTGATTACTGTTCAGGACATCACTAAAAGTACAGCACCACATTTGTGTGTTAGCATTCGTAGCAGTACCCCAATAACCAACGGTGACTCCTGTAAATACCACATACAGCAATACCTTAATGGCAGCTGCAGACCCCTGTAGATATTTGATGAGTTATAGAACTTTTCATTTGGCTCGTTACGCATGATAATCCTAGAAGAATTTTTACGTGTTGTGGAAGGGCTGCCAGGTATGTTTCTAATTCCTGTCTTGGCATGGAGAAACATTTCTACAATGCGATCTAAATGCAATTTTGAGAATAATTGCAATTTACTCTGAAATAAAATCTTTAGTTGTGTTATTTTTGGTAATACATAGAAGCTAGCCACATTATGTTTGATGCAATATCCTGTTCCTTTATGACCATTATAACTTTTTTTCTGTGAACTTCAACTCTGTTTAAGTAATGCTTATTTTTTTCTTACCAAAACTATGCTATTTATGACTTTCTTTTTTAGATAGTCTGAAAGTATGCGACTCTAGGAAAGCTATGTGCATTTATACTAACTATAAGTGATGGTGTTGTACCTCCCCTCACCCTTTCTTGTTCAGAGACTCTTAATCAGAATTTGTTCTGCTTGAAGTAATTCCTTGGGGCTTAAGGTATCTGCCCAACAGCTACAGGAAACTGTGATGCTACTGCAACAGGTGATGTCATTCTGAAAGATAAAGTTTTGGGTTTTTTTTTTGTGAATAGACTGTGTGCGCACCAGTTCTGGGTGTTCCTAGGGCTCCAGGTCACCAGCTTTATAAAATTTGCAACTAAGGGTCTGTTGTACTTTATTGATTAATGTAAGTTATGTAGGTAGACAGTTTGGAGGTTTTGCTCATTCTCAAGCTCAGTATCTTCACATCCCCTGAAATGGCTCTTGGGAGGCAGGGTTAGTGGGTTTTAGGGGAATAAGGTGATCATGATAAGTAGAATGAGAGAGGTTTGGCAATGGACTTTGTACAAATGAAGTGAGAGGGAAAACGGAGAGTATTTCTCAAAAATCTATGAAGGACTGAACAGTGATAGTTTGAATGGTGGCAAAGCTTTGGATTTGGGACTCATGGAAGAATAAAGGATTAGGATATCACCTTGACACTGGGGAAAGAAATAGAGTTACCTCTGTTACATCCCTGATTGTGAGGCTGGTTGTTAAGGCTGCTGAGTGCGTAGCAGGTTGTTGGTAGTGGCTCTGACCAGTTTACATGGAACCCCAGGCCATGCTGAAGGAGCGAGGGAGGCAGCTGTGCAGGTTTGCGGTGTGCCTGTGCAGGCAGGGGCTCTGATCTTGGGTTTACTCTTGGTGAGAAGGAGCCAACTGGTGCCATCCACCAAAATTCCTCTAGTAATGCAATACCTTGTTTGCATCTTTATGTGAGATATCAGAAGTGAGCCTAAATGGTCGCCTCACAATGGGTGCCGGATGGTTAGAGATGAACCGTGAGGAAGCCTAACTGAAGCTTCAGCAGAAATGGATGTAGCCAGTTTTTAAGAAAACAGTGTGAATGTGTTTGGCCTTTATTTTATCTGTATTGATTAATCTGCCTCAGCCCTTGCTTTGTTAAAGAGGCAGACTCGGTGAAATCAATACCAAAAGGTAAGCTGTGCTTTCCTGTAGCAATGAGATCCTTGCAGGCTTGTTCCAGAGAGGATCAACAGCAATCCTGAACGCTGGGCAGCAGAGGCCGAAGAGGAGCTGTGCTGAATCACCGCAGACCTAAAGAGCTTTGGCAATTGCTCTCTTAATTGGCATTGCTGCTATGAAATCTTTGGATTTTGTTGGTGATTAATCTTTCGCAGCTAGAGAGTGAACTGTCTTGTTTAATTCTGTATCCTTTCAAAGTACTTTTCAAGTACTGCCAAGGAATTATACCTAGCAGTTGAATGACAGAAGTACAAGTAATTACGTTCTTTACGCTACTGTGTTAACAATATTACTGATGTTATAGAAATACAACAAGACTTTGGCATGGTAATATGGTTTTAAACATGCCGTCTGTGTGCAGATCATGTCATTGATTAGGTATTTAATATTCTTAGCGCTTTTTAAAAACATGTCATTTGCTACAACTTTAACAGGAAAACTTGAACATAACCAGGCAGTGAACTAAAAGTCTTATGTGGGTTTGTTCTCTATATACTTGTTTCATTACACTGAGTTAAATCTGAAGATCATGCCACTCTCTACAGTTTGAAATTTGTTAATGTATTTCTGGGTACTCACAAGAAATATCTTATGAGAAAGAGAGATGCGAAATGTTTCACCCTGGAGGTTTAACTGTGCTGCCGAGAGGCACCGGTAACACCCGCAGTAATGAGCTGCAGAGGTGACAGAGGCAGTTTATCATATTTCAAATGTATACAATTTATATGTGTGTGTATACACACACACACATTAACAGTGTTTGTATATATACACACATGAACAATGTCTTACAAAGCATTTTCACAAATATTACATATATACATTCACATGCACATACATGAAAACACGTTGTAAAACATTGCTAACTTAACCAGCCTAAGCAAATCCCCAATACTGGCATCGAGTACCAGGTGATGGTTTTATCCTTCAGGCCCCAAGATGCAGCTGTGCCTACAGTGGATATCCCACGTGTGTGCAGTTGAAAGCCTGGAGTTGTGCAGCCCTGGAGCTGGAGCCAGCAGAATGCTTCATGGATCTTCTGCAGCTGCTCTGCATAATCTTGCTGCTTTGGTGGGGGCTTTCTCCTAGGGAAGGCTGGTGACATCACCCATTGGTGCTCAACTGTCCAAAAGAGATTTGATGCAATCTGCTAAACCATAAGAAACCAATGAGCCATTCCTAGGTCTATGCAATATTTACTCAGTGCAGTTTTAGGGCTCTTTTCACCGATAAGTATATACTCTGAATGTGAATTGATTGTATATATAAAACTCCATTTATTGTTTTTCCTAGATAGTCCACAAGATGGTAGTGCGCCAAAATCATGTCTCTGTCTGTACATTATGCTGTGTAATTTTTAAAAAATCCCATTTCAATTTGCTGGCAATTCAACAAAAAAAAAAAAAAAAGATTGTGGGTTCAGCTAGGTTAAGTAATATATTTTGAAAGTAGATGTGCTGGAATTTATCTGCGTAACTCCTCTTAATGCTTGTCATGCAGTTAAATACTCTACATGATTTCAAAAGGCTCTGTGCATCTCTGAGATGGATTTTTATTCTCTGCCTTTGGAAGGAAAGCTTACAATTAAGAATTAAACTTCGAGGCACCTGGTGGGACTTTGGATAGCTACAGTCTAGATTCACTTTTTCCCTTATTATACACTGTGTGTGGCAGAACTTTATTGATTAAATATTTATGTTGACAATCTAATTTTTTACATGATTTCTTTTAATATGCATCAAAAATATTACCTTTCAAAATATTCCTAAAATTCCCTGAAAACAAGATGAGTGTGAAACATTTCATGGGAAATGCTGACTACAGCTTCCACTTGTCAGGGAAACACTATTGATCATTCCATGTGCTTAGAGCTTAGTTTCCTGGGAACCATTGTTCTGGGATGGATGGATGGATGGATGGATGGATGGATGGATGGATGGATGGATATAAACCCCTCTGTTTTCTCCTCTTCTTCTAAACTTCCATTCTTGTGCTGCCTTTAGCTAATTCAGCCTTTCTCATCAATCAATCAAAATTTTGTCACTGGTGTTATGATTGCACCCCATCCTTGTTTTTAGATGTTGCACATAATTGTGCTAAACTAGTTTACTGTTGTTTAGTGCAGCTCTCCTGACAGATCCATGCATGTGTCATTGGCTGATGATTATGCTTCAGGTCATCATTAGGAAGAATGAGTGAAATTCTTTTCTTCATTATCTGTACCTCTTTGATCTTCAGGATTACAAGGATGGATCCTTGCACCTGGTTGCAGGTGGAAAAGGAGTTGTGCTGTGCCGAGAATGGTGATATGGAGAATTCCTGTGTAATTAGAGGTGCAAATACAGGTGCTCCCTGACTTGTAAGCACCTCTGTCCCTTTCTGGGCCTCCACTGGGTTGAAGTGGCATTGACTTCTGTCTAACCTAGAGGTGAAGAAGAAGAATCCCATCTTATGAATGGAATTGCCTTGTCCAGCTGTCTTTGACTGTGGGAGAAGCAAGCATAGGAGTGGGTGTTGGTGGTGTGAATGGTCCCTGCTCTCAGCTCCCTGACTGACAGCTTCATTGCTGAGCTGTCAAATTAAGTTGTCCTAAAGCAGCATGTCCTCCTGAGACTTGCTCAGACAGGGATCAGCAAGTGTCCCCTCTAGAAGGCTGCACAGGCATTGTCTTCCTTGCAGCAACTTGCCATTTATCTCAGTTTCTCCAAGCAGCTGAGCTTGCAGTTGTCGCCTGCAACAAGAAGGGGATTTATATGGGTTGGACAGGGCTATACATGCTGTAGGGGAGGCTTTTCCACACCCTTTCTTACACGTGGAAGCAGCGTGAGGCTGTGCTCTGCGAACGATTCAGTGGCTACAGGTTGGCACAAGTTTTTAAGTCTTTAAAGTCCTTGGGCTGGAGTTGCAGATTTGGGGAGCTGAAGTGTCCTAGTGGTCCCAAAGCCTATGGACATAGTAGTGTTCAAAGGATGTGATGAGTACCTGTACTGTTATATAAACAAGAATGCTGATATCTAGACCTGCCTGGATGTTTATCTTTTTAAAGAATAACAGTGGGTTGCTGGTGGATAATGTACAAGCGAGACAATAAAACTGGTTAATAAATACCAGTTTGTGTCTCTCTAAATAGGATTAAATGCAAACTTTGTGGGTAGGTTTAATATCAGATGTAAGCTTCTTTCCACCTTTTTTTTTTCATTCGTTAGATGTTTTTCACTTTGACAAATCTATTAACCCACATGTTTGGCTACAGAATTTGCCTGCCAAGTCATGTTTTAAAATAAAATCAGTTTTTTGACCAATTGAGGCATGAAATAGTCTTTAATGAAAATAGCAACAGACACTTAACTCTGCCCATTCTAGCCAGATGTCATAATAATGTGAACCATCAGAGTGAAAAGTCGCTTTTGATCAAAGGTATCTTAGCATCTATATTGATAGAAGGTAGTTGGTATGATATGTAATTCTACCATAGTCTTAGTAAGTTCTTTCGAATATTGTATGGTAAAAAAAATTTTTTAAAATCAGATTCGCTCTTAAGTTACACTGAATTCCTTTTTGAATTTTTTTTTTTTTTTTGGTTAATCTACCGTACCAATCAGAAATATTTTATTAATGTAGTTCTTCAGCAAGTATGTCCATAGGGCACATTCTGACATGCTCGACTCCCTTCTTACATGGCCTTGACTATTTGCCTATGGCTTTATCTGTGCCAGGTATGACACAACCCCTTTACAGCTGCCAATGTGAACAGCATGTCCTAAAAACAGTGTGATCCGAAAGGGGAAGAAATGTTCTGCTTAGGGCCAGTTCTTGAGTGGTTATGTTGAAACCTAATCTCTGCTCTTACAACGGCTTTGCACAGGCATCTGGTATATCCTTGAAAACTGAGGACTTGTCCTTTGGGGGAACTTCATCTCACTGTTGTTTGGTTGTTTTGTTTTGTTTTGTTTTTAATTTTGAGACCCCCAGTGTTCAATATCTGATCTTAAGAGCAGTAGATTCATCACCATGACAAACAGGTGACCTGAAAAGTAAAATACTCCAGAGGATGGGGTCAGGTCAGCTTTTTTAATTATCATATGCATATAAGATAGTGGTAGTCACTAGGCTGTCTGCATTTATTAATGTCTCTGCCTGGATTTACATTTGTGCTATAACTTTATTCCCTGTCAAAGAGAAGATGAGAAATGAGGTTTTAGGTTATTCAGAACATCCTTGAGAAAGATTTGAACTGTCAGTGAAACATTACACCATCGCTTTTGCTAGTCCAGGTTGGGTGAGTTTGTTTAAATAGTAATAATAAAACAACCAAACACAACCCAAAATATTGCCTGGAAGTCAGAGCAACAGAGAATTGTTTTTATGTACTTCTTACTACAGTCCTCTTTTGTGAAGGGAGTTTGAAATCCCAGTGATGATTGACTTTTTTTCTTCCTTTGACGAAGTAAGTTCTGAGTTGGATTCATTAGTTCAAAATACGGAGCTGAAGTTTGCTGTGTCTTGTGATCAGTGGTGGCTGGAGTTAGGCTTCTGGAAAGTGTTCGTACTGGAGAAGGCAGAAGGGAGGTACGCGGATTCAGACAGATTTGAGTGTAATTTCAAACAGTGAACTTCTGTTTTGTACCTGAGAGAAGACCTAAGGTGTAAGCTTGGCAGGGCAGAAGGGACATAAGAACAGTCAAATTGGAAAGAGTGACTGTGTAGAACTCTAACAGAAAAAAAAAAAAAAAAGTTGTAAAGGCTAAAAGTCAGCCAAAACAGTTGTTATTTTGGGTTTGTCTCTTTCATTGTTAAAGATTTAGATGAATATAAGCAAGGCAGGTCCTACCCGGTTTTGCTCTGCTATGTTTTTTCAACAATTGGTGTCAGCCCTCTTCTGTTTTCAACTTTTTTTTAATGCTATTGGCATCGGTTAGCTTTTGGGTTTTACGGTTATAAAAAGACAGATCTCAAATCTTAAGAAAATATCTGGTCAAGATGCAGAATGTTATTAATATAAAACTGCAGCAACTTACTATAAGTCTCTGGAAGGAACTCAGAATGATTTTATGCTCAGTCATCCAGAAGTCAGATTATTGCATAGCTAGGGGATTGTTCATAGAATAGAGGCCAGAGTTTATCACTGTACTTTTTGAAATGCTTAACCCCTGCTGTTTAGATATGTTGCACCATGCCACCTGTTTCAGCAGATGATTGGGAAAAGCCTTTTAAACTTTAAGGTGACTTTCCAGCTGGGTTGTATTTAACTGGTTTTAACAGTACAAGCAAGTTCCAACCCCTTTTTGGGATGCTGCCAAACCACTGGATCAGAGAGTATCTTGTTGCTCATGCCTCTGCCAAGACATTACTAGCTTCTGTTATTTCATTTCCAGAAACTCCAACTCAGTCTTGTCCTGAAATATTTCATATCACTCACTTAGATATTATTTCTTTGGCCTCAGTAGAATGACTCCTAATTTGTATACCCCTATAGTGAGATCAGAATCATATCCTTTATGCATAAAAGTATTTAAGGATTTCCAGCAACTTCATAGTACTACTGGAAATTACATTGGAGTTTTGGGGGAAAAATGAGATTCAGTCATTTAAATCACAACTGTATAAAGCAGATGAAATAATCACATACAATCCTTCCTGGAGGGGGAATTGGGCAAGGCTAATGAATGTTTCCTTCACCTTGTGTATCTGAACAGAGCCTTGGTGGTTTGGATTTCTTTACTTCTGTAGTACCAACAATTTAGAACATACAAGTACTCCCTTAATATGTGTGCTCACAGGATCAAAAAGGTAAATAACATTAGGAAGGATTTGGAACAGAATAGAAAACAACACAAAACCATATTCCTTTATTAGTTTGCAGTGTTCCTGCATTGAGAAGAGCTTCTGGTACTCCATCACCCCATATCTCCTCACCAAAAGAATGTAGAATGAGAATAGATGAAAAGAAGGGCAAAAGAATCACTTCATGTGTGAGGGGAAATTAGAGCAGGTCTCTACAACTTGGAGAGGAATAAATAAAGGGCATTATGATAAAGGTGAATAAAGTCATGCGTGACATGAAGAAGATGAGCAGGGAATGAATCATTGCTGCTCTTATACAGTCTAAAGGAAATACTGTTTCCATGTGAAAGGCCCATTTAAATTGTGAACGCAGAAAATATCTGTAGTTCCAAAAGCATTTTCTGCTTCCAGACTTACTTGCCTACTTAATTTCTTTATGGTTGTATCTTGTCACTCTGGATCCAACTGATGTCAATTCACACAAGTTTTCATAACCATAGGCCTTGAAAACGCTTGTCAGACATCTGAGCCAAAACACTGCGTCATTAGGCTTCCTTTCTGTGGAAGGGACTGGAGGCTGCCATCCCTTCTAGACCAATGGACAATAAAAAAGGAGTACCTGCTTTCTTATGCCCATGATGGTCCTCCTCAATTTTTCCTGCAAAACTCTGAGGGGATGCTAGAGCAGTTTGTCTTTATTACCTCTGTTCCTAATCTTGGAGCTGCCAGGCAGCAGCAAGTATACCCAGGTTGTCTTTTCTGGTTTACTGCTTCTCCAACCCTGGTTTTGAAGGATCTTTCCCCATAAAAAAAACCCCAAACAACCAAAAAAAATCCCCACCTCCACCCTAAAAAAATCCCCCAGCCTCAAACACAAACTTTGTTTGCCTTTTATGTAGTTTATACTCTTCCCACATTTAGGTAGAAATTGGCCAAAGGTCATTTTCAGAGGGGCAGAAATCCGATTTAAATTCCCTGAGTGTAGTGTTGCCTCTGTTCAGGCCTTTCTAAAGGCAGGACACACTAGGTACAGACACATAGATAGAATTTAAACCATTTGAGCATGGCTCCTATTTTAGACAAAAGCCCTAGCTAGCTATTTCTTGCTCTCCCTTGATTTAAAGGTCCAGATTTTGCACATAAGCCTCAAAAATTGCCGCTCATAAAACCATCTGTTGTGAGTGAGCATATCGTTTAGCCAAATCTTTTTTCTCTCTGATGTTGATATTGGTGATTGTCCAAATTTCTAAATAGTTCTCCAAAACTGTAATTCTTTTACTCATCAGATTTTGGCATAGGTTTATCAAAAACTGTCCAGAGAAGCATGTCTTTATGAGATTTTTTTTTTTCCCCTGGTAGATTATTTTAACGTTAACAAATATGAAAGAAGAAAAAATATTTTACCACTTTGGAAATGAAAATTCCAGAGAATTCTAGGTGTATATTCCTGGATTAGATTGCTGGGATAATAAGCTGTGTCCTCATCTAGCATTTTAAAGACACGTATGTTCAATAATCTCATCAGTATATTTGGGTGGCTACTCATCACATCTGAGTCTATCAGTTTGATGTTTTCCTTGGCAGACTTGATAACACTTGATAGCAAAGGCAAAGAGCATCTTTGACTTGTGCTTGGAGCTTTAAATACCCTAGAACATATTAAATAGCCCACTGTACTGCAGCTTTAAAGATTCTTTAAGTATTCCTAATAGGACACCTTGTCTCTTGTGTATGTTGTTGGGTTTTTTTAAATAGAAGTTTTAATCAGAACTTCTTAAAATTTGACAAGTCAAAACATCACATCAAGAAACGTCACAAGAAGCAATGTGGTAAGCCTAGCCTTATTTTTATTGTTCTGGGTCAGGGAGATGTCTGGATAGTTTAGATTGATAAAATCTTCTTCATTTAAGTGCACTTTTTGCTGATGCACTTAAAGGCAGTGATCATCTGTGTTTTCACAACTTCCATTTGGAGAGAGTAGAACATAGAAAGAGTGCTTTTTGTAAGTATGGGTTTTTATCAGGTTCTTCACATGATCTGATAATATTAACTGTATTGATAGGTGTTTCCTATCGAAGAGAGATTGCATTATTCTGATTCTTCATAGGTTTTGGCTTCAAAATCCCCTTTGGACTTTTCCAGTTTTGGCATCATGCAAGTTACTTCCCGTACTTGGGGCCTGTAAATTGGAAAATAGAAGTGGCCCCACTGAGAGAATAAAGATCTGTCCAAAAATCTGCTAATTGAAGGAGAACGTTGAGGGCTGCAGCCTGACTCACTCTGATCTTTTCTAGATGTTCTGAAGATTACCTAAGAAAGTAATTCAAAATTAATCTTCCTGTTTACATATTACTGGGTTAATTATTTAAAAATAATACAAAAAGATGCGGAGAGCCATCATTCCACAAACCATCCCTAATCCTGCTGCAGTTGTGCTTAGGTGGTGGTGAAGCGTTGAAGTACAGAGAAAAATTTGTGCTTTCTAATTTTTTAACAAAATATCTGTGGTTTTCCATGATGCTTCTGCTTTTGTGTGTGTACATGTTCAGTTTAACTCTAGTTTCCCATGGAAATTAAGGTTACACGATCACAAAAAGGCATTTTGAGAGCCGTAGGGAAAGTAGAAGAGGGCTAGATGCTACAGTGGTGTCGTGATGTCGAACGGAACTGGAGGCATGGTGAGGGTGGGCAAACTGGCAACTGGGAGAAGGGCTGGGAGAGACTGGCAGGGGACTTTTGGCCAGTAATGGTGGGAACCTAAAGTTGTTGTACAAGGAGTAATGTCGAGACATATGATCCAAACGTGATATGGAAAATCGGATCTAACCAGCTCCTCTTTACAAGGAGCAACTCCTTTAAATTTGAAAAAAGGGGTGGGATTTTGGACAGTGTACCTGTAACACACATGGAATGAATTAACATGCACATTGAACTGAATAGTAATTTCATATGGTAATGATTACTTTTAGGGATAAATATGTGTCCTTCGGAGTGGCTTCTGTTTGTATCTTTCATGTACTGGCAGGCCTGCTCTTACTCCAGACAGCACTGTAACAAACTGCCCAAGAGCTTTTTTTTTTTTTTTCTGGGAGGTCAGGCTGACCCAGAGCCAGCTCCAGCAGCATTCCAGGAACTGGCATATGCTGATGCTGTAGCAGCTATTCTCTTCTGCAATAAGCCTGTGCCTTTTGAGACTTCTCATGCAATAAAACCTGAAAAGAATATACACACTTCTGTAAAGTTTTGGAGAGCCACGCTGAGCATCCAGTGCTTAAGCCAGGTGAGCATGAGGCTGGAGGAGGCTGGAGGGTAGAAATCCAGCTGGCAGTAGTCCACAGCCTTCCCTGACACCTGTTCACATTGCTGGAAATTCTTATGCAGAGCTTTTAAGTTGTTGCAGATTAAAGCGCTTCGCTTTCCTTTGGCCTATCCTTGTGTGTGAAGTCAGTCGCTGTACTACTAAATACACAAACATCTTACTAAGGCAAGAGGTGCTTCAGTCCCGTGGGTAATGCTGTTTGTCATACGTTTATCGTGGGGACTAGTTTCTGCCCCATTTTAGAAGAGGCAGACACGCCACGTGTCGGTGTGTAGCGTGAATATACTGCAGCATGGGTGCTTTTCCTGCCTGTCCATCAAGAATGGAAAACATCTGTCTGTCTTTTTTATACATTGGATTTCGCCTTGGATGTTGTTGATGGAACACTGGTGGATGTTCGCTTCCTTTTGCCTGAGTTTACACACTTAACCAGGCCTATGGCTGGTGCTAATTTTCACTGCTTTGTTAGACGAAAGAAAACAATATAATTCACTCAAAAATAGATGGCTTCAGGCCTTCAGTAAGATAGGATGGAGAGGGAAGTGGTGGCAAAAGGCACGTTTTATGCCCTTGTCCCAGTGCAGAATACACTGTAACTTGCTGCTTTTGTGAAGCAGAAAGTAGGTGGAAAAAATGAGCTACAGAAAAGAAAACTGCACCTCATTTTTATTTATGAGGTGCATACTGCTAGTTTTTATTACTGCTGATAACTCTGCTGCGGTTTTTTTGAATTAATGGTGTAATGGGAAGTGTCTTCATAACAACAGGAATTCCAGCCTATGCTTTTCCTGTCTACAAAGAAAATCTAGAGCTTTTGTGGTTTAAAAGCAAAGGCATTGAAAACTAACAAGATTACACCCTGCCTGCATTAACAGCCAAGGGTTGAAGCTGCAGAGTAGGATTTTCTTCAGATGCAAAGACTGAGTCTGCCTTGTTGTGGGTGTAAGAGTACCGGCAGCAGTTTTGGATCTCTGAGTGCAATGGTGAGATCATGGTTATCATAAAGGCTATTATCATGATGAGACAATTATTCAGCCTACGCTCTGGAAGCCTATGCGAACTAGCTGCTTCTGATTAATGCTGGTTGGTTTTTTTGTTGGTTTTTTTTTTTTTTTTGCACCGAATAGTATGTAAATTGTTCATTTGCTGTTCACAAACACACAGTTCTTGTGATGCAGTCCAAAACTTGTTTTTCATTATCACTGTATCTGTAGCCTCTGCCAAACTACACAGTTACTCAAGCTGCATTTGTAGCGGATTGAGTAACTTGCATGTTGGTTAACCTGTCTTCATGCAGCCTGCGAAGACTCTTCAGAATATATGTTATAACCCTAGAAAGCATCCCTAAGGCTACAAATTAAAAATTTTTTCTGCCTTTATAAGTTATGTAATATATATTTAGAAGAGACACATTATTAACTACTCTGATATCTCTAAACAGCTCTAATTTTATGTAGTTCTTTGCAATTTTCGCGCCAAAAATGTTGCAGTCTCTATAAAGACTCCATGTAAAATTGTGATTTTGTGTAGAACAGAACGTCTTGTTGTGTATGAAAAAAATGGTGCCTAGGACTTCTATTCACAGAAGTAATCATAATGTGATGATAAGATAAGAGATGGAAAAAGCCTATTAGATCATCTTAGCCATTATCCTGACAATGCAGAATTGTTCTTTACAATTCTTTTCTGTATTTTCTAGCTCAGTTTTAAATGGACCAGTAATGAGCTCCCATCATTTTCTTTAGACTAGAATTCTGTAATGTGCCTGTAATTTAAAGCAGACTTCTCAGCATATTGTATATTTTTACAGTGTTTGTCTTGTTTAATTCCTCTTCATTTTGAAACCCATGATCTAATTGTAGATTTTTTTTTTCTATTTTAGATACACTGAGAAATAAATTTTTAAGATTTTCATACGGATCAGACTAATTCAGACACATCACTACTCTCTTTTGATTTGGATCTTTATTTGGAGCTCTGGTATCTGCAGCAAATGCTTCTGATTATATGAAGCATGCTAAAGGTCATAGATTTTTATATTAGGAACTGAAAATACATTTCTAACTGTCCAGCCTTATTAAAGCATACAACACTGAAATCAATAAAATAGTTTTCTGCTGTCACACTAAGGTTGAATTAAGAACAGATTTTTGGAAGCTGGGATGTCTGTGGTCCTCTTGGTACAGTGGTCATAGGATGCTCGTGAGTGTCACTGACATAAATATTGTCAAATGGATCCAAATATGTATTTTAGAAGGGAAAGGCTGTAAAGTTTCCATTCTGGTCATAGACTGCAAAGGCCTTGTGCTTAAATAGCCAGGCAACTAGCCTTGTAAATATGTAGTATGTAGTTCCTACAGGTTTCTAGTCTGGCAAGTGTGCAGCAAGACAGGAGTTTTCAGTTTCTTCGGATATTTATACATTTGGTAACGTAGTTGGTATTTTTATGTTTTAGACAGTTGCTTATGCATTAGTCTTCTAAAGCTCACTTATATATTAAGTTGTATTAGGTAGATCACGTGTTTATCCAGGACACAGGGATGTCTCAATTCAGAGTGCTATTTAGGGAGCTGTCTGACCCACAAGACACAGACTCAGGGCTGGTTTTTTTTTAAGTACAAGTCACATTATCAATTTCCCAACTATAGACATATTACATGAACCATTTTGATAGTGCTCAGCACTTGCCCTCTGCAGAGAAACCATGCACATGTGTGTCCTTGCTTTTGTAGGGTCCTGCTAACTTTCAAGAGCCTCTGTAGTAGCATGGATCCTGTATGTCTTTCCTAAAGGTCAATGATGAAGTTGTCGAGTTTCTTTTGCATTCTGTTGCAGAGCTTCATTATTCTTGTATAAAATTTTCATAGTGTCTTACCCAAATCTTTGTTGCTGCAATTTAAACTTTCTACTGCTATTACTCTCCATAGTAATAGTGGAGAACAGACCATTTCTTTCTGCATTTTGGCAGGCTTTGATGGACTTGAGTACTGTTGCCATGTTCTTAGTCATCTTTTCTTTAGGCTAAATGAGGTTGTGTTTTACAGACTTCTGATTGCTCCTGTTGTTTTCCAAATATTCTTATCTTTCTGGAAGCAGAATAGAAGTCAGCCACAGTATACCTGCAACTTTGCAAATGCTAAGTAGAAGAGAAAGATTGTTTTATTGTACAGGTTATACTTCTACACTCTACTGTGCTGTTTGTCTTTTGTCCCATGTTGAACTTGCAATGTTTTGTACCCTCCAGACCCTGCTGAAGAACAGTCTTTACTTGTTCCTCAGCCTGTGCAAATGGTTTTCTTCCTTCCTTATCATTCTTACTGAAATCCACGTGTTCTGGTTTGGCTGTTTTGTTTGTTTTCCCCAAACCCATTCCTCTGGTCTTATCATTTTGATCTAAAATTTCTCTTTAACATGCATACACTACTTGTGGTTTCCTGTTATCTGCATTGGCAAAAACCTCTATTTTCTATTGCCCAAGTCATTAATGAAAACACTGGAGAGAAGCAAAGCCAGGACAAACTCTTGCAGAACATCCATCCATTTTGACAATGAATGTTAGTATCTCGTTCCCGAGTTACTTACCAGATCCCTCATGGATTAATCAAACAATCTTTTCATCAACATATGTCCCTTACCTTGCTTACAAGAATTTCAGGTGCAAGTATTCTTTTTCTCCTGTGTTCCACACCCGTCCCTCTTTCATGAAACAAAATTAGTTTTATACAGTTTTCTCTTGACAAATCCAGATTGATTACAGTATATCCCATTACCTTCTGGGTGATGACAAGTTCTTTGATACAGGAGTTTTCTAGGACTGGAAGTTAACTGGACCAGTGTACAATTTTGTTATCTCCTGTTCTTTCAAGTTTTCTTTCCCCACCCCGTTCTTTCAAGTTTAGTGGCAAGTTCGCCCTTCAACAGTCTCTTGCTATCCTGAGGTTAAAAAAAAAACAAAAACAAACAAAAAACCCAAAACAAAACCAAACCTACAAACAACCCAACCCCTTCAAAAAACTACAGTGGCTGGAATTTTATCTTAAACCTATAGAATTCAAGTGTAGGACTTGCATGGAGTTCACCTTGTTGTCATGTACCTATTTTAGTACCCTTTAAGCTGTTCCACTTCTGTTCTAGGGTGAGAATTCTTACATGTTTTCTTATCTTCTGCTCTGTGTAGTACTGATTATTTAAAGTTTCGGTTTGACAAATATTTTATGTAGAATTTATGCTATCTTTAGAAGAGGAACAATGCACTTACCTCTGAACAGAACTTCCATGGAACCTTCTTCCTTCCCAGTCCCTATACAAACTACTTTGAAATAAAACAAACCACAAGAACAGAAAGAAAAAAAAAAAAAAAAAGAAAAAAAAAAAAAAGGTTTTAAAAGCACCTTCCATTCTTATGCAGGTTTATATCCGGTCATATGGGTTTGCCTGTTTTGTGGGAACAAGAAAAAGTAGGGGTGGGGGGAGGCGGGCAAATGAGCAAGATTGCGGTGATGACTGGTATTTGTCTTTGCTAAGTGCGTGTGTGAATATGCATGTCCAAAGCTATTTATTACTAACCACAGATTCAAAGAAGCATGCAGTATTGTTTTGTAAAGAAGAGTGATTTCAGAGTTAAAGCAATAAATTCTTCACTTCTACAGCTGACAACTTTTTCCTAGAAATTAAATGCCTGAAATAGGACACACTGTTCCAGCTGAGACCCAAGCAAAGCTGTGTAGGAGAGAGATTTCTTTCCTCTGTCTTCAAGGCTGCTACTTCTGTTTTTACATCCCCAGTATGATATTTGCCTTCTGTTAACTTAGGTTCAGTTTGCCATACAATACAAACAAAACAACCCCCCCTCCAACCTCATAATCTCCAATTCGCAGTTCTCTCTCTCCAAAGCTGGAGTAATCCGTTCCTCCTGGCCCCCTGTACACTGTGTATTTAGCTTACAAACACATCAAGGCAGGAATTGCCTCTTATGATGTTATTTCGTATAGGGCACTAATATCACCTGTTTTTTTCAAGCACTACATCAATACACCTATTCTGTGATAATTATAATAATTATAAGGGTGTTTTTTTCATATCCTGGCTTGCTCTTGCCAGGCCAAGAAAGAGCTTGACCTCCCGTGGACATTAGTAGCTTTATGTGAAATTTATGCATAAACGTTTCTGAATTTTTGTAGTGGCAGTGAATTTTATTTTTTTTTGCTTTCGACCACTCTCTGTGTTATCTTTCTTGCTCCAGTGGTTTGTTGCAGCAGGATTTTAGCACTGAAATTCTGATAGACAGACTTTTTTTGTTTTTCTAAATAAAATGTAAATCTTTGTTTCTAAAATGACCCTGAACGATCTTTGATATTAGTTGTTATTTTTAGAAAACTGAGAATTTTCACATGCTATTGTTTAAAGTGTAAACTTGTGGTTTTTATGACTTGGTATAGGGATTTGCTCATGGGAAAATGAGAAAAATGTCACCTGAAAAATATACATTTGATAACATTCTGTCTCTTGTTATTAATTGTTAATGATTCTGCTTTTTACATTTTTTTTCCTATAAAAGTCAAGTCACTGCTGCATAGAGTGTGCAGAGCACTTACAGTGCTGAAATCTTCCATAGGCAGCATGTTGAGATTGAATGATTCCCTGACTTAATTATGGAGCGGATCCTTTGGGAATGAGACAAAGATGGCCATTTGAACATAGGAAAAGGAATAATGAATAATTAAGGAGTCTAATTAATTGTGTTTCTTATGCTGGAGTAGATTGTGGATTTTTTTTTTTTTTTTTGCCTTTGTATTTTCATTTTAGAAGTTTTCTTAAAACTTAGTAAATTGTATATATATTGGTAGGAACTAGGGTCTTCACTGAAAATTCTGCACTTTTGCTAAAATTCACCCATTTTGCTCAAATGAGAAGTCTGCAGTTGAAGTCAGAGTTAGTAGATGTGTCCTCTACTTGTCAAGGGAACCTTGGTCCAGCATGCAAGTGTGGCGCTGAACAGGGAAGGAACTGAAACTGCAGCTCTCTGTTGGCTCATGTGTACCTGTTTTTCCTCATTTTAGGAATATTGCATGTTAGTAGTAGATTTTTTGCATCTGAATGTAGTTCAGAGAAATTAAAAATGAAAAATACCTACCATACAAAACAAGTCAACGAACCATTTTTCTTCCTTTCTTGTACTTTCTGTATTTTTGCACCACAGAAATTTAACAAAAAAAATTATACAGTCGAAAGTTTTGGGCAACTGGGAAGTGCTGGAAATTTCAAAGAAAGCATTTTTTAGTGACCTTTGCAGATGGGTCCTTTGTTGTAATTATTCATCAAACTTTTTATTTCAAAATAAAGCAATAAGTAAGCTGCTTTTGATACGCAGAGCTTGGCGACAGGAAGATATATGGGCACTGGGTCACTTAGTGCATCTGCCTACTGTTGAAGGCGGGTGGGGGCAATAACCCATTCCATAAGGTGATCAAGAGCTGCCTTTGTCTGAAGCTATATGTATTTTTCCTTTTGTGGCTGTGTCATAGTAGGGAAGGTAAAATAATATTTTCATGGTCACAGTATCTTCCTAAGGCAAAAGGGACTTACTAGCCCTGGATACACATTGTGCAATGATTTATGTGGAGACTCACTTAGTCAAAATTTCTTTCAGCCTAAAGTATACATTTTTGACTGAAACCTAACAAAAATGAAAGGACGTTAATTAAAGGACAGTGGAAAATAACCTGTTATTTACAGGACAATGTGTTGCATCTATTTGTGACTGTTGGTTCCATCCCACTCTTTGTCTGGCAGCTTCATTTGCTTAAGCGGATTCACTTATTGACACCTTTGCAGTTCTGCAGTGGTGTGGCTTTTTACATAGCTGTTATTATTATGAGACTGCAACTGCTCCAGAAAAGGGACAGCAGACGGGGACTTAATGCCGAGTAACTTGAAATACCACAAAGACATTTCAGGCTGCTGTTTTGGGTTATTTTTAAACCACTCTGCAGTGAGGCGTTTTCCATCTGAGATGAGCAGGGAATAACTCCTCTTGTATCTGTTCAGGGACTAGATGATCTGGCAGAAAAGCTTCTGAAAGCCACACAAGGACCTTCTTGATATCTGCTTTCATTATGTTGAAGGAAATCCCTCTGTGGGCTCAGTGTTTGGTGGATGTGTTAGCGAACTGGCTGTTGCTTTCCTGTGTTGGAGCAGAAGTTAACAGATGCAGCAGTGATTAATTGTCCACTCAGGGTGAAGTTTGTAGCTGAACCATAAAATCCTGATGAATGGGCTTTTGCGTTTAATTTTTGAAGCTCACGAGAAAGGGATAGATCCTCCCATCTGACAGAGTTCAGGTTATGCATGTGGGAGTGCAAAACTGATACAAAGCTGAGTTTTGCACTTAATCCTATATGTGGGGATAGCTTTTCCTGGCTGTGTTAGTGTCATTTGCAGAGGGACCTAACAATTCCCAGGTCAAAACTCTCAGCTTGGTGCCATGAAGCACCATCCCACTGACCTCCTGGTTTCCCTCTTGTACCGGGACTTGCAGTAGCAAAACTAGGAGAGCGTGGTGGACTAGGCAGAGAGTGACTATGACACTAGGAATCTGGGGAATGTTAATATGCTGAATTTTTGGTTTCAGAACATTATTGAGTAGTTTCGAAGAAGGGTTGAAAAATATGTCAGCAACTGTGATCTAGTGTCAGTCCTGGATATAGCTTCCACCCATTAACATGTTTGAAAACAATTTACTACCTTTTCATAGTCATCTTTCTCAGCACCCCTAAGACACTGATACTCTACATCAATTTCAGTCCCGGTTGTAGTCTGTTGTTTGAATTTCAGGGAAAAATGTAGAAAAACCTTATCTAAAAATGCATGCTTGTATTATTTCAGTGGTTCACAGTAAATGTAGGTTTTTTGCAGTATTTTTCTTGCTGGAGGAAGAATAGGAAGAAAGGCTTTGGTGTGTTTGCTCAGCAACAATTTGGAGCTTACATATTTTATTATTGCCATGTTCCTTGCGTCAGATAGATTTCCTGGACTCCTCAGCAATTCCATCCACAAACCCACTCAAAGTCTATCTTCTAATTAGTGTGCCTCTATAAATAAGATACACCTTAGTTTGTCATGAGTCAGAGATGAAACTCTTTCACATATTCACAGAACAGTTCATGTTAATTTGTCACATTTAGCTCCCTTTCTCTGCATATGCCTCAAACAAAATTATGCTGGTTTGGAAGTCAGGGATGATACTCTCCAGGTCCTGGGTACTCTGCAGTCTTCTATAGTCCCACTTTCTCCTCTGCTAGTGCTTGAGTGTGTTGGGTTTGTCTGCCAGTTTGTTCACAGGCAGATTTACCATGTTTGCATGGTGGCCTGGGACAGTTGAAGATTTATTGTCCCATTTTTCTTTGTCCCTGAGGCCATGGGTTGAGTGAGGCTTGAGTCAGCTTTTGAACTGTCCCGATTTACAATGTAAGCCTTAAAGGCAACCCAAAATTGGTAGCCATTTTCTTTAAATGTCATGCCTCAAACTGAAAGTTAGTGATGAATTCACAGACCATCCTCCTTGTATTGGGAGCCTGCTGGACTGCAGGAGGTATAATTTCATCAGTTAAGCCAAACTGTGTCATCTCTGCATAGAGGACTAGTGATTTAGTACTTAATTCTTTGAGGTTGAATGTGACTGTTGCTTTGAGCTTGTTTGAGCTCAGAAGGCAGATGATGTGTCTGGAGAGGGCTTAGTGAAAAGCTTATTCCGTGCCTGTTTTCTATGAGGGTGGTTTGGAGGGTTTTGAGCTTTTTGGGGTAGGGGGGTCGGTTGTTTGGTGGGTTTTTTTACATTTACGGTTGCTACCATTTCTACTTTAAATTTCCAGTGAGGGCAGCCAGGTGGTTTAAGAAGTAGTAAGCCTCTTGGCAGGACAGTACAAACATCCTCAGCTTCAAATATCTGGCCAGCTATCACTGCATCCCTGAATTTGTGCAATTTCCAAAGATTTTTTTTTTTAAGCTGTTGTGCCCTAAAGAAGTCAAATAAGAAATAAACCATAATTCAATAAAATTCCGAAGAAGTTAAGGGGTAAGCACTATAAAAGTGGTTTATAAAACGCAGTTTAGAGATTTCCCTTCTCTCTGTATAGTACATGCATCCCTTTTTGACTCCATCATGTTTCCTCGGAGTTTCTCTGGGATTGCTATTGCCAAAGCAGGATTCTGCTAGAAGAGGCAGGTGGCGGTGGAAACTCAGTGCAACAAAACAGAAAGGCAAAACAAGACTTAACTTTTCTTTTTTTCCATTCACTTGCTACTTAGTGACCTTGATATTCTGCATGTTTGGAGATGGGTCCATCCTGCCCTGACATCAGATGTGCGAAAAGGAGATAAAAGTAAAATTACATGCTAAATATTCTTTTAATCTGGTATGTTTGGTTTGGGTTTTCTTTTTTTTGTTTTGTTTTGGTTTTGTTTTGAGACACAAGGCCTACTAGTCCAATGCATGAGCAGACAACTCTTATGAGACTCCTTTGAAGGGTTCTTTTATGAGTTAACTAAGTATCACATACCATTTTTAAAAAAAACAGAACTCTTATTTCTTCTGCTTAGTCTTCTACCAAAGTGTTATTTTCATGAATTGGTAAATCGGTATTGCCCTCATTTCTAGTACATCTTGTGCTTCTTTCTTCTCTTATTCTTCTCACTTCCACTGCTTTTCTCCACAAAATAATCCAGAGGAGGGCTATAGTGGCAGGTAGACTCCCCTTCCCTCTTTTAACAGTTTTTCTGTATCAGATAACTCAGAAATTAAGAATTTAAGAGTAACCTAACAGGAATTGGCTTTATTTTTCTTCATGTGTTTTCCTTTCCTTTACTCTTTGCTCTTTCTGTTCTACCTATAACTCTTCATCTTTGGAAAAATGTAAACATACTCTGTTTACCAGTAAGAGTTGTCATAGTGACCTTCCAGCACTGTGTATGATTATAAGTCCTTTTTGATCCATCGTGATCTAAGTAGCGTAAATATTGAGTGTTTCTATGGTTTTCCATCTTCCCTAAAAGAGCTTAGATTTCCATAGATCTATTTTTTGGCATATTCTTAGTAAATCAACATTTTCATGATTGTCTCCGTTGGGGGGTGGGTTTTTTGATTTTTTTTTTCTCTTGTGCTACACAATTATTTAAAATAAATGTAAAAGTGACGGTATCATCTTTGCTCCATAGGCTGCTGACTAATCGATAAATTAACTCCAATAATTAGATCACAAACACTTTTTCCTCCCTATAACTTCTTGTGGTTTCTCAAGACCTGTCTCAATGTTGTGTGCTGATGCCGTTTTGCAGTTTCTCTTAAATCTAGTTTTACAGTGGGACTAGCATCTTAAACTAAACCAAATGACACACATGGCTTTCAAGTTGATAAAATCACTTCCCAGCCATTATTACAGATTTGTGAGTAGAGGAAGCTAAGCAGAAGTTATCCTTGAGCTAACAGAAAGTGTAAATTTCCCATCGTTCACGTAAGATACTGTTTCTCATTCTCAGTAACTTTATCAGGACCCTATGGATTGTGCTGAAACACTCATTGGCATTTCATTAACTTTGTAATTAAGGGTGAAATCAAATAGCTTAATTATTTTACTGAAGTCTGAAAAGAAGCACTAAATGAGGTTTTCCAGTACCTGATTCCCTTGAAGTGAGTTATGACAAATCTGGCAAGAAAACCTTCACACTTCATCCAACTTTTGTCTGGTAGTACCCTATCACCTTCCAGAGAATAATTCAGTTCACTCTTTCCCCAAAAGCAGAAACTGTACATATACAGTCTTTTTCATGGGGGTCTGAATCTTTTACTCACTCCTTTTTTGCCACCTCTTTTCTGTCTGAGACTGTTCTAGCCTGCAAGCTACACAAAATCTCCTTAGTATTGCTCCAACTATAAAGGATCTTTTTTTTTTTTTTTTTGGCTGTCAATTTACTAGCTAAGACACAATTTCTCAAAATCTCAGTTTGAAAAGGTGTTTTTTCTTCCTGAAATCTATTTCAGCAGTTTGGACTCTACAGTTCAAGTAGAGATTGTAATTCATATAATAAAAACATCTACATGTTTGGTCCAGTTCATTAATTAGCTGAAAAGATACTTGGGATGAAGCAGGCTTGGGTGACAGATAAAATCATTACACTTGTACACGTCTCAAGGGATTGGGTGAGTTCACTTATTATCCTCATTTGTTAGAATTATTCTCATTAATATAAGCTTTGGCTGCTTTCTACCTGCATAGAATATGGCCCGTGCATAAGGTGGTGTTAGGGCTTTTAAGCTGCATAGGTGCATATTATTCTGTGCCAACATTTTAAAAAGTATGCTTGAAGTATTTTAAACATATAACACTTTAATAATACATTATTTGTATTTCTATTTAATGAGGTTACTTAGCCATAAATTACAGGTTAGTATGGTTAAAAGGTTTATGGAACGTCACGGGATTAGCTAGCAAGTGGTGAGTGACAGCAGGATTCACTTCATTTGTGGCTCAAATAAGAAGTTGGTTTCCTAAGGCAAAGGTTCATAAGTCTTCTAAATCCAGATGGAAATGTGTTGGGAATAAGGGATCCAACTCTACGGAATTTTGCTGAATCCAATTTCAGTTCTGGTCCTGCTGTATTTTTCTAAGCACTGCCCTGCTAATCACTGCGTTCTGTCAGACAGGGGAAATACTGTCAACTTTATTTTACAGAGAAAGAACTGAACTTCAGAGAGAATAACTGCCAAGGTCATGCAGGCAGATTGTGAGCTAGAAAGTGAAGCCTTGGGTGCTTTATCTTTTTATTATTATTTTTTTAATTATTTTTTAAATAGGCACAAGGCAGTCTTCTATTTCCCACCAAAACCTGATAGCTTCTCCACCAGCCTCCTTGAGCTACCTTCTCCAGCCCCCTTAAACCAAGAGCCATTGCCCAGTTCCCCTCTCCAGTAGGGCTCCTGTGGTACACTGGAATCTTCTCACTGCTGCCCTGCACTTCCCTGCAGAGCTGGGCCAAAATCCAGATACCTGCCTGAATGTGGCTTTTGACTGCTTGCAGTTATGCTTTACAGTTGAAAGCATGCTCTGAGCGTCCTTCGGGTATACTCTTTGCATCTTTAAAAATATAAATATGTTTATTCAAGCTTCTGTAGCACATGGAGAAGTGGGAATTTACTTCTAAAACCAGGCATTGCTCAAATGAAAACATTCCTCCTTCCACAACTTTCCAAAGGCAGCCATTATATGAGTCTTCAGAAGTCTTTCAGATGTGGAGGATGTGTAGGGAGAGGCACGTGGTGGTGTGTAGGTACAGGGAGTTTGGATACAGACAGGAACCTGTCATTTTACTGCATCAGGAAGAAAGGTCCCTAAGGTCATATAACTGTGGTCTCCATCCTTGAGCATTTCTTAAAAGTACTTCCAAAATAAACAACTTTTTAAACCTAGTTTGTTAGCCTGTGAACAGTAGACAAACTGCACTGTGTGCTCCCTTTTGGACAACGTACAGCGTGTTCAAAGTCGTTTCTGTTTTGCGGATTTAAAAGGTTATTTCACTTTCACATGTTATGTCAAAAATGGATGCATGCCACTTAATGAACCTCAACAACCTGGATTCAGAAAACGTCTCTCAAATTCAGGGGAACAGTCTTTATGACCGCGTGAGACCTTTCTGGATTTTCTGCTACACTCCAAAGATTCAATATGATTTGGCTAATCGCACTTCAAATTTAAATTTAACTTTCTTTTTACAGCAAATTCTGTTTTTTCCTTCTGGAAAGAAATGCTAGTAGCACGTGAAATACACTGGTTTCACTTGTGGAGACTTTTGGTTCTTATCTGAAAGAAATCAGACTGCCTTAAAATGCTAATCTTCATTACTGTGAAGTATGCTACTAGGAATACTGGGAAAGGTTAAAAACAGCAGTCTCGATGCAAGCTGCTGATTGTTCATATTTGTGTAGAAAAAATATGGTTCCTTATTTACTAGATGCTTGCTCTGTGTTCATCCTAGTAAAAGATCCTCCTGCAGGCCTTAATACTGCTGCTATTTTACCTCCCATAATGAATATTCAAAAGCTGCAGTCATTGAGGACTCAGGTGGCAAAAATAGTAAGATGATTGAAGCAAGCCTTGACATAAAAGCCTAAAAGTACATTTCCAACTACATGGAAATAGTGCCGATTTCCCTTTCTGACCACGTAAAAGAACGGTGCCAGGAAATCTCCCATGAATTAAATGCCTGTTTCACACTAGTGTGATCGCATCTTTCTTTCTGTATGATGTGTTGTAATAAGTATGTTTAAAAAAAAAAAAAAAAAAAAAAAGGAAAAAAGACAACAGGGCTTTCTGTAATCCTCTCTCACAAAATGTATTGGAATTAAAAAATGGGTATAAAGGACACACTGTTAAGATATGGCAATGCATGCATTGTTTTCTACATAATGCAGTCAGGGTCTCCATGGTAAAAAGAAATTTTTATTTTATTTTTTGTCACCATCAGCAGTTAACCTAAAGTAGGAGCTGCTCCATTTCATTATAGGTTAAACGGCTTACCATATAAAACTAGCTGAGATAGGTACATCATTAACACTGCCTTTTTTAATAGGTTTTAAAAACATGCTTTAGGATTAGTGAAGAAAATACAATACAGCACATGTTATTGTTCTGGAATTTTTTTCAATAGAAAGCGCTTCTTTTCAGCATTCCCCCTTCAGTGGAGTCACTTAGACACTTCCAGCTGGTGGCAGGGGATACAGCCATAATACAGCTTTCTCTGTCCCAGCTGTCTTTTTCATTACGTTAAATGCATTACGATGGCTGCACTGTTTTACAAAGGTTCAGGTACAGAAAGGTATAGGAAGAATTCTGCAGCGGTGTATTTTTGTAGTGACTGCAAGCTTCTGTGAGATCTCTGAATCCTGAATGTGTTCCTGGCTCTGGTCACAGATTTCCTTCCAATCACTGGAACATTTGCTGTAAGGGCTGGCTAAAGGTGCCTGAGGAAATCACCTTTTACAAGGGAGCGTTGTTGTAAAGGATTTTTAATGCATTATGGCTCACGCAGCATCACAGTTAAAGAAAAACAGGGATTTAGAAATTAATGCTGATGAAGAAACTGAGAAAAAAAGAAAACACAGGAAAAGATCCCGGGATCGGAAGAAAAAGGTATCTAGATCTGTGCCAAATTCTGACAGGGATTCTTTTGTTTTAATTTTCTTACCTTGCAATTTGAAGTATCAAAGCTTGTTCTTGCGTGTAACTTGGTAGCTGTCAGAGCAATTTGTTAACATTGTAAAATAGCATTGATAACCACGGCTGTGGGGTTTGCAAAGCAATTGAATGTTTAATTGGAGATGAGTTGATTGCAGTGATGATGCAGAAGGTGTGCATTCATTTCCCAGATAAATCACTTGTGTTACCGAGATACGCAAACTGTCCGTGAGTTGAAAATAGTTTGTAACCGTGCTGTGAGGTTAAATGCTGAGCTTTCTTAGAGGTTTAACAGCATAATACTTCAGCTTTACATACATGTACTTAAAAGGGATGTGTGTGGAAGCAGATTTTTTTTCTTTGTGTTGGGACTGTGTCACATGTTTGGCTTCTGAAACATCCATTTTTGGGATAACGTTACAGAAATAAGGTGTTTCCGTGTTTCTCTTTTTTCTGAAGGGTGAGCTGTTTTACAGAATTGAGCTGTTAACAATCGGTTATTAGCAACTTTCTTTTGTTAGGGAAATATGTGACTGAGATTGCAGAGCCTGGTTTTTCTCTGCTGTGGATTTGTCTTAGCTGCAGAAAACCCTCCAGCAAACTAGGATCCGAAAAATTCAGTAGACACTGCATTGCTCATTGTTCAGTTCAGGAGCCTCTGCGTGATTCCAGTCTTACTGTTTCTCTTTAAAGGTATAAAGCAAAATAGTTACGGTTTGTGGCATAATGTCAGATAAAGAGGCCAGCCACTTTGGCAGCTCTGTGGATATGTCCTTAAAAATGACACCTTGTACTAGAAATAAGGCCCTGCCGTGATTTCTTGTCTTTGGCTGCATTCTATTATAATTTTTCAAGAACATATCAAGAAGCCAGTTGTCTTAACAGAGACCTGGGTATGTAGTATTTCTGTGTGCCTTTGTGAAATCCCCCTAAGGGGGGACTGGCTAATCTTCATATGCTCAGAGAAGCGGTCCATGTGCTTCCTAAATGACATGTAGATTCCTCTAACATATGTGCATCTTTTGGTTGGGTGGGAGTCAGCATTTCCCTGCCCTTTTCTCTTTTTTCTCTGCCATGGCAGTACTATACATGATGAAGAGCACTAAGAAACCCACTGCCTTCTGTTCTAGTGAGCACATTCGGAGACTGTTTAGATGGCTGCAGTGAATGTACTGCAGCATGTTAACTGTAGGTATTTTTTTTCCTATGTGAATGTATACACACAAGTCTTCTGAATTATCTTACAATATAAAGGAAAGTGTGAAAATAATATTCTTTCTTTGGGGCCAGTTTTGAGGTGCTGCTGTATGAAACTGCTCTGAATTAGTAATATTTTTCTTGACCGCTGCTTGGGTTATGTGCAGGTCTGTAATGTGGCTATCAGGGTGGGTTTCTTTTTCCCCAGCTGAAAATGACCACAGCAGTTAAGAATTTTAGGACCTGGCCTGTCAACCCATATTTATCTATGACTTGTGAGCTGAAATGTATAGTCTCTCAGCTAACTCTACTCATGATGCAGGAAGCCCACGTTGTACTTAATGTGCTCAAGTTTAACAATAGTGTGCCCAAACATATCCATGAACTGTCTTTGTATGAGGGTGCTTTCTCACAGTTTGTAATTAGAACAATGTAGAAGGGATGTGGCAGTGAGAGGCTCTTGATTCAGTGAGGTGAGACAATTGCTTTGTGGACCAAAATGCTTTATTGTTTATACAACACAGTGCTGTCGAAAGGAAATCTCTTAGCAACCAGAGTGGCACATGGATAAATATCAGCCTATTAATCTCAAATGTATGGATTTTCTGGGCAGTCTTTTATTTCTGCATCTCAAGAATGAGATAAAATTGAGAGCTTTTGCTCCACCAAAGGCTTTTTTTGGGTCATGTCGTCCCATCCCTCCCTGTCCTCCCCGCCCCCCCCCCCCGTCCCCTTTGTGTCACACTGGAATTTGGTAGCTTATTCCAATTTCCTTCTGGGTTTCCTTAGGACTTTGCTGATTCAGGACATGCAGTGGGTCTCTCTACTAGGAGAATGGAGCAAAAAGCAGCAAGTGCTTCACTTAACATTTATACATTTGGGCATCAGTCTTCTCACAGCAAAAACATGGTTTTGCCACCCAGTACATAGGGAGTAGGAAGTCCAGTAATTGTGGTTTGCCATTTTGTACTTTCCCGACTATTTAAAACATTTTCCCCCCAATTTTTCCACTATGAGTTGTGAGTCACTTCTTGTTCCTCTGCACCACCCACCAGCAAGCAGTACTCGTGGGGTTTTTTTGTTGATCACATGATACTGCACAAAGCTAACCCTTTGCTTAAGCAGCATACAGAAATATCCTTTAGGGTCTTCCCGTCACATTGGAACAACAGAGAGTGCTAACGTTTCTGGATAATTTATACAGTAAGGAGACGAAGGCAGCCAATGATTAGAAAGTAAAGCTGGTGGGAGCACCCAGTGTCCTAGACTTGATGTTCAACAGTCATGCTGATTTATGTTCCTGTTTAGTTTGAGGATTGCAGTCTGCAGATAATACTTCACCGCTTTTGACTGGTTAAGCAATTTACAATGTAATAATGTTTCTGTTAAGGCTTGCTTCAATGCTAGTGTGAGAGAAATGACCTTTTTAAGAATATACACAAAACAAAACCCTGTATTATATCCAATCCCATTTAATTTCAAGGTGAGATATTCTCAAATTGCTGCACTTAGTTCTGTAGAGATGCCGTGCTTCTGTGCCCTGTGGGCCCACCACACTCTTCCCGTTTGCCTGCATTCAAGACATTTCTGAAGGTTCAGAGATTAAATAGTTTGACTCATACAAGAGAACAGGATGGGGCCAGCAACTAAAGCGAGTACAGTGAAGGGTCTGCATTACACAGGTTCCCTGTTTATTCTGTTCAAGTTATATTAGAGCTTCAAGCAGTTCTGCCTCTGGATGGTTGTGCAGCGTCCTGCACTGCAAATAGTTTGAGTACACCCAAGGGCAGACCTGAGCCTTAGATGGTATCACAGAACAAGCCAAGCCACCCTTAATAATGTCAGTGATAGGGTGGCTTGCTTGATTCCTTATACTGCAGCTCTGTCGTGTGTAGTTTGGTTTATGAAAACTATCACAGAATCACAGAAGTGTCTGGGTTGGAAAAGACCTTGAATATCATCTAGTCCAACCATTAACCTAACATTGACAGTTCCCAACTCCCCCAGATCCCTCAGCGCTGGCTCAGCCCGACTCCTCAACCCCCCCAGGGCTGGGGACTCCACCACCTCCCTGGGCAGCCCATTCCAACACCCAACAGCCCCTTCTGCACAGAAATCCTTCCTGACATCTAGTCTAAACTTTTCCTGGTGCAACTTGAGGCCATTCCCTCTTGTTCTATTGCTTGTTACTTGGCTCCAGAGACTCATCCCCCCTCTCTGCCCCCTCCTGGCAGGGAGTTGCCGAGGGCCAGGAGGTCTCCCCTCAGCCTCCTCTTCTCCAGACTGAACCCCCCCAGTTCCCCCAGCCGCTCCCCAGCAGACCTGTGCTCCAGACCCTGCCCCAGCTCCGTTGCCCTTCTCTGGCCACGCTCGAGTCATTCAATGGCCTTTTTGGGGTGAGGGGCCCAAAACTGAACCCACCCATCGAGGGGCGGCCTCACCAGTGCCAAGCACAGGGCTCAGATCCCTTCCCTGTCCCTGCTGGCCACGCCAGTGCTGACACAAGCCAGGATGCCGTTGCCCTCCTCGGCCCCCTGGGCACACTCTGGCTCATTCTCAACCCCCCCAGCCTCTCTCTGACTGGCAGCTCTCCAGCCACTCCTCCCCAGGCCTGTAGCCCTGCTGGGGGTTGTTGTGGCCCAAGGGCAGCCCCCAGCATTTGCCCTCAGTGAAACTCCCCCAGTTGGGCTCAGCCCATGGCTCCAGCCTGCCCAGGTCTCTCTGCAGCCTCCCTGCCCTCGAGCAGATCAACACTCCCACCCAGCTGGGTGTCATCTGCAAACTGACCACGGGGGCACTCGATCCCATTGTCTAGATCATCAATAAAGATGTTAAACAGGAGTGGCCCCAAAACCCAGCCCTGGGGGACACCACTCGTGACCGGCCGCCGACTGGATTTAACTCCCTTCACCACAACTCTCTGGGCCCGGCCATCCAGTTTTTTACCCAGCGAAGCGTGTGCCCATTCAAGCCACGAGCAGCCAGTTTTGCCAGCAGAATGCTGTGGGAAACGGTGTCAAAGGCCTTACTGAAGTCAAGGTAAACAACACCCACAGCCTTTCCCTATCCAATAAGCAGGTCGCCCTGTTGTAGAATGAGATCAGGTTTGTCAAGCAGGACCTGCCTTTCATAACGCCATGCTGACTGGGACTGGTCATCTGGTTGTCCCGCATGTGTTGTGTGATGGTACTCAGGATGACCTGCTCCATCATCTTCCCGGGCACCAAAGTTTTACAAGGTCTGTAATTTCCCAGATCATCCTTCTGACCCTTCTTATATATGGGCATCACACTGGCCAATTTCCAGTCTGTTGGGACCTCCCTGGTCAGCCAGGACTGCTGGGAAATGATGGAAAGTGGCTTGGCAAGCACCTCCAGCCAGCTCCTTCATCATCCTCGGGTGTATCCCGTCCAGTCCCATAGCTTGTGTGTGTCTGTGATGCAGCAGGTCACTCACTATCTCCTCCTGGAATGCGGGGGGGGTCGGTCTCCCAGTCTCTGTCTTCTGGCTGAGGAGGCTGGATTCCCTCAGTACAACTAGTCTTGCTATTAAAGACTAATAACTAACTAGAAACTGTTTATCCTATAATAATGATGGGAAATAAATTAGATGCTTAGTAAGTGCATTCCTAAAATAAAGGTGAAATCTCTGAATATTTTTTTGTGTTTTCTGTTCAGTACATAGTAGAAGAGAAGGGCAGGTCCTGGCACATACTTAATGATTTATGTTTTATACAATATTCAGTAGGACTGAAGAGGTTTCCATTTTCATGTAATGCTCAGGACCTAGCATGTTCTTTGGGACCACAGAAGAGTGTGATCATAATGCACAGCCTGGCTGCTGCCAGCTCTGAGATTCTAAAGGCTGTTGCTGTCACATCCTCTGCTGCTGCAAACTTGGGGACAGAAGTGAAAATAATGGATGCCAACGTCACAGATCCTGGTAATTTCATCATAAGGCTCACAGTCTTTGAAGGTTTTACTTAACTTTTGGGTACGCTGGAAAAAATTGCCCTGCAATTTCCTAATGGGTATAAGTTGAAACGCTGTGTCAGGAATGATCAACCTGTAGGTGTGCGGCTGTTCATGTGGCTTCAAGGAGCTTGTGCATCTTCTGGGCTGGGATCTGCTCCCATCTGCGAGGGCCTGTGGGAGATGGCTTTGACTGCCCAGCATAGCAGAGCTGCAAACACCTCCCAGGGGCAGCGGGACCCCAGGAGGGATCATCATATCCTAGCTGGGACACTCCCACTGTTTCCTTTCCCCTCAGCTCTCTCAGGGCTGTCAAATGTTTTATGGACCTCAGCCATGCCAAGGCTTCAGTATGAGTCTCATGAGGTTGAAAAATTCACCATCTGCACCCACACAATTAACTTGAGCCAAACGGTTGTGTGCAGACCAGCTTCAGTGCAAGCGGCTTCTCAGTTTGGTCCACAGTGATAATTAAGCAGGTTTAAGGAAAACAGGAATAATACTTTCTCTGGCAGGCACATGTTCCTGCAGTGAATCGTCCTGTGGTTTTAAAAACAATTTGGCTTGGAACTGGTGCAGTTTTCACATGCAAACAAGTCTACTAGTTATTAGGTAAAGCTTGAAATGTGAGCTTCAAGGCTTTTAACTCAGATAACAAGTACAAATCCCCATCTATTTTTTAAACTACTTAATTTCATGATTTTTAACCAAATCTCTGGGTTAGAGAGACCTGTTTCATGGTTTCTGAACAGTTGAACTTCACAGTAGTAGAGTCTAGATAGGTCGGGCACAAATGATTTGTTCCTTAACTCATTTGTGTTAAAACACGAACCATGCAGATGTTGCTCCAACATCTGGAAACATGACTTATGGTAAATTAAAACATAGTGTAGATTTAGGTGCCTGAAGGAAAAATTGTTAAGTCAGTGCATCTTTAATAGTTACAAGGAAAATTTCAGTCATATCCTTGATTTTGGACATGATGCTCTGTCAGAGGCAAATCAAGTAATGGAAAGATATTTTTGGTAGGTGTTTATGGATACTGGCGGATGGGTTATCTGCTAGCAGTGTTGAATTCTTACCAGCATGGGATTTGGTGGTGAAAGAGTGTTTCTATTCAGCTGGAAAAACAATTCCTTCTTTGAAGATGACCCCCAAAGGAATGAAAAGATTGCATTGTATTGTGTGGGTAGCACCACAGCATCAGTTGAAGTGGGCACTGCTCAGTGTTACTTTGTTGTTTATAAACCCAGGAAAAAATTTTGCACTGTTACACATTTACATTTTTATTTAGGCAGGTTGAAAACATTCACCTTTTCTTCTTCACCTTCTTGATGCCTCAGGATTGTGCCATCAGAACTGATGGCCATTAGTTACTGTTCAAATGCCAGTTTGGGTTATAAGTCACGTTATACTTAACGTTACCAGCTCATGGTGGGAAAAGATGGAGAAGAGGGAGGACTAACAATAGGAGACCTCGCCATTGCAGGAAGATTGCTCAGTGACCAGATTCAGAGTTGGACTCTCAGTGGGTGTAAATCAATATTGTTTCAACTACCTGGTTGGTATTAATGCAGTCTTTTATCCTTTAGGGTTTTCCACCCGGGCTAGGTTTTATCTGGGTTTTTGGGGAGAGCTGAGGGGGAGAGGGACATGTCACTTCTATGGGAGAATGGATGCTTTTGAAGCAATAGAAAGTTCAAAGATGATGTTTGAACAGTGATTTTTTTTAAAAAAAAAACTTTTAAAAGGATCTCTTTATGTGGTTATGAATGTTCAGCCCTGTGCCAAAAGTCAAAGCACTGTTAATTTCAGGCTCTCACTTGCCTGAATTGGTAGGTTCAGGATAACTCCTGCTTATTTTGATACAGTTTCTCTTGGCCATTCACTAAATATTTGTTACTGTGAGTCAAAATATTTGTTGACTAGTGGAACTGATTGAGCACCTGCTAAAATGGAGTGTTAGACTCAGTTGGACCTAGTTTGACTGGAACAGAGACTAAGAACTAGGCTCTTGGTGTATGTGATGTGGGTAGAAAAATGAAATAGAGAAGAAAAAAGTCTGAGCTGCAAGTTGAATTAAACAAAAATTACTTAATTCCCATACAAAGCCTGCTTTATTCCCACACTGATTGGAATGGAAGTTCAGATAAGTTGGGTTTGCTGCTGCTCAGTAATTTGTACAGCTGTTAGGCCACTGGTAGAGTTGTAACAAGGATTTTCTGACTGAGGCGTTGGGGCTGGTGCAGGTCTGTGTTGTAAAAGCACAGCAAACCAGGCCTTTGGGGTTTGATCAGGCCACGTGCCTGTCAAGTTGGAAACCTCTTAGGCTTTTTAGCAACTCTACAAAATAATGCCTCTGTGTTAGACTGGGATGTGGGGGGGCCTTTCAGGTAATGGGCTCAGCTGGGATGATACAGCTGTCCTGCATAGTTCCTGACTTCAGTTATCCAGCATGCTATAGCCCTGTGTGTTAAATGGTGAAAGATAGGTGCCTTCAGAGAATAATTCAGTGCGTGTGAGACAAGGTAAAGCAATGTCCTCATTTTCAAAGGTATTAAGCATCCTCCAGCCCTGCAGCTTCAGCCAAGAGCTTTGGGCATTCTGCAGATCAGGCCCTGGCATCTCTGGTGGATGTTTGGGATCATGTAACACTTTCAAAAATCTTTCTTGCATGTCTGCGGCCTGAGCGTGGTATTTGTGTGGAGCTCTACTTTGTTGGTCAGTGCTCTGCGAGGTGGTTAGTTATCGACCTCCATGGAAGAGGTCAGGTTTTGGTTTTAATTTTACAGAGATTGAAACCACTGTATGGCAACTTGGAAAGGAAATCCACAGAATGTTTCTTTAGTGTTTATTCAAATAAGACTAATGTGGACAGGAGAACTAGATTGAAATAAGATTGTTTTGCTAATTGAAAAGAAAATTCACTTGGGATGTATTTTTTTTAAAAAAATCATAATTTTGCAAATAAGCTGAAGTTCTCCGTTATTTAGGAAGTTATGACTGTTTAGTAACGTGAATTTGTTCTGTATGAGAATGTTATTGCTGATAATATACACAAGCAATTTAATGCCTTTGTATTATATATCAGAACTAAAACTTTATTTTCCCTTTGTGGTTGCAGAAAAGTACAGGACATATTGTACTGAGTAGTCACCTTCATGTGAACGTTGTTTTAGAAAAGTTTTATGGTTTGTTTTAATGACCTGAATGATGTATTTTACCTAACTTTTTGGTTGTTCAGCTATGTTTTATTCACAGGTTTGGATTTTAACTTACTGGGCAGCTGAAGAGTCTAACGTGTGATATGTTGTACCGTCACTGTTGATGTATCGATTTTAAATCTCAGTTCGAGTGTTCATTTCAGTATCTTCCTAATTTTTCATTGAAAAACGTTTATAATTAAGGAGAAAGGTACAAGGTAGAAGGTGTTCACTTATGTTTCTGATATCCTAGTTTATGCAGAATATATCTTACTCCGTATTTATCCAACTGGAATTAACGTGACTTTATTGAAGTAGTTACTTCTTGATGCAAGTGGTAGCATCCAAGGCCCCTGCTAACACATTGATTGTTCATGAGAACAAGCAGAAAATTAAGGTCTGTACCTTAACAGGTATCCACTACACAATGATGGCAAGTTATGCAGACACAATGTCCACATTTATTTCATGGGTGTAACATGACATATGTCATAGTGCCTAGTGGAGGCTACCTCAACAAAATCTCCATCAGTAGCATTAAACTTGCTGCCTCTGGTGACCCCTTCTCTACCAGGAGCCAGGCAGGCTCCCAGGTGTGTCTGGTGCTTCACCGGCAGAATGAATAATTTGTAAATACAGAAATCCCTACTGTGATCTTGTCACTTGCTTCCCTTGTGAAGGAAGGGATGCACTTTGATACCTGATTCAGCATCAGTGGAAATCATTGCCTGCTTCTGCAAAGCAGTCCGTAATGGCTTGTAGAAAATTGTGTTTTGTAGAGTCTGCGCAGATTTCTGAACAGCTCTCAGTTTTGGTGCGTATCAGGGGAAAATCACTGGTCACTAAGCTTGAATTATATTCATGTATTCCACGCTCCTTTGTAATACCCCTTAAAGTGGATATGCATAGACAGGATGAGTGTGTAACAGGGAAACTGTTTGTATTTCTGTAAAATATGGGAGGTATTTTTGAAAGCAGAAAAGTGTATCCTTTTTTTTGTGTGTGTGAAATCTTGTCAGCTCAGCTCTGAGCCACAGCCATCCTTAACCCTGTGGCCTCTGCTTTTTGAAATAAGATGTTATTAAGTATCCAGGCTCTGCTGGAGTAAGAGTTGAGAGGGAAGTCAGAAGAGGAGACAGGTAGTTGGAATTCTGAGTGCCATGAAAGGATTTCCTGGAGCTGCTAAAGTGGCTGTTTTTACCTAATCATATTTTAAAAGTAAGCACCACGATTGTGTAAATCCTTGAACTCTGATAGACTACAAGCAACTAGTAACCAATCCGAATTCAAATACTTGCGTAGGTTACTAGTACTGGGGAGTAACCATGGGGTGCAACTTCTCTGCTCATGGTGATGTGATCTGCGAAGCTGGGGGTGGTGCTCTTGCAGACAGCTTCCTTCATGGCATCCTTGTGCTCTGATGGCTGAAGAGTTTGGCCTGAGTACAAAAATTCATACCCTCTACAAGTAAAGGGTTTATACACAGCAAAACACTTACGTAATGCGTGTGAGTGAGTTTGCATGTGTACAGGGCAAGAGCAGGAGGGGAGGTGGTGGTCGGGGATTTGGTTGTGGCACCAGACCATCTGTAGCCCTGAGCTGGGCATCTCCAGAGTGTCCCTGCTTCCCACAGTGAGTCTCCCTCTGTGTCAGGGACCACTTACACTGGGAGAGGTTGTGTGGTGCAGCAAAGCGTCTAATTTCAGAGGACACGTGTTCCCTTTGCTCCCGTGCAAAAGGAAAGCCAGGCTCAGCCCATCGCCAGTGCTGTTGGCCAGTCTGGGTCCTAAGGGAGAAGCTGTACACAGAGTTGTTAGCAATGTTTCCAGAAGTGTACGCTGGGTGGTTGTATATAAATCGTTTGTTTCTTCATTTATGTAATTTGCAGTGTTATTCTGTTCCGGTGCTGTCGTTGTTTCCTAAAGGATTTATAAATCCTTTTTTAAATAAGAAGACAGTTTGCAAGAACAAGTCATTAGCTAGAACAGAACAATAAATTAAACGGTCTTTTTCAAACTTCTGCCAATTTTCTTTTGAAATTCTTCAGCTGACAGCATCACCAGCAATTTCATCACATTCTGAGTTCACAAAGCTCAGAACAGTTCACAAGTCAGTGTAGTTGGTATCTACCTTTCAGTTAGAGCATGCTGATTTGCATATTCTAAAGAGCTTTCCTTAAAGGCAGTATTAAAATGAGAAACCACAGTGATGCCAACCTGTCTGTACCCTCTAATAAACCATACTTTTACTTGCCCTTTTTGGTGTTGGTAGAAGATACAGTTGTGGAATTCACTTTCTGTTCAGCACATCAGTTCATTTTCTTTTTTTACTTCTAAATGTAAGAACATAGAATAGCTCTGTCCTTGACTTCCTTCAGTTAAGCAAGATTGTCCCAGCTAGCTGGGCAGTCGTCCTTCCCAGTGGCATGTCCTGTATGTTGTCCCCAAGCTCACCCATCTGAGGTGGTCTCCAGTGTTCTCTGGGAACCTGAGAACAGCAGAGCCGTGTCATATCCACTGGTTAGATATTCACTTCTCAACATGAGTTTACGGGGCATTTTACTAACAGAAGGCAAAGGTGGAACTGAGCCACTGATTAGAGCTAGCTCTGTATAACTCAAGTCATTTTTACCAGGGTTGTAATTCGAGCATTTTATAAATATAGGCATTCATAGCTTTAGCTGAGATTCCTTCATAGGTTGAAAAATTTTATTTTCTCCCACCCAGCTTTTTTCTTTCTCCCATTACTGCATCACCACTCCTTCTAGACCCTAACATGCTATCTCTGAAATTGTAATTATTTCCCATTCATTAATCACTAGGTTAATGTTTAGCATTTGCAACCATCTCATCAGCTGAATTTACCATTGGTCCATGAGGAAATATCAGTGTCTGGGTGATCTGAGTCCGTAACCTGTTCTCCTGTCCCCTTCAGATTTGTATGGATCTAGCAATTGTCTCTGGTGCTGAGGCTAATGTTTTCATGCCCACACTGCAGGAAAACTAATGCAGCTATTATTCAGAAATAGACTGCTGACTAGACTTTGAAGCACAGGCGAATAAGCCTGGAGTGTTCCCCACACCTGAAGGGAAAGATCACTGAAGAGGAGAAGTGCATGTACCAAGCACCTCGTGGTGCAGCAAGTTAAAAAAGATCCTCAATCTATGTGTGAGTAAATGCAGTATTTTCGTGTAGTGCTGAGGAAGCCTCTCTCAAAAGAGGCTTTTTTTGGCCAGACAGCAGCAGACAGTATGTTCTGGAGGGTGGCTGTGGACGGTTTCCTTTTTCTTACACAAGACTCTGAAAAGTTAAAACATCCCATAGTGAAATATTGCAGAGAAGGGGGTGGGAAAGGCTTCCTTTATTGCATTTTTTCCATCTAAGCAAAGGAAACATCTTCAAGGAGAATCACTGGATACCTGCAGTCCTAGTTTTTCCTACCACTTGATTTAATTTGAAACCACCAGCACTTTGAAGCTGTTAAACATCAAAATTCTGATAACTAAAGATTGCTGTTTTTCTACCAGTCTGAAAAGATTAAAAAGATGTTGAGAGGAAAACATCTCTCATGACAGTGGGTGCACAATCAAAGTTTCTAAGTAGGGCAGCCTGAGGAACAGCCAACGCTTTTTAACAGTTAAGGGAAAGTGTATGTTATTTGATGTTCCTATCTGATATTTTCCTGTCTACCTTTTTTGTAATATCCAAATGTCTGGTTATGCTTAAAGAAGGCTTAATAAATGTTTTGCACACTCAGCATACGCAACCCACATAAAAGATAGAAGTATGCAAACTTCCAAGTCATCCAAGCAACAAACAAAGGGTAGGGGGCTCTCCCACTGACTCACAGTTTGATCTTAAGCAGTTTATTTAATCCCTGCTTTTTCCTCTCTGTAAAATATCCGTATTTTTCTTCTTGTGCATTTTAAGGATCTCTTTTCAAATGGCAAGCGCTGTCTATTTTTCTGTTCTTGATACACAATATATTTTGCGTGCCTTGCATAAGGACCATTGCTACAAAATAAGGCCCATGCAGGGTTTATAGTTTTTTTAATTACTTTGGAGCTGCTCAGTGTTGCCCTGGTGTGTGACCTATTGGTTGCATCCACAGCTCTCGGGAACATTTTTGCTGGTGTCTTGCCATAATTCTGGAGGAGAAATGTGGTTTTTAAAGAAGTCTATGCTTTTTAAAAAGCTTTTGGTGGAGAGGAAGCATGCATGGTAACAATTCTAATTATGGCCCTTGGTATTCAGTATAAATATCCAATTTACTGTTATTTAGGTTAATTTTCTTTTATCTAGTATACCAAACCATTGGCTAAAGGCTGTTTCAGAATGACTGATCATACTAGTCAAGTTGCAGATAGAAGTGGGTCTTATTTACAAAGATTTAGTAAAGCTCTTCCAGAATTGTTTCTGTTTAGCCCACCCAGTACACAGGAAAATTGTCCAAATCCTGGTTTTAGAAGTGCATGAGTTTAATCTAAAATGGCTAAATGTAGTATATTTTGTAACGTATGTATCTTCTTGTTGACCTATGTGCCTGTTATCCTTGAAGCTAAACTCACAGAATTGTGGTCAAGTCATAGGTCCAATTAGAAGAACCACTGAACATATGCAATAAATTCAGCTTGAAAGGCCACATGCACAATATGCCCTGGGTTGGAAAGCCAAGAGATGCTGTGAGCACACAAGATCCGCAGGGAAGCTGTTCAGAATCGTAGCCCTTTGTTCCCGACAGCAAAGCTGCCCCTTTCTCCTCGTTTACTACCAAATGCAAATGAGCAAACAAAGCTGGTGCACTTTTAAAACAAGTCAGTTTGAAGGAAGATGAAGAAAAAAGGAATGAAAGGATTAGAAAGGACCTTGATGTTGAGATGGGAGCAGCGATTAAAGATCCAGGAGGAGTGACTGGGGCTGCTGAGCCAGAAGTTTGGGTTTATTTTGGCTGTAACTCGCTGCTGGGAGATGAACCCCTTGTTCTGGGGAGCTCCTTATTAACCCACAATATTTTGCCCAGGCTGAGTCAGTAGTAAAAAACTGGGAGGGGAGAGAGCAGAATAGGACAAAGCCAGCAAAAATTCAGTCTCGGCTGGGGACTGGGCTCCAAACCCTGCTGAGTTCAGGGAGGCTTGCGGTTCCTTTCAGGACAGTGCAGATAGGCTCTGTGAGCAGTGAAGGTGATGGATGGATGATAAGATGGCTAAGGGGATGGCTCTCTTCCTTGAGAGCATCAGCTGTGCTGCAAGCAAGCAAATCCAGTGCTGCCTGCAGGGCTGCTGCTCTCTGATTGCACTGCTGCTGTGGGACTGCAGTTGTCCTTGTGAGCTGCTCCTCCCCAGACAGAGCTGCTGGCTTGTTAGGGGGAGAAATTCAGGCATCGAAGTAGGCAGAAAGATAAAAACCCTTTAGCTTTATATAGCAGGGTGAGAAATGTAATTGGTTGGAGGACATCCAAGAGATTGCGTCTGATTAAGTCCTTGAAAAGATAAGATCTCTTATCCGTTACCTGGTTGAATGAATTTATACTGTGGATATGTAGCCTAGTGCTTTGTCAAGGTCCACATACAAAGAGGCAACCACAAATTAATCAGGGCTTGTCAGTTTTAAGATATTTCTGGTACAAAGTTGAGCTATTCAATTTTGCTTACAAAAAAGTAATTGTTCCCGGAAATAGCAGTCTGCTAACTAAAATGTAATTTTAATAATTCTTAAATTCTCAATATATTTTTTTAAATGATTAAAATTTAGGGGTGAAAACAAAATTCAGCTTCAGGTCTTTCTTTGTGTTTCTTTTTCATGTGCAGTAAAATTTTCTCACATTTTCTTGACAAGTCAGAATCTCTGTCCTAGTTTTCGTAAGATGTGCTCTCTGTGCCTGCCTGTTTCCTAGAAAATAGTTGTCTGAACAGAGTTGCCTGGAAAGGGAGCAAAGGTAATATCTCAAAAGGCAAATAAAGTCACAGATTATATTCATAATCAAACTAAACAATATTTTAAGAAAATATGGGGGAAAGATACAAAGAGAAAAAATAAAACTGAGGGGAGAGCTTGAAAAACTAGCCAGCTGGAGGCTTCTGACTGGAACTTTGCAGTATGTTGGATCTTCTTTTAGGTTCAGTTTTATCTGGTTTAGCTGTTCAAAATAGTGGTTTTATTATTTTTTTTAGAAACATGCATGTTATCTGGTGGCAGTTAATTTTGTTATTTTGTTATCAGTTATTTTATGCATTTATTGTTTAGATGAATATTCGTTCCTTTGTCTCTTGGATAGTATTGTTCCTGAAAATATAAATATATGAAGCCTTACTAACGTGGGCTGCCCGGAATAATTTTTTTATTTCATTGGTGGCCAGTTACTCCGATTCAATAAATGCGGTTGTCTGTTGTTCTTCTGTTTGGCAGTTACAGATTAGGGCTGCATAGCTTTAGGGAGGATTTTCTAGCAGTACAGTTTAGGTTTAATATGTAGCAACCTTATTCTGAGTACATCCTGCTGTTTGATGAGGAGACATCAATGGCTGCTCAGGGGAAGAGTGGTGGCAAGACAGGACAAGGTCAGAGGTAACTCGGAGGGAGCGTATTAACCAGCCTCAGAACGACAACATGCACTTTTTGCAAATGGCAGAACCAGAATGTTCCTTCCAGAATGAGAAAAAGGCGGTTATGTTTTGTGGGAAACTGTTGATGGCTGTCCTGGCACTGCATACTAACAGTCCAGTGAAGTCAGTGGAGGAAAGCTGGTCCTTCAGCCTTGTGTTGTTAACATACCGCTGGTATTTTTAGAGATTTTTCTTCCACTGTGATATTTACAAACATTAAGATTTCACTTAAAAAAACGCTGCATGTCTTTTAAGTCTAGTTACGCTGTACTTGGAACGACTGAAAGCGTTGGGCCCATGGGCCGAGGCATTGTTGCCTTTCCTGAACGATGCTGCCAAATGCAACGGGAGTGCACGTGGGAGGGAGTCAAATCACTTGTAGTGTACATAGCCTGCAAGGTGTGGGGAACTCACCTATCTCATCAGAAAGAAGGAATTAAATAAGTCTTTCCCTCCAGAGAACTAAGTTCTTTTGCATTAGATCAAGGAAAGTTTCTCTTTGATTTTAAAAACCTCCATCTGAAAAAAGATGCATTGCCTGCTGTAGTTGAAATGCATAGAGAAAAATGATGCTATATACTGGCCACCGTTTTCAGTTTTCAGAAAGCAAAATATTTTGCAGCTCCATAGACTGATCAGCCTTATGTGTTGAGCTGACAGGAAAGAAACTTCAGGCAGCTTCTGGTTTTGAAATCTTTATTTAATTTTTACTTCTGCTTTCTGCCAGAAAGACAACGAAAAGGTGTACGGTTGTTTCTCAGAGCTCACGAATGACTAAGCAAACCGCACAATATCTGTGCTTCTTGTCATAGGTCTGGTTAGTCAAAAGTGCTAAATATTCTGGCACTAATCCAGGAAAGTACTTAAGCGTGCACTTAAGTTTAAGCCTATTTGTAATTCAGTTGAGTACAGAAGGAGCACTGTGTGCTTAATGCTGAGACCAGCCTTAAGTGATGTGTTGAATGGGGGCCATGGTGCTCACCCCGTCAGAACAGAGAGTTTTTAGAAGAAAAGGTCTGTCCTGAAATGCTACGGGTTATCCTAGCTCTGTGCAAGCACGGTTGGGTGTGAGCACCTGTGAGCTAGGGATGACATCATTTACCTTGAATAGTAGATTGAAATTCTGGGGATTCCAATCTGCCCCAAAATGTGGCATTTCAAAGACATTATTTTCTGCGTAGTTGTTTTTTGGTTTTGTTTTTTTTTTTTTAAAAACCTGTGTTACCAATATTTGTACATCAGTAAACAATGGTCAAACACAGTGAGAAAACCTTGAAGATGAGAACAATAAGTTTCAATTAAATGAGGCAAGGAAGGCCACCTAGCACTAAGCCACAGCTGATAATTGCACTCCTATTTAATCATGTTTATTAAGCAGCTAATTAATTTATTATATGGCTGTGTTACAGAGGTATTAATCCAATATGTAAAGTGTAGGTATATACATCCTCCTTTGGGCAGTTATTTGGATGCCACAAACAAATGTAAATTTGGAACATACTGACCAAACCCTAGTAGGCCAATTTTTTCTAGATAAGAGTTTCTTCATTTGAAAACTATAGAGTTTAATATGCTTAAAGTTACAGATTTGATTACAGCTCAACTAAGTCAATAACAAGATGAATGCATTCTGAAAAATAAAACCAAAACCAAGCCAAACAACCCATAAAATGCTGGTTTCAATTTTGAAAATGAAAAAAAATCAGTCAAACTTTTTTTGGCATGTTGAACCAAAGGACTTTATTTAAAACTTTTTGTTTTGAAATTTCCTTGGAAGTGTTTTGGAAAGTTGAAATTTCTGATTACAGTGTGTCATTTAGATTCAGCAAGGGATTCCTAAAATAATTTCTGTATAATCTGGTGAGTTTTTCCCAGATTTTTGTATTGCTGTGAGCAAAAGGAGCCGTTTCAATCGCTAACACTGCTCTCTTTGTGACAGCCCTCCAAATACATCATGACCCTGTAGCAAATTCAGTCTTGTGAAAACTCTTAAGGATCAGCTTACACTAAGACTGCAAGGGAAATGAAATACAAGCCCATGGTGATGGCATTTAAGCGTGTACTGTCGTTCTTGACACATCTGTGATTCTGGAGACTCAAATCAGCAGTAAGGTAGTTGAGTATCGGTGTTATTCAGGTGAGCGTGTTCTTTGTGACATTGCACAAGGATGTCTCATCTTGTGAAGTGAGGTAAGTTAATTTACAAAAGTGTTTTCCTAAATCCAGGAGTGAAACATGAACATCTCCATTATCATTAATACAAGCGTTTCATGCTGTGTGCTCTTTTGGTGACTATTCCGTTCAGCGACTGCAATGGTGTTAATACTAATTGCAAGTAACTAAAATCTGGGCTGCCTGCTGAACTGGGAGGGAATTATGCACCTGGAGGTTCGAGGCCATCCACCTTCCCATCCCCTGCAGGGGAAGGATTTGTATGGAGGCGGCTGTCAGGGTGAGGCCCGGAGCTAGAGAGAAACACATCGATTCCATAGGCAGGTTGATTTACACATGTGCATTTCCTTTTTCAAAAGAATAAACAATTTTTTTGATGTTTTGAAACCTTTTAAAAAGTGGTTTAGGTCAATGGATTCAAACCTAAGATTGCTAAGACAACTATTTAAAATCACAGCTATTATCTATTTTAATTTCCTCTGCTGGAGAGTACCCCAAAACATTCATTATGTGGAGGGTATAATCTCTGAACAAATGACATGGTGGAATTAATGAACAATTAACTATGATCATACGTTATAAACAGAGCTGATTAGAATCCACACATGCCTGCGTTTTAGAGAGACTCTCTCTTGACTGAGCTTTGTGTTGCTGAGGTAGGACCCTGCAGCTTTCACTTCTTATTCGTTGTGTGAGCATAACATCATTTCATCTGAGGTAGGGCTACATCTCATAGTTTTCATGGCAACCAGACAAAGAATTAATCTGTTCTTTAACTTCTATGTGTGGGGAGGGTCGGGGTGAGAAAAATAATAATTTTTCCTAGTAACTTTCCTCTTAATCCATTTAGCTAGTATGCTTACGTTACAGACTCTCTCCCATATCCTAGAGACTATTCTTCAATATCCCATGTGGTGATTAAATCAGAAAGGAGATTGTAAAGCTGGAAGAAAGGGAATATCCGTCCCTGGTAGCTGTGGCTGCACGGTGGTGTATGCAGAATGGAATGCAGTTACTGTGCTGTGCAATTTACTGTCTTCATTAAATCAGACAGGCGTCAGGTGAACCGTAGAAATTCCATCTGCATTCGCAGTGGGCTCCGTGCATACTATTTACACTTTTTTCCTACCACTTTATTCAACTTCCACATGTATGTGTTTAATAAATGAAAACCATTATAAATTATGATGATTCTTTCAAAACAATCATGTCAGATCCTGTGATCAAGAATATTTTCAACCTTAAAGGGAAAATGCTTCTGTCATTTTAAAATAGAATCGGGCCCTGAGCTCTCCTAATGTCATTGGGGACAGGCGAGGATTTGTTTCAGAAGCTGCAGTGCAGCACCAGGCAATGACTGGACATACAGCTTGATGATTTTGCATCACATAAAAGCACTAGCTTCCCTCTTATCGCCTCAACGCTTTGATCATCCTGAAAAGTGAGACAAAAGAAATAGTCTGCTGTGTACTGACCTTCACTGTAACAGCAGAAACCTTTCGCTATTTCATCATATTACTTGATACCCTCAAGGGCAATGCATTTGAAACAAGGAAATTTCATTTGCAGAAAGAAAGCATGCAAAATTTCTGTTGCATAAGGAGAGGTGGAGTTTTACACGTGTACTCTCTGTGTGTGCTTCTCAAAATAATGTATACTTGAGAGATGCTGAAGCAGTAACTTACAGAACAGCTCTTTCGACAGAGAGCATTATGTCTGAATAATTTGTTTTGAAATGATAAAAAGTTGTTCCTGAAGTAGGAACAACTCAATCAGGTACAACGCTCTAAGTGGAGAAATGGTTTGTTGGAATTATGCAAAAATATGTTCAAATAGTACTTTTAATATTCCTAGCATGCTTAGCAAGTGTTCTCTGCCAGCAGCATTCTGTGCTAGTAGGGACTATGCACCCTAACAATAAATAATTGCTTTGGAGGGCTTTTAGCAAAATCCTCAGAATTGCAAGGTTATTCGTGTTCGTTACGTTAAATGTTGGTTTAATAATTTTGTTTGTAGGATCATTATCTGATTCTCATGTGTTCTTATCTTGCATTACTAACTACTTTGAGTAGTGCCCAGGTACAAATGGAAATAAATAAGAGTTAGGCTGATAAATACCCAGATTTTCTATCAGGACTTGTTCAATTATCAAGTGTCTTTTGCTCGTAGTGTGCTCCATTTTAAACCATGATATATCCCATTATCTGTGCCTTAATACTGATAGCCTGAGTTACAAGTTATGAAACCATGCTTGTCTTTGGACTTCAACTATGAATCTGAAAGTGTTTTTTAAATTAATAGGTACTAAAGGCTTTGGTATCTCTCTTTGCAAGGTAATTGTGGAGTGTGTGGAATCTATCTGCACATTGCTTGGGCATTCAGCAGTTACAGATCAGTGGCTTTGACCAAAGACTAGCAATGAGTGTAAAAGGGCCAAAGCACCCCTGGGGGACCGTGTTCCTGTTTGAAGATCACAGAGCACTCCCCGGCTGGACATCACAAAGGGAAGACCTCAGAAACCTGGCTGCAGGTCATGATGCTCTGGCTACGGAGAGCTAGTGGTGTTCCGTTCACTGTGTCCGGGTGGGTGGGAGAAAATGTAACAGGTTTTTGGTGAAGGTGCAGGCGAGTGCGAGTATATGTGCAGTAGGTAGCAGGCTTTGTCCTTCTTTGTACCTTCAGCTTCCCGCAGACGGAGCCCTAAGGAGGAAAACTGGAATATCCCCTCGTGCCTGTGTAGTTTTAGAGCCACTTGGCTCAGTTGGCTGTGCTGCCTTGAGCAGAGCTGCAGTTCCAGACACCGGTTGTAGACGGGACGATTTGCTATTAGAAAGCACTTGTTACCTCTACTGTGAGAGAGGATGAGGTTTTGCTTTCTTCTGTCTCACAGTGTCAGGGAGTTTGAAAGCAGTAAGATTTGAAAGTTTAATGTTCCAGAATAGAAGGTTTGTTCTAGTTGGTGGCTGAAGTCTCTGTAAGCAAAGGCAAGGGTCCAGCTCAGCAGCAAACTGGGAGTTGCTGTTTCAATGGGATTAAAATGGAAATCTTCATAGAGGAAGATTCCTTCTATTTATCAAACACATATGTAAATAAATGTTTCTTTTCTGGGTTAAGTAAAGGTGGCCCATCCACCTATGTCAAAATCGGTTGAACTGACTCATTAAAGGTTTTTAGGCCAGTTAAGAAGTTTGAATTTCAATTGGCTGATGCATCTTGTAATGTCGCGGGATTCCCATCCTACTGTCCAACTTGAGACATGAGAGTGTATTACAATCAATATTAAAATTACACAGGGTGCTTAAAAAACATAAGTGATTTTAACAAAAGTGTGATTATTAACTAATAAATATTAATCTAAGTTATTTTAGAGATGTCTGTTACACACTGATCACTAGGCAGAGACCCTTCTGCTGGCTCTTTATGAGGCAGCTCCAGAAACAATACAGTTTTATCAGACCCTTGCTCCTTAGGAGCTAGTTACAGCACTTTCCCATAGCCCTGCATTGCTGTAACTAGGACACTGCTGTCCTAATGCACATGTTCCGCTTCCAGGATCTAAACAACTGTCTCTTCAGGGCTTTTCATTGTTTGCCGTGGACAGACTAGAGTGTTCAAAGCTAATGTGACTGTCCTTGATCCAGTTCTGCATGAAGTTAGGAATATGCTCTTTGACTTCAACCAGCCGAAGTTACATGCAGGGTTTTACAACTGAACTGAACCTCCTGAATCAGCTGAAGGAGTATCTTCCTTCAGATGCAAATTTTCACCTCTAAGGGATAAACAGCATAGTCAGTAGTTGAAGTAAAATGCTTGCAGAAGACATGTAATATTCTTTTCCAGGATAAAATTCATAAAAATTGTGGCTTGACATGTTTTGATTTTTGCAAGAAGCCTTTCTGGATAGAGAGTGGATGTCTGGAGACCAAACCAAGAAAGTGTCGATCAGTACAGCCAAAGGAAATCAGCAACATTAGTTCCTCAGCCAGTAATGCAATTGCTTAATAACTGGTGACACTGATTATTGAGGAACTGAATACTGTGTGCTAAAAAATGAGAATATAGATTCATTTACAACGAAGCAGCTCATCTCTCTTCTGGCTTTCGGAGGATATCTGTAAACATATTGTGAGCTACAACATGTTGATGACCCTGGAGAAGCAATAGGGCGTTAAGATGGATGAAAAGAAGTCAGACCTAGTTGTAGTCTCAGTGTGATCTTGGAGTGTGGCCCAGTGTTTTTTGGACTACAAACTGTTTAGCCTCATTGAGCCACTTGTCACTGAGCGCTGCAGGGCTTAACTCCTCTTTTTCCTCCATCTCACCACCCCAAGCATTTGCACGTTAGTATTGCAGATGTTCAACTCACCTTTGCATGGACATCAGTGGTTTGGGAGCACAGCAGTGTTGGCCCAGTGGGGATCGGAGGTGGGGGGGAGAGGCAGAGAAGAGTGCGTGAGCACCCTCTTTTTAGCTTGCAGCTTAAATTTAAGATTAAAATGCACTGTCAGCATTTTTATGGCTCGATTTTTTTCTGTTGAATAGAAGCAGAACCATCTTCCAGACTCTAGCGCTTAGCTGGATCACGGATTGTGGCCCTTTGTAGTTCAATAGTAAAAGTGTAAGGTAAAAAGAATACATGTTCAAAACTCATTGTCTTTGTTTAGCCTACAGGTGTTGTGGTTTGTTGGGTTTTTGTTACTAAGTTGTCATCTCTACAACATCTCCAGTTTCTCAGTAACCTCACTCACTTACAGAGCAGTATTTCCCAATTCAAAAATGGTACCTGGCACGCACTCTGTTGTTTTACTGACGGCAACAGATAAAATCCTGGGAGAAAGAACCATCTTTTTCTCCTGTTGTAACTTTGTAGTGAGTGATCAACACGGCTTCAGTTTGATAAGGAGCATGAGTGAAACCTCCATAGGCTCAGTTCAGGCTCTACTTTCTCCCCATTGCCATCAGAAACTCAAATTGCTACCTGTGCTGGTAGGAATCATTCAACTGCATAAGCTCCTTTTGTCCCCAGCCTGTCACCTGGCTTATCTTTTCCTGCAATTACAAGGAAACAGAAGGAAACATTGCTGAGCCCAATTCCCCGAACTTTATGGTTTGGCAGAGATTTGCTTTTAGCTTTAGGGTGCTCTGCTGTTCTCTTGTTTCTGTGCTTTGGTGGATTATGCAGGTGTCAGAACTTTAAAGCCCCGTTATCTTTTTTTCCACAAACTTGATTGCAATTTTGCTTCCAGAAGTGACTGTGTAAAAGCAAAACAGTATGAATTTTGAAAATCTGACCCTAAAAGGTATGTTGATGATAAATCTCTGAGCTTTAACATTAAAATATTTTCATTTTCTACTAAGAAATGAAAAAAAAAAAAAGGTTGATAAAGCTTTCACCCTGGTATTATGCTTTTGCTAAACACGAAGCATGAGTCACAGCATCGGTAACATCAAAACCTTTGCTGAGGTACAAATGGTATGCTGGGGGGGAAGCAAACGCAGGTGTAATAATGCGTCTTGACTGACTATACAGTGAATGTTTACTAATCAGGAGTTTTAAGCTCAAGAGAAAGCTACAGACTCTGCAGATGTAACTGTTCTCCCAGCATTACAGACAAACGCAATAGGGCTGAGGACAAAGATGTAGAATCTTTGGAGTTGTTCCTTGGTAGGAAACGAAGTGAATGCTACTCGAGACTGTCTTTTACCAATACTTTCCATATTCCTCCTCCTTTTCTCCATCACGCTGAACATATGTTGGTTTACTTTCTATGTAACATTTGGCCATATGTTGAACAAGTCCTCTAGGAATGACTTGCCAAGTGCCAGAAAACGCTCTGCTGTGGCAAATTGACAGGTAGACTAATGTTATTCTCTTTTACTGATATTTTAACATAAGCAGAGATTTGAATGTGTCTGAAAATATATTCAGAAGGAGGGACTGAGGTTTCCTAACTGTGATACAAGAAAAGAAACAACCATGAGCAGTGGTTTAAAAATCCTCCCTGTACTTAAGGTCATTTTTATTAAAGGCGAGGAGAGTTTAGACTTAATTTCTTTTTACATTGTGCTTTATGTGGTTATTTACCTGTTTGTTTGAAAGAAGTGTTACAAGATTCAAGTCTGCTAATGGTTAGTCTCCTGTCTCTTTAGATTCAGATGTAAATGGTCCCACTCTGGGTAAAATCTCAAAGAAACAGACCCTAGCAAGCAGGTTTGTCCCATTTAATGTTTCAAAGAGAAAGTGTTAAGAGGTTCACATTTAAGCCTATCAGCAAGCGTGTACATGGCGAGGAAGAATCAGAATATCCCAACACAAAGATTTCTTATCATTAGTTAGAATCGATTGGAATGTGTGATTTCTTTGCAGCCGTGTAACTTTATGTTGGTTACATAAAGAGTATATAAGTTGCATGCAGAGATTGCTGTCTCTGTGATAAAGAATACATTTCATTCCAATTGCGTCTTCTTTTGATACTGAAAATTAACATTTTTCCAAAGGAACAAGTGATTCCTGGGTTCCTCAGAGAAGACGATTGCGTAGGCTGGGTTTTCTTGCAGTATCATAAAGAAGCAACCTTCAAATGGAATCTTTTGAGTATATATATAGTGAAGCAGTAAAATCAGAAACGTTTTTATGGGTGAGCAAATATAAGCTCCTAAAGACTTCAGAAACTGAAACTGAAAACAACAGAAATTAATCTGGAAGCCTTTCTGCCCTCCTTCTGATCTGGTCCAGGGTCATCTGGGTAATGATTTGTGGGTTTGCTTTAGTTTGTTAATCTATTCAGTTGAGAATGAAAGTGGAAGGTTTGAAATTGTTATGCTGTACTGAAGTCCTTGTATGGATAATGTGTTATTTGTTGCCCGTGGCTTCTCAGGAGACTGAGCAGAAGGTAGGAATAAGCAGCAGGTCTTAGGAGACCATTTTGGCTGCAGAACTCTTGTGGAATTCAGCACATCACCAGTAAAGTGGCTGTTTGTTATTTTGTTGGGGTTTTTTTTTAAAACTGAATTAGTAGAACTTTTCTTTGTGGGATTGAATTTCACCTTGCTCTTTAATGTTATTGTAGTATGTGGAAAATACTTGCAATATTCATTTCTTAACGTTTCAGTAAGCACAGGAAACTTAAGGCAAACCATAACATTTATAGTCCTTTCAAGTGTTAGCATTAGTCAGCTTTTTAAAACGGTAAATGATGGTTCGTATGCTCAAATATAAATTAAAATTTGTATGAGTTTACATGTGTGCATGTGTACACACACTTAAGTTACTGGGTATGTTGTATATTTATCACAAAGTACCAATGGAAAGACACAGCACAAGGACAGAAACAGTATTAAATAGGTTTCAACATTTGATTACATTTTCCAGCATTTCTCCTGCAGTGCTTTCTGCCCTGATAAAAAGAATAGCTCATCAACACCTTAGTAAACATCAACTGCAGCTTATTTTTCCATTGTTAAACAATTGACAACGTGTTCAGTATTCCAGCCCAGCTGATCATGAGATAAAGTGTGACTAAAAAGTAGATCATCTGCTGGATGCTCCAGTGTTGGATACGACATAAAGGACTCCTTTCTCCTCTCCAGTGTGCCCGTGCAGCTCCCACTGCAGTCCGTGGGAGCTGTGCGTGCCTGTTTGAGGCACGCTGCTGTATCTGAAGCACTTGCTCATTTCGTCATTGAAGTTAGCACAGCAATAAAGACATCTAAGCCAAGCACAGCCACTTCTTGACTATTTGTATATTCAGCTGGTTCCAGAGTTAGGTTTAGAGGCAGAGCTTCTCTTATATGTTTTTGTGGCCTGCATGTAGTCCTTGGCGTGTGGTGTTCATGCAGCCTTCGTGCTTTTCATGGTGAAAGGTGGCTGAGGGATGGTATTAGACATATCCATTCATTATTTGCCTAGAGTCTTCCTCAAAGAAGGATTTTCTTGTCCTTTTTTTTCATGATATGACCCTTTTTAGTAAAAACTGCCATCTTGTAGACAATCATCCTGCAAGTAAGGTTCACGACTGTTGAAGGTGCAACTTTGATTTTTCACACCAAGCCTGCCTTGGAAGGGCCATCCCTGGGGCGACAGCAAGTACTGCAGCTGCCGTGTTCAGGCAGTGCTGAAGCCACTAGATGTGATACACAAACAAGGAACTTGGTTCTATTTCTGAATGCACGTGGGCACTTGAGAAGGGAACTGAGCCCACCAGATCTCTTCCATGTTTCTTTCAGGTACATAATTGCAGAACTGAGATTAATTTGGACTAAAGTCAGAGAGCTGAGAAGCTTCCTTTGGAAGGCTCCTGCTGCCAAACTTTTCATTGCCTCTTCACTGCTGGAGTTGCTTTATAATATTAATTATTCAAGCCTTGTGTGTTTTCCGAATGTGGCTTTTGACTGTGTTGAGCCACAGGCCATGGAGATGGAAGTGGTGTGTTACTGCGTTCATCTTTGCCTCCGTGCTAAGGCAGGGCTGACCCCTGTTGGCCTCTCAGTTTAAATGTTTTTCTGTATCTTAGCGCCTGGAAGCTTAAGAGCTTTGCTTTTTCCTAGTACCTGACAAGGGACTAGAAACTTGTGGCTCACAGGCCAGATACAGCTGGAAGCTCTTATGTATGTCATGTTGTGGCTGTCTGGGCTGCCGAAGACATTTGGAAATACTCAGCCCTCTGCAAAGAGTCAGCTCCTCACACATGTGTGGGAATTTGTTGCAGCTCTTTTCCTAGCCATCCCTTTAGTAAAAAAATATATAGGGACTGCATTTGCACAGTGTGCTGCTTTCCTAGGACTGCCTGTATGCCCAAGCTTGAACGTATCCACATAAACGCTGTACTCCAGCTTTCTGGCTGTAGACTATATCTGTGTGGCTTTTTGTCTTGGCAGACAAAAAGTTCCTAAGACCAATGGTGGAGTTAATGTGGACAGCCATCCTAGGAGCACAGCAGCATCTGAAGAGATTAAGATAGCTTCCACAGCAGAGTTTATTCAGGTCCAACCAGTTGGAATCAAAGGTGAAGATAGCACGGGTTTATTTGTAGGAGACTGCCCATTCTGCTAAAGGCCAGTTTATTGCAAGTATTGATAGGAACTCAGTTTGGAAACAGAAATCAGGGACAGAGTACTCAGTTATGAAGCATTTAGCTCTTTTTCTCTTACTTGTCATTCTTTTTCATGTATACCTTCAGTATATTTTTTTCCCCTCTCTGGCCTGAATTTTTTGTTCAGTATTATCTTTCCAATACTTATAGAATTTGATCATAACTGGAAAAAAAAAAAAATTCTTATTCAAATGTGTGAGCTTCATGCAAGCAGCTGTACCTTAACTGTACCTGTGTGTTCCTGGATCAGTTCAGGTATGATCTAATCCCTGTGGAAGTCAGTATGGTTTTTTTACACTAACCTCAGTGGATTGTTCTCAGGAGCAGGTTGTTGTGGGCTCAGCCTTAGCCTTCTGTCTGGAGCCACGAAAGGCAACATGTATTTGGCAATGAACAACCTGGAAACTGCTCCTTTGTTATATAGCCCAAGGATGTGAAAAAATAATTGACAAAAGGCAGTTAGGGTTTTCATAAGCTCAAGGACTAAAGTCTACCTGCACAAGTTCACCTGCACAGGGGTGCTGCTGGCAAGAGGGCCAGTGGCGGTGTGTTTGGCTCAGAAAGCTTCAACTGCCAGTCAGTTCATGTAATAATTGTAAATGGTCCTTTTCCACAAAAGCTAACCTTTGGCACACACGCACGTGAATTCTAAATCAAACTGATTGATCTACCTCATAAGTGTAATTCTGGTATATTCTTTTTTTCTTATAAAAAAGCCTCTGATAGCACTGGAGTGAATAATTCTATATTTGGCAATTATTTATGAACTGCAGATCTCATAAACACAGCAGATGCATTTCCTGGATGGCAGCCATTAGTGCATCTGGGGACTTATTTACTAGCTATCGAAAATATTGGACTGGAAGGGAAGAAGAAAAGATGCTGCCACCTCTTTCTAATTTTCACCTAATTTCTGAGCTGTTCCACAGCATTTCTTCCCCAAGATTTTTCGCATTAGAAACAACCTTTAACACCTCTCAAATATTTAGTTGTCTTTCAAAATAATAGTCTTCTAGGATATGTTGCAGGCCCTGCTTCTTGCAGATTTGTACCCAAACCCATTTAGGAGAGAACCCTCCTAATTTCTTTAAAGAAAAACAAGAAATCCTTGCAAAAGGTTCTTAAAAGGATTTTCTTTTTGTGCGATGTGTGACTAAATGTTAGAATGGATTTTTAGAGTAGTTGAAAAGGGAAGTAGGATAGTTCGGATTCCCAAAGATTTTCTGTGATCTACATAAATGTATAAACCTAGGACGATGAGGGGTGTCTTGTTGTCTGTGTGTGAAGGCCACAGGGAGGAGCAAAGCAGCAAATGGGTGTCAGGGCTCTCTGCTGTTTCCACCTTGGCTGCCTCGGTGGCAGCTGACTGTGGTGGTGCCAAGCGTGATGCTTTCCTGTGTGCCGCTAACACACCCGCTCTCTTGGGCTGGTGCAGGGGCTCCAGCTCCTTTCACAGGCACCGACAAATTACAGCCACAGGTGAAATTTTGGGGAGGAAAAGAAAAATCATTAGGGGATAACCCTTGCTGCTTTTTGATATTTTGCAAATGCAACTCTGCAAGTATTCCTGCTTTCAAAACTGAGTAATAATATGCTGGGGAGAAATACCTGTTTTATGCTAATCTTGAGGATTTTATATCTGTCACCTCCGTGACAAGATAGGATGTATGTTACACGGTTTGTGTAGTTTGCTTTGTTTTTGTCTAAAACTTGTCTCAGTGGTGTGGGGAGTATTTGATACTCTTTTCCATCCTTCTCATTCTTGTTCCTCTGGTCTTCCCTGTCTTCCATTTTTCTTTCTTTAATGCCTTTCTTTTGAGAAGCGGGGTTCCAGTTGTAATAAGAGTAGGCCAAAAGGGTGGCCTCTGGAATATTTTTTTTCTCCATCCTTGAGGAGAGAGGAGGGATGATTTCAGGCCATTAAACATGCAACAAAGCATGTGTATGCTTGGGCTTAATATCTTCTCTCACTGCAATTTAGAGATTCAATTTTAGTATGGAGTTAGTCTGAGGAGGAGCATGTGCTTTATGATACAGAGCGTTTTGTTCACTGTATGTTAGAATTTCAAGTGTGAATCTTTATGGCACTGGGACTGAATCCCTCTGACTTCCCCAGGAGGCAATGTCAGAGACAGGGTGTGCAGTATCCACTTCTGTTCATGGAATATATTCCTATTTAATGGAAAAGCAAATATCAAGGGTTATTTCTTTAGCTGTACATTATCTTATTCCTTCTACATGCTAGATGTATGTTGTATTCTATATATAAGGTAAACCACTTAAAGACACATTAGTAAAAACCATGCCAAATCAAATGCTCACAGGAAAACACTTGTAACAGGCTTATGAGAACATACTGATTTGAATGGTAGGCTTTCATGCTTGGTATGCCATTGGCATTTTCCACACTGAGGTGAGACCAAAAGAAACAGTGTAGCAAGGGGCTGAAATCTTAACAGCACAATTTGATAAAAATACTCCACTTGATTGCTGATTGCTTCTCAGCTTCATAACGGTTGGGAGATTTGGTGTCATCACTACTTGAATATTTTTTGAAGATGCTTTTGGCTTCATTTTGTTTTTTAAAAAAATATTATTTAAAAAAATCTCTGTAGTTGCCCTGTAAACAGCTTAATTACAAATATTTATTTTACAACTCATAATAGAGTTTGTAATTTTGAATATGAATTCATTTCCAGTCTTCAAAAATGTCTTGGGGCATATCAATCTATAGTGTGGATATGAGTGTCATTTTTGATAATTTTCCACTGCTGTATCTTTCCAAGAAATATCATAAAATTTCTAAAGGGCCATTAGGGTTTGATGCAAGATAGCAGACATAGCAGTAACATGGGTGCTCGGTACATGGTTTTCTGTTACCTTTCGTGCAAGAAAACAGCGTTGAGATGCAACCTTTCAAAGTGAACCATGTTCCTAAAAATAGGTTAACTGTTTTTCAAAAAAAACGGGTGAAATTGGGGTAAGAAAAAAGACCCACTTTCTCTGCCAGCGGGTCTTTATGCATTTCTGGTAACACTGCTCATGTATTGGCTTCCACGTGAGCCCTTAAGCTTGAGGAAGGAAGTCAGAGAAGATGCTGCAGAATACATTACTAGGCATTTTAAATAGCATACTGCATATAGCCTGTGCACCTTAGGGCATTCTGTAAGGTAGCAGTTTGCTGTTAAGACATATCCTTGTGTTCTGGCTGTGCGTCTGTCAAAACCAGGCTTTTTTCTTGTCGTATGAACTCTAGCCTTTCATTTCATCACAGTCTCAGAAGTTGAAGTCTCAAGTCCAGGTCTGCAAATACTCTGTAGTGGAAACTTCTACTGATGTGTTCCTGCCATTACTCAGAATTCATACTGAGTCTGTGGATTAATGGCTCTCACTCGCTCATCTGTGAACCATTAGAGGTCCATGGAGTATTTGCTGCTGAGGTGATCTTTCCTTTGCGTTGCTGCTTTAAATGAAAATCAGTGGAAAACACCTGATTTCTGTAATTGCCATAGAGCATGCTGTGTACCCATAGAGAGCTAAGGAGTATCTGTGCAATAAAAAGGAGAAGAGTCAACAAGATTGTTTCTAGTGCGAGATTGCCATCATATGACCGTGAGCTTGAAGGGGACAGATTGTGCGATCTGTCTTCACACACTGTTCAATCCCTGTACACGCGTTGTCCCCTGTGTGAGAAAACAGACTTTGGTGAAAAAAAAAAGTACCTTCAGCCCCAGCTGCCTCCATGGTCAGGATCCTACTGAAAGGCACGGGCTCTGGAACGGCAGACCTGGTGGCACGGAGCGGGGGGAAGGCAGGCTCCGGCCCGTGCTTGGTGCAGCGGGCAGTATTGATCTTTTGCACCTGTGCTAGGGAGAGCAGGAGCTACAGGAGAATGCGTCGGTCAGCACATTTGCTGAAATCTTTTGCTCTCTAATGGCTCTTTCGAAGTCGCTTGACTCTGTTGAGCCTGGGCTTGAGCAGTCTCCTTCAGGTCAGTAGGTCCTACCTACAAATGTGGGTCATTTGGCAGCTGTTCCTTACTGCCAGTGTCACTGGGGATAAGGCCATGTCGGTAAAATGGCTGCCATCAGCAGGACGCCTGCACTGTCAGTTGTAATTAAAATCTTTGGCCCAAATAATCCCTTTTGGATTCAGACAACGAAGAGGTTTTCCACATTTCCCCTTTCTGTGCTGAAGAGAATATCAGCCCCCCAGAAAGACACAGCTCATCCGCCTGATTTGGCAAACGATCTTGGCTTGCAGCCCACGTGAACAGGGAGCGGCCTTGAGTCTGGAGAGAAATGGTTTAGACACAGCAAGGCCTGTCAGGCCCCAGTGGGATAACCCTTGCACCCGACAGGTTTTGTTTTCAAATCGGGGAACATACGGCATCTTTGGAGTGGGTCACCTTCCATCTGAAGAAGAAATAAACCAGGTGGGCACTGGGTACTCACCCAGTGATGGTGGTGGTGGTGATGGTTCTCACATGATGCCTGGTTACATTGGATGAAAATGTCAGGAGAAATGAGAGAATCGTGCATTAGTACTCGTGCACACAGGTAACCATCTCCAGACTCCTATCTATCCCTTTCTGGGCACTAAGAAAGGGCAGCTTCTTTATGCCAGCTAGGCTTGGTTTTAAGTTAGGATTTTTTATGCGTGTTTTGGGGCTGTTTTAGACTCCATTATAGACAACCTGGACTTTAAAATGCTCTGACTGGTTGAACTGAGTTTTTCAGAGGCACCTGAGTCATGGTCAGAGCTTTAAATCACCAAAAAAAAAAAAAAAAAAAAAAAGCAGCACCTCTCACTTTTCTGTGGGCAAAAGATCTTGGCTGCTTTGAGCTCTATTCGGGCAGACTGTATCCCACCTAAATCTCCGACCCTAGTGTTTGCTGCTGGCTAGCCGCCTTCGCTACGGCTGGCTCCAGATTGACACTCGAGGCTTGGGGACTTACTGCCCTTCTGTAGTCACAAAGAGGCGATCTCCTCAGCTCAAAGTCACGTTGGTTTTATTTCTTACTCCATACAAAATGTGGCATAGGAAAAAAGGGTATTTTCCTCTGCTCTTGTCCAGTTGCTCACTAGTGAAGAGGGGCCTCTTCAACCAGTTGGAGCTACAAGTGCCCTTTCATGGAGGCAAGTATCATGAGGCAGTTCCATCACAGAAACAGGGGGCTGTGTCCTGGCAGCTCTGGTGTCTGTAGGTGGTAGTTCTGGCACCTGCTGTGCAGTTTTCTACAGAAGGCCCTCTAAATCTCAATCTCCAGAGAGATTTTGTGTCAAAACCTGATTTACTTTGTTAGCTTAATTTTGAACAGCACACTCCTTTTACTGAAGCCATGAGAAGATGAAAAGTACTTGCTGAAAAAATGTTTTATAATTGCACATGGTTTTATGTCTATTGATTGTGTGTTACATGGGTTTACTGAAAGATCCCCATCAATACACTCCTATAAAAGTAAAGAAGCTAATATCTTACTGAAAAAATTGCCAAGTAAAGATAATCCAATTAGGCTGCTGCACATAGCTGAGTTTCTAAATTATTGATGTCTTAAAATTGGCTGCCTTATAATGCAGTAAAAGCTGCAGTGTAGAAGATATATTTAGCTGTAGTCATGTTGCGATATTACTGTGCAGTATTTTTTTAAAAAAGGTACACAAACCAGATCTTTAAAGAGACTTGTTCTGTTTTACAGAGCACAAATACAGATGAATATAAATTAAACATCCAGGAAGTAAATAGTAGGATTTGGCTGAAGTGTGCCTGCACCTGTCTGTTGTTAAGCTTCAGGGAGATGGCTCCTGTCTTTAAAGCTAAGCATGTGCAGGGTGTTATTTGCAAAACTCAGGCCAAAATCTAAATCTTTCATATTGCAGTTGCCCAAAGGAAAAGCCCACTTGCAGCTCAGCTTGCTGAAAGTATTCTTCCACTGTGGCTCTAAACAAATAAAAACAATTAAAACCCCACCAAAATCTGAGAGCAATTGGGCAAATGGAGTGGCAGCAGTTTCACGCACACAACAAGCTCCACAGACGAGGGCTGCTGCTCTGGTGCTGTGGGATGGCTGCAGAAGTCTCTCTTGGGCAGCACGATCTAAAACTATTTAGAGCTTTAATTTTTTTAACTAGTGCTTTCAAACTCAGGAAATAGGCAACAGCTGTGGCACAGGGATGCTATGTATTAAGATAAGGAATAGCTAAAGAGTGCTCTGCACTAATCCAATCTAGAAGCGATATTAAAGCCATGGATCACAGTAGCAGAGCCTGTATCCAAAAGCAAAGGGATGAAATGTCCTCCACAGACGGATTGAAGAGATATTGATTACTGTCCCTGTTATCAAGCATCTGGGACACTAATCAGCATCTTGGCTGTGCATTTTAGTAACGAAGGAGAGCAATGATTCAGTGGTTGGGAAGGCAGCAGGATTAAGTGGGAAGAAAAGAGAATCCTTATTATATTTATTCAGCTGCTGTCCAAAATGGAACAGTAAAACCCATCACGATTGATTTTTGTTTTCTGAGGGGACTATCTAAAATATTACTCCAACAGAATATCCTATTTTAAACATAACCTGGACAAGTTTACTGTTTCCCATATGTTTTTGTTGAAAACAGCTTGCAAAGTCTCACATACTCTCTGAGTAAAGGCTTTGTGCCAAGGAGGGAATTAACCCATTAGTCATTTAACAGTTAAAAGTGACTGTTAAATGAAATCTGTAAATCCCTATGAGATATTTCAGTTCAACATTCGTTATTTGCTGCTGTTATGATGCCGGTAAAACATAAATGGAGAAAGCTGGGTACTTTCTCAGGTCAGATGTCCATCTCACGCACACAAAAAATGACGCAAGCAACTGTTTTGAACATCTTCGATGTTAAAAGCGAGGAGGTTACCCTAGCTTTCAGATTTCACTAGGGTCAGATTTATGTCACCTGAATTAGGACCCTCATGTCCTTCAGTAATGCATGGGAAGAGGGTGACACCTCCACAGGCTGACTTGGGCCCCTTCTTAGGGCAGTTCAGCCAACCTCTCTCCCTGCCTGTGGGCTGTTAGTGACCTCCCTGTGGGACGCAGACCGAACGCCTGAAGTCAGCCATGGTAAACTTAGTTCTGTCTGCCTGTGACAGACCTTGCTCTTTTGTGTACATTGGCATTGGGCTTCCCCGTGTCCACACTGTGACAGGTCATACCCATGTGGTCAAAGCCTGTCCTCCCAGTGGGTATCTTCTGTCCGTGACGACCTGAGAGGAGGCTTATCAGAATATTGTGATTTGTGTCTGTGTTGTTCAGTGTAACGGAATTAAACACCTATGCAGGAGGGCTCTAAGTTCCGATTAACCAGGATGCTATTTAAACCAGCTGTCAGTTGACTGTATTCTAAAAAAAAAGGCTCGAAATTCCAGTTTCTACTTTTTTCAGAGTATGCATGAGGAAATTGAATCTCTCTTACTAAGTTATATTTCATGGTGCAGTTTTTGAGACCTCATTAATAAAGCTGTGGCAAAAAAAAGAAGGAATGATATTTTTGCATTTGATTCTCCCAGGTTTTCCATATTCTCCCTTGGCTTCTATATATTGCATAGCTTTAAAGGTGTCTTTCAGAAAAATCAAGTACATCCTTCCCTATTGCTAGAAATCTAAGCCACTTAGGGTTAGTATCTAGTTTGTTGGCTAATTGTTATAACTGAAATTACAGAGCCATAATTTCTGATCATACTAGTTTTACTCAAGGTAGGTTGAGTGCCCTGAAAGTTGAAAAGCAATGGAAAATGTGAGTCAAACGTGTGAGGCTATTTGCATTAATTTTGCAGGCAGACCTGAGATTATGAATGTCCAGTGCCATTGACCTGTTGCAGTATTTACATCTTTCCTTTGTGATTTCTATCATTATAAATTATTTCACTGTATTTTTAATGAAAAAAGTGTTTATTTGCATTTGAAGAATCCTAAAGGACTTCGCTAACTGAATAATTCATAGTATGTTGTGTATATCCAGTATTTCTCTGTGCATGAAAAAGAAAAAAAATATGGTAAGAAACCTTTGAAGTTGTCACTGGAAGTGCCAAATGTTTTGCAACAGATGTAGTCAATAGCTGAGGTCAGCAGATAAAGACGACTACTATAAGTAATTAGGGAGAACTTAATTCCCTGAGCTGGAATTTAGTCATGGCATCTATTTACCTCTAAGTTTTCAAAGGGCAAGCTGAGATGTTTGAAAACTGTAAGGTGCTAAGGGGTATTGTGCTTCATCCAAGCTCTTTCTGGTAATAATTAAGTGAAATATGACAGGATAAAAACATGGGGGAGCTTTCTGATGTAAATTTACACACTTGTACTGATGTGTGAGCGTTGGAGCAGGCTGCCCAGGGAAGTGGTGGCGTCACAGTCTCTGGAGGGATTTAAAAAGATGTGTAGATGTGGTGACTAGGGACATGGTTTAATGGTGGATTTGGCAGTGCTAGGTTATCAGCTCAATCTTAAAGGTCCTTTCCAACCTAAATGATTCAATGATAGAGTGAGAGGCATGTACTATATTAACATCCAGTGAGTTTTTAAGTGGGAATTGCACACGTGGAATCTTTTTGCAAGTAAGTGCCAACTTAACTTCTAAATCTTGCTGATATTTAAAGGCTATAGGTATCATCCTAGTAGTCCCACACTCTTTGTGTTTTTATCATTCTTTTACAATCCACTGACTTGCCTGGTATCACAGTTAACAGCCTCATACAGTATGGATTTACGTGATGGGCTAAGTTAAGCAGAAGGACACAGCCAGGAGCAGCACATCCACCAGCACTATTGCCACAAGAGGCAAAGCTGCTGCCCACCTCCTTTGCTTCTTTTGTAAGCTGTTAAGAAGTGATTTTTTTTCCAGTCTTATATGCATATGGTAAGATTAGATCAAACTGCTAAAGTAGTTGATAACAAAAATACACAATGCTAGTTCTTTACATTCCACTTGTGTCTCTATTGAAAATCCTAATAATGACAAGAATAATGAATTTTCACTTGGGTCATACATACTGATTTGATATTAGACATGTGGATGGTGCTTATTTAAAAGAACATCTCTTCCTATTAATTTTAGGAAATATGATTCATGCCAGTAATGACATAATTTTCCATCCTGGAGCAGTCCATCAGAGCTCCCAGGAGGGTTCATTTTAGTTTAATATTCATAGATTAACTAGCCCTTATAGAAGATTTTTTTCTGCTTTTTTCTATTTACATTCCACGTTATTTCATGGAAGTGTATGGGAGCAAGATCGTCGTCTGCTAAAGGCTGATCGATACAATAATGTTAATAATAATATCATTAGCAGTGCTAAGGAAATAAATGGATCACAGAAGTTTACATGTGCCTTATTCTATAAAATCTTGTGGCTGTGTATTGTTCCTTCATTTACTATATGTATATTGCTATTTGAACCTGAAAGAAGAATGCCTTCTCATCCAGTCTGTTGCATGGCAGCTTCTGTGACCCGAACACCACATATCCCCTGGTGAAGGTTAGCATTATGCATCCACAATGCACGTTCATTTTTTCAGACTAATATTTTCCTAAGTGCTTGAGCTGAGCTTTTGTGGTAAGTACCCTCTTCTAGGGAGAAAGACATTTGCTCTGTAAATCAGAAATGACAGTTTATAATGGTACTGTGAGATAAGGAAGAGAAGAGGGGGAAATGGAGCTGAACTCTGCATTATGGAGGGACTGTAATTTCTCATTACAGCCCCAGGAATCCTAATCTACAATTCTTTGCTAATGAATATATCAGTTCTCCTGCTCATAGGACTTTGTATGCAGGTAGGTAGGGACAAGTCTGCCTAAATGCTTTGGGTAGGAGAAAAGCTTCTTTTCATTTTTACTGTGGGTCTGGAGGAGGAGAGGGAAATAGTTTTATTCATGTTTGTTCTTTGTTTTGCATCCACTCCCAGTTAGTTTACGAGGAGCTTGTAAACCCATATTTTTTCGGATCTGCAGACTTTGTAGTTCCACAAGATGGTGCTTACAACTCAAATCAAAATGGAAGTATTTCTCCTCCTCTTAAATTCTCTGCTGTTAAATCTCAGATGAGATCCAGTGTTACTGTGGAGAGTGCTTGCGTGTTGCAAACTACATTATATTTGTTAGATCCAGTTGAATTTAAAGCACAGGTACTAAAATACATTAATAAAGTACAGTTTTTGATGCATTAATTTTCCCTTTTGATTGCGTTTGTCACTTTGATTTATACAGTCAAATCATTCATTATGCCTGGCAATTAAAAATGAGATTCCTTAATAAATTATGTGAGAGTTGGATCAAACTTTGTATTCAGATCCCTAAGTGCCCTGCTCTAACTTTGAGCAGGAGTGATATATGTACAAATCTAAGCAGTGTTTATTTATTAATGGGAAGTAAAGATCTCTTTTACTTAGTGGTCATATTGCTTCGTGTCTTTAGAGCATGTTGCTTCTCTATTCCCCTTCGCTAAAGCCAGTAAAATCCAGTTGATGAGACCTAAGGCTTCCTTCTGTTTTAAATTCAGGATCAACAGTATTCTCTGCAGCTCTCTGTCTGCATGTTCAAATTTATTGGGCTGGGGAATATTTTTATAGATATCTAACAAACACGAACTCTGTGTGTGTGTGAGAATTGTTTGTCTAAACATGGAAATGAGTCTTTAAAAAGATCTGTTACATTTCCTACCCTTACAAAAAACGTAAGTAATTTACTGGAGAGATCACTTTCTCCAAACAAAAAATTGGATCAGTGAGGTATTTATAATGTATTTTAGATCTCTTTTTAAAAACCACATTAAAGCCTTGGCTCCTCTAAGATGGCCTCAGTATGATTAGAGCTTGTTAGCTACTGCCCTGGGGAGAAGAACTGGGAAATGTAAAAAAACCCACTGGGTTCTGGGGCTGTTCACAGAAGGTGTAGATACAGGATTGATGCTTTGCCTGGCAGTTCATGGGAGATAGTTACATTTTCAGTCAGTAAAATCTAACATGCTGTTTGGATGCAATAATCATTTTGGAGATAGCTCTGGGCTGCAATATAAAATACTGCATATTAAAATTATGTTAAATACCAATACCTGCTGGGGGGTGGGGAGAATTAAGAAGTGCCAACTCTGTGTTATTTGAGAAGTTTTAATTGTTCATGTCTTTCTCAGAAAATGAAAAAGTTTTATGGAAAAATAGGAAGCTTTTGTCTGTGAAACTGTACTGTCCTTACTAAAGGAAAATTTGATTGAGGTTACTGGGATGACATCTTAAATGCTTGATTTTATCTTCGCTAGCATTTTAATTTATAAAATTCTAAGGGTTTGGGTTTTTTTTTTTTTAGTCCAAGGAAAAAGGTGAGTATTTTGTCTTATGTGATTTTAGCTGTGTTTTGTCAGCAAAACCTGAACTCCCCAAAGCAGAGCTCACACTCTTGTTCCTACCGATGAGTGCGCTCAGGTGGCACATTCCAGAGGCTTCCTGCCCCGATGCTGTGGGACGGTGCTCAGGAGGGTCCCCATCCCCTCAGGGGTTTCAGGCAGTTATGAGGGTGCCACCCTTCCCTCTGATGGCTCCTCTTGAATCCCCAGCACAGTGAGCCAGTGATGCTGCTTCAGTGGGACCCCAGCTCCTTTGCAGGATTTTGTATGTGATTTTTATTTTACTAAGGCAAATAGATAACTGTGGGGAAAATGACAACCTTTTAAATTATTAAAGTTAAATAGGATTTTTATGAACCAGAAAAGGCATAACTGTATCAGTGAGTTTTGAGATCTGTAAAATAGATTTATAATAGAAGATGTTCAGTACCCTAAATATAGCAGCTGCTGCCTCCTCCATAATGCAGTGTGAACACTAGCTAGTTTGTCCTGCCAAGGCACTGCTTTTCCATGAAGCATCATGTTGGTAATACATATATAAGAAATACTACTGCTATACAGTAATTTTAGAAGCCCTGTGAACGCTATTTAACATCAGATAAGAAATAGCAGTTCACAGAGAGAAAGGAAATGTGAGAGCTAGCTACAATAGTAGCTACAGACTTGAAGGTTCTCCCAAGGAAAAGAAATGCAATGCCAACTAAGCAGGTTAGAAAAAAACCCAGAATATGGCCATGTGTGCTGTTGTAATGACTGCATTATTCATGCAGTCATTCCAAGGTGTATCTGTTCATCTGCTCAAAATGTTCGGTGTGAAATCAGCTATCAGAAGCTTCATGAACCTGTTTCGGTGACGTTGCACAGATTACAGCTATACAAGCCAGGGCAAAACCCAGCAGTATTCTAACCTCGTATAGTTTGAAATACATTTTGATAAGTATAGCGTGACTACCAGGTACAAAGTGTGATGCGTGTGAGTTAAGGCAGTGCAGAGAGGTATATGGCTCCTTCATTAAGCCTTTAATAGTTGTGACTTGTATTTTGCCTGTAAAGATAGGAAAAAACACCCTAAATTTTTGAACAAGTCTTAGGAAAGATGCTTTACTGTACAATAAAAGTTCTCTTGTTGTAGCTTAAAAAAACCTGCGCTGTAGCTGGAAAGTATTGCGTTACAACCCAGTGTAATCCACTATCAAATCTCTATAGATATTGAAAGCTCAGCTCTATCTTTAGGAATTATGTATCCTACAGTTTCCTCCTGCTCTCCCATCCGTAATTCCTAGGAAGCCATATGAATGTTGATGCAGTCTCTGAAGCTGCCCTTCCCTTTTCCTTTGTGGTTCTAATGAAAATTCAGAAAGCATCCACCTTAAATGTGGCCGGCATCTCATGGTAATACACTTAAAGGAATGCAAAATTAGTAGCAGTGTTTCGGGCAGAGCATTAATATTTAGCCAAGCTGCCAGCACTACAGTGAGAACTGAGAGATATTTTTATACATCTGTGCTGACAAATGTAAGTCCTGTTTGGAATGCAGTTTGCACAGCTGTCCTCATCCCTTAGCAGCATGTCAGAAAGGATCGGGATGAGATCCTTTTTTATTCATTTTATTAATTTTACTTTGTTTGGGGGAAATTCCTGCATAACCCCAATGCAGAAGAATATTTACCCCTTCCTGGTGTAATACATCTTGAGGTTATTCTGTCTAACATCTGAATGCTCTCCGTGTTCTTGGAAAGCACTATGGACAGCCTCAGTGCTGTTGCAGTAACAGAGTTGAGGCACTAGAACTTTAGTGTTACCGCCCTACCTAAAAGTCGAGGAGGAAAAGGTCATGAAAGTTTCTTGTATTTTCTACCCAGACATTTCACTGCAGAGTTAAATCTTAGAGATGGTTTTGTACCTGATCAGAGCACTGACCTCTGAGGAGACGGAAATTCAGTGAATTACAGATATTGTTTTATAATTTGTCCACACCTTGATTTTATGCCAGTGTGAAAGTTGAGTAAGAGAAATCATTTGAGATTTTGCTGTGACTATGTTGAAAAGGGACAGTGCAGATTGTGTAGCTCATAGTGCTTTCTCCAGGATGAACATTTTCTCTGAAAATAATAATGCCTCATGAAAGGAAGTTGATAGGAAGAAACCTATGAACAGAGCATTTACTGGAGGTTAAAACTAGATTCTGGTCATCTTCCATGACAAATACAGATTAATATTTGAACTGGGAACAGCACCCTATAACTGTGAATGGTTCCTGTATAGCAAGCAGTCTTTTAACTCTTGGTAACTAGTTTGTGCATGTCCTAACAATCAGGCTATGTTAATACTGAGACTGGGAATAACTTTTGAATCATGCTGAAATCAACCACAGTTACAGTAATCAATTTTTCCTTGGGTTGACTGCATTGTAACATCCTACTTTTTACATCGTTGTAATGATTATGAGAGATTTTGAAACTTGCAGTTTTCCTTGGAATTCCTTCCAAAGTGTAATTTGAAGAAATTCTAGAGTACTTTGAAATGTTAACTCTTAAAAGATGAAAGGTCCTGACAGTGCCTTGGAGAGCAGCAGGCTGTGACTCTGTGTGAGCAGCATGTTCTCCCATATAGTGGCTGTAGGCAGGGCTCAGATTAATTTGACATGGCTGGGGGCTTGTGTTCAGTGGTGTCTCGTTTTAAGCTCCCACTGACTCTGATATTGAGTGCAGTTTGCCTGCAGAGGAGCAGTTAGATATAGTATCGGGTATGATTTCAAGAACTCCTTTTTCTACCTTCATCTATAATTGGTTTGCTAATCCCTTCCTGCCAATTTCTTGGTTTTATTCTATTATTTTGTCTGGTGTTTTTAAACTCTGCACGTGTTAGTAATTCCATCACTTAGTAGGCAAGTTACTCTCATGTTAGTTTTCTCATGAAAGTTTTACCTTGTGTCTGCACACATTTTTGCAGTGTAATAATTTGGCCATAGTCTGTATACCGGAGTGAGTAACAGCCTAACTGTTGTTTAAAAGCCTTGGTCATGATATTGTTCCATCAAATTGTCTCCATTGCATTTGGGAAAAACTTCAAAGGATTAGTTATAGTTAATTCGGTGGTTCCATTTTTCATGTATTGAATAATGCCCTGCACCATCTATAAACTAAGATTAGTCAACCACTCTACACGAAATGATGATGATGGCAGTGCTAGATTGTGCTTATTTCACAAGGCATTGGACATCCTCATATGCCCGTCGTGAGTGAATACACTTGCATACTGCTCTTGATATTTCTCTTTTAATTAAGCTTGCTTCTGTTTTCTTCTGAATTGTTCCTTTAGACGGTCCTTGAGGAAGGAAAAGAGTCAAGATTTATAGTCAAATATTTTGGGGGTGGGAGTGGCGGCTAAGATCTTGCAGAGACAGTCAACTGTCAGGAATCCTGGACAGCTACTGCTTTTGCTGTACTGCTCTTGGAACACATCACATGATAGAAATCTTTTCTTATGTGCAGAAACCATGTCTGAGCATTTTGCAGCCATCTGGCAGTTCTGTGGCTCCGTATCGCAGTTATGTTCAGAATAAGCCTAAAAGATAGACAACAGAGAGAGGGAGTGTGTGGAAGGGCTTATTTGCCAGCACTCACATTTCTGGTGTTTAACTCAACTTCAGGATGAAATACTTTGCTGTTGTCACCATGATTCTTAATGATTAATTCTTTGCTCCTGGCAATCCTGGAATATTGAAAATTGCTAGAAATAGGATCCAGACTAAGAGAGCGCCAACTGTTTGTCACATGGATACTACATCCATTGGGACAGTATGCTTTATGTGACATTTCTCTGATACTTTCAACTAATTTTTTGGTATATTCATAAAAACCTGGAAAAGTTATTTTTGAACTGTTCATTATTATCCTGTGCTGTAATAATGTTAGCATGTGATTTTTACTTTTCTACCTATGTGATAGGGAACACATCTATGTTCTATCTATGTGACAGAGACCATCAACAGCCGCTGATTTTAGTCGCCTGCTAGTATTATTTTCTGTTAACAAATAAAAGTTCCATACTTAGTGAAAATGCTGAGCCTTGATGTTCAGATCCAAGGAATCTCTACTTTCGGGAATGCTCCAGTGAGGTATGTCAGAGGAGGAGTACAGCAGTTGCTGGTTTTAATTTGTACAAAATCCCAATTTTCAGCATGACTTGGAACAAGATGCATGGCATGCAACAAGCCATCTGATTAATCAGCAGAGAATTTGCAAACATCAGCAATGCTTCAAGATTATATAGGAAGATCTGATATCGTGTCTCCTTGTTCTTTCCATATATAGTTCTTTGCCCTTGCTCTTCCCCTCATCTCCATGAGGGTTCACGTGAGGTTTGTAGTTTGACTAAACACAGGGCTGCCTGGAGTCTCTGGCTTTTAGTTCTTCCCTTCCTAATTGGCTTTTACTAGTTATTTTTCAAGCATGATAGCGTCAAGTCAATTTGCTCAGGAGTCAATCATGTGATTTTCATCATGATGCTTATGTAAATGTTTATTCCAGCTTGCAGCTTTTTTATCTCAGTATTTTTCAGAGGTGCTGTCCATAGCAAATCAATGACATGGGTGTCTTGGAGGTGATCAGTGAGAGAGAAGGAAATCTTAATAAAGCCAAGGGCTTTTAGTTGGCTTGGCTGAAGCTGCTTTTCTTTGTGCTTACAGGATGGTATAATGAAACTCTGCTGCTCTCGTTAGTTCTTTATAATTTAAAAAGTGTAGAGTGGCCTTGACAGCAAGAAGTTGCCTTGATAAGTATTATCCTAACCTCCATTTTCACACAGCAGCTGATTATGGGATATTGTGACAGTGGCTTTGCAAAATTATGTTTCTCTAGCATACATGTGGAAGATGCACCATTTCGATGTAGAGGCGGTGTATTGAAGGAGGAAGAGAAATTGCTGAAGTCTCAGTGGCGGAAGGCTTGAATGATCCACAGTCCATCTTGGATGGGAAGTTCGGGTTTATCTAACAGGGTGTACTCTACTTGGTCGCAGTTATTCCTATTCCCAGGGGACAAGAAGAAGAATCTGCTTATGTTTTAGCCCCAGGGTCACTGGAAGTTAAAAGAGCTTTAGAACTTCAGCAGCTAATGGATGAAAATGAGAGAAAAAAGTGCTTTTTCAGAAAGCTTGAGGTGATTAGCAGGGCAGAGTGGAAATATGTAATCTTGTAAGCTAAATGATAGCTCAAAGGAACAATACAGGGTTAAAAAATGGAATTTGGAGTGGTTTTGTAGATAGTGGTTCAGATGCTTTGGGCATACTGCTCATACCATACATTTATCATTTATTTTAGCCCATAATCCCGAGAGCCCCTGGCCCTATATTGAAAGGAGCATATACTGGGGAGGCGAAGTGCTGACAGTGAGGTAACAGGAGCTGTTACGGATCTTGACAAACGCTGCAGCATTTCAGTGTCTGTCTTTCCTGAGCATTTTGAATATCTGTAACGTGCTGAATTTCACAGGTCACAGCAGGGCTGGCTTCGAGGCATACTGGTTCTAAGCGTTTGGAGACTTCTGAAAAATTACTGCAGGCTATCCTTTAAAAGTGATCGCATTTCAGTCTTTGAGGTTTGACCCTAGATGCTGCTGAGGAAGACTAGGATGAGACCACAGGCTTCCTGTTCACTCCTTTGGAAAGCCTTTAAAAAGAAATTTTAAGTATCTTGTAGCAGAAGTTACAGGATTTCCTTTTCTTAGTTCTGAAGAGCTTTAGATTATTTGGCGTGATGGCAGACGCATATCCTTGTCACAGTTAAGAAGAAAAAATTAACTAAAGGATTTACAATTTTTTAGATACTTTCTATTCAAGAGCAATAAATTACACAGGAACATAAAACAGTTTTTTTGGGGAAAAAAAAAGTGTGTGTATCTTCATCTTGCTGTGTGACCTCAACTTAATGTTTGAAGTACTGTTTTCCTATCTTTATTTTATATTTAATTTTTTCGTATTGTTGAAAGAGAACGTATACTTCTGACTATAGACTTGTAATTCTGTGGATGTTTTAGCAGATGATCTGATCTGGCAGCATGTGAATGGTATTATAGTAAACATATAATATTTTCATGGTGGATGTGGTTGAACAGGCAGATTAAAAAAAAAGCCATACACAAATTCTGCTGATCATTTTGGCATTTTATAACTGCGAAAGGATTTTTTTTCCTGTGGCTGTGTATTCTGAGTGTCCACAATTTTAACAGTTGAAGTATGAGTGTGCATTTTCTCTTGGTAGTAGCTTTGTAAAAAGCTGGTAGCTATCCATAAACGTTCAGCATAAAGTGTTTGAGATGGGGTCTCTAAATGGAAAGAAGGGGCAGTCTCTTGTCTGATGCGCTTCACTGTTCCTCTCTTGCTGGATGCAATATGTGTCTTCCCTGACTTCACATATGAACCTCTGGCCTGTGGGTCTCAGGGAACTCTTTCATGCACATCTTGTTGCTGTATGTAGACTTTGCAGTGTCTGCAATTCAACTGCTGTTTTAAAGTCTCAGCTGGGGCATGCATTAGCCATTATTTTAATGACTAGAACAGAAGTTTAAATAATTATATTTCATATCAGATACTACCACTGTTTTCTGTGATGGAAGTTTCTAAAACTGAGGACTCTTCATAGGTGTAAATTGCATAGAGCACACATCTGTACTGATGCTATTTGTCAACCATTTGCTCTCTGAAAAGGGTGCCTGAAATGCCACAGAGCTATAAATCCCCTGCCTTGGTGGGCTTCAGCTGACTTCAGCTTTCTGAACTGTCTGAAATGTCAACCACTGCAGTTTCAGGGGGAAAAAAAAAAAAAAAAAAAAAAAAAAATCTATTTCTTCTTGCAAAACCTGGATCCATACCTCCAGATTATGGTTTAAACTATTTCGGCTTGTCTTTCCCATTCTTGGGATGATATTTATATTGTTTGTATCTCGTGTCAAACCATGTTTTTCTTTCTGCTGCATTCTGCCATGTGTTGCTTTGTTTGCAAGTCGCTTTCAAGCCAGTAATCATAAGCGCTCCATCTGGTTGGGGAGCAGAGTAGCAATAATGTAAAAGGACATTTCCACCATTCTGCTTAAAAGAATCCTCCATCTGTACCAAATCTGCCATTTTAATGATATTGTAAAGGGGTTTTGTTGGTTTTTTTCTTTTTCAAAGAGGGGAGGAGATTGATTGTTGAGATTTTTTTTTTTCTTACATATCTACTCATTACATGATTGTCTCCAAGGCCCTTTCTCTTTCCCAAGCTAAGAACGACTCTAGGAATTTGCAGTTCATGCAATTCAAGATGCAAAATAACAAAAGGATCCTGAAAATTATACCCAAAGTCTATAACAAATTGATTTTGCCATAAGTATCAAGCCTTTCCTTTATTACCCTTTGTTAATCGCATGCGTGTGAGAAATCATCCTGAATGCTGTAAAACTGATCCACAAGACTAAAAAAAATATAGTGTCACTATGATTTATGACGTGAGCTTTCAGTAATCAGAGCTGAATTGATGGATGTGAATGTGCTGAGATGACTTTTTGGTGCTGACAGATTTTAATTTTTCTTTGTGCTTTTCTTTTGTAATTCTGATCATTGCTCTTTTAAAATTAATGGAGAGAGAATTGGACAACTTTTCTTGTGGAAATGTCACAACCTAAACCAGGACAATTTTGTGGAGGTTAATAGGCAACAGTTTGGGTCAATCATCCACCGGTCTCATCATACTAATGTGAATACTGAAAAAGCAAAGTAGCTCTAGCAGAATAAATGAGCATGCAGTGGGTAGAGGAGAGCGGTCTCAGAGGAGCTCCTGGAGGGAGCAGGCTGTCACCCAGACCATGCTGGCACTGTCCATGGGACCTGCGCTCCTAGGGAACAAGGGCCACAGCCCACCAGTAAAACAGACTGTTCAGAGACTTTTCTCTACAAGCGTTGTTCCTCCTCTCCAAACAAGCAGTAATTCAGCTTTAGGAGAGCTGTCAGATTGCCATTTCTGTCAACAGACTCTACCCCTCGACAGGAGGTCGCAGTTCAGTGGCACCCAGTGGCGTGGGGACACCACTCCACCGTGGGCTTGGTCTTCTGGATGGGCTCATGGGAGTTTCCATAAAACTGCCCAATTTAATCTTTTTATCTACAAAAATAACTCTTCATCAGGTTTTAAATTTCATGTGATTCCCCTGAATCCCGTTATAGAAATCATCATATTTCCCTTCTCCTTGTTCTCAAGCTCCTTTTCACAGGCAGAGGGGTATTTAGGCACTTGGTTCTTATTCAGAGCCAACTCCTTTTCAGTTAGAAACTGAAAATTGAGTCACTGGGCTTCTAAAAGTGGGATGTTTTTTATTGTTTTGAAATGATAGTTGTCAGTCCTCAAAACAAACAGTAGTGCTAAATCAAAATTCAGCTTTAGAAATTGAATATTTCAGGATACTACATATTATTGGGCAACTTGCAATAATGACAGTGCCGAGGTAGCTGTGGTGCAGATGACTGAAATCTCTGCTCCAGGGAGCTCTGAGCAGGTATGTCAGTGAGGTAAAGTCATTTAAACTGAATTGGTCATCGACTTGTATTTAACCCGAGGTGGAAGTCTCCCTCACCCCTGCAGACAGCTGTTAGCTTCTCGTATTTAGTCAGTGGCAGAAGTGGGTCTTAGTCATAGACACTACAATGCCATAAGCAAAAATGTGCAGAAGCAAAGTGTAGTTGTGAATAGAATGCGTAGTCAGTGATGTTATGAAGTTGTTTCAGGCTAGATCACCTGAGTGTGTGGCCTACCTTATTTATTTAGTGATACGTTGGGGCCTCAAGTTTTGTGCATTCTGAAAGATTTTACATAGATAATTAGCAACAAGTTCCGTACTGTAACCCAAGGGCACAGAGCTACTATCCAGTAGCTGGGCTCTAGTTGATGTAAACATGGAGAAACGTTTATTGGAAATTTCAAATTATCCATATAATATTTTACATATAGATTATTTCATTTTGTAGGCAAATGAGACATTAAGCATATCTTATTAGACCTCAATTATTTTTTTTTTTCTCCCTCATCTTACCCTTTGTTGTTCTTCGGTACCAGTGAACATCCATGAGCAGCTCGTGTATTTGAGGTGAGATGTGTAACAGGCAAGCACAGTGCGTGCTGTGCAGGTGCTTGTGGTGTATTGATAAGATTTCAATACTCCCTTTCTCAGAAGGTGGATGTTCTTTAAAACCACTCCTAATATAAGTAGCTGTAGGGAAGCATGAAGAAGATTCCTGCTGCTGGCAACAGCTTCCATTGAAAAAGATGAGATCTGTGTTACTGAAATCATGAACCTCTCTCTGGGCTTCCCTCTGAAGCAAGATGATTTTGCTCTTGGTACTGCTTTTAATCTCTCTAGTTTAGGAACTTGAAGTATAGAGAGCGCAGCCTTTTAGTTCAGGAAAATAGCCTCTAGAACCAACAGCAAAAATCTATCATAATTAGTCATCAGAAAATCTGAATAAATATAAAATTACCGTGGAGTAGGAGGCAGGCATATGTGGTATTCAAAACACACAGAGTGTAAAATGATGTTATTGTTGCCTTTAGAAATAGTTCAAAGTAGTCTGCATTAGAAAGAGCTGATAAGCAGAATGACAAAAGCTTGTTTCATGAGTGATTCCAAGCAGCAGTGGTTTTCTGATCAGCTGATGCTGCAGCTATTTTGGGTATTCCACAGATCATGATTACATACACGGGGAATGATTGGAGGCAGCAAATATGGTAAGTGAGCCAGGAATCCTGGGACACGTTCCGTTACTAACTTAGTCTTACAATCACTTGTCCTTTGCCATTTAAATAGTCAAGGGAAGTCTAACAAGTGACTGTGCTTAGTTCCTCCTTTATTAAAAAAAAAAAAAAAAAAAAAAAAGAAAAAAAAGAAAGAGAAAACCACTTCCTGGGGCTGTTATTTTTAGCAATGGTGCAGTGTCCAAAGTGTTAACTAATTGAGTCATCAGGTTTCATATCTGGCCACAGAAAATGGCAGTGGAAGAGGGAGAATGCTTTCCAGAACAAGTAAGCATTTGTGGATTCTGAAATAAGAGTGAAATCTGCATATCGAGTTTCTTGTATTAGTGTTTTAAGTCTTTGATTGTGTGAGACAAAGCTGGATGTAGGAAGAGGTACGTTTCAGCTTCTTTGGTGTATTTTGTGTTCTGGTGGTTAGATTACGGTACAGGCTGAGGTGGCAGTCGAATGGTACATGGAATTATTTGTTCTCTCTCCTTACCAATGGCTACATGCTGTCCAGGACACGGTAGAAGACGCTGATTAAAATTGCCGAAACACTTTGTAATGCTTTGTTCTGCAATCAGGGCCTTAAATAATTTAGATATACGTAACAATTTTGTTCACTGAAATGTTTTAGCAAATCTTGCATATTTTGAAATCTATGCTTTTATGGTGCATTTATTCAATAACACACCTCTTCTACTGACAATTCATAGGGCAATTAAACTTCGAAAGGAGCCTGATATAGTGCTAGTAGTATGCTAGTAGTGACCTGTAAGGAGACACCCATATCACTCCCACTCTCAGGGATAGTCCCAGTGACCTCCAAGGTGCTCCCTGTGTGATTTAAAAATTGCTTAAGTGAGTAAGCTGCTGTGAAATGACATCCCTGTACCCTCTGAACTAGGCTTTGAGGTTCTTCAGTAGCTTTGAGTTATTCACATCAGTTAAAACAATTGTTCTCCAGGCTGCTTCACTGCAGAATTAAAATTCCAGGTTCCCAGGAAAATGTGGTATTGTGTTATTAATATAAATGAGCGCCAAGCCTTGTGGAAGTCTCAATTCATGGCTGTATTTATTTTTGAGTCAGAGATATTACCTATGGTATAGCACCCAGCAGTTTACTAGCTAATTTCCGTGTCAGCAATATCTTTGTGCTCTGAAAAAATACTGCGGTGAGTGCTCTTAAACGTGTATGTTGTTGTTTACTTGCTGTCAACACAGCACTGGGATGTTGGTCCCTGTTAAAAACCATCTTTGAAACTCTGGTTGTTTTCTGGTGCTAGTTTTCTTGTTCATAAATGTTTACATAGTTTTGAAAGTACTAGTGGAAATGAATTTATTCGGGAGATTTTCTTTGTGAAGCAATTTCTTGTAGGAGAAGATTTTGTTAGATTCGTATGTTTTATGGTATTAAACCCTTTTTTTTTTTTTTTCCCCAGTCCTGAGAACATTATCTATTCTCTCCTGGTTTTTTAGAACAATATCAATTTTCAGGGTGATAAACATCTTTGCTGATGCTCTGTATGAGCCCCAGTAGTACAGAACTCGATGCAGCCCTGCTAGTTTCTGTGTGCAACAGTTTGGAGAGTAGAGCAAACTGAAAACCTCGCTGCCCTCGAGCCATGGCATTGGCAACGTGCTGGTCTGCAGTATGCTCTGCCCCTCTGTGTTGCAACGGAATGGTATTTACTCTTGCTTTACAGGGTTTTGTTAGAAGTTGCATAGAAACTGGTCTTTCTCTTTGTATATACGTTGTTTATTGAAGGTAGGAGCTATTTGAAATGGGAGTTGAGTGACGGAGAAGGGGTACGGTATATATTTGTTTTGTAAGGGTTTTTTTTCCTGCTGATGTTTTTTATGGTGAATTCTATTTTCATTCCGTACATATTTAAATCTCCTGTAGGTTGCTGTGCGTGTTTTAGGTTTAAGGGAGAAACAAGCTCTACTTTGCTGCGTGTTTATCCTGTAGATTTGCTATTCAAAAGTGTTACTTCAGTTAACATTGAATAGTAATGGCTTATTCCATCACCAAATGCTAGGGGAGATGTTGTTGGCCATAGCTTATTTCTGTAAGTGTGTAATAAACCGACCTTCACTTCAGTGGTTAAACTGAAAACTAATATTAAGTCTGGTTTATTAAAATAGTAATGTAATTTAGCCGAGTTTGGAAAGCTTTGATTCATTAGTGAAATACTGTTATTTTCTTCGATTAGACAATGATGTGTTTTCTAAATATACTTCATTCTGATACTAAGAAACAGCGGTAATTTTCAGATGAAAATAAACTATGGAGTCTGGTTAGGGTGAAGTAAAGTTTTCAAATAGTTCTGTTGGTTTTATTTTATCAAAAAAGTTAGAAGTCCCTCCTGAGATGTTCAGATCATCACAGTTCTTCTACAGAATTCCAACTCACCTAGTGCACAGTGTCTTTGAAAGCCAGAAAAAAATTAGTTCAGTTCTGTAACTGAAAAGTGTGTGAAAATGGCACCATCTAATCTGCAGTGGTTTATCTGTATATTTGGTCATTTTTTTTCTCACTTGAAGAATAAAACTGAGCTATGTTGTGTTTTCTTTCCCCCTCTGTTCATCTCCAAGACCCCATACAGCTAAGATCATTTTCACTGTTCCTGTTTTCATCCTGTCTTCACCTGTAAAACCTGGTCCTAGCCTTATCCTAGTGCTGGTTTAGACTCCTCCTTTGGTTTCAAAACAGAATCTTGTATTTAGAGTCAGAACTTGATTCTAGTTTAAAATTCTTGATAACAATTTCAGGGCCCTGATTTGTAGTTTTTGCTCATGGATTTTGGTGCTTGAGCTGGGAAAAACAATTTTCCCATTGGAATCTCAGCTAATCCTCAAACTTGGAACATGTGGAGTGAGGAAAAAACCACTTGTAAACTACTTTACATTTGCTGCATACACCATTGAACACATTTCATCCAGACAGCCCTAACAAATGCCGTGAGAGAACTTTCCATGCCATTGCACAAATTCACAACAGTGCATGTCAGTGTTTAATCACGAAAGAGGAGGAGAAAGGGAGCACTAGGAAATGTGGAGGCTCTCCTGTGTCCAGGCCCACTGCTCTGTGCAGGCCACACGGCACTGTTGCCCATGTCATATGGCATCACTTTGGGGAGAAAGACAAATTTTCCTCAGTGTTTCTAACAGTAACAAACAGCAGTGTGGGTAACACTGCTCGGATTTGCTCTGCCTTGCCTTTGGGGTTTATAGTAGTGTGGTAGATTACAGAATGGATCTGGAGTTACTGGGTCATATCCATGACAGCAGAATCAAATGGAAAACAAGATGCAGCACGTTATGGTCAGCAGCACAGTTCAGCTCCTGTAGAAGTACGTGGCCAAGCCGGCACAGCCACATTCACTTACGGTATTCTCCACTAGGTCTCCTACATCTCCAGACCGGGACTAAAATTGCCTCCTGGTAGGTTGTGCAGCTTCTGCATTTTGGAACTGTTAACTCTCCTGTGTGAAATTGCTCTCATGAGTTTGGGAAATGCCAGCTAGGTTTTCCTCCTCCTGAACAACCAAAACGTACTTCAGATAATCTTTGGCTACAGGGAGATGTTTGAATCCTTTAGTTGATTGGTTCCATCAATTCCTTCCCATTGTATAGACATATATATTTCACAGGAGATCATAGAAAGGGTTGGGTTGGAAGGGACCTTAAAGGTCATCTAGTCCCAACCCCCCGCCATGGCCAGGGCCACCTTCCACTAGCCCAGGTTGCCCAAAGCCCCGTCCAACCTGGCCTTGAGCCCTGCCAGGGAGGGGGCAGCCACAGCTTCTCTGGGCAACCTGTGCCAGGGCCTCACCCCCCTCACAGGGAAGAATTTCTTCCTTATATCTCTAATCTAAATCTGCCCTCTCAGTGTAAAACTATTACCCCTCATCCTATCCCTACACCCCCTGATGACGAGTCCCTCCCCCCTTTCCTGCAGCCCCTTTCAGCCCTGGGGGGCCGCTCTAAGGTCTCCCCGCAGCCTTCTCTTCTCCAGCTGAACCCCCCAACTCTCTCAGCCTGTCCTCACAGGGGTGCTCCAGCCCCTGAGCATCTTTGTGGCCTCCTCTGGACCCACTTGAGCAGGTCCATGTCCTCCTTATGTTGTGGACCCCAGAGCTGGACACTGGACTCCAGGGGGGTCTCACAGGAGCAGAGTAGAGGGGGAGAATCCCCCCCCTCGCCCTGCTGCCCACCCTGCTCTGGGTGCAGCCCAGCACACCGTTGCCTTTCTGGGCTGTGAGCACACATTGCTGGCTCACAGTCAGTTTTCCATCCACTACTACCCCCAAGTCCTTCTCCTTGGGGCTGCCCCCCATCCACTGCTCACCCAGCCTGGGTTTGTGCTGGGGATTGCCCCGACCCATGGGCAGGACCTTGCCCTTGGCCTTGTTGAACTCCATGAGGTTTGCAGGTCCCCCCTCTCCAGCCTGTCCAGGTCCCTCTGGATGGCCCATCCCTGCCCTCGGCGTGTGACCCCACCACACAGCTCGGTGTCAGTCCCACTCAATCCCACTGTCCCTGTCACCAACAAAGCTGTTAAACAGCGGCGGTCCCCACACTGACAGCTGAGGAACGCCGGTACTACAAAGAGGTGTCAGGACAGATTTTTCTGTAAATGTTACAAGTTCTCTTAAGGTAAACTGCTATGACAGAGCTCATGTGATGCCTCTAACCGGACCTGCAGAACTGACTATTACCAGATTTATGTCTGTGTTGCAAAACTTGCCCCAGTAGTCCTCTTAGTACCTGAAGGCTCTTCAGATAATTTCCACTGACCCTTCAGATTCTGTATGTGTCACATGAGCTACATGGGCTTTTCCAGCCAAAGACCCTCTTGAACAAGGTATTCAGGTGTGTAAATTGGAAGAGGTTCTTTGCTTCTGACAGAAGTTATAGATAGATATAACTTCTGATAGAAGTTCCCTGCTATGGAAACCTATGCTTTGGCGCTTATAAACAGATAAAGGTTTGTAATTCCTGAAAGAATCTGGAACAACATGTCAAAAAATTTAAAACTCTAGTAGATAGCTTTAAAACTAGCCATTCAAATTCACTCAAGCCTACAAAAGTGTAAACTCTAATTATGTGGGGGATTTGTAATACTTGTGTGTTTCTGCGTATATTTTTGCTACCTCAGAAATGGCTAGACTGGTTATCATCAGATGATCTTCCAATTTAATGATGTTCAAAAATCCAAGGCAGAATTATTTTGGTTTTGAATGAGAGATGCATTCAAAAGCAGGTATGAAGTGGAAAGGCAAAAAGAGATCAAGAAACTTCTGAATTCACTGTACTGAAAGTTCTTAATAGGTTGTTTAGCTGCAGAAGAGGTTATGTAGCTTGTCTGTTGTTTCTATAGCTTGTTACTACAGTATTTTTAGGGAATATTTATGTGTGTTATGCATCCACTGACATGCAGTTGGTTCCACTTTATTACCAGTAACTTCCACTTCACCACATCTGATTGAAGCATATTTACATAATATTTCTGTAGTGAGCTTGTTTTGAGTGAATAACTTCTCTCCCTAAAATTAGCAATATGATTTGATTTAGGTTTATACTTTTTTTTTTTCCCCCATCTGAAATTATAGACAAATAAATACAGTTAAAAAAAATTTTGAGGAGGGTTGGTGAATTTTTTTCCTATCATTTCTGGATCCTGATTCCAAAATCAGATGCACACAGAGAACAGGAGGTGGACTAACTGACAGAATTCATGCAGTGATCTGAAGAATGTGACTTTAGCGTGGAAATGGCTTAGAATTTGAGCCTGAGATGTGCTGAAATTACTCCATGCTCATTGGGTAGACAGTTTCTGAGAGAAAAATAGCAGGGAGGAGATCAATGGCATCTCATCTAGTTGACATATAAGAGAGTTATCGTCTTCAGGTGAATACAGACATAAGAAGAAATCCTTGAAGAACATCTAGCCCTTCTCTAGCTCTTTGTGACTGTGGTAGCAGTTATGAAAGCCAATGATTTGTTTTTCACTTTTAAGTGTATGATAGGAAAACTTTAGAGAGTGAGAGATGAGTCATTACAGGCCCAGGAGTTTCTTCCCAGAGTTTGAAATAAACTTCTAGAAGTTGAGGCTGCCAGCCTGGAGAATTAATCTCGTATTTTAGTTGCTCAAATCTTTTGCCTTCAACTCTTATCAGATCCTTTTCATTGATTATACATGTGAGTTGACCACAAAGGGCCTGATTCTTTGCCTGATTGCACGCTTCTAACGAAGTACAGTGATTCACTGGTGAAACCAGAGATTTTACTGGGTTTAGGATCTTGAACAGAGTATGTTCCAATTTACCCTGTCATTCAAGTTTGTCTTTTCATACAGGGCAATCTGGTAGCTGAAAATTCAGCATTAAAGCAATCTTATTTTCCCATTAACAGAAAATAATTCTTTTGACTTGTTGTTCATGCATACTTAGAAAGATTGCGTGTGTTGTGTGGATGTATGTTGACTTTGTAGTCCTGGCAAATTAGATCTTGCTTTTGGTGTTACTAATTTAACACATTCATACAAGTAATGGTTTTTGTAATTTCTTCGGGTGAAGCTGACACATCAAGCTTGTGTTTCAAAATCTCTTCTGTGCAAAGTGGCAAAGAGTATTGAAGTAACGTAGATCCTCGTCTCTGAGGATCTGAACATTTTCCCCGTGGGACAGGTTTGATCTGTTCAGCTGTTTTCAGTTGGGTTGTCAGATTTCAATTTTGCTAAAATTGCAGTTAAATTGTTTTATATTTGTTGAATATCTGTGGTGACAAGTAAATTATATGGAGATGACAGCTTTAGGGACATTTTCAACCTGGATGTTATGTTCAACATGTTACACGTGGATGTTAGGCAAGGGTTTCCCATCTAACTTTGGAGTGACTTTAGTGCCCTGGAAATCACAACCCCTTTTGCTCTTTGTAGGAAATCAAAAGATTAACAGTTACTTTTCATTTCTATCTTGCACTTGAACTTTCCTAGGAAGCAGTCATTCAAGCATTTAAAGACACCCGGGGCTGGATTAGTTGCATCATAAATCACAGGATTGACTAGATTTATCGTCTGCTGAAGAAGACTGCATGCTTAAAGTCAAAGCAACTTACACAGTAAGAAAGCTGCATCATAGCTTCGCAGGAGATGTTTGTCATTGCAAACAAACACCTCACTCTAGACCCCTTGATGCTGTTAAAGGTGGGGCTAAACACCTCTTGTACTGGAAGCTCTGAAATATTCTTGTACATACCAGCATTAACATCTCAGGTTCTTGGTCCTTTTCCACCATCTTCCACTCCAATACAGTGGTTCATTTTCAGTGGTGAGTGCAGTTTCATCATTTTCCAAGACAGACTCTTAACAGGTAGAGTGGTGCAAATGAGCTTGAAAATGGTCTGTATTAAACCTGCACATCAGTGGTGGCTTACCTTGTCTTGTGATCTCACAAGGGAAGAGACTTATTTGTTTGCTTGAAGGCTTTTCTGGCTTGGTCAAGGATTTCTAGAAAGGAGGAGCTGAATCTTAAATGCATGTTTCACTTTGTTTTGAACTGTGTGAATTTCAGGAAATATTTTCTCCATAAGCATGTTAAGATTGACTGCTGTACAGGGACAGAGCCTTAGTGCAAATATAGTTGGTTATAGACTCATGTGCAGAAATATGAGGTGTTTTATTCTCTTCGGGTGCGACCAAGAAGAGGGGTTTCATGCAACCTGAAATCAGTGTAGTTTTAACTTGTGGAAAACATACTGTGGCTACATAGTTGGAATAGGGCCAGTTATGGGGACTTACCAAATAGTTTAATATTTTTGGCAACTTTATCATGCACAATACAATAATATGAATAAAGAAAGTTGAAAATTAAATTCCATGATAGGGCAAACAATTAGTTTTGTTTGGAATTTGACTAATAATTAAATCATTTCTCATTCTGCAATCATATTTAAAATAGCTGGCCCTCCCTAGCTGAAAGAGGCTTCCTTTGAATTGTCAGGCAGTAAGAACGGAGCTTTTCCTGTTGCCCTGTGGTTGTGTTTAGAGCTGTGATCCCAAAAGCATCTCTCTGAAGAATAATTAGCAGCAGAACTGCAGATAGTAGTTGGCCCCAGGCTGTCACATTCTTATCACAAGAGAACACGTATGGTGGTATGGTATGTAAAGCACGAGTACAGCTGTAGTTGTTTGCACAAAGATCATCTTATCCCATGCAACCAGTCCCCTTTCTAATAAAGGAGATACAGGTGAAATTTTTTAATATAGATTTAGTTATGAGGTAGTAGGGAGATACAACGGAAACAGCTGCTCGGAGGATGGATAAAGAGTCTTCCCCCAAAAATTATATGCTTGATTTATTTCACATGGTTCAGACATTGCTGTTAACTGGCCAATATAGTTTATTGGAAAGAAAATTTCATCCCTTACCGAATGAGTGTAATGTATTTGCTTGGAGGAAAATTCTAAATTAACACAGGAGCAAAATCTAAGAAATTGCAAGGACCTCGAATTTCTGATGTAGTGCTTAGTGCCCATCAGAGTTGAGCCTTACTGCAAAAAACAAAATGTCATCGGTTGCAGTAAGCCCACCCTTATCAAAACACAAAAAATATGTTACTGTCCGTTTCCTCAGATCATCTCATGCTGCTGCAAGACTAGTTTTGTCAAGCACATTTCCAAATGGAAGTAACGTAAGTTCATCCCTTAAAATGAGGTCATTGCCTCCCCCCACAACAAATGTTAGGCATGGTTAGCATCTTTTTATTGGGACTCAAGCCAGAATGCATCCTGCTCCGGCACAATGGGAACCTGCTGGGGGTTTCCCTTCACAACAGCTACTGTTAAAGATGGAGTGAAAAACAAAACCCTGCACCAAACGTGAAAAAAAGACTGGATTTTTAATCTGAAAAAGAAGCCACTGTAAGCAGAACACAAAGGAGAGCGAGAGATGAGCATAATAAAAATACCATCAGTATGGGACGGGTGGCTTGTGCACATTGAAAATAATGGCTTTGCACTTTTGAGGGTTCACTAAATAATACATATTCTCTGATTCCTGAGAGGACCCTCTCTAGTCCCATGGAAAAGCCAGGCCAGACCCCAGGTTAACAGTCATTGCAAATTTCGTAACAGTTTTTGTCTTCATCATGATAATTAATCTCTTACTTCACTGGGAGCACTTGGAGAAAAAGATGGTAAATATATATATTTGCTAGCGTGAGTCAGCATCAGCATTTTCTGGTTTAAAATGGAGGCTTAAGATAATATCCACGTGACTTAGGAGTTAGTCTTTCCTGTAACAGAAATGTTTTTAACTCGTGTAGCTTTTCCTCAGAATGGGGAAAGAGTTCTCGGGTCTTACCCCTGCACGTCACATCCATCGTGTGGCAGGACTGGAGGACCTTTACGGTGAAGAAGTGTTGGGAAACGGAGTACTGCTGCCAGCATGGCTTATTCAGCCTCAGCCCTTTCCAGAGATGTCCCTGGGATGAAGGCTGCTGAAATGAGCTCCAGCCTGGAAAACCTGTTGTGGGCTGCAGGCAGCCCACCATCTGCAAGCTCATCAGCCTGCTGTACATTAGAGAATTGAATTTTTATAGCATAGTACATTAAAGTGAAATACACAAATTTAAAAGACATACACATTGCATAAAAACTGCATTCATTAGCCAATCATCTGCATTTACACATTTCTTAAAACTAGAAATAGTCTCTTTTTCTTCCAAGTAATTACAGGGGGAGAGGGGAGAAGTCATACCATCTGTGAAGAAAAAGCTTGATGTTATGCACACATCAGTACTGGTACTCTTGCAAATCCACTGTTTATTAAACATTGTCTGAATAGCCACTGCAGAACTAAATGTTGTGCACAGGATCTGAGGTCTGTTTCTCCAAGAATTAAAACACTCGTAAGAATCTTGATTTTTAATTTGAATCCGAATATAGAGATTGAAAAGGTAGCATCCCCAGGGAACCCAAGAGGGAGTGGGGAAAGGCTTTGGGGACACAGCCTGACACAGGAGTCCTGTGCAAACACACAGCAAGGGCTGCAATCTTTGCGGCTGACTCCAAGAACATCTAAGATTCAGGGTGCTTTGATGTATGTCCCATGCCTGTTGTTCTCTTGATATTTTTCAAGACACTAAAGAATCAAAAGCCAGTTTTTATCTTCATTTCATGGTGGGATTGATTACCAAAAAAAAAAAAAAAAAAAGAAACAAAGGAATCTAAATAGACTGCTAGCATACAGAATGCCTCTCTCAGGAATACTGAAGTTTAAGTAATGTCTTGTAGACATGCTGACTGTGTGGGGTTTGTCTTTTGGATGCTGACTAGCATGGAAGGTGGGAGTGGGTGTATCGGGAATAGTTCCCCACAGAGGGAGCACCTACCTGCATGGGTGTCCTGAGTGAATGTTGGAAACCTATAATCTGTTTTTCCCCTACTGTGTTTTTTAATGCATTTAATATAACAGGTCCTTGATCAGTCTCTGACATGGGCTTCCAGGCATGATGGCAGTCCAGATAAATAATTAACATTATGGTGACGCTTGTTTGATCTTTTAAATCCTTCAGTGATTTGAGCCCAGGCTCTGGTGCTGCTCCTGTCCATGGGGTACAGAGGGAATTACAGGCTCTATCAGGGACTGCAAGAGGCTTTGTTTTCAACAGAACAGTGCCAATTGGAAATGACATTGTTCTACTCTATTGTGGTATTAAAAAAAAAAACAAACAAACAAAAAACCATCAAAAAAACCCAACACTGAATTCAGGCTTAAAATAGAAATGTAAAATTGTGAAAATTTTGGGTTCAGAAATGTGAAAATTTTTGGTTTGATGTTTTTGATCAACTTTTACTGACCCCTACGCTTAGCTTTTGTAAAACTTGGATAGCGTTTGTTGGTTCTTCTGGGTTTTGCAAGTGGAATATCTTAAAAACAAGGGTATTCAAGGCATTTTGCAAAGTACAGAAAGCTTGCAAGACTATTCTCTATCTGAGCAGTTTTGAAGTAATGCCTCGGTTGGAGGGAAAGTGGAAGGTGGCAATGCTACTTTTAGAGAGGCTGGGATTGCTTTTGGTTTCCAAAGATGTTGGCTCTCCTTTCTCTCTAATGTTACTGCTTGTTTCTGCTTATGGCAGAGACTGTAATGAATGGAGAGAATCCCAGAAACCCTGTTGAACTTTTTGCACAATTGAACAACCTCAGCCTGTTATCCCTCTGTGCAAATCTCAAAATTTCTGTGCATGGTGGCCCAGAAAGGGTGAGTTAACCAGCCTGAGGTGAGTTAACCCAGCCTGAGGGCTTGGGAGCTTTAGCTAAGGTCAGGAAAAAAAGGTTTTCCCCTTCTCAATGCGTAGGGCTGTGTTACACCCTGGCTGCTAAGGCTGCTCATGCGGTTTCACACACTACCAGCTCAGCTCACGTCGCATTCATGTAACTGGAAACCAGTAAGGTGGACACTGGAAGTGCCAGCGCAGATCAGCTGAAGTGTGGGAGAGTTTGTGTTACCCCAGCGTGCTGTTAAATGGCAGCTTCTCGGGGTGCTTCCAAGTTGTTGCCACGGTGCCTGCGCATGTCAGCGCTGCTTTTTCTGTCGGGTGCCCCTGGTGCTGGGAGCCAGTCCCTGTCAGAGCAGTGACAGGCTGGCGGGGGAGCGTGGCACCCTGCCCAGCACCCCACCAGCACCGCTGCTCGGGCGGTGGCCTGGCTGCTGGTGTCAGGGATGTTTCTGGACAGTTTGAGGAAAAGGAGTGAGTTTTGAGTGGTGACTGCCAAAGGAGGACATGCTGTTTGTTTGAGGGATTTCAGGAATAGATTTGTGCATCACTTAGCAGCACCTGAGCTGGTTTGATTGGAAACGTTTTTATATGTCCATAGGCTGGAAGTGTGACCTAACCTTTGCCCTTCCTCTTGTTAGCGAGCAAGTGCTTCCAAGAGAAGTCCTTAAAAGACATAGGCATTGCTCTCCTGCTGCAGTGAAACAGCAGTTAGCTATTAATGTGACTATCAGCTATTTATCACTCCTTCCGCCTCCTCCCTGCCTCCATTTTGTCTGAGCAAATAGAAAGGTTTAAATGTTTCGGAGTATGAGCAGTGTTTCTTGTCTGGCGTGCATTAATGTGGCTGGCGGGAACTGATTTTCCATAGCAAGCTTCTCTGGTGCATCCCTTCCCCACCCAGAAGCAGCTGTAAACAGCTGATGTTAATTATCGTCCACCTGCTGACTGTGCCAAACAGACATGCCATCACACTGGGACAAAAAAGGCTCCCGGTCTATTAAGTCCTCCCTCATACCTTTAGTAATGCTGATAAAATGCTGACCTGTTTTTTACCCCAGTGGCTGCTGTTGCTAAGCACTGAAAATATGACCTGTCTCCTGTAATAATCTGCATTGCACAGCTCAGATGATCTTCCAACTGAAAGTGTTTTACCGTGCCTCTCGAGGCAGCTATTCTTCCCCATAGTCTTTGCAGTTCTGACCATGTAGTTTGTAGCAGCCCTTTGGTTTTGATAAACCCTAACTGAACGTTGGTATTTGGGGGCTGTTTTGTTGGGAGCACATCAAGGAAGTTGTTTTGTAATGATGAGCCTGGCGTGCTTAGAAAATAATGATTAAGAGCAAGGAAGGTTGTAAGCTAGTAACTTTACCATAACAAAGTGGAATTCCATGGGTGCAAAACTCGTGAGAATATGAAGAGTCCGTAAGTAATGGTTCTCTCCTTGTAAGAGAGAGCTTGTTGTATTGAAAGTACTAGTAAAATAGTCTTGCAGCCTGTAGTGGTACAAAGAAGAAAGCAGACTTCATGCCTTCTTACCATTTTGCTGCCATTATGCCCAAGATTGCCTCATCCTGCACATGAAGGTGACTTCAGATGGGCTTGAAGCAATTCTTGAACAGAACATTCAGTTTGCAGCCACTGCATTGATGAGAGAGGAGAAAAGTCTATAGCAAATCCAGAAAACGGGGGTGGGTGGGGTGTGGAATATTATTTGAGCACTGGGTAAGTAACTGAACTTTGGTGCCAGGGTGTTTTGTATTCCTTTCAGCACTTACTGAATTTTTTTCTCTGTAGGAAATTGTTTCACTCTTTCAGAACCCTAAAGTATCATAAAGCACTTAAAGTTGTACTGATGTGAGCCTGTGATGAAATGATATTAAGGGAAAAAAAATAAAAGATAAATCCTGTTATACCAATGGAGAAGAGAGCACCAAAAAAAATGTGTTGACTGCCCAAGATGCCAGGGAAAGCCTTGGTGCAGATAAAATCAAAGATTATACAATTTTTTCCTCTTGAAATCTAACCCAGTACATTGCACTTGCTCCAAGGCAGGATCAGCATTATCTCTAAACCATCCTTGGTGGATATTTGCATAACTTGTTGTTAAAACCCTCCAGGGAAGGGAATTACTTCCAGTGATTCTTTCATGACTTAAGCATCTTTTCTGCCATCCTCACATTCAAGCTGAAGTCATCATAAAGCAAATTTCCACAGCTATCTTTAAAGCAAACTCTGAAAAAAAGTAAAATTCTGTTTAGGTAACAGCACTGTACCTAGGGATTTCTGGCTACTACACTGAATGTGGACAGATATTGTAAAAAAAATCAGGAAGGATGGAAAATGAAACAAAATTTAATCAGACATCAGATTTTAAAAAGCCTTAATTTGTAGAATCATGGGTTTTTTCATTCAGGTAGTCCAGTCCTTCAACATCAAGTATTTTGGATTTTTAAAAATCTTGTCATGCGAGATTTCACAGTACTGCTCCAGTCTGTTCAGCTTGGACATTAAAGGTGGTGTGGCACTTTTGGAAAGAGCAGAGTTGTTTCCATGGAGTCCTATCCTGAGCCTCACCGCGTTTGTCTTCCATGCTGGGCACCAGATGTGTCCCTGGCTACTAGCCTTGCATGTTAGACAGTGCTGCATAATTCACATTTATATATGAAGTCAAATCTTGTGCTGCCTAGCCAGGCAGACAGCCTGTTTACACCAGAGGCTGCATAAACAAGGAGGGTGGGATTTGACCCATATTTGGGCAAGTTTGGGATCCTTTCATTTCTAGTTAAACGTATGTACCAATATATTGTATCACTAGTCACCTCTTTGCCTAGGGAAGGTATTTTTATAGTGTGCTGTAATTTCTAATGGGACTTTTCCTTTTTTTCTTGTAGTCTGACACAAATGCAAGTTACCTGAGAGCTGCTCGAGCTGGCAACTTGGAAAAGGCTCTTGACTACTTAAAAAGTGGAGTGGACATCAACATTTCAAATCAGGTTGAAGACTATTTTGATCAAATTTGCTGGATAAATACATTTCTCACTATTTCTCAAATCTCTTTATATTTGCACTTCATGTCAATGATAACTTAAGGTTGTTTTGATGAGCCTTGTTTACATATTTTATTCAATTAAGCCTTTATTTTGCCCCTTGCCAAGACACCATTTCAGTTCCAGTTGGAGAATGTTGTGCTATTTAACGTTATCTTTCATTCCATTTGTATGACATCAGATCATGGGACAGCACACAGAACTTGAGACCCCAGAGCTAGTATATCCTGATTCAATTCATTCTCTTTCCTTATGATCTAGCTCTTGTAAAGTTTACATACGTGTAGTTTTTGGAAGCAGTCTTCTCACTAGGTTATTTGTCTCCTGATGTGTTTGCTATGCAGAAAACCTTTGCCAATCTTTCCTATTGCTTTTCCTTTTTTTCCTTCCTTTTTAAAATCAGAATGGGTTGAATGCTCTCCATCTCGCTTCCAAAGAAGGGCACGTAGAAGTTGTCTCTGAACTGATACAGCGAGGTGCTAGTGTGGATGCAGCGACAAAGGTCAGTCAGGCCTATCTAATTGTTCTCTTGTTCACACTGACGACATGGGCACAGGGTGTCGGGCAACTGATTCCAGACACTACTGCAGCAGTCATTGCCCATCTTCCACTGGTGGAGTTGTCTCAATAATGGTTTAATAGAAACCTTTTAGACTATAGCAAATGTCACAGGTTACTAGGGGTGAGATTCACTGAACAGATTGTAGATTCCTCTCTTGGTTTCTGTCCATGTCTTTTAGAATAACATTACCCATTAGAAGTATTTGCTAAGTGTATTGTATTGCAAGAAATACTATATTTTGAAGTAGAATACATTCTTGGTAGCATTGTCATGTATTCAAGCTCAGGTTTTGTACTCTTTCCGAATAACCACCTTCTCTCATTTCAGAAAGGAAACACAGCATTGCACATAGCATCCCTCGCTGGACAAGCAGAAGTAGTCAAAGTATTGGTTACAAATCGGGCCAATGTCAATGCACAGTCTCAGGTAAAGTAATATTTCTCCATTTGGTACTATCTAAAACTTTGCTGACGTTAAAATAATTCTCTGTTTATAAACTATAATATTAGAAGTATGTTTGCTAGGTCTCATTGTGTTAATACTGCCTCTTGAAAATATGGTTTGGTACAGACAGTAAGATGAATGTAAACATAAAAACCAAAAACAAAACATAATTTTTTGGCTGTTCCACACAGGTAGGTAACTGACAACAGGTGCAAGGACAAAGTTTAAACACATAGCTGCAACTTTATTACTGAAGCAGGCATTTTAGTGAGTGTCATGTTGAGTTCATTCCCACCTTGTAACTCAACATACAATTGAAACTTTAAAATGTTTCCAGCTCTCCCCCCTTCTGCTCTACCCCTCACCAGCTGGTCAGAGTGTACCAAGAGGCATCATGGACATAGTGAGTCTTGTTCTTGCCCATAGGTGAAGTCCCAGATTGTGTTCAGGTCCTTTCCCGCATGGGATGTCAACGATCAGTTGCACCGAGTTGCCCACCTCATCCAGCATAAAATATACATAAATATATAACATACATCCACCATAAAATATACAAATAACATCTCTGTTTGAACTTGTCCAGAAGCCACACAGATGTGCACCCCTGGAGATGAAGAAAGTGGAGGCACATCCAGGGGTGTTTGCGGGATACTAGAAGTGGTTGTGTAACAGGCAGCACAGCAAAGCATGTACCTTCAGCCTTAGGTCTGCCCTCCAGTGTCCTAGAAGCTGCTAATTGTTACAGTCAGAAGAAATACTGATAGAACAGGAACACGGGAGAGAATTTGTTCAAATGAAAGGGATCCTGTTTCACATAATTTGGTGTCTCAGGCTTAACTGAGCTCATCCCCTTTCCTTGTACACAGAGGTACTGCAGGCATGCAGAGCTGTTAAATTTGGTCAAATCCTTTGAATGAATATTTAGGTCAATTATAGAAAATTTGAAATAACCCAAAGGAGTGATGGTGTTAAGAGCAGAGCAGTAAAATGAAACTGAGAAAAACTCTGGCTTAAAAAAATGTAGAAACTATGGATTGTTGAAAGCCAGGTGGTTGTGGCATAGGAGGTGTCCCTGCAGTCCTGCTCCATTCCTGTTCTCCGTGCTCAGAGGCTGGCTGGCAGGCAGTGTCAGAGAAGGGATCATATTAAAAGTGTCGTGGTTTGAACCCAGAGGGCAACTGAGCACCACGCAGCTGCTCACTCCCCCCTTTCCCCCCAGCACTGAGAAGAGAAAAATAAAGCAAAAGTCCCAGGAAATCAAGATAAGGACAGGGAGGGATGATCTCATCCATTATGGCACAGGTAAAAGACAGATTCATAATGGGAAGAGAAGAAAATGTAAATTTAATGCAGACACTACCAACAACCACAACACGTAACAGAGTAGGACCGCGAGAAGCACGGCCCAGAGTTGCCATTCTTCTGTATGATAAAACTAGGGGCATGGTAGAAAATGTTTGTTAAAAAGGAAAATTTAAAAAATTACATTTTAAAGAAACAGGGTTTTTAAATTGGTTTTAAATAATATGAACAAAATGTTTAATAGAATCTGTTTGAAGAATGTTAGCTATTTGTGAACTGTATTTCATGTTTCCTTCACCTGGACAAAGAAAACAGGTGGCTCAGTTCTTCTTTCTTACTCTTATACTATTTAAATACAGCCATATTTGGCTCCAGGCACCATATAATTTGAATCTAAAGAGAGCAACAACAGCAACAAAAAGTAGTTTTAAGTAAAATCTTCTGTGACTGTTAAGAAGTAAAACAAAGCAGAAGTGTCTCCAGTGATTTTCCTGTTAAAGAAATTAAGATGGCTTTGAAAGGATCTTTTGTGCTTGTGTTTGAGAACTTGTGTATTCAACCCTGAAACTAAAAATAATCTGAGATTGTAAACATCTTATATAACTGCATTGTCCATACACCGTGGATGCCTTTGACATCTTTGTTTGAGACGTGTGTATATTGGCCGTTCCACATCAGTACGTGGCAGTTAGATCCCCCAGCTGGGATTAGTCTTTTGGGGAGGTACCTGGAGCTCCCTGTTACTAAACTGCCTCTGGTCCAGCGTTGTTCACGGTACTGAGCATCACTTGAGCTTTCCTAAAGTTTCGAATAAAGTTCTGCTGAATTTGGCATACCCACAGAGAGACTGCTCAAATATTTTCTTGCTTTTTCTTTTTGATGCTGACCCTGTTTTCTATGCGTTTGGCTTTATTTCCTCTTCCCTTGAAGGTAACAGCTCTACCCTGCCGACAAGTGCCAGAGTTAGGGATATCAGGCCTTCTTTTACCAAATATTCCTGTCCTTAAAAAAAAAAAAAAAAGTTAATTTTTACTGAGTCTGAATTTTGTACCTCTTCTAAGGGCTCTTTCTTACTATTGAACACAAAATTCTTTCCTTAGGCTTGTGGCACTGTGGAAACTTCAGCCTCTTTTTAAAGAGAGAAGAAAATCAAAGTATGGGGGGAAAGATGTTGAAAACCCTACAATAATTTAACGTAGAAGAAAAGGTTCTGCTCTGCCTCCAAATTCTAATAATACTTGGTTCTGAGAATTTTTGCCTATTAATTATTTTCTCAAACTAATAATTAGGAAGTGTTTCCTGCTTCCTTTCTAAATGCAAATGTTTGAAAGTAAAAAACATTAATCTTTAGTTCCAACTGAGTTAGTAAATAGATATAGAGTATGCTGTGAAATGGTAGGGAAAAATGCCAGACTGCTGCTCACTGTAATAATAACCTGTAATGTGACACGTCAGGTACTTTATAGCAAGTGCTTTCTGCCTTCTTTGTTTTTCATTAAGCAGAATTTTGTCTGTATGGTAAATAAGCTGTTAGGCCTTGGTGCTGCAGAGTGCATTGACACACTTTATGCTTTGACTCCGGTAGAACTTCAGCGCCTGTTTTATGCTTGTAGTGATGTTTTCCTGAATAGAGACCAAATTATCAAAATACTGGAGCAGCAGCAGACCTCGCAGCCTGTGCGAGCCTTGTAAACGTGTGGCTTCACAGCTGCTTAGTGTCTTGTTTGATGATAAAGTTCCTCTTGGATCAAACATCCAGATCATGCCATTTCCTCTCAGCTGCCCTTTCTTCTGACCTGCTGTTAGTCTCTGCTGCCAGGGAAGCCTGCGTGCTCGGCCTCGGGTCACCTGCACTCTCCTGTGTGCTCTCTGTTGGATGGATGCCCTGCAACTCTGCCCCATTGCTGGGACAGTCAGATGCCTCTCAGCTGTTTTCACCACAGCTACTACAACTCAGCCGAATATAGGTCTTGGGCTACAGTTTCCCTTCATCTCTCCAGAGCCCAGAACGTTGATGTTTTTTCTTTAATGCAAATCCAGGGGCAAACTCTTCTCAGCTCATCTGCGTTTGGCTCCATTGGTTTCTGTCAAAATCTAGGTCAGTGTCCTTTGTGACTATTCTAGCTGAATTGCTGAGCTGCCCCCCCTGTGCTTTCCACCCTGCCGAAATGTCTGCCACGTTGCAAACATGAGAGTGCTGATACTCTCAGCCAAACTCAGTCATGTGGAAGCACTTCCTGAACTTTTCTGTTATTTAAGCCGGATGAAATCTCTCTTCTGTTTTACCTGTTATTTTTTAACTAGCCCTTACCTCCTATTTTATTTTGTATTTTCTTTCTCCCCACGCTCTAGAGTAATCACCAGAAGTGGCGTATGGTAGAGCGAGAGGTCTGGGGGGGATCTTAGGAGGGAGCAGTTGAAGAGGGAAGCTGTTGCCCCCATTGCAGCTCTCACTGTGTGAAGTTTACTTAAGGGAAGTCTGAGGTTCACAGAAATCCTAATGGCATGAGATCTGGAAGAAGATAGTGAGAAGACAGCCGGGGGCCTAACAGAGCCCATTGAAACCTCACTGACCTCGTGGCCAGAACGTTTAATGGCATCATCACCCATGCTGGTACCATAAAGACAGGGATCAGGCAAAATCTAGCAGTGTAATGTAAGTCTGACGGAGTAATGCTTGGAGTACGAAGAGTAAAAACATGTATCATGACAGATCAGAGCAGAAAGGGATTGTTCTTGTTGCTGATGCTGCTTTTGTTGCTTCAGCAGTACCAAACTGCTCAGTATAGTATACACACACTTTAAGTTGTTACTATAATACGTATTTACCACTAGTTCATGATTCTGTTGGACTGAATGACATGCAGTGCTATGTGAAAGCCAAGCAATTTCCAGTGCAAATCAGCAACTTCTATAAATTCCCTTAGAGGTATCTTGATTCCAAGGCAGGTTTCATGACTTCATTTTGCTGTTTTGGTTTTGGGAGTGATGTCTAAGCTGTGAATTTCATAAATGCTTAGAACAATAGGGAAAATTACCCAGTTTAGTCGCCAAAAACTCAGCTCCTGAAAGGCTGTGGCCTGTATACAGTTAAGGCAAAGAAAAAGCATTGACAGTAAGAGGAAAGTACTTGCCAAAGAATTAAGCTCCGCAGCCTCTAATGTATTGCATTGATTGAAATCACTCACTTAAGCATAATTTGAGAAATGCTCTAATGTGGTTGGAAGCCCTGATAAACTTCTGTCTCAAACTGCTGAGAACCAACGATCCTCAGATTTCCTGATGTCTGAAATATGAAGTAGCTCATTGACCATAAGCAGGCTGTGCTCAGAAGGCAGCTCTCTGAGGAGACAAAAGGCATAAGTAGCTGGCAAAAGTGAAAGAGAAGTCAAGGCTAACAGAAAGAAGAGAAAAATTGGCAAGTATTTTGAAGAGTCATTGCTCTTGCTTTCGGTACAGACTTGTATTTGCCTGTCCCATTTTGTACTTCCATTATCGAGACTGCGTGTATCAGGAATTATAACTCATCTCTGCCAAATGGTCTGTCCAGACTGGTTTTTAGTTTGACTTCACAACAGATGTCAAAGAAAGTATTCTCGCTTATCTGTAGGAATTTTATCTGGTCAGCTAAAAGATTTCACTGTGTCCTTTTAAATATTACCCTTCTCCTATCTCCACTTAAGGGGGATCATACTATCGACTGGCATATGAGCACACAGTTTATTTGGTTTCCCCCTAATCTCCCTGGGTTTGGCAGATCTGTGGTATGAATGGAATGTTTGTGGAGTGTTTACACTCTTGTTTTCCTATTTCAGAATGGTTTCACTCCGCTGTATATGGCAGCCCAAGAAAACCACCTGGAGGTTGTTAAGTTTCTTCTTGACAATGGCGCCAGTCAGAGCCTTGCCACAGAGGTAAAAGTTCGAATTTCACACTTTATGAACAGAATAAAATGTGCTTCAGCCATGATTCTTGCCAGCTTATATCAAACTAGTCTTTTAAATACTAAATTAAACACCAATAAAAATTTCTCTCTGTGAAGTGTGCTGATGAATACTCAGTTACTGGCTTTTCAGCAATTTAAACCATCTCTTGCCATTTCTAAAATAAAAAAAAAAATTACTTTAACTAGAAACAGTTCTAAAAATAAATGTGTTTTTAGTCATAACTGGTAATCTTTCAGGTTAAGTGCTCAAACAGGGAAGCTGTGTGCATAATATAAAAGTTCTCTGTGCTTTCATCAAAAATAGTGAGTAATGGGGAGGGCAACCACAAAGCAAGAACAACCGTTTACCTACGCTTCAGAGACAGCCCTGGGTTATTGGGGAAAACCCAGGGTTACTTAGTGCTTGGAGCATTTTCTGAACTGCATTTATTGCCATGTTGATACCCTCTCTGCAGCACCTAATTATCCCATCTGGTCCTGCAGTGATAATTTCAAGCTGACAGAAAGATGAAAGGTCCATCCTTGGAGGTGTTCTGTGATCTTTCCAGAACATTTTTTAGTTCTTGTTTTAAAAAAGTAATTCTAACCTGGAAGGGAAGAAAAAATAGCAGATATATTAATAGTCATAAATGTACTGCACTGAGATAGGTTTTTAATCTGAATTTTCATTTGCCTTAATTCCAAGATTTTGCTGCCAAAAAAAAAAAAAAAAAAAAGGTATTTCAGTATGTGTCTCTGTAATATTTCTTAAATTATGATTGCCCTATCTGAATTGATTCCATGAAGGAAATAATGCCTATTTGAAAAAGTCCTGCTTTTTGCAAAATGTGAAATCCAAAATTAGTTTATTGCATCACTATACCTCATAGTATCACTATACAATGATGTATGCATGGAATCTTTTTCTTCTCTTCTGAAGCACTGTGAAAATTGAATCCCTAATGGATCAAAATCACTAAAAATTTGTTATAACTAGAAGTGTGCATCAGAAACTACTTTCTGGAATTGTTCAAAGATGTGAAAACCAACAAATACCGAAATGAAATATTTTACATCTGGATAGTTAATTGAAAAATGTCATTTTCAGAGCACTAATTTCTATTTCTTTCTAAAAGTTTGGAAACAAAGAAGACACAGAACCCCCAGAGATGTGCAGTAGATACAAATTTTTGAAAATATTCTTTCCACTGTATGATTTTCTGAAAATATAATTTTTTTAGATTGTGCATGGGTACTTGGTTCTTTTTCTTTGGTATTTGTTTTTCCCTTGGATATCGTATGTCAGTTTAGGCTGAGCTTTTTTTTCTCCAACTAGGATTGATGATAAGGTGCAATCTAATTTTATCCATGGAGAATTCCTTTGAAGCTACCAGACTACAAAGCAATGTTGCCTTTATTGCCTTACTTGTTTGTGATAGTTGCTTATGGATGATTTTTTTATTTTATCTTGGCCTAAATTTTCATACAAATTTGATTTATCTTTATCTTTATCTTTGTGAGTGCAAAAGCCTTTGTTATTAAATGATTGCCACTTAGCTAAGTATTAATTAAAAATACAACTCTTTAACAAAGGTGGTTTAGTCTAAATTTAAAAATAGAACCAACTGTGTTCTTTAAATTGTTTTTAGTTTTTTAGGCTTGGCTTTGTTTTGTTTTTTTTTCTGGAGTGGGCTTTGCCTTATGTTTTAAAGTACAATTGCTAATTATAGTACTGACATCACGGTACTCACTTGCAATTGTATTTTGTGAGTTGGCATCTTCAGCAAGCATGTGGTGGAAATGCATTCTTGTCGGTGCTAATATTCTTGGTCGCAGTTTGCTTGGCCGTGGTACAGTGATCTCTGCACGCCCTGAAATGATGGGTGACTCTCATCAGGAAACTGAGGGTATAGGGGATGGCAGCTGCTCTGGGATTGAAATGCAGTGCTCCCTCCCTTTTGTCCGCTCCCTTTTCCCTAAGGAAAGGAGAAAATTATTTCCTAGGATTATTTTATATTATTGTTACCAGCATTTTTAGCAGAAGAGAAAGCCCAATGAGAAAAGACATTGTAGATGGCTAAACTACTTTATTTGTGAAGTGGCTGAGTGTGCCACTGCCATCAGCTGTATAAATAGACCAGGAAGCCAAATCTTTGGGTCACGCAGGTGAGAGCTGTTGCAGAGTTTGTCCAGGCAAGAGCCTCCATTTCTGCGGGTACAGTGTAGCCCTCTTGTGGGGATGCTCGTGGAGTTGTTTGGCCTTCAGAACTACACAGCGTTTTTCACCCTGTGCACTCTGCCTGTAGTCTGAGCCTGCGGGGTCGTTTCGCCCCAGGAGATGCTCGTGGCCTGGGACCACTGCCCAGAGCCCTGCCCTGCTACTGGGGAATGGTAGGCTGGAGGCCAAGGGGAAGGATGTGGTTAAATGGGTTTTAAAAAAATTATGGAAAGAAACAAAAAAAAAAAAAAAAGCTTTTTAGGACCTGAGGAATTTCAGTGCCTTTTTACTCTCCAAAATTTTGAAAAAATGCTCTTTTTTAGAACGTCTCCTGTTTCTTTTCCTAAACTGAGGTGCTCTGTTTAGCAAGCCAGGAAGAGAAACTCATTATTGAAAACATTACTTCTAGTTCCCAAAGTTAAAAAATTAGCACTTGAACTCTGAACTTTTGACACAGAGTGAGGATCTGCATTCTTCTGTGTCATTGCTGCACTTTTATTTAACACTTACAGAGTTTGACCATGACAGAAGAAGTTGAAAAATGAAAGAATGTGTTTACCTACAAAACTGTAATAAAGTCTGGTAATATAAGCTTTGGGTATGTTGACTGAGAGTCAAATGTAGTAAATAAATATCCCAGGGAGTCATTTCCATTTGTGATTTATTTGAGTGAGTTATGGGTGGAACTGAATGTGTTCCTGAATTGGAATGCCATTTGAATGTTTGGGAAGGAGCAGAATCTAAACGATAACTCTTTCATTCTTTGGTTTTCTAAGAATCCATAAAAATAAAATGATAGAAACATCTCTTCTTTTCATGTGTTTGAGGAATCCACTCTAAGATCTGTTAAAAATCTTCTATTTTTCAGGTTTCTTTATTCTGCACTACTTTGGTTGGCTATTTGCTAGTCTGTAAGGAAATAAATTCTGTTTGTAAGAGGATTATCCATCACATCTGTATACATTTTCATAAATGGAAGTTGTAGTAAAATAATTGGTATATTGGGAGAATGTATTCATATTTAAATATTATTAGATTTTAAATCCACATATAAAATATATCAGAGGATAGAGCTGAAGTGCTGTTTGAATTTTTTTTCAAAACCTGTAGCTGTGGGGGGAATGGATGATAATTTGCTATGGAGACATCATTAACAATTGTTTTAATATTTCAGCTTTTCATACCTTTTTATATAATTATACACATTATTATACACTTATTTATGTACTGTTAAGTCGTGAGTAATTTCACACTTTTTGTCGCAAGTCTCAGTCATTTTTGTGTGCTTCTGTCTTATAATTTTGTGTTTAAGACTGGAGTGCCAGAAAGGTGTTTTGGGGATTTGGGACCTAGTTCACCAATAATTTACTCCAATTCCAGTGTCATTGCAGGGTACTTTTAATTTTCACTGTGTTACACTCTATGTTCGAATTTGAGCCAGTACTGTTACTAATGCTGAGATCTCTTCCCTTCCCCTTTCCGCCCCCTGGAAAGCTTGGAACATATGTTGAGAGTCCCCATTGTATGTTGCAGGATGGTTTCACGCCTTTGGCGGTAGCTTTGCAGCAAGGTCATGACCAGGTGGTTTCACTGCTGCTTGAAAATGATACGAAGGGAAAAGTGCGTCTTCCTGCCCTTCACATCGCTGCTCGCAAGGATGATACGAAGGCAGCGGCTCTGCTTCTGCAGAACGACCACAATGCTGATGTGGAGTCAAAGGTCAGTTGTAAAAAGAAGGAAGGTTTGATGTTTTTAAGCGCTGACCACGTGTTACATCCAGTGAAGATCTCCCTTAGCGTGAAGTATTTTGCTGCAGAGTTACACATAACCTTCTCCTCTAGTGTGTGAATAAGAACAACGTTTCATTTTCTTCCTTTGCCTCTTCCTCCCTCATTCCCTTTTTGTTTAAATCAGGGTTAATTTCTCCTGTAGAAACTTCACAATTGGAAAATAATAAGTGAAATATAATTAGAATTATTCTCTTGGGAATGAAAGCCACTCCTGCAGTGGTGTGCTATAGGTACTGTACAATTAAGTAATTTGATTAGTTGTTTGTGCAATTGCTACTTTAAGACCTTTGGTAAACATGTAACAATTAACATTCAAAATACTCGATCATTCAGCTTCCATTCAGTCGAGCTTCCTTTGTGTGCCGATTGTGCTGTCATCTGAGCTGCCATGCCACATAGCAATCATGAAGCTTTTTGCATCCATATCACCAGTGGTGAACTAACCGTTCATTTTTTCCCCCTCTTTGCTTCCAAATCTGTTAACCTAGATGATGGTGAATAGAACAACAGAGGTATATATAAATATATATATGCATCATCACTCCTCCATGACTTAGTGCTGCTGCATCATTTCTTCCTCCTCCTTTTTGCATCGCCTTTTATAGGATAGATACCTGCTTTAGATGAAATGAAGTAGCATGTGCTAGAGAAGACTGTAGTTTAGATACCAGGGCTTTCTGCAGCTGAAACTAGGGTTTAAAAGTAAGAGTAAGCGTTCGTGGGAACTAACTGCCATCGTAAAAGAGCTGTATTATGTAAGATGGAGTTTTCAGGGATTCTCATGGAGCATATGTTTATCAGATGTGTTGAGAGCTGCAGACAACCCTGTCATGTTGTGCATCCAGGTCTCATTTTAGGCTTCTGCATGACACTTACCTTGATGGTGTCAGCAAATAGATTGATCTGAGAGTGGTTTTATATCTGCAAAACTCCCAAAGCAAGGCAGTGGCAGCTAGCATGGCTTGCTAACAAATTAGAAATGCATCTAGTTCCCATAAGGTCTCATACTTTGCAGGACTGATGGAATTGCTGCATGTTTTAGCATTATTTTAAAAGGAAGTAAAACTACTTAAATATGAAAATAAGTTGCTGAAGTAATTTTATCAGTAAGGCATCTTCTAATTAGGGTGGTAACTCGTGGTGTCTGAACATAACCCAGTGTGATTGCCCACAGTGGGAGACTGATCTATATGGTACTAACCCTTGGAAAAAAAAAAAATCCATATTAATAATTTAAAATCGTCTTTGATGTTGTTTTCATTTGCATCTACTTTGAATTTATTAAAAACAGTTAGCAAGTATCATGAAATCACTTGTATCTGAACTTCTGCAAAGAATCTCTAAGAGATTTAACTTGCAAGACTGACATAATGCCAATAACAACTAGCTATGTCTACTTAGAAATTAATTTCTTATAAAAGACAGATCATTGCTTTAGTACTCAACTGTTTTGCTGTTGCTTTTCTGGAATAACTGAAAGTTTTATCCTACTTCTGGTCTTCTAGAATAATTATGTTAATTTTTTTCCCTCCTGCATAGCAATATGATTTTATTTAGACTCACTGAGAGTCTATAAATAAACATCAGTGAGTGAAAACTAGTACTGAATTGGAATGGTGACTTGCAGCAGACTCCTATTACTAGCTTTTTTCAGTGGTGTGATACACTAGATATAAAAAAAAAATAAGTATCTATGGGTTTTGTTTTGTTTTGTTTTTCCAGAGTGGGTTCACTCCCCTCCACATAGCTGCTCACTATGGAAATATCAATGTAGCTACATTGCTGTTAAATCGGGGTGCTGCTGTGGACTTCACTGCAAGGGTAAGTGTGAAATCTTCGTTATATTTAGCTTGCTTAATCATCACTTTGAAACACTTTTTTTACGAAGACGTGGAAGGTACATTGCTCTTGCCAGCCTGATTGCTCTTGTTCTGTTGCCATACAGTGTAAAGGGTGTTTCCCTGCGCTGCTGAACTGAACCTGAGCTGTCGTCCTCAGCTTTGAAAACTTTTGTTTTAATCAAAAAGAGATGCTGTTTTCTTAGTCCCAGTGTTGCAGAAGATAAGCTGGGATTCAGCAAGATGAATGCTTCCACCTCTAGCTTTAACATAGGGCAGGAGGGCTGTCCCTGTGGAGTTGTCCTCAATGTGTTGGGATTTCCAGTGAACATGAAGCGCAGGTCTACTGGTGAATGAAGCAGCTGTGCCTTCACTGCGTATGTGAGAGTCAGATGATACATGAAAGGAGATCTGAGAAACGAGAGGTAGAAAATGAGACTAGGCATCGAAATGGAGTCGATAATGGTTGCTGTATGGCAGAAGCCATGGTAGAGTGGGGGAACTAACCCTCCTGACCCTGTAAGCTGTGCGCCAAAGTCACAGCACAGCCCAGGGAGTGACAGAGTAGGCCCTCAGGTGTATGGAAAAGGGTCAGGAGCCAGGAGGGAAATGGGCTTTCCCACTGTCCCCTTGGTTCACTCTGGGCTGGGTGGGGTGGTGGCTTCAGCTCTGCCTTCTTGCCTGGGGAGCGGGTCCATCCTCCCCCAGGCAGCCGGACAGCTCTGCAAGCCTGGTGCCAGCAGGGCTCAGCTCGCAGCCTGGGCTGAAGTTGGACCATATCTGCCGTCAAGGGTCGGGTCTGTAGGAAGACCAAAGAGGAACATTAGTGTGAAGGAGTGTGGGTAAAGGTAGGGAGGACGTGGGAACCACAAAATGTGTAGGAGATGTGTAAAGGATAGAAAATGACGGGGGTGGTGGGGTGGTGATACATAGTTGGAAGAGCAGGAAAATAAAAGTATGGACAGGGATACAACAATACAAAGGGCAAGGAAAGAATTTGTGCCAGGCATGAGACCAGAGACAATAGAAAGGCAGAGGTAACACAAAATCTAATGAGCCAGGATGGAGAGCTAGAGAATGGTAGGGTAGAGAGGACGTGGGCAGAAAGCTGAGTAGGTGCCACAAAGGTATGCAGGGCTTTAAGAAGTGAAAATCAGGGAGAGTGATTAGGGACATACAGATAAATAAAAGAGGGACTCACATACAAAATTAGGTTACTACTGGAAAATGCTGGAGTTAGAACTTCCTAATGAAGTTCTTAAAAAATTGTTTGCTTATTAGCTTCTTCAGTAATAGCTTGGGCTGCATGAATAAGAAGGTGCCTATGGAATTTCTGCTGACACACAGCCAGGAATGGTTGTCAATACAGAAAGTGTGCAACAGAACATGGAAATGTGTTGTGAAATTCATTGTGGAAAACAGATCAAACTCTTGGCTGAAGAATACACGTATTTCTCCTGTTGCTTTCTCCAGCAATCTACCAACCAAGATAGACGAGGACCTATCTATACTAGTTGTTCACTGGGTGGTATGTGTGATAAGGTTTAAAAAACAAAAAATCCAAAAAAGCAAATATGATTTCAGGTTATTCCAAGGTATTTCTGATTAGACAAAAAAAACCCAAAGCCACAAACAAACAAAAATACCCACCAAAGTAAACCAAAGAAATCAACCCACACCAAAACAAAACAAACTGAGACTGTGAAAGAATTTGCCTCACCAAACCTTACTAAAATGAAGTCAAGGAGATGTTGTAGTGGTCCCTAGGACAATAGGGAGAGAAGCTCAAGGGAGCAAGAGGCATTCAAACTGAAATCAAATGTTGATATAAGAGTATAAATAGGTATATATAAACTGGCCATGAAAAAAAGTTGCATAGAAATTTAGATATTTAATATTAAGCCCTAATTAATATTATTTAATTAATAGTTGTGTAATAATATTACATATAACTAATCAGATTCTGGAGCAACCTTTCAATTAAAGTAGAAAAAGCAAAAAACTCAACATGTATTCCAGATTATATTTATGAGGGGATTTATGTGTCATGGATAATTCAGCAGCTCCTTTTCAGAGATTTTGATCATTACTTCTTTCATAACTTTTTATTTACTTTCATTACTTTTACAAGAGGAAAAGTGCTATACTTCTGCTTAGAGCATTTGCTACATAGCAAAAATTGTAGTATTTTTCTTTAGATAGTTTGTATATCTAAAAACTTGAATGTTTCTACAGTTAAGGAACATATTTACACGCAGCAACATGTTTATGATAAGCGTTGCAAGCCCATGAAAACAGTAAAATAATATTGTGTTTATTTAGCATAGAAATTACTATTTTACTTACAGGATTTCTCTCATGTAACACCACCCTCCCACCCCACTCCCCCCCAAAAAAATCAACCCTGAACAATTCTTTTTTAGAGATTGTCTGTGGTTAATAAGGGGAGTTGATGGAGGATGTGATAGAGCGGGAATATAAATTTTGAACAAAGACCCAGAATGTTTTCAAGACCTAGAATGTTTTCCTTAAACTGTAAGTGGGAGTGCAGGTGAAGAGTGTTGGTGCTGGCCCCTGTTCATTCAACATAGCATCATTTGGTGATTTACTGATGTAGATAAATCCCCAAAGCTAAAAGACACTGTTATGAGACATCATCCAGTACCTACTAATGCTGGTGAGAAGAGTACTGGCAGCTATTGGCTCAAGCTGATAGTTGAGTATCAAAGGTAAGGATCAACTCTCACATATCCCCCACAAATGATGTTTTCCAAATTACATTCGTCACTAAATGTGTTTCATGTTATTGGTGAGAGAGGGATTGCAGGTTAGATCCACATGAAGTTCTCACACTAAGAGTAGATTTGGGGGTTAAGTGTTTCTGGGAAGCTTCTGACTACGTGTGCTTTGCTTTCACTGATAATGTTAACCTCTTATTCCCAGATCCTTAAACTGACCAAATTAGAGCATTAAGGCATTTCGAACGGTCATCAGCTTTGACATTCGGTATTTGATAGGCTCTAATCACGGGAGCAAGGAAGACGAATGGGGTCTTGGGTCAACTCTTTCCACTCAGAAGCAAGATTAGAGATTAGCTAATTAGCTAATATTAGCAATTAGCAGCACTTAGTACCAGCAGCATTTAGTACCAGTACTACTGAATATCATCTGCTTATGCTTGTTTTAATAAAATGATAAATCTTAGGCTTCAGCAGCTGTGTTCTGGATTAGGGACACTGATGGAGAGCACATCCAAAGTAATAAGACCATCCTCCTCTCTTCGTTAAGATCTGGAAATTCCAGGTTCTCCCTTCATTAGTTGTCGTCCTGCGAGAGGCAGATGCTCAGATATCCAGGGACGTGCAGATGCAGTGACATCACCCTGGAAGAGCAGCGGGCTGACATTGTGACTCAGAGCACTGAACGGCTTGTTTGTGCTTGTTGTAGCTGGGTGGCAGCATCCGGAGAGCACGTCTCTACTCTGTGGTGGTTGAAATTAGATAAAGTAGCTGTGACAGAAGGAATCATAGCATAAATAACAGCAATATGGAGTTGAATTTTGTTTTTTAGTGCTTATCAGACTGTGGGTAATGAAAGTGCTTCAGAAAAAGATGAGTTAGATTCTGGTAGAGCGGTAAATTCGTAGGCAAACAGAGCACCAGTACATGTTGAGCGTAAACTACAATTATCAGCACTAAGTAACAGAGCCCTTGCTTAGTCCTTGATTGCCTGAATTGCAAAACAGGTAGAGGTACTACTAGGACAGTACTAAAACTGACCCACAGGTGCAGCCTGCCCACCGCCATCTCATCGCCTCTTGTTTTAGTTTCTGTAAACAGTGTTCACGATGTGCTGTTTGCCCTCTGGAGGAAGGGCCCTTATTTGAGTTGTTGACAATCTAAGACAAACACCAGAGCAAAGACACGAAAGGGCTGTAACCCAGCTAAAATCATACTACGTGTATGTAGTGTAGCTTTCAAAAGTACAAAGAGCAAACCGTAGGATGGGGGTGTCAAATGCACTCTGTGCTTTTGCAAACCACCAACTGTTTTTCCTTTTTTTCTTGTTAAATAAATATGAATCCACACTACTTGTCTATCTCTCAATTTATCTTTAAACTGTATCAGTTCTGAGGAGAGATTTGAACAGGAGCAGAGGATTACGGTAACAGAAGATGCTTGTGTGGAGGGGGCAACATGAAGACAAATATTTGGGGGGAAGATATTTAGCCAGCTCCCATCATCGGTGTAGTGAAGGTGGGGAAGGGTGGAGGAAAAGTGAACGGACATGTAGGATGAAGGCAGAGCTCTGAGCCTTAAGGACATGGGCAAGTGTGGTGAAAAGAGGAGCTGGTGAAAGCATGTAGGAAAAAGGAGCGCAGACCTGTGGCAAAGATCTCTTCAGCTGCGTGTTTTCAGTGCATTTCTGAGAGGCCTGAGGGAAGAAAGAGGTTTCAGCAAGGAAGGCAGGGAAAGACACGAGCTCGCTGATGGCTCCCGGTGTGCGGGCAGGAGGTGAGCAATGGTGTAAGTAAATGATGTCCCCGGCGATATGCAGTAGCAGCTGCTCCCCTCACCCCCGCCAGTATACACCTGCCTGCCTCTCAGCTGTCATATACTCCCTTGTTACCTTCTTTCACTGCATCTAAGAACAACAGGCATAGCTCCAGGAGCTCTTACAGGTGTCGCAGTGCCTGCCAGCCTGTGGTACCTGCTGACCGTAGCAACTGGGAGGGTTGCAGGAAACGTACCTGCTTTTGGTTTGCACTCTTCCAGCCCAGCACCTGATTTTGTGTCAGCTCTTACACGGAACTGCATTAGCACTTGGGTGTTTGGGTTTTCTTCTCTAGCCTTGCTGCAAGTGCAGGGAAGATGGCACAGCATGGAAAGTTCCCTGTGGGATGGCTTGGAGACCATTACAGCAAATCAGCTTGTGATGCCCCCGATTCTATCTATTCACAGGGAGGCAGCTCCAAGAACCTTCAAACCTTAGACCAAGTGAAACAAGGTCTCCTTACTGGGCTGGATATTTGCCATTTTGTAATGAAATTGCTTGACTTGGGCTCAAACTCAGCAACAAACCTGTCATGATTACTGGCAGGGTATGCGCTGTAGAAGTAACAGGTATTTCATGTCTATTGATCATCCTTTTTCTGTAGCATATTTTCACATGTGTGGCTATATGCTTCTCTGAAACCCTTCAAAGCTAAAGGAATCCCTTCATTGCATCACCATATTTCCCTCTTACTTAACTTGAGGCGATCACATATGGACTAGAGAAGCAGAAGAAGAGAATAAAGGGTGTCTGAGGATGAAGTCAGTCTCCTTTCTGAGCCGGATTAACGCGTAAGTGCAGTCACTACCTGGGCTTTGAAGGACTGCAGCAGTTCCAGGCACCATTCTCTTAGGTGGCAGTGGCACCTGATGTTGGAGAGGTGTGGATAAATCCTAGTTACAAACTGAAAGAAGGGCAAAGACCTTTAAGTCGATCTATTTTAGCAATTTTTTCAAGAGGAAGAAGTAATTGCTGTTATCTTAAGAAAAATATTGTTCACCAGCCACTTGTGCCTTTGAATCACACTGTATCTGGTGTGTTACCTAGAGTTTTAATAATTTTGGTATCTACTTCCCCTCTTCTGGAATTACCAACCTAGTATGGAGAAGCGAACTCCACCAAGTGGGCTCTCCTGTTCCAAGCTTTCAGTTCAGAAGATCTGTTGTTGGCCTACAGTGACCACATGCATAGTGAGAACTGCTGTGCTCCCATCCCAGCTGCTGCTCCTGGAGCTGGACGCTGTTGCAGGGGCTTGATTTGCTTTACCAGAAGCAGGACATCTTCAGCCTGAGGGTGGGTGGGGTGCTGGAGAAAAAGGATAGATCACAGAGGGATTTCTCCTTTATTTCTCCCGTCAGATTTTCTCTAGACTGCCTTGCACTTTGATATCTGGGACTTGGAAAGGTGTATCCAGATACATTTTAAAGCAAGTAACAGCCACTGGAAAGAATGGGATACCAGTTTCATTAGCAGTCTGATTATGCCTATGGTATTCTGTGCAAGAAAGCTCTTTTGCTGTAAATCAGACCCCTGCAGAGTGCCTGCCCTTTCCCATATAGGCCTTGCTTGGGCATCCCCGGGAGCAGTGCACATGGAGGGCAGGAAATTTTATCTGCTGCAGTTCATGGCCAGCTGCGATGGAGATGTGTGTCCAGACTGCCCTGTGCTAATTCAGCAACAAGAAAGTGCAAATCAGTATTTTTCCAAGGTCGCTATGCAAATGAGATGGTGAGGAAGATGCTTTGAATAAACTGCATTTTCTGGGAATTACAGTTAGGTTAAAATTATCTTTGGGGACTTCACAGTCTTTCAGATGTCATTCTTCTGTCTGAGATTATCTTCCAGTGGAAAGATCTGCCCAGGCTGGGTGAGGAAATGCCTCTGAAGGTCCACCTGTCTCTGAGGAGCACAGGGGTTAGAAAGGAAGGAAGAAAGAAATTGTTCTCTGCAGCTTCCAGAGCAACAGCAGAAAGGAACATCTGTGACCCCCACATCCACTCCGTACTTAAGCAAGTCAGAAGATTCAGGTAGCAATGGAATCCTCTACATGAAGATGACCTCTGCCCATATCTTTCTCGCCAAAGCAAACAGGAGGTAGTCACTGTGCCATAAAACTGCCTCCAGCCCCGTGAACAGCCTTCCTGATACACAGCACTCCTTATTCCAGAGACCTCAGTTCCTCTGGGAGTGGGCTTTGCCTGCAAAAAGTTTGCTTACTGGAAGGTTGAGAAAGGATTTGGTAATTTTGAGAGGGTGGTGTGAGGACAACATGCATTAATGATGACCCTGAGGCTGAGGAGCAGAACACCATTAGCCCATCAAACAGAGCAGGCAATATGTAAGTGACAGTAACATAAGAGAAAAACATCTTTGTATTTCCCTAGTGGTAGTTTGCCATAACAGCTTCTTGATATACTTTTCCTTCTTTTCTTCCAGGATTCACTTTATACATCTCAAGCCTAAAGAAAGATAAGTCTATAAGCAAACAAGAAGTAAATGAGCACAATATAAGTCTTATTAAGTAAAGAAGAAAAAATCTGAAAAAAGATGCATTATTGTAAGGTTTCCCGGGAAGCATCTGCTTGTGTGTTTGCACCTATAATTTCTTTAATTTTTGAAAGTCCTATACAAGTCTCGGTGATCCCAGTAACTGCTGCTAGAATATAAGAGTTTTCTCTGCAGGGATTTTGCTGTGTTGTAGATCCAATCCTGTATTGGAGAGAACACTGAGTGTTTTCATAACAACGTGTTTATGTAGCTGCATAGTTGCTTATGACAATCTTCACATGCAAAGCTCAATCTTCCCGTACCTGCTGGAACTGGTAATAGTGGTGGTACCCATGCAGTATTGTTGATGGCAATGCCAGTATATGACAACCAACAACCAACATTATGCCCTTTCCTCAAGAACGCCTAATGATGGAGGGATTTTCCAGACTGTATAGGAAATTTCTGCTTTAGCAGTCTGGCTATTTTCAGCTTCTGTTTTATTCACACATTCTTTGTCAATATTAAGCTCTTCCCAGAGTCTGCTCTCACTTGAGAACTGAGAAGGACTATCTTAGATTCCAATTTAATCTGAACATTTTGGTAAGAAACAGGGTTTTTTTGAAAAAGCAAAGATAAAGCAGGGAAATTTTTCGGATCTAAACTCCACTCCACTGAGGGGCTGGGAGGAGAGCTCAGAGGTAGAGGTAGTTCTTTCATTGGTAGCGAGGAGAAATATCAAGTCCCAATGATGCTGGCAATGAGTCCCTCCATGATCTGCCAATCAGGCAGCATTTAAAACAATGCTGCACATTAGGAAAGGTTTACCCTTTTTTTGGTGTGTTTTTTTTTTAAAGGTACACCTCAGAGCCCAATATGGTACTGTAAGTGCAAACATTTACTTTTCTTATTTGTTATTAGCTTCCTTATACTTGTAAATCAGATTGATGGGAGAAAGAGGCAATCCCACAGGACAGCACTGCATGTGAGAAACCCGGGGGAATTCTTCATTTTCTAAATGCATTAAAATAAAACTTCTAAGATGTACTGTGTTTGCATGCTGCCAATCTTAAATTTCTACCTATTTTTTTTCTGACTTCCTACCCATTTGTGTTGCTAATCTGTAATAGTAAGGAGTAATTCTGACTACTGTGGCAAACTCTGAACCATGTGTCAGAGGGGAGCTGATTTCATTTCAGATGAGAAATTCAGGTGGCTTATTGCTCAGCACAGGATAACTCCAAATTTTTTTCATTTTCTTGTGAAGTTGTACATAGAGAGCTACAGCTGAAGGCGCTTGGTGTTTCCTCCGATCAGGCACAAGCAAAAGCCACTAAATGTAAAAGCAGGTCATTCTTCACCCATCGTATTTCTGGATGTTGTGAGACTCGGAAGGAAGGCACAGGCCCTGTGTGAAGGGTGGTGGCTGCAGCAGGCAATGGATAGAGATAAAGGGAAGGAAAAGCAGCCATCTGCAATGTTGTGAGGTACAGAAAAAAAATTGCAGGCATCTGATCTGTCACACTTTGAGCTATATACGGTTCAGAGTACTTCAAGTCATATACCCTAGGAAATCTGCCAAGGGGGGGGAGGAATGGCTATGTGCTAGTTCATAACTCTGTGAGCATTTATTGCAGAGGTTTAGGCTGCTATTCTCACAAGTTAGGGTTTGTATCCCCTGTAGAAGCTGTTAACTCCCAAGTTGGATCTCAGTCTCGAGGGCTCTACCTGAGACATTACCCAGTATTTGATATTTCAACAGCAAGGGCAAGAAGCACTCCAACAGCCTTTCTAGATCTGAACCACATCTTCTAATGGCAACTTTCTGAAGGCTTTTCAGCTTTATTACCGCAGGAAGACATCTTCAAAAGTTTCCTGATTTACTATTCTATCTTAAGAACAAAGGGAGAAATTTATAGAAGATCAAACTGTTAAAAATAGACTGAAAAAGACAGCAGATGCTGTTGATTTACTGAAGAATTCAGAACCTTACATTTGGTGCCTATATTGTTTGCTGATACCACAGTTTTAGTGTTAATAACCTATATCCAAGCTGCACATATTATGAAGCTTTTTATATCCCTAGTTTCTTGTGACAAGTACAAACAACTCAGTTTGGAGTTGCTTGCTTTACATTTTGTCCTCAGAAACATTAATGACGATGTTGTCTGAGGTTTATGCACGTCGCAGTTCATGTTCTGAATTGTCAGATGGGAGATGGGAAGAGGCCATATAGGTGATGTATCTGGGTATAATTCTTTAAGACTTGGCTTAAAGTAAAAGAATATCATTTAAGTATTGGCCAAAGACAAGTTGCTTGCCCTAAACTTCAGTGTGCAGCTATTCAAACATTCACATAATGCATCTCTTCACCGGTATGAAGTCAGAACTCTCAGCCAGCAGCATTATTACTTCATATTGTTTGCTACCAGTAAAAGCTCAAATAGCTAAATGGCAAAATTAATAGAGACCTGCCCCCTCTCTTTTTTCCCCTTCATTTCCCCACAGTGTTTTCCTGAGCTGTTAGGGCTGACAAAGACTAAACATGCTTTTTCTTCTTTATCTCTTAATTCTTTTTATGAACTATCTGAATAGGTTAGTAGAGTACAACAAAACCTGCATCCTTCTTCCCAGAAAGCGAGTGCTGCAGCGCTTTTTTTCCCAGGAAAGAGGAGCTGAATTTGATCATCCATAAGGACAGATATTTCACTGGGCACATAGGGTTTCATTTGCTTGATTTCTCCTGTACAATTCATCATTTCAGACTAGCTGTGTGCAGTTGGTTTTCCTAAGAAACTGTGTCTAAAGTGATCCTATCTTTTATCCATCTATCTCTTCCTAATGTGAACTTGCTGCCTATTTTCAACAAATTAACTGAAGGTTCAAGATCCTAGAGATATTAAATGTGTATATTTTTTATAAAGACAGGTGATCAGATGGAGGAAAGATGGATTGCTAGTTCTCCAGTTTGCAGAAGTGGGCTCAGACCTTATTTGGTGCTGGAGAATTTCCTCACATTCAAGCCAGGGTGCTTGCCCCTGTCAGAAGCTGAGAGAGGACTGCACTGTCCTGATAGTTTCAGTACTAACCAGAAATACAAAGGTCATTTGAATGCGACTCCTTTTTGAACATGAAAGTGAATTTTTTTATTTTTTTTCTTCCCCTGTCGCAAGCAAACAGTGTGACCTAAACCTTAACTGCTAAGTGGAAGTTGGAGTTGAGGTGTGTATCTGCCAGCACTCATCCATCTACTCTAGAATTAACTCTCCTTCATTTAGGGCAGCAAGAGCTCTGAACAATTGGACTGGCCAATAATTAGATCCAAAGTGCATATTCTTACATGTTTATACCTTCCCCTGTGCCTCACTAGATTGATTTAGCTTAGTGTCAAGACAGATGAGAACCAGACTTCATCCTACCTTTTGTAATGCTGTCCCTTCCTCCTCCATTTCTTTATTGATGCTTAGGAAAGGCAGTAGTCTGTGTATGATATATTAAATTATTAGTACTAGATTATTCTGACATATTAACAGGGTATTCAGTTCTATTAGACTGAGTTAACCTATTTGCCCATCAGCTCCAGCAAGTGGAAGAAGGTGGTCCTTCAGTCTAAATTACCTGTAGTGTCCTCTACTTGAAGACATGAAAGTTATTTCCCCTACTGTTTTTTCTCAGGAAAGTAGAATTCATATCTCTCTCCCTCTGATCTCAGTAACATCTTTCCTCCTGGGAAGAGAGGAAAAGCAGAAAGTATCTCCTCCTAATTGTTTTTCTCCTCTCTTTATTGGTCCTCTTTGTGGCTGATACAGTAATACACTGATCCTGTATTATATCCAATGTCAACTCCCAGTCAAATAGAATTTTTCAAAACCAACAGTTTTACATCCCCGGAGGGACTAGACATAGCATACTTTTTGCTTAATGTGCTAAGCATCTTTTTGTTTTACTTCAATTTTTTAAAGAAATAAGGAGCTACCCTGGAATAGTAGTCACTTTGATGCTCTAATGATCATTAATATTGGAGAAAGAAGCTCTGTCATTTCATCTTGCTAAAATATATTTTACCTCTGTGATAATATTAATTAATACTTTCTTTAATAATATTAATTAGTACTTTTAGCTGTGGGTTAACTTCACAGCGAAATTTGGTGTAAAGGAAACTGTAGCATACTGGACCGGGGACTCAGGATTATTATTAAGTTGTGAGTCAGCTCGTCACATCTGAGAAGGGATTTTTTTTCAGTGCTGGTTTTCTATCCTTCCACTCACCTGCAGTTTTGAGGAAGCGCTATTAAACGGGCTGTTAGCCAGGTAAGATGCTTGTACTGCTCTCCAGCTATTCAAGGCAATGGGTGCCTTTCTGATTCAGTCAGCCAAAGGACACTAAAATTTATTCCTTTCTGCTCGGTCACAGGGCAGCTGGTTTTGCACAGCCAGCTGTTTGTGCTGCCCCTATACACACAGAAACACGTTCTTTAGAATTCTGTTTGTCTTCATACAGTAGCTGCATGCTCTATTTAAAACCTTTCATTTTTATTTGGCTCCATACGATCAAATATATACAGGATGCGGCCTTCATACGCCACAAGATAAAGGATTCATCAAAGCGTGAAAAAACGTCCTAGCTACATCTTGTTAAAAAAGTGTGTTTGTGTGCGCACGCAGTGGTTATGTAACTGTCCTCGATGTGCAGCATCTCTGTGTGCTGCTGGCCTGCCAGGCACCACTTTGGGAAGCATATACACATATTTACAGTCTCAGTTAAAGTACAGTATTACAAAGATTACAGGAACAAATTCAGTAGATGAAATTAGTGATGTAACTGAAACAAAGATGCCCACAAAGCTCTCAGTTTGCTGATAATGTTCAGAAATAAATAGCTTTGCTATCTTGTTGCTTTTGAATTAGATGTACAGATGTAATGGTTTTATTTATTTTCCATGGCTCCTACAAGACCAACGAAGTTGTAAGGTATAAATCCTTATCATTACATGCTCAGTAACAACCATAGCTGAATTAGATTGCTAGGGCTTAGTCAGTAGAATTGCATAAATTTAACTCTTATACAAAAGCTGAGAACTGAGGCACAATCAAGTTGTCTTATAACTCCAAACACAACTTGATTGTTTGTCTTCATAATATATATGTCGAGGTATCGGGTCAGTAATTCACATGTGTGGATAAACACAGCTTCCCCTTGCTTTCATGCTTCCAGGGGAAAAAAAAAAACAACCTGTGTTATGCTTTAGCAAATTGGGTATAATTCATTCTGTGAGCAAACAGCAAGGAATTCATGAAAGATACATGGATGTTTACTTCTATGTTTTTTAATTCTACAGAATGATATCACGCCGTTACATGTTGCATCGAAGAGGGGAAATGCAAATATGGTCAAACTCCTACTTGATCGAGGAGCTAAAATTGATGCCAAAACAAGGGTAAGCTTAAGTGTGAATGCTCTGAGTGACTGTGGAATTCTTGCCTCTGACCTGTTAGTTGCTGTACAGCTTAAATCATTCATCTTCCTGGCAGGCTACCATAGCTGCACTGCATTTCTTTTTTATAAAATGGTTGCAGTAGGATCTAACAATTTACATCTCTTAAAGCAGAGTGTGAAACACCATGTATGGCAAAGCTCAGAAACAATTTTCCATCTTCTCTGTAGAGCGTTTAATTAGGTGCTGCCTCCTAGCTACTTGGGGGTAGAGGTGAACGTACAGGAAAATGCAGAAAGACAAGAATTCAGTTCAGGTATTTCAGAATTTGAATGCTAAAAGAGTAACTTTGAACTGTGGCGTGTGCTCGCCTTTCATTATCCACAGGGCAGTGTCGCAGAGCGTGATGCTGCTGATGAATCTCCTGCAGCTCAGGGTGCTCGCTTGGATTTGTCAGCACGTGCCGAGCATAGTGATGGTTTCCATCAGATTGACACCCCACTCTATCCGCTGAGTGACTTAGAAGCTTGATGCATACGCTTATATCTAATTGCTGTAGTCAAAACCTGATCAGACCAGTTTAGGGTTGTTTTATTTGCTTACACAGTGGCAAAAAGAGAAGGAAAAAGTTCAGATGTTTGGAAGTAAATCTAGAACTGTGTCTAGGTTTAGACAGACAGACAGCCCCTGCAAAATGCTTCTGTGCATATGAGGTAACCTTCAGGATCTGTGCCTATAACTTTTTGACAACTGTAATTTCCTTGCATTATTAGCTTATCACATACCCATCTTCCATTTTTAATTATTCTCTATAATTTCCACCAGAATCATTGTAGACAAAACAAAGGTATAACCTAAAAATATTTTTTTTCTACAGTTATTACTGTAGCTACAGGTTTCTGTTTGGTTTTGCAGTGTTTCAGCAGTCGGAGATTTCCTGCAGTGCCCTTGAGGCACATTTGTATTTTTTATTTCTGTGGCAAATTCAGAAACAGGGTCAATTTATTTTGTCACCTCATCACTCTTTCCACGTTTTAATTTAGTTCTTCTATTTTACCTTTAGAAGTCACTCGTGATTTCTTTGTAAAATTGTCTTTTTCCAGTTGGAGAATATGGAAGAGATGACTTTTTGTGGCTAATGTGTACAGTGGGTACAATGTCTAGATTAAAATACCAGCCTCCTACATGCTACACGGGGGCTGTCAGGCTGAAGGATGTGGGCCTACCACATGGTGAGAAGGGCTACATTTTGGTGATGTGACAGATATTTGGTTGGAGCAGGGAGAAAGGGATGTGTCAAGGGACTATTTGCTTCCTCTCTGCAAGCATTTATATGGCTCACCACAGCCAAAATGTTGGGGCTGGCACTATTTAAAATAGCTGGAATCCAGCTTGTTCTTTGCTTTTGGTAATGAAAATTTGTGATATGCTTCATTTTTCTGTATCGCAGGTTCCAGGGTCAGACATTAGGGTAATTTATGTAACAAAAAATACAGGCTGGAATGGAAACAGGATTCGGGAAGAGGGCAGATGCTTTAGCAGCTCCTGAGTCTGGCAGAGCAGAGGCAAAAGGCAATGGATGAATGTGGTTCACGAAGTAGTGGTTTGTTTTTTCTGGCTTCCCCCAGCGATGGCCCGTTTCCCCAAACACCCATCCTCTCCATAAATCAGAAAGGATTTGCATAACTCCTCCTGCTCGTGCTGTACTTGTGTCACTCATCGTTGCGCTTCTCTGGCGTTACCAGAGGCATCATTTTTCCGGCAGTTAGCGACTAAGTGGAAGTTTTGCTCCCGGTGGCACTGACTCATCCCAGCAAGGATTTCCCAGCCCGTGGTCTGGGCAGCGTGTGCCTCTGCCGAGGAGGTTTACTGACCTGAACAGGCAGCTGCGTGGTTGAGAAGAGGGAAGAGCATCTCTGGAGCAGATCAGGAAGGATTTACAAATCAATGGGAGAATCAATAGAAGGCTGAGAGTAATGTGGTGCTAGATGAAAAAGGAACGTTGTTTCAGGAGTGTCTGCCTAGTTTTCATATTCGATAGCAAAGATTAATTGCTGTGAGCTGTTATAACACATGTTCCTGCTGAATCTCTCTTGTTATTCCTACCTGACCCGATGTTGTTTTCCAAGGCAGAACAATTGAGGTATGTCAACTTTGCAGTCATTTCATTTTTTTTTAAGCACCATTCCTTTTTTATTGTCCCAGACATAGAATGGCCTTATGAAAATACAGGATGATAAAAGCTTCAGTCACATCCTTTTGCAACAGCATTACCACTACCGAATGTATTGACAGGCAAGGAGCAGCCAAGGCTGTCTTTTCTGACCCATGTGTCAAGTCCTGCTCTCAGCTGGATGCCCAGTCAGAGCCCAGCCCTGGGGTGTTCTGCGAGGGACAGGTGTAGGTGCTGAATACACACAGAACTTGGCAAACAGATGGGATTTACACATGACAATAAGTGAGGCTTCTATTGCCAGATTTATAACTGCAAGACCTCTCTTTTTCTTTATTTTTTTTAAAGAGGCTTTAAAGAGATGAGCAGAATTTTTGTGGATAAGAGATTAGCAGATTTTTTTTTTTTGCTTGGTTAAAATAGTTCATGTCTTGGACACCATAATATTATTTAATGCAAATGTTGGTCATGGAGCACCAAATACCTCCTTAATGGTGAATGTCAAAAGTTCCGTACCCATGTGAAAGGACAAAAATTCTTGAAAATTGCTTGTTTGTTTTGCTCAGAGCTAGAAATTCCAAGGCTTTTGTTTCTCCTGGATCAGGTCTGTAATTCACCTTTAAATGAGCATGCAGAAGATATTGTGTCATTGACCAAACAGTAATAGGGCCAGGATTTGCTACTCTGACTCTTAGATGGGACAAATTTAGCTCTTCAGCTATCATTTTCTGTTCTGTTCCTGTATGGGGTACTGGAAATATGCTCCACATAATGTCTATTTTTGTTTTTCACAAACGTACTCATTTTATAGATAAATTCACATAAGGCCTTTTCTGAGTATTAAATAATTTGGTGTAATGATTTCTTTTCCTTAGTCATTTCCATGAGCATTTGCATTTGCTGCTGGCAGATGGTCCTGGAAACTGCAGTGCTGAAGTATTGCAAAAAAGGTTAACCTGAAGGGCTAAATCCTTATCCTGTTTAAATTATTATAAAAGTCATCCGTGGGCTCCCAATTTCTCTATATTCATTAGGACAAGGATTTGATGAGCACCATAAATATTGCTGCACACCTGGGAACTGTAGTTAAGAGTTGAGATGACATGTGGCATAGGAGATTATTTCCAGAAATGATCTTACAACTATTTTGAGGCTCAGCCATTATTTTTTTTTTCCTTTTAGTTCACACTTATGTCGCATTGTTTATTTTAGCTCTTATTTATCTTTATTTAAACTCTTTGTCTTCTTTCTGTCCCTTTTTTGTGTGAGATGTCTAGCAGCTGGTACTTGGGGCTTCATACGGAATTTTTAAGGATGCTCCTCAAGGGCTATGTGCTGCTTTTGTCCATCCAGGGCGGCTTATATCATTCAGGTTTTTAACTAACATTCCAAGAAAAGACCTATTAATGCCTCATGTAACATGTTTACTGAATGTTGCCCTAATTATGTTTTCACTGTCTTCCAGAAAAGACTTTTAAAAATAAAGTTTAATTAGAGAGGTTGATTGAATTAGCTTAATTTGCTTTGGCTGTCTAATATTGTATATGCCAAAGTGAATTTGTGTCTGAAGCAGGCAGCAAGCAAGTTTTAGCCTGGATTAACAGTAAGTGTTTATAATCTTCATGCTACTGTTTTTGCAGCTAAATAACAGGCCCGCACTCATATCTGCATGAAAACATGTGGGATATGCTCTTTTAAGATGCATCAGATCATACATAAGCTGCTTCAGGAAAGCCACATGAATTAAGATATAAAATAGCTACAAGAATAATGCTGTCTTGGCACTTTAAGTGCATTTTGCACGTGTAGGAAGAGCAAACTTCATTTGTTGCCCTATTGCATGAAGGGGGCAGTTTGCAATAGCGTCAATGAAGTGAAGAATTCAGGAGATTTAGAGCACGGAGGGACCATGAGATGCAGAGCCCTGCTAGGGTGAAGCTCCAACCCTGGAGGCAGCGGTACTTGCTCCCCTGGAGAAGATGCCTCCTACCTTTGGCTCAGGAGAGCAGAGTGTCTGTCACACTCCTGCCAAGGCCATGGACAGGCTCGGGGACTTGACTCAAAGTCTGACAAGCTCTTGCTGAATATTTGCGTCACAGTATAGGTCTTGCTGTGTGTTGTGCTTAATCTCATCGCTCATAGACTGGGTTAGAAGCTGGTGCTCACTGATGAGAGTTGTGGTACTGAGGCTACCCATGGATTTGGGGTACAGCCCAGATGATCCCATTATGCGAGGGAAACCCTGGGTGAGGGGTATCTGGGGAGCACGGGGAGGCTGGTCTGTGCTTACCTGTGCTGCGCAGGGGTCCCGCAGAGCCACACGCAGTGGCAGGAATACACACAGCAGCAGGGAGGCTCAACTGCCTGCACCATTATCTGCTAACCTCAAGCTAGTTGTGACCCCAGTGTAACAAGATCAGGGAGCTACACAGGCCTCTGAGTCTCAACAGGGACCTGAAACCACGCTTAGAGCTCATTTATTTGAGGGGGTTGGTGTCTGAAATAAAAGCTAAAGAAAGAGCAGCAGCCCCAGAGATGGGTGTGCAATGCTTATGGAAAGCTTGTGCCTAAGCAGAACTCCTGTCGTCCCCCTGGCTTTGCTGGAGCTGCTCTCAGGCTCTCTGGAGGGATAGATAATAGAGCTGATATGATTTATCATGTCAGCACATACTTAGAGAGTCCTTAATCTGCAGATTATTGTCGTAATAGTTTGTAATGGCTTTCCTGAGCCATTGCAGACTATCATATTAAGGCAAGTTTGCTTCCTAATACATGTAATATATTTTATGCTTCACATAGTATAGTCTATATGAACAGTAAATAAGCAACTAGAAAATCTCCTGACAAAATCAGTGAAGTCTTGCTGCGTTCAGAGCAGTCTCTTTTAATCTCAGATTCTCTTTTTTAAAACAAAATCTTTCTGTGATCTGTTTCAGACTGCCTCTGCACATTTCTTTACATGCTTTTAGTGCCATATAGCAATTAACCGAGTCAGGTGAACAGTGTCTTTCCAGAATGCAAAAGAAAAAAAAAAAAAAATCTCTGCAGCTCCATGAGCTGTCTTCAAGCGTATTTGTGCTTTGGAGTAGGAGTCCTGATGTCATCTTAACAATAGCTGTAGATCGGCTGTCCCGGCAAGCACCCCCCTTGCACTGCAATGTTGTGTGGTGCCATGTGGCGCACCTGGAGTGGTGACTGCTGGGTGGACTACAGTGAGCTCTGGCTGGCCAAGCACGACTGCCTGCCCCCCCTGCCCTGTGCCACAGAGACCCTGTCAGCCGTAGGCCTAAGCTCGGGGGGGCAGAGAGGCAGAGGGTGGGGGCACTGTGCTCTGGGGAGCACTGAAGTAGTTCTTAAGGGTCTAGTCTCGTGCATGAAGATGATCAGATGTGTCTCGTTCTCTGTGAGCTTGGCATGTACTGCCAATGGGCTGTGGGTGAAATGAGGGGGAGGGGGCATAAAACCTAGAAAATGTTCCCTAATTTACAATTTTGTGCCTGATCTCCCTCAGTATCTTTCTTTGATGTGCCTGGAGAATATGATAATTATTAGGACATTAAAAAAAAAAACAACCAACCAACAACAATCTAATGTAAGTGATCTTCAGCTCCTGCCTGTAGGTCACTATTTACCTAGCCCTGCTGTTTTCTATTTTCTTTCCCATGCATGGTGGGGTTTTTTTTTGTGTGTGGACAATATTTTTATGTTAGTTGTTTGCGTTCTGCTCAGTACATGATATGTCCTTGTGTCTGGAAACCACTGGTATGCCAAATATGCATTACCTCTTTTAAACACTTGTGAAACTACAGCAAAACATTTTCAATTTAGCTGATAAATGTACCGTTTGTGGGTTTTGGTATCTTTTCTCTTTGTCTTTACTTACATGTTTTGAGCAAGACATCTTTATTTTGTGTAGTATCACAGGTAGTGTGCCCTTCCCTGTTCTTCATGGGCTGAAATAACAGGAGGAAGCAGAAATGACAATAACATCAGGTCCAGAGATGCCAGTAAGATCACAGTGGTCCAAACTCTGTTCATTTTGCATAAACAAATTACTTCCTGAGTCCTGATCAAGTTATCTAAACCAAAATCTTTGCGGCTTCTACATCAAGATCATATGCCTTACTTTAAGTGGAAGAATGTGCACAGTGAGAACCATAAAAGCTTTAAATGAGACTAGCAGAAAAAGTTAGTCACAACAATTTCTGTCTCCTGTCTTTCATAGGCTTATTAGGAAAGGGCAAGAAAGTAGAAGCAGAAGAGTGTAAGGAGCTCTGAATCACTGTGTCTCTGTCCCTGGCTGCCCTCTACATTTTGCAGGCCTTCAACTGATGTTCTAGTAGAGTGTAATGGTTTAGGAATTATCAAAAAATCATATTGTAATTATGCATAGAAAATACGTCTAAGGAGGTATCTTAATAGTACTTGCTACGATACAGAGACAGAGAGGGAGTGCATGTGCATGAATTAGTGAGCACAGGATGTGTGAGAAGGAATTTTGGATAATCCTTTTTATAAAAATGATGTGACATGCATATTTTAGGCAATCAAACATATGTGTTTTTAAGACTGCCAGAAGACACTGGAAGAAGGTCCCTTTATGACTTGTGTTTGGAAAACTAATAAATATTTATCTTTCTTCTTTATTAGTTTCAACCTTTCTTATAAAGCTTCTCTTTTGACATATTTAGTGAAAATACAATATTGTTTCTGGGTGACAGTATCTCCTGCATATTTGTTTTGCTTGTAACAAATGTCTGCTCTTCCTAATTCTGAAACCGTTAATTTTTTTTCCTTCTTTTTCTTGAAACTGTGACATTACTATTTGTAACAAGCACTGTGTCATACAACACTGAAAAACTCCATGGGATTTTTACTCACAGTTACTCAAGTCACAGGCACTATCTTTCATCATAGCACTTGTGTGCAGCAGGTTACTTGAGCATTGTAAACAGGGCATGGGCCAAAGAATAATCAAATCCGTTTGGAATAACCCTGTTAATGTTAAAAAGTCTTGTTTAAGGAATGTATTTCTAATATGATGGTAACTATGACTAAGGAAACTATTCTAAAAGAACAGTGCCTAACTCTAGGCCAGACATTTGTCTGGAAGTCATACAAGTATGTTCTACGTGACAAGAGACAGAATTTAATCCAACATACTTTTACCGGAGATTAAGAGGGTTTTCTCATCTGCGTTACACCCGTCAAAATCAGTGTAATAAAAAAAGTTTAAGTAGGAAAGATTTTTTTTTTTTTTCCCCTTGGACAAAAGGGCTATCCGTTGACTTTAATGCATACTGACAAATGAAAGACCCAGTTTTCTCAAAGGCATCAGGCAAAAAGTACCTGAAGTGCAATCTCATCTTTTTCTTGGACTTTCATTTCCCACTTTATTGCATCTACAGTGAGGGCCTGGAAGTAGCCCACTGCATGAGCACCAACTTGGTATGATTATTTACACATTTAGAAAATCAGAGTCAAAATGTACTCTGTCCGTTTGGATAAACAGGTTCAGCTGTTCAGTTGTGTAAGAGCAGCATCCTGCGGGAATTAATTGGCTTCTTAGGACATCATAGGTCTTTATAAAAGTGCACAAGATTTTAGTGTGTCTGAAGCTAATTGACTGTAATGCCTGTGTCCCACAGGATGGGTTGACCCCTCTCCACTGTGGAGCAAGAAGTGGCCATGAACAGGTTGTAGAAATGCTGCTGGATCGTGGTGCCCCTATTCTTTCCAAAACCAAGGTAACTGGTACTGTTTTCTGCTGGGATAATCCTTGTACATTTTTTTTTTTTAAAAATGTAATTCTTCATGTCTCATATATTTAAAGGTTTGACAATAACTTTCCTATTTCGTAGCTATTTAAAGTAACTGTGTGGGAGATCTCCAAAGTGAATGCCGTATGTAGCACACATCTGAATATTTAAAATGTTTTAAATGGAGATACACAAGAAAAGGTTTCTGTGCCAACCAAAAAGACATGTATGGTAACCCTATCCCTCAGAATTTCAGTAGTTGGAAATCTCTATATCTGTCCTGGAATAAATAAATACATGGTGATTACAATATATCTTCAGCTTGCACCAAATTACCCTAAGGCTAGAGTAGAGATAAGAGATAAAAATAGAGCAATGCCTTTGCAGAGACAGCTCGTGTTTCCTTAGGATTTAGCCCGATTACCACTTTCTCCACTTTCTATCTCTCTACAGTTTATCATGCAAAATTCTTCATGGGGATTTCAACTCACCTGTGCCAAGCATGCACAGATTGCTTTAGACCCGAGGGTTGGCATTATAAGTGTGCACTTGCCAGAACTCTTCTGGTGGTGGTCTCTGCTGTGCTGTTATTGCTGATTTTAAATCTCAGTGCAGCAGCCTGCTTTGTAGCACCACAACAATCTGCGACTTTCCCATTCAGGGTTGACATTTGGCTTGTGCGGTTTGTTGAGGTTCTTTCCCAAGATAACCTTACACTACTTTTTTTTTTCTCTCAGTCTGTAAGCAATATATTTTCAACAACATTTCTTGTTTCCTTCTATTATTTCTTTTCTCTCTTCTGTCATCCTGTCCTATTCTGTCTCCGCTCCCTTCTATATTCTGCTTTTCTCCTCCCTCTTCTTTGTGCTTTTTTTTTTTTTTCTCCCCCTTACTAGAATATATTTAGCATTTGTTTGGGGAGGTTGTTGGCACCAGCTTTCCTCTGCTCAGTGAGTCACTGGCAAGTGCTGTCATGGGTAATCTGACAGACAGAATCCACCCATCCTCTGCATGTGGAGTTTCCATGGACTCCCACAGCCCTGACTTGCAAACTTTACGAGCAGGGGGAGACAGCAAGGGGCTGTCTTAGGAGCCTCTCAGGGCATGTCTCCACACTGCTGCCACTCTTGGAGGCTAGAGCTCATACTCCAGGGAGTAAGGTTCTTCGACACTCTCTGGTACCTCAGTTAATTACTTAAAGAAAAAACAAACAAACAAACAACAAAAAATAAACCCCATTGTTTTGGTTTCCACCATCACAACTGAGAACCTCTCCTAAGGAACTACATTTCTTTGTTGCACAGATTTTTTATTCTTGGGTGTTATCCCTAATCTTAACCTGCTGTTCAAGGCCTGTGAGTTTTGTTCCTCTTCCTGAGGAGATTCACACAGCCTGGCCCAGAGTTCACTAGCCGAAATCAGGCAGATGAAAACATGGCACGGTGGTTTTGAAATAATATCCCAAGGCTGGAAGACTCGCTTTGGACGTTGACCTTCAGAAGCTTATATAAACACCTTCAGCAAAATGGGAGCCTTCTCTCTGAAAGATGGAAAACTATGGTATGTGTTAAAAAGTTAACAGAAGACAGTGCAGAGCTTCCTGAGTTTCCCTCTGATGTGTTAATTCTACTGTTTTCAGAAGCTTAAGCTAAGAAGTAGCAGCACCTCTGAATGACATAAATGAATCCATTCCTTTGGCACTAAACTACAATACTGTCCTCTGCAAAAATAAGTGGCTCCATTCTCTTCAAATTAAGTCATGTATTATTGGAAATAGGGCACATCTTTGAAACATTTTGAACTTCACAAAGTTTTCTCATGTTATATAAAACTCTTTCAGGAGACTGCAGTTTGATAGCTGTTTCCTGCTAGAGATTGTTTAGTGTAGTGCTGACCCTTTTTCACATTGGAATAACCTTAGATTTATTTTCAGGAGAGGCAATGACCTAATGGACTATCTGGGGTTTTCTACAAGCAAAAGGAAAACCAGATTCTAATCCTGAGTATGCCAATGATTTTCTGTGTGAGAAATGACAACTCTGCATATCAATGTCCATCTTTTTCTAATTACTGTTTTTCCAGACTTGCTTGGCTCTTCGTTTTCTTCTTTTTTTCTTCTTTTCTGCCCCAGAATGAATTTCACTTTCCATGATTTATAGTTCTTTAACCCAACTACAAAATAAGCTATGTAGCACTGATAATTTTGTTTACCCAGTCCAGCATTTGATACGCTATTTCATCTCTGTGGTCCTCTCCTGGTTTTTTGGTTTGTTTTGGCTTTTTTTTAAGGTATCATGTGACCATAATCTTGAACTTCTTCACCTTTTAATATTTTGTCGGCAGTCTTCATAAAACCAGTAATATAACAGTGTTCATATAGTGGCCAAATCTTGAAGTACCAAATAATTTCTTATGGTCATTGCTGATTGTCTCTCACAACATGGATATGGGACAGGAGAACATTGTTGTCTCTGTGGTATTTTTATGTTAAAAGTGCGAAGACAAAGGCACTGAAATACTAACTGACTTCTGTTAAGATCGCAGAGTATCTTCTACTGCAACAGAATGAAGAGCAAGTCTGCTTTAGATTGTAACAAAAGACAATATTCCAATGATGTTTTGTCTTCATCAACTTCTTTAGCATCCAGTCTTGCCTCTTGCTCTTTTGTGCAAAGTCTGGCTACTTGCTGCACTTTTCTCATCTGTGACAGATTTTTGTCAAGAATCTTGCTGATGTTCCCAAACTGATGTGTGACAGCTCTGCTTCTTCCTTGCTTTTCCATCAATCTCAGCCTCTTTCATACATGTCTGTCCTATAAGAGAGTCTCATGTCATCATCTCAGATTCTTTCTTCATTAATAAATGTGGTTTATTAACTTATTGTGAACACTTTTCACCTGAAGAATCTTTCTTATAAAAATGGAACAGAACAGTGTATAAAGTGTCATGATTTTTTACTGTCACTTAAAAAGCATCATCAGTTATAAACTGTTATCAGGAGGACTTGGTGACTGAGGGGAAATTAATCTTTTTTTTATTCTATTGTTTAACTACACTAGAAGACTGAAAACATTTAAAATGCATTAGTAGTATCAAGCTTCCATGCAGATAATTGCTGTAGTAGCCTTTGGGAACGAGAGAGAGGCTTAAACGAGCCAACATATATCACAGGTGAGATGCCCGTGAGATAATCTTACTTGAAATATATAACTGTGTCCAGAAATCTCTGCTGCTCAGCACTGAATATAAACTGCTTTCAAATTCTGACAGTATTAGCCTGTTTGCTTTCACCTTCCTTCTTCCATGTCACTTTTAAAAATTATCTCACTGTGTATCTCCACCTTTATTTTGAATGTTTGTCGTTACTGTTGTGATATGGCCATGGGAAAGGAGGAGAAAGAAGAAATCAGTTGTTTCAGAGGCCTGAGATCTCTGCTGGTTTTACGGTGCTACTTTGCCTTTGCTAACGGCCGTCACATGAGGGCACTACATCTGTGAGCAAAAGTTTCAGTTTCTTCATGATGGCAAATGTAGTGTAGTGTCAGTCATTTATAGATTACATACTACTACATCTTACCAGAATAACTCCTGCATTTGACTCTAACTTTGGCATTAGAAGGACCAAGTTAAAAAAAAAATAATAATACAAATGGAAGAAGGTGTGTTGGGGTTTATCTCACGAGCTCACATAGCTCTGCTAACAAGACCTCTTGCATATTTTTTAGTCTTTCATCGTGAAATAGGGTCAGTCCTTTAATGTTCTGAGAACTATTCCTCTTGTGTTTTACTCTGGAAATGTAATATATGCTGGCAGCTTGTTGATTAACTGTTGTAAGCAGTGCAAGAAACAATTTTTGGTACAGGTTTTGATCCTAAACATGGATTTCTCTCAGGCGTTTCCCTGATGAAATAGAGCTTTACCACTGCCACGAGCAGGTCACATCATGGTGGTCTCATTCAAATTTTTTTTTTAGCCGGTTGCACTTGGAATTTTTGTTGTTGTACCGATGTGGGCTGAGAAGAATGGACTCCATAGGTGTGTGATGTGGTGTAAGGCACGTGTGGAGGGATGAGGGAAGGTTGTAGTGATTACTGAATGATGCTCTGACCTGCTCTCTCATGCCTGCTATATACAGGCTACATTAGAGTGATGACTTTAATGCAGCTTTTAAAACCAGCAAACCTCCTGGTTAGGGTATTAAAAGTCATAAAGTGCTGTTCCTCACATAACTCATCTAACTCAAGCGATTTATCTGAGCTGTGCTGGCTGATATAAGCTATGTTTAGAGCATTGCTGGTAGGGTATGACTTTTTTTAATGTAAAGCTGCCTACAACTCTAACCAAACTCTAAATTCCAAGTGGCATTTGCTAGAGTAAGAACCTTCATTGTTACACTGAACATGTTAAGTTTATTTTGGGTGCTCTCTGGGCTTGTAAAATTCATCATACAACAAATGCTCTAAGAACAACACAGGGGAATTTCATTTCCCTGAGCACCCCATAACCCATCAGTGTTGGGTCTTTTTGTCCGCAGAACGGTTTGTCTCCGTTGCACATGGCAACACAAGGAGATCATCTAAACTGTGTTCAGCTTCTGATTCAGCACAACGTGCCTGTAGATGACGTCACTAATGACTATCTGACTGCACTGCATGTTGCCGCCCACTGTGGCCACTACAAAGTTGCCAAGGTTCTCTTGGACAAGAAAGCTAATCCTAATGCCAAAGCACTGGTGAGTACACAGCGGGTTACTATTCACAGCTAAACATTCTTCCAAAGTTGCAGTGAGACTTACTCGAGAGTTATTTTCTCAACCTGCTGATGGTTGACGGGGAGGATATGTTGTATTGCTCCAGACCAAAAGAGGATGCTCGAGGTTTAAAGTGTTATAGCATGCAGTCAGAGTAGACCTTTGCCTACAGACAGTCAACAATGATTTATGAATTAGTGTATCTAGAGCATTTTTGCCTCCTGGTAGATTGTTGTGATTCTGAAGAGATGAAACTGCTGTAGTTTTTTGGTATGGAGAGAATTCTCATTTTCTAAATGTTTGTAAAGAGAAAATAGTCAGTAACGTTTAAAACTGAGAGAATTTTTATTGGCCCTCAAAGATGTGAAACTGTATAAAGTAGGAATAAGTTACATAACGAATATTTGGGGTATTTTATAATTATGTCAATGGAGTCATACGCCTTTCTACTTTAAAAACAACTTCAGCAACAAAATCTGTTAGTGTAATTAGAGTGCATACAAACTGAATGCATTAATGCGTTTTGTTCAAAATTATACTTGCAATTTGTTGTTTTTAAAATGAATTTTGACTTGCTCTTCAATAACTGTTCCAAATAAATTTACGTTCTGATGTTAATTGGGTTGACTGTTGGTTTCACAGCCTGATGCTATTAACTCATTCAATTCCTAAATATTATCTGAGCTCCTGAAACACTCACAAGCCAGGTGGGATTGTCTCTCTTGAAAACAGCACAGGCTCCATAGATTTCTTTCTCTTAGTCACTTTGGTTTTTGTGTCAGATCAACCTGTCTTCAGGTGTCTTTGGTCAAAGTATTATGATATATGGGGTTTGTTCACTGTAACCAGCAAGTGACGAGGCTTGTAGGCCTGTAATATTTATTTTTGCCTTCAGAAATAATCAAATCGTCTTCAGGTTTAGCTTGTCAAGAGTTTCTGGCAGTGGCCTCTCATTGATCTGGTAACCTGGCCACAAATTTCCTTTTCCCCTAAATCTTTTAGCGTTCCCTGATCCCCACTCAGCATGATTAAGTAGAAGGAGCCTGAGTGCAGTATCTGGAGCTTGAGCTCACTCTTCCCTGAAACAAATCTGAGCTTACCCTGGACACCGTCCACCACTAAGGAAAGAATTGAGAGCTGCTCATACTTAACTGGAACAGACAATTGCACTGACCTCACATTACAAAAGCGTATGATATTCTTTGCTATATGGCAGGTAAAAAAAGCCAGTTTTCATCAGATCCGAGTGATCAGTTCTGTCAGCTGTTTTCAGAATTGTTCTGCAAAGGCTTTTTTGATGAATATACAGAGCAGCATCAGCATTCAGTGCACTAATGCTATTGTATCACTTGTGGATGCTCTGGACAGCTTATTTTACTGCTTTACTTGTTTTCTGTTGTATCATCTCACACTAAATAAGACGGTAGTTTTAAATGTTCACTCTGCTGCACACACAATTTTTTAAAGGATGGGACAAATTAATTGTAATTACAGTAAACTGGCAGATAATATTTATTTTTTTTAAATGTAGTAAGAGTAGTTTAGAATATCCAAATGGCAAAACTTGTAAAGATAAAGTGCTTTTTTTACCAGCAGTTCTGAAAAGTCGATAGAAAACCTATCAAAAAAGCCATCCCATCCCCCCTAAAAACTCCACCAACACCCCCCCCCACCCAGTTAACAGTGAATATGCTAAGCAAAAATAAAGTTTTTGACAGTTTTAGGTGAAATGAGAAATTTTAAAAATAAATTATTTATTGGAGTAGGCAATATATTTCTCAATTAAAACTGGCCATATGAAATATGTCTTTTTCTTTTTAGAAGTTTTTTTACTCTTTTACATGAAAAATTCAGTGAAGCCAAAACAAATCTGGGAGGTGTTTTGTTAAAACAGGGGAATGTTTTGTGTGAATTCCATGCCCGATTCTACTTTTTAATGACATATGTGGTATCAAAATGTTCGTTTACTTTAATTTACAGAATGGTTTCACACCTCTTCACATTGCCTGCAAGAAGAACAGAATAAAAGTCATGGAACTTCTTTTGAAGCACGGTGCATCAATTCAAGCTGTGACTGAGGTAGGAAATGGTCTTTTCACATTTGTCTTTGTTTTTCCTACCGCACTCATTGTAACCATATCACTTAATATTTGAATATTTCTGAAAGAGCGTGGATCAATCAAATCAACAATTATTTTGAACTAGGTATTATCAAATAATAAAACAATTTATACACTTTGGAAATACAGTGGGAATAACCAGTGAAACCTAACAGATTAAAATTTAAGAAAGATCTATCACTTCTGCCATTTTTTGCCTGTAATTTAAAGCGCTGAAGGTGAAATTCACCCTGTTATGGAGATGAAGGTGAAGACTATGCTTCACTCGAGTCCTGTTTTGAAAGATGATTTAATTCAGACCTTGTTTTGGCTTTCCACATGGAAGTTATATTCACCCACCATCACAGGTCATCACAAATCAGCTGGACAGAAATCGATATGCTGTACTTCAATCAGCATGAGATAGTCTGCATCCAGTTATTGGCACAAATTAAAGATAATTAAGTACCTATGGAAAATGTGAGTTGTCTGTGTAAATGTATGTTCTCCTAAATTAGGAGGAATGGTCACATATCTGGATGTGTGACCACTGTGGAAGAAGCCAGGTTTGAAAGTGATGAACAATTCCATTGATTAAACAAGGAACAACTGGGAGCAGTTCATCTCCCCAAACTGGAGTTTCATTTGATGCATGGCTTTTTGTTCTAATTATTCAGTAGCAAACCATACAGCTTCCCTCCTGGCTTTCCTGAGAGAGAACAGGCCCTGACGTTGCTACAGCTCATGTATCTCCAGACTAATTTTTAAACACCATAGCATGGCCAGCAGGGACAGGGAAGGGATCTGAGCCCTGGGCTCGGCACTGGGGAGGCCGCCCCTCGCTGAGGGGGTTCAGTTTTGGGCCCCTCACCCCAAAAAGGCCATTGAATGACTCGAGCGTGGCCAGAGAAGGGCAACGGAGCTGGGGCAGGGTCTGGAGCACAGGTCTGCTGGGGAGCGGCTGGGGGAACTGGGGGGGTTCAGTCTGGAGAAGAGGAGGCTGAGGGGAGACCTCCTGGCCCTCGACAGCTCCCTGACAGGAGGGTGCAGAAAACTGGGGATGAGTCTCTTTAACCAAACAATAAGCAATAGAACAAGAGGGAATGGCCTCACGTTTCACCAGGGAAGGTTTAGACTGGCTCTGAGGAAGGATTTCTGTGCAGAAGGGGCTGTTGGGCGTTGGAATGGGCTGCCCAGGGCAGGGGGGGAGTCCCCATCCCTGGGGGGGTTGAAGAGTCGGGTTGAGCCAGTGCTGAGGGATCTGGGGGAGTTGGGAACTGTCAGTGTTGGGTTGATGGTTAGACTGGGTGATCTTCAAGGTCTTTTCCAGCCTAGACACTTCTGTGATTCTGGGGTTGTAGATACAGTTTTCAGAGTCTACTTTGAAGTGACATTAGTAAATGAATAAGAAAAAGAGAACCTTAAACAAATGCAATGCCCATCCTCTATATTAATCAAGTCAATGTGGAAGTAGAAAAACTATCTCCTCAATTTTATCCCTTTTAAATTCAAAGAATTAAGAGAATAAAAGCAACAGCAACACTTAACTACACTCTCGTGTGTGTGAAATAGGTTAACAGCCTGAGCTGTTCCAAGGGCTCTTCCTTTATTTCCTGGTGCTGCCTCACCATGATCTCACATGATCTTAAACCATATTTGACTGCGTTTGTTGAGATTCGTCATGGTTCTTCACTGCAGGACTCCAACGTTCCTGCCCTGCTCTTTCACTGGCTGGCTGTATGGTAACAAGCGTTCAGGGCAGAAGTAGGAGTCACTCAGCACCCATACCTAAGCCGCTATTTCTCTAGTCAGAAGGAAGGTTTACATCTGGCCATCAAAACAAATTGGCCATAAAGCTTCAAGGTATTTCTCCCCAAAGAAATCTGAGAGCAAACAAGTGTTGGTTGTGAGTTGTGAAGCAAATGCAACAAGAGGAAACAGTGCCAAATGGCACAAATAGTCATTGTTGCATAGAAACTGTTTATTAAAGGTAATGCCTATTACCTTTTTCCGTGATAAATTCTGTTTTCCAAATAGATCCTATGCTTCCATCTGTAGATTCTGCACAGTTTTTTTCAGCTGCAGGTTTGAATCTCTGCAGTATGAGTTAGTGTTCATGGTCAAAGATGACACACAGGCATCCTGTTTCCTGCAGTCTGTTATTTTAAAAGCATTTACTAAATTATGTGAAACAGGGCAAAGAAATAACATACTCAACCAGTTATTCTGCCTCCCTGCTCACGCTTGCTGTTCCGCATGAGAAAGGAGGGAAAGTGTGTTTTCCTCACCTTTACACGCCCGAGACACGTGTAAATCTATGGGGAAGCTGCCTAAATCAGGGGACTTCCAGAGATCCACCGAGCTTTCTCCTTCTCTTGGTAGCAAACCCCCCCTGCAGCCTCTGGCTGACTGTAGGTGCAGCTGTGCAGGAGCAGCTGTGAAGAGGCTTTAGGGTAATTCTATGTGGAGAAATATTAACTATTGATTGGATTTCTAAAGCAAAATCCTTGAGGTCATGCCCTGCTAAATGACTGCTCCCTTTCTCCTTTCCCCTTCTCCCTCCCTCTCTTTCTCTCTGGTTGGCCTTTTGTATCCTGGATAAGGGCAGCGGTGCAGATTTGTGACAGCATTTGTGCTACATGGTCCTGAGGGAAGGGGGAATTCTCTTTAGGCCGTGTCATTTGTGGTTGTGCCTCTCTGGCTGGATGACACAGTTCTGAATTCCCCTTCTCCTGGAGAAACGCTGAGGATGGAGCTCACCACCAAGTTCAATAGACCTTTTTGTTCATCCAAAAGCAACCGGATTTGGTGGGGACAATGGACACTGCATCTTTTTTGCATTAGCTGACTATTCCAGAAAGTCTTTTATCTTTCTACCAGCAATGTTTCTACCCTTGTTGTTTTTTTTTCTTTTTTCCTGTGGTCCAAAATTATATTTAGAAAAAAACTTAAGGAAGAAATCTTGTTTAGCTATAGTTGATGAAGAATTACTGAATTCCTAGAATGCTTTTATGTTTGCCCATGAGTCATAGCTGTTTCCAATTCTGTGCGCCCTTTAGTTAAAGCATGTGTATATTTTTTTGAGAAGATAAAATCCTCTCAGAATAGCAAGCGCTTGAGTTTACTTACTTTAGAATAACTTATTTTTTTCCCCATGGCATTCTTGTAAAGGAGTGCAGAAGTAGGTATCTAAGTTTGATCTTGGTTTGATTTTCAGTCGGGCCTAACTCCAATCCATGTTGCTGCCTTCATGGGACATGTAAATATTGTATCACAGCTAATGCATCACGGAGCATCACCCAACACTACCAACGTGGTGAGTAACAGGTTTCCTTTCAGCATGGCAGAACTGTGAGTACATTATACCACCTGGGAGTAGCACTGCTGTGAAGAGCCTAATTCTGGTGCCACCTCCATAGCAGTCGTGGCTCCTCCTGGAGTCACAGGAAAGTGCAGCCTCCAGACTCCTACTTGGGAGATGCTTGACAGGTTGAGGAACCCTCAAAAGAGGCTGACCATAAAGCAGACTCTGTTCTTTTTATTTTCTGAAGAAAACGATGAGAACATACTGTAACTTTTCATATGTAATTTTTGAGATGTGTACTTGACTGTCAAGCACTGTTTTCCCAGGACCCCAGGGGCCTACCATTTAAGGAGAGTTCTGCTGTTATCAACAGATTGCAGCAGATTGTCGGGACATATTGCCTGTGTCCATACAGCCATACAAGTGTGCTTTTTCTACTGGATGTGCACTGGGTGCCCCAAGGCTCCCAGGGCATGTGTAAAAACTGAAGTCATTGTTAGATGAATATTTACAAGTCGGGAAATGGGAGGGAAACAGAAGTCTGTTGATTCTTTCAAACGGTTTGGCCTCAAAATCTCGCTTTGCACAGGTGTAGTTAGAAGAGAATCTTTTGTTAAAATCTTCATCTGTTAATTCTATTAGATGATATAAAAATGCAACACTGTTTGGAAATTAGCAGCTGTTTGTACCTTTAGCCATATTAATGTCCAAAAATTTAGAAAGCGATTTCCCTACTGAATTTATTCTGGTTTCCTTGGATTTGTCTTTCATTAAGTCCATAAAGCCTCAGATTAATATACTCATTAATTATTTTTTTTTCCTTTTGTTCACTCATCTCAGTCCTTGTCCAATAACAAATGATAGTAGGGGCATAGAGCATACCAGAAAGAAAGCCAAATATATGTGTCTCTGAGTATACAAAATTTGAAATAAATTTTTTGTTTCTCTAAATTAGGCTCTATTTAAATGGACGTCATTTTTAACACTGTTAGTAAAATGCTAGTAAATACAAAAATTGCACTGTCTCTTCTCAGCAAAAGATTAGTGACAAAGGCACTATTGTGTTGGCAAACTGACTCCGAAATAAACTGCTTTGTAGCATATAGCTAAGAGGTCAAATACTGTCGATCTCCCATCTTGTTCACAGACAACTACTACAAAATATTCCAGTGGAGATTTTTCTGAACCGTGTCACAAGTATTTTTATATTTATGAAATACGTTAAGGTTTGTTTTTCCTGCCGTGTGTTTTTAATGATATTTTGGTTTTGCTGCTGCGTGCTAGAGAGGAGAAACGGCGCTGCACATGGCTGCCAGAGCTGGCCAAACGGAGGTCGTTCGGTACCTGGTACAAAATGGAGCCCAGGTGGAGGCTAAAGCTAAGGTAAGGTGATGGTCCGAGTATAATAACCCTAGATTACCTATCTTTAACAAAGCAAGGAACCACGTTCATCTTGCATGTGTCTTTCAGGAAGAGAAATGGAGATGAAGCCAAGGGCCTCGGCATAATGACCACTGATATTTTGTAACGTGCTCTCGTACTGTAGTCATGAGTCAGTGATCTGTGTGAAAGAGAGAAGGCAGGAGGTGTCAAGTTGAGACCATGACCTTTTTTGGTCAACTTTTAATATAAATTATTATGTGTTTGAAAAGTTTTGTTTTGGGATGGGAAGCAAGGAGGGAAGAATGCCTCAAATCTACTTTTATTTCTGCAAAACTGTAAACCCCAGGCTCCTGGTGTCTCCTGTCATGTTCCTAAAGCATCAGGCTGTATGCATTCAAAAATAGTTATACTTCTGAAGAAGTCTTCCTAAAGTACGGAGGCATAGTAAGGGGATGTAGCATAGGGCTGGAAAGAAGGAACAGACCCTCCAGATATAATTGGAATTGAGGAAGGTAAGAGGGGAGGAAAAAGAAATGGTCAAGGGCCGCTGAAGAAACATATAAAATAAGGAAATAAAAGAGTTCCAGGAAGCAGACAGGGGAACGAGATAAATGGGTGCAATAAAAAGCAGTCTTAATAGGTAAAACCAGGAAAAGCTTCATTTTTTTCAAATAACAATTAAATTAATACAATTTCAAAGACATCTATTTTTCATTGTGAAATTATCATCTGTGAATTGGCTCACAAATAAAGATACTAGTAAGACTATATACTTATAGAGAACTCTGACTAAATATTTATAGCAGATACACTTCATATCTGCAAGCAGACTGACAACAGAAGTGAATCATGTGCTCTGTAAATCATATCTCCAAAGACAGCCTTGGAAGTGAACAGCTCGTGCTCAGAAGCACAGTCATGAAAATATTTTCTAAGTAATTTCACACAATGAAATAATTTAATTTGTGCAAACTGCCGTTGCCTGTAATCAATTTGTTATCATAAATAACAACTAAATTCAAGCAATAGATTATACATCAGTGCTAACATAAGCCAAGAGGAATTTGTGGGAAACAGGCACAAGCTGGAAAAGTTTAAGAACCACACGGGCTCTCCCCCAGTCAGGGGAGAACTTCCCTGCAAAGGAGCAGCATTCACATCCTGACACTCTCTCATCCTAAATCCCAAAGGTGTAAAATCACTGTTGTAGGATGGGCATGGGCAGAAGTCTCCCTAGCAGAGAACAGCCCAGAACTACTCTGCTGCAGAACATGGGGTCATAGTGCTCAAAAGGGAGGAAATTCAGTAGGGAAAAATGGGGAGAGAAAGTTGTTTGAATAGATTTATGAGGAACGGGAGAAAAATGAAGCCACAGGCTTTGTTAGCCATACTGTTGTGATAGTGTGCTTAATCCGAAGATTGTACAGCTGAGAATGGGAAGGACAAAAATAGAAAAACAAATAATGAATAAGAAAAAAATTATCTATTAGACACTCAGAACAAGGTCACAACCAACCACAATATTTTCACTGAAGGGAAATAAATAATGAGACTTGTGACAGGGCCACCCCTATACTTAAAACTGTTAAGATTATCGTGTTCTGAACAGTTGTGAGAAAACAACAGTGAATTTCATCACCACACTTTATTTTCAGTCACATCCACTGTAAAGTTATCTGCAAACTACCAAACAAATTGTTCACCAGTAAAAAGCACAAAGTATGATACTTAATTCAAGTTACTAGGCAATAGTAGGCAAAGTACCTCAAGTCATCCCAGACCACCGAGTTGTTAAATGTTGCTGGGAATCATAAACAAGCCCAAGATGTGAGCGATAGATCCCTGCATTCACTGCATTTTAAGGTCTCAAATTCAACAGGAAACTCAATGCGCCTTAGTGGCAAAGCAAAGTGAGGCAAATCCAGATTAAGAAAATCGATCCGTTTGTTAAGTGTTACGGATTATGTACCTGTCTGGAATATTTTGTGATGCATCAACAAAGCACAAGGTATCTTTATTATATGACAAAGAGCAAGCCAGCGTGCAATAGCCACTAGGTAAAACCTCAGTAGAATTAACGCTCGTCTGCAATTTTGAGAATCTGAGCAAATAGTTCCTGTCAAAATATGAGCCTTAGTTTTCTTATGTGGGTCTGTTGTGTTTCCTTTATGTTTAGGATGACCAAACGCCGCTGCACATTTCTGCTCGGCTGGGAAAAGCAGATATAGTGCAGCAGCTGCTACAGCAAGGAGCATCTCCAAATGCAGCTACAACGTCTGGCTATACGCCCCTGCATCTCTCTGCTCGAGAGGGACATGAAGATGTAGCTTCTGTTCTTTTGGATCATGGTGCATCTTTATCTATCATTACCAAGGTAAGGGAGTTGCAAAAACAAGAGCTCGTATTGTAAAATATAGCTGTATCAAGTACTCCTTGTGAATTAAGTGCTGCAAGAATCATCTACCCATGCAAATAATACAAAAACGAGCTACATTTTACTACATTTCACATACCCATACATAAAAGGGTACAAAGCTTTATGCTTTTACCTCAGAGCCTGATGTGTAACATATCTCAGTGATCAGACAAGCGTTTTCTTGGAATGAAAGGAATGCAGGGCAGAAATTCCTGGCGGGAGTTAATAAGCCGTTACCCAGCCTTATCCTTGGGTCTTTGGTGGTGTGAAGAAAAGAACCGACTCTTCCCTTTCTACAGTTGTTTTAATGTAGATAGGGCTTTGCCTCGCGAGGGAGGGCCTCCAGACCTGCAAGGGCAGTTGGGAATCTGCAGGCTTGCTGCCTGTACTCAGGACTCTGTCAGGGAAAGGATGGGAACAGCAGTATCCTTATAGATCAGAGACAAACCTTACCCTGAAAAAGGGTGCAGTAAGGCTGCTATATAACTGCTTTCTCTTACAGAAAGGATTTACTCCTCTACATGTGGCTGCAAAATACGGGAAACTTGAGGTAGCCAACCTCCTGCTTCAGAAGAATGCATCTCCTGATGCTTCTGGAAAGGTAGGACAAAAGAAGCCACTGCCACTTGCACAGCAAATATCTAAATGCACATAATATTGTAATAACAGCCTTCTACCTACTTACCATCACACTAGTATCCACAGCCTGGGTTTAACTGGGATGGATTCCAGTCCCTGTTGAGGCTGCCAAGAGCCAGCAAACTCTTGACAAAAGTGACTTTTATTGTCATTAATTGTTAACAAAATTATGTCTTCTCTGCACCCATCCAGGGGAATGGAGACAAACCATTCTCCTAGCTTCCTGCCCAGACTATTTGCAGTCCTTAAGAGCATTCAGGCAGCTGGCTCTGCTCCCCCAGGTCTTGTGACAGGGGGCAAAGCCAAGTAGGACCTCAAGCTTTTTAAAGCAGCCCAACTTGGATTTTTACATATCCAGGGGACAGTTTATTTATCCACTGCAGTAAAAGGAAAACATTGCCGAGGGTGTGACCTCAGGGTCAAAATTCTTTACCTGCTCTGTCCTGGGGGCAGCATAGATAACGTCCTTCTCTATTCATCTTCCCTGGGAGAAGTGAAAAGGGCTTTCACAGCTCAGTAAGGATTTTCAAATCTCCATTTTATTTTTTGATTCTAAAGTTATCAAATACTCTGGATACAGGAATGAATAACAAATGTGTTTTTTCACCTTATCTAATTTCGTTTTCCAAACTCTTAAGTTGTCCCTGGAGAGGGTCTGTAACAGCACTTGTTTGTTCTGCATGTGTTTTTAGAGCGGTTTAACACCACTGCATGTAGCTGCGCACTACGATAATCAAAAAGTGGCACTCCTACTGTTGGACCAGGGAGCTTCACCTCACGCATCTGCCAAGGTACAAGTACTGGCCACCCTGGGGGAACAATACCTCGACTTTTTGTGTCACTTCATTCCCTGTTTACCTCTGTTCTTTCTAGGCTGTATATGCTTGCATTTACAGAGAACTCAGTGACCTCGTTTATTAATGTTTCACAGCCACGTGGAGCTGATAGAATAATTCTGCAGGTGAAAAAAATAGCAGTAAAAAAGTAAATATAGATGTAGAAACATTTTAAATCTCTAGTTTCAATAAAGTTCAGTCTCGGTGAACACTGAGCCTTCCTTTCACTTGTCCTGTTTCCTTAGTACCTTCTCTAAGCCAGCAAGTTTATATCATTGCATCTTAACATCTGTGCCAGGCAAACTTGGAGTTAATGCATTGCTACACAGAGGTAGTTCTACTGTATCGTGCCACAGGATGATTTCTGAGGTGTGATATGTTTCTTGGTATGTAATTACTAATGTGCTTCACAATACTTCTACCACAATGTAAATAGACTGGTGAGAGAACAAAACAACTAGTCACAGCCCTGCTTTGATTGCACTTTACTGTAGGCAAAGCAACACACAGTGTAAGGTTTCAGGGGATGGGAAAGAATAAATACTTACATGTATTCTAATTCTGAGCTGAAGAAAGAATTTAGAGAAGCTTAAAGTGTCTATAACTTTTGTGGATCCCAGGTTTATGTATGGATCAATAATCAATAGTTGGACAGCAACAATGAGTAAAACAGGGTGGAAGCATATGTAGGCTCAAGTGGGGTAAGTGCAGTGTAAATACCTCATCTGAAACAACCCAGATACATTCCTAAAATCACTGCAAAAAAACCCACTGTGGAAAATGGAGAGCTGGTGGAGAAGTCAGTATCATGGATAGACAGCTCAGCTCTCCTTGATCGCCTTCCTCTCACACATGACTGAATACAGCCGTAACACTAGAGGCCTTCTGCATGGCTGAAGAAGAGGATGGACTCTGTCATACGTGGTAGGTCCCAGAGTTTATAGTGCAAAAGAGAAGGAAGTTAAATAAACAAGGATAGCCAGCAGCAAAGGCACAGTTTAAAATCAATAATGCCAATAGTGGCAATCTGCCAGAGCAGAGCCCCAGGAGGTGAACTGGAGTGAGCTCTGATCTTTTACTACTGCAACACAGCCCTCAAATGCCACTGTGGGGAAGGAAGGGCCTTCTGAAGAGGATGAGAAGACACTGACCCAGTTTTCACTGAAAAACTTGAACAGCAAGCGGAAGCTGTGCATCCTGTAGGGGCAGGGATTGCAGCAGCCACTGCCAAAGGCTTGGGAAGTCCAAACCAAGGTGGAAGCACTATAGACTATAGTATAATATCACACAAACTCCTGTGTCAGGTCACCTTAGCTTCCCCATCTGTAACAGAACGGTTCTGCAGCTGCCACTTCAGGCCTTCGAGTGCCAGCTGTAAGTCTTCCTAAAGGAAAGCTTTTGTTAGCATTCTGCAGCAAGTGAGCCACAGCAACACTGAGCAGAGCGTCAGTACTAAATAAAATGAACGGTAGCACGTTTGTTCCTTTAGGCACCCACTGTGCAGTCATCTGAAAGGTGATACTGGTAACAACAGATGATTTCCCTTTTCTGTTGTAAACGTGGTCTAATAAATGCGTTGCATCGTATCTCATCACTGTCTCCACACTTAGTTTCATCAGCAGTTGCTTTTCCTGTGCCGCTCCTGTCTTTGGCACTGACCTGAAGAGTGGCTCATTAGCCTGGCCTGGCTAATTTGCCTTAAAGAGTGTGTGGTGAAAGGGTATGGGAAGCGGCCATGTCAGAGTACGGTGCTGTGATAGAGTTATTCTGATGAATTATTCTTCCGTTTTATAGGCAAAAATCAGGCTTGTGTCTAATTTTAATTTGGCATCAACTTTAAAATGTTTCTCTTCCTCTTCTCCCCACCCCTAAAGCCTCAGTTTTTCTCTATCCTTTTAACTGTTTTCCCTTTTTACCTCTTTTCCCTGGCAGCCAGAATTAAATTTTCCTTCCAAACTTTTTCATTTCGTTAACCCTTCCTTCCAAACTTCTCCATTCCCTTGTGCATCTATGCATAGTGGCTGAGCACAGCCCTTACTTATGATGACAAGATGCAGACTGAGACTGAGCTGAATTTCAGCTTCTATTTTTCAGCTCTCTTTTTGCTTCCTCTTGACAACCTGCTGCTTTCCATTCCACTGAAAGCAACGTATGCCCATTTCTGAGGAAAAGGCTTGAAAACAGCATTTGTTCTTTTACAAAATACACAGGAACTCCATTTATAATACATGAAGTTCAGCATATATGCAGGATTTAGTAGGTGCTTATGTGGCAATGGCTGTTTTACATGTCAGTCTCGTGCAGGAAGTCTTAAGGGAGAGGATTTGTGTTTGTTTTTCCTGAAGCATTTTTTCTTCCAAGTAAAAATTCCGGGGCTGTATACTTCCCTTACTAATTGTGTCGCTGCGTTTCCCAGGTGTCATTTTGAAATATCTCAGTATCTAAGGTCTGAACTGAATCTGAATTGAATTTTGAAGGTTTACAGAACCTTTTCCACATGGAGGTAGTGCTGTGCGTCTCTCACTTCCCGATGACTATTAAAGCTCTCCTGTCATCATCTGTGTGCCCCTGTGTATTTATGCTTTGCTCCTCCCTGCATCGCCCTGCATCTGTTCTGACCTGCCTTCCCATAGGGTCCAGCCCTGCTGCCCCTTGGAGCGGAGCCAGGCGAATGCTTTGTGCCTTTAGATAGATTTTATTGGGCTGTGTAATCGGAGATGCTCATGGTACTCAGGATACCATACAAAACGGTTCCTGCAGCTAAGGTCTCATCCCCCCATCTTCTTCCTTAGTCACATGAATATGTGTGCACATTTGCTTTAAAATGAGGGCAAATATATTTCTGAAAGGCGGAAAGTTCTTGAATAAACAGGCATCGAATCTGTACCAAAAGCTGGTCAAACCTTAGTCAGTGTTTTGGTATTTGTATGCCAGTCAGTTATTCTCTATATGTATTTATCTGTTTTCTGCCGAATCAATCCTTTGTTAGAATTATAAAATTCTATCATGCAATAGATACTGCATTTTTAATTGTAGTAGTGGGCTCACTAGGTATACATATTGGAAGGAATAAAAAAATAACGCATGAAAGACTCTAAAGTTATATGCTTTAATTTTCCCTTGATCTGAACAAAACCAGCCTGTCAGTAAGGTTAGGGTAAATGCTGAAAGAAAGGCCATATTTCATGTACGAAATGCTTTCATTCACACTGGGAAATGGGAAAAAAACCAAACAATAACAGCTGGTCTGAGTTATGAACACACATCCTGCTCTTCTGTTTGTTGGAGATTTTATGTACATTTAAGGAAAAGCAGCAAATGTCTGAACTGAAACTCAAATTCCTGTTGCTATAGGGTGTGCTCTTCTGAACTGATATTTTTTTCCCAAGTTTGAACGTTTTCTTTCAGAATCCTCCTCTCTGTAGCAATACTTTCAAGCCCAGATTGCTTAAAGCTCTGATACGTTCATTTGTACAACTAGCTAATATTGTATTTGACTGTGCTTGACAGAATTTTGAAAACTAATGACTGACTTTTCTAGAGTTGGGTAGGTACAGGGAAGTGATTTGTCACCTTGTTTAATGCGTAGCTTGCAATGAAGTGCTTTCTTTTGACAGAATGGCTATACGCCACTGCACATAGCTGCCAAGAAAAACCAGATGGACATAGCAACTACACTTCTGGAATATGGTGCTGATGCCAATGCTGTAACCAGACAGGGCATTGCCCCTGTACATCTTGCCTCTCAGGATGGCCACGTAGACATGGTGTCATTGCTTCTTACTAGAAATGCTAATGTAAATCTCAGCAACAAGGTAAGCGTTCCCCCTGCTTGATGCTAAGGCAGTAAACAAATATGGTGATGAAAATGATAGAAGCCTGCAATTAAATTTTGTCCATTTGCCATTCTGCACATTTTGAAAACCACTGCAGGTGTTTGAATACCCATCGTCATTTCTTCTAGCAAAGCAAGCAGCATGCCCTGTCACATTGAATGAACTGAGTTTTGTAGTACCCAAGTTTTGATCCTAGCACATGCTGCAGAGGAATTTATTAATATATCTCCCTTCTTTCCACGTTATGCTAGTCTGCCAAAACATGCCCAGAGAGAAAATGTCTTCCTCCCTTCAGTGGTTAGTGGGACTGGCACGTGTCATTTATGAGCCTCTAGATATATGCCTGCCCGTTAAGCAATGGTAACAACTAACTTGTTAAGGGAAGCTGATTTTTATTTTTTTTTAATGGGATAATAACAGCAAGGTTGTCTGAGATTCTGTTCACTAATATAAGTGATTCTTCCTCCCCAGGGGGTGTTCCTTAGAGCACACTGACTTTTGGTGTAATTTCTCCTGGGGGCAGGAAAGGGAAGTTGGTAAATTGCAGTTTCTATATGTATGAATTTATAGGCTATTAAGCCTGCTCTACAGTAATGTTTCTAGCAAACGTGAAGCCTTAATTCTTTCAATGCCCCGCTAGGCATCAGAGATGTTGTAAAGTGCAGGTTCAGTATAGATTTATGTAGCTAAAGTAGAAAAGCATGAGACAAATTTTTCATGGAAAATATTTCTTATTCCGAGCAGGTAGAAAGACTCTGTCCTCTGAGGCTGTGGGTGACGCTGCACAGGGCTGCTGTGTTTTCCTGCTTCTAACTTTACAGTTTGGTTATTTTTGGGCCCTCCTTCAGGAAGCTTCTCTTGCAGATGTTGATTTTTTTTTTCCCCCCGTCTCAATCAAGTGTGTGGGCTTATGCAGTGCAGGATGTACTTTGTATCCCCACAAGACAATTTGCCATGTACACATTCTGCATCACGTTGGCTATTATGGTTTTGCTGCTGAGGCTAACACAGAGATTGCAGCTGCTTGGCATTTTGATTCAGTCCCACCAGAGGTTAATTACCTGCAGCATCCTTCAAACTGTTACTGTTCACTTGTAATCTACAGTTTAGCATTATACTGATAACACCTCCTTTTGAAAATAGTCCCCCCCACACACTCACATTTCCTCCAAACTCAGCACCTATATTTGAAGCCAGATATTTAAAGCACACCAACTCTTGAGTTTTGCAATGGGAATAAAAAGAACATTTGTTATATTCAGGATCCACAGAATAGTTGGGAGCTGAACGCTCACAGCCTCAGTGTGGGCACTGAGAGGTTATTAAATCTTTTTAGGTTTGGCCCATAATATCCAGGCTTCGTTAGGTAATTTACAGTTGGTTGCTGTTCTATATTTGTGTAATGTGACCCACCTAAGCTGCATTGTCATCAGGATTGAATGTTCAAGTACAGTCTCAGAATAACTGCCTTTGGTAGCGAATGCACTGTGGACACGAGTTTGGGTTCAAAGGTGGGAAACTTCGAAAATGTTTCTGCCTGATGTGCCAGCTGCTGCCACCTGCACTTCTGTCGCTGGTGCTAAAGGCAGTGGGAACAGAAGAAGTGAAAAAGAACTGTAATTGGCAAGTAAAGGATATTCTTTCCCATTCCTAACAGCATTCCCTCAGCAGATTCTCTCTTCTAGCCCTCTCCGCTGAGGTCTTTGTGGCAGAAAGTTGCATAGTTTTCTGAGGCTTTAAGGATTTCAGAACTCAAGTTTCAGATAAGAAAACTAACGGACTATCAAAAAGAGTGTCAGTACATGTCGTCTAGCAAGTCTGTATAGTCCCTGGGTGGAGAGAAATGGACCTGATGTCAGAGAAATACAGTTTCATTTTTTCCGTTTGTGTTAGAAAATGATAAAGTAGTGGAGTAAAAGATGAGGAGAAATCTGAGTGAATGTTACTTCTAGAAAACTTGTAGAAGTTTAAACAATTCAATATTTCTTTTAACATCTCACTCAATCTAAGGAAGTTAATTAGTCGGGAGGTAAATACTATGCGACTTTTTCTTAAAGGGTATAATTTGCTATCCCACATTTAACGCTGCATGAAGAAATGTTCCCTGGGTAAAACAAACATTATCTTCCTGGCTTTCCAATTGTACTTTCTTATGAATCAACAAATGTGTCTAGGAAGCACATTATGCAGGGAAAGTGGAATTTATTTATTTATTTAAATTCAGTAGGATGTTTTGAGTCTTACCAATACCTGAATTTGCATTTTAGTATTCATGTGCCTCCTCTGAAGACTGTTTCTTGTTGCTTCTGATTTACAGAGTGGACTGACGCCGCTCCACTTGGCTGCTCAGGAGGACAGAGTCAATGTAGCAGAGGTTCTTGTTAACCAAGGAGCTGCTGTGGATGCACAGACCAAGGTAGGAACAGCACTGCCAACGTGTCCGATTCCCTTTCGGGGAGGCAAGCGCCTGGAGACTGGACTAGTAATGGATTTCGGGGTGAAACTGAAATAACAGCAGAGAAACATTCCTTGTAACAAACTATTAGAGAATGTATTCCAAAACCTAAATACATGTAAACTTGAATGTTTAGTGTTATACCCAGTCTTTGAGCAGTAAGCTTATTTCTTGCCAAATATTCAGATCAATATAGACTTAGATTGTATCCTACTATTGTGTTTCACTGAAGGTAAGTGGGAATGATCTGGTTTTTATGTAAGGAAACTTTCAGAAAAGCTTGAGCTCTCTCTACAGAGAGTCATATAATCTTTTACCATATGCATAATCTCATCTGCTTTTCCTATTTTTTACATGTTGCACATACTTTCCATTCAGCTGACAGTAGAAACAAAACCCAGGAGAACTGTTTCTGAAAACATCTGTATTTACAGCAAGAGAAACAATGTAAATGCAATGTAGGCATTCCTGGCTAATAAGTGGTTAATACTTTTTCCCATGACTTAAGAGACTTTATAAAATAAAGTAGTCTCCTTTCCCTGAGCCGATACTAAATAGCCATCCACAAACATGATTCTGCAAGTAAAGCCATTGTTCATTTGTAAAGATTACTCCCTACTCCTACAGCTTGACTCAGCCTTCGTGACTGGATGCCTCTGAATTTCTAAGCTGCTTTGTTTTGCAAAGCATAGTGAGGCAAGCTATTTCATCGTATGGGTACATTCTAGGGGACTGACATTTTCTGTTGTCCCAAGTTCAGACTAGACCATTGTTCTCCTGATGGTAAACGTTAACCTGTTAGGTAGTCAGTAAATATTGCTCTACTCTACTTTAGAAAATAATATTAGAGATTAAATATTTAACTCTTGAGGACAAATTTGAAATTCTTTATCACTGTTTTCTAATACGAGGTGCATCTGTGTGTTAGTGGTCCATTTCAAATTTACTTGCCAAAAGATAGTTTTGCCTGAAGTTGGACCTAAATAAGAGACCTGGTTTTCCAGGGTGCTTGGGGATAGCTTTTGAGATCCCAATCAATTATGCCACCTGCTTCACAATATTGTTTTCAAGAGTGATGTCATGAATAAATTCCAAGAGCCTGTGTATGCTTTATGCTGTGTATGCCTTTATGCTCACAGTGTATAGAGTGCTCAGAATTGAACAATGATGATCTCAGTGTTACACTTACAATCGAGATCTTGGAGGCATTCCTTTAGCTGGGTAAGAAATCAGTTGTGATCAAATACTTGGACTGTAGCTGATCAAATTGACTAAATGAACCAAGTCTCACGATCCGACCTGCACCCTTTGTGCAGAGTAACAGCTTTCACAACTCTCTGTTAGGTGTGTGCTACAAATTTAGTGCTGTGCTTGCATCCCATAAACATCCAAGGTGTGTCAGACTGTCCAGCAATATTATCACCACACTGACATTTCAGAAAGGGCTGAATCTGTTGTCATGTCTGGCTGCAGCTCAGCTGATTATAATCCGTGGCAGAGGGGAAAAGTCATTGTTGTATGATTTTTTTACTGTGTAATTCCAACTGTACCAGCTACTAATTTCAATGAAATTATTCTGACATGAAACTGAAATATTTCTCCTGAAATCCCAGGAGCTTCCCCAGCTTTATACTTTTATAACATATCCTCAGCCTGTACATTTTACAGATGAATCAGTCTGGGTCCTTATCATCTGCTAAATCATCCAGCAGCAGGTGAGATCTGCCCTGGTTCGTTCTTTGCATTATTTCCTCAGACGTATGCGGTTGCCTTTCTGGAGATCATTCCTACCTGGTTTTGGTTTCTGTAGCAAGACACTGCAGAACCTGCTCTTTTAATTTGATCAGAGCTGAATCGCCTTCTAGCCCGTACAACTTGCCTGTGAGGGTTTGCCTGTCTCCCACTCTGTCCCACAAATAGTAAGTAGTCTAAGGAGACATTTACGTTGACAGGTGCAGGCAGTCACGTGTTCCTTTTGCCTGCTCTCCAGTGTCCAAATAGGATCCAGTTCTGGACTAGTGGCCTTTAAGTCACATTAGCATGGTGGAAACGTCTGAGCTACTGTCACAGCTGAGAGGCAGGGCATGTTTGTTGGGTCTCAAGGGCCAGCCTGGCACAGTCACACAAGCTCGGTACTGAACTTTAAGCCTGGCAGGGTGGCAGTGTGGTGGAGTAGGCATGTGACTCTGTAGAGACACACAGAAAGGGGACTTCAGTTTTTCATTCAGAGATATCCTCTGGGTGGAGCTGAATTTCTTAACTGCATCTTTGAATATTGAACTAGTCAGTAGGTAAAACCACACACGGAAAAAAAAAAAAAACCCTCAGTCATGTTTCTGTCTGCAGCGTGAATCCTGTTATCAGTAACAGTCATATAAAGAAGCCAACAGTAAGTCCCTTGTTGCTCACCCTCATTCTTCAGGTATATATGTTAAGTAGTGCAAGTAAAGAGTAGTTTCCCGGTACACATTTGCCTCCATGGGACTGCCCCAGAGTTGTTCAAGAAGTGGGGCGGGGACTCATAGGTCAGCAAAGTCATGGTGTATTTAAGCAGAGCAACTTTGTGGTGTCACAAATCGCCTGCCTGGGAGAATGTGTGTTACTGATCCTGCAGGCCTTTGTGCTGAAGAACACCCGCAAAGCCTTGTCCTCCTGCCTACCATGCTAATTTGCCCTCTCTGCTGTAGGGAACTGTCTGCTCCTTAGGAAGAAAGTGCTCACATGCCTTGCAGGATTGTGTTAGAGTAGATTGAGCTTGATGCTTATTCAGTGACTTCTGCAGAGTCCCATCTGCTGGGGCTGTGCAGCGGGGAGCCCTCCAGGCTCCACACAGTCCGCCACGCGGGGGTCATCTGCCAGGGAGCCACTCACTACCATCTGTGATATGAGAAATGTGCCAGCGCACTACCATGTATTTTAGCATGGAATAGTTTCTAGCTAAACTGATGATCATCTTGAGTTCCTAAGGAAAGAGCTGACAAGCTCTGAATTTCTACAGTGAAGGAAAAGTGTTATGCTGTAAAAACTACCATACCCTGACAGCATGCTCTGTGCCAGTGAAGTTTAGATTATTGGCTTGTAAAATAGCAGCTCTGTAGTTACAAGCTCTCTTGTTTAGATGGATTAACTGTTCTATGGGAATAAAAAGTCTATGAGTGCTGCCTCTAAAACCAGAGGCACTGGGGAGCAAGATACAGCAACAGCTGAGTCGGCTTCAGAAGCACTGTTGCTATGCTTGTGTGTTTGCATGATACCATCCAGCATGTCCCGTTCAGATTCATCACTTGGGACATGCAGTGGCAGAGATGTGGCCATCCATACCTTAAAAGTCAGTGAAACTGCACAACTTAGCGTGGTATTATATTGGGGATCCCTGCTACCAGTAACATCACCACTAACCTTCTGTTTTCTTCTCTGCATTTCACATCCATACACTTCTGTTACTTCAGTTCTTGTGGTCTAGATGATTATTCAATAGTCTTGTGTTGGTGGTGGTTTTCGTTTGTTTAGATTCTCTCCTTATATTTTTCATTTTCCCAGGTTAAGTAAGCATCAGTTATGTCACACCAGCACAGTATCTGTCAATACAGGGAAAACCCTTAATATCTTAGCAGGTCATTCAGCTTCTTAAGTAGGGACCAATGAGCTATCATCTTCCACCTCTGGTACATGTTCTTTAATCATCAATTAGATATAATTTACACTCCCTATGAAAACATCTGGAATTTGCAATTCTGACGCATGGGAGTTCTTACTCCTGCTCAGGTTCTCAGAGCCACACACACGATTGGGGTTTTTCGGGTGACTAGAGGAGAAGATTGGGCAGGAACACATTTTGTATCTTGAAGCTATATCTGGAAACAAAATAAAATCCAATCCTACAGAAAATCTCCTGGGTGGGAGATTAGTCTTTATGACTGAGATCAGTTCTGGCCCTAAAACTTATGAGCATTTTCAAAATTGCCCTCAGACCTGAACCATTGTAACTGTGGTTCTCTTTTGAGGTGGTTTCCCTCCAAAGAAATTTTTTTCCTGAACTTTGTTGCAGAAAAAAGGATGAAAGGAAGAATAGCTGCTGGTTTTGAAGTCCATTTATTGATGGTGTGATGGGATCCTTCTGGTTCTGCTGCATCAGTTAACTAAATAGCCTCTAACCCCAGAGCTGCACAGGAGTCTGTCTCAGCGCTAAAGAGTAAACAACACTGGTTTAGCAAGCCAGAGCTAGTGCTTGAGAGGCCACAAGGCTGCTCCTGCTACTTGAAGATGACATTTTGTTATGTGGTTTTAAGCCTAGACCTGTTAGACTGAGCTCCAATTGATAAGCCACAGAAAACACCTTACTGTAATATACAAGAAGCAACTATAATGGTGGAAAAGAAGCAACACTAAAATGCAGTTCAGGTGGTGAAGCTTCAGAGCTGCTTCAACACCCTTCACGTTTAGAAAGCTTTAAAACCTGAATTTCACATTCACAGAAGGTGTGCTGGTGAAAAGACAGCAGTTTTGTCCGTTCTGACATTACATCTGTGTGTCTGAATTTAGGTTTGTTAAAGAGCTTTTAGTGCTGTAACTCTGTTATGCAATACCATGCCTAACACAAGGAATGCTCATCTTACACGGAATATTGGGAGTTAAAAACCAATCTGAAGCCATGGCTGCAAGCAGATATTCCTTCTCTGGCAGTTATGTTGAGGGTGTAAAAGCTGTACTGGTACATGTGATGTTGCTTTTGTTGCAGGGCTTTTGTGCTGGGAGTTGGCACGAGTACATATTGTTTCATGGCTCAGCAGGTCTCCACATGTCATTTTTCAACTGTTTGTCCCATTGGATAGTGTTATTGTAGGATACAGCGTTACAGTGATGGACTGGCAAAGGAGAACTGACTGGGGAAGAGTGCGGGTTCAGTCAAGGATGAAGAGCAGGATTTGGAGCTTTGGTCTCAGTGCAGGCCATTCGAGTCAAACTGCTGCACTGCACTTGGTGCTGGGCCTCTGCCAGGGGAACTGATGGTCTCACAGCCCCTGGTTGATGACTGTCTGGAAAATAAAGCCAGTATTAAACTGTCTTTTGTTCCTAAAACTGTAGCATTGGTAGGAGATAATGGTGACTGAGAGGTCATGATGTTCTTTTGCAGGTTGAGCTGGGCCTTTTATTTCAGATTTATTTGGGGAGATTTATTCAGGTCTGCCTGCCTTGTTCTGACAGGAGCTCCATACCATCCTGAGTGCTACAATGGTTCATAACAGCAATCAAGACATTTGTGTGGAAATTTCCAGCCTAATAATGTGCAATAATGAACCTTTGCAAGGCACTGCAACATGTTAGACCCTGATTCAGCAAAGCAGCGAAGTGTGTATTGTACACATAGGTTTGCCTGTTTCATTCGATCAAGGCTGTGGATGCTTCTGTGATCTTTGGATCGAGAGCATTTTCTGGCCTTATCAACAATAATACTGTAGCTTCATTGTCTGACATTTACAGCAGAAAAACAAAAACAGAGCAGCTTGAGAGTCAGCATGACTAGAAAGATGAAGTAATTCAAGCTGTTAAGATTTATGGTTATTGCCAGTGGAGGATATTAAAGTAATTCACAAGAAATACAAGGTTTGTGATCATTTCCCTGAAAAAAAAAATTGAAGGGCGAGAGAATGAGGGATGCTTTGTGGTTTTGTGTTTTATTGCAATTGAAAAGCTCAGTATTTCTGATTTTCTTTTTTTTTTTTTTTTGGCTCTTATTCTTGTGGCTTTTGATAAGCCCTTCCCAGCTGCTAACTCCCATATTGCCACTCATTCTTTAAACAGCTAGAAGCAGCACAGCAACTGACTGCCAGAAGGTGATGCGCATTAGAGCTGTATTGAACAAAAGCCCTGATTTTCCTGGAAGTAACTTTTTTAGTACTAGGATGCTCACTAAGTCCCTTGGCGCTTTGCCAGTAAATATAACTGAACGTAAACCTCGGTGCAGAAATGGGTATAACTGTGGAGTTGGGGTTTTTTTTGGTCATTGGTTTGGGTTTTTTCATTATTAATACCTTTTGAAGCAAAATATTTTAGTCTCCTGGATACATTTCTATAGAGAATTAAAATAGCAAGCTCAGATAGCCAGGAGAATTATAACTTTCATAGCTACTTTGGTTGTGTAACTGCAGAATCTGCCAGTTGGAGTGTTTCAGAAAAGTTAACAGAATGTCTGTTTTCCACGAGGGTGCTGGGATGTAAAGATAAATGTTGTACCTTCCTGAGCTAGAAGCAGCTGAATGCAGGAATCTGTACCGTAGCTGAGAAGCAAAGGATATCCTTTCTGGGTCTCAGGCGTTAAAAGGGCGTTTTGCTAATTAATTTTGTTTCAACCAGCGCCTTCCCTACAAACATTGCTGACTGTAAACCTGGAAGGTGTCCTCTGGTGGCTGAGGAGGTCGAACATGCCGGGTGAGATGTCAGACCTCTGTCACTCTGCTGTCAGTGACTGCGTGCTGCATTAGGCACTGCCTGATCAAACACGACACGACGTGAGATGACCACGGAGTATGGCAAGCTTAAAAAAAACCTTCCAGGCCCCTTCAGGGAGTTCAGACAAGAAACTGGTATTTTGCCACCAGGCTAGCAGGTGCCCACATTGCTACTCAGGGCATACACGATGCCTGTGGCAGAGAAGCTGCCTCGCAGTGCACGTACCTCCAGCTGCCATACCTGACCGGGCCAGCAGCACCGAGAGCTCCAGCTTCACCTCTGGGACACCAAGAGCTGTAGCAGGGAGAATACTGGCCATGTCACCATGGAAATGTCATGATTTCTACCATGCATTTGGAGGGGAAAGAGGAAAAGTTTTCATTTAGCCTCTGGTTTAAACATCAGGCTGGTCAGGAGTGACAAAGAACATCACTAATTATTCCTCTAGCCATTTATGAAGGTACCGCGTGTAAATCTTTGTATATACCATTTGTAGAAGGAAATTGCTGTTGTACTGCAGTAAATAATGGGGTTTTGATAGCTCCTTCTTCAATATTCTTTGTTACAGGCTGCAGAGAGGAGCCTTTCCTGATCACTTCAAAGGGAAAGTTGAGATCAGCTGGTCTCGGCTCTCTGATACTCTCCAGATTTTAATGTTTTAGGGTTATTAGCAGGGGGTTCCCAGCAGGTGGCCCTTGACTTTGGATTTCATCTCCCCAGTTGGTTTTATGATGTCTGATTTTTGTTGACCTTGCAGGTCATGTTAAGAGGCCATATTTTGAAGGGGGAGAGGGAATTAAGTTCTTGTGTGAGGAGTTTTCACAGCTTTTTTTTTTTTTTTTTAACTGATATTCCGATAGTTTGCCCATGTTTTAATCTGAGTTTATCTTTGAACATGTAGGAGCAAGGGCTACAAAAGTGGCATTTGAGGTACATGGCTGTGAGTATGCTCAACATTCTGTTGAAGACTCAAGACTCTGGCCTGCTTTAGGGAGCCCTGTCAGGTTCAGACCCCAGACACTGCCAGGGAGCTGTTAGGACAACCCTAAACTTAACAGCAAGAGGTCCCAGCATTCAGTTCATGATGCTAGTTCATTTTAGGTAGTACTCAGGCTCTTGCCACCGTGTGCAGGTTTTCTGTGGGAAAAGTTCCTTGTACTCATTTGCATCTGATCCACTGTTCATGTAAGTCAATGGAAAGTTTAATTCTGCTGATGCCAATGGAATTTGGATCTGGCGCTGTTTCTTGCAATGATTAACTCGTCCTGGTTGTCAAAGCGAGTAGTTTCTTTAGATGGCAAAGGGTGTATAATTAACTGAAGAAAAAATACACACCCTCATTTAAAGTAACTGGCACAGCTACCATCTCCTAGCATGTGTTAATACAACTGAAATTAGGTAACCTTGTGTGAAGTAGTATCAGAGGCAAAGTGACATGAAGAAAATGGTGTGTCTAAACCCATGGACACTTGAAACTTCCCTCTAGTGAAAATAGTTCACATTTGAGGTTTTCTCTTTCTTCTGAGCGGCTTTGACCTCATGATTTGAACATGTGGCATAGTGCTGGCTCCTGAACCCCTGGCTGGCCTTGGAATTGCCCCCTCAAGTGCTTTTGACCGAGTTGTCTAAGCTGGCCTCACCTCACTGACACGGATGTACAAATGAAGGATGACAGGCTGCTGCTTTTAACTCCCTATGTGCCTCTCCCTCTTGGGCACCAGGCTCCTCTTCTCAGAGCAGGAAAGCAAAGGCACTTTTTTACCTTTAAACACCGATGAGAGCAACCGGAGCCTGGTCAGTACAAGACCAGCCCATCTTTCACTGTTTCTACCCACAAGGTTAGCTTTTGGATCTAGTCCCAGATTGTTCAGCCCTAAGTAGTGTATTTTCCTTCCGGCTGTGTGGGTGCTTTGGGCTCTACCAGCAGCCAAGACATGCATGCTCCATGGCTGTGTTTCCCCAACTGACCTTTCTGCCACTGAAATGGGTGATCTCAAACAACCTCACCCCCTACCCTTTTCCAAAAGCAGAATTCCTACAGATTAACAGCAGTCCACATTTGCAGTGTATTTCACCATGTGTTTAGTGTATATGTGTTCCTCATAGCAGATATGATTTTCACAGCCTAGCAATTGATTTTTCAATAAAAACTGGTACTAGAGCATGGAGCCAGTACGGCATTGGTAAGCCCCACGGAGTAGCAAAAGGACCTATTACACTGGCAGTGGAGTTCCATCCTGCTTGTAAAGTGGTGAAGCCTCATGTGAATACTGGCTAAGATGACCCTTCTGGCATCTCAGAGCCCATCAAGTGGGCCCATGAAACCTGACCTTTGAAGGGGAAAGGAATCCTGATGACTCACCTCAGGAGAGGAGGAAGCTCATTAATCCATCTCTGTGAGCCAAGCAAAGCACCTGCTGGAAAGCCATCAAGCTCTTAGTGTGAGGGGGGAGAGGTGTGGGGACCCGTGACCTCTCTCTGGGCCTTGGAGAAAAATAGCCAGTGTCCCATTCAGAGGTAGCCATCTCCTGAACTGCACTTACCTCTAGATTGATTAGGTTTGTTAAGGAAGAAGAGATAGTGTTGTCTTGCAGGGAAGATAAGGCAGGAAAAGATAATTAGTTCAAGAAAGATAATCTAATCATTTCTAATATGTTAAGCATTTCGAGTAAGCCCAACTTTTTCAAAACTGCAACAGTGTTCTCGTGGACTGAGATCAGAAAAAGCAGCAAGAGCAAGTTTTGGTCCTCTTTGTTTTGTTGCCTTGTATGTTAAATGTTAACTGTTGATAAAAGTGTTTATTAAAATAAACATGTTTCAACGTGCTGCTTGACTTATTTTAAATATGCAGATTTTAATGTGAGCGAGTTCAGAGTCAGCCTAGTGAGTCCTGCTTTGCTACCAGAAGTGGTTTTTAAAAACCAGTAGTAGTTTTTAAAAATCTTGTCAGGTTTTTAAGTGATATTCTTCTTGTACTAACTGGTTTTAGAAAAATTCCTCAAACGTGTGTGCTTTATTATAAGAAGCTGTTGTGTTTAGAGCATTCGGTGGGGGAGTCCCAATGTTGACAAACATTTTTAGTCTGTCCACTAGTAATAAAAAAATAAGTAATAGGAACACAAAGGATACATTCAAGTTTCTCATCTTTGCAGCTGCCAAGAAAACACAGTTTCTTCCAACTTGCATAACACAAGGCCACACACATGAAAAATCAGACCTTTCTGGTTGAGAGCCTCAATTCAGCATCTGGTGTTCCAGTTTCTGTAGGATTATATTGTTCTGGCAGAGCTGGCAAATCAGTTGCACTGGTTTATATTTATTTACCTTCTGGGTGTTTCGGTCAGTCAGAGTGGATGGGCTGCAAATTGCACCGTAGCCAAGGCAGCCCTCAGAACGCCTGATTTTTAGAAAGTTGTTATTATTTACTTATTTATTTGCTTGGAGAGTTTTGTTATTAATTACTTATTTATTTGCTTGGAGAGGAAGGCAAATCTTTGATGAACATTGCATGTGTTGAAGACTACAGAAATACGAGGCATTCAGAGAGGGTTGCAAAGAACAGGGCTTGAATCAGCATTCATGAGAAGTGTGGGTTTTTTCCCAAGGTTGAAGGATTTCTTATACAGGCCAAAGAAATAAAGCTTACCACTTAACAGCTTAATGTCTTTTTTTTTTTTTTTTTGGTCAGGAGACGTGTGAGATACTCACATTTACTAATTGCTTCTGTTCATCCTAGATGGGATACACTCCTTTGCATGTTGGCTGCCACTACGGAAACATAAAAATTGTTAACTTCCTTCTGCAACATTCTGCGAAAGTTAACGCCAAAACGAAGGTAAGTTTTCCTCCTCTGCCTCACTGTTTCTGCAGAGGCAGTGCGTGCGCTGTGCCCGCTGCAGCCTTTCCCTCTCCCTGTGCCTGCAGAACGGGTACACGCCGTTGCACCAGGCTGCGCAGCAGGGGCACACCCACATCATCAACGTCCTGCTCCAGCACGGCGCGGCGCCCAACGAACTCACTGTGGTAAGTGCAGAGGCGCCACTGCTTCCCCCTTGGGCTGTCCCACCCGGAGTAAAGCATTTGTGTAGGGGAAACGTGAAAAAAATGCATGTGGTGGGAGAGGAAAAGAGCAAAGGAAGCCTATTCCCATCACCCCCCCGTCCTCTATGCTATCACCTCTTCCAAAAGTAGAACAGCAAACCTCTGAAAATCTTTTCATTTTCATCCCATTTTTGTAAAGAATTCAAAACATAGTTATATATCCTACTACCCAAAATATATTTATTTCGATCACCAACATGAAAACATTTGTTTGGCCTTTATTGTGCATTCTTCTGAAGTTAATTAGCAGTTTCTACACTTTTCCTTGCTAACATTCAACTTTTGTTATAAACGTTTCAATTGCTAGAATGGAAACACTGCCCTCGCCATCGCTAAGCGACTTGGCTACATTTCAGTCGTTGACACATTGAAGGTGGTGACAGAAGAGACCATGACTACAATTGTAAGTACAGCTTCGTTCAGTAGTGAACGGAAGAATTTTCCCTAAGCCAGTGTATTCAGCTTTGTTTAGTCACATGTCTACTGAGATTCCAGTTTAATTTCTACCTATTTCCTTTTAGCAGTATAAAGAGGATATTAAGTCAGTTGTGAGCAATATATTTTTAAGGTCGCACGCACTATTAGGGGGTATGCAGAAAGAGCACCAACTGAGCAGAAAATGGACAGTGTACAGCACTGGTCGTAGTTGCCACGTTTTTCCTCGCATCTTGTTGTTTAGAGCACGAACCACATGAATACGGGCTGGTTTGTATTTGAAAAGACATTTCTACTGATTTGTGTAGATAGAAGCTGCTTCTGCCTGTTGTGAGGGTTTGCCAAAGGACTGATGTATAATGGCTCGTATCTGGCCCAAAAGAACCCGTTCCAGTCTAAGGAGTTGTTGGGATTTACTTAAAAGCACCTCATTGTGCAGTTTCTGGCATCTTCGCACAGATGGCAAGAGGTTGTCTTTTGCAAGCAGCAAGTCAGCTCCTGCAACCCCAGATAGCCATTTACTGTTAGTCAGGAGAGATTAAAGGCACTAGCAATGGTCAGATATTACTGCTGTCAGGAAAAAATGGTGATTCAGAGAATCCAAAATGTTTTCCAGAAAGATCTGTTTGCTGATGTTTTGCCAAATTGCTCTATGAACAACAGAATTTTGTGAGGTGAGGAGTCTCCATGCACCACCATAGTAGTAAAGCCAAAATTGGGTCTTAAGAACGTAAATTCAGAACATTGGATCCAAATTTGCTTTTTCCTTTTTACAACTTTTTTTTTTTTTTCTTTTTTCTGATTAAGCAGATAAATATGTGCCCATATGTATTTTTAGGCGCATCAGAGATGGAAAACAGTTACTGTGTGTTCCGTGTTTTGTCATCACCCATTTGTGTGGTCTGTCAGTGCAAGCAGGCAGCTGCAATACAATGAGCATTTGGGATGACAGGCAGATTCTGTCTAGATCTGCCACTGCTTGTGCCTTTTCTTCCTGTGACTTGTAATTCAGTATCTTACAGAAAATTCACCACACAAAAGACAAATTTCAGAACAATATAATATAAAGGAATATGCTAGAAAACAATGATGACTTTTTCTTACAACTTCTCTCTAGGTTTTCTCAGGAACACATTTCTCTCTAGAAAAATTCCAAATTAGTTTTCCACAACCTGAAAAATTTGATGGAGATTATACAGGGGTGTCATAAACTTGAATGATTGCCTAGCATACAACTACGTAGCTTCAGGAAAAGTAAAACCACATTTTTATGCAAAGAACTCCCAATATCCGACGTCATTCTTAGCTTGTAGAACTAAGAAGCTGGGGGAGTTTGTGCTGCGTAAGGTGACTGATTATTTATGTTCTGTAGCTGAAGAAGAGTAGAGAGATGGTAGGTCAGGCTTTGAACTGTGCTAGAAGAAATGTTAGATGGTGAAAGGCCTGTACTACCCCAAATACCTACTCTCAAGAGAAGCCCAGAAATAATTTCCATTAAAATCAAAATATGCAGTTTATCAGTCACGAGTGTGCAATTGTCAGGCTTTGGAAGTCTAGGCATGAAATCTGATTTACAACTGAGGGTCTTAATAACTCAGTTTGACTGCTGAGACTTATTTTTTGAGGCTTGTGGCTAAACAACTCCCAAAGGTAAATTTAATGAAATCAAGGGTGAACATAGCTAATTTTACTATAATTTATACTCAAACACCAATGAAAAAAATCCAGTAGTGCCTGGAAAAAAAAAAAAAAAAAAAGAAGTCCTGTGATTTTGCTAGTTTAACAGCAATGTGTTAAAAAGCTTTGCAAGTAATTCCCACAAAATGAAATGTGTGAGGCTTTTAAAAAGTTTTGTGATGTTTGAGCATGCAGGAGCTCTTCTGCCTATAGCCCAAGAAACCTGAGCTGCCAATTGAGTATTCACAAGGCCAGAGAAAACCTGAAATATTTTAAACCCAATGAAAATGGAAAAGCTATTTTGTCCTCCTGAACTTGTTAATGATTTCTTGTTTATATATGAGGGATGAGAAATAATGGTGGTTAAAAATAATACGTAAAAACTCCATGAAGATGGGAGTGGTTTTTTGCTGCAGGGTTTGTTTTTGGGGAGCTGTTTGTTTGTTTGTTTGCTTGTTTTTTTAATTGCACTGCACTCCTTGAATGGTAACTCTGCAGGGTTTTCTGCTTGACCTAAAACTTTACCAGAGTCTGTTGTGCTGTACCCCAGCTGGAGTAAAATGTGCATGTGTGTGTCATTCGTGGGATACACAAGTATTCTAGGAACAGGATTCAGGCATTCATAACATTTTTTTTATATTGGTTTTTGAGTCTGAATCAATATAAACATCAGGCTGAAAATTAACCAACCACTTCTGAGTGTCTTTAATGCACAAATTCCTTAAGGGGGTATCATTTAGCCTGCATGTGGTTACAATTGTTCTCATTTGTGGGAAAAACACACAATTCATGCTGAGGCACCTCTGAAAAAAATCAAATAGATTAAGCCTGCTAGCAAATTACAGCATTTTTCTAATGACAAAGGAGAAATATTTCCCTTAGAAAGTTTAGTTTAACTAGAGATGACACATTCCTGCTCACAATTTAGAGGACTATTTAAGGAATTCTTACTAAACCCCTCAAGATGAAACTCACTTCAGTGTATTTGTTTCTTCTTTTGATATCATCATCTTCTAGGCTTTCAGCTCATTCTGCTGTGAGAATGCAAACACGGTTTAAAATACAAATATAACATTGCCTATTTCTGTAGTCTTTATAGTATATAATGTATAGTTCAGTGCATCTATAGAAAGGAAAGTGAATAAGAAGCTAAAAAAATAAGTCTTTTTTTCCTAACTGCAGATAAAAATATGTCCTACCCTGCATTAATTTTGAAAATAACTGTAATTTTAAGAAAAATTAGGCCTGCGCTCTAATTTTTTTTTTTCTTTGACAGACTGTTACAGAAAAGCACAAAATGAATGTACCCGAAACCATGAATGAAGTTCTTGATATGTCTGATGATGAAGGTATTACAAAATAAAAATACCCTCTTGCTTATTTTTCAGTCTTTTGTTGTTGTAAGAAATGTTTGTTTGAAAACAAAACCACAACCAAACAGTATTAGTTGGATATGGTCTTTGCACATTTGTTACTGTTTTACATTGTTTTGTTGACACCTTGATAGTCTATGCTTTTATTTAATTATTTTGTTTATTTAAATCATGCAGTTCGTAGAGCCAATGCCCCTGAAATACTCAGTGATGCTGAATATTTGTCAGATGTGGAAGAAGGTATTTGTGCATTTTTGTATTGCAGTGATATTTAACTTAAGCCTCTTCCTTTTATTTCATCTGTCTGAAAATTAATCCTTTCAGGTAATTTTCTTATTATCTCACTGGCAATAATTTCTGCTTTACAATTCTGCTTTCAAAAATTCTTTGAGCTACTGCTGATAATCCTCTAACTTCTTCTGAATTTCTTACTGCCAATTTTTTAATCAAATTACCTCCATTTTCCTGGAATAGTCTTTTTGCTGCTGCTTCTATAAAGTCAGAGAATTGTTTTATTACTGTAACTGAAATATTAAATATTGGACAAAAGGGTCAAATATCAAAACACTTTGGAAGAAACAGCTGACAGTGAAAGTGGACAGCAGAAAGAATGAGTTTCTTGATTTGGGTTTGGTTTTTTGTTGTTTTTTTTAAAAAATTCTGATGTGAAATCATCTCTGAAATGATTGATTTACATTGATAGTGGACCCTTAGCCTGAGCAAATGTATTTTCAGGGTTTGTTGTGGTTTGGTTTTTTTAAACAATATTTCAGTCGTGCCATTCATTAAAAACACATCAGATTACTTTTGTCCTGAATAAAGAGGGTGCTGCATTAGACTCAACATGTTGGTGTTTATTAGTATTAAGGAAGTACTTGTAGCTGAGATTTCATCTGTATCATCCTGCAGAGTGACATGAAATCAGTGAGCGGCAATCAAGCCCTCTGATTTTGGTGCCTCTAAATAAATCTCCTGAGCTATGGGCACTAGCAACCTGCTCGTCCAAGCTTACTCCTTGGTGTTGGGCAGGTTTGACGTGGCTTTAGTGGTCCCCAAGTGTTTAAAACTCCTTTGGCAACTGCTTCCCTCCGCTCTACCAACATCCTGTTAGGTCAGACCTCCCCTGGTTGGGATGTGCAGAAGGGTCGGTGTGAATTCCAGCAGGAACTGCAGGTTTCCAGAGGCCACGGTGGGATTAGGTTCCCAGGTGACATTCAGAAACAGGAGGGTCTTGAGATGATTAGGAGGAAGACAGTGTCCTGAAGGTGTTTCTGTGAGTCTGGATTCACTGGCACTAGAGCTGCAGTTTTTTCTTCTCTAGTCGAAAAATAGGTGACTGGGTTCATTTACTTTTAATTTTTATAGCATTTAGGCAGTAAGGTGTGAAAGATACTCAGTTAAATTCATTGTGTGCAGCTCTTGTTGAGCCTCATGCGTTGAGGCTTTTGGTTTGTTTTCAGTTTGTCATAGTGTTCCCATTGCTGCTGTTCCAAATGGATAGTGTTCTTACAGTACACCTGTGTTTTCCAAATAACTCTCTTAGGCTATTGTACTGCTCAAAATACTCTATTGTTTTAACTGACTGGAACACTGATGCATAACAGAGTTAATAGAGAGTAGCTATTGCCATATCCCACTGCACAGCACGAGTCGAGGTACAGATGAGAAACACTCCCATGTGGAGTCTGAGTATTAGAAGCAAAGATGTAAAACGTGTCTTTTAATGTAAGGGATTGTTCTTAAGCCCACATCTGTGGAAGGCTTTTATAGTCACTACCTCTCAGTTTAACAAAAAAAACAAAACAAAACAAAAATTAAGAATGCAGGTAATACAATTGCCTAAAGACTGCATTTGGCACCCCTATTGTTACTAGGTGACTGGTTTATATATGAAAGGGTCATTTTCAAATCTAACACTAAAAGGGAGCTCTCAGATCAAATAATAGGTATTTTATCAATCTGTGCTGAAGCATTTAAGTATGCAAGGCATGTGATGAATTACAGGCTTTGAGGTACCAACCACTGGCCTGTCTCTCCTGACTTGCACATCTCTAAAGCCAATATATCAACGCCCATCCCCACGACTCCGCAGTTCTGATGTGCTATTTATATGCAGTGCATCCACTTACCCTGGTCAAAATGAATATGTTCAAGATGGTAATGCACTCTGACAAATCTCATAGCCAGGGAGCTGATTTCCAAGTGAGAGCAGGGCAGGAATTTACCACCCAAGTCTGAGCTCTGCCTCACTTGGTTAATGCTCACGTCATCAGCCAAAACTCTTCAGTGAGAGAAGCTTCTTTAATGATTTCTCAATATGCCACAATCCTCAAGGTTTCTCTCATAAGAGAAACTGAAGCCTTGGAAAGTAGAGTCTCAGAGCTCAGAGACAAATGTCAGGAAGCTCTTTCCTTGTGTTTGTGTCTTGCTGTGCCCACTAAATAAGTATTTACATGGAAATTGTGTAATTTGTCTTCCCTGCCGAGGACAGTTTGGTTTGGAGTCAGCCTGGTTGAGAGCAGAGATCTTTTCTTCCTTTTCCTAGACTACTCTGGCAAATCCGCCCAAATGAGGTTAAGCGCTGGGAAACTGCTACGCCGCAAAAAAGAAATGCTGTTTTTTTTGCAAGTTGTGAACACGACTTTGTGGGGAAAACAGTGAAGGCTCATCGTGTGTAGCAGAAAGTTTGTAGAACGCTATAGAGCAATTCCAGTGCACGCTGAACATGTGCTCTGATTTTATTTTTAAAGAGGTTGCGAGTCTTATAAATGTGAAACTTGAGACTGCCAGAACTGGGTCTTTCCTCTTACTGACTTCAGACGTGAGGTCCCACCCCAGGCCCTGTGCAGCTGGGAGCCCCAGCAATGCACCCTGTGGCCACGGGGCTGGTGGGGAGCCAGGAATCAGCCATGCTAAACACAACCCAAGCCTTTTGCAGGGGGCCTGGAGGGAACCCCCTCCTCTGCAGTCACATGCTCAGAGCATCCCTCTGGGTGGCTGCAAGAGCTTTCATCTGGTGGAGGGAGCTGGAGCCTTGCTGCAACTGCCACAACCCGGCGATGAGCTCTGTCACAACAGTCCCCCAAAAGCTGCCACTGCTGTTCCTGAAGGGGAGGGACAGCGAGCAATGGGAGCTGGTACAGAGAGGGGTGAGACTATGTGAGCAGCGAAGGGGAAAAAAAAATCCAAACCAAAAACCAGTTCGGGTGTTCAGAATTTAGACAATCGTGGTCAAGAAACACATCGCTGAGCTTTCAAGTTTTTGATTTGGTCTTTAGTAGATAACAAACTTCTGGGTGTAAATAAGGACACTCTTTTAAACCGATTTAATGGTGATTCCTCTCTCAGTAGGAGTAAGTATCATGCTAATCAATCCCTGGCAGATCAGACAGAGGCTTTAACAAGCCATGAATGCACACTGCCTGATCCCTGAATAGGTGCTGAGCTACAGCAGTTTAAGTGCATTTAAGACAGGTCAGGGCATCCCCATGCATGAAAGTCTGTTACTGATCATTTTAGGAGGGGTTGATTGATTTTATTTTATGCTCAAGAGTTTTCTGAGTTTCTTTGTCTCCATAAAATTTTACAGATTCATAAAAGTTTCAGCACTTTGCGATTGGCTTTTCTCCATCCTTGTGTGAAACCAAAACCTTGGCTACAACTGGAAGCATCCTGCTCTTCCCTGTGGCTGTACCTCTTCTGCCACCGGGCAGCTCTGGACAGGCTGTGACGAGGGAGTGGCAAAAGCTTAAGGGATCTTTAGCAAAGCCAATAACAAATGCCCATTTGGATCTCAGGCTATGATTAAATTTTGTCTGGGACTTTTCCCAAGCCACATGATGCCTTCTCTCCTGCTGCCAGAGAGCCTGTATTTCTCACCGGTCTCTAAAAAGAGCACCTACCTTGGGCTCTTGCAATTCCCAGCTGTAGGAGACATGCTGAGGGACCAGAAAAATGGGGAAAACGTGGAAAAGAATCACACAAGAGATGAGAGGCATGGAAAAGCTGCTCAGAAGAAAAGAATAAAGAGAGTTGAACTGTCTATCCCAAAAAAAAGCTGAATGAGGGATAGACTAGAACGTATAAAATAGTGGGTGGCAGAGCGAGCAGTAATGCTTGCTGCCTCTCCAGAAGTCCAAGAGTAGGGGATGGCAGTGGAACAAGAGGCAGATTCGGTTTAGAAGGGCTGCCCTTCCCGCAGCAGGTCGTTGAATTGCGTGACTCCTTGCTCACATCCTTGGTGTGGGGAACACAAAAAGCTGACGTGAGTTCAAAGTGTAACTGGAAGAATTTAAAAAGGGGGGAAAAATACCTCTTCATGACTGCAGAAACCTCTTTCAGTTTTAGAAAATGTATGTTTAAATCGCTGCCAGCTAGAAAAATGTCCTGGAGGACTTCCCCTGTTTCACGTTCTTACGCTCTTCTGCGAAGTGTGGCTGCTGCCAGAGACACAGGCTGTACTAGAACTGATGGGCCTTTGTTTTGACTTTTTGGGGCATTCCTCAATCGTTTGTGTTCAGAGATTAATTTTGTCTTTTCCGTGGGACCTCTCTCTGCAGGAATACAGTGTGCTGCGAGCAAACACTGTGTTTGTTACCTGAAGCGCAGAGGATTAGGCTGCGGCTCCTAATTAAACTGAGAGGGATTGCTGAAACGTGCACCACCCGTTTCGCTCCAGCCTCCCACGATCACAAAACAATGTCTGGAATTCTTTGAAATTACCACTCCTAGATGCAGCATTTCCTTTGATGAGAGCATTTCATCAGAGTAATCCTGCTCTGACTGGATTAGCTGCAGAGCAGGATAACATCGAACGTATTTTGCCGCTCAGCTTGGAATAGTTTTTTATCATTCTCCACCTTGCCTCTGACAAATGATGCTGCTGAAGAAAATGCCTCGCCTGTTCCTTACAGTGGTGCAGCGCTTGTCTTCAGGTGTTGTAAGGGCTGAAGTTTTCCAAATTTACTGGCCCGGTCAGCAGTTGTTTACAGTTGCCCGTTCCTCTCGCCCTCTCGGGCCACCCGGTCACCCCCCAGCTGCAGCCCAGTTTTCTCAAGCATCTCACTTTTCCCTCGCCACCCACTAGCACCCCACGCGGGAGGGTGGGGAGGGAGCGGGGGCAGCACCCAGACCCCGCGGGGGCACCCACGGGGCAGCACCCAGACCCCTCGGGGCACCCACGGGGCAGCGGGGGTGCAGGTGGCGGCCCCGGCCCCGGTCCCGGCCCCGGCGGGCGGAGCGCGGCGCTCAGCCCAGCGCCCATCCCCGCAGCCCCGCGCTCCCTGCTCAGCCCCCGGGATCAGGTTACAGAAAAACTACACCCTCGCAGCACCCCTATTTACATACAAATAACTGGAGTGCCTGCATTTATGTCACCATTCAAGAGGCTTGCCAAGGGAGGCTGTAATCCAATCAGCAGAAGCTTTAAAGGGATGTCTGCAGAGTGATTAAAAGGGGATTTTTTTTATTTTTTTTAACTGTAGCCTTTTTAAATTTTGTTTCATATTTGCAAAGAACTTTGATCTGAGTTGAGAGGACAAAGATGCACGTGTCCTAAAATACATACGAAGAGATCAAGATGTTTAAGAAGATCTCAGTTGTTGTGTGGAAAGCGAATATGACCCACAGGGATTAGTTTGCTTGTGCTGGTTTGGAGATTAACTCTAAATCACTGCTTAAGGACTAATAGGACTAATAGGAATTCTTGGAAACACAAGGGAAAAAAATCTTATAGACCAGACTGGTGAAAATGGCTTTCCAAAACAGTAAGACTTTTAAAAGTTTCACTTAAATATAATGTTTCTGTTTCTGGGTTTTGGGTTTTTTTGAATGCTTTCTGGTATATTATGAACATTTTAGTTTTTAAACTGTTGCTTAAAATACCGGTTATTGCTGGGCTGGAGGAGAAAGTTGCTCTGTTTGTTTGCCGTTTGCAGAGCAGTAGCTGAAGGGGTATTTTTAGACTTGATTGTTAGTTTAAAACCAGAGCTCGCCTGTGGTTTCCTGAGCGGAGCGAACGGCAAACTAGTCTAAACTCCTTGAATGAAAGCGGGAAACGTCTCGCCGGGTTGCGGAGTCACCTACCTCCGAGGACACGCTGCTCAGCTTCGCCGCTGTGCAGCTTTTACACCCCTCAGACAAAGGGGGGAGCGGGACCGGCGGCAAGTTACGAGCTGACGGGAGCTCGCTCTGCCCGTGGTGTGAGGGAACGGCGGGGGGGGGGGGGGGCGGAAAAAAAAAAAAAAAAAAAATCCTACAACCGCAAAAGGCATATTTTGGACTTGCTCTGTCAATGCAGGAATGTGGGTTTGCATGATGTAATGGTATGCAAATGCTGCCGGCGAGGGCGAGCTGCTCCGTTAACCCTTTGCGGCCTCTCCGAAGATTTAACTCTTCTTCCTTTGATTTTTGATTAAAAAAAAAAAAAAAAATCTAATTGTCCGTGGCTGGAGAGATGGCCGCCCGTCGCCCAGGCGTGGGGTTTCGGGGGGGGTTACCCCACGGCTGGGGGGGTTCGGGCAGCCCGGCACAGCACAGGGCTTTGTTCTGCTCCCGCCTCAGCCCCCGGCCCGGCGGCTGCACGGAGCTCTCACCTTCGGCGGAGCAACGCGGGAGTGCGAAGCAGTTCGTGGGGAAAAAAAAAAAAAAAAAAAAAATTAAAAAGAAAAAATCCCCCTCTGACATTCAAACTTGCCAAAGTTATTGAGCAAGCCCGAAGGTGGAGGGCCCGCCTCTTTTACTCGGCGTCCATTCAAGCTGCACTTCTTAGCCTGAGCCACCCGGCTGGCTCCCCCAGCCAAGCTTTTTAGTTTTTCTTCGGTTTTTTGTTGTTTTAGGTTTTTTTTTTCTTTCTTTCTTTCTTTTCATACAGAATAACTTTAGTTTGTCAGCTCGGGCTTTTTCGGTAAGGAAAGCAAAAGTGAGTGCGGTGGTGCAAAGTACAGAAGAGCCCTTCAGCTTGCTTAAACGATTGGGCAAAAGTCATCCCTCGTATACTGGATTTAGTCAGGGTGGAGTTTTGCTTCTTACGTTTGCCCCCAATAAAACTGTTTTCTCAGGCCGGTGCAGGGGGTGGATAATTGACGTACTACATGGAAAGAGCCTTAGGGAAAGTGGGGGTGACGGGATTGATTCCTTGTTGGCCAGCAGAGAAAGGCGTCGTGACTTACTAAGCACACAGACATTTGCAACACATGTAGCTTCTGATTTCAGCCTGGCTTTTGTACTGGCAGGTGAGGATGCGATGACAGGTGATACGGACAAGTACCTCGGACCCCAGGATCTGAAAGAGCTGGGAGATGATTCTTTGCCTGCTGAAGGATACATGGGCTTTAGCCTGGGAGCCCGCTCCGCCAGGTATTGTATTTGCTGTTCCTCGTGTTTGCATGTCACCACAGTTACAAGTTCTTGCAAACCAAACGCGCTCTTTCACACAGAGAAGGCGCTCGAAACAAAGTAGAGGGGGTGTACTTCCGTGAGATGATAATACTGTGCCTTTACAGCAGATGTTCATTGCTGGTTTATTTCATATTCTTTACTCATGTTGGCTTCTTATGGCAATGATACAGAAAACTAACGCTTCACTTTTTCTGGTATCTGCTCACGCTCTGACTCTCTCCAGGGCACCTCCGTGCTAGCAGTCTGGAACTGGGCGACAGACTGATCTAGAACAGCCAACAAACCCAAGTTTCTTTTCACTACTACGGATCAGATTGATGCTCACATTAGAGTGTTCCTTAATGGATTCATTTAGCCGAAGAGTGTAAATGCCAGAAAAACTGAATGAAAATCATTTTGCTATTTGGGTGCTTTTATTTCTTTAAAGGTGCTAGTGAGTAATCCAGCCAAAATAGCCACTATTAAAGAAAAATGCTCCCAAAAAATAAAAAAAGCTGATGTACCCTGAATTTGTTGCAGGGCTTCATCTGACAGGGAACAGATTGGATTACGCGTTACAGAAAACAGGCCAAAGTTTCTGTGAATAGATATTGTAAACTTAATATAATATCTGACTAATATTGATTTCAACTCAGTTTTTTCGAGATCAACACTTTAGATTTCATTTTTGAATCTTGCTAAAGCCTGCAATGTGCGTTGCCCCAAACAATTAAAGCTGTATGAGCAGAGATTACTTCCATGGTTGTGGCTTTGCAGTGTATTTACTGACAGTAGAATCGTATTGAAGCTAATAATTAAACCTCATAAGCAGGAGCCCCGAGGACTTTTTCCTATGCTGTAGTGTAAAGATCTGTTTGAAAAAGTGAGTTCATTGTCTAACAGCAAATGGCAACTCCCGTAAGGTAAAGCTTAGATGTCTACCCCTCAGTCTTGTTTGTTATGGTTGCATTAGAAATGCAAGCGTGCAGTGCAAATTTGCTCTTTCAGAGTCCCCAGCTATATTTTGCTTCACTTAACAATTTTTAGGTAAGTTAATAAGCGTTTATATGATAATACATTCACGAGGAATACCAAAGTGTGTTTAAATAGTCCCATCAGCTAGAAAATCAGCAAAACAGATCTGAAGGGAGAATCTTATGTCTTTGTAAACTTAATTAACAAAGCTGACATGCTGCTTTGAAACAGAAGTCGGCGTGAGCCAGGCCATCTCCCAGCTCTGTCAGATGTGGTCAGCCCTGAAGCCCCGCAGTGAGGTGGGGAGGGTGGGCACTGTGTGTACAGAGCTGGGTGCTGCTTTACAGGACACCTTTTACTCAGGACAGGACTCTAAATTCTCACTGTGCATGTGGGAGAGCGGAATTTCACAGTCAGACTCGGTTAGGTAGACCTGAGGGTTCAACCTCATGTTATCTTTTCTTTGAGAGAAATCTAATATTCCCATGCTTCTGATTTTAGCAGTGCCATTACTATTTGTTGCTGCGTAACTCATTTTTTACATTGCACATGTTATGCTCAGAGGAGACAAATACAGTGGTTTTCCTGTGAAGTGCTTCATTTAGCAAAAAGTATTCTGTGGATGTATCTTACGACTGATTCTGAGTGTAACATTAAAAAATAAACACATTAAATATATGAGCCATCCAGCCATAACATCTTGCTTTTCCTGTCTGATTCTTTGCTTTCTATTTCTCCTGTTTCTTTTCCACTGTAAATTGCTTTAGTCCAAAAGTCAGGTAAGAAGGCATGGCATCGTGTTACATCTTTCTGCTGCTGCCATTGCTCATCTTCATTTTATTCAGTACTGGAAAATGACATGCTTTTACTTGGGGGGGAGGGAGCTCAGCCTTAGAGAATATCCCTCTGTTATAACAAATCTAACTTGATTTCTTTATGCCGTTTATCATGTAAAAGTCTGCTTAACATTTGCCTACACTGTGCAATTAAGATCCCAGTTCTGCTTCCAGCACAAGGAGAAACGTGTGCTAAGGGACTAGAAAAGTTCGATTAACAACTACAAAATGCATGAAACATGTTGTAGAGTTTTAGTCTGGAAAGTGTTGCTAGTTCAAAAGTGTAATATGTTGTTGGATGTTGCTTTTTATTAATTCACGTTTTTTACTCCTTTATTTTTTTGTCACGTAGCAAGCATGTCTAGGCCTGCAGCATGTTTTTAGCACATACCATAATGTATCTTCCAGGGTTAAGTGTAACACACTCCTATGTTAATTTAATTGCAACACGCTCAGAATGATCATAGTTACTTCTAAATAGTCTAACATGCACAAAATAATCCCCAGAGCACTGCAATCTGTATTTAATCATCAATAAGCAAATTTCTTTCTTCTTTCATTTCAAAATTATTATCCTTTTTTCTAACTAAATGAAGAACTAGGGTGTTTATAACAGTCAGAAGTGGTTCAGCCACAAAGAGAACGACAACCTATAAAACTTGCTCTTAGTTAAACCTGCTTCAGCAATCTGAGCCATACGGGCAGGCACTGTAACCTGCCCACAGCTCCCCTGAGACCTGCCCTCGTGGGTCTCCTTTCGGGACTAGGGCATGAAGACATTTATCAAAGTTCAACTAAATACTTGAATACACTTTTCTGGATTTATTCTAAAGCCATGACATTGCTGCCAAAGCAGTAAACATCTGTTGTGATTTTGGTTATGTACATTGTAGGGAAAGGGGATATTTAGCTGTAGTCAAATACTTATTATTCCATATTTTTCCCTTGTATTTGTTTCACAGATGATGTATATTTTGCCATTTTATGCTATCCCTGGAAGTTGCATGTATTAATTTTTTTATTTTTATTTTTTGTTCATCTCATTGTCATCTGCACTTTCTATGATAAATGGTAAATACAACAGCCTCCGCTCCTTCAGTTCGGATAGGTCCTACACGCTGAACAGAAGTTCTTATGCCCGAGACAGCATGATGATTGAAGAACTGCTGGTACCAGCAAAGGATCAGGTACGTGCTGCATCTCTGCCACCAGATATTCGTGCTTTATATTTGTAGGGGATGAGAGTCTGCAGCCCCCAGCTGTGCTTGCAGAGACGATCACTACTCTTTTAACTGTTGAAAAGGGAGAGGAGAGTTGCTGAAAGAAATTGGTGGGTTTGCCACGTTGTGGTTTTGATCCTGCAAGAGATGGGGTGATGGGGTCCAAAACCTAAAGTCTTTAAGGGACCAGTTACTTTTCTGACTATGGGGTTGTCTGCTGAAGTCAGTGGGAGCTTCTGTGAGCTCAGTGATAGGTGTATGCCTAGAGAGCTTTGGTAAGCTGGGAGCAGTGTGTTCTACACTAAGCAACCTTTGTCTGTACTGCACAGCCTGGGGAATACATTTGCCCGTTCTGTCTGCATGGACAGGACTCCCAACTACTGTCCTTGGTTTTCCACCTTCGGGAAGAATTTGGCCTTGTCAAGATTAAGCTATTGTGTGCTAACCAGTTCATGTACCTTCCAAACATTTCTACAGTGACTAATACAACAAAAGCAGAATCTTTACACCTGATTATAGCGTGGGAAAGTCCTTCCAAAAGCTAATGCTGTAGATGATGGGGTACTGTGTGCTTTGTTTACGAGTTCTTCAGCATTTTGCATGGTAAACTTGCTTCAGATTTTCAAATCGAACTGAATTGCTCAAAAGTTTCTTGATACGCAGAGGCCAGAGATCTGCTAGGGAGTTGAATAAAAGTTCACATAGAAATCTTTACTTGGAAACTAAAGGGCTGTGGAGGGGAACTGTTATTTATGTCCTAGAAGAGCATAAGGTGGACTGCAATGAAACAGAGTTTTTCTGCTGACGTTTTCACAGATGTTCCTCTCAGCAGTGGCAAGTGTTCCTGCATGGGGCGTTATTGATCTCGGAGGATGCTGTCTTGGGGGAAAGGGTCCACAGAGCAGGGCTCAGGCATTTTAAACCTTGATTGTATTGGTAAATTCTAGTGTAGTGTAAATGATCCAGTTTTACTACTGCTTTTGCACGCAGTTTTGGTAGCATTATAACAATGGCAGAGATTGGATTCTGTCTTTAGCAACTGAGTGCTTATTACTAGGTTGTTACTTGAAATGTTGTAAACCTCCAATAACCTTGATTGGCAACAGCCAGCTAGGAAGGATTTCTGAACATTGCATAGCAGCAATTTTGTTGCCTTTGTTTGTTTTGAAGTCAGAAAATAAAATCTGCAGAAAATAAACTACTGGCACTGGGAACAAGAAATGATATCTCAGGGCTGAGAACCTACAAGTTATTCTGACACTTCTTATTCCTAAGCCTTTATTAAGTCCTCTTAATATGATGGAGATTTCAGAAGAGGGGAAGGCTCTTCAGTCTGAGAACATATCACCTTGTTTTATGATTCTGTCTGCTTTTGTGATTACTGTCAAAGTAGATGGCATTGATTTAGCAGCTAGGGTGCATTTTATCACATAACAAGATTTAAAACCAGCACTGTGCTGAGTACCTCCTAAAGAACATTGTTCAAAGTGTGCACCATTAACCAGCTTCGTCTTACAAAATTCTACTAGAAAAATAAGAATTACAAAATTCTACTGGAAAAATAAGAATTATCTGTACATGGAGGTATTGCAGTGACACCACTTCATGTACAGGAGCTCTGCTTTAGGGCAAACCTCATATTCTATATGAGTGGACGTGGACATGGACCTCTCTGCTTTCTGGACGATCTCTTGCAGTGCTGGCTCTTGATCTGAGAAAGCAACAAATACAAAAACCTCCTACTGCTGGTGCTGAGCAGTAGTGTAGGCTGTTTGCATTGCATTTATAGTCTCCATATTTTTGTGATTTCTGGTTTTGTCCAGCAGTGATTGTGCAACTATTGCAGTTCAAGCGCTGGTCCAAGTTCGTCGTGTAGAATGAAGCCAGGCTGGAGGCCTGGCTGACAGTCTAGTTGTAAATGTTATTCTAATCTTAATCCTCTAGACAAACTTCGGGTTTCTCAGGTCCAGGAGGGGATCAGGAATGGTGAAGGTAGTAGTGGGGAAAAAAATGTCAGTCCTGTCTCAAGAGGTTGGTAAAACCATGATCCCCTGAAAAACAAATGACAGTAAAGCAACAAACCATCTTCATAAAATTTTTTTTGTTATTTCTTCTGCAAACCTCGAAGTCCTGACAAAAAAATACATCCCTCCTCTGGAATTCCTGTGTTCTTCAGCCCAGCCCACAGCTATGGTGGTAAGCTTTACAGCTCTTTGGCTGAAGTGGGAGGAGTGCATCTGGGAGATGGAGAATACTCCCGCCTCTCTTCTTCACATATCTCCCTCTGTACATTGCTGGATTTTTAGATAATCTCTGCAATGGAAGTAGAAAGCAAGGAAAAAAGCCACCTTGCATTCCAACAATGGAATTCATGGGAGTAAAGATAGTGGTGGGTCAAAACCAGTATCATAAAAGTCCCTCTGGAAACTGATAGGAGTTGAGGCTGGCTTGGGGTATCACACTACCTTGAAGGAGGGAGCCATTGCCTAGCTGCATGTTCCATTTCTCTGAGTAAAGCTCAGACCTGTCGTGAGATCATGGCAACAGCAGAGTCTCAGACTGAGGGGATTTAATGGTACCAAAATGTAAGTATATAAAAGAGGAGCATTTGTCAACCTCTCGATCAGGTTAAGCAGAAGATCCCAATTCCAAGAGAAGTCAGAATAGTCTCCACCGTTTGCATTTGGTGGTTTATTGCTGACCCTGTTCAACAGGGAAGTCTGAGTCCAGGTCATACTGTGCCTCATAACCTAGCTGGAGCAAAGTTAAAACTTCTGTGTCCTGGTCCGTTACCATGGATGCAGCAACTCAGACTAAATCCAAATGACTTTCTCCGTGGAATAATTTACATCAGCCTGTGAATTTAATCAGCCAAAGGCAGGATGAATCAGGCTGTCCATTACATAGCAGCTTGCTGAATCTCTTCTGTCTGGATAAATTCATCTGGGAGGAAGCATAAATTCTTCTGTTTGCTGAACTCTGATATTACAGCCTGGGATATTCAGTTATGCAACCAGCAGGATCCTCGCCAGCAGAACCCTCAGAAATTTTACCCATGCATTTGCACCGAAGGAGTCCACGCCCTTTAGCAACGCATACTTAAATCTCCCTCTGTCCAGGGAGAGAGCAGGGGGGCCTGACCAAACACAGGTTGAAATGCTGTGATTTGCTGTCACTGATGATGTACCACCTTCTGGACTGCTTATATTGCAACTTACAAAGGAAGATTTTTTAATTTTTTTTTTTCCTGCCTGGAAAATCCAGCACCTCAACAGACTGACAAAATGAGCTCAACAGATGTGTGCTGCGTGTAAGATGCATGTGTCCGGCTGTTAGCTTTTCACACGCTTGTTTCTCTGCCAAAATTATTGGCTGCAGGCTTTGTGCTTTTGCTGGCTGTAAATATTTCCAAAAGATCTGTTTGAGTGCACTTTGTCAGAAAGGAACGCATCAGAAAATAGAGTCACCTGATATAGAGACAGTATCTCTGGGCAAAGGAATAGACCAAAAAGAACCCTGTGTACGTGTGTAGGCAAACCTACAGCAACCTGGTGAGCGAAGTAGCACCTCTGTCTAGTACAGATTATTTTAGACTGGTGTTATTTCCTTGGAAATCACGTGGCTCTACGTTTAGCTTTCTGTATCGCACCGCTGAAAGAATTTCAGCTTTTTTCATGTTATAGCAAACATGATCCCAGTGTTTATCTGTCGATGTACGTGTCCTGGTGGATGCCTGGACCTCAGCGAGATGTAACTGCTATGGCTTAACAGACAATTGAATGACAAATACTAAATTGTGCTGTTCTTTACACATTTCTTATGTTTCTTTCTTTTGTCCTATTTTTGATGATAATGTTAGCCACTGAATAAATTTATTTTTGTTTATCTCAATTTTTTATAACTCCTGAGACCAACTGTCTGGATCTTACACTGTTTGGTATGAAAAGTAACAACACACTCACTACGAGCTCTTGTGAAGTTGGATCACTGGGAATAGCAGAAATCATCAGCAATGGCTTTCCTGCATAAGCTGCAGGCTCTTCAGGAAATGTAGGAGAATCCCTGGTGTTCTGTTGCAAAGAGTTAGAAAAATGTCTTCATTAAACTAAATTATGATACATTTTTCAAAATGGTGCTAATTAAATCCACTGCCATTGCCTAATTGCCATTGTTTTAATGACTTCCATTTTATCTTTTATGTCTGATGGTGTATTCTGGTGTTTAACATACGCAAATTTCTCCATGATTGTTGTCTCTGTTTGAGCCATCAGGCCTCAAGTCCGTATCTTACAGCAAAAAATTTTAATGAAAAATCCTAATAAAAGAGTTAAGGTAGCAGAAGAAGGAGGCATCAAGCCATGTGCCACAGTGTTGGACAGATGACAGAGCAAAGTTGTACCCTGCAGATATTTCTGTTGATTGGCAGTAAATTATAATATCAATGGGTTTTGGAAGGAAACCTGGGATGCTCACTGGAAAGAAAAGAAATTTCTAAAGAGTGAAGTTTTTTTGAAACCCCAGAGTGACGGGAGGGTTGCAGTGCTCTGCTGTTGAACAGAACCTATCTGCTTGCTTATCTAGTGGAAGCTTCTCAACAGAAATATTTTTGTGTGTTTCTGACTGACTTTGCCAGATTTACTACTAATGCTGATAGTTCCATTCAAAATAATTAATTTGCACTACTTCTGTGTGCCAGTACATTAAAAAAATAGGTGGAAATAATAAAATTTCCCTGTGTAGAAGTGTGTGCTTGGCTCGGGTTTGACCTGAACCCGTAGAATTTGATTTGAAAACAGCTCATGAGGTTTTAGTCTTAACAGACTGCTCTCTCTAGATGTATTTGCCTGTAAGCAGAAAACAACCTACTTACAGGAAACACCGACTTCTTTAACACTATCTTGGGTGAAGATAGTCTGTGTGTATTGGATGACAGCTTCTCGCCTTAGTTTTATTGCTGTAACTTCTGACAGTGCTTCTTAAATTGTTTAGCTTTCGTATTACCCTGGAAATATGAGCGTACAGCATTTGGAGATTTCATCTGTTTAATTTCCTAGGGAGAAAGAAAACAGAGAAAAAAAGAATATTTTACTGGCATGGCTTTGCTACACAGATAAGAGGATTTATAGTGTGAGACCTTGTTGCAGAGCACAGGGCGCAGGAGTGTGTGTGTGTGTGTGTGTGTCCATGGGCAGTAGCGAGAAACAAATTACTCCTCCGTGTCTGTCAGACGGGGCAGTTAATTATAGCACTAGTGTGCCCGCGCTTCACGGGGTTAAAGCTATTTTTATAGAGATGAGTAGAGACAGTGGCACTCCAGAAAACAGTGTTCACGTTGGTTGTATGTGTATCAACACAAACTAAACCTTCCTCCCACCGGGAGCTTGGTCATGCATCCACAGCTTCAATTAAACTCTCAGTGAAGTTATTCACAGGTTCTGCTTGGATAAGGATCTATCGAACGGTGTTTTCTGTGAGGGAATATTATACTGCCTCTCTGGATGCTGTATGATTGCAGTGCAAAGGGTAATATTTTTTTCAGTCTTCTTAACCTTGCACACGTAAGTAAAGATTGGAGAGAAATATAGGTGTGACTGAACGAAGTAGGAAAAGCGGGCAAAAAGAATGTTTGACGATGCGTAAGATTAATTTGTCTGTGAATTCCTTGTTTCTATTACGGGATTTCCAGTAGTTTTAATACCTGGGATCTCACCACTGTTATGTGGAAGGGGGCCAGATCTAAATTTAATAGAATTATATTAACAAACCTGTATTTAAGACAAATGTTTTTCATGGTAATTTTAAATTTCAATTTGTCTTTTTTATTTTTATTATGTTTTTAAGCACCTGACGTTTCAAAGGGAGTTTGATTCTGATTCTCTCAGACACTATAGCTGGGCTGCAGACACCTTGGACAATGTTAACCTTGTTTCAAGTCCCATCCATTCTGGGTAGGTCACTTAACAGATTTCCTTTATCTTTAAATGTGGAAGTGTATTGTTAGCTGAAGAATCCACCCTGTTGTAATGGCTGATAGCGTGCCTATTCCTGCTCCAGTTGAAGCCAGTGGCAAAATTCACACTGACTTCAAGGAGGGTGCTTAATAACAGGAGTCAGTCTAAATTCTTGCATATCAAACCAAAAACTCGATTCTGCACGCCAAAACATTGTAAACCCAAAGGCTTCTCTTTAATAGTCCCATTTTGCTTTTTCTGTTGTTTATGCTTTGCTTTTAAGTGTCATAATTTGTTTGAATGGTATTAAAATATTTGGAATATGAAATCAGAGAGATAATGTCATGCTTTCTGTTCTTTCCTAGAGGAAAAAATGGAGGGCTTTAACTTGACTTCTTACTTTTTTTATACCTCCAAACTCCTGCCTATTCTTCAATATCCGTAGTTTGATTTTAGTGGTACTGTTCATTTATTTATGAGTCATCGGTGTAGTTATAGACTTGATTTAAATGCAATAGGAGTGATGTTTGAATGCATATTGTAAAAATTTACAGAGGTGTCACTGAAAGGAATCATTGCATATGAGATGGTTTGGTATAAATATTTGTTGTTTAATTTTCAAGATCAGGACATAAAATTTCATATCCTTTTTAATTTATTTCCCCGTTTTGTGACTAATGACATTTTTATAATGAAAATGAGCGCAGCACATACATGCCAAAAGGTTTCAGTTCCAAAATAGCAGCAAGTGCCACAAATCTAAAGCTACAGTCCCACAATGCATGGGAGCACCTGCTTCTGCTGGACAGATGTAAGCAGATTTTTGGGTCCTGAGCTGATAACACGCTGCTTATGGTCAATGCTAGGGTTGAAATGGCAAGAGTTGCAGTAAGCAAGTCTGTTGGTTATGGGAAAGGTATGTCAGCAAAGGACCTCAGAGCACTGGTAGTCCACCCATTTGCATTACAGAGGGATAAAATGTAGTCAAGCCATTCTTGAAATATGTTTAATTTCTTCATAGTCACTAAAAATAAGAGATCCTACAGTCCCCCAGCTTCAGTACTTCACTATCCTTTGGTACAGTGTTTCATCCCCTGGTATCCAACTTAAATTTCTTTGCTGCAGATTAAGCCTACTCCTTGTCATCCGTAGCAGTCATGGTGAAAAAAGATCTTACTGGTCTCTTCACAATGTTTTATCTGTTGGAAGACATGCAGTCCTCTCTTACAGCCTAAAATGTCCCAGGGCCTTCTAGGTGGTGCTTTCTACATTTCAGTGCGTTCTTGCTGCTGTCCCCCGGCTCTCCTCTCTTTGATGCTAGTTTATCTCTAAGCCAGGGTCACGACCACTTTGGTCTGACACGTGGCACACTTAATCTTAAGAAATCCCACAGTGAGAATTATCATTTTGGTAACTGCAGTTTCTGTTGACGGATGTTTGAGATCTGCTAGAATTTCTTGATTCTTTTCTGAAATTCTGCAGTCTGGTTGTTTTTTCTGTTTTGCTGGCTTCTTGCCTCTGTGTTTGCCTTTATGGTATTTCAGTTGTTTGGTGCCAGACCCTTTTTTCCATTTCAGCAAGATAGCTTTTAATTCTGATCCTGTTTTCCAAAGGCTTTTCAGGCCTTCTATCTGCCCAGTGTTCAAATAATGAAGACACTGGTTTAGTACCTGGCCCAGGACACCACAGTGAAATCTCCGTTTGAAGTTTCCTTTCAGTTTAACAGTAAAGTACTGATGGTATCTCTTTGGAGGTAACTTCTCAGATGATTGTGCACTTACCTTATCTATACTGTATCTTGATTGCGTACTGAAGTACCAATTTCCACACATCCACTGGGTAAGTTAGGCTGTCACAGAAGGAAGTTAAATTCATTTGACATGAGTTACTCTTGCCACTTATATGTTGACTTGGTTTTGGTTTGAGTACTGGTGGTAGGTGAGTTGTAATCTTGATTATTCTTTGGGCCCTTATAGATTGATTGTTGGATGATTTATTCCTGAATATTTCTGGTAATTGGGGTTAGGCTGATTGGTCTAAAATTTTCTGGCTCTTTTTCATCCTGGTACAAAATAGATCAGATGTTTGCATCCTGCCAGTCCTGTAGGACAATACTTGTCTGCCCTGAGTTCTTCAGCACTCCCACTAATGTTCCAACCCTCCAAAACACGTATTCTGCGGACGTGGGATCTTTCACCTCAACTGCTTCACATCTGCTCCCTTGGTACATCAGTCCTCGCTGATGCAGACGTGGCCCAGCTGTTGCCCAGAGAGGAAGGGCTGCAGACCCGCAGCAGTGGAGCAAACTGGGGGGCTGCAGGGGAGGGAGAGGGAGCTGAGCACCAAAATGCTCTTCAGACATGTATAGCTTTTCTGACCTGTCACATTTCTCATTTGAGGGATAAAGTCCATCAGAAATGATGCTCTGATCACTCAGTTTCTTTGTTAGGGAAAAAACCCTCACTTATTTATGTTCTTTTCAATTATGGCCTCATATTATAGCATGATACTGTTTGGTTTTCCCTGTTATCTTCATCTAGAGGCAATCAACAGATGTTCCCTTCGCATCTTCCAGTGCCTCAGCACATTCTGACATACAAAGGATCATGACTTGTCACTCTTTTTCTGCTAGTCCTTTTCCGAAAAGCAATTCCTCTTCTGCTTGTTTGCGGTGTTCACCCCCAGCTTTGTCCCCGGTTCTTTCTGTGCCCATAGGCAGAGGTTTGCTGCCTGGGGTCACCTCCTGTCAGCAGCCCTGGTGGCCCGGGTTGCCTTTGGGCCAGGGCTTGGCCCCGCTGCTCTTTGGCCCCTCATCCCCCCTCGGGCTCTGCAGTGGCTGTGCTGGGGGAGCTCCTCTGCAATCCCCACCCTTGGGTTGCTCTTTTCCCTATTTACCCACTGTCAGAGAGAGCATCAAAAATTTCTTCTCCATTTCTTAATAATACAAAAGGGGAATTTTGGGAGCAGGATGTGGAGATCCAGCGCTGTATCAGTGAAAGGGGAAGAAAGAAGGAATTGTTGGCAGTAATTTCGACTCTTCTGGTTTTTCCTTTTTTTAAGCCAAGATAATGTTTTATGTTTTTTTCTGAGTTCAGATAAGTTGTTTTGCCAGCGTATATTTTGAACAGCGTCCATTGTAAGCAGGACACTGAAATGTGTCATGAATCTTGAGGCCTCGGGAGGGGTAGACCCTACACCAAAATGACCTTTGGCTTTCAGATGTGAGCTCACTTGTGCAACTTTCCCAAGCCAAAATGTGGGTGTGCTGTCTTCATGTTGCCTTTTTTAACTCCTTGGTTTTCTTAGCCGAAAGAAATAAATTAATGTCTCACACTGCTTTCCATATTGAGAAACTCAGAAATACTGGATCCAGTCTTGCAGGGTGGAATACATCAGATTAATTATAGTTTACTCCAACCTCCTGTACACACAGAACTCATTTTTGAAAGCAGTGTAATGAATGCCATGGACTGATACACCTTTCAAGTATCCTGCCATACATATCCTTACAAATTATACTTTGGAAAATAAGCTGCTATAGAAAAGTGCAAGAACTGGTTTTCCACAGCACAGTGAAGCGTGTTTTGGGAATTAAATAAAGAATTGGTGTTGCAATAAATTCTCTGCTGATCGAAGTAAACTGCAAATGCTTTTCTTCATGTGCTTCTGCATTTCTCAGAGAAATTATGAACTTGTGCTGACTAATTAAAGGAACTCTTCCTTTCAGATTTTTTTTTTCATGTGTAACGCATTTTGTATGATGTAGGGCACAATACCCAAAGCAAAAGCTGAATAATTTCTGAAGTTGGCCTTCAAATGTGTTGCTTCTGTTATTTTTCTGATTGTTACTTTTCCTTTGCGCTTATTATTGATATCTTCTGTTGCTTGCCTCTAATTATCTTACATTAATTTTTCCCATTTGCTTTCTAAATTATTTTGCAGCTATTCCTCTCCACTCCCCCAGTATGATTCAAGGTGATAACTATGTGCTTTCTGTGAATCCTCATTTTATTTATTTTTTTTAACTTTATCCCCACAGAGTGTGTGTAGATGTTTGTAGTGCATCCACCCTCATCCTCATCCCTTCCATGTATTCAAGTAGAAATGCTCATTAGCGTTTAGCGTTGTGTTTTAGAGATCATATCGTAGTTTTCATTATTAGTACAGCATTAATTTAGGTAAGCATCAGCTACTAATATTTTTGATAGAAAGTGCATGAAATACTGTTTGGAATTATTGTTATTGTTTTAAATGAGAAATTACTAATTTCAAAACTAAACAAGGAAATCATTAATATATTGTTGACAATGATTACCTTTCTATGGAAGCAATATGCATAAAGGCTGATCTGCTAAAGGTTTTGTCTTCACTGGAGGCTGCAGTGTGGTGTAGACACCAAAGCTGGCTGTAGTGGGGTGTAGACTCATGTCAAGGGTTACTCCACCCTTGCTGCGAGCAGAGTGCGTTAGCAGTGCTAAGCCCCAGGTTGCCAAGGCTGGACTGACCTTGAAATCTACAGCCTAAATGTACCTGAGAACCTGGGGTCTGATTTTTATAGGTACTTAGTTTTAACTTCCATTGATGGAAAAAAAAAAAATTTAATTATTAATTTAAGTCCGTTGATTTAAGTGCCTAGAGATGTTTGACAATCCACTCCTACAGACTTGCATCATTTAAATAGCTTGGATACAGAGACAACATCTTATCTGAGTACAAGCTTTGGCATTTTTGCATTAGAAGAAAACTCCTTTTTTTATTAATTCTGAACTGACTCAACATGCTAGTGATCACGTATATGATAGGCAGCTCTCCAAAACGTTGCTATGTACCGAGCCATCAGGCCAGGCCTGGCCTTGCCAAGCTCCCGGGAGGCTCCTCCGTTGCTCCGTGGGGCACCGACCGACCAGATGTGCCTCCCGGGAGGGAGCTGCTGCATCACCAACCCTGGAGGGATGCTCCAGCCACCCACCCCTCAGCCCTGCAAACTTCTGTGTAGTCTGAAGTGGCCCCATCTTCTCTGCAGACAAAAACCACGCATGTTTTTGAGGCCACCAAAGCACCAATTGTAACAGATTCCTTTCAGTATTATCCCTTCCATGACCAAGGGCTGTGGGTCCCTGTTTTACTATTTTACTTTGCTTCACAGTAAATTTTAATGGATTGTCTCGAACTCTCTTTGCAGCAAGTCACGAGCTGGTTCTTTGCCAGCCCCGAAGACCAGCCATTGGCCTGCCCTTCCACACGCTCAGTGACATCTCCCTCCTACCGTCAGCCTTCACCACCCACCACATAGAGCAGTTGCAGGGAGAAAAAGCAAGATAAACATGCTGACGGGCTCAGAGTGCTCAGTGAGCAGACGGGAGAGGGAACCAAAGGTCCAGGCTCTCTAGACCTGGTGTCTCTGCTTGGGACAGCCTTTGTTAGCAAACAGAAAAGTGTTCCAGTCAGCGGAGTTTACAGACACCCAAGATCTTGTGTTCTATAAATACTAAGATTAATATAATTTATATACTCCGAGCATATTGTTTTTGACATAAATCTAATATTTGAAGAAAGCGTTTGGTTAGCCGTTCAGCAAACATCCTTTCCCACTGAAACAATTCCTCATATGAGGAATTATTATGTACAGTGTGCTTATCTAGGAGAGAAACGTGGATACAATTTATTTGTATGAAAACTGCTGTGAAATGTTGTGAATTTTCTTCCCTACTTCATATAGTAAAGTGTCTGGGGTACAAGAAATGATAAATCAGGGTTATGGTTATCTCAGAGGACTGTTTCACCTCCTCGTCTTTACTGATGGATTTTAATTTGGATTGGAGAAAGGCAATGTAGCAATTTCTTTATCTGGAATTGAGTTGGACAACCTTTCTATCCTGCTTTATATATTTACAGCTTGTGTCCCTACCTGCCTGTCTCCTGCAGACCACTAAATACCAGATTTTGATTACGCTCCTGCTTTTGTGCAGATTTTTCCCACCCACGTCAGCCAGACTTCTGAATGCAGCTTATTTGCAGGCCTGGCCAGTGCACGTCGACTGTTCCTGCTGGTCTCAAAAGCAAATGTAACAGTCTTACACAAAGTCCCATCCATAGTTCAGAGCACTTGGGGGCATCTTAAAGAATCTTCATGACCTCCTTGGATTATTGGCTCTTACCCTCAGTTCAGTCTACAGCAGGGAACCAGGAAATGGAACGGATTCACCTGTTAGTCATGTGAAGGTTTAGTTCTTCCGATCTGGAAGTTTGGGCAACAGCCTTGAAAATACTGAAAGCATACAGCAGATGTGCCAGCTGTGCAGTGTCCGAGTATCATGCAGCAGGAGCAAATAAAAAATGTACCGGCATCAAGACTGAGTTGGTAACTCATGTCCCTCTTGATACCAGCCTGTTATTGCATCTCCTACCTGAAGCTGTTCTCTCAGCAGCTTATGGTACAGAGGAGAAGGGAAAGTGTTTTGAAGCACCAGAGGAGACCCCCCATAACTGTTTAGCCCTGCAGGAAGCTCTATGTTTTCATCCCTATAAACTGGAAATATTTTTGCTGCAGAGTTTTGAAGCATGCTGAAGTCAGGGTTTGGTCCTGGGAGGAGGCTCCACTTTTCTGTCACTGTTTTGTTAAAGACCATAATAACACTTGTTGTGTGGAGCTTCTCAGCATTCCATAAATGAAATAAACCAGGGCTATTAATGATTATTGTTAATGTTCATTATTCCCTGGCTGATATAAAGGGTTTTATTTTAAAATCTACCACTCACCACTTACAGATATTTTTGCTTACCCTTCTATTATTAAATGGAAAGTTATGCATTGGAATGACGCTGGCAAATGAGATTTTTCTTTAATGTCAGTTTTTGCTAATGGATGTCGTCTCCGCAGAGGAGTCATGGCATGATTTCCTCCAGAATGCCAGCAGCCCAGAGAAAGTAATGCACTCGGTGTTCTCACTCATTCCCCATCAGTGGAAGCCCTTAGTAGCGTGGCCTGACTGTCACCCGTGGTGTCAGCGCTCGCTCTGAGGGTTTGCCAGGGAGACTGTGAGGAGGTTTTGAAGACTTTGATCCCCAAAATAAGCATTTCTGATTCCCCTTTTTCTACACTGTCTGATTCCTTTCTGCATGTGAGGCTAATTACTCTTATTTATGTACAGTAGAGCTAACCGTAACAAAGGGATGTTTTTCAATTCTAATAAACCACCACTAATACACTACTTGTGTACTCTTTTAACCCAAATTACTCAGTAGCACCTGTTTGCTTCACCATAATGTTGTTAGACCTTTAGCAATTCCTGCTTTTGATAACCAATAGTTAACATGTAAGTATAAGTTTTAAAAGAATCATTGTGTTTTTAGTTTAGCTGGGATTGGGAGGACTTTTCTAATAATGTTTTAAAGGCTGTGGCGGTTGACTTTTGCTGATCTGCTTGTTTTGTGGCCATTTTCATTGATGTGTTTCCTTTTTTCCTACAGTTTCCTGGTTAGTTTTATGGTTGATGCACGTGGGGGTTCAATGAGGGGTAGTCGCCATCATGGAATGAGAATAATTATCCCACCACGCAAGTGTACAGCACCAACCCGCATCACCTGCCGCTTGGTAAAGAGGCATAAACTGGCCAGCCCACCACCGATGGTTGAAGGAGAAGGATTAGCGAGTAGACTTGTAGAAATGGGGCCAGCAGGGGCACAATTTTTAGGGTGAGTTGTTCTACGAATTTCATTGTTTACGCTCATGTTGCATCTTTCATTTCCTTTATCCCGTGGATCTAAGTAGTTGAACATTAACTCTACCTCATTTGAGCACGTAAGATAGGCTACTTAACTTGAAACATTAAAAAATGCCAACCTGCCATTCCATCCAGAAAGTACCCTTGTATTTTAAGGGGAATTTTGCCTCTATGATGACTGCAGGGTGGAGCTGAAGGTAAGGAAAGCCATAAAAAGGCCAGGTCCTGCCCTCACCTACTCACACAACCTGCCTTTGACGTCAGGGGAAGTCGCACACCTATCACCCAGAATGTGTTTTGACGCTCTTGCTCATACAGTATTGGAGAAACGTCACTGTCACAAAAAAGTGTCCTAAAGTCACCCACAAGGACCCAAATATTGAGCTCTGTTCCCTATGCCACGGCATGTGCACGGCTCCTGCCAGAGTTGCTGGGAGCAACTCGTGAAGCAAAGCCACTGAGAGCAACGGCGGAGCACTTACCGTAGAGCATCAAGTAGTACCAATGCTAGGAACTGGCTTTTTTTTTTTTAAAGCTTAAAATAGGGGAAACAATCCACTATGATGTGGCTTTTTTTTTTTTCCTAATTATAAATTTTGTTCATTATCATGAGTGGCACCCTGGTGTAAACTGCTGGTTCTGTCGGGAATGACAGCTTGTTCCTAATTTCCCCTTCTCGTTTCTCTTCCTGCTGCATGGATGTTATTCAGTAAACTGCATCTTCCTAACACTCCTCCCCCTCTAAATGAGGGTGAGAGCATGGTTAGCCGAATCCTGCAGCTTGGTCCACAAGGAACAAAATTTATTGGGTAGGATATGTACGGAAAAGATACAGAATGTCTACAGTTTATCTTTTGTTTCCAATTTTTTGTTCTTCCCATTTTATTTTTTTTAAGTTTTCTGAAGCTTTCAGTTGATTTATGTCACTGAAAGAAAATCATAGTGGCTTGACTTAATATAGCTCTGCTACTACCTTGTGCTTATAGGCATGTCAAATTCACTGCCAGCATTCTGCTTTCGTAACTTCTGTGCTTTTGTAATTTTTTAAATTTGAAGTGTTTCAACTGCATCAAATACATTTTAATACACAGTGACAGTCCTTTAAGTTCAACCCTGTGGTAGAGAAGGTATTTACAGGCCTTGAGTGAGTCTGTTTTGGGAAGAGCATTTCTAAAATGTGATTGCATAAAGTCTATTATCTGTGAAAGATTATTGAGGAAAAGTGTCATTGAGTGAACGACTTCATTCAACAAGGTTGGAGAAATACTAATATTTTCAACCTGCAAGAGGCATCTTGTTAAAATAAATTTATAAAGCCTAGTATGCTACCCAAAGGAACTGCAGTGTAGAGTCTAAAAATGTAAGAATGTTTCCATATATTTTTGACCGTTGTTTTCAAATCATATTGTGAAATTTATTGCATTGGGTTTTCAAAATATATTGGTGAGTGTTTGGTGTTCCAAACCTGTTCAATACCTTCTCACTGAGTATTCTCGTTAAATGTCATGCACAAAACTGTGTGGTTTCTAAATATTTACAGAGACAGTATCTGAAATATTAGCCTGCAAAGATTGTACCATAGTGTTAGTTTTCGGTTTGTACTCTTTTTTTGAACTAGAGAGTAAATATCTTAAGCAATGAATTTGAATTTTTTGGTATTTACTTGCTGCACACAATGGGAGACAGCAGCTACATTCCTATTGTTAAAGCACTTGAGATTAGAGTAATGGCCTGGGTGTTCTTACAAGCGTCAAAAATACATATTAATTAAAAAGTCTTTTTCTGGTTTTGTGCAAAAAATACTATCTAACTATTCTCCCTTGGTATTTAATGTGAAAAATTGACTTCCAGCTAGTTTGTGTTTTTCCTAGTGATGGCTGTTGTGATTCTGTGCTCCAGTAATTGATTGGTTAATGCCCCCAACACCTTGCAGGTGTACAGTCCCATAGCAGTGCTGCATAACTCTCCCATCATGTGATGCTACTTTTAACCGAGTTACTACAAAGCAGTGAAATCCTTTACAACCTCTGTAGGAAAATAATGATACTGTCTATTAAATGTCTTAAAGCTGCATAATCCATAATTGTTCACTTACTGTGTGATTTCAGTCGGTTTGTCTTAGCATACTTTAAAATGCATACCCTGCCTGTGAAGTGTTTGGCAAAAGTGTCTGTGTTGTTAAGGAATGGCACATGAAGTGAATGGTGGTTTCTGTTGGTTGTTCACTATAACTGTTGAGTAATGCACTTGCAGTCCTCTGTTGAAGGTACATTGTCTGGTGACGTAGGTGTATTATTAACCACCTTCTCATTCCCTTTCCTCCTCCCCCCCAAATGTTTGCCAGTAACTAATATAAATGTGGTCATGATGTTGCTTAACTCAGAAAAATTCGTTCTGAAACGATTTAAACATTCCCCAGTGCTGTTTACAGTGTGGATGCTACAGCTGTGATTTTGGGCATGAGAACCAGAAAGTGAAGCTGATGAGAATCAACCTCTTGTATTTCATAGGAGCTGCATCAACAGAGAGCCAGAGAGAGCTCTGAAAAGTTTGGGACTTAGTTTGAAATTTAAAACCCACCTGCATGCCCAGTTTCTGCTGCAGCCTATAGCTGTTGCATGCACTTGGATAGCTGGACTGTTTCTGAACTGACTTTGCCCCTTTAAATCCCTTGAGCCAAATCCGAATTCTGGCTGTGTTGGTGCCAGTGAACAGTCAGCAGTGCTGTGTGTGCTGGAGGCAGGTTGGATCACCTACATCCTGGGATAAATAAGCAGGGAGAACTCTCCTTAGCAAAAGTTGCTGCTATTTTTTCATGTAGGCAGCTGTTTCAGAAGATTTACATTAAAAATGAGCTATATACATCAATATTTTCAAGTTATCTATTAATTATCGTTTAAATAATAAAGGATTGTGCAGCTTTGGCAATTTAAAAAGCTTTTAATTTAAAAAATTTTTACCATAACAGTGCTAACTATTTAAAATGACTGTAGTTTTCTTAAAGACTTAACACCCATAGGAAATTAAGGGCAGTGAAGAGATACAGGATTAAAAATAATAAGGTTCCTTTTTCTCTAGCCCCGTTATAGTGGAGATCCCACATTTTGGATCAATGCGAGGAAAGGAAAGAGAACTAATCGTACTTCGAAGTGAAAATGGTGAAACGTGGAAGGAGCACCAGTATGACAGCAAACACGAAGACTTAACCGAAATACTCAATGGCATGGATGAAGGTAAACGTTTTCTCAGAGCTTTAGCAAGCCTTACCTTTGTGCGGGCGTGCTAACATGGGCAAAGTAAAGCAACCTGAAAAAAAAACAGTGCAGGGGATATCTGATTTTGGGGAATACAGGGTGTGTTACATATTCAGCTAATGGAAAGAGTGTAGAGAGAAATTGTTCAGCAGTGGCCTGGAGACATCCTGAAAGGAGGGGTGAGTTTTGGTCAGGAGTCTTGCCAAGCTTAAGCACGGTTGCTTTACAGCATGAAGTTGAGAATAACATCCCAGCTGGAGGTAAGGGTGTTTCTGCTGCTCAGGCAGGGCCACGTGAAGGTCATCCCAAACCAGTGTAAATACCGGTTACGTTAGACGTGCCCACAGATGCAGCCCTCAGCCCATAGACCATTCTTCTTTGCAACGTGTATTTAAAGGTTTCCTCCCCCATGTACACAACCTGCCTTCCTTGTGTCCATCTGGGAAGTCTGGCTCCCTTGTTTTGCTTGGATGTTGCTGTTTATAGGAGAGCCCCTCAAGGTGAGAGGACTCAGCTGCACACAAGTCATCAGAAGATGCTGCGACAGATGGTCCCCGCGGCCACATCATGGGCCAAGGCAGGCTGGGGCTGCAGTCATCCCCTGGCACCACTGCTTTCTTTTCCTAGCAAGTATTTTTCAATACTTGTGCTGATAAACCATTGCTCAAGCTCTTTGCATTTGAGTGTGAATGAAATAGCTTGTGTTTGGGCTTTGGTTTTCTGTAAGGGTTTACCCACAGGATTTTCTCTGGATAACCTCCTACAGAAAGTCACAGCGTGGTGGGGTACAAGCTGCAGGAAATTTTTTTCATTATCAGCAAAAGCATTTGAAGCAAGTGATCAGGCTGTGGATGGCAGCTATGAGAGGGATCTGGGAGCAGGCTCTGCCTTTGATCTTGGCCCCTCCTTGTTTGAAGAGGGCAGCATCAGCAAAAAGCGTGCTTTGGGAACATGGAAAGGAGGGTACTGCGGCTGTGAGGCGCTCCCTGGACGTTTGAGATTTAGCATTTTTACAGATTTTCTAGTTTTCTGGGAATGGGAATGGCAGAATGGGCTTGTGTAGTATTTTCACATCAAAGTACTTGAACAGCACATGAGCTTGTAAAAATACAGAGCAACGGCAAAAATCTGCTTGTTATATGATGACCGACTGTAGCTATTTATTTAGAAATAAATATAATAGAACCAATCAAGCAGTAGTGTGCAAACCCTGCGAATGTTGGGTCAGTGGGTTTGGAAAAATGCAATAAACCTCATCACAGAAGGGTACCTAAAAGCAGTGGAACAGCTGAAAGAGTGAGCATGGCCCAGAATAGTATTGCTTGGGGAATAATTGCTTCAGGCTCAAAGGCAGTAGTTGCAGCCTTTCTGAAAGAAAAGTCTCACGGCCATCCTCCTCCTTCTTTGTGCACTAGCGTGAGATAGGAAGTAATGATTTGGCATGCGGGTGAAGTATTGGTGCCTTGTTAGTGGTGAGGTAGTCAGAACTAATCAGCAAATAATGCTTTACGTGCTTTCCAAACGGAGTTTAGTTCAAATTTGGGATAGGAAATCTGGACACAAAACCACTGCTCCAACTTGGATCACTTATGAAGGAGCTCTCCAGAGGTGCCGTGTGAATAAATTCACATTTTACAGAGAAGATAAATAAAAATACTTTGAGAGAGGTGGGCATGAAACCCTCCGTACTTGGAGACTAAAATAATTAGCTTTGCAATTTGGAGCCACAGGACAACTTTCTGATCTATTGAGGGTTGCAGGTGGCTCTTCCCTTCAGTTTAAGGCTCTTCCCTTCAGTTTAAGGCTCTTCCCTAGCTGTTTAAGGCTAGTGGGTATATGTACATCTGCTCAGAATCACAGAAATATGATGGACACTGGACTATTCCCTTAGAGTGAAATTATTTGGCACCTTAAAAGCCAAGCCACAGAAATGCCTTTTACCAATCCAGGCAATTATTTATGAGAGGGAAAGGAGAAAAAATACTGCAGACACACCCAGAGCATTGTGTTGATTATTTGTTCAGTTCATTTTAGCTTATTCCTTCTCTAGTTAGGAAAGCAAACCAAAAAAAACCCTACATCAAAATAGTACAAGGGTCTTGATAAAACTCCAGTTAAATGACACATTTTCTGTGTAAGAGGTTTTCCAAACAGTAATAGAAAATTGCAAATTTGTAGAATTGAGAGCAGGTTGGTTTTTTTCATCTGAACTTTTACTGGTTTGCTACAAAATACCACAGTTAGACTCGGCTCTGAAGGAAGTATCTTGCATCTCAGAAGCCGGAACTTTGGACGAAGTTTTTTTCAAGGTATGAACTCTGGAGGCAGAAGCAATCTTTAATTTAAATAAAAAGCAGCCACATAGTCAGTCATTTCCAGGAGTTTAGGCTCTTTGCAAGAAAATTCATCTGCACCGTCATCTCTCAGTGCCATAACATGCAGCAGGAGTGCCTGTTTTTCTATTAAAAGCAGCCAGTCCTTTTGTGTTAGACCTGCTGTGATTCACCAGTTCTTTCCTATCTCTGTAGAGAAGGAAGGAAAGCAGGCTTTTATTGCCAGCTCCATAATACGCTGAATTTTTAAAGATGCAGTTTTTCCTGTTTTGCTCTTCGCCTTAGCTAGCAGGGATGAGAGCCAGGATATCTTTGCTCCTCACCTCCGTGGGGACTGCTGAAAACCTGCCTGTTCTTTACTGGAAGCAGCACCATCTGCTGGAAAACCTCATCTCAGGCTCAAAATAATCCAGAGCAGGATGCAACATGTCAGGGCACTAAAGGCAGGATTAAATAATAGCAGAACTTTGCTTTTGTTAACATGAAAGAACAATGAACTGGGATGTAAAGAGTCAGTTTGTCTTTGATGTGTCAGGTTTCTACATAAATAGTTTCTAAAGATGGTGCTGTACAAATCCAAGGCTGAGAGAATATCAGGAACTTGGCATTTTTAGGAAGAGGAGGAGTTTGGTTCCAAACACAAAGGTAGTAGTTCACAGTTCTTGGCCATGTTACATTTATTTAAACTTGAATCAAGTAAAATTTTTTTATATATATATATATATATATATATATTTTTTAGTAAGAAGCTGTCTGTTTTGTAGTTGGTAATTAGGTTACATTTTCAGCCAGGCTCCTTCCAGATTTAACTTGTGTTTGCTTTTTATGTTCCTGCACTCTTTATAGGTACCTGCAGACAAATTGTGGGCATAAATGCTCACACTGGGGCAGCTAATCTTGTGACAGGTATTTGCAAACAAGTGAGTGGGCCAAGAAATGCAAATATTTGTGGCTACAGTATTCTTGCTGCTGTAGTTTCAGATGGGAAGCAGGGGTTTTTACATAACTACTTCTCTGAATCTACAGATAAAACCGGAGTGGGACCTTGTTTATGCTTTAAGCTTAAAATACCACCATAAATCACCCTGCAGTAATTTTGCCACATTTCCAAGAAAATTTTTTAAACCTATTCCCGTTAAACTTTGTGTTGTGAATGGCAAGATAAGAGACTATGTGAAAATAGACAAAAGAACACATAAAGGACATTGCCTTATTTGAGGATGAGACCTTGTGACACTGGGAGCATCTAGTTACGTATGTGAAATACTGAAGGGAGGGGAGTCTGTTTACCAGCATTTTTAAGACAAGTCTCACAGTCGTCAGCTTCTCCTTGCCCCTTGCCATGTGTTCTTTCTGCCTCCATCCATCTCCTGTACCTTCCTCCGTGCGAGCGCTGCCTCCTGGGGGCCCCACTTTTAGTGCAACAGCTTCTTCATGGGCACATCTCTGTACGGAGGAACCTGGTGTCCTGTGCTTGTCCCACCTTTCAGTCTCTGCAGGGTGCCAAGGCCGGCTCTGCTCTAGCCAGTACTGCAGGAGGGCTGCAAAAGTTCTGTGTTACTTTATCTGAAAGTAAAAAAAAGAAAGGTGTTAGACATGGGGCGAGGGAGGTTGCAGAGAACTGGGGATGAGTCTCTTTAACCAAGTAATACGCGACAGGACAAGAGGGAGTGGCCTCAAGTTGCGCCAGGGAAGGTTTAGACTGGATATTAGGAAGGATTTCTTTGCCGAAGGGGCTGTTGGGTGTTGGAATGGGCTGCCCAGGGCAGGGGGGGAGTCCCCATCCCTGGGGGGGTTGAAGAGTCGGGCTGAGCCAGTGGAGTCCCCGACTCTGGTGGAGTTGGGAACGGTCAGTGTTGGGTTGATGGATGGACTGGGTGATCTTCAAGGTCTTTTCGAACCTAGGCAATTCTGTGATTCTGTGATCCACAACTGCCTCTCACCTGACAAAACTGGTGTGATTGCTTTCCTTGACCTGAGCCACCCTACATGAGGTCCCTCTCTGACCTTGGAGGACGTGGCTGGGTTTCTCTTCTCCAGGAACCATAATGTAATGCTCATGTGGCAGCACGAACTAGAGGTTGGGGAGGAGTGATCTTCCTTTCCTCCCTCCTTTCCTCCTCTCCATCTCATTGCTCCTCCATCACTCTCACCAACCACCTTAGGGTAAGTGTACCTTACACTTGGGTGGCAGGGGAAGGCACATACGCACAGAGTATTCAGTATTCACAATACCTTTCTCTTGATTTACTAAAAATTGATGGTCATAGGTGGTGTGTGGGCTGTTAGCACAAACCTGGGAGACGGTGACATCGAGAGATAATCCCCAGTTCTGCACTGACCTTTCTGCATTCCCTCTCTCTGCTTTGCCATCCCTATCTGTAAGATGAGGTGTGTAGCATACTTGTTTGTGGTTAAACCCACCCCCCGCCAAAACCCAACCAAACAAATAAAAAATCCTTCGAGGTTTTTAATTGAAACACATTGCATAGGAATGAAGCATCAGCAACTGAGGAAAAATAGTAATGATGATTTCTGTTAAAATGCATGAGGTGTGTTCGGGAAACGTGACCTCTCCCAGGACTAGTTTTCCCTGTTTCATTAATTCTGTCATGCTAACGCTGCATTTCTCGTGGCAGTCACAGAGGTGGTTTGATTGCTCATCATCTTTTTTTTTTTTTTTCTGTTAGAGGGCAACTTCACATAGAAGCTTACATATGTATTATCCAAACATAACCTCACTATATATAGTCCAACTGCTCTCCATGCCTGACTCTTGTTCTGCTACTCTGATCTTCACATCTTCCTCTTCACCAGGAGAGCACCTGCCAGGCTCAAAGGATTTTGAAATGTTATATGAAACACTAATTTTCTACTTCAGGAGAATTTTAATTATCCTTCATCTCTGTGAGCATTTTACAATGGGTTTAGTCTCTAGCAACAAACAGGAAAATGCAAAGGATTTACCAGTTGAGATTATACCTGCCTGGGAGTTTAAGAATCCAGTTTGCCTCCTGCACAAGCCATTGCTTCCAGAGGCTTCAGGCAGAATACATAATTCATTAGAGGGCTTCAGATATCAATCTCTGAGTCAAAGTAAATGGAAGCTGACATTGTGATAAGAAATTATCCTCTTCTGGTAGGTACATATGATCCACAGCAACAGTGTGCAATTAATCCAAATTACCTGCTGAAAGTTTAAAAATGGAAAACTGACATTTTACCAAATTTATATTCTAATGCTTTCGGAACTGTAATTGAGCTTACATGTTCAGAGGAGGAAAATATCTCAGTCACATAAAGTAAAGAATTTTCCAAGTGTCTTTTGTCTTGGTACCATTTCTGGTCCTCCTGCTTTCTCTGCGTCTGATAGAAGTGTCATCTTTTGAGGAACCAACTTTCTTCTTTAGGAATGTGGTGCCCTTCTCAAGGAGGAAAATAAGAGTGGAAACTTGTGAAGTGCTGGAATGAAACCCAGTTACAGGACTAAAAAATCTGAGTGCGGGAAATTACAGGAGAAAAGCATGACAGTTGTGTAATTATCTCCATTAGTGTTTCTATCCCAGGGATTTCACTAATGCATATACACACACACACACATATACAGTTGCATAGTTATTAGTTATTTTTGTGACACTAGTTATATTTGTATTAGTAAATTAGTTATATTTATGACATATCACAGTTTTCCTCAATGCGTATATGTCTTATGTCATCTACTTAATTAATTAGTTAATATGAGCAGATACTTCATGCACCTTTCTGAGCCCTGGTGACCCTATGAGCTGGGAATGTGGCCAAGAGCACTAATGGTTGATGATCTGGTTTTGTTCCAGCTGTCTCTGAGGATGCATTAAGTTTCTCTAGGAACTGGGGAGCACAGTGCTGTTATTTTGGGGCAGGTACCCGAATGGCTAAAAGGGAAGGATCCGGGCTGTGGTTTTACTGGTAGTGCTGGCAGACAGAGCTCTGTCATATCCAGTTTGCTGGAGAGCTCAGTGTCTGCTCAGGATTATGTGGATGCCAGGTGTAGGAGGTGACCTTCTCAAGTGCCTTAGCTGGGCAAACCCTGGATCGCACACTTGGCGTGAAGTTAGATAGTTCATGAACTGACTGTGATTTCCTCTGGTTTTCTGCATGTCAGAGCTGTGTGAGGGAAGAGGCTGGAAATTTTGAAGGACACGCAGGAAGATCAGGGCACTTGTGTGCTTCTAGATACATATGAGGGCGGAAAGCTTGACCATCTCCTTCAGACCTCCTTGGACTTCCATGCTGTGTGACAAACCTGCCATCCTATGGCAGCCGCTGCTGCAGAGACTGTCACACCCTCGTGCTTGGGTGTCCTGGCAGATCGGGGTGTCCTGTCCAGATCTGTGAGTGCTGTTGGCCCTCATTGTCAAGATTTATGCAGAAGTTCACAGAGCAACCCAAAACTTGATAATTAATAGCACTGGATATTTTTTTTTTTCCTCCTTTAGTAAATAAAAAAAAAGTCTTCTTCAAGCATTTTAAGGCATATTCAAAACTTCCCACTCACAGCTGTGTTTGGTATGAACCTGGGCAGGTAATACCTGAATGTTTTAACTTTCTTCTCCCACCAGAGCTGGACAGCATTGAGGAGCTGGAGAAGAAACGTATCTGCAGGATCGTCACAAAGGATTTCCCTCAGTACTTTGCGGTGGTTTCACGAATCAAGCAGGAGAGTAACCAAATTGGCCCGGAGGGCGGGGTGCTGAGCAGCACGACGGTGCCACGCGTCCAGGCCTCCTTCCCTGAGGGTGCTCTAACCAAAAGAATCCGTGTGGGGCTCCAGGTACAAGCACATCGTTAGTCTTTAATGCATGAGGCTTACAGCTAAGGAGCCTGGTGCTCCGTGTAGTGGGGTGCGAGGTGGGGAGCACTCACACCCGGGATCTGAATTGGGATGTGTCTGCCTGGGCTGGCTCTCTGCCTCCCAGGGCCCCCCTGGTGCAGGTGATGCACAGTCCTCCTCCCTATGGAAAAAGCCCAGCTCCCCCTTTTATCATTGTCTCGGGTATTGCTTAGCATCTGAAGAACAGGGGGAAAAGCAAAGACCTGGAGCCATCACAGCCTCGGTGATACTGTCTGCCATCTCCCTGTTGGCCGTGGCTGCCAGCAGCTGCGAGCTGCACAGCCACTGCCACCCTCCTGCAGCAAAGCAGCAGCTTGGGATTGATGTCACTGGGCTGCCCTTTGCCAGAGAAATGTGTTTGGTAAGGATTTCATGCAGCTACTGAGTCAGTGACCTCCCTTATACCTCTGTTGTAGCTTAGGACATTCACCATTGGTGTTTCTAGCACTAGGTGGAATGTGGGAAAAGCAAATAGCTTAAACTCTCCTTAAACAAACTGCACAGAAAATAGAGAAATATTCCACAGGAGGTATCTTTTTCTTTGAATTCTGTTAATTATCACTTAAAATTGCTTAATAACTTAACCAGTCTGATGAGTTCATGAAATAGGGATGCTGGTTTGGATGCCAGTGCTGGGAATTTACACTGGAACATTTCTGTTAATGATATTTCACATCTAAAGATGATTAATCTTGAGAAAATAGCAGCTCTGCTACTATGGTTATATAGCTACCTTTCCAGAGCATTCTAGTGTGAAGGAAACATGATGTTTCCACATGCAGTGTTGTGACTGCTGAGATTGCAATGTAGCTACATATTCTATGTATACCAATATTGTGCCCTTTGAATAATGCAGCGAGTCACAGGTCAGCCTGATTAAAACAGACTTGAAAGTTTTTTTTTAAAAAAAAAAAAGGCAAATGAATGCAAAATCCCATTTCCCATAAAATGTCACTTCTGAGTTCAGGTATTGGGTAACAAAAACTACAGAAATTCTGTTGCATTTCTTCCTGTGTTGTCTATTTTTCCTTTCTTCCCATATAAAGTTAGGAAACCTTTCAAGTCACGGAATGGAGATAGAAAGTCAGAAATTTGCTTATAGCTCTTCTATAGTTTAATGCATTCTGTATGAATTTAACCCAAACGAGTATTCCTTTCCTAATAGTCCGTAGTGGAATAGCATAGGAAGGGCTGAGTACAGAGACAAGTTGGAGTATAGAGAGTTCCTCAGGAGCACAGATTTGTGTTTGGCAGAGATGTCAGAATTGCTCAGCATCTCCACGGCAGTGTAAAGTAGGCCTCTTTTTGCATTTTGAAATTCTATTTAATATCACCCACCACTGTAAAGTAAAAACAAAACCAAACGTGCTCTGAAAAGCTCTCAGCAAATACTTCAGGCAACCTTCTGAGATTTATAGTTTTGCTCTACAAGTTAGCTATTAGGAAATCATAAGTGGGTTGTTGAGAAAAATACTAAGCATGAATTGTACTAATAATCATCCTCGAGAGCTATAGAAGGCTGCTTGGGGAAAAGATAAGAAACAAAATTCCACAGAAAAATAAAAGGGAAAATGGGATTATCTTTTGGAAAATAGTTCTGCATGTCTACAACCTATTTGTAGCTCTAGTTTAAATATTTTACCTGTGTTGACAGGCTCAACCAGTTCCAGAGGAGATTGTTAAAAAAATCCTTGGAAACAAAGCAACTTTCAGTCCAATCGTCACTGTGGAGCCAAGAAGAAGAAAGTTTCATAAGCCGATAACCATGACAATTCCTGTGCCGCCTCCATCGGGAGAAGGTGTAACCAATGGGTACAAAGGAGACACGACTCCCAGCCTTCGACTTTTATGTAGCATTACAGGTTAGAGAAAATCATGCTCTTTGCAAAGGTTTGTGTGCCAGCAATGAGTCTGTGCTCACTCGCATACCTGTACAGCTCGTGCTTTCCTGGGAGGGAACACTGGGTGCTTGGCCCAGCAGAGTTCAGATCCATTCTCCCTGAGGTCGTCTGAAAGGCTCCCCAGTTCCCTGGGCTTTGAATCTGGCCTCATGTCATTGTAAAAGAACTCTGCCCACAGATATTAAGTGCTGGTTTATATTTAGTCGATATGAAGAATTTCAGCCTTGGCTATTAAACGTGGTTGTCAGCAAAAGTCGTTTGCAGAAATAATTCTGTCCTAGCTGACATCCCGGGAGGGGGTTGCTGTTGACTTGTAGGTATGTAACTTTGCTTACATCAGCATTGTTTTCTGGTGTGTAACGTGTGATGTAATATGTAACAGTAGGTCAGCTGTTGGAGAATGTTATTGTCTTGGTTCTCTTTTTATATGTGAAGCAAAATAACTTAAGGTAGAGATACTCTTACATAGTCTGTATATGCTTTGTGTGTGAAAGAAAATCGCCATGATTTGTGTTTATGCAGGAGGCACTTCGCCCGCACAGTGGGAGGATATCACTGGCACCACTCCGCTGACGTTTTCAAATGACTGTGTCTCGTTCACAACCAATGTGTCAGCCAGGTACGGGAACAGAGCTGGCCAAATGCACCTGGGCAGTAGTTTCCCTTGATTAACAAAGTGCGTAGTTGCGGGGTGGTTTTTTGACTTTCTGTAAGACTTGTGCAAGACTGATGGAGCAGTAACGGACCAGATGCTTCTTTGTCACCAAGTATCAGCATCTCACACACCCAGGGTTGCACATGAAGCTTTGTCTTGGCCTTTTCTAACGCAGTAATGTCTCCTGGCAATTACACGTGGTGCTTCTCTGTGGTACCGTGCAGGAGTTTGTTTTTCTGCAACAGAAAGGGCGGTTGAAAATGATCATTCAATTCAAAAAAATGAGAAGGCTTCATAAAAACGTACTTGCTTAAAAAGTTAAAGACTCTCAGTTTCTGTCTGTGGCCGCCTCAGTTGAAATTTATGTAAAATTGTTCTCATTTGCCAAAAAATCATGGTTTGAAATAAACTTTGATGGTCTTAGTGGACTTACATGCTGATTGGAGGCAGTCAACAGGTTGTGTACAAATCATGCATCCTAGTGGAGAAAATTCGTGATATGCCAGGTAAAGAGTTTATCTTTCAGTACGTAACATTCGCACCTATAAAAAGCTTTAAAAAGAGAGAGAATTGCTGAAAGAACCAAATAGATCAGGGCTGAAATATGGTGGGAAAGACTCATACAAACTACAAATTAAAACATTTATAACTTGTGTCAAAATTGTGATCAAACTCTTAATCATAAGATGAGAAAAATAACAGTATAAAATCTGTCTCTTTGGGAAAATTCACCATGGGCGTATTTGGTTTCAACCTATCTGGGAGATGTGATTTTTGCTGTGTGTACGTGTTATGAAGGAGGTTGTTTTAGCAAATCAAACGTACAGTGAAGCGTCAGCACATTACAATATACATGCTGTGTGGTCACAAGAAATTCCATTTCCTCACTTTGGCTTCAAATGAGGCTTAAAAAGACAGTTTTATGAGATGCCCATGTGAGGAGGGTCACACAAGTATATCAACATTTCATTACCAGGTATTTCCATTTTTGGATCATTAAAGCTCCGCTGAAAGTAGAAGGAAAATTACAGCTTTGGGAAACCTGCAAGGACAGTACATACGCAAAATGGCCAAGGATCACAGGACGTGGTTTCTCTTTAAAGGCTTAAGCAATGTTTGAGCATCATAAAAAGCTGATTTAATGGTTTGCTTTTTCCCACCCAGATTCTGGCTCGCGGACTGCCATCAAGTACTAGAGACTGTTGGGCTGGCAACACAACTTTATAGAGAATTAATATGCGTTCCTTATATGGCAAAGTTTGTGATATTTGCCAAAATGAATGACCCTGTGGAATCCAATTTGCGTTGCTTCTGCATGACCGATGACAAAGTGGACAAAACTTTGGAGCAGCAAGAGAACTTTGAAGAAGTTGCAAGAAGCAAAGACATCGAGGTACGTTTCTTACAGCCAGCTTCCTCTTTGTAAACGGACAAAGTGTTTGCCACGTGGCAACAGGTCCTGCAAAAGCCACTCCAAGCCCAGTTGAACAAATGTTCACAGCAAGGCTGTGTCAAAAATGACTTGAAAAGAGGCTAAGAAAGGGCAAGGTGGGGGGAGCACGGGGGCCTGTCTCCAGATGGATGCCCCGTGCCAGCCTGCAGTGGGTTTTGCACATGCTGCTGCCGAGTAGCCCTGGTTGGGCTTTGAGGACAGCTGGCTGGAATTCCTTCCCATTGGCCTCTCAGACACACAGCGATGAGTAGGGCTGGTTTGTGGTGGATACGTAGCCACCCACACACTGTTTCTTGAGGAAAATCTACGCATTCTTACTTCAGGAAAGCCATTCGCGTAGCTCACGGTTTCCCAATCTGCCTGCACTCATAATACCTTGCCATCACGAACAGTGACCTTCTAGTTTGTTGTTGAATTTAATCTGAGTGGAGACTTGGGCTAAACTGAGGAACTGTGATCAGGGAAATCATTATATACTTATGTGCATGGATCTACTATCAAAAGGGGTTTATTGACTTTTATTTATTACTTTGATAGGTCCTGGAAGGAAAACCTATTTACGTTGATTGCTATGGAAATCTGGCCCCTTTGACTAAAGGAGGACAGCAGCTTGTTTTTAATTTTTATGCCTTCAAAGAAAATAGACTGCCATTCTCTATCAAGGTAAAAGCAAAACAAGCCAAATAATTCTGCTGATTTTTTATTTTTTTTTTTACCCCCCTAGTGATAACACTTTTCAGGCTGATAGAACTAACTTGCCCCAGGGATGTAAGTGTCATTGTTTAATATGTGAATAACATGGAGAGGGTGCTTTGCTTGAAGCCACAAAAGAGCTGCTGGCAGAGCTGGGACCAAAATACCCATGATAAGGATTCACAGCCTTTTATTAAAACTATACCTCAAGTTAAACCTCCAGAATATTACCGGTAGATCCCTGTTTCCCAGGGACTAAGCAAAGGAGATGCTTTCAGTAACACACTGCACAGCAGAACAGCCTCTAAAAAAGAGTGCACAGACTGTTCATCTCTAAATTACCATGAATGGATGCTCCCTTCCCTTAGCCTTACCATAGAGGCTGTGCAAAAGAAGCTTTTGAACATTTTGGTGAGCGCAAGTGCAAAACATGGCAGAAAAAAAAAAAAAAAGAAGGTGGGCAGAAAATGTCTCTCAGTAATAGCCCAGTATGAAACTATCTGGTTGGATTTACTCAGTGTCTTGCATGGATTTACCATCAGAGAGCGTCAGGCTGATCTCTTTTAGGGTAACACCTTTTCTCCTTCAGCACCTAAGTCTGAGCTCCAGCTCAGTAACTTTGGTCTTTACCCAGTAGACAGCTTCTCTTGGAAAGAACCTCCGAGAAACTCTCCAGAAACCTCCTCTAGGTGTCTGATTTACTACGTATTACTACACTATTCCAACATTTCTTTTCTAGGTAAGAGATACCAGCCAGGAACCTTGTGGTCGATTATCATTTTTGAAAGAACCAAAGACTACAAAAGGACTGCCACAGACAGCTGTTTGCAACTTGAATATCACTCTGCCAGCACACAAAAAGGTATTTGTTAGGAAAAGTAAACATTTTCTTTAGGGTTGGTTTGGTTTTATTTTTACTCCTTTAGTTTTTGTCTTTTTTTTTTTTTTTTTTCTTCCTGCTAGTGATAAAGAAACCCTGTGAAATGCCAGTAATGAGAATGCTTTGGAATATGATAAAGGCTTTTTAAATTTATGTTTTATTGGTTTCCTGTATGTAGAAAGCTTTTAGTCTCTTGTTACTGTGGTGTCAAGTTCCTGTAATTTTTATGATTCTGTTTACAGCTCATGCTTCAGCCTGCAAGTCATAGGTTTATGCTTTCAGTAATGTCACGTGTTGATTTGCATTGGGTGTAAGATTTATTTTTTTTCTTTTGTGTTGACATTTTGGATTTGCTTTGCCTTATAAATCAGCTTGCATTTTGTGCTCCCAATTTGGTCCTTTTCATATCCTGATATTCTTTTCCCTGCTGTCCATTATAATATTCCTTGTCTCTGCAATGCATCTTGGAACCAAAAGGAAACAGAGTCAGATCAAGATGATGAGGTAATATAAACACTGTCTTCTGTTTTTATTTCCTTCAGATTTAGTGAAGAAAAGTAATATGTTATAGAAAAACCAAACAACTATTTTTAACTATGGCATTGAAATGATACCTATAGAGTAACCATACCCTCAACATCTGATAGTCTGTTGCAAAACAGTAGCGGTGCACAAATGTGGAAAAAACATTATTATCTATTATGAAATTAAACCAAGGATTGAATAATAGCAGTCTAAAATTTAACTAATTTTCTTCTGAAAAAGGATATAATTATGAATTTCAGACCGAATCAATTTTTGGCAAAATCAAGAAGGGTTTAGTGGATATGATTTTACCTCTTGGAGTAATACTGCCAGTGCTTCCTTAACTTGTATTTCTGAGAAGGAAAGAAGTATTGCTGAGGCCACGATAGAGGCCTGTAATATTTTACTCCTGAAAATAAACTGGATTCTTCTGAAAAAGCAAAATAGCCAAGAGCAATTCCTAAACATTGTGTGCAAATCTATTTTCAAATAAACCTCAGATATTTGCAGCTTAAAAATCCACTGTTTGCTGGAAACTGCAACATTAGATGGTCAGGAAACTGAGTGGGTTTTACTCATTGGAGGTAGTAATAAATGAGATCACTTTATAAAAGAAACTACACAGATTTACCTAGCAGCAAAGTTTTCTTCTATTCCTGGTGACAAATAAATAGCAGTAGTCACCTGCTGATTAAAATAATAATAAAAAAACCCCAAAACAAACCAAAACACTCCTTACATGTTAAAAAATAATAATAACCACCACATCATTTTGTCTCCACATGATTTGTTCCCAGTGAGCTACTATATAGATAGTTTTCTTTCTAAACAAACCATCTTTTTAGCCACATAGTAAAGTGAGCTGATCTCTGAAGGGCTTTTAATATTTAAGTCATCACGCTAGCAGCTATGCCACTGAACACAGTGACTTATGATGCAATTTATTAGTTAACAGTAGTAGTCTGCTTTCTAATCTGCATCTTTGCATTTTGTGCCTATTAAAAAAAATCCCCTCCCATGCCTTTTTTGTCCTTAATGTATTCACTTTAAAGCCAGTGTACATTGTGGTGTATGTGCTTTTGGGACAAATTAATTTTGGGGAGAAATATTTGATTGGTCTAAGTTGTACTCTTATGAATGTTTTATGTCTGTATCTGTAGTCTTTTGTGTTGATCTCCTGTTTCTAGCCACAGGTGGTTTATTTTACAGAGAATGAATAATCAGATACCATTTCTAGTATTGTGAAGCAGTTTAAGTGATAACAGGATAACGTAGTATTGAGATACCATAAGGCAGGGTGATGAGCTACATCTGCTATCTAAGCTCTTCTACCTCATAAGCAGAGACGTTGTGAGCTGGAATTGAACCCGTGGGGTCCTCTCTTAGGGTTGCAGTCCCTCCCCTGCTTGCTCCAGAAGGGTGGTCATTCACAGCAGGTTTCTGCCACCTCCAGTAGCCACGCTCCCTGCTCCACAGTGCCTGACCCTCGTTACATGACAGACAGGGATGGAGACGGCTCTGTCCGTTCCCTGCCTGCTTGCCCAGATTTCGCTTCAGCATGCCTTCCCGAAGCTGGACGGAAACATCCGTTCTCCCCTGCGGGGATGTGTGCCACAAAACGCAGCCCATCACGCTGACGTTTGGTGCTTGTTCTGTTCAAACGGGGGACAGGGATACTAAAGGCACTGAACACACTCTGTTTTGTTGCAGACGGAGAAAGCTGACCGGCGCCAGAACTTTGTCTCCCTTGCTTTACGTAAGCGCTACAGCTATCTGACTGAGCCTGGAATGAGTGAGTTTGCTCTTACCAAAATACTAAACTGTATATACGTGATTTTTCATAAGAAGAGACATTTTTTCTATAAACGTTGTATTTGGTGTCACTCTGGAAAAAAAAAAAAAGGAAAAAGAAAAAAAAAACAAAACGAAACCCACCTATCTAAAACAAAACTCTTGGGATGGTCTGTGAACTTTTGTGTTGTGAGAGCTTGAAGAATCCTGACTGGCAAGGGACATGTTAGTTAAGTAAAATATAATAATTTTTTAAAATGACATGTAGCTCCAGAATAGGAGGATTGAAAATGACTTTCTGAAAGAGTCTGTTTGTCTTCCCTTTGGAAGATTAGAGAGAGATGCTGTAGAAGGGAATGTTATGCAACAGTTCAGGAAGGCTGGAGAGCAACATTCAGATAAGCACTTAAGTGTCTGGATACTTAGCCAAAATGGACTCTCTCATATTATATATTTTCCCTCTTCTTTCTCCTCCCCTTCCCTTTTTCCTCTGTTCCCTGCAGATGCTTTTTATTCCCTGGCACCACACATTGCTTTCTCTTAAACTTATGTTACCCTTGACCAGACCTGTGGCATTTCTTTCCTCCCCTGTTAAATACAGTAATGTATTTGGCTTAGCTTTTCTTCCCTCACCTCTCCTGGCTGAGGTTGACTGCTATTTTTCCCCATTCCCAGGCTTTTTCTTGCCTTTTTTTTTCCCTCATGACTTCTCAGTTGCTACCCTGCAACAGACCCTTTGATAGAATTCCGTAAAATCCATAGACAAACTTCATCGGGTCTTGGGAGTTCCCACTGGATGGCTGCTGTTTAATTATTCCATAAGATCTGTGGCTTCTTTGGATCGGATGTGCTCCAGAATATATTACACTTCTCAGGCCTGGAAGAAGACTTCAAGCATATAACATCTGAAGAAGCTATCAGATCTGCTGAGACATCCTGATGGACTGTTAAGGTATCGTCAAAGGCTTGATGGGAGCTGAGAAAGAGGGAAAAGGAAGTTGCTTGAAGAGTTTGACGACTGTGTATATTGCTTATAATTAGTTTTTCAGGCCTCATTGGGGAAAAAAAAAAAAAAAAAAGTATTTATTCACCAAAGGCCCATTAAGTCTCATTTGTAAAAAGTTTGAGAGGAAGAAACTTAAACCTACTTGAGCGGTACTCAAAAAAAGATGGTTTCACACAGTAGAAGTTCTGACCACCCTTTAATTATTCCATCCCTTTTGGCAGTAGTTACTACTTAAGGCTGTGAGCTACCCAGAAAGGGTATGCAAAACTGATGATGTTTGCCAGGAAAGATTGCGGATAGTGGTTTGGCCAGCAGCCCGGGAACCACCTCCTGCGCACACGTAGCGTGTAGTCAGCAAGTGCCCCTTCCACCTGCCCCGTGCGGGTGCGAAGGGACGGTGTGGCCGGGCGGCGGAGCTCCTCAGAGAGCACACGCTGCCCCGCACAGAGCCAGGACTGCTGCTGGGGCTGCTTCACGCCGCAGGGTGGCTGCTCCAGTGATTGCATAGGAGCCAGGAACCTCTTACCTATTTCCAGTGAATTTGATGGCACAGCTCCTGCAGTTTTGGTAGCAGCAGGGGTTGTTCTTTTGACTCACACAAGCTCATGCGTTTGTGCATGTGCACAGATACAGTTGGTTTGTTTTTTTTTTTTTTTGCTCTGCACCTCTGCCTGTGCCAGTGTAGGAGAGAGTGAGGCAGATGGAATATTTCCCTGCATCCCTGCCCTTACTCCTGCTCAGGAAGAGGGACCAGAGGGTTCCTCGGCGCTTCCCAGCAGTGAGATCCCACAGAAGAGGAGTGCTGCAGTGAGTTAAACCTGCTCGCTCCTGGCCGTTTGCTTGCAGCTGAAGAGCAAGGCTGAGCAGGGAGCTCTTCTCTGGGCTCACTCAGTACTTTCAGTTACCAGCTGCGAGCAAGGAAATGTCGTTTGGTGCACAGAAGGTAGTAACTAACATCTGTTTTCTGATAAAATATTGGATGCAGAGTGATGGAAACTGCTAAGGCCAAGAGTGTCCAGTAGCCAAAAAGGGCTGTTACATAAAACCACTCTTTAGAATATGATCCCACTCTGAAGTCTTTCATGGTTGCGGGGATTTCTTTGCTATTTCAAAATAGTAAAATTGCCCAGTTTCCTGCTGTTTGAGTTATGTCATAGCTGCACACACTGGTAAATTATTCAATTTTCTTTGTACTGGTTCTGCTTCTCAGCTGCAATAAGGAGCACAGAAAAGGCATCTTAAACATGTCTGAATCTGTGATTTAACAGGAGAAAGAGCAATTAAGAGGGGGAGCCTGGTGGTTTGATTGCCTCGCTAGCCAGTTTGATAGACTGGCTCATCACAGCACAGTGGGGTCTCTGGAAAGACATTTCCAAACACAAACTGCTGAATAAGTTGATTTGTCATTCTTTTCAGAATGATTTTGGGGTTTGTTTCTTGGACTTGGGGACTGTATGAACTTTTGGTGAATGTTAGCAGCTGCTGCTAATTAATCTTCATAATTAAGTCTAGCTCGTTTAATGAAGTACACTATGTTTTCTTCTTTGGGGGAAAGATGAAGTATGTTTGTGCTTAAAAATAAAATTGCAAGAAAAAAATGGATGTTTCTTGACAGGCTGTGCCAGTCAGGCCTAGTATTCAAGCTCTCTTCAACCTAAATGCTCTCATACTGCAATATCACCAGCCATCCACGTCACCTTCTGGGCTTCGATTGGCTTCTGTAGGACCAGCACATTTCTCCTTGCAGGATGTGGACCTGTGGTATACTGAATATTCACTATTCTGTAAGAGTATATGTGCTTTAACAGTTTAGTATTAGCTTTTTAAGCTTTTTCACTGTAAGTTACCGTCTGTCTATAAGACAGATCAAGTAGGTTTGACAAATTATTAGTGTAACTTCAGGGAAAGGTATGTTGAATAAGTTATTTGGATATTTTAATTCTATTTCTAACTCCAAAGAAAAAAAAAAAAAAACCTGTAAGTTACTTTCAGCGTCAACTCTCTGAATGTTATTGCTGTATCAGAGGATATGTATGCTGTAATGGGATTCCCAGAAATACTGTCTTCTGGCATGAGTACCTCCTGCGATGCAAAATGTTGTTGATGGTGATTTTGTTCGAAATGCCTATGAATCAGCTGAGTGTTCTGGGGAACGGTTAACAGTTAACAGGTTTGTCCTAGCCAGGAAGTTTTTGCATAATATATTGTTATTTGACTGCTTTTCTAATGTTACCTTTTGAGAAATGTAAAGTTGAACAGGTCTGTCTTTGAGCTGATACAAGAAATCTCCTCAAAAGGTACCAAGACACTACATCTTGTAGAAAAAGTGTACTCTTCTTTTAATGGTCTCTTGTGAAATGATTTTGTAAGGTTTACATATTTGTGCTTAATACAGCATACAAAATGTATTAATCTGTGTGCTCGTTTTGACATGATATATCGTGCATGAGTAAAAACTGATTCAGTTGCTTTGCTTGCTCACGTTTATCATACATCATACTTTCCATTTTTCATGTATGACATATGCTTCTTAAAATCATTTCATGTAAAGTTTTAATTTAGTTTTTACCAAACAAAAGGAATACCGCATGAGAAACAAATGCAAAAGTTCCTTTTCTTTATTTATTTTTATTATTTTTTTTTAAATATTGACTCAGAAAAGCTCTTGCTCTTATTGGCTTTGTGAGTGTGAAGCATATCCGAATTGTGCATGGGAGATAGAGATTTGAATTTATTCCAATTGCTTCACAGTTTGCACATCAGTTGCCTGTCACTTAAAGGAATTTTGGGTTCTGCATGAAATAGTTCTGAGCGGTTTAAAAAAAAAAAAAAAAGATTTTTAGCTATATAACGCCATTTTACACAAGTTTATATTTTGTATAGGTTCAATATATGAACAGAACAACAGAAATTATTAAAAGGATAATTCTAATAGTTGCACAAAGCAGAGACATACCTAAACAGGCAAAATAGAACTGTTACGAATATTTTGGAAGTAACACATCAGAAAGTCAATAGGAAGTAAGAGAAGACATTTTGATGTGGCTTTATTTTTACCTTATGGATTCCTTCGTTGTGTTTTCTGTTCTTCATTGTTTGCAGTTTTGGTTGCTATGTGCTTTCAATCTTTCATTCCATGGTGCTTTTTAGTTTGGACCAGTCACCAGTATATGGCTCATTCCTATTATTTTCTTTCCTTTTTTAAATCTTCTTTTGCCTCCTTCATCCTAATTCATGCAAACAATTGTATTTGCTTTTTGTAATATTACAACGTTTACTGACCAATTTTCTTCTCTGGTCTCTCTGTTTTTCAATCATTTTTGTTGATTTTTATGTTTGATTTTAATTTAACAATTTAAGAAACAGTTGAACGGAGTGCAGGAGCAACAAGATCCCTACCTGCTACTTACTCATACAAGCCATTCTTTCCAACACGGCCATATCAGTCATGGACAACAGCTCCAATTACAGTGCCTGGGCAAACCAAATCAGGCTTCACTTCTTTATCAAGCTCTTCCTCTAACACTCCTACAGCTTCCCCATTAAAATCAATATGGTCTGTTTCTTCTGCTTCTCCAATCAAATCCACATTAGGAGCTTCTACCACATCTTCAGTTAAATCTGTTAGTGATGTAGCATCTCCGATTAGATCATTTCGGACAATCTCTTCACCAATAAAAACTGTGGTATCACAGCCTCCATACAACATACAGGTTACTTCAGGCTCTTTCGTCAGAGCTCCCGCAGTCACAGAAGCTGCTAGTCTAAAAGGGCTGGCATCCACTACCACATTCCCCTCTCGGACATCTCCGGTGACTACAGCAGGATCTCTCTTGGAGAGGTCATCCATAACCATGACGCCTCCAGCATCTCCCAAATCCAACATTAACATGTACTCTTCAAGTTTGCCACTTAAATCGGTCATCACATCAGCATCTTCACTTTTATCGTCCCCTCTAAAGTCAGTGGTGTCACCTGCTAAGTCAGCAGTTGATGCTGTTTCATCCTCTAAAGTCATGATGGCCTCGTCTCTCTCGTCGCCAGCAAAACATGTAGCTGGGCACACAGAGGTACCATTGCTTAATGGATCTGTCTCACCTCTGAAATACCCATCTTCTGCCAACTTAATAAATGGATCCAAAGCTGCAGCTGTTTTTCAAGACAAGATCGCTGCAGCTGCACATTCTGCAAGCTGTGCTGCTAACGCAGTTGCTGACACGGCTGAGAGAGTGTTTTCAACAGCTACAACAATGTCATTTTCTCCACTCAGGTCATTTGTGTCTTCAGCACCATCAGCTTTCCAGTCAATGAGAACTCCTCCTGCAGGTGCTTTGTACACAGCCCTTGGGTCAATATCTGCAACTACCTCATCAGTAACTTCATCAACAATAACAGTGCCAGTATATTCTGTAGTCAATGTTTTGTCCGAACCAGCATTAAAGAAGCTCCCAGAGTCGTCTTCACTTACAAAATCAGCTGCTGCGTTACTGTCACCTATTAAAACATTGACTACAGAGGCACGCACACAGCCTCCCTTTAATCGAACTTCATCTCCAATAAAATCATCCTTGTTTCTAGCACCCTCTGCTCTCAAATTGTCCACACCATCTTCTTTATCCTCCAGTCAGGAGATACTGAAAGATGTTGCTGAAATGAAAGAGGATCTAATAAGAATGACTGCGATATTGCAGACAGATGTCGCAGAGGACAAACCGTTCCAACCTGAGATACCAAAAGAGGGTAGAATTGATGATGAAGAGCCCTTTAAAATTGTTGAGAAAGTAAAAGAGGACTTAGTAAAAGTTAGTGAGATTCTGAAAAAAGATGTGTGTTTAGAAAGTAAAGGGTCGGCTAAAGTATCCAAAAGTGACCAAGGACACCTGTCTGAGGATGACTGGGTAGAGTTCAGTACAGAGGAGATTGATGAAGCAAGACAGCAAGCTTTGACAAGCCCTCCTATATCTGTTCCAGAGAAGGTCCAAATTAAAACTAAAACCATGTCGGAAAAGGATTATAGCTTGTCAAAAGTTATTGATTACTTAGCAAATGATATCGGTAGCAGTTCATTAACAAACATAAAGTACAAGTTTGAAGAGGGGAAAAAAGAAGGTGAAGAGAGACAAAAACGCATTTTAAAACCAGCTATTGCTTTGCAGGAACATAAACTTAAAATGCCTCCAGCCTCCATGAGGCCTTCAACATCAGAAAAGGAGTTATGTAAAATTGCAGATTCCTTTTTTGGAACAGATACTATTTTAGAGTCTCCAGATGACTTTTCTCAACACGACCAAGATAAAAGTCCCTTATCTGACAGTGGCTTTGAAACGAGGAGCGAAAAGACACCTTCTGCCCCACAAAGCGCTGAAAGCACAGGGCCAAAACCACTTTTCCATGATGTACCCATCCCTCCTGTCATTACAGAAACAAGAACTGAAGTAGTTCATGTTATCCGCAGCTACGAACCATCGTCCGAAGAAATTCCGGAGCAGAAAGCGGAGGAGCTACCGGCCTCAAAACCTTCCCCTACGTTTATGGAGCTGGAGCAAAAACCTGCTGGATCTATTAAAGAGAAGGTTAAAGCTTTTCAAATGAAAGCCAGCAGCAGCGAGGACGATGACCATAAGTGTGTCCTTAGTAAAGGTGTCCGAGTAAAAGAAGAAACTCATATCACTACAACAACTAGGATGGTTTATCATAAACCTCCATGCACTGAGAGCACGTCTGAAAGAATTGAGGAAACAATGTCTGTTCATGACATAATGAAAGCCTTTCAGTCTGGACGTGACCCTTCCAAAGAGCTGGCAGGTCTGTTTGAACATAAATCATCAGTAACATCCGATGTTAGCAAGTCTTCTGAAACTTCACCACAACAGGCAGAGAAGGACAGCAAAATGAAACCCAAACTGGAGCGAATAATAGAGGTCCATATTGAAAAAGGTAATCAGGCTGAACCTACTGAAGTCATTATTAGAGAAACAAAAAAGCATCCAGAAAAAGAAATGTATGTATATCAGAAAGACTTACCTCGGGGAGATATTAACTTAAAAGAGTTGGAAAAACATGATGCTTTTCCTTGTTCAGACGAACAAGGTCAGCAAGAAGAAGAGGAGCTCACGGCCGAAGAGTCACTTCCTTCTTATCTGGAATCCTCTAGAGTTAACACTCCCGTGTCCCAGGAAGAAGACAGTCGCCCTAGTTCTGCTCAACTCATGTCTGATGACTCTTACAAAACACTGAAGCTTTTGAGTCAGCACTCAATAGAATACCATGATGATGAGTTGTCAGAACTAAGAGGGGAGTCTTACAGGTTTGCTGAGAAAATGCTTCTTTCAGAAAAGCTAGATGTGTCTCATTCTGATACTGAGGAGTCAGTTACTGACCATGCTCTACCCCTTAGTGCAGAGTTACAGGGGTCTGATAAGCGATGCAGAGAAAAAGTAGCTACTGCCCCCAAAAAAGAGATTCTCTCCAAAATCTATAAAGATGTGTCTGAAAATGGTGTAGGTAAAATGTCTAAAGATGATCATTATGATAAAGTGACAGTGTTACACTACACTGGAGATGTTAGTAGTCCAAAACATGCCATGTGGATGCGCTTTACTGAGGACAGATTAGACAGAGGTAGAGAAAAGTTGATATATGAAGACAGGGTGGACAGGACTGTTAAAGAGGCAGAAGAAAAACTGACTGAAGTATCACAGTTTTTTCGGGATAAAACAGAGAAGTTGAATGATGAGCTACAGTCTCCGGAGAAAAAGCAGCATAAAAAAAATGGCAAAGAAATACATTCTAGCCAGAGCTCTGCCAGCAGCAGCCCTGAGAAAGTTCTGCTCTCTGAATTGCCATCGTCCGGTGACGAATGGAGTAAGGTGAAGCAGTATGCACACGATGGGAAATGCTTTCCCAAGGTGGATGAAAGAAAAGCATCCAGTTTGCCCAGCAGTCCTGAAAAAAGGATATTTGTGCAACCTGCAGAGGACTCTAAACAAACTATGGAACACAAAGGAAGTGCTCAGCAGACTGGAATACCTGAGGTTTCACAGACTGGATTTCAGCTGAAGCAATCAAAGCTCAGTTCCATTAGGCTAAAATTTGAACAGAGTATAAGTCCGAGGAGTAAGGACATGACTCAAGAAGAAAAAAGGCTGGATGGTCAGTCCAAAATCCCAGTAAAGAAATTACAAGAAAGTAAGTTACCAGTGTATCAGTTTTATCCCAGAGAGAAACACGCAAAGCAAGTAGAGGTCATTGATGGGAGCACAGCCTTACAGAAAGAGGTGAAAATACGGGAAGATTTGGTTCCAGGTAAAGTGAAAGCTATTGAAGACTTACGTGCTTCAGACACACAAAACCAAAGAACTGAGATGAGTAAAGGCGTGCCAGAATACTTTTCAGAACCACAGGCAAAAGACCTGGTGCATGGCTCAGACTCAACAACGAAGGGACACTGGGACAAAAAAATCTATAGGACGTGGGAAAGTCCTGGAACTTCTAATCATAAAACACAAAAAGAAAAACTGTCGCATGTGCTGGTTCCAGATACAGTAAACGAAAACCATGTTGATCATGCTGAAGCTAAAACTGACAAAAAAAGTGAATTTATCACTGTGACAGAGCACAAAGTGGCAGCAAATGGAATTCATTCAGAAGAAGTGAAGGAACTGACTGTAAAATCTCCCTCAAAAAGGGTTTTATACAGAGAATTTGTTGTCAGGGAGGGGGAACGTAATGGTGAAGTGGCTGATAAAATATCCAAAAGGAAAGAAGAAATTGCTGTGTCCCATATTCCAGTCAGAATTGTTGAGGAGAAGAGAACCACGCTTGATGGTGTCTATGAACTTTCAGCTAAAGTATCCCAGTCGGCTGTGATTAAGGAGAAAGTTGAGAGGCAGATTGATTATGTGGAAGATGAAAAAATAAAGCATTCAGAAATCAGAAAAGTTACCAAGCAGCAGAGCTCGATAGGTCTAAGTCCTCCTGTTGAGGAAATGGAGATATCCCCTAGTAAATCACCAGATTCTTTAGAATGTAGTCCAGGAAAGGAATTTCCTTCAAGCGAGTTAGTTGACCCTGGTGCCAGTGATTACTTGGATAAAGTTGCTCCACTAGTAAGCACTGAGGGAGTAAAAGAAATTAAGACCTTACCTGTTTATGTCAGTTTTGTTCAAGTAGGAAAGCAATATGAGAAAGAGGTGCAGCAAGGAAATATTAAAAAAATTGTCAGTCAGGAGAGTAAGACAGTACAAGAGACAAGGGGGACATTTTATACAGCTAGACAGCAAAAACAACCTCCTTCTCCACAAGGTAGTCCAGAAGATGACACGCTAGAACAAGTGTCCTTTATAGATAGCTCTGGTAAAAGCCCTTTAACACCAGAAACGCCGAGTTCAGAGGAAGTGAGTTACGAGTTTACGTCTAAAACACCTGACTCACTAATAGCTTATATTCCAGGCAAGCCCAGTCCTATACCTGAGGTATCTGAGGAATCAGAGGAGGAAGCAGAGGCTAAGTCAACATCTGTAAAACAGGCAGAGGTTGAGGAACCACAGATTGACAAAGCATTACTTAATCATATAAATAAGGACTCTAACAAAAGACCCAAAGGTAACAGAGTTGCCTACATTGAATTCCCTCCTCCTCCACCACTGGATGCAGATCAAGGCGAGTCAGAAAAGAAGCCTCATTATTCCACTGAGAGTGAGATGGAGATGACAGAAGTGAACTTGCAAGATGACCATGACAAATGCCAACTGGCTGAACCTGTCATAAGAGTACAGCCACCATCTCCTGTGCCACCGGGAGCAGATGTTAGTGACTCCAGTGATGACGAATCTCTCTATCAACCTATTCCACTTAAAAAGTATACGTTCAAACTGAAAGAACTGGAAGATGACCAGAAAGAAACCTCAAAACCCAGAGCCCCTGAAAAGATTGAGAAACAGAAAGAGTTAGGACATCCCACTTCTGGGAAACCTAATGAATTTGACATTGGGCTTGAGTCACCCCAGAATGATGTAGTGCAAAATGGGAGTAACAATGACCAGTCTGTCACAGAGTGTTCCATAGCAACCACTGCAGAATTCTCTCATGATACCGATGCGACAGAGATTGACTCTCTTGATGGTTATGATTTGCAAGATGAAGATGATGGTTTAACTGAGAGTGATTCTAAACTTGCAGGTCCGGCAGTTGAAACCAAAAAGGACGTATGGACTACGGAAGGCATTCTAAAGCAGACAGATCGCTGCTTTAGCCAGAGTAAGCTTGAAGTAATTGAGGAGGAAGGCAAGGTAGGCCCTGAAGAAGACAAGGCACCTCCCAAGGGTCCAGCTTCTGAAAAAGCCGGAGATAAGAGCGAACAGAAGTCAGGGGCACAGTTTTTCACTTTGGAAGGCAGACACCCTGACAGGACTGTATTTCCTGATACGTATTTCAGTTACAAAGTAGATGAAGAATTTGCAACGCCTTTCAAAACGGTGGCCACCAAGAGTCTAGATTTTGACCCGTGGTCCAATAACCGAGGTGATGATGAAGTGTTTGAGACTAAATCAAGGGATGATGAGGCTAAGCCATTTGGTCTGGCAGTGGAAGACAGATCTCAAGCTACAACACCCGATACAACTCCAGCCAGAACTCCAACAGATGAAAGTACGCCAACTAGCGAGCCCAACCCCTTCCCATTTCATGAAGGGAAGATGTTTGAGATGACTCGCAGTGGTGCAATTGACATGAGCAAGAGGGATTTTGTTGAAGAAAGACTCCAATTTTTTCAGATTGGTGAGCATACTTCTGAAGGGAAGTCAGGGGACAAGGGGGAAGGGGATAAAAGTACAGTCACTGCCATCACACAGCCACAGGCAGGGGACAACACTGTAGAAACAAACCTAGAGAGACCAATAGAAACAACAGCAGTTGAACATAAGCCCATCATCCAGGCCAGTGGAGATTGCATGGAACAAACACTTGGTAGTAACTCACTGGAAAAATCATCGGCAGCGGTAAACGCTTCTAAAGTTGATCCCAAATTGCGCACACCAATTAAAATGGGAATTTCTGCTTCCACCATGACTCTGAAGAAAGATGGCCTTGGCGAAGTGACAGATAAGATAGAAGCTGTGATGCCAAGTGGTCAGGGCTTAGAAAATGAAACTGTAGCAGTGATTGCGAGTTCAGCTTCTAGCCAGACAAGCTGTAGGCAAACAGAAAACACTGAGTTTCCAAAAGATAATTTTAATAACAACAACAATTTGGATTCATCTGCTGTCCCTACAGATGATATTACCTGTAATGTAGTGCTAAAAGAACATTTGGAACCGAAATGTTCCCTCCAGAAAGCTAATCAAGCGAAAAGCACTTCAGGAAAAGGTACAGGGACAACACAAGGACACAGAGTAAGAGATAAGCAAAAACCACACGGAGAGCAGCAAAAGTCAACAGAGCTGGTAGGGCCTAGAGGAAAATCAAAGCTTCCTGTAAAGGCCAGCTCAGTAAAAGAAGTCTTTTCACAAAATAAACTCCAAAGCAATACAGGGAGTAAAGTGAGAGGGGCTAGTAAGCCTGACAAAGCAAAACAAAATAATTCTTCTCCCTGTCTAGAAGCAAGGTCTAGGATTCCTGTAAAAAATACACATAGGAGTACTCTAGCTAGAAGAACTCCAGCCCTGCCAAAACAAGAGCAGGTAGAGAAAGAAAAAACAAAACAGCTTCCTTCTAAATTACCAGTAAAGGTAAGATCTACCTCCGTGACCATGACAACAGTTAAAGTGAGGAAAAGTCAGCTTAGGGAGGTATGTAAACATTCTATTGAATATTTTAAGGGAATTAGTGGTGAGACATTAAAGCTTGTGGATCGTCTATCTGATGAAGAGAAAAAGATGCAGTCAGAGGTCTCTGATGATGAAGAAGACAGTACATCAAGGAACACATCCTTATCAGAAGCTACTCAAGTTTACCAGCCTTCCATTACATCGAAGTCTACTAGAGACATGAGAACAGAGGCAGCATCTATAAAATCAAAGATTGAAAAGGCCGACAGTGAGAGGAGGAGGAGTAAGAGGACTGGTGAGAATGAAGGCAGTCAGGTTTCTGGAGCTCTCATGGCTCACCTCGTGGAGATCAAGCCTAGTTTGTAAAACTTTCAACTTGTTGATCCTAGTGCATGAACTGTTGTGATTGCCTGTGGAGTGACTTAACTGTAGTTTTCATTCTGTCATTGTCATCTGTATGTGCTGTCTTATACTCTTCTTTCTTCCTTCAAACAAATCCTGTACTGTAGAAAGCTAGTGAAGCATGCCAAAGACATTCGTGTAACTCAAAATTTGATGTAACTCAGAAATGGAAAGATTTGTGACAGCAAATTTATTCTGTCAAAATAGAGAAAACAGACGATAATCTGGTCTTGGTGGTTTCCACCAGTAATTGAACAACTTGTGTAGAGTCTAACAGCTAGATTGTCAGCATGTTTGGTTTCATTACACGACATCATGTAGTTTCACATTTGGCTTTACACAGGTGAAAAATCTAAAAGCTGTGAAAAAAAAATTTGCTTTGTAGGTTGTTAGGACACACAACCATTCTAGTAAACAATATAAGCACCGGTAACTTAGTACAATTAAAGCTATTATTTATAATAATCTATTGTCCGGTATTGTGGTTTTCTGTGCAAAACCTTTTTAATCGAGAAATTGTAAATCACAGGTCCACAGAGTCCATGTGAACGGACAGATATAAGGATGGCAATTGTAGCCGATCACCTAGGACTTAGCTGGACAGGTAAGCTTTTCTGTTTTAATATCAAAATTAGTCTTCACTGTTACATTTTCAAGTAGTCTTTTACCAAAAGCGGCAGCAAGGCCACATCAGGCTCTCCCGATTTCACAGACAACAGGAAATATCCCATGGGCTATGGGATATCCTAATAGGAATAAATATCCTGATAGGAAATTATCCCATGATCTTGCAATGAATCAAACAGAAGCCCATAGGGAAAACAGCTAAAATGGCTCTCCTCAAGACGTTCACCCACGGAGCTGAGTATCTAGTCGGGCTTGGGGCTGCCTCTGGATCTGGACAGCGGTTTCCCCAAAGCCCTGGGGGTTGGAGGGAGCCCAGCAGTGCCCCAGCCCCGAGTGATCCCGCCGTACCTCCACCCGTGGCTCCACCCGTGGATGTGCAGGGCTGGACCTTCCCAGGCTGCAGCAGCTCTCCCTGGGCGTCCGTGACGGCAGCGCCAGCGCTGAGCATCACGGCGAGCTCACAGAGGAGGAACAGGCACCAGGAGGAACAGATTTTTATAAATTAGCAGCGATAAAGTAGTCTCCACGGAGGGGTTTTTTCACCATGTTTAAGTGGCTTAGTGAGTATCAATACGGTAATAGCTCACGGTGATGACTGAAATTCAAAATTATGTCTGTCTTAGGAAATTATGAGTATGTAATGCCATGTTCATCATTATCTGTAAACTTTGTGTCAAGTAGCTATGTTGACATCTGTGTGATCTAAGAAAGATAATATTTTAAATCCTGACAAGATGATTGAGGGATCTGAGCTCTGTTTGGTGTTTCTGTTGTTGTTTTCTCTTCTTGCTTGCTTTCTTTTTTGTCTTTATAGAACTGGCAAGAGAACTGAATTTTTCTGTGGATGAAATAAATCAAATCCGAGTAGAAAACCCAAATTCTCTTATTGCTCAAAGCTTCATGTTATTAAAAAAATGGGTTACCAGAGATGGTAAAAATGCTACAAGTAAGTTCAAGTAGTTACTTTTGGTGTTTATAAGTTATAGCCCATTTCATCTGTTGCCTGATCCAAATAGGTTAAATTGAAGAAAACATCATGAATGTCTTTTGCAAACCACCGATGGAAAAAAAAAAGTGCGAGTTATATTTTTACCGGAAGTCAGAAATGTGTCATATTTATTCAGTCTGTATGCAGAAGGAAATAATTTGTTCTCCACATCCATAATTAATGGTACGAGTAATGAACTTAAATTCCAGTAAAGAAAACATTAGGGAAAAACTTTTCAATAACGAGGAACATGAAACACAGAGATAGGCTGCCTGGAAAATTAAAGTAGTCTGGCAGTATTGCAGGTGGTAAGAAAAGACTAAACCTCCTTCTGCAAGGAGTGATGGAGACAGGGGTTCTGTGCTGACTCGGCGGGTTTTATATCTGCTTTTCACCTGAATTGCTCAAAGAGAGGGTTTGATTTTTGTGTTACGTCAGTGGTGTTTGTTACCATTCTCTAATCCACACACTCCTGCACAGTATTTGAGTCTACTTTGATCTCTTTCACTGTAAAAGTAATTTCCAGTGTTACAGTGTTCTAGCAAGAAGATTACTGGCAATGAGATTTCACAAGGTGGTGCATGAGTAGCCTTCCGTGCATTATTACCTACATGGCTACCTAGTCTGTTGTTCCTTGAAATAGAATGGTAAAAGGATTTTTACACTCCTTTTATGCTCCAGTAAAAGGATATTTTGTTTCAATAGTAAGTAAATACGTTCTTTAAGAACTCTCTGACCTTACTCTTTGTGCCTTTTATATTGTAATATAAGTACACTCGGGGGGGAGGGAAGACTCTTAATAGATGTGTATCTTGAATAAGTAGGCAGCAGGATGGCTCCTTAGACAAATGATGGGGTTTGCTAGAACCAAAAGCACTGGGACAGAAACATATACCAGCAATTTATAATTAATGCAACGCGAATGTAACTGAGAAAGACGATTACACGGTTCTGCGATGCTGAACGTTTTTTCTGACGTGTCTTTATTTGTTTTTCAGCTGATGCCTTAACTTCTGTATTGACAAAAATTAATCGAATAGATATCGTGACCCTGTTGGAAGGACCAATATTTGATTATGGAAATATTTCAGGCACCAGAAGTTTTGCAGATGAAAATAACGTTTTTCATGATCCCATTGATGGTAATTGAATTCTAATTAGTTCAGTGACATGTCCAATAATACAATAATGTTGTATAAACTAGACTCTATATAAAAGACAGTAAGTTCTACAGAAATAATTGTTTTTAATGTGAAGGGGGGTTCCTCTCCTTTACGCTCACAGTATGGTAAGCAGGTTGCACATTAATTCCTCAAAGAATAATCCCAGGGTCCCAAAAACCCGAGTAAACTTCCCACCAGCCTCGGTGTCAGTTGACAAGACCTGAATGTTTTTCTCCTGCAATAGTTGTGCTTTGAGGTTTGCCCATGTATATTTTTAATGTACTTGGTATTGCAAGCTTTCCAAGTTATTTGGAAATATATATATATATCTGTCTCCTTTGGCTTCCTGTCTAGATAAGTAACTGCAAGAATTCTTTGAAGAAAAAAACGAGGGAAGAACAAGGAGGGGAAAAAAGTGCTTAGTAATTGCATAGAGTAAATTAATGTGCAGTCTACTACCAAGCCTCTCTGAGACAAGTGGACATCCATTACTTTATTATTTTCACTTGGACCTTTTCTACGATGGCAGTAGAAAAATAAGAACATGTTAGATTAGTGCATGAGAGAATATCTTTTCCAGACTACTAATGGGTAAAATTGTATAATAATAAAAATGGGTAATTTTATTTAATGGAAGCTGTAGCAACTGAGAACGGAATCGTGCAGCTTAATTTTGAGCCAGATTAAAAGAATCAATGAAGTTCTGCTTGTAAATCAGAATTGCCATACGTATACTTACTATTTATCAGTATGTTGAAGATACTAAATGTTGCTTTTTCTTCTTTTAAATGTGAGTTAACAGGTACTGGGTTGCTACAATCTTTACATTGATTTTTGTCACATGTATTATAAATAGTTCCTTAAATAAGATTTTTCTTTTGTAAGTAACATTTCCTTTGGTTTTTGAAATTTGTTCAAGTATGTATTGGGCTTTCTCTGTATTTTAGTAGGATATTTTTTTTCTTTAGAGCGTGTAAGCTCAGTGTACCTCCATTACTGAGCAGCGTTGCTGGTCATTGAATCATTGCACTACAGAAATAATTTTCTGTTGACATTTTAAGAAAGTTGCTCTTGAAATGTTGCTTGCACTTTTTAATAGTAGCATCAACGTTTTTATGAAAAAAAAAAATACGCTTCTCTGCAGTCGCTTTGTGTCTCTCCTCTTCTCTGAACCTTCCTCAAGCTTCCTTTCCTCACCAAGACCAGACCTTTGCCTTTCTCTCAGCTGCTTCAGGAAACACAAAACCAAACCCTGTTAATGCACCTCCTTTTGCAGGCAGCACAATGTCGAGTTAACCCCACAGCATGTTGTTGGGTTTTTTTTTTTCCTTTCGTAGGTTCCCTAACCTATTATTTGCTGGAATGCGAACTTCAGATTTTGTTGTCATTTTTATTTTGTATATTGAGTTTAATCCTTTTGTATGATTTCCCCATGTTTTCATCATTTTTTCTTTCTTCTCTCTTTATTTGATCAGTGTATCTGATTGTACCTATGTCACCAAGATCATCTCACTCTCCAAGATCACCAAGATCTCCTTACTCACCACAGTCCTCTCACCTGTATAACTTTACTGTACCTGAAATATTCATATAGCTCTCCCTTGCTGTGTTCCTGTTCTCTTATCCCTTTGTTAACTTCCTTTTTTAGTTTTTTTTTATCCTGCTGTGTGTTTAGATCTACTATTCTTTAGTATCCTCATTAGGATCCATTTCTGTTCCTCATTCTTTAACTATTTCATTCTTGTGGCTTTATGGTTCAATTGGAGATATATATATTAGTAACATTTTATTATTGGTATTATGTATTTTTTTATAAAAGTATATTAAAAATGTGGACCTGTTTTAGAAATAATACCTACTGACAAAAAAGTGGCTGTCCTATGTTATGATCTACTTCTGTCTTTAAAATCTATTTATTAAACTTCGAAATTGTTAAAAAATTGAAACTGGGAAGGAAAGGTTTACGCAATATGGCTGCAAGAGATTCGCTTTGGATATAAAGGGACAACCACCCTTGTCCACATTTGATTTATTGCATGCTCATAAGACAATCTGCTGTAGCTTGAAAATGTTAAAATGGCTGCAAAGACAATTGCTGAAATCTTCACAGACTATTTACAAAATAGTCAGAAGTACTGGCTTCACTACTATTCACTGGCAGTACTCCTTTGTTGTTCTTATTTAGGACAAAGTAAAGAACTCTAACAGAACCGCATTTGTTCTTATACACCTGCACCACCTCATACATTTCATACTCTATGTAATTCATGAATCATTTGACATTTGCTTATTTGTTGCTCCATGCTTCACCGCAGTCAGTCCAAATGTGCTGTCTTCCTTAGGTTATCCCACCATTCAAGTGGAACTGGAAACTCCCACTGGGTTGCGCTTCGTGCCACCCACCCCTTTCCATCAGGACGATTTCTTTAGCGACACCTCTAGCCTAGAGTCACCCCTTAGAACTCCCAGTAGACTGAGTGACGTGTTAGTGACCTCCCAGGGACACGTAGATGGTACAGCAGCAGCACCGCCAGTGGTGACTGAAGAAGACACTTCCCTGGACGACAGCAAACTCGATTTCTCAGTGCCTAGAGAAGGAACACCTAAAGATATTTCCATAGGCAAGAGCCAGTTGGAGGAAGTGGACCTTAAGGATTTTCCGCGGTATCTTGGTAGTTATGGTGGGATATCAAAAGATGCTAAACAAAGGCAGAGTGAAGAGACTAGTAAAAAAGGAGTAAGGACTGAACAGCCTGAGAGAGAAAAGTCTGGTACTGATGAGGAGATGACGGAAGAAAAGCTTAAATCTCTGTTTGAGGACATTCATCTGGAAGAAGGAGCTGAGTTTGAGGAGATGACGGAAGAAAGAGTATGGTCAATTCTTCAAGGTGTTCAACAAGCAGAACACGAAATGTCTTCAATTACAGGTTGGCAGCCTGACTCGTCAAGTGTCACCGAGCCACCGACGTCGGGACGCAGAATAGGTGGTAGCCTGCTAGATCGCTTGGATGATAGGTGAGCCCCTTTGTGTAAGGGTGTGTGTGTGTGTGTGTAAGCAAACCTTCCCATGCTGCTTTTACCTCCAGGAGCACTGCTGAGGCTGCTCTTCTACGAGAATATGTAAATATGCAGATATATATGTATATACAGATATTTAAAAGAATAAGTAATAGTTGACTTGATTTGGCCTTGGGCATATTTGCCTTCAAAAATGTATATTTATCAGGTTTCATTCTTACTATAGGTATTTCACAAGTAGTTTATATTATGTTTAGTGGATAATATTACTTTTCCTTTTCTGTGTCTTGTGTATTTCAATTTCTAATTAATCTAAGTGATATATGGATGTAACTGGAATCAAGAACTGTAAAACATACATTACCTGAAACTAGGATACTATATAACTCTTATTTCTTGAGTACCTTTTTATCAGTCATCCTTTTCATTGCATCTCTTTGCCTTCCTTCGCATAGCTGTTGCTTTTTCTATAGGCCAATTTTAAAATTATTACTGTTTTTATAACACTTACTTCAAGCATGTTCTCTCGTGCTGGTTTACTAGACTTTTAAAGAGATGAGTTACAAGGCATGAGAAGGTAAGAATGGTGATACCAAATCCCTCTAGTCCCATATGTTGTCTCCCAGCAGTGACTGCAGAGGATGCTCAGGGAGGGAGTAAAGTGGACATACACGCTGTTTTCCTCCAGGACTCTCAGCAGGCTGACCCGCTGAGATGGATGCTTTCCACATATTTATCCTCAATGCATTTCTCATGCATGAGCTTTTGCAGCCTCCCCTTGGACATACTTAAGCTTTCACCATTCACAATATGTGTTGCCATGTTTAGCCTTACTGGTACCCACTGGGTGAAGAGTTCCTGCCTTGCCTCTGTTTACAGCATGGCTCCCATCATTACTAATGGAAGGAGCCAGGTCTGCATGAGCTGTAAATCAGCAGAGAATGATTATCTGCAGAGCAATCATTTGTCTGTCAGCAGTTTACATCCTTTGCAGCTTTGACTCAGGATGTTTTAAGGTTCTAGGTAGCAGCAGATAATCTCTTATTGAATCCAGTGGGAATTTGGCCATTGATTTCAGCAAACTGATTGTCTTTCAGGACTGTAAAGCACTTGACCTACTACTGATGCAAATCCTGTTGTTAAGCAAGCATTGTTACTCTGCATTTTATATTGTGTTAAATTAGTAAAATAGATCCCTTATACAAGTAAAAGGGCTTCCTTAAGACAATAACATAGCCATTTCTAACCAGATGAATTCAATTTGCTGTCTTCTATAAGAGTTTTGCCAGCTAATAGCTATAGTATTTAAATGTGGACAGTCGTAGTGCTTATCTGAAAGCAAGCAAAAATACAAAAGTGAAGAAAAACATGCATCAGAAGTGCAGGTTAAACCTGTCCGTGGCTAATCTGAAGCAAAATTTTGGTCAGCTTTCTGTCTTGTTAGTAACCTCCCTTGCCTTTGGCTTTGTGTATTATTGAAAGCTGCACTGTCTAAAGATTTATTTTCAGATACTAATATTTTTTTAAAATGCGTGACTTATCTGGAGTACAGATATTGTAGTTTTTTGGGAAAACTAACATAAACTATTTGGTCATTACTGGTAATTGCACGGTAACAGATACTTTCATCACCTTCTTGCTTAGAGAGGGGGTTAAAGAATAGTGCCTCGGGGATTTACCTCATGATTATACGAGGGAAGTGGTAGATTTTGTGTATTTTTCTTTCTCTTTTTCCTTCCCCCCAGCCAAGTGGAAGGGGATTAATGTAAAACATTTGGCTTTGTTTCCAGTGTTCCATATTCTCGTTGCTTCTGAAAAGATACTATGATGCAGAAGAGAAGGCGGCTGTTAAGTAAATCGATGTTTGAAAGCTGAATTTAAAACTTTTTTTTTTCTTTTTCTGAAACGTGTGTGCTAAGAATGAAGGTTCAGTAAGACGCTCACTGCTTTGCCCTTCTGTGTGTGATTTAAGCACTGAACAGCTGCCTGTTCTTTTTCTCTTTCTCTTGTAGTTCGGACCAATGTAGGGATTCTCTTACCTCATATGTCAAGGGAGAAACAGGGAAGCCAGAAACAAATGGAAGCCTATCTGAATCCACAGCAGAGTCAAAAACTAAATCCTACATCCAGGAGTCTTTAAATGATGTGGCAAAACAGAGTGACAAAGAAGCCCTGAAAACAAAGTCCCAGTTTTCAGCTGGTACTGATGAGCAAACGTTATCATCAACAGCATATCAGAAATCTTTGGAAGAGACTAGCAAGCCAACAACAGAAGGCAACAAAACATCTGTGCCTGTCAGTGTGAAGAAGATGAGCTGGAGTACTTCTGAGGATGGCAAGCCAAGAACGAGCATTCAAGAGGAGGAGGGAGCAGTAATGTCTGAACAGAAGGTACAGTACGTCCTGTAATAATCAACCGCGTGAGGAGTCCCTGTTGCTTGACATGCTGCTTGATGTAATTTTTTGTAAGACTTGTAATGTTGTTTGTGACAGGATTGGTTGGGGTTTTTTTTAATCCTTCTTTTTGCCTTTTCTATTTATTGCTAAATTAAGAAAAATGGAAGTTGGTGGAAATTTATGTTCTGCGGTGTGACTAGAATGTGGTAGAGTTGGGGCAGGCAGAGGAGCCAAGCAGGGCTGCATAATCCTCTGCCTGACTGGCCCCGAGCCCTGGCAGAGGTTAGAGCAGCTCCGGGCACTGCCACCCCCAACCCTCTCCTGCCCCGACGTACCACCTGTGCAAACAGTGCCAGACACCTCAGCTCTTCTCCATCTCTTTCCAGTAAGGTGATGCCACTGGTTTCCACTCCTTTTGTGACACTGAAGTGAGCAAAGAGATAGAGGGACTCTTTGGCCACTATCCTGCTCCTTCTCCCCAACACCCCCCGCATTTTTTTACTTTGTTAATGTGCAGAAAAATACATTTTGGGTGATATTTAATCTTCTCCTTTCGTTTTTTGTTTCATGACCTCGTTCATCCCAACTCCAAAGCGCATCCCGCATCAAAAGGTTTCCAAATGTGTAAAGCACTTTTCCAGATGGTGGTTCTTTCTTCTTAAAATACTGTGGAAGGGCTCCCCTTCATTTCTACCTTGCCCAGCTTGCACATCCTTAACTGCAGAACTTCAGTTACAAGTTCTTTTCTGACAATGGAGATTTTAATAGCTTTCTCAGTTGCCTATATTTATTTCCTGGAATGTTAAAAGTAAAGTTGATTCAAAGAAGGGCTTACAGCCCCTTAGCTGCGTGCACCTCGCACCCCAGCAGTGGGAGGGTTGCCACCGAATAGACCACAGGGCTGGCAGGGAACCAGGCCGGAAAAGGGAACTGCAGTTTCTTCTACATTCCTCTCTTTGCTGAGATTGTCTTTTCCTGGGCATAATACAGGAGGAGATTATAACTTCTGGCAGCAAAGTATTTCAGTAGAATTGCTTCTACATGATATAGCTTTTTGGTTTTTTTATTGTAGCACAATAAAAATGTTGGCTGTGGTGGGCTGCAATAAATCATTCAGGTTTAAATTAGTTCATTTTAAACTATTCTTTCGATTATACAACAAGAGTTCTTTTATTAGATGGTAACATAATCAGTCTCAGCAGTTATGCAGCATATGATTGTTATTATCTTGTTATTAGTTCGTGACACAGTTGAAGCAGTGATCTTCCCTAATGTTCACTAATTACTGGAATACTTTAAAAATGTAAGAGCTTTCTGCAAAGACAGGTAAAAGCAACTGGCAGAGTTCCTTTAGCGTTGGTAGGCTTTGGGGCAGACTCGGGCTGCTGGTAGTGTGCTCAGTTTAAGAGCAGGGATGAGTGTAGATGCACACTGTAACACGCCGAGGGTGTGCAGCAGTGCTGCACTCCCCCCTCTGGGTGTCCATCAGCCAGAAGATAAGTTGTCATCCACTTCTGTGTGCTCTTCACTTTTGGATATCCCATCTGGACTGGGAAGAATAAGCCCGTGCTTTTCTTTTGTGTGCTTTTTGCACTACTTTTGCTTTATTGGTAAAGGGTGATAATCTTATCTTCTGAATAACAAATCTTTTTATAGACATGATCTTTGAATAAACTGGTATCAGAAAATAATGTCATTTCTAAACACGGATCCCTCACTAAGCCTGAATGGGTAACAAGCTAGAGTTTGTTAGAATGACAATTGCTTCTAATATCTTGCCGATATTTCTTCAAGAATATCTTCTAATTTGAAGTCAATAGTTTAATTACTTGCACAGTCCAATTCATGGTGAGACACTTCATGTGCTGTCATGCAAACAGAAAGAGAATTTTAACTGGCAGTCTTTCTGCAAGGCATTCTTCAAAAATGCTCCGTAAAGAGAAAAGTATGGATGAAACAGATTTGTTTCTGTGGAAAGAAAGGGCAAACGAAACGAAATTACTTCCCAAAGCAAGAGATTTTTTTCTATGACCCACTGGGGAAGAGCTAAGAAGCAATACTCATCCACCTGCAGGGTGAGGGCTGCGTCAGTGTTTTGGCACACAGTTTGCACCAGGAGATAAACTCAGATGATTGATATTGGGCTGCTGCCTGGTGACATGGATGAAACAAATTGTTGGCCTCATCCCAAGTCCATGTAAATGCCTGAAAGTTTACAAAGGCAGTGCAGTGACAGTGTAGACCATATAATTCTCTATGAATGCTCAAGCATCTGGATCCAGCGATCTTTTTAAATGAGAGGAGCACAGTGCAATTATCAGAAAGAAGGTGATGTCCCCTGCATGGTCAAGGTGACTCCCAGTGTCACAATTCCATCACAAAGAAACCACTTGAGGCTGTTTATTAAAAATAACTCTTCCCCCAAAACCTTCATGTCCTCTGGGAATCTTCTCCTGCTTTTTGTTACTTCTTCAGGATAAGGTTGGATTATAATTTTTTTGTTATATATATATATTTTGCTAGTGTCAGGGGACAGCAGCAGACTTCACATTCAGATGAATACTGTCATCCTGCCCTAAATGCTTTTTGTGATATTGTCCTTTTTCTACTCCACCCACCTATGCCTACTCTTATTTGACACATAATTTCTGAGAAATGCTTCTTGTTTGGGATGTCTTGGCCAGATTCAGAAAGAGAAACAGAAATGCAGTTAGCAACATCTACATGACTTTTAAAATCAGGTTTTGGCTGTCATGGAGTAATTAGAGAGAAAATTTTCAAATTTCTCTTTTCAGAAAAAAGCTGATTCAGCCAAACATCACGTAGGAAGGGCCTCTGCTCTGTGTCTGTCCCACATAGGTGTGAAGCCCTCCACCAGGCACGTGCATATGGAGCCCCAAAGCCGAGGAGCTCCCTGGGTTTCGGAGGGGAAACACTGGGGCTGTCAGTGCGTGCCAGGACGGGGCACCAGGCTGAAACCAGCCTCAGGCTGTTCCCCCTCGCCCTGAGCTGAGGTCTACCAGTTCCCTTCTTAAAAAATGAGGAATGATGGTACTTCACGCTACAGTTTTGCTACTTAAAAGCAGATGAATATCGAGCAGGAAGGCCATTTACATGGAGAAGTTCTTCAAAATGCTTCTTGGTCATCTTCTCTGTGGAGGTGCTCCACTGAAGTGTTCTGTGTGACTGTCTCCTTTCTTTCTGAGGGAATTCACTTCCCATATCTTGTGAATCCATACCATTTGTTTAAAACGTTAATTTTTTTAGGAGAAAAAAGCAAGGAGTTATGACAAGGATTTTTTGTACACAAAATTTTTGTCAACTACTCAGGCTGAGAGAGTTGGGGAGTTCAGCTGGAGAAGAGAAGGCTGCGGGGAGACCTTAGAGACCTCTCAGGGCTGAAAGGGGCTGCAGGAAAGGGGGAGGGATGCGTCATCAGGGGGTGTGGGGATAGGATGAGAAGTAATTTCTTACAGTTGAAAGAGGGCGGATTTAGATTAGATATGAGGAAGAAATTCTCTGCTGTGAGGGGGGTGAGGCCCTGGCACAGGCTGCCCAGAGAAGCTGTGGCTGCCCCCTCCCTGGCAGGGCTCAAGGCCAGGTTGGACGGGGCTTTGGGCAACCTGGGCTAGTGGAAGGTGGCCCTGGCCATGGCAGGGGGTTGGGACTAGATGGTCTTTAAGGTCCCTTCCAACCCAAACCATGCCATGATTCTGTGATGATTTAGAAATTCTGTGGGTCAGATGCATTCCCAATACCATTTTCTAAGACTTAGGAGCTGCTGAGATATTCCATACCTGGTCTACTCATCAAGCTACAGCACGTCAAAGAGCAAAAAGGCCTCCTCCCACCATACACATAAAGAGCAAAACTGCGAGTCATTATGTACATAATAGAGACAGGGAAAACACTGTCCATGATAACCTCTGTTTTCTTCTCCTAGTCCTGATCAGCATGTTCTGTCTTGCAAATGTGCTGTTCAAATGTACTAAAACTGCATTTATTAGGAATGTAGTGACAGTGAGATTGAGAGTGATTCAAGTTCAGATGAAGAGCAGAGAATTACTACGAGAGTTTATCGACGGCGGTTGATTCTGAAGGTATTTTGTGACTTGTATTCCTGAGGTGATGTTGGCATGGATGTGGGTTTGGACTGCTGTGTCAGAATGTTAATTTTGGCATACTGGAGTCCTTCTGGTAGTGTGCTTTCCATTGCCAGTATGTATTTATAACCAAGTGCTAGGTGGCCATTCCTTGCTTAACCCGGAGGTTTATGGTTGTCTTCTGCTGGAAAACAGCTGTGCTGCATGGCATGTTGTGTCCTTCACTGCCACTCTCTTGCATGGCATCTTAGAAGACTGTGTGTTGGTCTGATGCAGAGATAAATGAATTGCCGACAGATATGGGTGACATTCTTTTTCTTTTTTCTTAAAAAAATTCTAAATGACAAGATAAAAAATTTCAGGAATGTATATGAGTGGGATATAGGAAAGTCTGAGCCATGTACTCTGGTTGAAACTTGTGGTGCTGAGTGCTTAATGTGTTCTGGAAAACCTCAGAACAGCAGGTGATCCTGATTTAAAACCTGCCAAAGTTAATAAGAGTCTTTGCATTGTCTACAGCAGGCTTCATTTAGTATATTTATTTACAGATGGCCTTTAGTTACAGCACAATATATTTTATATACTGATAGCAATGGCATAGTCATATAAATAATTGCATTTGCCCTCATATTTTTTCCTGTATGGTCATATAGTATGGCATTATTTGCCTGTAGCATATAGCATAAGAAAATCATTCTGCATCAAAAACCATTATGTTAATCTCTCAGTAACTTACAGGTTTTATTAGATTCTTGCTAGCAAATAATGTGGTCAAGCCATGAAAAAGACAGCCAGCCACCATAGTGCTATTACAACACTGGCTGAGTTTGCCAAGGATACGGCTGTTAGGAATGATTTGTGACTCTCTGATCGCACGTATCTATATTGCTGTTATTTGCATGCTTTGTGAAGACGAGTACGCATACAGGCGCTGCAGCTTTTGTGCAGTGGGGATGGCAGATAGGCTGCTCTGCACAGCTACTGATCTGTCCAAGATACAGACACTTTTGGAAAAGGTGGGATGACATTTCTGACAACCTTCAGCCTGAATTTCTTCAGTATACCAGTCGTGCTTCCACTTGGGACAAGGCAGGAATTGCACAGATTTGCTCAGCAGAAGTGAATATTTGGTCTGGTATCTCATCTTTACAGGTGGAACCTGCTGCCTTCCCTGAAAGGCCCTGGGCAGGTTGGAGTATAACCCTTCATCAGTAGTTCTCTCTGCAGGCAACACTTCACCGGTCAGAAATAGGAATGTGGTTTCTGTTTGCAAATGGGGGAGGTGGCCTGTGGGCAATTACAGACCCTCAAATGGTGTAAGAGCGTTTCTGGTAAGACATAAAGTATCCGTGTGCTGACAGGTTTGAAGGCTGCGTAGTTGGCCCGTGGCTAAGGTCCCCCACCCAATTTATTGTCTGAACTATTTTAGCATCCACTGGTTTGGAATCAGGAAATGTTGGAGTAGAAAAGAGAAAGTATGAAAAACGCAGCCTTCACTTGCTGTGCAAGTACATCTGGTGTGTTTAGAGAAAGGCACAGAAAATTGTTTTTAAATATGGTGCTGTAATTTGGGGTTGAACTTTTAACAGAGTGGTGGTAAAGCAGGGTATGTAGTGCTGTAGTCCGCAGCTAGTGCAGATGCATTGGGGAGGGTGTGCGTGGTGAGTGGAGGCGGCTGAACCTGCTCTGTTGGGAACGTCTCTGATCCAAACTGGATCAGAGCTGTACCTGTCTCTTGATTAGAAAATCCATGTGATACTTCTGTCATTTTCTGATGATTTATAGCTTCTTTTTTATCCCCCACTCTGCATCTTAAGACAAACGTAGAACCAGAAAAGTTTTCAAGGCAGCAATCATCAGGCCTTTTAGACAAAGAGTTTGATAGTGGAAACAACCATTTCAGTAAGTATATTTTGATCATGTGAAGCTCATGAAATGGTGGTATAAAATGGAAGAATCAAGCTTTAGCATTGGTAGGGACCTGGACTTCAATTTCTCCACATTCCTGGGAGCAGAGATTCCATTTGGGTAAACTGAAATCCCTGCAAGAGCACACACAAGCTGAGGAACAGCTTCTTGTTCAGGGAAAAGGTCTCAGGATCACGGAGGCACGGAGCAACACACTCAGCCTGCAGAGTAAAAAGAACTCTGTGTTTCTGCCACAGGGCCCCAAGCAGCAGTGGGGAGCAGCAGGCTCTCGCCTGGCAGTGCCCGAGTGTCCAGCGAGTGGGTGCTGTGCCTGAGTGCCCGACCCCACAGCCCCGTGCCCGACCCCACAGCCCCATGTCCAACCCCACAGCCCCATGTCCAACCCACAGCCCCCGTGCCCAACCCCGCAGCCCCATGTCCAACCCCACAGCCCCATGTCCAACCCACAGCCCCTGTGCCCAACCCCACAGCCCCATGTCCAACCCCACAGCCCCATGTCCAACCCACAGCCCCTGTGCCCAACCCCGCAGCCCCATGTCCAACCCCACAGCCCCATGTCCAACCCACAGCCCCCGTGCCCAACCCCACAGCCCCATGTCCAACCCCACAGCCCCTGTGCCCAACCCCACAGCTCCATGTCCAACCCCACAGCCCCATGTCCAACCCACAGCCCCTGTGCCCAACCCCACAGCCCCATGTCCAACCCCACAGCCCCTGTGCCCCTCTCTGTGGCTGGCACGGAGCGGGGCGGGCATCGCTCACTTGGCACGGAGCAGTAGTGAGAGGGGAGTTGGGCTCTCCTTCTGTTCCTGTGTTTTCTGACACCCCTGGTTAGCCATACAGGTGTTAAGGGGCGATGCAGAGTAGGAGGCAGGGACATTTTCCCTCCAGCTCTCCGATCCCCAGGCAGCAAGCCTGTCACACACTGATGATGAAACACCCCAGTGCTTTCCTCCAGTCACGCCTGGAGTACTTACCCTCACGGTTATTTCAGAGCCAGCCCTAGAAATCTTTGTTGAATTTGCATTCTCTGGAATAAAAACTGTTTTGAACATCTGAAAAACCTGAGCACAGGCTTCATGAACGTGTGGCGGGGCCCACAGCAGCAGCGGGGAGGGGACAGGGGTGCGCTGGGAGCCGCCGCTGAGCCGAGCCGCACCGGGGAGCTGCCTTGTTTCACCGCAGCCTATGTTCATTACTGCCTCTGTGCTGCAGTAAAAGCAAGAGATGTACTCGCATAGCCTGCAGGGATAAAGTTTGGTGACGCCAAAACCTTGAGGATAAATTGAGTCCTGTGGAAAAAAAGGCTTTGCTCTGTGCCTCCACAGCTACTGTCAGGGCTGAATGGCTTCATTACCTTTGTTCTTCTTTCTCAACTTGTTTTTCCCTTTCAGTGCCATTCTGCATTATTGCTAACACTATTATTTCCGTTTAACTGCTACCTTAGTTCTCTGTCCTGGCCCAAATATGGAGAAAGGCTTTTCTCTCCCCCGGAGGTATTTTCCCAGCAGTCCGAGAGCTGAGTCCTGTCAAGTGTTCAGCACTCTCAAGCACATTCCCATGGGATTTAGCACTTCAGAGGGCTGAGCCCATAAAACCAGACAAGCAAGGACTGATGCCCGTTTCCACATGTAATAGGATCGTATTCTAACCTCAAGGTAGTGCAGATGTTTTTGTTTTTGCTTCCTTTCCCCTCTTCTGTTCACATGGCGGATTGATGGGACTGGGCATTGCAAAAAAAAAAAAGGTTTTTATGGTAACGCAGGAATGCGAGCAATTAGCACACAAGGGAGAAATAAGAGTGCTGCCACAATGTGCACATTCAGAGCCTGATCCAAAGCTCCTTTTATTCAGTCATGACAGAAATCAGTGTCTAATTTTTTATGCTTTTTCAGAGGTTGTTAAATCTTTCATGGGTACAAATTTTTGGCAAAAACTGTTTAGTGAGATTCTTGCCAAAAGGTTTATGGTAGAATTTTGTAATGGAAAATAAAACAGATTTCTAAGCAGGGGTTATTCAAATCTGATGTCATTTTGTATCTTGTACTTTTGTTATTTCTTGCCAATTTTTATTAAAGATTTATTTGTCTCTCTCCGTGTGTTTTGCCCATGAAACCCCCCATTACTGAGTGTGGAGGTTTTGGTTCAGCCTGCACTGGAGGAATGGAACGGGAAGCCTGAGCAGCAGTCAGTCAAAACTAGAACCAACAACCTTCATGATCTTATTATTCAGAGGAAACTTATTGCTGGAAAATGAAACTGTGGCCATCCTGTCGGTGAGAAGAACTAAGGGCCTGCGCCCCACGTCAGGCACATGGGAAGCATTTCCCTTTGTGCACTCAGCTGGGGGCAGCCGAGCTCTCCGCTGCAGCCCCCGCCGGGCTGGGAGAGCTGCTCCCTAAGTGCCAGGAGGGACCGGCGGGGTCAGAGCTGCCAGACTAAGACAACACAGAGGTAAACTAAAGCCCAGACTACGAGTGCTGTTATAATGGCTCTTCGTCATGTTGGCCTCCACGCAACAAGCGACCAGACCTATGACTCCACTCCCAGTACTGGACTATATTTTGCTCCATTTGCAGCACCATTTCCTTTCAGGTCTCCTTGGCTTGCCTGCTGGTTTGCTGGTTGTTTTTTTTTTTTTTTTCTTTTCCCCCCCGCTATGGCTTTAGCAATACATCTGCAAACAAGCAAGTACAGACTCAGCACAGGCAGAGAGTTGTGGCATCTGATTAACAAGGTCTCCCTGAGTAGGCAGAACTTGCTAATGAAAATGACCTTAATGAAAGATGTTTGTTTCTAGTGCCACTGCCACAGAGGCTTGAGACCCCAAGGAGACCGAGGCGCAGCTGCTGTTTATGCATTACAAGAATGTGATCTCAAGACTGAAAGGATTATGTCTTGGTGGTGGCTTAGGCCAGTAAGAGAAGAGGTCTGAGCGGTCTGTACAGCTCCTGTTCCCACTGCAGCATTGCCTCTGGTCTTGGGCGAAATTAAATGTTTAGGATCTTTCTATCTTGCTTATTTCCGTCTGCTTTTGAATTCCTTTTTTATCTGTGTGGGTAAGAGACATCCAACCGCACCTTTTTTCTCCGCTGTTACAACAACACTAGATGTATAGGAGGAATAAAAGGGACTATTATCCCTCTAGTAACAAAACAAACATGAAAGAAAACCAGAGCTCTGACAAATCTGCAGTGAACTTTGGCACAATACTGCAGCACCGACTGTATAACTCCATTTATCTGGAGGTCCCTGGGAACACCCATGATCTGCAAATAACTGTTGAGAAAATCAGTGGAGCTGGCGGAAAACTTTGAGGAAGCTGCTCTTCGCTTCTCCTGCCCTGGAGAGCAGCGGAGAGAGGATACCAGCTGGTTTTGGCAGGACTACACTCCAGCGAGCAGGGTGACATTAAAGCACTCTGCTTTGCAAAGCTTCCTGGCATGTTCTGGGGCTGAGGCTTGCAGACTGCAGCCTTTGTATGGTTTAGTCCCAGGGATATAACCGAGCTTCCAGTAATCGCGGTATTAAGTTGTCTCCCTGCCTTTCTAAAGCTCTTGGTATTGTGACAGTGATTTTGACTGGTCAAGGGTAAAATGAAGCCCACATAAGTATGATGCAGCAGAAAGAATTTTATTCTTTAGCGGTGACGCAGATGCACCAGCTTTGTGTTTAAAAAGAGCTTTTGTTGACAAGGTCATGTAATGTGCCATTCTAACCCAAAGGTGGTTTGAGATCTGACAAGTAAAACTGCCAGTGGGTAAGGGTTTGGGTTTTTTTTTTCCTAGCAAACATCCATCTTTATAACTGCATAGGATTAGAAACATCAGTAAATCAGATCTGCCTCCTGCCAATTGTGAGCCCTCCTGCAATTTGTTGAACTACCCACCAGCAAGAGAGTTGTGAAAGCTGGATTTCATGCGTGCTGACTGCTGAGTATTTACAGCATTTATCCTTAAACTGTGCTTAAAGGAGCATGTAGCTAATTAAAAAACAAGATTTACCATACCTTTAAAGCTGCATTTTCTTCCAAGAGATGTCTTTCGATGCATCAATACGTATTTCATTTTAAAGCTGAACGCAGTAATTCTAACTAACTTGTTCTAAGGCACAGCCTGGCTCATAGCAGCAGTAAGGAGTGAAAGGACCTGTACATGTACTCAGTATTGGCCTGCCAGGAAGCCTGGTGACCTTTGTTTCTGGTTTTCATGGGTTTTATTATAGTGGCTTTGGAGATCCTGTTCATGAGAGGGAACCTCTCCATACCTCTGTGCTCCATGGGGTGGGAGGGATGGCTGGGCCGGGGTTCCCTCCTGTCCCTTAGGGCACTGCTCAGGAGCCCACTGGGGAGTCTCTGAGCCCATGGGTGGGAGGCCAGGAAAGAAACTGTGCAGCTAATTCTCCATCTGCTATGCTTCTGATTAAAGTATTAAGTCTCCAGAATCAGTATTTCCCCCCATTTTGTTGTGGCTAGGAAACCCCACAGGTTTCAGTTCCCAAAACCTTTACCCAGCCATCACCACCCTGCCGCAACAGCAGTGCCCGTGCAGTTCTCATTTCTGCTGTCTCGCTCGTGAGAAAGGAAGGAGCAGGCTGCTGTCGTTGGGGCCCTGCACGCTGCGGGGGCCAGCCTCTTACTTCCCTCCTCCTATGCTTAGCCTGACATCTCTGCTTCGGCAGGTATATAATTTTTCCTTCTTGTGACCCGTCAGCAGAGCCCTTCTGGGGAATGAATTGTATGGGCCCATCCCAGGCTTCATCTAAAGGCTTCAGCAGCCCTTGGTTCTGCTGTTTCTTGTAGGGATGGCACCATTCCCAGGCCTGGGGACTCAGCCAGGTCCTTCAGACACAGGACCTCATCCTCAGGTCCCTGTGCAGCGACGCCCGCCTGGCTGGAGCCTGCCTGGCTCTCAGTGATGCTTCCTGAAGCATCAAAGTTCAACAAGTTTTGCAGTTTATATATAGCCTGTGAAAGCATGGGGGAAAAGGCATGTAAAATGGCTGAAACGGTTTAATTACTTAATTATCAAGCGGAGATTTCAGTACAGCTTTCAATGTGAAATAAGCAAAAATTCTGCACTTCTGAATAATGACAAACGCTGAGCGGGGGCTCGGTTAGCAGCAGAGCTGTGCTCTGCTCCTCAGTACTCCCCTCTGGCTTCTGCCTGCTGCCGGCCCTCTAAAGCCAGGGAAATGGAAAAGCTTGGCTCTAGAAAAAGACTGCAAATGGCTTGCAAACAAAAGGAAAGGTTTATTTGGTTTAGAGCTTAGAAATAGCATACAAGCCTAATGTTCTAATGTATGTATTCAAAAAGCTGTGTTTGTAGGGAAAACAGTTTAAAAAAACCAAACATAGCATCACTGTATTTGTTCATTACAGAGCAGTGCCAGGAGCTCATGTAGACAACTATGCAGCATATAGACCACAGTAAATAGGAATTATATTTGCTCTGTGCTGCTTGGTATGTGGAAGCATTATAAAGGCTTGATGTTGGGCTGTAATAATCACATTTCAAATATTATTTTGTTGTTAATATTGATAGAACACATTTTATACGGTGTTTCTTTCTGCTTCCTCCCCCTAGTTGCCATTAGTGGGTTGAGGGTGAGGGGAGAAGGAAAAGTTTTAAGGATTTTTTTTGTTTGTTCGTTTAAAGGGTTATTCATTCACTTGTGTAAATTTTTCGTATGTAGGCCAGCTACATTATGATTGTTTGTTTTATTTATATTAAATAAATAAGCACAGATGATGGATATTTTTGAATAAATAAATGCAGTGCTTGCTTCAGCACCATGTTTGGAAATTTGGCTTTATGAGGTAAAATTGTTAAAGTTCTTCTGGAACATAAGTTCATGACGGCCAGCTAGCCTTAAACTCGAAAGTAATGTCATTTAGTTATAACTCGAGCAATAATTCCTGTATTAAGTCACTAGCATAGCAGTTAGGAAACTGCTTTTACGTTTATTTACGCCGCTCCTGTAAATTGCTGGTACTACAAGGAGGGATGGCTGGAGTGCTGCCCACCTCAGTAAGTCCTGCACCAGGCTGCCGAGGCTCCTCGGCAGGCGTTACCACCCCGAGTGGCATGTAAGATACCTTTCTCCATTTTGTAAATGTTGAGAAGTCTTGTCTTCTGTGCGTGTGTTTAAGATCTTGTGTTTAGCAAGCTATAGGCAGAGCCGTCTTTTTTGAAATCCCGAAATTCCCTCACCTTATTTTGGTGTTGGACGGCGTTTCTGTGTGTGCTGGGCACTGAGAAGCTGTGGAAAGCTAATGGATGTCTGCTTGGAGATTATATCATCATGAATTTGTGCCTCCATCTCATAGGATTCAGACTGACTGCAAGATGATTTGTTGCCCAGAGAGCTTCATGTCATGAATTAGTTACTAAGAGCAATGTTCTAGAAGCTCACTTACAGGCTTTAAGGACACATTCTGTAGAATAAATACACAGGTATTGGCATGCTAAATGAGCAAGGCTTCCATACTATTTGTGTGACATAAAGCAAACTGTTACATAAAGTTGAAGCTAACATGTGCTTGTTGCTTGGATTGGTGTGGAAATATGTGTGGGTTTGGCAGAATATAGGCTATATTGCTAATCTTATAACACGTTCTTTAGGGTGAGGAAGCAAAAAACATTCCTGGTGAATCTGTAACAGAGGAACAGTTTACCGACGAAGAAGGCAACGTCATCACAAGAAAAGTAATCATGAATTACATCACTGCTCTGAGTCTTTGCATTCAAGTAACTTCTTTTAACATACTTTCTCCCTCTAGAATTTAGGGAAAAAAAAAAACAAACGATACTTTTCCTGTATTGCTCCCACAGATCACCCGGAAGGTAGTGAGACGCGTTGTTATCCCCCATGAGAGGAAAGCTGGTGAAATGGTAATGGCACGGGGACTGCCAGGAAATAACAGTAGACGCAGAGGGTTGTGTTGACTGCTAGCAGGTGTTGCTTAAGGGCTGGAGGTTTGCATTTAACAAGAAGCCTTGGCAAAGCGTGCTGGTGTGGGTATTGACAAGCTGTGTGTTTGGGTAGCTGGGCAGGGGTCTGTCTCCCTTTGTGCTGTGTGCGGGCAGGGGCTGTGTCAAGGGGGCCCGGCTGAATTCTCTGGGCGCAGAGGCATTAAGGTCTGCTTCTGTTTAACATGCAGCAGGCTTAAACCATAGGTCTGGGGCCTGTTTTGGCCATCGAGTTGAGCCGGGTCTGTGGGTTTGGTTAAGCCCTTGCAGAATTGGTGCCTTACATCCGTAGGTGTAGTGTGTTCCTTTGTCAGCAGCCCAAAGGAATGAGCCACAGTCTGGTGCCCGCCGGCCTCTCCCACCTGCGTGATGCCCCTGTGCTGGTGTCTGCGGGTTTGCAGGGTCCAGGGGAATGTGAACATACCCAAGTTCCTTTGCAAGCAAGCACCAAAACAGGATTTTCTCCCTGGCAATTGAAATTGGAAGCCCTTCTGCAGGGCTGGAGTGTGCCCAGCTTCAGCACACCCAAACAGAAAGGAGGGCAGCGGAAGGGCAGAGCTGTTGTGCCCCTGCACGCCCCAGCCCCTCTTGCAGGGGGCTCTGGGGGTGCGGGCAGGCACGGGCAGGCTGTGCCTCCAGCTGTCCTCTGTCCCAAGGGGGCCTGGGGGGAATGGGCAGCACCTCTGGAGACAGATGGCTCCCAGGAAGCTTTCCCCAGCACATAGCCTCGGGAGGTCTCCAGTGAAGTTATCATTGGGGTTAATGGAATTTTTGTCTGAGTGAAAACAGATTCAGAAACAAAGAAAGATAACAAATACTCTTTATCTGGTGGTATTAAAGAAAGAAAAAAAAAAAAAGGGAGGGGTAGTTGAAACAAACATACTTCCATCCCCTCTTTCATAGTCCCTTTATCAGGGAAAAAGTAAACCCTGACCAGCAAAAGGGAAACATTTTCAATTTGCTGCATCAGATTAGATTAGTCGAAACTACAAATAGTTACAAATACATCGGTGCAGATCACCCGAGGGGTAAATTCTGCCGATAACCACACATAAACAGATGCCTTTCTCTGATGTGAATGAGGCTTGTGATTACTGGAGTATTTATTTTTAGATGATTATCGAGCTACTTCTGATGAGCAAAGATGAACTTTATTTTGGGGTTTGCTGTTTTAAAGACACTGAAACCTGCACTGCTTGTCACTGTCATTGGTTTTACTTCTGCGCTGCTTCAGTGTTTTTTGCTGGCTTTCTTCCACCTCCCTTTATTCCGTTACTAACCTGCTCACTTTAAAGCACAGACATTGTGAAACATCATAAGAGCAGCCATGGCCTGTGCTGTTGGAAACGTCCGCCAGGCCCGGCTGACCTGCGAGGCCGGGTAGGAAGGGGATTTTCCTTGGTGGTGACAGTGCTGAATCCCTCTGTGGTTGATGGCAGGAGCTCTGCCAAGGGCTGCCAGTTGAGTGCTCCAGCCCAGGTCGTGCTGAAATTGTAGACCTGTGTTTTCTACATGAAGATGATATTTCAGGCCTGTGCTTTTGCAGCTCAGCAGAGTGGATAAGCAGATCGTGTGTATCTTTGAAATGAAGCGTTAATGCGATTTAACTGCTTTTTACTTATCCTGTTACAGCAAAATGTGGAGCCTGTTTTGGAAGCAGGTTTATAATTATGAGCGCTCTCTGCAGACCACGTTAATGTTTATACTTTTTTCTTTAAAGCAGGGAGAAGCTTATAAGGTTAAGACAAAGAAAGAAGTCAGACATGTGGAGAAGAAAAGTTACTCGTGAAAGTTGAAAGCCAACCACTGAACGGTCAGTGTGATCAATTTTCTTCCTTCGCTAAAGCCTTTTGCCAGCACAGCACTGCACAGCACGGGGGCCAGCACCTGGGCTGCATGATGGCTTGCCTCTGCTACTTTGACATTGCTTTTGAGCTGCAGAGCTGAATAGATGGCCCTCGATCTTGTAAGCAGAAAATGACCTTGAGTTCATGTAGACCAACTGAGCTTTACTTCTTGGAACATAAAGCAAAGTAGTACTGAAGCACGTATAAGATTTTGGGGAGTACTACAAAATCTGGCGTTTGCAATTCAGGGCGTTTTCTCCTCCTAAACTTAAAGACAATTAGTGAAGGAGCTGTACACAAGTAAACTTACTGGGAGTGAAAGGCTGCTTCTGCTGTTGGGCATGTGATCTGAGGGCAGTTATGCAAGTCAAAGTCCTTGTAAGAGCCAGTGAAGTGTCTCAGTATTTGCCAGCAAATAATCCTTACCAGCTGTTTCTTGCGAATTTTATTGATCCAGCCTTAACGATTGTAACAAACCAACAGCTGACAGTATAAGGGCTTCCCAAACTAAAACCAAACGCACAGACTAAGACGCCCTTGCAGGGGCTCTGTACCGGCGTGCCGGAGCACTGTGAAGGCAGAAGCTGCTCTGCCTCGATCAGGCAGCTATAGTCACCAGGGCCTGTAAGTCCAGGAGGAGCCAGGCTGTGTCTGTCAGTGCTGGCCAGCCAGCCACGGATTCAAGTTCATGAGTTTACCATGTTCGTGTCTTTTGTTTCTACCCAGAACCTTTCTCAGCTTTGGTGGGTTTTAGGAATTGGGCAGAGGAACAGTTTATGAAGTGCAAGTCTCTATGTTATCCTTTTCCTATACACCTGGTATAGGATTGGCTGTAGGATTTAAGAACAGGATAAACAGGACCTGTAAAACACACCGGATAACGATGTGGAGTAAAGGACAGAAGCAGGCTCTCTCCTGGGTCACTAGTCCCTTCCGACTGCTGCAGTGTAAGGTAGCCCCAAGAGCCACCTGACCGTGCGGGCTCTCTGGGCGTGCTCGGAGTGTGGGATCCAGCTGAGGGCTTTATGGCATCAAGCCCTCAGGAGTGAGCTCTGCAGGGTGACTGGCGTGCTGTCAGCATCTGGTAAGCACCTACTGCGGCCACCTAGCACAACCGCTCAGTTCCTGCTTTTATTGAGAGCCCTCCCACGTCTGCTAATAGAATAATACTGCTTCATGTGGCTTGCTGCTCAACATACTCATCAAATATTTAACGTCTTGAAAAGGGAGGCGATTCTTTTGACATGCTTTTCTCCTTCATGGAGCTCAAGGATACGGGAGGAAAGCATGCCAAAGGGATAGCGCTGCTTGCATGAAATTGTGTCCCAAGTTGGCTCCTGTGCTTCTCCGCTGTCAGTCTACAGGGGGAAACCAGTGGAAATTTGTGAATTTGAAGGCAAGATGGGGCATTGAACCCCATAAGCAGTGTAGATAGAGAGCCTGCTGGCATACAAGTGTGATGCAACACCCACTGGGGAAAAGGGAGAAACACATCATTTTAAAATCAAACTGCATTCATAAGGCAGTCCTTGCTTAGCCTATGAAACGTGTTCTGACCTTCAGAAAGCCAGAGCCTGAGTTCCTCAGAACCAGATTTGCTCCCGTGACTGCTGATGCATTTCTCCTGTGATTTGCAGGAGGCAACTCTTCTGTGCTAGAGCCCCTGAAGAACTCAGAGAGTCTTCCTTAGATAATAAACCTTTGTCCCTTAAGATGAATCTCTGTGGTCCAAACTTTGATATGATAATCATGACCAAATGTGCCTTAAGTATTGTTAGCCCAGTCAAGAGTCTACTGAAAACATTTTATTCGAATGCAGAAGTTGGATGCATTTGCACAGACAGGGGATTCCAATAGAAAACCAGTTTGTTTCTTGATTACAAAAGACAAAAAAATCCTGTTTAGGAGGCAGAAGTGTTGCTTTTCCTTTGGATGTTTGGAAAAAATGACAGCGTTAGCTAGGTTTTGCTGTAAAAATGTCTTTGTCACCATTGCAGATAAAACAGTTGCAAAGTACAGGGCGAAAGGAAAAGCCAAGAACTTTTGCGTGCAGTTCTGCAGGATGGCTCTGTGCGAGCAGGCGTGACTGCTGCAGTGTGAAGAGGTGGCTTTAAGCAGCGGGGTAGATTTATGACAGCCGTAGATGTGGACAAGGACGGATTGTTTTAGCGTAGAAGGAGAGCGCGAGCACTCCTGGGGAATGCGCCTGGACCTGTGACCTGATTAGTAAACAGGCCTGTCCGTGCCAGCCTGAGTCCTGCAGGCGCTGTGCCAGCTGCGCTCCCAACCGGGCCTCCCTGAGCCAGGCCTCCCTGAGCCGGGCCTCCCTGAGCCGGGCCTCCCTGAGCCAGGCCTCCCTGAGCCAGGCCCCCAGGCAGGCCAGGCCCTCCCCGGGCAGGCCTCCCCGTGCGCAGGTGCTCGGGAGCCCGGGGGCCTTCCACTCCCTCTCGCCCCGCCGGGGTGTTGTTGGTATTTCTGCTTCCTGCCCCCGTGCTGCGAGGCATGGCCGTGGTGGAGCAGGTGGAACAGATCGCTGTCCCCCTGCGCGTGGCTCTTCCTGGGTGGGAGAGGGAGCAGGAGCTGCCCCCCATCTCCTCAGCGCCGCTCACGAGAGCCAGGCGGGAGATGGACGAGCCCGCTCCTCTTCCTCACATTGTCCTTCCCCAAGCCTCCTACAGGCAGGACTCCACGCTCCTGCCTCTCCCGGTCACGTTTCCCGAGCAACTGGCAGAGGTGGATGTGCAAGGGGTGCAGGTTTTCTACCGCTGCGGGGAGGCTTGCGAGCAACAAACAAAACTGAGCCGTGAAAGCAGCAGCGCTCTCGCTCTGGAGCTGCTGCTGTTTCTTCCACCGTCGAGAGTACCTACCCATCCCTTGTCATCGCGGGATCTGACAAGCTGCTACTTTGTCTGGGGTGACGAAACACAGCGTGTTGTAAACATATTTGTAAATCAGTTCACGTCAGAGCAACGTGGACATTTGCAGCTGCATTTTCCCTTCATGCTGGGAGCTCAGCTAATGTCATTACCTACCTAGAAAGTGTGCGGTTTGTCCTATTCCAGAATTCCACAATGCCAATTAAAACTCTTTCATTTAGTCAGGGAAAGGCACGAAATGGATTCTAACAAGATATTCTGAAATGATTTGTGCTATCTTCTCTTTCCATAGGTCTGTGTACTTTTACTGCCAGTATTCTAGAGGGACACTCATGGAAGAAAAATCAACAGGAATTAAACATTCACCTATAAAAGTGTGCGTGTGTTTGCTGCTTCCACACATTAACCGCATGGTTTTTATGCAAAAACAACAAAAAAAACACAAACAAACAAAAAAAAACCAAACAAAAAAAAATTAATTTAGCATGAGCCAATTTACAGAGCATGGAAATTCACGTTCATTCACAGGATTGGAGGGAGCGCAGTTACCAATGCAGTGTATATACAAGATGCCATGCTGTTAACAGCTTCTTTCAAGCAGTTTGATGTCATCTCAAAAGAAATAAATTCCTGTGGCCAGAGGGATGTACGAAGACAAAATGGTTAAACCATGGAAAGACACTAAAATTACTAAAATCCACAACAGCTCGCCTTATTTTTCTTGGACCCAAACTGTCAGGGTATAAAACACTATTTGTTTCTTTTTTAAACATCAATAGTTTTGCTGTAAATAAATTACACTGTATAAATTCTAACAAAATAGAATAAATGTTGATAAGGCACTGCCTTTTTGATCACAAACAGAATATTGCAAATGCATTGAGCAGGCTAGGTGTCTCAAATGGCTGCACCTACAGGGATATTCTGGGTGTATCTTCACAGATTCTTGTATATTAGCAATTATAATGTTTGTATATGCAAAAACGCTAGCTTGATTTTAAAAAAATCTTTAAAATCTGCTGCAAATTTAAATGATTCCCAAAATGAGGAATTCTGTAGTTCTGTGAAAATTTTTCTTCAGAGTACTAATATTTTGATGCATGTGTTTCACCTTATTTTGATTAAATCTTTTCCAGTTTTGCAAACACTATACCGCAACATGAAAAATAAGATTTTATCTGTAAACACAAAGCCCTTCATCTAATATTTGTTGCTGTTGCCAATTTTCAATGAAATGACCTAAAACCCATAACATATACAGTAGTTGCATTATGGGGAGGGGGGTGCTATCTGTTCTCGCTTTATAACGGGGGTAATGCTTGCAGCTTAGAAGTGGGTTGGTGCTCTAAGGAGCACAAGTTTGGGATATTTTTAAATGAACTGAAGAGAAATTATTAGCTAATAGAATGGCAGCACGCTGTAAAATTATTACTGTATTGTGTACTGGCTATAAGATGTAGAATCTTTCAGTAAGCCAATCATCTGTAATCATCCTAGCAGTGTAATATTAGGTTGTTAAGGCTGCTGTGTTTTAAAGGGCATTTTTATTTGGGTTTTGGTGAAATACTTTAATTTGTTGATTATATTCATATGGAAACAGCATTCATAATAGCTCTAATTACATATGTATGAAAACAACAAACACTGGATGATCTAGTTGATTATTTAAGCATAAAATAAATTGTGTTAAAACTCTTGGATAACGTGTACGTGGCAGTGTTCTTGTACCCTATAGGTGTGTGGCTTTGCAAGGCCAGCTGTTAACCACCCCTGGCTTTTTGCTGCTTTTCCTCTCGGTTTCGTCTGATCTACCTCCTCATCTCCCCAGTGTGGCAGGCAGGCCGTCACTTGGCAGGCTGTCTCCAGGTGGGGGGAACGGGAGGAAAACACAGCAGCCAGCACATCCTCAGCAAGGCTCAGGACACCCACCTCCGTGGGCCGTGGGAGACTCCACGGGCGTGAGGGAAGGACCTGTGCAACAGGGCTATGCGCAGAATCTTCTCCAACACCTGTTAACTCTGGACTTCCTTTAATTTCTTTCACTCCACCAGCAACCAGGAGGTGCACTACTGAAACCATTTTTTTTTTTTTCCCCAGCGTGTATCAATGAGACCAGTAACCGGCGCACTGCAGATGGTGTAAATAAAGGATACATCTCCTGTATGTTGCATGTGCTTCCTGTAGATTATAGGTGATGGACCACTGTATATATAAAATGTTTCCAGAACAAAGTTTTGTAGGCAGCATCAGTACACGCTCACTCTCCTGCGCTGCAGGCTTCTGCTCGGGTGCGATAAATAAATTTTATTACTCAGGGTTGGATTTCACCTGGCTTTCACAGCAATGTGAAGATGATGTGTTTTCTCCCAGCTTGGCACCTAAGGAAGCACCGCTGCTACAGATCCAGCTCAGCCTGCTTGCTCTTATCTGCTGACCCACACAGGAACTGCTCCGCACCTGGGGTCAGTCAGCAAAGCTCTCCCGGCTGTGGTGGAAAGCCCTTGGCTTCAGGAGGGTGTGACAGGCTGGTTTGTCAGTGATTCCAAGTTACTCCGGCTGCCAGTTTTTGAAGCAGTGGCAGTAAACGAAGTGGTTTTCAACATTTTAGCAGTCAGTCTGTGTTGCAATGCATGTTTTACCTAGGTCAGGATACCGCTGGTACAGTGCTGCTGCTTCAGGTCCTTACGCCAGAGCCTGGAGGGCAAATGCCTCTTACGCCACCGGAGAACAAATACATCTTATTGCAGGTCACAGTCCAACGGCAGCGATCGTGCTCCTGGAGACCTCGCCGTCCAGGAGCCTCCCTCCCGCTTGCCAGTACCCGGATGAGCTGAACAAAGAAGAATGCTTTCAGTAAATGGTGTTTATATCCCATATTATATTGTGATTTTACAGTCGGAAGCCAAGGCTTTGGTGACCACCAGCAGGAAGGCAGGAGCAACGCTGTAGAAGAGCCTCACTTCGCCTCTCTGTAACAGCATCCAAAAGGCAGCGTTCCATTTGACTCTTCTCCCTCCTCTGGTCCCCCAGTTAGTGCCTGACACTGCTGGGGAAGAAAGTTGTGATTGTACCTGGGATGGTGCTTGTGGCAGGCGAAGCCCAGAGAAGCGGCGTGCCTGTGCAGGGTGTCGGGAATCTCGACAGGGCTCCTGCTGCGTGTGGTGGTTTATGCGGCACGTTCAAGCTCGGGCAGTTGGTCTTGACCATGAGAGCAGCGGTGAGTAGGCGCTGGCTCACCTCGGAGCTCCTGATGACAGTTTTGCAGGAAGGCCCAGCCGTGGGTAGCACTCGGCGCCGTCCAGGCCAGCGCGGGAGGTGCCCGGGCAGGGCCGTTCCCCCACGAGCGCAGACCCCAGCCCTCCAGCTCCTGCCGGCCCTGTCACCGCTCGCTGCCTCCCCTGAAGCTTTGATACAACGGAGATGGTGAAGTGTGGAACGGGAACTCCACAGCTAAATCACCAGAGTTTAAAATATCCTGTTACATGTTGCCCAAACAGGATTTTCTGGGTGTTGGTTTGTTTTGCGCTGAGTCTATTGATTCCAACGGTAGCTCAGGATATTTGGGAAAAAACAAGATTGAAGCATAAACAGTCATTTGAGAAAGAAAACAAATCTTGCCAGTACTAGCAAAGAGCGCAAACAGCCCTGGGGTGAGTGAGGGCTCTACCTCTAATAAGTGCTTTTGTCTTTTTTTTCATATTTTCTCCAGTGAGAATGTTCCCCTTAGAGACAAAATTGTAAGTCATGAGACTTTTATTGCATGTATTAAAATAAACTCGGTTGCTAAATACAGCGTTCTTTTCATGCTTTGATATTTGATTTAGCACTACCTAGCAATAATGCTGCAGAGTATCCTACCATACTTTTTCCATTTCTGAAAGAATATCAATTACATTTTATTTGTGGCCGGTAACAGTTTTAATGTCAGAAATTCTAAGACCTCCCGTAATGCAGAGCTGACATCAGTGGGATAAATTGCAGGACTGCAGCACCTTGCTAATTAGTGCTAATTTCCTTGGGGGGGGGGTGTTTAGCACGGGCTTTGTAGCGTGCTGTGCAGGAAGTTGAGACCTGCTCTACTGGGGGCTGTGGCAGCCTGGCGTGTGGGACACGTGCCCCCCCCAAATTTCTTCATGCCCCCTATGGAAGGAGTTTATAACCGGGGCTTCTTAGAGCTCAATCCAGTCAAGAAAATTTGATGAAACTCATTGAAGTCCATCAGTGGCAATTTTTATGGCGTAACCTCTACAGTGACAGCAAACCTGGTGTGAGCAGCTTGTCCGGGAGCAGAGCCACGGGCCCCGCGTGGTCGCAGGGCGCAAGGATGGCTTTGGGGCAGCCCTCCCGCCCCGGCAGCCCTCTCCCCAGGCAGGGGGGGCAAGCTGGAGGGCTGGGGGTCACCGTGCTGAGGCTGGCACAGGGTTGCTGGGCAGGGTATCAGCAAGGGGCTCGTTTTTCATCCTAGCTACATGAACGATGTATGGAAGGGTAGCTGCCATGTTGCAGTTTTCTGACAGCGATGCAGACACTAAGATAGGGAGAGGGAAGAAGGAAAAGTTAGACCCAGCCTGCTATGAAGTGCTTGGCATAAAAAAATAGTCCATTACTGGGAGAGAAGAAGGTTAGTGAAGGACAGAAAAATGAGCTGCTCAAGAAAAATCTATGTATGTGCCACATTTTTCATAACTGCTGATGCTAAAAACAGTATGCTAATTGTGCATGGCTTTATTTATTTGACCCTAAGTCCTGGAGGAAAACGAAGATTTATAATAAAAGTTTTATTGGTACTTTTCCCATCACGCTAATGTTCAATTATGGAAAGCCATTTGGGCTATAAAACTGCAAGGCACAGCGATCCCCTGTTCACCAGCTCCCTTGGAAGGCTTCCAGAGGCTGGATGTCGTTACGGCACGGCCAGACCAACAGAACCAACCTAGTACGAGAGGTTGAAAAAAAATTCCCTGGGAGAACAAGGATGCAAAAGCAAAGCCCCAGAGCTGAAGGTGCGTTAGCTGCTGGGTGGCTACCACGCGGCAGGTTTTCACAGTCAGATACTCTACCCTGCACAAAGACTTATTTTCTAATGCAGGTCTCCGATTAAATAATTATTGTTCAGAAAAGCAAAGCAGCGTGGCATTATTTTCCTATGAATTGCTTGTCAGAAAACATGTTTTATCCTGCATCAATAGACATCTTAATCCACAACATCAGTGAACTGGTACTTTTTCTGCTCACGCAAATCTTTCAAATCGAGGTTTCTCCCCTTCAACAACCCTTCCACAATGGTAAAATCGCCACATAGGCACTCCATTTTTCCCTTTGAACATTCCCTTGTCTACAGGTCACATTTTTTTTTAATACTGCTTCAGTTTATTTTCCTAGCAATATTTTCCATTAATTGCATTTTAATGTGACTTTGTCTTTCCTTTTTTTTTTTTTTTTTTTTTCCCCCTCCTGTATTTCAGTCGGGTACTCTGAGTACTGTACAGAATTTTTCCTGGGGTTAATTAGCTTCAGTTGGTCTTTTTGTCTTCATTCTATAATTACTGAATATTTTAATAAAGTTATATTGTTATAGACGGTCTTCCAGATGATTAATGGACCTCTGGAATTATATTAAGGATTACATTAAATCTCTGAACATACCTCTTCTAACCCCTCATGCCTAGCAATGTATTTTATACAAATATTTCTGCTGTTGATGTGAGTTTATGAGACGCTGTTTCTAATTGCCCATTACCTCCTGTAATGATAGTTTCTGTGAATAAATGCCTGCCTTTTTATTGCTGCTTCTTGACATGAGTGTCTGCTTTGCTATTATTACAGTGCCGGTGACATTTTGAGAGTCTTTCTCTGGACCAACATCTCCCCTTGCCCCCTTATACCTTTGCATTTATTTTTTTGTGCAGTAACAAAATACTGGGGCAAGGAAGATTAGGACCTCGTCCTGCAGGTGCTGCAGTGGTGACAGGCTGGTCGTGGTGGCTTTTATTGCCCTGTGGAGCCCTTTGCCAGCTGCAGTGGGGGACAGGCCCCCGGCGGCAGCACCCCACGCAGCCTTGCAGCTGGGTGAAGCCTCTGCTGTGCGCCCTAAGACTCTAAAAGGGGGTTTTGCTAATTGCACTTATACCACATAGTTATAGTTTTTAATTGGTTTGGTTAACGCCTTACAGATGTGCAAAGCATGTGATTTTTTTTTTGGGGGGGTGTTAATTAGGATAAAATTTTCTCTCCCTGTTTAATCTATTAATTTGGAGTAGTTGGCTGTAATTGTAATTAAATATATGGGTGCTATTTTTTAAATGACTGAACTGCTGTTATGACAAGAAGGATGCCATCTCCGATCTAAACATCAAGGGCCCTTGAGTTTTCCTCCCACTCCCCCACTGACTCAGTGTTTGTCATTGGGCAAGTACCTCAGCTCGCTACCTCCCTTTCCTGCCTTCCAGGGCTATTGTGCGAATTAATTAGATAATGTTTCAGCCGGCTTTGAACTGGAGAGTGCTACAGAAGTGCCAAGATATAATTTATTGTTATAAAAGCCGGCATTGCTGGCTGGGAGCGAGACCTCTGATGCAGCTGCAGCAGAGACGGACGGCGAGGCCGATGAGAAGCTGCCCTCTCACCTCCAGAGCCCTCCTCTCCGTTGTTCCCGCGGGCTGCAGCCCCTTCAGCCCGCTCTAGAGATGCTCTGCTGGGGCCAGCGCCAGCAGCTGCCTGGTGTCATCCTGGGGACGCAGCCCCTGGCTCTGCCGACCTGTCCAGGTTGCTGGTTTGAGGATGTCGCCTGCACTTCCCACTCCGTTTTCAGGCTAGTGTCGGTGCCTGAAGGAGCAGCGGCCACGTCGTCTGGAAAATTATAGTGCTCCAAATCAGCAAAGCACTTAATCTTAACATTGATAGGTCTGAAGAGTGGCTTAAGGTTAAGCACGTCGTGGGGCTTGCTGGGTAAGATTAGCCCGGAGCAGATGCGTGTTTTGCTGATGCAGGTTTTCAAAATATTTAGGCCTTGATTCAACAAGACACTCAAACGCGAGCAGTCCCACTGAAGGCAATGGAAGTAACTGGCTAATCAAAGCCGGGCAGACGGATGAAGAAAGAATGTTAAGTTACAAACCTGTTTGTTTAGAAACGAGTTTGCTTTGAGGAGCATGTGTGCGTGTGGACAGAGGCGACTGAGCACACCGGCTTGCGAGTGTGTACATGAACTAACGCTTCCTCACCACCCGCCTGAGCTTCCTGAATACCAGCAGACCTATTTAAAAGCAATTCTATTGAACTCTAACAAACCTGTCCAAAACAGTGCTCGAATCCTATTATAATCCCTCAGGCTTTTTATCCCAAAGCCTGCGCTGGCAGAGAGGCTCAGGCGGGCGCCGCTGTGGGGCAGAGGAGCTGGCAGCTGCCCCGGGCGGGCGGCGGAGCTTGTCCTGCCCCTGCAGACCCAGGGGGGTCCTGAGGGGACATTTTGAGAAAGCACCAAAAAGCTCTCATGAGACCTCGTGGACATCATCTAGCTGGTCTGTGGAGACCTGTGCACCTATAGCAGCATCCCCCGAGGTTGATGTTCTTACGTTTTGGGAGAAATCCCACCCTAATGAAGCCCAGGGATGGTAAATCCTGCTGGGGTGGGGGGGCTGCAGCTGCCTGGGCTGGTGCCGAGGGCCACTGGTGCTGATGGTCTTACTCCATTTTAATGGCATCACCAGGCTCAGCACAGAGATAAGGGGACGCAGGAATCCAGCTCAGTTTCCGCAGGGCCGGGTGGGTGGTGCAGGACCTTTTTGAGCCTTAAAAGCCCTGCGCTGATGTGGGGCTGTGCCAGCGCTGGATGGAGACCCCCATTTCCCACCTCCCTCCCCATTTTGAGCTCCGTTTGCCTGGCACCGTCACGTGCTGGGGTCGGATGGAGCAAACAGTCACTGCAGCAAACAGTACCCATGCCGGAAAACTAGGAACGGCCCTTTTACTACTTTTCTTGTGATTAAGAGACCAAAAATAAAATGACCTGCACTTATATTCCCAGGTAGGCAAAAAGAATAATTACTTTACAGAGATGGAATTCCTTCATATATTATAGCCATTAAAAAAGGTAAAATTTGAAATTTACTGTGGCATAGAACAAAAAGGTAGTGCAGTTAGAGATAATGAAATCCTTACTTGCCATTAACGGAAAAATTACTGTTGTTAAAAGTCCCCTTCATAAATAATTGAGAAACCAATTATACAGTCTTGGTGACTAATTTATCCAGGAGCAATACGGACCACATTATGCCATATAATGAATGGTGCGTATGCTCTGTTACATCTCACTACAACTTGTGCCTTTATTCAGCCGCTCGACAAAGAATTAATAAAAAAGAAGAAACTAATGCACATGCTAATCAGAAAACACATTATCTGGAATGAGAGATGGGCGTTAATATATCTTAATACGAAGTGGTTTTATAGAGGTATGGAGGCCCGAATTCATGTGCCATTTCGTCTCTGCGCTGTGGAGCGGGGCCAGGGCTGGGGCACCGCCACGCTCGCCCTGCCTCCGCGGGTTGGGTGCCCAAGGCCTGTCTGCCCGCAGCGCCCAAACCCGGGGGCTGTGAGCGGCTCCTGGAGCGTGGGCACCCGAGGGGCCTGCGGGGCCGGGAGGACGACGCCGGGCACCGGCCTGCGAGGCCGGGAGGGACGACGCCGGGCACCGGCCTGAGGGGCCAGGAGGGACGACACCGGGCACCGGCCTGCGAGGCCGGGAGGGACGACGACACCAGGCACCGGCCTGCGAGGCCGGGAGGGACGACGCCGGGCACCGGCCTGCGGCCTCTCCTGCCCCACGCGCTCCCTGCGCCCAGACGTCACTTGTCAGATAGATTCTTTCAAAACACAAGGTTTTTCAGTTGTCTGAAACGCGTGTAAATGAAGTCCTGGGGCTGTGGCCTCGTGCCGTGGTGATCTGGGCGAGCCCGGGGGTTCCCCACAGGGGTCACTGGTTGAGCGAGGGGCGGTTTTTCCCCCTTACACTGAGGTAAAAATTACTGAGGTAAAAACCGCGGGGTTTGCGCGCGAGCCGTTTGCCACGGGTAACTCAGTATCTCAGCGAAGTCTCCCGGGCGGAAGCCGCGCACCGGGGGCGCCCGAGCCGGCGCTGCAGCAGCTCCCGGGCGTCCCTCCGGGCCGCGGCGGGGCCGGCAGGCGGCGCTGTGGGCGGGCGGCGCGGGCGGGCGGCCCCTCTTGGCGCGCGGGGAGGCCGCGGCGCCGGCGCGCGGCGGGCGCCGCCCCCTGCTCGCCTGGCGGCGCGGCGGCGGCGGGCGGGAGCGGCGGCGGCGATGGCGGACAGCGCCAGCGAGAGCGACACGGACGGCGCCGGCGGCAGCGGCGGGGGCGGCGGCCCGGCGGGGCCGCTGACGGCGGGCGGCCCGGCGGCGGGGCCCGGCTCGGGGGTGGCGGGTGGCGGCTCCGGGGGCAAGGCGGGCGGGATCGTGATCTCGCCGTTCCGGCTGGAGGAGCTGACGAACCGCCTGGCCTCGCTGCAGCAGGAGAACAAGGTGCTGAAGATCGAGCTGGAGACCTACAAGCTCAAGTGCAAGGCGCTGCAGGAGGAGAACCGCGACCTGCGCAAGGCCAGCGTCACCATCGTGAGTGCGGGCGGCGCCGCGCCGGGCCCGGCGGCGGGCGGGGGTGTGGGGGTGCCCCGCCGCGGGGGTGTCCGCGCAGGGCGGGCCCGGCCGCCGCCGCCCTCCCCTCAGCCCTGCCCCGGCCGCGGCCTTCCCGCCCCGCCGTCGCCGGCCCCCCCCCCCTCTCCCCGTCCCGGGGGCGGCGGTTGAGGCGAGTTTACCTCAGGCGGGCTCGGCTGTCACCGCGGGCCGGCCGGGGGGGGGGCGGGGGCAGGCGGGGTCACCCCGCGCCCTTCGCGCCCTCCGTGGGCCCTCAGCGGGGACGGAGCCGGTGTGTGTGTGTGTGTGGGGTGTGTGTGTGTGTGTGTACCGGCGAGGAACCGAGGTGTTTCCCCCGCCGGCCCGGAGCCGCGTGGCCAGGCCGGCTCCCCGCGGGGCAGCAGCCCGGCGCCCCGGGCGGCGAGGGCTCGGCAAGGGGCGGCGCGGCGGGGCTTTGGGGTAAGGAGCGGCGAGGGCCGTGCCGAGGGAGGGCGATGCTGGATGTTCCCTGAAGTTTCTCAAAGTCGAGATTTTCTTGAAGTAATCTGCGGAGATTACGGATTATCTCTTCAGCAGTCACCTCTTCAGCCACTGCGGGAACATCCACTTGCAGGATAGCGTCTTAGTCATGAAGAAGCGTTTGATTTAAATTCTACAGTTTTGTTAACTGTGGCATTTCAAAAGGTTATTTAACAACTCATTTAAAATAAAACCCTTAAAAACAATGTGAGTAACGCACACCACTCTGTCCCGGGAAGAGCTCAGCTACTGCTTTATGAGCACTGCGAGGATGATTTAGAATAACGTCACTTATGTGATGCTGTTTGGCATCAGTCCTCAGTGAAGTACATATGAATATACAGTGAATATGATGTTGTTTTCATCTCTAGGAGTTGGGAGTTCAGGAGTTTAGATTAGGGGTGCTTTTGGTAATTCAGTGGTTAGAGTGATCGTTTAGATGCTGTAGTGATCACGGCCTGCATGCAAACAAAGTAGGTGACAACGTTAAAGATGGATTAAAGGTAACTCTGACACTTGTGTATGCTCTCCTGTCCATCCTGGCCGGTGAAAGATAGAGGTGCCTGGGGAGGGGCTGATCCCACCTGCGTGTGCTCTTTCACTTCTTACGTGATTTTTTTTTTCTCAGGGGTTACTTTATTACAAGCGTAATGGCTATTTTATTGATAATCATTTTTTTCATTGTCGATATATCTAGCAAAGAAATGGAGCTCGTCTGGGCAAACCTCTCATCTGTTCCCAGTCGTAAGCAGTCAGCGTCTAGCAGGATGTGGGCCGGAAGAGTGCATGAAACACAATACAGAAGTAATTTATTCAAGGATGACAAATATAGTCCTAGATGGGGAAACGTGTTCTTTGTTAATACTTTACGAGAAGAGAATGTGTCTTAATTAGGTAGCAGCGTAGTGCCTTCTAATGTTGAAAGGGGCTAAGACATCTTGTCAGTCAGACATTTTCTCTTTGCCTGTTAGAAAGGCACAGCATCTTTCCCAACCCCTGGTAGGGGTATTGTTTGTAAACAACTTGAGAAAATATTTGTGTGCGTTGAAGTTTTTAGGTGCTGTCTCTAGGGACTGATTATCTTATGTTTTTATCAGATTTTAATTTACAAAAGGCAAGTAGTTTTCTTCAATCTAAAACTCAGTCTGTATTCTTTTGACATCTTGGATAGAGAAAAGGTGTTAGACTTTTATAGCAACCTGTAGGCTGTCTGGAAAACCGGCATCTTCAGCAGACGCTCTGTCTTTGGTATGCTAAAACTGTGTGCACAACTGAGTAAACCACTTCTAATTCAGCAAGCGGCAAAATAATGAATGCAAAACATAACTTTTTTTTCAGGCCACCGAGACTTTGTGCTGTGGTTTACATAGCCCGTAATGTAAACACATTTGCAGTCAAAATACTTTCTTGTGTTGCTCTAGTATACAAGTGACTGGAGATGAACTTTACTGGAACGTTGAAATGTGTGCCATTTGCATGTAAATGTAATTAAATAGAAAGTTTTCTGATTTTCTCCATTGTGATTCTAAACCTTCGACAGTTAACTTCTCCACCAGCCAGCTCAAGCTCCTCGCCGCGTTGCTGTGCTGGCAGGCGGGCGCTGCATACTGGTTTCCTGTTGTAGTCATTGTAATGTCACAAATCAGCTTTGATTTTTATCAAGTGTTGAGGATGAGCTGTGAAGAGCAAATTAAACTGACAGGTCGCCAAAACAGCAGGTGAAACGACTAAACCTGTGTGCTGTAGATGAAGGTGACTGCTGGAACCACACGGCTCTTCCTCTGCCAGCCTTTCGCTGTCCTTTGAGCTCTGTTTGTGGGTGCCACAGAGACTCTTCACTTTCTTGAGCTCCCACCATTGTCTTTAACGGTTTTGAATATTTTCCCTTCAAGGTGTACCAGGTAGAAAGCGGTCGTCTTCCTCTTGTGTCTGTGCTGGTGTAAGTGTTCTTCTTCTTTGTTTCTGTGTTTGTGCGTAGTATTACTGGTGTCTGCATGGATGTGTACAGTTTGGGAGTTACTTAAACAGCTTGCCATGTAGGATCTATTAGTTCTATTTTGTAGTTAACCCTTGTGTCATAGGGTTAAAAATAAGCATTAATTAAGCGTAGGAGACCTGTGTTAATTAAGCGTAGGAGACCTGTGTTAAGTAGTTGCGCTTGGAAAACTGACAAGGTGTTGACTTGGCAGGCTTGTATGCTCCCTAACTTTGTATGAACTCTCATCTGAAACATGTAAAAACAGATGCTGTTTTAATGCTGAAATTGGTAAAACTAGCTTGGACTCAGTGCATGTCCAAAAAGATGTGCAAACTCTGCTCCTTCCAGTAGCCTGAAATGCAAATGAAATTATGCTGTGGCTCATGTGCAAGACTGTGAAACTAAGTAAATATAAACACGATAACTTTATCTCACCTGCTGTTATTGGTAACAAACTGGGAGGGAGGGAGCAAAGCGGGGAGAAAGCTAGGTAAATTGGAAGTGTTATCTGGCAGTGCAAGAGCATTACCTTACAAGATGCAAAGTTTCAGATCAAGTATTAGGAAGAAACAACAAGACCGTTTGACCCATTTGCAGAATGGTAATTAATATGTATTTAGCAATCTTTAATTGTATGATCTCATGGTATGTTTCTGCGAGGTGTTTGTTTTTTGGTTTTTTTTTTAGGAAATGGAATGGATGGTGCCTAGGTTGGGGAGAATCACACACCTGAAGATCTGAGATGCTGTGTATTTGAGATGTGAAGTAGTGAGTTTGGGTTACAGTGTTGCGTTACCAGAAGTAGGTTTTCTGTGTGAACTTCCTTAATTTTTTGGTGGGAAAAGGTCTTCCAAGGAGATGTCATATTTAATGGACTAAGTCTGGGACAGCACAGCTTTTCCAGTTAAATAAGAGTATTTTCAAAACTGGGTGGTGGTGATGGATTGACTGCTTTTCAAAAGATCGAATTGTTGCATGTGACAAATGCTGAAGTACTTCAGCCAGGTGTAGGTACATCTTGGTCAGGAAGTTTCTTTTGAAGTTGGTAGAACTTGTATTTCTAACTTATTTTTTCTGCTTTTCAGTGTTTGATGTAACAAAGTCATTCAATTTCAGTAAAAGCCATGTAACGTTTTACTGATACTGAAGTATTTTGATTTTCTGTGTTATTGTTTTGAACTCACAGGCCTCATACAAACAGAGTATTTTTAATAACAAGAGTTTTAGTCCTTGACTGTTACAAGTACATACATGCCTACTCTTGATGTTAGATTCAGTAATTTAACTCGTGTGAATTGGCGTACTATAGTCAGGTATCTTCTGTAGTGTTAGAAAATTAAAGTATAATAAGTTTTATTCTGTTGAGGTTTTTTTATCTGAGATGAAAAAAGTGTATTTGAGAAGCCTTAATTTAAAAATGTTCCTGCTCCTGAATGCTTGATGTACCAGTTTTAAGCTTTGTAACATGGATTTCACAAGAATAGCATCTCTTTTTTTTTTTTTTTTCCCCTCAGTTACCTCTGTAGGGCAGGGAATTACCCTAGAAATCCTGATTTGTGGTGGTGTGTGGATCCCCAACATGATTGTCAGTTCAGATGAGAGTGATCCAAAACACTAATGGCAGAATTGACACTGGGATGCTGGTTTTTGTGGGCACCCCGTGGCTTATCACTGCCTGGTAGTGACTGTACGGCACTTGCTGGCACGGGGCACCAGGCCGTGGGGCTGCTGTATGCTGCTGTGGGTTGCCAGTGGCAGTGTTTTAGGGTGAGACTTGTGCTACCCTTGTCTCTGTAGCTACACCCTGTGCCTCTGGACCTCGGCTCTCAGCTTGAATTTTACTCCCTGAGCGCTAGCAGAGCACAGTTCCATCTCCTGGCTTCTCGGTCTCCTCTGCATTTCTGCAGAGCGATGTGAACAGCCTCCCACCAGTTGGGAGAAACAACGGAGGAAAAAGCCTTACTCAGCTCCTGTTCCCTCACCCCTACTCGCAAATCCTGGAGAAATTTGTTGCTTTTGATAACAGCCATCTCCTGAAAACAAACAGGCTTTCTGGGACTTGCAGATCGGAAAAATCCTGTGTGGTATGGTAGACTTGTTACAGTTTTCTCAGTAAACAACTAGATTTAGATGCTGGAAATAAATATGATTTTAGCATTTTGTTCTCAGGGAAACGTGCGGTGGGATTTGTGTGTGTGCATGAGATCTGCTGTCATGGGTCTTCATGGAAAATATCAGCCTGGATAGATAGTTTGGGGAAGTGAAGGGGTGTGCTATATTGTCGAAAATCCACTGCAAAAATGCTTTTTAACAGCTTTTTTCTTTCCTGGACTTTGCACCAGTATTTCAAAGCAGAACACCTGTTTCACTACAGAATATATCTATTAATAGTAGAAGAAAGGGCAGGACAGGCTAACTGAATTGAAACATGAACCTTTAAAAGGTGCTCACTTAAGGGTGCGGGTATGAATGAAAGAAATCACTTAGTAGCAGCTAGAGGTAAAAAGCAAACCAAGACGGCAAAGAGATTAATATTTTTAAAGAGGTATCTGTAAGTCCATTATTTACTCTTTATTTTAAAGTAGGTCTGGCTTGTGTGAAAGAGGCTGACTTGCTGTTTCGTGATGTCTTCTGTAGGTTTAAGAAACTTGCTTGGGGCTTTTATATCCAGCTGCGTTGTTTGTAACTAGTTTGTAGATGGACTAAACTAAAAGTCTTAACTCAAAAATAACGTATTTGAGAAATGCTTTGCTTACCTGCTTTTTAGAGTAAAGACAACATTGTTGCTAAGATTAGCAAATTCATGCACGATGAAACTCAAAATTTTTCAGGAAGAACAGGCACATAGGAAATGAGCGTCTTGTATTTCAGTTTTACATTTGCCTTAGATTCTCAGGAAGCTTATTGAGTTTCTACAAAATGTCTAAAGGAAAAAGGAAGCTTAGTGATGCACTTCAGTGGTAACTGTTTTGGCCCTTAGGTTAACGTGGTAAAAGCAATGCTACTTGCTGCTCGGCTGGTGAACTAATAGTAGAAAGGTATGTTATCGTCTGCTTCCATTTGGTAGTTGTATGCAGCCACTAGCCTGTGGAGTTCCCAGGGAATAAAACATTGTTCATGTGGTGGTAACAGCACATTACCTTTTGTCTGTGTTGGAGGCCTTCTTGAATGCTTGTTAAAAAGAAAACAAAAAAAACCGCAGGAGAAGTGGCTGTTTCTGAACTTGATTCAAACAGTAAACAGGAGCACTTGTACTTTCAGGGATTTTGAGGCTTCAGAGGGTTATTAAATCATCTGCTCTGATTTGTGTCACATCTTCATGTTTTTCTGAGTTGTTCCTGCGTTCAGTCTCGTAACTTGCCTTGAAATGTGTCTTTGAGAAAGGTATCCAGTTTTAATTTGAAGACTCAGTGGTGAACCACCGTTGTGCTTGCAAGGGCTCTGTTGTCCTGCCTCTGGTTCTTCCCATCAGCTTTGTCAGGGCTGAGCTGCTGGTTCCTGCTGTGCCTTTTGCCCAGGTTAATGAGCCTTCTGGATCCTCTGCTTTCTCCTTACGGGGGCACAGGCTGTAACAGGCATCTTCTAGTTTACTTTGACAAACTGAACTAAGCTGTCAGGCTCTGAGATGCTGGAAATCTTATGTGCTGGATGAAAAATGCTGTGGGTATATGATGCGCTGATCTAGTCTAAACACCCTTTCCTGCTTCAGATTTGCACGAATGTTTCTGATACCTTAATTTGGAACTGACTCATCCAGTATTGTCAGTTGTCTTCTGTGAGCTTACTGGTGTGTGCTCTGGCTAATCTGACAGAAATGCAGTAGCACATCGGTGCCTCTTCCAGGCCTGATTTGTACTTCTGGGTTCTCCAGAAGCACTTGATTTGGTGCTAATAATTGTGGAGCCATAGTCTCAGGAAGGGCGATTTTCCCTTTTTCTGGGATTTTTTTGAGGCTCTCTTCTGTAAGCCCTCTGTTTTTCTTTTTAAAGAAGTACCAACACCTTAAATTTCTTTCCCCCCCACCCCATTTCACCAGTGCTATGTACAGAAGTGAAGGTGTGCTGTCACTCTGTGGGACCTTGGGTAGCAGTCTGTGTTACAGCATCATCACATGTGAAGGTGGTGTTTGTTCCTTCTCTCCACCTCCATTCTCTGAAAACAATCCCTTGGTTTGTGGGGTTGATCTTTTTTTCTCAGTTGCATAGCTTTGGTAGAATGAATTTGTTTCAGATGAAACAAAACGGGAAGGTGTCTTCTCTGTTATTATTTTTTATGGTCTTGCTAATATCAGCCTCCTGGAGTTTATCAGAAATTACTTTTACTGAAGAATAATGTGCAATGAATATTTTGAACAGCATCATGCTTAGTACATATTTGTGTGAAATTTCTAATAAAATTTCCCACTGACAAGTATTTCTGAGGTTGGTAAGCCACTTTGGAAATCCTGCTGTATACTTAGATTATTTTATGACCATTTTAAAAAAATGTATGGCATGTATTACTAAATCAAAAAGTCATATGGTTGCCATATACACATCCTACACCTTTGCAGTTATCTTTACTACATAGTCCTTGGTTGAAAGATGGATCTTCGCTTATCTGCCACAACTTGTTCTCTGTAAAACCATGCTGAATGACCCTTTTTATGTTTCTATCCTTTATCCAGTAAATTAATTTGTTTCCACTATTGCCATTGGGTTGATACCAAACTCTGATAACCATCTATGTCTTGCTTGCCTTTAAATATTACACAACAGCTCTACTTTTTGTATCTGTTACTTTATTGATGTTCCCATGTTCAATAATGGCGGAATGTCTTTAATCAGTAGGAATAGTGGTATATTGTGCTGAATTACTTTGGGAATGGAACTGAACTAAGAACTGAGATTTTAGAGTACATTTGGGAATTTTTAATAATACAAAGTTCTTGGTGTTTCTGTGGGCTTGATGTTCAGCATAGAAATGAATTTAACGTTTCTCTTTAAGTGAACTTTCTCACTGAGGTTGTATCTTGAATTGTATGTCAGAACTGGTTTGTAGTCAGCTTTTATTTAAGAGCACTGTTCAGTGTCAAGTTTGAACATTTACTGAGACTAATAGCCATTCTTAATCTATTTCCAGTGAATTAAAAAAGTGTTGTAGGAGGGAGTTTTTCCTGCATGTACACCTAATGACAGGTTTGCTTCCACTGAAGAAAAAAAATATTTTTGTATGCTACTGCTGTATATCTGCTAGAATTTTTTTTTTTTCTACTAGTACAGTATGGGTCACTTGCCCAAATGGGTATTTCCAGTACTGAGAGTTCTGCATCATTCACATCTGCTGGTTTAGATGGTAGAATAAACTGTTAGGCTTTGTAGAGGTTCTAGCACTGCTGCTAATCCCAGTATTGGAAGGCTAGTATAGCCAAGACTGCAGAATAATTTTAAAATCCTGGAAATTCTGTATTTCATTTTAGTTGTGGTTTTGACTGTAATGGAGTTTGCATTTTATTGCTGATTTCTAAGGATGAAGGAAAGTGTTTTGTGTTGTTTTTTTTTTTTTTCCCCAGAGTAGGTGCATGGTCTGTGGTTTTCTTGGACTTGTTAATTCCGTTTACTTGCCCTCATTGCTTATTTCCTTCTACTGCCGATACTGTCTTCAGTTAATGTTGTTGTTCTTTTCAGACTCCTTAGTTTTAGGTGTTGGTATACATGGGGTGTATTATTTTTCATCTATAGACTGTCAGTGCTAAAGTGCCTTGCAGTAAGGAAATCATACTGGTGTGTGGCACACAGCTGTGGTGAGCAAGTTTACACATCTGCTGGGGACTTCAAGAAAAGGTTTTGTTTTCACGCTGCACCTCATAAGATGTGCTTGGGTGGGGTTTCAGGTGGGGACTGGAGGAGCAGAAAGCGCTTGGAAGGGTGACTCCACGGCGGCTGCCTGTGAGGCTGCTCAGGCAGCTGGACTCATGGGGAGCTGCAGGAGGATGGATTGCAGGTTCTCACAAACAGATCTTGAAGTGCAATTGGAATGAAGAAACAAGACAGTGCTCTCCTCCAAAGGAGTGAAAACTGTCAGCGGTTGACACCTGATGTGTTTCAGCATAGCCTGGTAAAAGTAGTGAGAGAAACAGTTGCTTTACTGCTCTTTTTTTAGGCTGGAAGCCAGGAGGAAGCTGCTGAGTTTAGCAGCGGAGCAAGAGGTGAATCCTTTCTATCTTTCTCTTAAAGAAAAAAAAAAAAAAAACTGAAGGAGGAGAATAATAGGGACAAAATGTACAGATGGAATTATGCACAGGATTCGGGATGTAAGCAGAGACAAAGACATGCTTTAGAAGAGAGGCAAAAAACCCAGTGTAAAGTAAGTTCCCATGGATCCGTAACAGAAAACGTTCCTGTGATGTCTTGCTTTCAGCACAGCAGCCTAGGGACGTCCAGAAGGGAACATCTCAAGTTCCACTTCTTCAGTTAAGTCCTTCTGTCTGACTGAAGAGGTGTCTTGGTTTTAATTAGGTGGATCGTTATTGTCTGATTTCAAGACATAGGATGAGAGAATGAAGTAAAAACGAAGTCAAGATATTTGAGGTGAGCTATTCCGTAGTAAAAATGTATCTAAGTAGGAAACTCCATAGCACAACTTACAGATGTGCAAAGTAAAGCATCTCTCTGTGGGGTGCAAGGAGTCCTTGATGAAAGCTGAAGCAAAATATTTACAGAAACATCAAGGCAATTTTTAATCCATACACTTGAGTTTGTAATTTTTCCCAACTTTTCAGTTAAAATACAGACATCATAGGGTAACTGTTGTCTATGGGGCCAGTCCTTTCAGCTCCTGAGCATCCTCTATCCCTTTGTGTCTTCCATTGCAGCAATTCTTCCCGGAAAAGAGGTTATTCCATCATCGTATCGACTGATATTCGCATAGATAGAGAAGCTTGTAAGATAAGGCCTTTCCTTCCCCTCTCAACTCTTAATTTGACTTTGTTTGAAATTTCATCTTCTGTGCATTAATTTTACATTAGTTTTTTGGTTTTGGGTGGGCTTAGTTGAAGTAGTTGAGTATCTCATCAGCTTTGCTGTAGATTGAAATGGCCTAGCAGTGCTTTAGCTATCTGTAAAGTTTCCTCGGATGTTTTAATACTTTTAAACTGCCTAAAAATGTGATGTTTCAGCTATTACTCTTAGTTCCTGTATTGTTGTTGATGCTAATGATATTTAAAACTCCTACCATGCAGATAATTCTCACAATGGGTCCTGAATAAAAGTATAAATGTTTCTTAACAAGTCAGACGTGATAAACCCAACAATATTTAATGGGTTGTAGTATGAACTTAGGCTTATTTCTGGGCCTTAGAGTTTAATTTCTACTTCCAACAGAGGATGTTGGGAAGTTTTTTGGGTTTTTTTGGTAGTGGTAGGATTTCCACTTTGTTTCCCTTCACTTTCAAGTAAATAGCAAAAGCAGTTACTGTGAATTTTGCAAAACATAGGGTTGTTTAATCACCATTTTTCTAAGAGCTTTAAATGATACTTGTTTTTCACATCCGTTAAAAATGAAGAGTAGAAATTTTGTCCTGGATAGTATTGGCAGGAATTGATTAATTAGACAAAAGCCCTGTCCTCAGGAGCCTGAAATCCTGTTTTAGTCAAGAGGAGGGACACCTCCAGAGTCTTTTCTGAGAATAAATTTAACCTGAGGTGTAGATCTTAAAAAACCCCCTCCCTTTTCTCTGAAAATTGAGACATGCAACTGAGAGTTCTTGTTCCATGAGTAGAAAGGTGGGTAGGCATTTCCTAAAAATTTCTCTGTGTTAGACCTACTTCTCCAGTTTTGTATGGGGTGAATATTTAAGGATGGTTGTATTCCCCACACATCCTGCAAACCTCTCTCTGTTTGTAGAGATCAGAGACAGAGGGTACGGAGCAAAGGATGTATTTTTTCACATTCCTCATCAGATGTTCATACACTAAATTGATAGACTTGTTTCCTGTCGTGAAAGCCTGGAGATGCTTTTCAGAATACTGTGGTATGTACTGTAAGATGTCCAAACTGTAGAAAAGGGAAAAAAATACTGCTCAACTTACTCCTAGGAAAGATAAGCAGAAACATTTGTTTGCTGTGATGAAGTTAAAGCTATGGTGTCTTAACAGTGGGATGAACAGTGTGGTGTTTACTTTGTGAATGTGTTGGTTTCGAACAAGGTATGATTATAATCAATTACAAGCTTTGTCCCCAGCACTTGTGGATCACTGAGAAAGTGTTGCTTTAGAAAACCAATGTGTGTAAGAGTACATCAGGGGAGATATTAAAAGGAATGCTTTGAAGAGGTTGGTTACATTGACTAGGGACACCTTGCTAGTGGGGGGAGAAACATTGCCATCCCTAATTATTATCTAAGTTGTATTTAAACTAGTCATTTAAAGAAAAACTCAACCAAAAAACCAGAAGGTTTTAAAGAAAGTGAATCAAGAAATTACATGGTCGGCATCTCATGCTATAGTTTGGAAACCCCAGAACTGGATTTTGATATGGTGGTAGTCCCCTTCCTTAGTTTTAATAAATTTAAAGGAAGGCAGGTTGATCAGTGTAGATATACCACAGGTTATTCACACCCGAAAGAAGGATGTGCAAGTGCTGCAGGCCACTTGGTACTAGAAGAGAAGGATGATGAGTATGCAAGCTGTTTGAGCTCAGAACCCAGCCTATAAGTGAGGGAACTTGTGGTCTTCTGCCTGGGAACAGGGAGAGCTGCTGATACTGTGGTGTGCCAGTGGCACTGTGTGTTGGGGTGCATGCGGCAGCGGTCTGACACCTTCTGCCTGGAAAAGCTGGGATAGCAGAACTATTCTTGGACTCTTATTATGTACTCTGATGAAGAAAAACAACTGTTCCTTATTTGCATACTTGCAGCGATTTACCTGAGCTACATAAAGTGAAGCAGAATTTTCATGAAGATTGTTTGGTGGGGGCGACTATTAAATCTGCTCCCTGCTTTTGTTTGTGCTCTTTTGTCTTTGAACATAGAAACAGTTGTGGCAGCAAAGCTACTTTTAACAATAGTTTGCTGTGGTTGCGTTTTGAGCAGAAGTTTGTTATTTTAAAACGCAGCTTACTGCCTGTTAGCACCAACATACGTACATCTGAACAGAAGCTGTGTAGTAAATTAGTCACCTAATAGTCCGTTTGGCTGCTGAATCTTTTGCTTTTCCTGCTCTGAAATTTTGGGAGTGTGCAGTACTGAGTTTGCAAATTGGTCAGTCCAGCAAAGGGGACTAGTTAATGGGGGGTACATCAGAGAGAAATGGTGATTTATCAGTGGGCAGAAAACAGACCAAAAAAGTATTTAAAATCCGTTAACTTAAGAAGCTTTATTGCATTAGAAATTGATATTACAGAATAATCTGGACTGATTTGCGGCAGTACTACATTTCTTGTAGATTCCAGTACTGAGTAGCGGTGTTGCTGAGATTTAAGCTGCTGTTGATTATTGGTTTCTAAGTAGCACAATACAACCAAATTATGTTAAACTTGACTATTTTAGATGCAAGTCAAACAAAACCACAGCATTTTAAAAGGGTGGTACTTCTAATGAACATGCAGAGTATGGAAAATAAGGGGTTTTTTTAAAAAAAAAACAACGACAAAACCAGTATATATTACAACAGTAGCTGTAAGCAATTTGTTCTCTTTTTTTTTTTTCCTATCTTTCATGTCCAGAAACCTGCACATTCAAAAATTCAGGCAAACTAAATATAAAACTACAAATCTAATGATGTATATAGGTGTGCATCATTAGGTGTTTTTCAGCAGCTTTTATACTGAGGCTGAACAAAAGCAAAACCTGTTCCATGTGCTTCTGTATACTCTTTGTTTTACACTTCTTGATTAACTAGCAAACAATTTACAATACAAAAATTGACCAGTAAACCAGCAGCGTCACTGGCAGTCAAAGAGTAAAACAGAAACTTCCCTCAAGTTATCAGTAAAGGATTAATACAGAGAGGTATTTCAAACTCTGGTTCAGTGTGTGATACAACAGTGTTGTTTTATTTTCCATATTGGCTATCTTTGTCAGTGTAAATCTTCAGTCAGGTACAAACTTAACAAAAATGGGGAAGACCCTAGCAAAGCACAGGTATCTGCTGCTGGAACGATGTTGCCTCGCTTGTGCCGGGAATGTTCACTGGGCTCTGCGGGGCTGGGAGGGGAGCTCTGTAATATGGCACCATTTTTAAAGCCTTCCTGGCCATGTTTGCACATGCGGTCACTACGATCCTTCTGAGGAACATTCGATATGTGTTTTGAAGAAATATTTTGTTTGTATGCAGTGAATTTGAGGATTTAGGGGAGCTGGGCTTGTTGCTTCTATGCGCTTTACTCCTTTTACATCGGAAATCCACTGCTACTGAAAATGCAAGAGGTGTATGCTTTGTGGCGATGTGCAGTGATGAGGTGGGGAAATGGCCTCATGAAATAGAGCCATTTGGAAAGGTCTGTGGGCTAGATTTAATTTTCCTGCTAGGTCATTCCTGCCTTGGCCTGTAACTTCTGTTGGCTCAGGTTACAGCTCTCGTGTACTGGAAGCAAAGACTCCGGCCCTGATAACCGTCTGGGAGCTTGTTCTACATGGTGATGTTTAAGTGACTGAAAAATAAGTGCTATAAAGCATGTGTCTAATGCATAGTCAGGTTGTTAAGGTTGTAACATCAAGTGCTCAAAATAGGAAATGTTTAATGTTTGCCTGTACAACCTTGCTACCTTTCCTTTGTGGTGTTTTATTACCATATAGTCTTTAAATACATTAAGGCTTGCATAACAGCGTGTGGTCGTGGTTAAACTGCTAATTAAAGTTATTTGAGGTTTGATACATTTTTCTAGACCCTGTCTTGACGTTTTATTTGTCACAGAAAATGTGACTTTTTCATGTGCTACATTTGTATTGGCTGCTTAATGCCAATATTTTGATATAATAAAAAACCTTGAAGGGAATACACTCGTAATTTTTTATCTGTTTTGAAGAAAGACATTTAAATGGATTTTTTTTTTTTAGTTATTTAAGCAAATTCAGGAACTGATCATATTCTTTATGAATTTCATATAGCTTGCTATACCTTGTGTGCAATGAACAAAATGCATTAATTTTCTAAGTGTTTGTGAAATGAGCCTGTTTTCATAACTTAGTTATTTTTCACCACTTGCATGTTTCACTTGTGCAGGAGTCTTGCAGGTAGACATCAAAATGCAGAGAGAAGCTATTTTAAGTGTTTACAAATCTGAAGTGGAATGGAATTGCATACCACCAATTTATTTCATTGCTGATGCTGAGAGATTATTTAGCATGCATGAATACCGCTGAACTTCTGTGTTTAGGAAGCTGGTGAGTTCTGAAGGTTGTTTCCTTGTGTGGCTTCCCAAACCACAAGGTGTAGGAACCCATGTCTTGAAGGTAACTGAATTTTTGAAAGAAGATCTCATAAGGCTGCACGAGTGATGCTGAGCTGAAAACATCATGGTTAAAAGTGACTTGGGAGAAAATTGTATGTCTTGCGTCGTTTGACTCGGCTCATTTCTGTAGTCCACCTGTGGCCGTTGAGGATTCATCTGGCAATGTGCTGAATCACTTGGTAGACATCGAGTGAAAAACTTACTGGGACTGGAGTTAGCAGTAGGAGTGTTGTGACAGAAGCATTTTGACATGTCCAGCCAAAACCTAACTGACCTTTTAAAAAGGGAAGGGGTGGGGGGATGAAGGGGAGAGAGAATTTCCAAAAGTAAATGGAGATTAAAAGGAAGTTTGACACTTTAAATAACTGCTTATCATACAGATATTCCTTCGTTATTGTAATAAAAAAGGTGTGGGGTTATTTTCCCCTCTTACAGCAGAACTCATCCACTGAATAGCTGAAATGTAATAGGCATTGTGTTTTGAGGCAGTTCTGCATTTGGCTTTAATGTTAGATGATAGGTAACATTTGGAGTAGTTGAAGTTGTAAGGCTGAGGTTCAATACTGACATTTTTTTTCCTCCTTTAGTGTGTTTTGGCAATAACATCTGGTAAGCCTGTAAGTTGTTTTTTTTTTTAAAACAAACAAACAAAAATCCCCTTTCCTCATCTGCCAGGTTTGTGTTTAAAAAAAAAAAAAAAAGAAAAAAAGCTTCCAACAGCTTAGGGTTCTGAAGGAAACATACCAAGGTATTACTGCTAGTTTGTTTGTTTTCAAAAGAATAGGTCTTCTAGGGGATACTGTGTACCCAAAGATAAAAGTGCAGAGTTCTACTATTTCTGTAGTTCTGCTACCCCTGAAAATGCATCTTAAAGAAGGGAAAAGGGGAAAAAGAAAAGAAAAGAAAAAAATTAAAAAAATAAAAAGTACTTTTAGGACAGAACAGAAGAAGTGACCCTGGGGTTTGCCGTAGATTATCAGAAATCACACTACAAATCGAACCCAGAACTTTAATTCCAGCTCGCCACTAACCGCAAGAGTATTCACCACTCTTTTCTCTGCAGACAGGCCACCCAGCTGAAAAAAGTACCTTTATCTGGGGGGGGAAGCTGTACCCACGTCATACCAGGACTTCGGTGGAACTTCCTTGTCTTTCAGCCCTTACAGATGGAAGTGTGCTGCTGGGCAGTCAAGACAGTTGGCAGTAGTGTGAGCTGTTAAGTCTTTGAGTTACTACTGACTTCTGTTCCTGGGCTGGTTCACGTGGTTCATGTTTCTCTGTGTCTGAAATGCACATGTCATGTGGTGTGCTCGTTTCAGGTGTGACTGGAAGGTTTGTAGGAAAAAATAGCTCCAGCCTGGGAGAGCTGCAGTGTAAAAGTTCCTCCTGTAAGGGAATAGTATCAGCTCACTGGAATATTTATTGCATTTTTAGACCAGTAATTTTCCATACCATTGTAAACTGGTGCCAGAAAGTACAGCCAGAGCCGTAACTTGACTTTGTACTACTAGAGTGTGTACTTCAGGAGAACTAGGAAACTTAGATTTTATTTTGTGGGAAAATAAAAATCATGTCATTGCAAATTTCTGCACTTCACGCCCTTTTTACATCATCATATTTTTTAGTAGGACTCTTGCAGAGCCTGCTTTCTGACCTGACAGCTTTAGTTTAGTGTAGCATGTGCAGCAACTGAGATCATCTCTTCCCAAAGCTGCCCCAGCCTTTCGGTCTATATTCAGTAGCAAAGATTGAGTTTCTTGTGTGCAGCAACCAGAATAAACTGCTCTTCAGCTCCATCTGCAGGTTCATATTGTCCATAGGGTTCTATCAACAGAAATTGCACCTTAAAAAGATGGATGAATGGTAAAGAGGTCATCATGGTAGCTACTTCCTTAAAGATGAGGGACCTTCAAGAGCGGATTAGATCAAAAGGGTGCTTTGTAGGCTGTTTCCAACAAGATCCCCTGAAATCTAATGTCACCTCTACTCTGGATGCTACTGGGGACGGGTGATGCTTTGTCAGCATGGAAGCCAGGCATGCTTGGCATCTGGCTTTCAGATGGTTGAGTGTAGGTGACTGAAGCAGTTTGTGAAACACTTCATACTGAAATTGTGTCTGAAGTGAGAGCTGAAACTAAAACGCAGGAACTTGTTCACGTCTGATCACTGATAATGTTGTATTAATAGTGATTAAGGAGTAGGTATTGTGATTGTTGAACCTGCTTACTGTACAGTGTCAGAAAGGTTTGTGAGGCTTTTAGAAGAACTAACTGGGGGAGAAGGAAGCATAGAGAGCAGTGGTTTTATTATTTGACTGTTCAAGCTGATGCCTCATTGGAAATACTGGATTTTGCTGCTTCATAAAATAGTGCCACTAGAGCAGTGTGCTTGGGGTATGGTCCGGTGATAAAGAGAGCATCCCACCGTAAGCAGAAGCTGCTGCATGTACTAGAAGCAAGAGGACAGAGGGAAATCCAGCAGTGTGAACTTGGTCTGCTAAAGGTATATTTACAGGAAGAACTGAGAGCAGGAAAAGAGTTTTAACACTAAACTTTCCACAGTTTATGCTAGTATATGCAGCGTGTGGAAAAAACCTAATGAGATTCACTTCCTAATGTGATACTCAGTTACTATATAAAGTTTAGGAGAAATGTGTTTCTTAATACTTTTAAATTAGCTAATTTGGGTTATAAACTCACAAGGACAGGTTTTTACAACGCTTCATGCATCACCTCTACTAGTGATCAGAATTTCACATGCTCCTGCAACAGAAATAATAGGATTTTTTCTTCCTAGAATATATAAGAGGTTTTATGTGCATGAGGTGCTTTTTCTACCCCTTTTCTTTCTTGATTTATTGCAGAGTAACATGATAGTCTTTGCTATGTATGGTCTTGACCAGAATAATTACAGATTTTCCTTAGTGGATGTGTCCATGAAATGCTCTGAGTTAGCTATACATGGAGTTTCGAGACACTGGAGGTGATGTGGTTACTCAGAAAATCTGTGATGGAAGTAGGTTGCTTGTTTCAGGTTTCCAGAGATTGACTGATCAGGTGTTATCATTTTATATCACTCAGTGCCTTAGCAATTTATTTTGTAATACGGTACACAGAACAGGGTGAATTGCTGTTAGTGGTTTTGGATGTTGAATGTGATACGGGTAACAGAAACCCCAAGAACTCTACCCTTGTAGAAGACCTACTGTCTCTGATTTACATGCTCTGTTTCTTTCTTGCTGATCATATCAGAGCCTCTTTTCAAATGCAGATACTTAATAAAAGGCAGATTATCCATATGGAAACACAATGTATAAGCATCCAGAAAAATATTGCAGTGACAGGGTCTGTGCAGGAGATAGTCTTCAAAACTGCTTTTTTAATGACTGTTTTACAACATCAGGAGTTTGATTATGGGCTAAATGAATAACAGATTTCAAGCTTTTAGGCAATACTAAGGTAAACATGAATGATTTTATTGCTAATTGAACTATCTCCAAGTAATGAATAACAGGATGAAGGGAAAGTTTCAGAAAGAAATTATGTGGATTTAGAAGAAATACGGTCACATTCTTTTTGTACCCAGTCTGAATAGCTCTATGAAATTTTTTGACTAAAAAGTTTGTGTTGAAGTTGACCCTTGGGTAATTTTAAGTGGACATTCATCGTATTAAATATGATGTGTGGATATCTGGAACTTACAGTTCATACTTAGATTTATAGGGTGCCTGTTGTGCATTCAGTTGAAGTATATTCTTTGTGTAATGGAGGCAGATGTAACCATAGTCAGCTTTTCCTTTGAGCCACTTGACTGCAAGCTGGTGTCCTGCACGGTGCAGGCAGAGGGGGTTGTTGCAGAGCAGTTTAAACAGGTCCGAATTGTGGCTGTTCATTCTTAGTTTCCATGTGCCAGCACTCTGCCTGTGTGGTCGCCAGTTTAGGAAGCGGATCCAGGAAAGAAAAATGGGAGGAGGAAGGGAAAGGATTAGTTTTTGGGTGTCTCCTTCTGCCTGTGCTGGCCTGCTGCCTGGCCGCGTGAGCACCCACGCGAGCACAAAGGAGGGGCATGGCAGTTTGGCTAGGAGTGGGCTGGGATCTTGGCAGCAGGGTTCAGTTGGCCTAAGTACCCATCATTAATGTAATACCAGGATCTGGCTATGAAGTGTTGTGCAGGCTCGGTGCTGGAATAATGTGATTTTAGAGCTTTTGATTGGTGCAAAGCATGAGCAGAACAAATCTGTGCAAGTTAGAGATGAATAAAAATCAAAGTAGAAGCACCCTGATCCTCTTCTTTTTTAGAACCAAGTCCTTTGCAATTTTATTTTACGTAAGCTTGGTCTGTGTTACTGTCTTTTATTGTCTGAACCATTGAAAAGCAGACAGCAGTAGAAATTCTGTGTGGTGAAGGCGATGGAGGAGTTGGTTTTGGAACAGGATGCATGAATTTTAACAATTTGAGGACAGTGAACTCTTGCAATATGGTTTTACTCTGTTCCGAAATGTCTCTGAAGATATAAGATTGTTAGTAGTTCTAAGTTAAGCCACATTTATAAACTGATAGATGATATATTGAGATCAGTTAGATTCCTTGGGTTTTAATCGTCAGAGATGTGAGCTGACAATTTAGCATTTCTTTAGAGCTCTTGGACAACTCTGCATTGTCTTGATGTGAGAGGTCAAAATACCAGTGCTGAAAGTCCTGGTGTTGTAGTAGTGGTTCCTGCCACTGAGATGCACAAATATTAGAGAGGAGGTGCTGTGCAGGGCCTGAGCTAATAAACCGTGCCAGACTTTCTTTTGGTTCCCCTCCTTTTTTTTTTTCCCAGCCTGGGTTTGTGCCAGCTCTGCTGGTGACAGGGAGAAGGGATCTGGTGGCAGATAGTAAGAAAGGGCCAAGAAAAGAAAGCTGTAGAGATGGCAGAGAGCACAATAAAGCAGCGAGAAAGATGTGAAGAGAAGGGCTTGCTGGAAGAAGGACTCAACTGAGAAGTTTCCAAACCACTGCTTTAGATTTTATGGTACTGGAGATATCATGAGGAACGTTTACAATTATCCTATTGTTCCACTAAATTTAAACATTTTTGTTCTTTAAGTAACTACTTCTTATAGGCATGGAAGGTGTCTCTGTTTAAGTAATTGTCTCTTGGACTACTAGATAATTTATTATTCCAGTTAAAATATCACTGACATAATGAAGTCTTTTGAGTATTTTCCAGTGTACAATATGTATAAAGAGATGGTTATTTTGGCACGTTTTGGGCAGAAGATTATGGAAGCTAAATTTTCAGTAAAACTGTAGTTATGCTTCTGTTTCAGTTTTTAAATTTTCCTCTACCAAATTTTACTGAAAGAAAACTTACTGAATCTTTACATAACGTAAGCTGTACGCAGGTATAATTTTATTAGAATCATGGCAAATCACAAATCTGAAGTTCAAGTGATGTGGATTTTATTGCCTGGGATGAAAACAACACTACATTTTCTCATTTGTTAAAGGTGGTGGCTTGGGAATTCTGTGTTTCTGTCACTCTGTTGTTCCCAGCTCTGTTTGACTGTGGAATTAAGAGTTGGCTCTACCAGTCTGTAGCTGCGATCATTCATTTGCCCATATGAAATACCCTTCATGGCCTTTTGGAGCAGACTTCCAAAAGATAACTTCTGTGTTCCATTTATCAAGTTTCTAATACGTACATTAAAAAACCATGTGAATATCAGAACTGTAGGGAATGTGAGGGAGTGAACTCAGTCCGGCTTTCCGTGGAGTAGTGCCTAGGTGCTAGAGGAGAGCTGAAACTGGAATTGTCGTCTTTAGTGATTCTTCATGGGGAAGATTTCCAGCGTAGCTCTCCTCTTGTGGAATTTAGAAATCCTCAGAGTAAAGCTACTCCATGGCATTTTTTAAAGTTGATGTTGTATGTAGTGATGTAACAGTTCTGAGAAGTAATATGTTTTCCTGGGCAGGTGGCTGGTAGAAATCCTTGGAAGGTGAGCTGTGCTGCCTGCAGCTCCGAAGCAGGGCATATTTGGGTGAAAGAATAAACGTATTATTTGACTCCTAGACAGCAGGGCTGCAGTCTGGAAAGGCGGCAGGTGCTGAATCCCTCAGAATGTTTAAGAGAGGGAGTTTGTTTTCAGGAAGAGAGAAGGTGAAAGTAGGTATCTGTGAATCAGTAATGCTTTTATAAAGTTTACAAGGTTGGGGGATTCATACATTTGGTTGGGGGGAGGCCGCTTTAAAGCACCAGTGTAGTTTTCCAAGTTGAAAGATGGGGAACAGAAGAGGAACAAAGGTGCTGTAATGTCAGAAAAGGGGCTGGTAACAGCACTTAGATCCAGCCTACTGTTCCACAGGATGATAGGCAAGATTAAAAAAATAAAGAGGTGGGGGACATTTAAAGGGGAATGGAATAATTGCAGCATTTAATGTGGAAACTTGCTCCCTTCTTAAAAACTATGTCTTTACTTCACAGCAAGCAAGGGCAGAGCAGGAAGAGGAATTCATCAGTAATACTCTATTTAAGAAGATTCAAGCTCTGCAGAAAGAAAAAGAAACACTTGCGGTAAACTATGAAAAGGAAGAGGAATTTCTCACTAATGAGCTCTCAAGAAAATTAATGCAGGTAATCGGTGCCTTTACTTATGTTTCTACCAGGAGCTTCAGGACCAACTGCTGGCTGAACTTTTTGTTAGTGTGACCGCAGTCAGGGGGATGTGGTCAAGTTGTAGCTGTTGTAAAGCTGACACTTGATAAAAGCAACGTGTGAGAAGTTTAGAGAGTAAGTGCTTTTTAATTAAAGTTTGCATCTGCAAACTCACAGTGAGAATCTGAAAGTTTGTATAGAGATGCAAAGAAAAGGATGTTAACGGTCTTACGGAAGAGAGTTACTGATGAAAATGTTAGTGAAACAGACACTTTTCTGGAGTATTTGATATTTAACAGGAGTTCAGAAATAATTTATGTACAAGAATGTGCAGTGATGCTTGAAGGAGACTTTTAAAGTTTATCTATACTTTCAATGAAACAATTGTTTCTCTTGAATTAAAACACTTAGGTGCTAAAAGTAAAAAAGTTGAAGATGCTAGGACAGTTTATGGCAGAGAAACTTCATTATCCAAGTTGCTAATTTTTGGAAAGTGGGTAAGTATTTGTAGGAAGTGGTGTCCATGCTTGCTCTGTTCTGATAGACTCGCCTAAATAACTGCTTTTGGCCTCTGTAGGAGACGGGGTACTAAGTTAGGTGAATGTTTGGCGTGGTCTACTACGGCTTTTTTCATGCCATAAGGTTTTTCATGAAAAACTAGTCCGCTTTAAAGGTCCTAATTTGTATGTTGTAAGAATTTCTTATGTTCTGCAGCTTAAGACTTAAGGCCTGTTTAGCCCTGCAGTTAGGAAATCACACTGTTTGGAAACAACATTAGAGCTAATCCCATCTGATGCTTTTATTACTGAAAAGTGGGACTTCTATGGTCATCTATTTTGGTGCCTATTATCACATAGTAAAGTATCAAGATAAACTATCCTCAATCTAGTATTACTATCTCCCTTTGCTGTTCTTAAGACTGATAAGAATGTTTCTGAGTAAGATGAATGTTTGCTTTTGAAGCATTACATTTTTATGCAAAATAGAGAAGCAGATGGCAGTAAAATAGGGGTATTGAGTGTTCTTTTCTAAATTGAAGTAAGATGTAAATATCATTGTAGAGAAATCTTTCCACTAAAGTGTCCTTGAGTAAAGGGAGAAATGGTATGTTGAGCAGTGCTGTTTAATTGAAAGGGATATGTAGAAATCGGTTACAGACCCAAGTTACCTAGGACTGTACTATACATTGTGTAGAGCGAAGTAAAACTTAAATTAAAAGTAAAAGCATGAATTACATTTGATTTGGCTGAAGGGTTTTGAACTCCCATAATGACCTCGCACACAAATTTATGCTGTCCAAGTTCTGCAGCTGCTAAATTACTGTATCTAATGTTTAAAATATGCTTAGCCTTTTTCCTAGAATTCAACTGAGATTGCTTTAAACCTGTATCTTTAACAGTTCTTAAATTACTAATATTATGCAAAATAGATTCACACATCACAAAGAGAAATATAAGCTTCTTGTCGGCCTAAAACTTCAATTAATTTTTATTCTTTTCTGCTATGGACTTTCAGAAAGTATCCTTTGACTGTTGCCCCACATTAAGGAAAAAGGTAACAATCTGCTGTTCTCAAAATGGCCTAGGGGGTGCCTCGCTGTAATGTGTGAAATAATGCCAGGGACATTATGCTGTTTACCCATTGGAAACCCTTGAAGGGTGTCACTTCATTCTCACTGGTGAGAGAAAGATTCAGAGAAGCACGTCTGTCTGAAACAGAATGCAGGCATAAAACTGGTGAAGTTTTTCTCGCCTTTTTTATGGCATGTGGAGAAAATCCTGGTTTGGATTCAACATCATCATAAGTATTATCCAGCTTTCGGTAGGCAAGCTGCACGTTTCTGCTGAAAGTAACTAACTACATAGCCATAACTGCAATAATATGAAGGTGAAATCCTGACCACTGCCTACTTCTCTTAAACAGTATCTGAGCCTGTAGCCTTACACTTCATTTCATGTGGCTTTCCTGTAAGCCTCATTTAGCATTTGCTAAATGTGATCATGTCAACCAGAAGATTTTAAAAGGTGACAATTCTTAAATGTGCCTCTGTTCCAAATGGTTAGTCCTAAAACTGTGTAATTTCTCTCAGCATCGTTAGGTAGCAGTTTTTGGAAGTAAATTATGAATTTGTCCTCTATCTAAATATTAACCTATCTTACTTGAAAAAACAAACAGCTGTCAACATCCTGTCGATGTTGGTAGCGGTTGTGAAGGCCAAGTGGCATGGAATATCTTGCTTACAGGTTCACCTCTTCCCTGCAGTGCACAGAGGGTAAGGTGGTCAGGGATCTATCAGAGCTCTAGTGCAAATCATATTTTAAGCTGTGGCAGAGGAATCTGCCTGGTCAGCAGGTTTTGTAGTCCAGACATGAAGAGTCATCCAGATACCTCTATAATGGCTCAAGAGTGGCAGTACAGGTGGAGGACTTGTTTTAAAGCAAACAGTTTAATATTAAAACTATTATTCTGTTTGTGTGTATGCTGAGTGCAGATCTCATTTCATAGCTTATGTCCTTGATGTGATAAACTTGCTGTGAAGTGTGAAAAATGCATATTGATATATTCTCCTAAACACTAGTACCATGCTCAGCAGGCTCATAAATTATACAAAGGAAACGAGCCCTTCCCATGAAGACTTTACCTGTAGAATTAGGAAACACTTAGAAAATTATTTCATGGAAACATACCATAATATCCATCTTTATAGAATCCATGATCATGGATTTAGTAAGTTGCTATTAGAATATTGATGAGTTGCAAGCAATTTTCTTAAGTAGCAAAGAACTGAAAACAAGATTGATTTTTGCTTTCTGTAAGTTTATCTGTTGTTTGGAAGTTTTGATTCTTCAATTATGAATCTTGGAAATTACACCCCTGTAGACTGCCAGGTAAAGAAATCTGAGAGGAGAAACTCCTGATATAACAAACTCGCTCGTTTTGTGGAAAAGAGGGCATTATTAGCACACATCACGTTCAACTTAGAGAAGATATTTGAGTAAATACTAGTTTGGGATACTCTTCCTGCTACACAGGTGTAGTGCTAAATTCCTGACTAATGTTTTTCAGACACAAAGATAATTACAATGGACATTTTTGTTTTTTCCTGAGATCTGCGAGTACCAATACTTAGTTACCTACTAGAATGTAGCAGATGCAAGACTGATGAGACAGTTATAACTAATAGTGATTTGGTAAGTGCCCACTTCCGTTTTTAGTATCTTTACTCTGGAGAGAATTCCAGCTAAATGAGATGCAGACTTTGGATGATGACTTAACCAGAAATACAGTAGTCTCCAGTGGAAGTGTGGGCCGTAATTGATTGCTCCACTGTTCTTTGTTCTTTGGGGTTAAACTCTCAATCTCTGTGTTTGCCAGGCAACACTGGTCTGACCTGGAACTAGACTGAAAATTCATGCTGTCAGACATTGTACATCAAATTGCTTCCTGCTTTTTGTATGACTAAAGAGGAAAAAAACCACCCCAACATATGAATCTGTTTTGTCTTAAGACTTTGCTTTTTGGAACAGAAGGAGTGGTGTACTTCTGGTAAACTGCATATGGTTTGTAGACTCCTCATTTTTCAAATATTAACTAGTCTGTGGCTGTGTCGAAATTACTGTCATATTATTCAGTTGAAAGCCATCTAGCAGAGGGACTTTTTTCATAGTGCCTCTGTGTGTTTTGCTTTGTCAAACCTTTGTTTGTCACAATTGTAGGGCTTATGCATCTCATTCAGAGTGGCATCTGAAATGAGCTCCCAGAACATGAAAATGTTTTAAATGTGAAAGCTGTCTGCCAGAGCACAAGCTGCAGTGCTAGTGCTCTTCACTAACAGCCTAATAAGAGTTTCTCAGTTCAGCATGATGTGCATTAGTATTATAAAACACAGTTACATCAGGTTTTCAATATTGTAAGAAATTAATTTGGAAACATTTTACTATATGCCAGATTGATTCTCAGCGTACACAGTAGCATATAAAAGGTGTTTTCACTGGAGTAATACTGTCTCCCTGTTGCCAGGCTTTCTGGTGCCATACCATTGCTTGATAATACCTGTTTATAACTGTGTGGCACTAGCTTTTACTGCCTGTACAAGCTCAGTAAATAAGTGTATGCTTTTACTAGTTAAATTTCCTTTGTTTAGCATAATGTTTAATTTTCTAGGCTGAATGCTGCAGAGATGAAGGAGTACAGGCATCTCAACAGAAGTTTTGAAGTAAACAAAAGCTTTTCATCACATACATCCCTGACAAAGTTCTTATAATCCTTTATATACATTCACTACTTTCCCATGTACTCACTCTAAGTATTTTTTTGTCTACCTGACTAAGTCTCAGGAAAGTTTGGAATGATATTCTTATACAGTCCTTAAACCTTAGTTATTATAAAATATTAGTAATATTTTGCAGAGTATCATTTAGAAGTGCAGGCTCTGTTCTTGCAGCTGGGTACATGGACTTGTTGAGTTAGTGTTTTGAAATCTAAAGTAGTAAACCTTGAATATTTATCTTTTGTGAAAGAAGTCTACTCAAAAGAAATTAATTTTTAATATTGTTTGAACTTAAAGTCAATTATTCCTTAAATTGTGCAACAGTCCTTCTCAAAATCAAATACAGATTATTTTTCAGTACCCTTACATTTTTTTGAAGTGCAAATTGGTCCAAGGATCTGCCCTTGAATTTAAAATGTTAGAACATACCGAGATAATAGCATGATGTGTAGTCAGACAGATTAAGTAATTGGGAGGCTATACAGAACTGTTTCTGATGCAAGTCTGATTCTTGACAATTCTTTCAAAAATTGTAAGTCTGTAAACATAAGCTATTACCCTTCCTGCTCTCCAAAATATGATGTGTCAGCTCAAGGATGCAAATGGGATTGTGTGGAATAAACAGAGTCAGCTCATCTATCATTTATTTGATGAACATCTGGACATAAAGAGGAGACAAACTGCTGAGACAAATTTGTTAATAAATAGGATTTTCAGGGTGCAGCAGAGGACGAATTGGACACCTTTTGAGGGCTGGAGTACTTAAAATAGACCGTGTGCAGTGTACAAGGTCATAGTCTGGGGGATAAATGAGGGTTGTTTTTATAAGGGGAACTTCATTAGGTCCATTATTTCATAAAAAGACTTTCCGAAGTTCCAGAATAAGCCAGTACAGTAAGGAAGGTAAATGTGGTCCTACGTTGTATCTGGAAACTTATTTCTGTAGAGAGAGGATATTGCTGCAGCTGCATAGGACTTACTGAACTAATGCATGCACTCTTTCTGCTGCTAAGCTTTGCATCTGATAGCCCTGTTCTCACTTCAAGTATTAGCTGCCTCTCTTGCACCGAATCTGTCCCTGGTCTTATGTAGCTGAAAATTTCCCCAGTACCTCTCCTACAGTTTTCATACGCAGTTCAAGGTCTATAAAATGTCATCAAGGTGACAATTTTAATATATTTTTTCTTCTCTTTAGCTGACAGCCATAGGTGTATCTGTAAACAGTTGTTACTATAACTGCATGTAATTAAAACCAGTTTGAAAATACTTTACTAAATAAACACTACCCACCAGTGTTTTTACCAGTGTATATTCTCTCATTGTTAGCAATTCTGGGTTTTGGTGTTAGGGTTTCAGCATTAACTGGTCTTTGTTTGTTTTGGATTGTTTTAGTAGTGAAAGTCAACAAAACAGAAAAATTCTGAGTGACAGACATCATTAATTGTGTATTTTGGGGTGTGTTATTGGTATTTTTCTCCCACTTTGAATAATGGAGCCGAAAGGATGAAGAGGAGTATCACAATAAAGTAGACTCATCAGAATGTCTGAGAGGGCTTTTGTATTATAATACCTTTTAGCACTCTAGAGGAAAGTGTGTGTGGGTTTCTTTTTATTCTCACTCACTTTGCTTTCTGGTGTATTTATGTTAAAATCGGAATAGAAGGTATTCCTATAATGGATGTCTCCTGGCTTCACTTGGGAGTTTTCTAATCAGCTGGAACGGTCCTTTGGCTGCAGGGTGTTCACACTCACAAGTAAGCCTCATCAGGTCCTGTGTGATGGAAAGTCCAGCAAAGCTTTAAAAGGAATGATATGACAAGCAAGATTATGCTGTTGCAGCTCAATTTGTTTTAAATAATACGGTAGTTGCATTTACATGAACCACACAAAATCAAGAAACAGTTATTTGTTGTTGAGTTGATGATCAGCCTGACTCACTGGACTGTCTGCAAATGCTGGCAGTGCCCAACCACACGCTTTCCGTTAGCAGCATCTGGCTTTAGGCTGAGTAAGAGATTCTGGCTATGTGCCTTTTCGCACAGTTTAATTTGCTAACTAAATATAAGCAGATTACAGCAACGGGCTTTGGTCTCAATTTTTAGTTAGGTGAAAAAAAAAAAAAGCATCTAGCTTTTTTAATGAAGCAAAATGAAGGACGATGAAAGTGCAGCAAATAACTTGAGCTAGGTGGTGATCTGTGTGCTGCCTGCTCCTTGGGCTCTTCGCTGTCTTCAGTCTTCAACTGTAGCTGCTGTGTAGGGTTGGGGAAAGAAAGGAGAGGGGCTTATGGAGTTGTAAGACTAAATAATGGCGTTTTCATATTAAACCTGTTTTTTTTCCAACCAAGCTTAACCGCAGTACCAAAGTAAGAAACTTCTGATTTTTTATTATTAAACCACAACAGTATTTTGATTTAAAAATGTGAATATAAAAAAAAAAAAATCTCACTTAGCAGCACTGTGTATTCTCACACAAGAAATGAAGCGGTTTTATTTCCAGCTAGACAGTTTAACAACATTTCTTAACCATTTGATCAAGAGCTGCTGTGCTGTCTTGGGAATTACGTTGGAGTCTAGGTGGCTTCCTCAAGTGCATGGGATTTTCCATGAGCATCAGGGTTTTGAGAAAAAATACTGTAATTTAGTGAGTGAAAGGCATAAATCTCACTTTTAGTTATTATTCTGATGTTTAATTTGTGACAAATAAAATCTCAAAGTTGATAAACCCTGAAAACACAGTTAAACTGCTAACTTGTGCGTGTATATTGCCGTTCCTGTCTGCCTGGTGCTCTCTCTGCTCGAGCCTGTCTGTTCTGAACTCTCTGTCAGGCTGCACTTCACAGACCATTTTGTCTCTAAATAGCAGCAAAAGGAACTGAATTAATGAACTAGCAATTTTAGCTGGTTTTAAAATCAAAGTGTATTTCTTCACCGTGGATATCCAGCAACCTCCACTCGTGCCCATGACTCTGAGGTGCTGTCTCCATTTCCTCAGATTTTCCTCACGTATTTGAACGCTATGATCTTACATATTGTTACGTGATAGCCAGAAGAACTGGCATAGAAAATAAGCAGGTGGAAAAAAGCGCCTGCAGTTTTCAGTGGATGGCCAGAGCATGGTGTAGTTACACCATTGTCTTTGGGTGACATTTTTTTTCCCCCAAGTCAAATACACATGTTCGTACCATGGTGCCAGTCACACTGTTTTATCCACAGGAAGACTTGGATCCCTGTTTCAGAGGAAATCCATTGTGATTTTGTCTTTAATGTGATAAGTGACTCTACCCCAAGCCATAATTTGTGTTTAAAATGTGGGGTTCTTTTTGGTTTCCATCTGCTTGAGAGCTTTGAGAGTAAAGATTTCTTTCATTTGAAATATTAAGTGAAAAAGAAATTCCCTTGAGTGTTAAGAAAATTTGTAACATTGATTTGAAATAACCAGTGCTTTTATGTCATCAAAATCTTTGTATTCTTGATAGCATAGGAATAGAAATCAGATATTTTTTTTTTTTTTTTTACTATCTTGTTCCACAGCAATTTCAGTGTTATAACTTCAGGAATGATTTTAATCTTTCAGCTGCCTGGGAGAAGAACGTGCTAAGACCTGGTTTTTATCATTTGGGTGCTCTTGAGATTATGTATTTAGATTAAAATTAATGCTTTTGTGAACATTATGATAGACTTTTGACTTTTGACATGCCTATAATTATTTTTTATAGAACATATCCTTTGATTTGACTTTGTTAAATATTTGGAAATGTAGGCTAGTTCTATCTGCCTTGTAAGTGAAACAATTTAAAATGTTGCTTTTTGAAGCGCTGTTGGGTGGTTTCTGCATTTTGAAGTCTTTTGAGAAGAATTATCAGTAGAGAATTTAACGTGCAATAAGAATAAATGTGTAAATAAATGTATAAGATGTGCAGTGTTTCATGTTTTTATTTGTGTGTTTAAAATCCTTCCATGTCTCCTGAATTTTTAGCTGCAACATGAGAAAGCTGAACTGGAGCAGCATTTAGAACAGGAACAGGAATTTCAAGTGAACAAACTGATGAAGAAGATTAAAAAACTGGAAAATGATACAATTTCAAAGCAGCTCACCCTGGAGCAGGTAATTTGTTGTTTTCAGAAATACAGAATTGTAAAACAAGGGATTTGAAAAAAATACTTTAGATTTGACTTGATTTTTTTAAGTATGTAAGAAACTGGCCAATATCACGAATACAGAAAAGTCAGTTTAATTTTCAAAGCAATAAATCATTATCATAACTCATGAGAAACTTTGATTAATTTTTTTCATGGCCAATATATCTTTTAGTAGCCTTACTGCAGGCCTTCATGTCAGCTGGACATGACAGCCGTGAGTTTTGCCAACATAGCTTATTTGTAAGTAATGCTTCTTGTTGCTGTTCATCAGCTTCCACTCTCACACTGCTAGTGAGAAAAACTGTCACTCCTGGTAGTGGTTGAGCACAACAGTAAACAGTATTTACCTGGTCTGCTTGTGCTCTGGGTCACCCATTTGTGGCAGCTTGGATAGCACAGGACTCAAACCGAGTTGTCAGCTCTGTGTGTGCTTAAAAAGATCTGAGATGTGGCTACGTCCAAATCCCTTGCTCCCTAGACAGAGAGTTGTGAAGATTGCAGAGATAAAACACAACTTGTTTTGGTCATGATTCCACTGGAAGTTTAGACATTGGGACTGCTCTTGTGTCTAATTTTAGGCATGTGTTTCAGAGGATCTCAGTGGCGTTAGTAGTACTTTTGACTTAAAAGGCAAACTGATGAAACATGTGGGCTTGTAAAGATCTTCAGTTTTTTTGGCTTATGGAAGCACAGTAATTTGGGTGGTATAAACATAGTACGTTTTTTCTGTGGTTTTTTTTTTTTTGTTGCCTGTTCTCATCAGATGTGTAACTTGTTGCTAGTAATCTGGATTTCTACCAGTTTTGTATAACTCTCTTATTTCTATTGACATTGTGGCTGAATTAATTAATGGCTGTCTCAATGATGAAATGGGTTTTCTTGATTCTTATGCTGACATATTCTATATGGAGACCTCTGTGGAACAAATTGGAAGATAGAAAGGTAGGAAGGTGTAGTTGCCAGCAGATCCTTAACCAGCATGGAAATTAACATGAGATTGAAATAACTCTCTTATCCACAAGGTGGTGGTGGTGGCCACTTAATCAAAATGCAGAGTAAGTTTACATAATAAGCTGGTTTGGTCTGTGAAATGTTAGCACAAGCCATGGCTGAAATCTTAATGGTATTTATTTTTGTATCATTGTTCTGGGCAGACAGACTTGTGAAATCATAAAATTTGAAGCTTGTTGCTATATTTGAATATCAACAATAGATTGTTCAAAAAGCACGGATGCTCAAAGGTCTTTCTCTCAAATATCTGACCTTGAAAATTTACTTTGTTTATGAAGATGTTAGATTTGTCTGTGAGTCTTAGAAATTCCATCTGTATTTACATGTACTGGAATGCATACCTTTGTTTTATGTTACAGTAAGGTATAGTAAATCTCAAGTTACTTTGAACTTCAGCATGCTTTTTTCTCTTGCACAAAGTTTAAAAAAGCTTTTTGTGCTAATCAGCCAGCTGAAGCAACAGCCTTTGGGGCATGTGCCATACCTAGCAAGAAGGAGCCTAAGTTGTGAGTAGAGCAATGGTGCCTTTATTGTACACATAGGGAATTAGGGGAGAGAGATTGCCACCACACCTCAACATAACCATTGGGAGACCTCGTAAACAGGGCTTGGAAGGAGTACTTCAGCAGTGCTTTGAGCATAAACTAGGTCTGCGTTACTGGATCTGTCACCATAACCAGTGAACAGGTGGTTGCACCAATATGTTCACCAAACTATTATTTTTAAACCATGAAACATGAATTATCTATGCTTTGTGTCCTTCCTCCTTTGCTTTCTCTCAGCTGAGCTGCTTATGCCACAGGAGATCAATAGGCGGCCAGTTTGTATTAGTGACAGTTGCATTACTCCTATGTAAAAAATTAAGTTGGATCTGAGGGTTCAAATGTGCCTACATAAAAAGATCAAGTTGGATCTGAGGGTTCGAATGTGGCCAGATTTAATTTTCTTAAGTCAGCTTGAAGTGGCAGAACATTCTTCTCTGAAGGCTAATGGTGAAGAAACTTGCAACACGTGAATATTTCATTAACTGAATGTCTCAGTTAAAATGAGCAATAATTTTCTGTCTTACAGTTCAGTGGTTTGATAGGAAATAAATAGCTATCAGTTTTGTCCTACAGAGGCTAAGTCTGTGTAGTCTTGCTGTTATTTTTAATTGCTTTTCTATTTTGTACAGTACAGTGAGAAACTAGAATTGATGCAGTTAAAAGACGAGAAATAAGAACTAAACTGCTAATAATCATCTCCTGTCTCCTTTGAAAAGAGAAGAACATGAAATGTATAAAATCTTTTGGAAATACATTCTTGAGTGCAGCAAAGAATTAAAGCTATGAAGGAGGAGGGGCAGATGAGAAGCAGAGAAGTGAAATTTGGGATAGTGGGCTTAGGCAGAGATCATATTCAATTTTCACTGATTTGGAAGATCTCCATTTCAGGAGGGAACAGTTGTTCTTGTTAGTAAGTTGGCAAGAAGATTGAAGAAGCGGTAGTCCAGGAATACACAGACAATGGATATTTTAGCTGCACTAAGTGTATGCATGAGCGAGAGATAGAGAGACAAGAAGAAACACAATTGGATGGTGAGGAAGGTTAAAAGAGTTTTTTGTCTTCCTCTAAAGGCAAGATTATGGTCCAAAAAAGCAATACTTCCTCATTTCCCTGTTGTGGTGGTAAAAATTAAATGGTGTTTAATTGGAGTGTAACTTTGAACCCATACAGAATGACGCTGGTATTGACAGAGCTGCTGGTTTGTTCTTGAGGTGTAATCCCATCCTGCTTATTTTAGTTCAGAATATTATCCTGTTCCTAACAAATTCATTGACTAGAGTTAGACTACATTTCAAAGTACACCTGTAACTACCTAGTACAAAACAAATATACCTGTTCTCTGCATTCACAGCTCTGGTCAGGATGCTGCAGTCACTTCTCCTGTAGGTTCAATTCAAGGTGTTCTTCCTCAGAGCTTTAATATCCTGATGCTGGGAAGAACTGGGACAACACTCAAGATCAGGACAGGAAGATACTTGTTTCCACTGTGTTTTCGTATTGTGGAAAATGTGGAGTTTTAGATCTCTGTTTCACAACCCTGTTTCTTTTGGTGTTTCATCAGAGCATGTCTGTCAGCCTTCAGGGCACAACACAAGGCTCATTTATGTATTTGTTGCAGATGATTTGACCTTGCCGTTGTGCATGGTCACCTACTTGCAGATTTATAATTAATGGACTCTGCTGCCTTGGTGATGGTTGCTATATTACTAAATGTAATCTTAGAGTTTTCAAATCCAAGGTTATAAATAATTTACTCTGTATTCAAATTCCAGTCTGCTGCTCTTCCTACCATTAAATGAAATAGATTTATTTTCAACAGTATGTTTTTGTGGGTTGGTTTGGTGCTAGATCAGTAACATAGTTGTAAAAAGACTATGTCAGAGCTGGTGAGTCTAAACCGTGCTGCACTGAAGTGATGCAAAAACCACAGCTGCAGAAGTAGCAATCTGCAGGCAAACCTTTTCCATCGTGTGTTTATGGATAGTTCTGCAGTGCAGTGAAGATCTGTGTGTTGGTAATGTAGAAGCACAGTGTGGAGATTCCCAGGGCGTTCTGTGTACTTCCTTCCCTCTGAAGACGGTCAGCCGCAAGCACTGGCTGAACTGGCTGATGAGCAGTGCTCTGAGGCAAAGTGCCTTCTGTCTCCCCGGGCTGAGCCCTTTGCCTTTGTACCACTACAGCTGCTGCTGGTGTGGGGAGCTAAGTGCTGGTCAGGATCCAAATTCTCACCCCTCCTGTGAGGCTGAAGCATGTTGCTCCTGGCTTCTCTTCTATTAAAGTGTAATGTACATCTGGAAACTCAGGCATGGAAAGATTTACTAGAGAGTGTTTATTCTAATTATGTTCCCTATTACTCATCAGTATATGTATTTTTACTTACAATAACTAATTCCTCTTAGCTTTAAAGAAGAATGTTATGCATTCATTACATTCATTAAACTTGCACAGTTACCTGAAGTGTGTAAGTTTACATTTTGTTTGGGTATCTCAATATTAATTTAGTGGTTAGCACAGAGCCCTTGCAGATTTAAATGCTGTAATCGCACTTCACCCACTGATGCAGTAAACATGTGTCATTCCATTTTGTAATGTAGGATTATTTGCCCATCAGGAAAGTGATGAGTGTTAACTAGGGCTTGGCTGGGAAAAATGCCTCCATGCTATTTTTCACCTTAAAGGTGTTGTTCTATTCAAGTATGTTTAATTACTGCTTACTTCTGGAGTTCAGCTGCCAGTGTTACTGAATAAGATCAGCTGATCCTCTTAGTATTCTAGTGTATTTTTATTAAAATTTGCATTGTACTAAAATACTAATAATAGACTTCCTTATATGTGGTTCTGCATTGTATCTGCTTTCATTAGCTTATAGTAGAATCAAGAATGTTTGATCACACAGTCAGTGAATGGGAACAATGACAAGTTAAGCATTTACTTTTATAATGCCTTTGCTAAGATAAAAGTACATCTGTTTCTGCTCGTAAGGATTGATACAGTAACACTTCATAAAATCATAGACTGGTTTGGGTTGGAAGGAACCTTGGAGATCATCCAGTCCCAACCCCCTGCCCCAGGCAGGGCCACCTTCCCCCAGCCCAGGTTGCCCAAAGCCCCGTCCAACCTGGCCTTGAACCCTGCCAGGGAGGGGGCAGCCACAGCTGCTCTGGGCAACCTGTGTCAGGGCCTCACCCCCCTCACAGCAGATAATTTCTTCCTCATATCTAATCTAAATCTACCCTCTTTCAACTGAAAACCATTACTTCTCATCCTATCCCTACAGCCCCTGATGAAGGGTCCCTCCCCACCTTTCCTGTAGCTTTCCTTTAAGTACTGAAAGGCCACTATAAGGTCTCCCCCAAGTCCTTCTCCTTGGGGCTGCCCCCCATCCACTGCTCACCCGGCCTGGGTTTGTGCTGGGAATTGCCCCAACCCATGGGCATGACCTTGCCCTTGGCCTTGTTGCACTCCATGAGGTTTGCAGGTCCCCCCTCTCCAGCCTGTCCAGGTCCCTCTGGATGGCCCATCCCTGCCCTCGGCGTGTGACCCCACCACACAGCTCGGTGTCAGTCCCACTCAGTCCCACTGTCCCTGTCACCAACAAAGCTGTTAAACAGCGGCGGTCCCCACAGCCACCCCTGAGGAACAGCACCCCTCACTGCTCCCCACTGGGACTTTGGGCTGTTGACCCCAACTCTCTGAGTGTCACCATCCAGGCAATTCCTTATCCACTGACTCAAATCCAGGTCTCTCCAGTTTAGAGACAAGGATGTCATGCAGGACAGTGTCAGATACTTTGCACAGTCCAGGTAGACGCTGTCAGTTGCTCTTCCAGATGATGTCAATTGTTCCCCAACTTAAGGCAGTTCACACAGTTTTTTTGTTTACTATTTTTGTTATGTTGCCTCTTTATTTAACAGAAGGCAAAGATGGCTTCTTTTCCATTTCTGGCTTATTTAACTGTGATTCTTCTACTAAAAAAGTCTTAAAATTTTTCAAATCATAAATGTTGTGCAGTGGACAGTAAATTCCGTTTGAACTTCAGACATGAATGGAATAGGAGATGTCTTTGAATAGGCTTGTTACATCATCAGTGCCGTGTGTCCAGGTTTTAAACTCCTCCTTATTGGCCAGAGAGAACAAGTTCTGTGAGAAAAAATTCTGTTAAGGAGATGACAACTTCATCTCTTTATTTTTCACTGGCTTTGTCAGTGTGTTGTGCCTGATTTTTGTCTCTTCACCTTCGCCTTGCTGTCGTAGAGCATCATGTAAAATGGTGATGTTATGACAATCATCTTTCCTAATAACAGTTCCTTGCATCCATATTGCCATCATTTTCATTGATTGTTTTTCCTCTCCAGCTAAGACGTGAGAAGATTGACCTTGAAAATACTTTGGAACAAGAACAAGAAGCACTGGTGAATCGTCTCTGGAAGAGGATGGATAAGCTTGAAGCAGAAAAACGGTTTGTGTTGTTGCAGTGTGTTTGTTACTGTGGGAGAGAGATCATTTAATACATAAGGTTCTGGATTAGATATGTTCAGCTCGTTTCCATAAGAATTGTTTAATCTATGAAAACCTGGAAGTTACAGCAGTTGTAAAGCTCCTTGTTTACATGATGCCACATCCTTGATTGCTTAAAGAAGGTGAAACTAAGTGATGTAGGAAATGATCTGGGAAAGCTTGAAGGAATTAGCTGAATTTTTTCAACTGCTCATAAACTCTTTTGAAAGCGTCTGATTTGGGGTCAGCTTTATATTCATGGCCCAGAAAAATAATGTGGTATTTCAGTGTATTTGCTATGTGAGAAGCTCTTGGGTTTTTCCTATCTGCTTGCAGAAAACTTCAGCTTTTTCTCAGTGGTGTGCACTCAGGCCATTGAGGCTTCCCGCTGCTTCTTCAATAGAAGTTAAGACATTAAGATTTTATATTTCTGGGAAAGCTAAGATTAAAAATAGGTATTAAAGTAATATTCTCTTTAATGCCATATTATCAGAACTCTGTTTGGGGGGGAGTAGGGGAGAAGAGATGATAAATACCGTATTTTCTTCTACATGTTTAAGGACATTTATGTTGGTGTGACTCTGTGAATCTTGACTGGGGCCTGAGAAAACATCTGAGCCTAGGTGAACTGCAGGTTTTGTAGTTTCCTTTTACAGAGCCCTACTGTGTGGAAGGTGCTCTGAAGAGCTACATGTGATACTCAACAGTGGTAAATCCATAGCGGGATGGGCCTTTGGTAGGGTTTCTGTGCATCTTGGATTTAAAGGCCTCTTTAAGCCAAACCATTTCTGGTTTGATTTATCTCAGACTGTGTGCCTTCTTCCAGGGATCCATGGCGGAGTGAGACCATGCTTTAGTACCACTTCGTGTGGTACGTGTGACTACTGGGCCATGCACACAATTGTGCTTGCATAGTGCTGTCCCTGCTCTTCAGGGAAGAGTTGAATCTGGCCAACCAACATGTTTCTAATCAAGAACAGTTCTGTGTTATCAGGCTGAAAAATATATGTTAACTCTAAAAATCACGATTTAGAACATTTAGTATCTACCATGTGCTTATTTCATTATAAGAGAAGTTCATTACTCCTGAATTTACAATCAGTTTTTTGAGATATTTGAAATCTTTACTATATGGAATACCTTTCTGTTTGAGATTTAAAAAAAAAAAAAAAGAGAAAAAATGGACTATTTAACTACGCTTGAGAAAAACTGTGACGTTTACTCTTTCAGTAACAGTGAAACGCAGAACAGTTTGTGTTTCACCATAGACATACTTTACTCATCTTTTCATCTTGAATATGTGTTCTTCCTCTAAGAACATAAATGTAAAAAACTCATAAGAGATTAATTGGTTTGCTTAGAAGTTATTTTTTTATGGAAGTAACTTATTGTGGAATAAATAGTGCTTGAGTATAAAACTGAGGTAAGCATATATAGTCCAGAATTTGTTTTTCCTGAACTGTATGCAGAAACATTTGGGAGTGTCAGTATCTGAATATTTTAGAAAATACATCTATGCTTGGACAACAAATTTTACCTGTTTTTATTATGAGTTAAAAAAGAAAGCATTATAAATCCTCCCAAAATTCTCTCCCCAAAGACAGTAGTTGAAATAAATCTTATATACCTGTCAGAATCCTTGCAGTGGCATCGTGAGGGATTCTCTTCTCAATAGAATTGAAGGTAAAGTTTAAACTATTTTTCATACAGAATTTTGCAGGAGAAATTAGACCAGCCAGTATCTGCTCCACCGTCACCCAGAGACATATCAATGGAGATAGATTCTCCAGAAAATATGATGAGACATATCAGATTTTTAAAGAATGAAGTGGAGAGGTTAAAGAAACAACTGAGGGCTGCACAGTTACAGCGTGAGTAAACAGCTTGTTTTAAATCTTTTTAAGTTTGTGTAATGTGACGTTTTAAAATATCCTTTCACAAATTTGAATTTACGGTACAAGTGGAAAAATATAGGGCAAGTTTGTATTAAAACATTTTCATAATTGTAGCATTATTGCTTGTTGATGTATTTATACTGCAGCTGGGGTTTTTTAGCTTTACTAGAAGGATGTCTGGAAGAATCACCAAATATTTCTTGAATATTTTGGGCCAGAAAATATGTTTCTTTCTATTTTTCTGTTTTTCAGAGACTTAGCAGTATTTCAACATAAAGATTTTTCAAAACTTACTTATGGCCTACTTTGTAAGAGTCTTGTATAAATTAAGAATTTCTCGAAAGAATTAACAGCAAAATAAAGTTTAGTTGTATACAAGAATTTCGCTTGTTAATGTTTGCAGCTACCTGTAATTGTAACTGTGTTCGACTGAACAATCGTTCAGGCAGTTATTTGACTTTATAATATAGCAGAAAAACTAATCTTCTTTTATTTTTACCTATGTAAGATTGCTTTGAAGGTGGACAGGATAAATAGTTGTGTAGAAGTCCTTGTTTTTCCTGTTGTGTCATGGACCCTTGACCAGAAGTGGAAAGCTTGCTTTTTGCCCTGCCATTTCAAGAAAAGAGGCTGTGGTTCTGGGCACATGGTGTCAGCTGGCAGGAGGGTTGCTTGTGCCTTCCTGTGATTTTTGTAGTGCCAATCCTTCATGCTAAAAAAATTTTCCGAGTTCCATCAGTTCTGCATAGTTCCTAGACAGTAGCATTATATTTCAGTTGATAGGTAAGTAGATAACTAGCCATATAGACAGAAAAATTTGGGTGAGTGGGAAACAGGCAATATTCTCCCTCTCTAATGTGCTTGTCTTGACAGGCTCACTGGAATATTTAGAGAAATAGCTTGCCAGGGGCACTGGCCTTCCTTAAAGACAGAGATGATGGAAGAGTGTTCTTTTGCAGAGGCCTTGTGTGCAAGTTGGTGATATTAATAATTTGTGTCAGTTAAAAAAAAATAAGGACTGCTGATCTTTGTACTTGCTTATTCTGCACTGCAGCCTTCACTTACTCAACTTCAGAACGAGAGCAAGGCCTTAGATATAATGTAATCTATGTACAAATCCGTCCTAATCAATTTCAAGTATTCTTTATTATTTTTAAGTGGGTTTTTTTGAATTATCATGATTTAGAGTAAAAATTTAGAAGCATTTAAAGTCAAAAAAGGAGATCTAGGTTTAAAAGTACTCTTTCCCTTTGAACAGATTAAACAGAACTGCGGTATGAATAGCAGTACTGACAGAAAGGGTGGGTGTGCTAGCGTGCAAGCAGAAGATAAAACTGAAATACAGTTTTCAATTTGATGTTTGCAATATGTTGTCATGAGGGAACCTCTAGTATTACTCACAAATAGTAAAATCTACTTACTAAACTCTTGATACTGATACTACATTTTGTATTCCTGAAGAACTTACTTCCAGTCTAGGAACAGTTTTGGTGTAATAATAGTTTTATATAAGTGATACTGTTCTATTTAGAAGCAGTTTTTTCACAGAAAAAATAAATCACATATTGCGGATAGTTTGGGAACAGGCATCTGAAACAGGAATATTCTTTTGATTGAAGGGTGCTGCATAAAGAATTGGTCACAAAATATGATGAATCGTAGTTTGTTTCTTCTTTAATGTCAAGTAATAACTATAAAATTGACCAAACATTAGAAAAACGTCACAAAATACAGTGTCATAAGTCTTCATGTGTTCCGTTTTATTTAACCTGTCAAAATGCTTCGTAGCTTTCCATAGTTTGATTTTATCACTTTAAATAGCCTGTGATACCAGACTATTTAAGTGATGTTTGTTGAATTTGTTTAGAATTGCAAACTCGAATTGCCCTTTGATGTGAAGAATAAAGAACTTGTTGGCTTTTAATATCGGTACATGTTCTGCTGGCCAATCTAGGATAAAATGTGTCGTTGAAAGAATGCTATAGAATACATATAAGGTAGCAGTTTAATACAAGTTTGAGTATTCTGGGTTTCAGAACTTGTTTTGGGCTTCCTCCTTCTAAATGGAAATATATTTTTACAATAATTTCTTCTATGTGTTGGAGTAAAATCTTTGTGGACGTGGAATAGCACTATTTTAATGGAGCAGGAGTCATTGTATATCTTCTTTATAGTTTTGTTTTTATTATTCATGTCTTTTTCCCTTTTCAAATATATTTAAGTAAATGCTTAAAACTTTTTTGATTTTTACCTTTTATTTTCAGAAATTATTGCTGTCAACCATTAATTTATTTTAATATCTATTTTTCTGAAGTAGGCTTTGAAGTAATGATTTGGAGATGAGAACTTTAAATGATTCATCTTGAGCATTTTCTGCACCCTCATTCTTGAAGTACCAGAATAAAACTAACAACAACATATTTGCCTGTTTGTGAGATTGAATTTTAATCAAATTTTAACAAAATTCTGAATTTCAGATTCGGAGAAGATGGCACAATATTTAGAAGAAGAGCGACATATGAGAGAAGAAAACTTGAGACTTCAGAGAAAATTACAGAGGGAAATGGAACGTAGGGAAGCACTCTGCAGGCAACTGTCAGAAAGTGAATCCAGCTTAGAAATGGACGATGAAAGGTTTGTATTTTTTAACCATCCAGATACGTTGACATTTTGCTTATTATACTCGTGCTACTTTTTGCGTATTATAGAATAAGTATTTATAGAAATAACATCTATATGGGTTTAATATACATACAGAATTTCATCATGGTCCAAGAATATCTTCAGTATAGTGATATCAAACTTGTGTAGAAATTGCTTTAGTTTTTAACAATGAGAAAATATTTGTGTCTGAAGATTGTTTAGGGTTTTCATAATTCCCATTGTGGAGTTGAGTTACAGGATCCATCAATCATAGTACCTTTGTTTTCCCCCTAACTTGGTAACTGCAAGGAATTCTGTGAGGTAGGAACGATGTCCTTACTTGGGGCTAATTTGTCCTTTGCAGAAAATGGAATGTGTCGAGCCAAATACAAAGGGATACTGTGTAAAGCCTTAGAGAGAGGAAGCATTTCCAGATCTGTTGGGTTGTTCTTGATGTCCAAACCATAACATCCTTCATTATTTTTCTCCAGTGCAAGCTGCGTTGCTTGCATTGACCTTCCAGATAGTCTTGAGATTTTCACGGTTTTATATGAGGCCTTTTAGTGTTTTCTCACATCATAATCACATGACAGTGTTATATCTTGAAAGAGGCTTTTAAGTATACTTTGAATAAAACATTCTTAATTATCAAATGCTCATTATTTTGTTGCACTGTTTTACATTAAAGGATCACTCTAAATCTAGAATAAATAAAATTAAGAGTTACCTTGTACTGTGAATTCTTCAGATACTGAGATTTCTTCCGGGGTCATCAGTGTATTTGTTAAAAGCCATAATTTACCAGAAACAAAGTACCAGGTATTTTGTTTTAAGGAACACCCTTAAAGTTCAAGGTAGTGTTTTCATTTTAACGAAATACTGGGCAACTGACATCTGGTATTAAGATGTACTGAATGCTATATAAATTAAATCCTTAGAAACACACAATTCTGATGTTTGAATCTACTTTTATTAGCCTAGTCTTTTCTGCCAGTGTTTACATTGTCATGGAAATAAGAGTCAAAATCTAAATCTATGTGCATTACCAGTATGAATCCAAAAATGTAGAGCATTCTATTTTTTTTTTTTTTTGGTTAACTAGTTATAGGAAGTGGTAATCAATAGGGGAATTTTATTAACTATGCCATACTACTAAGAAATTTCATTGTCATGTTGATTTTCTTGGTACTACAAAGGCATGACAGAATTGCTCCAGATATTTGCAGTGTAAGTAATACAAAGTAAAGGGAAGGAAGAAGCAGGTATTAGAGTGGTTGGTCTTAGGAGAACTGTGCAGACAAAATAATTGTGAAACTACATGCAGTAATGATTTTAAAATGTAGATTTTTGTCATCTTATGTTATTTTCCTAAAAGTGGTGGTGGTGAGGGATCAGATACCCAGTTTCTTCAGGTGCGTTTTGTTAGCTGATGATAGTTATTTTTTGCAGCTGGGGGTAGATGTAAATACTTTACTGAATGCCAAATACACAGCTCTCCCAAAACTTCCTCCTGACTAGCAATAGCTTTGTTTTCTCAATCCCCTCCATCCTGTTCTCTGGAGTAGTAGGGAAATGTCTGAAACCAGGAAACATCCTAACAGTGTGCTGCTATTCCAGCTCACCTGATCCCGGCGCTAGGATGAATTACAGAAAATTGTCTCTATGTAAAAATATAATATGATTAAATCATAAAGACTGCTGCCTTGCTGCAATACATGTACTGTCTGCATTACAAGTTACTGTGTGTTGCAGAGGTAGCCTAGCCAGTTCAGTTTTGCTAACCTTGCCACTGGTAGCTCTTTAGAAAACTTATATTTAATTAAACTTTTAATTTGCCAGTTTCTTAACTTTCTGCTGTTTTATTGCAGCTACTTTTATTACCTGATCTACCCAGATTTAAACCAACTTTGGTGTTACTACAGTGTACTGCCTTCATTAAGTGTTGTAGCTTAGTAATTCTGAATATCCTGGTGAAAAATCACTAAGATGCAGTATCAAAACGTGTTCCTAATAGTTTATGAACTGGCTCGCAGACCTCAAAGTAGTCATCATTGTGAGTTCCATCAAACAGGAATATTTTTAAAGCTGCTCAGTGTTGTGGGTTTTTTTCCTGTGATCTAGAAATAAATGTAACTACTAAGAATTTCTGAGAAGACAGTGGTAGAAGGGGAGACACATAAGAGTCAAAGGGCTGTTAGCTAATTCTGCCTGCTGCTTTGCTGTGTCCAGTAAAGAAACACAGCTAAATGTAATAATATAAACCCAGGTGCACTGATGTGCATATGTGAAGGTGAGCAAGGGAATCTCTAATCTAGAGAATGACTGAAAAATCTAAGTGGAGAGGGTGTAAGCAAGTTAACCTGGAAGCTGCTAGCCTAGTGCTGTGGAAAAAAATATATAAAATGACTTTTGAGATATAAACATTAAGGGGCAAGTAGGAGCAATTGGTATGAACTTTATCTCCTTTTATATAGCACTCGATGGCTGTGAAGAAGCTTCACTGTATTCAAATACAAATAAATATCACTAAAATTATTACAGGTGGGGAAAAACGCCTTTCCTGAGTTTCTAATCTGTTTGGTTTATCACACTGAAGTGTGTGAGGTGTCCTGCAACACAACCTAGAAGTATCTTTAGTGGGAGACAGTCCTGGGTTCAAAATGTCTCTCCGTTCCAGTGACAAAAGACATGATGAGCAATTGGCTCAACGTTGAGACCAGAGGGATTCACGTAGGAAACAGGACATGTTTTAAAACATGAGGCTGATCAGCTGTTGGAACCAATTACCAATACTTTAATGATTCCACACGCACACACACACTTTGGATGATTTCAGACTCGTTCTGAATGCCTTTCTGGAAGATACACTCTGGCTAGACAAGCTGTTGAGTTCAATGGAGAAATATTGTGTAAAGTGCAAGAATGTAGTATAGGTCAGATTGGATGGCATGATTTATACCTCTGGCCTTAATATATACTATTCTAATCGTATGCAACTTATACAGTTTTCCCTACAAATGACTAAGATAAGTCCAGTTGTTTCCATTGAAAGCCAAACCAGTATCAGCCTTCAGCAATGATGAGAGTTCCTGTCATGACTTCCTAAAGGTGACTGGTCCTTCATTAATCTAATGTGATTCTTATGGGAATTGAAAAAAAAAACCACAGTGAAACATTTAAAACATGGCACATTTTAAAAGGTTTGATCTAATTATTCTTTACCTTTTTTTGTTAGATATTTTAATGAGATGTCTGCACAAGGATTAAGACCTCGCACTGTGTCCAGTCCTATCCCTTATACACCCTCACCAAGTTCTAGCAGACCTATATCACCTGGTAAATATTTAACCCAGTTTCTAAAGTTATTGTATGCATCACATAGTAACGTGCCCTATTAATATATTTAGTTCAGTAGGCTTTCAAAGCTAGTCTGGAGAAAAAAACTGCACTATAAATGTAAGAAGAGTTTTGCCTTAGATGTCTTCTAGTGCAATATGGTTTTTGGATGGTTCTGTTTTACACTGTGAATAGATATTAAAGGTCAGTTAAGCAGCTATCACTTGAACTTTTATTTTCATTTTTGCTCTTTTTCTCTCTTACTGTCTTTTTTTTTTTTTTTCCTTTTTCCCCTTTCCACAGAAGTTGCCAAACAGGATGCATAGTTCAAAAAGATTTCTAGAGTTTGATGATGAACTAGTAATGAGACTGCTGTTGTGCTCTGAATCAAAACTTCTTATAGGAAGTCTAATCTCTTTAGCACAGAAATGGCTTTTGTATTTCTGCTATTTTCTATTGTAAAACAGTAACTATAAAATTAACAATTCCTTTCTCTAGTACTTTGTATGGAAAAGGTTGGTTTGCTTTTGAGTTTTTAATTATGGAATATATTTTTTTAAGTCAAAGGAAATGTATTTATGTTACTAACAAATTTATTGAAATTTAAAATCCCTTAACATTGCACTTAAACATTCATTAAAAGTTAGTGGCCAAACAGATTGTTAGCCCAAAAGTTGTTGGATGTTATACAGTGGTGACAAACTCACTTGTGCATAACGAAGCAAATTCTGCATGCTCTGCTTTCCCAAGCTCGCCTCTAGAACCTGTCAGACAAAGTCCTATGGCAGGGGCAAATGAGATGTGCTCTATATTGACACATTCTGCAAGATAGGATTGAGACATTTTATTTACACGGGTCTGCTAGAACATATGAAATGTCTTTAAACTCTTGAATTTTCAAGACTGACTTTAGTTTTTCAGAAGGACTCAGTTTTCATCCAGGTGTTGCAAAAGGAGTAAGTATGTGTAAAAACTAGCTATGGCCATAAGCCGTCTTAGTGTTAGAGATGAGCATTATGGTAGAGGTTTTTGGGCTTCTGAAATGAGCCAAATCACTTGACCTTCAGTGTTCTGCAAGGTATGTTACCAAGAAAACAATATGTTTTCTTATCCTTTTCCTGTAGCGGAAGTGTACAGAAATGTAGTTATGCTAACAACTGTTCTGAACTAACGACTGTGGACAGTCATGGTACATTGTGCAGCCTTCATAGCAATACAGTGTTCAACTGCACGTTTTATCTGTAGTTGACACAGTGGTTATAACTAAAAGTATGTGTAGGAAAAATGATCTGTTAACTCACACACTTGCATCCTAGATGACCTAGAAATGCACCCGATATTTAAATACTGATGTGTCTGTGCAGGAGTACCCCAGCAGTTTGTTCCTGCACTGGGACTGAAGCACATTCCTTGTTCCCTGTGGACTTGTCTTCCCATCAGTAGCTGATACGAGAGTGCTACGTTCTAGTGGGAATTCTATCCCACAAACGGGAGATGCTGAAACACAGTCTGAAGCAGAGTTAAAAATAGCACAGCTGAAATGATCATTTCTAACAGAGTTCACAATTTTGATAATGTCGACACAGTAAATGTTCCAGACCATGACTTCTCCACAGGCAGCTATGTCACTGTCCTTCACATCTGATAAATTAATATCCACAGTTGGGGAGTTTCAGACTTCATAAAAATAGAAGCAGCGGTTTGTTAGAGAACTAATAAGATCAGTGGGGAATTTTGTACAGAGCTCTGGGATGTATGAATGCAGTAATGGATGAAAACAAACAGGTTTTGAGAGTATTTTGTATCTAAAGTAGTACAGTAAAACACTGTCAAAACTATCTGTGCAGAATAATGAAACAGCTATATTTTGCATCAAGTAACTGTATGACTTGGTGTCCTGATTTCGGCTCAACCTGAGTCACCTTTACCCCTCCACTTCTCTCCCCCGTGCTCCCGGGCAGGGGAGCGTGAGCGAGTGGCTGCATGGCGTTTGGCTGCCAGCAGGGTTTAAACCATGATGTGGGGCATGTTTTGTTTTGGAAATGATGTGCCTGAATTTGTAGAAACATAATTTGAAACCAGCTAGAAACGGTTATATGGCACATGGCAGGTTTAATGGGTCCTGAATCCCAGAGCCTTTTATGCTTGCATGGCTTGAGTTGCTGCTTCTGAGGACTCTTACAGGCTGAGATCCTGCTGAGATTTCTAGCACAATGCATGAAACTTTGAAGATTGTGGAAGTATTGCTTCCTAGGCAGCTGGGGATTAGTTACACTAATTACCAATTAGTCTTTAGTGTAGATAAGCTTACATGCTTTGCTTCTGCAGGTAGGCTAGAGATTTTGGGCTGCAGAGATGAGCTACTTGGATGTACATGCACTACTCTGTTATCACTTCTTTGACTGCCATGTAGACATATTTATGAAACTTTTGGAGCTGGTTTATCCCAAAGCAGTCCAAGATTGTAATGTTGCAAATGTGGCTTAAAGCATATTTTTTGCCTTTTATTGTTCCGGGCTCTTATCTCTGATTTGCAACACATTGTCACCTACCTGAACACTGACTTGTTTCTGTCCTTGTGCTTACAAAAGCACTTAGTAATAAAACATGTGCTGTACAGACAATCAGATTGTGTAGTCAAAAAGCAGATTGATTTTGTTAATCTGCATTGTTTAACTACTCTAAAGTGGCAGTGATTCTATTGCAGTCGCTCATAATTTACACCAGACATACACTGGGGATGTAGGAAATCAAACACAGAATTGAAGGAGGCAAGGGGAATATGTTTTCTTGTATAACTTTATTAGTGATCTGAGGCTTGGGGTTTTGTTGTTTGGTTTTTTGTTTTTTTTGTTTTTTTTTTTCCCCTCTAAGATCCTGTCTCATCAATTGTAGGCACAAACACAGATATATGCAGTTAAGGACAAAGCTGGGTGTTGGTGCATACTGTAGCTGCAGTGGCACTGGTTTGCATTGATTGTGTTGAAGTGTGAAAACTGTTATATCCAGTGTGGCGTTATAAAAGTTTAATGGACCTTTAGAAGTTTTTTTGATCACAGTTCTCTAAAGCAGTTGCTAGTGGCTGATACTAAACAGCTGAGTAAAGTCTTGTCTCCTACCTTACTGATATTTTGTCAGAAAGCAATAATGAGCTAAAGGTTTTGGAAAATGTGCTGTTTTGAGAAATACTCAGAACACTTCAAGGTCTGAGCTTTAAGCACTTGGCAGTTGCTGTTTCTGTTTACCTTGGTTAGCTATAAAGGTAGTCTGCATTTTTATAAATTAGTTCTTACAGAAAGGAAATATTTCAATGTAAGAATTAGGTATTTGCACTTCTGAATATTAGGCTTTCATTAATAAAACAAGTTGTAATTTTAAATGTTAGTTGCTAGCCTAGTCCAGCTAGCAACTAATGCCAAAATGTTTCCACTTCACAGCCCCAGAGATCTCTGGATCGCTGCCTACAAACGCTGGGGCAAAATGGGGAGGCCTGGATGCGGGTCTGGTGTGCCCTGGAGGAGCCACCTACATCCAGTTCCTTTGTGGAAACTTGTAGTGGCCCAGTGTGAGATGGCAACCTCTGTTTCTTCAGACTATTTTGTTCAGGGAGCCATTTTGTCCAAGAGAAATGGAAGATTGGATGGAAATACTTGTGACTAAAAGTAAACTGCCAGGGGAGCCTTACATCATTAATGTTAAGTGAAAAGTTATGTTTAAATTGTGTCATGTATGTTTTGAAACATATGGTAGTTTGCTACAGGAAAAAAATTAATTCTGCATCATGCTTTTCACTATAAGGAACATTTTTCCGATGTCAAATCTGGTAGCAGTTACCATTTCTTAACCTATCACTGATGCAGTAGTAAAAAATTGTAAAAAACCTCACACTTTAGTTTGTAATATAAACAAGAATGTTGATGTTGCATTGTTTTAACAATTTTTAGGTCTGTCATATGCAAGTCACACAGTTGGTTTCACACCACCAACTTCACTGACTAGAGCTGGAATGTCTTACTACAATTCCCCAGGCCTTCATGTGCAACATATGGGACCATCCCATGGTATTACAGTAAGTATTTAAAATAGTATATACTTGTTACCCACGTGACCCACGTGAGTTTGGTTTTAAAAGTTACGATTGCTTGTCCTTAAGCTTTTTTGCAAAACATTTTTGTAAATGTTTGTTTTTGTCTCCTTACTCCAAGATATCTATTGCTGCTTTCTTCAACCCTGATTTTCCTCTTCACCCTCAGAAACTGATTCTTTTTGGAGAACCTTATTTTCTGCAAAAGAGTAGGATGTAATATCATCTTAAGGACAGTAATAGGTATCATCTTATGGATCAGCAGGCAGGATGTGAGAAGTGATGTTCTAAGCTACTAAGCCTATCCCAGGAAGTAAAAACATTGCTTTCATTTTTCTCCTAGTCTCCACCATCTGACGGATGAGTCATCTGAGGTTGCTCCAAGCTCAGGTTTTCTTCAGGATGACACACAATGCTACCATCATGTCACTGTAACAGGCAGTTAACTCTTATTTTCTATTCTCATTGGCAAAGAAGAAAGTTAATATAAACATTTTTTAGGGCAATTTCTCATATCTTTCAACTGGATTTATTTCCTTTTTACCTGCAATGTTTGATGCATTTCTACTTAATCATATTTCTTCTAAGTATTTGTGGAGTTTAATGAGCAAACAGAGCCTAAATATTAACCATTTGGCAAAATACCATATAGGTGTTTTATCATACAAGGTAATTTTGATTTTTCTCAACAGGTATGGTAGTATGTAAATATCCTGCAATATATTCTGCATATACATGTCTTCTCAGATGTGAAAACATGTTTCAATAGAATTTTTAGTAGAATGATAAAATATGGCTGCCTCTAAAATAGTTTAGGTGAGTGTGCAAAGGTAATTGTTAATTTAATTGGGCAAAGATTGGTGGGAACGCTCCTACGGTGGGTAGAACAGGAGGGAAGCTGAAGCTCAGCAGGAAGATAATATCCTGGTCCGGGTTTAGCCCACTGCTGTGTGTCACATGAGTTAGTCACAGGAAGGTCTCTATGCTTCTGGAAAACCTGGAACCTCGTTTTATCAATAAGTTTTTCAAGGAATTTGTTCAGTCTCTGTGAAACACGACTCCTTCTGAAACTGTAAATAGGTTGGCGTCACACTGGGTCACTACGAAAAATATGATCTTCAGGACAAAATACTTACTGTTTTGGGACAGGTGTTGATAAGTAGCTTTTGACTTTGTGTTGATACTTAAACTTCATATTATTAGACATTTGCAAAATACGCTAAATTATTTTAAGTGTTTCAGAGACATGAGTCAGTTGTCAAGAATCCCTTGGCTTTTTGCATAGAGCATTGATCTGTTGTATGCTGTTGTGCAGAATAGATACAATACACGTTATTTGACTAAACTGCAGTTTGATTCTTGTCTCTTCATTTTTCATCTCCATTACGGAATAAATTGACTTTACCTGTAGTACGTTTGGTATAGCACTGTAACCATGCTTCTCAGAGTTCACCTGTGGTTGATTATGAATCATGGGTGGATGCTTCATCACGCCATAAGGTTCTTGATTAATGCTAACTGGATTGGTAAGTAGTGGGAATTTTGGTTTCAAAAGTGCAGAAGTTAGTGTTGTGTAGCGTAATTCGTATTTTTACATTGCTAACCAATAAAGAAGGTTTCCCACGCCTCCACTGGTTTGTAAAGATAAAGTGGGTTTTAAATCATTGTGTTTAAATGTGCAGGTTGTTGAAAATCTGTGGTTTCTGTTGAGGGGAGCTCTCTAACAACTGCTCCACTCCTGCAGCTTAAAGGGTTGTAATCTTTTTTTGTTCTCCAAAGAACAACTTGTATTATGCTTTGGTCTTGCTCCCAGTGTGCAGGCTGAGTCTTTCGGAAAGCTGGAGCTTCTGGGCAGACTCTCCGGCATTCGAAACTTTTCCACTCACGCTCAGGTACCACGTAGTTGGGACTTCATACACCAGCAGCGTAAAGTTTAAGGTTCATCAGCACCTGCTAGTTGGGCAAGCACAACTGGGAGGTGCTGTCTCTACAGCATCTCTCATTTCTGTTCAGGTTGCTGGTCGTCATAGGTAAACAAATCTGCAGGACATACGTCTTGGGTTCATTTCCTGCAAGCTGACAGGAGGGAATACATGTTCTGTTTGATATCAGAAGTATTTCCCTTCTCCTTTGCTACTCCATTGCAGAGTAATGTTTATTGTATGTAAAAGTTGTGTTGTAATTCTTGCAATGTTTTGAAATAGATTCTTCCCACATAATTTTTCAGCTTTTTGTGTGTGTGTGTTTTTTTCTCTTTGCCAAGTTCAATAAATTGATTAGAGGACTTGTACCTAACATTATTCCAGGAATGTGTTAAACATAATTTCAATATTTGTTCTGCAGAGGCCTTCACCACGAAGAAGTAACAGCCCCGACAAATTTAAACGTCCCACTCCTCCTCCTTCTCCAAACACGCAGACCCCAGTGCAGCCACCTCCGCCACCACCTCCGCCACCTGTGCAACCTACGGTCCAATCCGCAGCATCGCAGTCAGCCACTTTTCAACATTCAGTGCATCCCTCCTCTCAGCCTTAGTGCATGTGCTCAGCAGTCTGTATGTCAGAAGTGGACTCATAACATGGAGCAGTTTACTAAAAGCCAAAGGCTTACTTGGCATATTTGGATTTGACTTATTTGCACTGAGGTTATATAGGCTTCACTGTTAATTGTGTTGTAAACGTTTGTATAAAATGCAGCCAGTGTTGTGGGTCTACAACACTAATTTAACAAAGTTTTCCATCAGTGTTTACTTGAACTACATGTATGTCCATTCTCTGGCTGGAACATTTGCTACTCTGTTTGGTAATACGGCATTATGTCGTTTTGCTTGGCTCCAAAGCTTCATTTTCCTGGCTTTTAGGTTTGTACAATTAAAGGGATACCTTTTTATATTTTTTCATGACAATTTGCAGAAAATTAAAGGCATGATGGGCTTTATGACAAATTCTGAAATATTACAGTGTTTACCAAGCTTACGGAAAATCAGCACTACGTTTCAGTCATTTGAAATAACAGCTTCTAGTGCAAAAGTGAGTCAGACACCCTAATCAGTGCCCAAGACACATACTCTGTTGTATTATGTATTAAATGAGCTTAATTCAGCACACAGGACACATCCATACTTCTCCTGTTTAAAAGCACCTCAAACGTATGGTACAGTCTGCATTTTACAGTGAGGGAACTGGCTTGTTGGAGTCTGTGGAATGTACAATTCGTGGACCTTAAAATTTGATGATTTCACCTGACACTTAGGTTAACCTGTAAGCTGCCCATACTGTGTGATCTGTCACGATTAACTTCCCTAAGTGTGGTCCTGCCCACAGGTTACTGATAGCTGATTAAAGTGTGCTCTTTGATTACTTTTTTTTTTTTTGCTGCAGAAGGCAATGTGATTGTAGAGAACAGCTGATGATAATTTTTTTTTCCTGTTAAAATATATAAATTGTGATTCCCCTGAAGCAAAGTTTGAACAGGTATTCTAAATGTTCAAAAGTCTGTTAGAAAATAAGATCTAAGATGAGCATATAGGAATCTATTGGTGTAACAGCCAAAATGTTGTATTGCTTGGTAGAAACAGAGTACAAGAAAGTAGCACAACATGGCACTAATGAATGCTTATTTAGCAGCCTAAGCCGGTACAATGTATAAAGAAATGTTTTGAATACATTCTTTCCATTCATTTAGCACAAATAAATTGGTTTCACTTTGCAGTGGAACAAAGTGTCACTTCTTGATATTGACATCTTACCCAGCTACATTTTTCCCCGAGGTTCCTGTTGAGTACCGAGGTTTATATATTATTGATGATTTTAAGTGGTTTACCTCATATATATGGATATGTGGGCCATGGAAAATGACAAGAGAATGTTTATTTTATGAGAATATGTATCTGGCTATAATCAAGCAGAACATGAGTAATTTATCTTTTGTTTACAAAAGTTTGTTTGACATGCCTAATGCTTTAAGGACATTTTTAAGAGGGAAGGACAGCATTCTGGTAGTATACTAACACCTGTACATATATTTTCATGTTTGCTGCTCACCTATTCAGTAAGAATTGCAAACTGGAAATCTTTATAAAATTAGTGCTCTAAATCAAAATAGTAAGTTAAAATGATGTTGTAAAAGGTTTCGCTTAAGGCAAAACTAGAATTTCTTCACTGTAGCTATGTAGTTTCAGCTCTGAGAGAATTTAGAGAAATGCATATATAGTCTCTTACACTTTGTAAACCAATATGGGATCAAGTGCATTATCAAATTACATTAGTTATGGTAGTGACTCTCCAGTCAACCGATTCTCAAGATGCTGGCAGACCTAAAATTTGGCCAGTGCTTCCATCTGAAAAAAAATTGGTTATAGCAGCTGCTCACCTTTCCATAGGGGAAACTCAGCTGTGAGCATTGTGATTACAGAGCTCCTGAATCAGTGGGAGGATTGCATCTGAGAAAATTACAGGTGGTCAGAGGTGGGACTGAGGTCAAGATAGGATTGGTTTAGCTTGATGCTTGTCCTTTTGTAAACATAAGACGAAGAAAAAAAAAATAAATTCTTTTATAAGTAGGATGCCAGCTCAAGTATACCACTATTTGAAATGGTGCCCTTCTTTCTGAAGTGCTTTGAGAATCTTGGACATACGGCTCTACAGAGTGTGAGCTCGTAGTGGTGGTAGTATAAATGCTGGGGGGAGGGGGGAAAGCTTTTGACAGTGTTGTTTTAAGATCTTAAAATGGAAAATTGCCTAGAGTAATTTGCGCTTGAAGCATACTCCAAAACTGAATTTATGTAACCCAAGTTCAGCTGCTGTTATAAAGTGTCTTAGGGAACTCTCCTTACTATTCCAGTGGGACTGTGACCAGAGGAAAGTAAAGAACTGACAAATGTGTACTAAATCTTGAAATTGTAACACGACGCTAAATTGGCCTTACCTAAGAACGCTGAACAAACATTTGCTTGCAATCACAAGTGTTAAACTCTTTTATTTGTAGACTTTTTGAATAAGATGAGAAATTGTGCACAACCATCTCCTAATAAATGTAAATGGATTTTCAGTTTTCCTTGTGAATTATAGTCATGAATTATGCTTCTGCAGCTGTGATTTTTATCAGACCTGTAGACTGGGGAAACTCACTTGGCAGTGAGGTCCAGCTCACTATGAGGACTTAAGTGCTTGGCCTCTTAATCTCAGAAGCACCTGGGTGGGTTTCTGTTGCTGTTTTCATTACTAATTCGTGTCAGTGGCACACTGCATCATCACTAGTTGTGTAAGGCCATGGAAGCATTTTTTAGCTGTGATGAGCATTTCGTGAGTGTACCCCTGTACAGCTAAAGGTTTAAAAAAATTTCTATCTTCTAGCAGTTCCAGCAGTGCTTTTCTCTCTGACAATCAAGCAGCTTTCTTCTTACTTTTTTTCTCAAGGGATCTGGCTTGGACACTGGAATGCAGCTGACACTCTGTAGAGCATTAAGAGTTTATTTTATCCGTGATGTGTTCCAGAGAAGTTCTTTGGAAGAAGAGGTGGGACTGTTCGGAGATAGTCTTCCAGCTAACAGCCAGATAAGATTGTTTTAATTACATGTACTCCTCTGAGACTGTATTCCCAAGGGCAGAAAGGACTATCGAGAGTTGTTTAAGAAAGTGTCAGTGCTTTTCTATTGGCAGTCGCTGTACTAGAGCTGAACAGAACAGGATTCCTTTCCTGTTAAAATGTTCATGTTCAGGAAACCATCTGCCTGGGTGGAATCCCTGTGTACTTCAGCTGAGTGAAAAATGTAGTCTTGGAAGCAGTGAAAATGAGAAAGCTTCCTGAGATCTGCGAGCTGCACTGCTGACAGGAGACAACATAGGCTCCATATATTTTGCTAAATAGAAGGAAAAGGATCATGGACACACAAAAAAAAGAGCCTTGAATACTTTGTCAATCAACGAATGGAGTTTCTCATCCTCATCATTGATTATCACTTACTGAGAGGATGCATCTGGGGCCTTGTTTAAGTCTCGTAGTGCTTTTTCTAATCCTAATGCTTAGTTTTACAAGCAGTATGAATTCTAATAGTGTTCAACTCTTTTTTTGATGTTTCCTTTTTGTTTCAGTCATGCCAGTCTATTTCTTTTTGATCCTTGGGAGTCTACAGAGCATGGACTATGCAGAGCATATTTCTCCAGATCAAGCCATCTCATAAGAAACCAGGAGGTTTATGAGTGTAAGCTATAAAATTATAATACATACATTTGTTACAACAACCTCCTTGAGGGGAAAGATCTGTCCTCTTGAAGAGAGAGAGAACATAGCCCTTGATTACCAAATGGACTGTATGCATAGAGACAATCTGGTTTCCTCAGTTCCCTGAGGAGCTGAATTCCTCTCCCATCCTCTTTTTGGATTCAGACTAGAGTTCTTAATCTTTCAATTTATTTTTTTTTTAAATTCTACATTTCACTGTAATAAGTACTCAGGATTTCCTTCATACTCTTGGATCATAACCACTAGTCTAGGACAAATAGAGTTAAGAGTCATTGCCACTTTGTGGACTGGAGGAAGTCAGTGAACACACCAGACCATGGCCTTTATGATGCAGTTGTAGTTCAAGCAGGAATGTGTGCTCATACCATGATTTTTTTTTTTTTTTTTAGCAGCTGTTGCTGGTCTTGCATTAGTAGTGTGCCCCAAAGAGGAGATGAAACTATGGAGTTTGGCACTGCATTAACAGACAGCTGCTACATGAGGGAGAATAGTGCTTATTCCTGTTCAACTGGTTAGGCTCCAAAGAAAAGTACTACCTCATCTTTAGGCTGGGATCATGTGGCTGCAGGGTCAGGAGAAATGTCATAGCTGTGCTAGGTTTTGTTCTGCACATGTTACCTGGATTAAGAGTCTTTCCTCACTGGAACTGGGCTCTGGAGGTTATAAAGCTTTTGAAGATTAGGAGTAGGGAGTTAGGACAGATGGCTGAGGGCTGAGTTTGAGAAAACCGTGTGTCCCTGTAGTAAATTGCTGCTCAGAGTACTATTTGGCTAGGCCTGGGAGTTGCCCGTACTAAAACTACAATTTTTTTCTGTGTGGTTTCCTTTCAGAAAGTGCAGTGTTGCAGTTCTTTAAGTTCCTGGCATTGGTATCTAATTAGAAAAACAAAGCAATTGACCTTTCCACAAAAACATTGGAATTAGTCTATGTGCAAAGGTGGGATTTCTCATAATATACATTAATACTGTATCTATAAATGAAAGTGTTTTATTCTAGTGGTAAAACCTAAGCTGTCCAAGGCACTTTAGTTTGTGATTGCTGACTTTTGTTTTGGCAGGTGTTTCAGATGAAATCTAAGCCTCCTGTGGAGGAAGAAAAAAATCACCTGACAGCTGTAGACTGTTCCTTTCCTGCAGAAATACAGCAATTTCCTCAAATGCAAGTAAAAATGGAACAAATATCCTTGAGCTTTTCTGAAGCTTATGTTTAATTTCAGGACCTTGGTGATTGCTCTTGTGTATTTAGAGAATCTACAAAGCCTCATTATAGGTTGGTTGGGTGTCTAGCTGGTTATTCCTGTGTTTTCCTGATCCTAGTGAAGGAAGCCTGGTCAGATGCGGCTCAAATTTATAAATCCACTGGTTAACAACAATGGTCAAGTGCAGATTTGTTGAGCATGAATCCAAGTGATGACTAAAAGCATTACACTGCATTGGTGTGAATCGGAGCTTATCGTTGAAAGAACGTCAGATACAAAGAATTGGTTTTTTAGCAGGTTACATTTTATTCCTGTATTAGCTGTATTCTTGCTTTGTTGTATATCTCAAGGTGTTTACATATATTTGTAATTGTTACGATGTGTCTGTAATCAAGCTCATCTGTGCCTTCATGCAGACTTACAATAAACACTTGATTTTTTTTTTGTATTTACTTGTATGGAAGACTATGGGGTGGATGTATGTTTCCTTCTATCTGTCAGCCTGTCATCACTGGGAAAGAGAGGAAGAAAATGAGAGCTAGGAAGCAGAGAAAGATATGTGCTTGTCTTTATTTTTGCTGTCTGATGCTAGCTGGGCCATTTCTGATATTTTCATTTAAATGGCTGGGTGGAGAATCTGGGGATTATCCTATTTGCATAATAAAGTTTGCATAGGAGATGATCCTGGTTTTGGATTGGGTGAATATTCAAAGTACAATCATGCATGCTTGACTCCATCAGTTTTGCTTCTGTCTTGGAAGAATGTAGCTATATTTCTTGAGCTATTATTGTGGGAAAATTTGAGTGTCTTTCTCTCCCTGAATTAAACACGTGTGTTTAACCTTTTACAGCTGCCCTTCCAGCGAGAGTTCAGGCTTTTTTTGCCACATCAAGAACTGCAGTGTCTTAGTAGGCCTGTTTATTTTGAGGGTACTTTCTGATGATTGGGGATGTAGGAAAAGAACAGAGTTTCATCTTTTTTCCAGTTTTTCTAAGCTCACAGGGACAGAGATACGTATTTGTATAAAGTTATAGGAAAACTCCTCTTAATGTGCTTTAAGTCAAAAGCAGTATACAGCAGTACAGATACTTTCCTAATCTGATATTAAGCATGAGAGGAAGAGAAGGGTAAAAAAATGTTCTTGCCTGTGTTAAGGAGCATATCTTGTGGTTCAGAAAAGAGTGCTTTTGCAGTTTCTTTGTAGTAGTAAGAGTTATGGTATCTGGTGGTCTACTTCAGCTTTTCTTGATTTTCTTGTAATCAAACCTGATTACAGTCAAGTAGTTCTGCTGATGGATTCAGGTATTTTCTAATGGAGATTTGTTTTGAGAATCCACCATGATTTCTACTGTTTTGTTATCTTATTAAAACATTAATCAATTATTATATTTAATAATCGATCTAAAGCTTTAACCAATTTGAATTTATGGATATCTTTGTTAACTGTAGTCAGTGTTTCTTGATACTGAGACACGTTAACTATTTTTGCATAGAAACAGCGGGGAGAAAAGCAGGCATAGTGTGCTGTAAGGGCAGTGCTATAATTGGGTTGTAAATTTGATATTTAGAGTTGAATTGTAAACTTTAGATGCTTAGAGACAGTGGTATGCATTTGTGAAAATTCTGTGCGTACTTTATTGCGTCATCCCTTGTGAAATCTCTGGTTTTGTCACCTTTTTATTGTGTGCATTCATCAGTTTAGCACAGACCTCACCTATGTGGCATACTCAATAGCTTCTGTAAGAATTGTTTGCTGTGTCTAGCTGTATCATCAAGTTTCTGGGCTAAGATCTTAAAGTGTCGGTAGCACTTTCATATGCTTGTCCTGTGTTCGGTGCCTGACTCTTGCTACACTCATTGGTTGGTCTTGTTGTTCAGCTGCCACTCAGGCATATCTCTGTGTCCACACACCCTGCTCCAGTCAGCACAGGCCTCTGCACGCAGTAGAAAGCATGCTAGCCCATCCTGGCCACTAAAATCCCTGTATTATGGTGGCTGCAAGTGCCTGGGCACCAGGCTGTGAAAGTGCTTCAGTGAATGCTAATCTAGCTGATCCATGGTGGTATTCTCTGTCCCTGGAACACATGCAGTATTTCTTTAAATGCCTTTATCCTCCTCTCTCCACCGCTGCAAATGCTGAGCAGTTGGTGGTTCTGCCTCTCTCCCTGTGCGTGACACTGACACAGCCGGTGGGTCTGTGAACTGGATGAGTGAGCTGTGTTGATGCTCTCTGTCTTCACACATGTCGTTTGCTTTCTCTCCAACCTTTTGTCTGAACAGAAATGAGCTGCTTAAGTATTTTCAGAAGACCAGATGAAAAGGGAGAGATGATACATGGGATTGGTTTAATTTCAAGTTGATTTGTCCGGGTGATCTCCCCCTCAGATGGTTCTTTTGTATTTCTTCTGGTGCCTGGACCCCTTTACAAAGGAAAGCAAGTTCCCAGCGTTGCAGGAGTTAACTCAGAAATTCTAGTAAACTGCTGAGAGGAGAACGCATTGCAAAGCAAGCAATTTTAATAAGTCTAATCCTTCCTGTATGTAAAGATGCTGGCTTGGATGTCAGTGGGTTTCACATGCTTTCCAGGCCATACCATGCCTTTCAAGGTATATGGTATATCCTTCAGCTCAGAAGCAAGAAGAGGTTGAAGTCAGTCCTGCATTTCCCAGCTAGAGACTGAAGGTATGTATAAAGACCTTTAGTTCACGTGAATGCAGAAAACACTAAATACAAGGTTTGGGGAGACTTAGATGAAAACTTTTGAGGCTCTTCATGAGAATCAGCTATGGCTTTTCTCTGCTCCTGCATGGGGAAGAGCCTCTTCCTGCTAACCAGTGAACTGGTGGTGATGCCTGCTGCAAGGAACCTTTTATCTTTGGGTGTTATGGAGCAAGAGTTGGAGTATTTACAGTGAAAAATAAAAAGTGGAAGCTAGATATGGCTTGTGTTTGCAGGGTGGAACAAGATTAGTTCCAAATTCTTTGTATTAGTGAAAATGCTGTACAGTATGCCCCATATTTTTTTTCTCTGAAGGTTGAACAAAATCTGGCATGTGAATTTAATGAAACCAGAACTGATCTTGGGAGTCTCAAGTATCTGTTGTGCGACCATCTCCATCCTGCCTAACAAGGAGGGAAATACTGATGTCTAGTGGGAGCGATTTAAACTTCACAGCATGAATGCCTTTCTTTGTCATACTGGGGATGAGTTGGAGAAATTACAGGAACCTCATAGAACATCTGGGTGTAGCCAGCTGTGTCCAGGGATCACAGCATGGTAGAGAGCATTTTCATAGCTTGAGATCCCCTCTATAAAACGTTACATGTCACAGTGTGGAATGTATTTTTGGGGCTGAACTTCAGAAGTACACCACTCCTCACTCCTTTCTTACTCAGGCCCTATAGTCGCACTCTGGCTTTTCTCCTGTAACCGAAGGCCCCTTCGATCCAGTGTGGAAAAGCAGCGTTGCAAACTGGGCTCTGCCATTCTGGGTCTGAGTGCATTTTGACAGTTACTGCGGAGTAAAACAGATTGTTCTAACTCCATAGTGAATCTTAACACTGTCCTGGCTGTCAGCAGTGAAAAGTAAATGGAGTAGTAGTTGATAATGAGTGCTTTATCTTTCTGTCTGGAGATGGAAATTTAAGATCTGCCATGACCTATCTTTTTTCATGCTTCCTAAAAATCACTCTGATTTTTCTGTGGCTCTTCAACACGTGCTATCTACTTTTGCTTATTTTCTAGTGAGGGAAAGAAGGAGGGTTGCTAATAGGAAGTAACTTTGCAGTTCAGCTGAGAATTGGTACCTGACTTTCTTTGGAATATGCAGATTTGCTCATCTGCATCACCAAATAAAGCAAATTGTTTTGAACCACTTGTATAGGAGTTTTTGCAGTCTTTGTGATATGAAAAGGGTTGGATGGTTACTTCTTTCTTTTTTTTCTTTTTTTTTTTTTTGTAGTGACTGCTGTCTAGGTATTGTTATTCCCCATTCTGTATACCCACCTGCACTGGGATAGTTGCACCATGCTTAGTTACCCCAGGGTAGACTGATGTTCTCAGAACCTTCTGAACCTTCAGGTGTCTCGTGCCCCGTGGGGTGGATCCAAAGCTGTGGAGGTGGCTGGGAGAGCCATGTAAGAGAGCCTTCCTCCACCCTTGTACCTCTGTGCAGAATAAGGTGGAAACCGGACTGTGCGGGAAGCACGGGCTGAGGTCATGTTGCAGCTTTCACCTCTGAACAAGCGTGCTGTTGGCCCACCGGGTTGGGTACTCTAAGGGTTGTAGCCTGCCACCCCCCTGGCTATTGGCAACTTTATGTCTGCAGAACCTGAAACAGCAGGAATTTGCAGGTAAGAGGCCAGCTCAGCAGCCCTTTTCCATGGGCTGTGTTCTGCACCTCTCTGCCACAGCACAGTCTTGCCTGATGATCCGAAATTCTAAGAACAAACCAAAATGCCATGATGGTCAAAGAAAGCACCTGGTGATTTCAAAATGGCACCGGACTCAATCCTGTATCTAAAAGTGTGTCTAATACAGATGTGTGACACTGATAAACAACTGCAGAAGGATGTTGGGATGTCGTGCTACCAGGGTAAGCGGGAGAATAGATGGACCTGGTTGAAAGGGAAGAGTGGTATTTGAGACTGATGAAGGGGCAGAGGGAAAATAGGACAGGTATTCAGATATCTTTTGTCTAGCTCTTTTCCTCTCTCCCTAGCTAGGACTACAAAGCCAACTCTACTGTCTGTGAACAGCCCTAAGCTGCATAAAACAGTAATAGAGTCTGTTGCACTTACACAGCAGTGCTGGCACCAGAAAGTATTAGAGCAAACTCCAGTTAGATGAGAGAACTAAGAGCTGGATGAACTTCGGAGAGACTTACTTTCTGGAAAGCTGAGAGCAGATAGGAAAGTAGAGGGCCATGCCTGTCAGAAAAGTGTAGAAGTACTTACCAGCAGGGAAAGGGAGGGAAGGAGCCCTGTGGGAATTGCTGAGGTAGTCGGTTACCCTGAAGGACTGAAAGGTCCTGAAAGCGGCAATGCAGGAGCCAGGATGTTGTTCCTGAGATGTTAAAGGTTGTGTATGACCCTTGGCAATGAAACACCCTTCTTTACCTGAAATAGGTTATAATTTATGTATTGGTGTATACTTGCTCAAATGGGGGGGGAAAAAAAAAAGATTGACAGTGAATTTTGGGGTTACTCTTCTGCTGTTGCGTGTCTTATAGATCTAGATCTACCTCTTGAGGTAACCTGTCAATTATCTAGGGCCCAAAGTAGGTAAAAAATATAGCACAACCTTGGAAGTAGAGAAATGAAAGTCCCTAAATATGATCAAATCCACAGCTGTAGTGTTACATATTGGCAAAATCTTGATTTTCACAGAAATTGTAGCTAGAAGTGCGTTTCTGTGGATGGGTGGTTAAAGTGATTAAGGCTTTTAAACTTAATACACTCTTGTGTTGCTGTTGCTTGTCAGGACATAGCTCTGTATAATTTTGAAATCATCTATTCACTTCCCCTGCACAGAGGTTTTGCAGCAGATTTAGTGAACCATGTCATAAGTTTTATTTACATTTATTTTCCTGGATTTTCTTTCCAAAACAAGTGTTAGCCATGACAACATACTAAGGAATTAAACCTGCTAAAACTTACTGCATTCCTCATGCTATTAAGGAACTCTAGGATTAGTCTGGCTGCTGTCTTGAGTGTTTAATTAAGGACGATTTTTATGTTGTTAGTTCCTGAAGATAATGAAATGTTTTCAAGTTAACTGTTTCATATTGTGAACAGTCATCGTGTTTCTTTAAAAAGCTTCTGTGTAGACTAAAGCATCTCCTGCTATTAAGTGGATATATTCACTCTGTGTAACTGAAATTAATAACTGAATTGAGGGGAATCTGTCTTTTTAGCTGAAACACCCCAAGAACTTCCCAGAGATGCTCTGGGAATGCTGTGCCCTTTTCCAGCAGTCTCCCTGATTTAAGGGATGATGTATTGCCAGAACAATTTGTGTGAGTCAAGATTGCACGATAAAGCTATAACTTTTATTTTACGGTATATTTTAGAAAACCACGTCACTAAAATTATGGCCTTTTGCATTAAAATTCATGTTAACTATAATTTCAACCCAATTCTTACCTAGATTCTGGGGGAAACGATGTCTCTTGATACCAATAACCCTGATAAACTTGTCTGAAGCATAATGATTTTTATTTTTTTTCTAGAGAGAGATGTTGCTAGGGAAATCTTCATGCATTTGCAAATGTGGTTAGAAATATTAATGTCCTGCCAGTTTTACCTCCTATCTTAGCTCTATTCATCTGCCTGATCTGTAAGAGAAAGGCAAAACCATTTTGGACTGAATAATCTAGCACGTTTTTAGCACTGCCAGCGTGCAAGCTGGAGACCAGCGTGGAATCTGCTCACGATAGGCTCTCGTTTCAGAGTTAAACTGGTTCAGGCTTGTTCCTATCTTTGTGTGCAAAGGGTCCGAGGGGAGAGACGTACGGAAGGAAAACGGAAAGAAAAACATGAAGAAAATAATCAGGTTCTGTGAACGCCATCTCCCATGTCTACAGAGAGCAAGAACCCCTGAAGGGTTTTTACACTTTGAACTTTTAACATTCAGCGTGGACCACTGTTTCCAGGGCAGGACTGTCAGGCAAGGAAAGAAAGACTGTTTCTGCTGTGGTGTTTAACAGCTTAACTTAACTACCCTCCATTTTACAGAATGTTGATTTGAATAATGAAACAAGGCATTATGAGCAATACATGAAAACAGTTTGGATGTGCCAGGGGAATAACAAGGGCTAAGAATGCATAAAGTGAACAGAATCTTGCCTTTGCGTTGCCTCATAACTGAGTGAAGGGGAAATCCAGCTTGCTTTTTAACAGGAAGAGGACCAGGATTTCAGTACTCTTACTAGTTATAGCTTGATTTTCCAAATACTTCCACTTTACTCAGTCTTTACAGAACTCTGTTCTTTTGAAGTATTCAAAATATTCTGATCCTGAAACCTTTGCTCAGTTTCAGGTTTCTGTAAAACGTAAGAAAGTATCTCCACTTTCCTGGCTTACCTCTTTGAAGAAAACTATAAAAGTAAGCTACTTTCTTTCCTAATGAGTCCTGATGTTTAATTGATCAGTCAGGATGCCTCTTGATAGTAACAATATTTGCTCAAGATTTGCTAAAGATTTACTAGGTCAAGCCATTAAATGTTGAATAAACTATACGCTGTTAGAACTGATTGTGACTGAGAGTGTCTTTCAGGCTACAAAATTCACATTCTGAAGAGTTTATACTGGCACAAGCAGCCAAAATTGTAGCCCGGTATTTTTTTGTGTGTGTGCGGTATAAGGAAAAGATATTTAAACCTCTTACCTTCATTGTTCAGTTTGGGTGGGTTTGGGATTTTTTAATTTTGGTTTGGTTTTCTTTGTTAACATGCCATCAGTTTCATTTGCCCACTACTTGCTTCTCTTGCAAATCTTGCTCTTTGGTCCATACTGCATTTTAGCAATCCTCTAGAATAGCTGGGGCAACTTTCCTTTACCACTGCAGAACTATATTTTAGAGTTTTTTCCTTATTGATACAAATGTCCTACAATTTACAGATGATAATGAACCTGCCAGGCTTAGCTGTCATGCTACCATAGACAACTTCCATATTCTCACATGCTTTTCAGTTATTTCCTATCTTTCAAACGGTTTTCTTTTTTTACAGCACTGCCACTTCCATTTATGAGTTGCCACCTGATCTTGTTTAAAATGGATTAATGCAAGAAATCTTTTAACATGTAATTGAGCAAACATCAATGATCAGTTCCCCAAAATACTTGGATTTGCTGAGGGCTGAATTTGGCACTTACCTAGATATTGTGGGTCAGCTGTTCTTGCTCCCGCTGATGAAATAACTAAAGTGAGGTTATTTTGGACTTAGACAAGCAGAAACTGAGTTTCGTTGCAAATTCTAAATGGATGAGCGGGCTTTGAAATTAGCTTTGACGTCTTCTACACCTTCCTATAAGTTTTAGAGTGGTTTCTAAACTGAACGCTTCCTCCAAGCCTCAGATCTCGGAGCTGGATGAAAGGCACAGCCGTTATTCCCACAGGGGCAAAAGGAGCCGGGGCACTGTTCTCTCAGCATTTATGCCCTAATATTAAAGTTGCTCACATGATGCTGAGGCACCACTTTCTTCCTCTGCAACAAATCCCAAAAAATAGAGCAGACAATAAAAGCCTGACACTTGCTGCAGCTTTCCCATCCAAATTGGCCTAAGGCTGAGGTGGGGGGAAGTCTCAGAAAAGAGCAGAGGCTTTTTTGTTTGTTTTCCCCTCCCAAGTGCTCTGCTCAGAGGCAGGGTTCCTGGCTGCCCTCTTCTGTTTCCAGAGCACTTACATAATTACTGCAGGACTTCAAAGATAGGTTAAAGGAAGCCATTAAGGATGTTTTCCATTTCTGGACTGGACAAACTTAAGGTGGTTTGTCAGCCTAAAGCAGAAAACTTCCCTTTAAGCAAAATTGTTTTCTGCGAGTGCAGCTTTGATTCACCGTTGACCTGTTCACATTTAAAATTAATCTCTTTCTACCTGTTTTACTTCAACTCTTAACTAGGGTAAATCTGATCCAAGATTATTCTCCTTCATGGTGGATATATAAAATAATATTTTTTAAAAAAATACACTGCAACTTGGAGCAATGGGATTTTCTATGAAGACCCTGGTCCTGAATTTAAGATGCTGTCTGGTTGTATACAAAGTTTGTGCCGGTTGGCCTCTTAGGCAAATTATAGAGACTTCTTTTAATGACTGTTTGAGGTGGGGGGGAACAGGAATGGGAGGGAAAGTGGAAGAGGAAATTCATGTGTCGGTTTACACACCTATTAACTGTATAGGGATGCTTTGTGTGTTAAAAGGAAATTCCAAGCCTGGGTAGAGATATTTAAAACAAACTTTCTCCAATGTCTCAACTATTTCCAAAATACAAAAATAAGTATAGCCAAATAAGGATAGCTTTTTTCCTTTGTCAAATGGACACTTTTTTCTTTGTCCCACTCTCAAATTCTTTTAATATCCTTGCAGATACTATTTCTCTTCTGAGAGACTTCTCATTACCTAAAAGCCACATGAATCAATGGAGAAATAACCATTCTCTGAGGCAAGACTCATCACTAACGGGAGAGAAGAATCTGAAGAGCTCACTCCAAGCCCAGGCTACCCCTCCCTAAATTGCACCCACTGCAGGACCTTGGCTTGGCTCTCAGTCTCATGTTGTAGTCATGGGTCTGACTTGTGCAATCCCACAGTTCAAGGTAGGACTGCTTCCTTCTTTCAGGAAGCATTCTAGATTCCTGCTGAAAGTGGTTGTTCTTTGTGTTTAATACATGAGTTTGCTTTGGGGAGAAATAAAAAAGATCTTCTCCAAAGCCTTTTGAATTCAAAGTAGAGACTTCACTCAGTACCTTAGATGTGAGATGTGATCCAATTTCGAACTGTTCAGGCAAAATCCTTTCAGGTTTTAATAGCTTTTGTAAGGGGCAAGAGGATCAAGGCAATCTCTACCCAGAAACTCTCCAAATTAATTTAGTCTGGACGTGAACATGCTGCAAGATTTCCAAGGTAGACCCGTTTATGCCGGCTAGAGTGTACTTCAGTGTTCTCCAGTGACATTGTCTGAATGCCATCTAAATCAATCACTTGGAGCTCTATGTATGTAATAGCATTGGGTTTTCTAAGATTGAGGTCACTGAGCTGGTGGTTTAGCCCCTCTCTCCAGATCTCACTGTCACAGTGGGATTGCCCACTCCGAAACACACTGGTAGACAATTTGCCGTTTGATGCTTTGCTCGTATGCATGATGCACAGGCTGTTTCACCCACTGTTTCTGAGCCCAGGAATCCTGTAGCTTAAAGGAAACTGACTCACAATAGATGCATTCTGCCCTTTATATCTTTAGCAGGGGGTGTTCTCTTGTGCCTCATTCCTATTTATCTTTTTGGCCTGTCATACCAGTAAGTCTTGCGAACATTCCTTGTGAAATAAGGATAACACCGACTGCCTAAAACTCAAGTGCTATAAAGAAACTTCCTGCCAAAAGTGAACGAATGTTCCTAAAAATTGACAGCAGTTACAGAGAGACGATCATCTGATGCCACTCCCACATGATTCTAGCTGCTGCTGCAGTAATTACCTGATGCCTGATTTGTAGCGGGCAGCAGGTACTGCCCAGGCACCTCAGCCTGGCCATGGTGTGTAAGGAGGGTTATTTGTGACAGGTGCGGAGTCCTCCTCACATGGGAAGAGGCCACAGACAATGGCAATGGAAAATAAATAAAACCCTGATGCTTACAAAATGAGAGGAGTACTGTAGGGCTTTGGACAGGACTTGCTGTGTGGATATGTTGCATTGGAAGAGTCATCTGCAGGGCAGAGAAGAAACCACCTTCCTTGGCCTGTTTTCAGGACAGGAATGAATATGTAATGTAGAACCATAGACTGGTTTGGGTTGGAAAGAAACTTGGAGATCATCTAGTCCAACCCCCCTGCCCCGGGCAGGGCCACCTTCCATGAGCCCAGGTTGCCCAAAGCCCCGTCCAACCTGGCCTTGAACCCCTCCAGGGAGGGGGCAGCCACAGCTGCTCTGGGCAACCTGTGCCAGGGCCTCGCGCCCCTCACAGGGGAGAATTTCTTCCTTCTGTCTAATCTAAATCTCTTTCAGTTTAAACCTTACCCCTCGTCCTATCCCCACACCCCCTGATCAAGAGTCCCTCCCCCCTTTCCTGCAGCCCCTTTAAGTACTGGAAGGGCCGCTATAAGGTCTCCCTGGAGCCTTCTCCAGGCTGAACCCCCCCAACTCTCTCAGCCTGTCCTCATATGCATATGTTCTACTGACCATTCGATTTTCTATCTACTTGTTCCACTACTTGTTGTAATGATTACTGGACACTTCAAAGTAGATTGCAAAGGTTTCAAAGGTAGATCTTGTGACGTAATTTAGTTGTTAGGTGATGTGCCTCAGAGATGAAAGCCCCTCTAGGTTCATCTATTACACTGAGGTTTGGAACTGTATCAAATGCCAACCCTGCACAACTTGGACTCCGGGTCAGCACAAGAGCACAGCACTGGCCAATCTTGGGCTGCTAGCTTACTAAATACAGTGTCCTGATCCTTTCATTGGCAATCTTTGCCATATACTCTTTGAGTAGCAAAGCCCAAAATCCAAATAACGTTTAACACGGGTACAGTTACACATTTATGTCTGGTTTACAGGGAAGCTACAGAGGAGTCTCCAAGTTGTTTCAGTGAAGGCACACTTTTCTGTATTTGTACTTTTTTGGTAAAGGAAGCTCAAATGGTTAGTAAACAGACAGTGGTTTCCGATTCTCTTCCACCGTCATTGGGAGGATGATTCACGTAAACTTGGAGGGAGTATCACACTGCAGTGGCAGAACACACTGGAGATGTTTACGTTGTAGTTGTCAGAACAAGTACATTTTAAGCTAATTTATTGCTGGTAAATTGTCCAGACTTTTTGCAGATGCAGTGATGGTTTTAATATAGCACAGTATTTATGCTGCAGAATACAAGTATTGATGATTCGAAGGCAGAGCAAGCATTAACAAGCGGAGCAACAGGAGTTAGCAGGAAAGCAAGGTACAGGTGCCAGGATTTCTGAGTGGCAGAACAATGACCCACACCTGCCCAGCGCCGGCTGTTTCCTGCCTTGTCACATGTGAGCTGCTGCAGAAGCTCAAGGAAACGTGTCTGTGCAGCCCCTGCTTGCCTGTCCTCTGCAAATCATGGTGAGCTGAGGAGCTGGGCCTGAAAGCAACAGGCCCTGAGGGAGCTTGCTTCTCATCTTGAGAGCTTAGATGACGAAGGCATGATGCCAGCAGGAGGAGGTAAGATTTTCTTGGTTAATGTTTCTTTTTGAACGCAGAATCTCACTCACAAACTGTTTCTTTGGGAATCGGTGATGACAGAGTTATTGCGGGCCTGGGCATGAATGTAACACCTGCTTACCATTGCTGAGTAACTCTGCCTGAGTCTGCACTAAACGCAGACTAAGGGTGTTTACAGTGGACAAATCTATATTTAGACAAGCCCTGGTGGCAGCTTAACATAGGCTTAAAATAAACCTCTTCCATTATGGAATCTTCCTTTCTTTCTGTGCCTCCACTAACTGAGTTCGTCTTGGCAGTATGAAATTAAAATATGTAGGCTTTGGGGGACACTTTACAGACGTTTGGAGATAACTTGTGCATTGCTTCAGCATGTGCTGTATCACCAACAGATGAATGCATAAGCATAACTACAAAAAGGCGATGTAATTTGGAATTGCAGTCTCAGCCTGCAAAAACCCAAGCCTAGGCTAAAGGCAATACTGGAAATAACTGGCAGAACTGCATTATACAGAGAAAAATTGACAATATTTGCATTGAAATGAGATTGCACTGAGATGAATTTAGGTCTCTTGCTGTTTCATACTGCTACTATTAGCCTCTTCATTTCATTGACAGAAAATAAATGCCTTCCTCAGTATTTTAATGTAGTTAAGTAAGTGAGGGAGAAGCTAACACAACTCTATTAAATGGACTTAATACTCAGGCAGGATGAAAAGTGTACGCCTGTACTCTGCGGAGTCTCACAGGAATGCATTATGCTACTTCCTGCCCTGATAAATGTGTGCCATTAAACTTTGGTATTCTCTACTGACAAGAAGTAGATGGCTGTCAGCGGGGAATAAGCAAACACCACTTCTGAGGAGCCGTCTCCAGTGTTCGTGCTCTACCTGGTGACTACCTCAACAAAAACACTTGCCTTGATATGCCGAGATTGTCATCTTCTTGCTCTGGAGCTGAAGTCATCTACTTGGCCCGTGCTTGCAGAGGCTGTTTTACATAGTTTTTACAAAGACTAAGTGCTATCCACCAGAGGGGAACTGAGGATTTCTAGAGCATCTGACTGACACAGTGTTGAACGATCCAAGTCCCGCTGGAAAATCAGCAGGCGTGTGATGTGGTTGGTAACAGCCTGCTCCGTGTCATGTGCTCAACAGGCAGAAGCTGGAGATGGTTCTGTGTAACAAATGAGTCATTATTTTCTTAAAGGACATTCTTTATGCATTTTGCCACCTCATCATGCCCTCTGCCACAGCTCTGATTACTGCAGCCATCACCCAGGAGTTGGTAGCATGAGACTGGAGGGGACATTCTGGTACTTGCTTTGTTGTATTACAGTTCACGCTGCTTTTTGGCATTACTAAGGATCCAGCTCCCTATTTTCTGTCCACCCACTGCTGAAAGTAAAAATGTGCTTAACCAATTTGTATCGTATTCTTTATTAAAGATTGTTATGCTAGCCTTTTAGGGCACGAAGTTAATACAAAATAGAAAAGAGATCTGATATTCCTGATGAAGAACAAAAAAGCAGAGGGTGCAAAAACCAGTCTGCCTCCCCTAGCAAGCACCTTATGTGCCCTATATACAGTAGCTCAGAAAGAGGTGTGACATCTAGAAAGGGGAAAGGTGTTTTATTAAGTTATAATCAAATTACTTTTGCAGAAGATATATTGTGTTCTTTTTAATATGCAGGTATTTTCACTGACATCTGGTTCCCTAATGTAACCATACGTACTTTTATATACAAGATTCAGTCCTCTATGAGATGGCTGCCTTCTGTAAGGAATCTTCTTCCAATCTGTAAAGAAAATCGAATCCTTTCCCTAAAACGACGAGTGCGTTCTGAGCTATCCTAGTATAACATGCACCAACTTAACTAGGTTTTAGCTTTACTCAAGGGACACTTAACAAGATCAGTGCTACATGGGGAGATGGGGTTGAACAACAGAAAATTTGTATCTTGGTAAAAAGAGCACTTTTGGTCTGTACTGGCATTGATCTTGGTGAATTTATGGCAGACTTCGAGGTCATGAGAGACCTATGCCGTAATAAAAATGTACTACTTTATATTCCCTGAAAGTGGATGCTCTAGAGAAATGGAGCTGATAAATTTCTTTGCTTGGAGATGCAGCACTAATTTTATTTCCATTTCACACTCTTAGCAGATGCGCTTCATGCTGCCAGCACTTATTTGTCATTTCATGTGCACTATTGTAGTTTAATTGAAGTATATGTGATTTTTTTAAATAATCTTAAATTATTGCGATTTTTCCTTAATGTTCTAATACATGAAGCATCATTATTTAACAAACCCAAGTAGTTCCTTTATCAGTTTAGAGAATGCAAATACATGCAGCTGATTCAGGTTACATTATGTAAAAATTGTCTTAGTTCCCTTGTTTGTTGTAACAAATTTCCACTAAGCAAGTTTACTGCTAAAATCTTCAAAAAACATCCTTATAACTAAGATTAGTTGATTGTGTTGCATAGCAAGAGTATTTAAGTGGGAAGCAAGATGAAATTACTTTTCTTAGATATTTTTTTCCTCTAATCCTTCCATGTTCTCATTAACTATATGGGTAGTGTAAAAATAAAAAAAAAAACCCTTTCAGTCATGTAGAAGTAAAAAAAGAGATTATAGATTATAATTTTTCGACGTATATGACTGCTGTATTTGTTTTGTTACAAGTTTTGCAGAATCATAGAATGGTTTGGGCTGGAAGGGACCTTAAAGACCATCTAGTTCCAACTGGATGGCCATGGGTAGGGACACCTTCCACTAGTCCGGGTTGCTCAAAGCCCTGCCCAACCTGGCAGAAGGTTTTCACGTGATGTTTATTTTGCATGTATATAGAGAGACTAAATTAGAAAACTAATTTACAAATCAGCATTTGGCAGTATGTGGCTGAACAGTTTGTCAGACAGTGGTTAGATTGGTGATTCCGAACACCTCCTTCAGGTCTTGCCCACGTTATGGGACCTCTTCAGAGGGCGGGGGGGTGGGGACACTGCATTGGGTGCTGGCAGACAGACTGACTGGGTGCGCGGAGGCAGTTTTGCCACCAGATCCGCATCTCCTCAAACAAAGTAGGTTAAGTTCCCTGCCAGCACAGCCGTGATGACACCAGGGGGGTTTGTAGTACTTTATTGGCATCTTGGGGGAAATCTGTATTATTTGCAGCTTAAGCAATCTTATTCCCTTTCACACAAATCTGGGGGAAGGTGTAATGATCCTGCTTAATGCAGTCAAACAGCACTTGAACCACCTCACTCTTACCGCCTCTCACATGAAGGGTTAAATTATAACTACCGAAGTATTGCCTTTTAAGGCTGCTGAAGACAAATGAGTGTCCTTTAGACTATGTAAGTGCACAGATACTTAATGCATCTGCTTAAATTAAACTCTAATCAAACCAGGGATTGCTTTCCTCACCTTTTTCCCCTTCAATCATTAATAGACATTTTCCACAAGCAAGTTAACAAACCACCTAAGACAACAATGAACTTTGGACGTACTATTAGCTTGGCCCTTTCATTCCAGAGTGTCTCCTATGCAGATTTTGTAAAGACTGCAAATGTACAAAAGGATGCTTCCCAATCTGGATCACAGGTTACAGGACAGTGGTTGATCGAATTATTTGGAATTGGTTTATGTTTTGAGATTTTCTCCATTGCAGATTATGTGCCTTGTTTTAAAAAAAAAACCCACCATAAGCAATCAAACAACAAAATGAAAACAAAAACCCCAACTAACTAACCAAAAAACCCCAACCATCCCCTCACTTTACCCAGGGTGATAATTCCTTTTTGGTCAGTTTAGGGGTGTTCAGCGTACCAGCTGCGTTCTTCAGGAAGGACCCCTTCAGGGTGGCTGTATGAATACCCTCTGAATTTCTTCTCTGAACCCTCAGGAGCTGCTGCTGCTGCTGCACTGTCTGTGGAGCAGAGAATTTGTCTAGCTCTGTATGCTGATAGAGCTGTGAGTGACCTAGAACTACACATCCTGCCACATGGATTCCCCCAAAATAAGGTAACTTTTTTAACTAGGTGCTGCTCTCCCCCCTGGCCATGCTACGTGAGTACCTTGATCCTTTGGATTCTTAAACCCCAGAGGCTGGGGGAGGGAGGGGTTTATAGGCATTGTTCAATGTTTTACTTCATTTTCTATTTTAAAGTGAGGGTTTAAGAATTCGTCGGTGATGTGCGAGACAAAAGTGTGGTTATGAAAGACGTGGCTATGGCATCGCTATAATCCGCTTGCCTTTGAGGGCCCTGTAGGAAGGGTTTCTGAAGTGAAGATATGTGAAGATTAATCAGTGATTTGAAATCGAAGCTGAACGGCAGTTGCTGAAATACTGTAGGCCAAGGGAGCAGAAACCTGGAGTTGGAGGGAGCTGCATTGCTTGTTATGAAACCAAGAACAAAGGAGACATGGAGGAGGGACTCTCCTCCAGCCTTTTGTTTCTGTGCTTGTTTTCAAGGTCTGTCTCTTGCCAGCAAAGTTACCTTCTCAAAATTATGGTATGAGCTTGACTGGCATGTTCATATGAAAAGTGGAGTTAATTAAAAGCGAAGGACTTGTTGTCAGGAGGTCATCCAGAGAAGTTAAAGCAATTAGGATCAATACGTATTCATTTAAAGTGCATTTTTACTCTCAAGTGGAGCTTCTCGTTCAGATCCAAAGCTGCCTGTGATCTAAAGTCAGTTTGTATCTGACTAGGACTGGTTCTGCATAAAGAGCCAGTGTATTTCAGTGTACACTGTGACTGCTGTGCCTTAACTCTTCCGAATGTTCCTGTACAGATAAACCGTTCTGAACTCCAGGCTTCTTGTTTGTAGGAGTCCAGTGACTGCTTGCGAATATACGAATATTCTTCTTCACCACTTTTTCTGATGCTCATAACCAATTTTGCTAGAGTGAAATGTCCTGTGCTTAATTTTAGCCCACAGCATTGGCTATGGAGCTTCTGTAGAATTCAAAAAACAAAACACTTTTATCAAGCACTCTAAAGGGGAACTGGAGTTTTTATGCACTTGTATGCGAGAAGGTTGTATCCTATTTATTAGTTTTGTACTGAAGCATAGGAAGGAGCATATCTTGAACGGTTGTTTCAGAATTGTTATTTTCCAGGCATCTCTTGTGTGGCTGTGGAAGATTTCGGTTAGCCTTTCGATTTCAGCCTGTGTCCTGGAGCCCAAGAAGTGATCAAAGTAAACAGAGGATGTTTACTGTCCGGGCAGCTGTCTTCAGTCAGTTGTTTCTGCAGCCCTGTGCACTCCCAAAGAAATTGCAGCTGGTACCAAGTTAGCCTTGCTTTCCTAATATCTAAAGCAGTATCTCTCGATGGAGTTTAAGCCCACTCCCCTCTTTTAGCTGTCCAGTGTGTGTGCAGAACAATTCATTCCTTTTTGCCGTGACATCTTGTATTTCTTGAAGAGTGTTTCCCCTCTGCCTTATCTCTAGGTTAAATGGCATTTATTTCAGTTCTCTCCCCTGGACCTGAACTCTGATAGTTTCTGGGGTTTTTTGGTTTGTTTTTTTCTCTCTTTTTTTTTTTTTCTTTCAGTTGGCTGCCCTTTTTGACATAAGATACCCCGAACTGAACCATGTGCCAGCTGAGGCCTTCTCACTTCAGAGCTGCCAGTCCTTCCAGTAGCAAGTACTAATTGTAATATTTACCTGGACACTGCGAGGTGGATCTAGGCACTTTACTAGATACATGAATTTCATGAACCTTTGTAAATATTACGCTGAGGAGTAAATCCGGAATGCAGGTCTGAAAGGGAAGTTATGTCGTATCTGTAGGAACTGCGCAGGCTCTAAATATCTGAGATTGCTTCAGAATTTCAGCTCTAGGAATATTTCAGCTCTTGGAATTTCACTCAACTCTGGGAATGTTTGTGTTTCCACCTGCAGTCTGTGTGGGTGCCCGAGCTGAGCTCACTGGGCAGAGATCGCGGCGGCGCTGAGCGCGCCCAGGGGTAGAGCCCGCGAGCTGCTGAGTGTTCCGACAGATTTTGCGGTCCGGGGGGTGAAAGGTGCAGGCGGCAGAGCCGGGGGGGGCTGACAGCTGCCCTGTCGTGTGTGTAAGGGCGCTGCTCCGGGCTGGGGCTCTAACGCGGCTGCCTCCGATCGGGGGCAGCGGCTGCGCTCCCGCGGGAGGGCGCGGCGCCGGGGCCGGGCTGGGCCGGCAGCGCTCCCGGCCGCTGCCTCCATCGCCCTCTCGGCGCGAGTTTGCGGCCTGAGGGCCGCGATGGTGGCGGGGCGGCAGCGCCCTTCCCCGTCCCGCCGCGGCCGCGCTGCCGCTGGCACCCGAGCGGGTGCCGAGGCGCTGCGGGATGCCCGGGGGAGCTGCGCGCCTGCCCCCCGGGACTGAGCGGAGGCAGCGGGGGATGGCGCCGGGGGGCTCCCGGTGCCGCAGGGCGGGCGCAGGACCGGACGCCACGGTGAGAGCCGCGGGCGCGCCGGGGGGGGGGGTAGCGAGGGCGGCTCCTGCGCCGGGGGCGACCCTGGGCCGGGGACCGGTGTCCGCCTCTCCCCGGCGGGAGCGGGGCGGAGGGAGGCGGCGAGGCCGCGTCTGCCCGCGGAGCGGGGGGAAGGAGGCGGCGGCGGTGGAGGTGAGGCCGCCCCACGCCTGCCCCGAGGGGCGGGGGCCGGGCCGGGCAGCCACCCCGCCCCGGGGCTGGAGGCGGCGGCGGCCCCCGGCGGCTCCTCCCCCCCGTCCGAGTTACAACCGGTTCGTGCCGGCACCGGCCGCGCCCCGCCCCGCCGCGCCGCGCCGGGGATGCGGGGCTGCCCCGGCCCGCCGGGGGCGGCTCCTGCCCCCCCCCGCCCCACGGGCCGCCCGCTGCTGCCGGCGCGGGGCGCAGGTAACGGGGACGGCGCCGCCTCGGGGGGACCCGGGCTCCGGGCGCGCCGAGGGGGGCTGCGGGTGAGGGGGGCGGCCAGGCGGGTCCCCCCCCGGAGCCGCCAAGGCTGGGCTCGGCTCGGGAGGCCCCGTGGGGCTGTTCCAGCCCCGGGTGCGGGTGCGGGGGGGGCCGGGCCGGCCTGAGGGGGCTCTGCAGGGGCTCTCGCGGCGCCCGCGCTCCGGGGGAGGAGCTGCCTCGGCACCCGCCATCGGTGCCCGGTGGGTGCCCGCCGCGGTGGCCGCCCGCCGGGGTGCCCGCGTCCCTTGCGGCGCCCATCGACGTCCGCCCGCGGGTGCCCGCTGGGAGCGCCCCGGGGTGTTGGTCCCTCCTGGGCGTCCGCTGGCGTCCAGCGGGCACCCAGCGCTGTGGCGGCGTCCGCGCTCGGCACCGGGCACCCCTCGGCACCCCTCGGCAGGGGTGCGTGCCCGCCGCGGCACCCCCGGAGCGGGACCTTGCGGCGTGTCCCTGCCTGGCCACGTGCGTGGCGTCGTGCGGGCGAGGGCGGCCTGTCCTCACACCTCGCGGTGCGGGGCGCTGCCCTCCGCACGGGGCGGAAGGCGGCGACGAGTATCGCGGCCCTTTGGAGCGGGGGCGTGGGGAGAGGCGAGGCGAGGCCAGCCGGGGGCTATAAGAGCTCCGCCAGCCCCGCGGAGGGCCGCGGGGAGCTCGCCCGCGCAGGCTGCGGCGCGGTCGCAGAGGAGTTCTCCTCGGGTGAAACAACTTGGCTGGGGGGTTGCGGCAGCGCCGGCTGACATCTGCCTGCGTGGATGCGTGCGGGTGTCTGACAGGCAGTTACGCTTGCGGAGGGGGGTTTCCATCCCCTCTGGGGCAGTGAGGCTCTGCGAACAGGTAGGACTGGTTCTGCTGAGCTGACAGATTTGTGCAAGGCTGGCTGGTTTATGTGCTGCCCTGGCTGATGCTTCTTTATGTGAACTTATTTTGCACAGTGGGAAAACGTTGTTGCGCCGTCGGTAAGTTTTGTTTTAGACTCCACGTTTCTTCCCTCATCGGGCAGAAATGGAAGAAAATATGTCGATGAGCCTCTTGTGTGCAGCTTATAAAAGGAGAAGTAGAGGAGCGTGAGGAATAGGTAGATTTGAATGCTGAGAACTGAGAGGGAAATACGTGCATTCAGTGGGAAAGAACTTAAATATTTAACGTGGGAACTACTGTAGTTAGAACATTGGTTAAAATCTGATGTCATCAGAGCACGGGGTGCATCTTTTTTTTAATCCAGTGCTTGCGCTGTTGTGTCAGTGCACACGCAGGTGTTTGGATACAATGAGGACGTTAGAAACGACAACCGCACCACTGCTGCTCTGACACTCTAGGTGTTCCTCACAAGCTAAGGAGCTGCATATGATAATTGCAGGAATGTTGCTTGAAAATAAATAGAAATTTACATGAAATCTAATTCAGCTTAAAATGAGGGATGTTACTGTTCTGGCTGGTACCATCTTAATTTGTACCAGTCCCTTGCAAAACTGGAATAGCTGAGTGTTAATCACAGAGTGATTTCTGCTGACATCGGCTTTCTTTGCAGCCATGTGCTGCTCGGGGAAGGCAACACACTTACCCGGGCTCTGCTTGCACAAATAACAAGCTGGAAACAAGCGTATTGCTACTGTCTTTCTCAAGATTCCCTTTGCCACAAATTAATACAAGTTTCTGTGCTGAGGGCTAACATTTCGGTCGCACATGTGTGCTTCAGACCAGTTATTATTTGTGCTCCTCTGTCATCTAGAAGCCAAATTTTAAGATTTATAGAAAGGGTTCAATATTTTCATAAAGCTGCTTAAATAAAAGAAAATAGTTGCAGCCAGACACCTCTCTTTTTCCACATTAGAACTGTTGTTGTTCAGTTCATTCTCTAGGGTTTCTTTTTGTTGTTGTTGGTAAAGGCTTTCATCAAGCAGCTCTCTTCCTCTGATTCTTATTCGCAGTGAGTACAACTTACTGAAAAGCTTTTTCTGACCAAACTTCAAGTTACTGTTTAATTCTTCATGCTTGATTTCTCCATTTCAGTATTTTTGATGTAACTAGGTTTCCCGGAGTCTGAAACAACGTCCTTGGGTTTTGTTAACGGTGAGGTTTGTAAAATGGTTCCCACCTGAATCTTAAACCCCTGGTTGTTCGCCTGTTTCCAGGATCACACAAGTCTTCCTGGTTGGTTCCAAAAGAAAACAAAACTATTGAGTGCTGTCTTCTGTGTAGGCTTCTGCTTTATTTTTGACGATCCTGTGTTTTATCTGTACAGTGCGTGTCCTTGATCTGCACAGACAGAAAACAGTAAAAACGCACTTTGGATCCTTCCCGATCCCCCCTGTGTTGATGCGCAGATTCGACCCCAGGCAGGCAGTGCTGAGAGTAGCGAAGGTTTAATTCCTACTCTCAGCTCTTTGTCCGTGCTCCTAAGCTTTTTATGCTACAACTTGTCACTTTTAGGGAAGCATTAAACAATGTACCGATAAAAGATGTGTTGATACCCACGGTCCCAGCAGCAGCTTGGTTGACTGGGACATCTTTCACTCTGTATTGTGGCAGAGGGCTGTGGGGAGCAGGCTCCTCACACAGGGCTCTCGGCTCACGTGTTCTCTTCAGGAGGACTTCGTGCCTTCAGGGAAGTTACAAAATACGCCTTATTTTAGGTAGTAGGCACATAGCGGTGTGAGACAAAGGAGCAACCTGCAAGAAAGGGAGGGAAAAGCCAGGTCATGCTGCCTTTTGAAAACAAACTCTGGGACTTTGTCTATCTGTTTTCACTTTGAGAATGATTTCTGGAGGGAAAAATGACCGTGGCTTTCACTTTTTGCTTGATAATTGCAGATTGTAAATGGCTTGAAGTGTTTAGAAAGTAGAGATGGTTTTGCTACCTGAAATTCTATTATTCAGCTAAGAGATGCTAAAGAGATTTGTAGTGCAAAATAGGAGGCGTCAGGATGTAGGTCTGCTCTCTTGATGCCATAAGTTGGGAGCAATTGGTTAAAGTCAATAAAGCTGTGCAGACTTGCAGCAGATGGGGAACTGATGCACAGTTTGGGGTTTTTTTAGTCTTTCTGTAAGAAAAGACTACGTGACCTAAGACCATGAAAACTTTTTTGCTCTCCTGCCCTGCCCTCCCTTCCTCCTCATCAAATGTTTAGAATAGTGGAACTGAACTCAGAGTTGTCTCTGTGCCAAATTTTAGGGCATCAATATAGTGGAAATCGATATAACAGTTAAAATGTGTTTGTTTTCTAAACATTACTTTTTAAACAAATATGAGTTGGCCTTAGTCACTGTTTTATTTCCATTATTTTAGTTGTTTTCTGCAAACTTCCTTGCTTTGTCTCAGTGAAAGTGTCTTTTCTTGAAGCTGTTACTTATTTCCACCATTTTTACTCCAGTTAGGGACAAACCAAGCCAAGTGATACTTACTGACCGTCCAGAGAGATGCATATGTCAGCCTGTTTGGTGACTACATACAGATAGTTTAAATATTTTGTGTATAAATGTGGGGATCTCCTTCTGTATAAAGGTTATTGGCATAGGCCAGTACCTCTAAGCAGGTTTTTGTGTGATACGGTTTCTGTCTATCCCAGCTGTCGCCCTTGCATCTCATGTAATCAGGAATGCTTAACAGACATTTGGAGAAATAAATCAGAGATGACATTTATAACTGAAACATATAACTTTGTAGCATTTGTAACTGGGAATACTGTACATTGAAGGACTGTTCAGTATGTTAAAACTGTAAATCACTCTTAAAGGACCTTGAATATCAAAGTTCATTTTACATTAGGAGACAATATTTTTGTTATTTTGGGGGCTCAAGGCTGCTGTCAGCTGTTAATTAATTGAGGAGGGTTCAGTATTTCTCCACCAAGGTAACTTAATTACTTTTCTGAAGTTCTTCTGAAGAGATATTCAAAAGAAGAAATTTAATGTGAAGGCACCAGTTTTTCAGAGTTGCGTTCACTGTTGCAGTGATAGTTTGGCTGAAAACTTGCTTTGCTGCTTTTTTTCCTGCAGGTAGAGTCGCCACATGAAGTTACATTTGTAGGAAGCTGAAGGACTTTTTTGTCATCATCTGTAAGTATCTACCTTCAAAGTAATATTTAAGTGCATCTGTAAACTAGAACTGGTCTTTTTCATGTCTCTCTAGTAATTATTCCTCAGAATTTTATACTGTAGATTTTTTTTGTAAGTCTTCCATGAAAGTTCTTAAAAATTGCCTGACCAAAGAGTACGAGGAGCTTGGATAGACGTTCTGTTATTATCTACTTGTTTACCCCGTTGCTTTCATACAGCAGTAATTTTTGTCCATCTCCTCTGGGTTGTAAATCCAAAAGGCAGTGCGACACGTTTGGTTTTCTGCTTTGCCTCTTGGGGGTCTCCCAGAGCAGAACTGTTACTGCAGCAGTCTTTAATGTGTGAGCTGCAGGATGAAGATGGTCCTTGAGAACATTTCACAAAGAAAACAGGGTAAGATCTTATCTTTCTATCTTACAGGATAAAGGAAATAAAATTGTTGAGAATCACACGTCTGGTTAGTGACAGAGCCAGGAACAGAACATGGGTTTTGTGATCATCACTTCGGCAGATCGCTCCTGTAGAGAGGGAGGGCAGGTTAGTTGTGTGCACAGGGACTCACAACCTCATTGGAGGCTTTTAGCAAATTTTTAGAAAAAATTCTTTGCTAGGTTTTAGAGGTGTCGGTCCCTACATTCACAAACAAGTCTTGAAGAAGGTCTGAGGACAGTAAGTTATTTAAGGCCGTAGATGCACGGGGGGGTGGATCTTGCTGTGCAAAGGAGTGAGGTGGTACTTCCGGACTGCAAGAAGTAATTTCCAGTTTGGGGAAGGGTGTTGTGTGCAAACGGTGCGGAGGGTGGACACTGTAACAGGAGATTTTTGTGTGCGTATTTAATACTGTCATGCCTTGGCGTATAAGCCACACCTGTACACAGTTTTAAAACTCACTTCACTTGCTAATGCTTAGAAAGTGATTTTTGGATGCGTCACTCATCTACACATCACCCTGTTGACAGAGCAGAGTACTGAACTGTTACTATTTCCAGAAGGTCAGTCTTCCTCTTGGCCGGCCCTTCCCAGAGTGCACTGTCTGGGGGCAAACACCTTGCTAAACTGCAAGGTACTCTGCTGAGATTACAACAGAGATTTATTTTTTTTAATTATTCTTTTTAGACCTTAACTAATATTTTTATACTTGTGATTTATTTTTTTTTTAATCCTAAATTATTTGTTGAGATTGTTTTATACTTGTAGCTTTTCTCATATAGCTTTTCAAGCCTATGTGCTTCACTCAGGATATCTGAGGTCTTAACAGTGGGTAGCTGCGTGGTGTTCTCCTTGAACTCTGGCAGATATTAATGCCCGGGGTCTTCACGAGGCCTATTTAACACTCAGAAAATGAAACGTTCCTCCTTTCTGTAGTACAGTGCTGATGTATGTATGACTTATTAATGCTTTCCGTGCTGTTCCTGTGTTACGCAGAAGAGGTAGAAGTACCAAATGGTGACTAACTTTTGTTGCCTGTATGCTGTATTGCATGTATTTCTTGAAGATTGGTTCAAATAAGCCTCTGCTTGAATGTGTGCCTCTCCGTACAGCTCACTTGTATTAGCAGATCGAGGTCGGTCACATTTCTGATGCTCTGTTCTGTTTGCTTTTTGTTTACACAGGTCTTGCCTGTACATCCGCGCTCATCTGAGAAGATGGTGTTTCGGAAACCACCAGATGGTGGCTGGGGCTGGGTGATTGTTGTTGTTTCCTTCTTTACTCAGTTCTTGTGTTACGGATCACCGCTGGCGGTGGGAGTCTTGTATTTAGAATGGCTGGATGTGTTTGGAGAAGGGAAAGGCAAGACTGCTTGGGTTGGATCACTAGCAAATGGAATCGGATTGCTTGCCAGTAAGTGTAGAAGCAGTATCTGTCTTGGAATGTTTCTTCTAATAGATGCTTTCATCTGTGTGTGCTTTTGGAGGTAAAGACAGCTGAAAATGATAGAATGAGGATGCCACAGTTTTGGTTTAGGTCAAGACAGGCAAGAATACGTTTATAGTTCCGCTATACGTAAACCAAAACAATGTAACGGTAAAAGAGCAATAAAAATATTACCTTTAGAAAATTCAAAATTACTGTATTTGAATAAACTAGAAAAAACAAACGCTGGGAAACTGAATGGTAATTTTGCCGGTAAGATTTTTTTTTTTAAACTAAGACTAACATTTGCATTAGTCTCTTTAAAATCAGAGCAGACTGTTAGTCTGAAATGGTTCAAGTGCTTTAAGAAAAAAAAGGTCAATTAATAAACCAGTGACTAACTTTTCAGCTCTAGAAGTAAACCCACCAGTTAGGGTGGGTGAGGGCTCTTTTCCACTGAGAAAAAACTCCCTTTGAAGCTTGCAAAGTTATGGATAACAGTGGCATTAAATAAAACAAGCTTTTTTTAGTAAAACATTGCCACTTGAAGAATAATAGCAGGGTTTTAGGGAAATAAAACACCACTTTGATAGTCCATAGGCCCATTTTGTTGTGGTTTTCTTTTTAACGTCAGGCACAGGTATTGCACTGGGTAATATCACTAACTTCTGCTTTTCAAAGATTCACCATGGGAACTATTATCTTTTTGCTGAATCTGGGTAAAAATTGCCTGTCAGCAGAGCAATTGCTACAGGCAAAAGCAATTAGTAGTAGCTTAATGGACAAAATGCAGCTCAGGATTCTGAGGAAATCTCTCCTTAAAAGAAAGTTGATGTTCAAATAGCGATAGAGGCTGAATCAAGACCACTGCTTTGTACGGGGCTACAGCTGGCCAAATACTGGTGTCACACTCGTGTTAGGGTTTTATATCACTAGGCAGAACAGCGATGGGCAAAGGAAGGTGGATCATTAACCACAAGACAACTGTATTCAGTCCCAGAGTGTGAGCGAGCAGAGGACTGTGGACTGCTCTTCCATCATACCTTTTAATTTTCCTGTTTTAAGGGCATTAACTCTTACTATTAACAGAGCAAGACCTAAAGAAACTTGAGTGAGAGAATAAAGTGGGGAGAAAAGGATAAACAAGACAGTTACTGAAGAAAAACTAGGCAGAAGGGGATTGCAAGAGAAGGGGTGAAGAAAAGCCCTCTCCCTGGAGGCTAGAAGTCTCTGGCTCACTCCTCTGACCACAGCCCCAGCCCCTTTCTAGTGTGTCAACACCGTGCTAGTTTCCAGATTTCTTAGTGCCCTCTGTCTCGCCACGGTGAGCAATTGTCAGTAGTATGCTGTATAGCAAATAGAAACTTCTGTGACTGAATAATACAAATAAAAGCTGATATTGTAATTGATTTTGGTATGGAATGATTAAATTACTTGAAATTTTGACAGGTTGGGAGGAACATTCTTTGTCAGTGCACTTCTGTTTGGGATTTGGAGGCTTAATAATCATTCCTAATTTTAATGCCCTCAAAAAAAAGTACAGTGAGGGCCTTTTGATTGCACTGATGTTATCAGAGTGGGCTGAAAACAAAACACATGCTTCCTGCTTTACCTGAAATGGGAGATCCCACTGTGTTATCAAGCTGGGATCTGACCTTAATAATAAATCTACTTAAAGTAAACTTGTTGAAGAGACTTTAAGTATCATAACCTCCACCTAAAACTAGAATGCTCTGGACAAGTTACAATTTTTCATGCAGTTTTCATAGTAGGCCTTTTTCAGACTAGTCACTAGTGTAAAGAACATAAGTGTTTTCAGTGCAAAACCATTGATCTAGCACATGGCAATGTTAAGCCCTTGTCATGAGTACAGGAAAAGAGAACTTGCTTCTGTTCTTATTTCTGCTGTTGCAGGTTCCAGCATTATAGGCCAGGTGGGACTATTGTGTGTTGTAGCCTATGTTAAGTAGGTGATCAGGCCAGTTGAATTTTTCTAAATTAGCATATTTTCAGGTATGTGAAAAGATATTATCTGTAATTTAATAATTTAACAATCCCCCCCAAGCAAGCTGATTTCAGCCGCAATACTGCGTGTGCGAATCCTAGTAACAGGACAGCTTTACCCCAAAGCTGTTTAGTCCCCTTGCCTTTTACTGTTCCTAACTTGACTCTTGTTGTTCTTTCCTTTCTCCTCCTATATTTTGGTTTTCAGTCTTTGATCTAGTTATCCAATGACATATATTCAAGTATTGGTAATCTTAAAGCAATCCATGCTACATGCAGAAGATGGAATTTTCATTTGATGTAGAACATATTTGTTTAGTGCATTCTCTGTCTCTTTATAACTTTTCTCAGTAGTTAATTCCCTCCTTAAAAGTATGTAATCTTATGATACAGGTTGCTTAGTTTTAGTTTTCAGCTGATTAATAATGTTACCTTGAAGTGGTTTATTTCGAAGTGGCCCTGAGTGTGTGGTGTATGTCTAGAGACTGCAATCAAATTGCTTCTAAATTTTCTTTTAAGCTTGTACTTTGATACAGTCCTTTTGCCATTGATACAAGAAACTTCTGCTCTTTTAATTAAGGCTTTTCTTGAGAGTCATTATGACTCTTCTGTGAGCCCTCTCCAACGTAACATCACCTTTCTGAAAGCTGTCGATGCCAGACTGGAAAAAGAACGGCAGCTACATACAGGAAATAAGATAGTGTCAGTTTTCTTAAGGAAGACTTTTCTCATTGATAGCACTGGAAATCACATTAGCTAGCTTCTGTAACAGTGGAAGGTAGTTGCAGTGACTTTGCTGTATTAGTACTGTAATTTCATCAAAAGAAGAAAATGTCCTTATATGCATGCCAGCTGGCACAGGAAAAGGTTCTGTGTGTCTTCTCCCCTTCCCTCTGTACATGAAGTCTTCAACGTTTTTTGAAGTAGCTGGTGCTGGTGAGTCCTTTCACATTTGCTGTATTGGTGTCCTTTCTAGTGTTTACTTCTGACTTGTGCGAGAGCTAAACTTAGACTCGAGACATAGAAACCCAGTACAGCACCTTGTTTATTGAGATGAATTTCCTAGCCACCTGGTGTTCGATTTCTGCCCTCTTGCTCGCAGCACAGACGGTGTTGCTAAGGCCAACTGGACTGCTCAGCCCACCAGCTGGAAACGGGAATGGCCCAGGGACCTGACTGATCTCTTCCTTGCAGGATGACTTGGGTTATAACTTTCTGTGATGTGACCTTACAGCGGATTGGAAGAAATGTGCCTAAAAGAGTGAAAGAAAATCATCAGTACAGGGCACTGGTGAGACCTCCTCTCCAATATGGGGTGTCATAATGCTGAGCAGGCTATAGTAGATGTGGCACATGGCTCCAGGGATGGTGTAGGGCTTGTTGCAGAGGAAGAGATTGAAAGAGTTTAGCATGTTTCCCCTACTAAAACAGGACAGAGGAGGATATTCATTACATTGTTGAAGACTGTATGTTTCTCCTGCCCCAGGTGTTCTTAATTTTACATCCATTTGGAGCCTGAAATTAAATTTGATCCATGTTACACTTGTTAAAAGCAAACCAAAGACCTTGGCGCCTGTAATCGGCACCACAGCTGTTGATAGTAAGAGTTGGCTTCACAGTATTTGGCATAGCAGGAGACACCAGCAATACGTCTCCCATTCCCACTCCCCTTTCTTAATGGAGAATGAACAAAGGGAAGATTCTTCCTTGAAAGGCATGTCTTGATAAATTAATGAATGAGGTGTTTCTGCTAGTCTGAGGCATTCAGTGTTAAATATTCTAAAAGCTCAATTTAGTGTTTTCAAACCATAATTTTACAACTCTAAAAAAAACCTTTGCAGCATCTGCGTATTTTTTGGACAAAACCCTCGCACATAGGTAGGCCCAGCTGTAAACTGTGGAAGTTATACAAAGTTTGTGCGGAGGGGAGAGGGTGTCCCAGACGTTCCTACAAAGAGGAGCCCAGTTCACTTAATAACTTCATCAGAAAGGAACAGTCTTTTCAATCAGTTGGAAGTGGGTTGTTCCCCAGTGTAAAAAGGCTTTATCTGATCTATATTCTTATCCAAAATACAAACATTTGGAGATTATTGTATTTATTATCACCATGTTTTAGCAATGCATTTAATATGCAAAAAATATTCTTGTCTTCTGTCCAGTGACGCTTTGTGTACAGCCCACGAGCATTGCTTCTGCTCTACAGTTTCAACAGGCTCAGACAGATGTCCACAAGTAGGGTGGGTCAGACTGATGCAGGCGATAAGAAAAATAACTCAGTTGTCCAGTATTGTTTGTTTAGCAAAAGGTTTTGTGTGTGTATGAGGTGAGGAGATGAGCGCGTGGAGGAAGAGAATATTAGTTCGCAGAATTTTTCTCTTCATGTCAGAAGATTGAGGAAGGGAATGTTAGTTCTTGATGTCCGTTAAAGAAAACAACTTTGTACTTGTCAGGAGGTCAGAAGACTGTCGTAGTTATAGTTTCTGTGTGAGCAGCAGATGGCTTGTTTTCACATCACAGGGAGGACTCACTGTCATGCCTGGATCTCACTGAGGGTAGAGTCTTTTATTCAAAAAAAATTATAATTAAAATATCAATGTACAAATGATTCCTCCTAGAAGTGGTTTTTCTTTGGTCTCTCTGCATGAACATCTACAGTGAGAGCCCGTTTTCTTTCTGCTGCCTCTTCCCATTTTGTCTAGGCATCTTCTCAACTGCTCCCCTGCAGAGCCTGATAATTGTAGTACTGGCTGCCGAGCCTTGACAGCTCATGTGCAGAAGAGCAGTGGCTGTGGCTTCTTTCTTCCTAGAGTTAGCTGCCGTTCTTATAAACTGAGCCTATATCTCTTTTTGATAGAGTTCTATCTAGTTTTAAGATACATCTTGGTAGGAAAAAAGCACCAGAGATTTTATTTGTAAAAGAGGTAAATATTTATCAGTCTTCAAATATTATTCTAATACCAGTGCTAACCCCTGGAGATGCTTGTCAAAATGCTGGCTTAAAAGCCATTTTCCGTGCTTAGTATTGAGGCTTGCCACTGGGATTTTATTTTTATGTTGTTCACGTTACGGTGAGAAATACATTATCAGTGGAAGGATCTTTCTGAAAGAGAGTCAGCTAATGAAAACCCTTACGCTGCCTGAAGAGCTGTTTCCTATGCAGCTGTACGTAGACTCCTACATTCTTCAGAATGTCCACTTTGAACAAAATCCACATGGCAGGAGTTCACAGAGCAAGCCTCAGTCCCGTTCTGGGAAAGTTGGACGTTTGACTAGAATTAACTGCCTTGAACCCATTGTACTTGAATTACTTGTAGAGAATAACATGTTTGTGTACAGTGAACTCCTGTGCAAATACCATGGTAATAACCAAAGGTACTGTGCCTGGTGGAAAAAAAATGCCAGCTCTTTGGGAAACAGAGAAAGAGAAGGAATGCAAGGAGGCAGGGAAAAGAACAAAGATGCTGGCTGTCACGGGGGTTTTCTTTTGTGACTTTTGTTTTTCAGCAGTATGATGAAGGGACTGTGAAAGTAGGGCCTAGAGTGAAGGGGACGATGGAGCTGTTTTTCTTCTCATCTCAGAGACCTATAATAACTATCTTAATACTTATACTGGCACTCCTTCTTATAAAAAGGGCCATTGCTGAGCTGCCAGATCTCTTGCTGCGTGAGATGACACATTAATACTGAGCTTATTGGAGCAGGTTCTTCAGTTTTGTGCAGGTTGTTTTCCATGTCGGAGCAAAAAGATCTCTTTGTACTTTCTGTTCTCCTTTGAGATTATTTTTTGTAAGTGGCAGAATTTGGAAGAGCATTTCCTTGGGACCCTGTCAGTGATGCTTTTGATAGTGTTCCAGAGGAGAGTGTCCTTGTCAGATTATGAAGACATGTTTTTCAGCCCTGTGTCTCCCTTGTTCTGGCTTGGCATCAGAGGGTCCGGCTTCACCTTGGACCCTCCAGTAGCGATCGGTGCAGTCTGTACTGGTACCACCCTCCCAGGCTGGACAGAGACCTTCTGAAAGCAGCTGTGTCAATGTATAGAGAGCAGGTGGAGGGGAAATACTGTTTGTTTTAGCAAGGTAGTGGGTTGGATGGAAAAAAGAATGGAAAGAGTGCAAATTCCTCTGCTTAATTGAATTATGTTATCACTACCTAATGTTCTTTTAGTGTAGAAGAATTTTTTTATGTAATACAGATTCAATCCTTTGTTTATTTTTAGATCCCATGGGTTTAGGAAACATACCAATCTTAATTTGCCAGTTCTAGTAATTAATTCTAAGAATCAGCAACAATCTAACACTCTCAGCTTTTGTTCTCAGCAAGTAACTCTGCCCAAGTTATTCTGGCCAGCGTTCATTCCCACAGCATGCTGACTCTTGAGAAGCAGCAAAGACTCTCATCTTCCCTTTTCATTGTTTCGAAAATCCAAATAAACCCTACTTCCCCAGAAGATTTTTCTCGATTCTTCCTCAACTCTGGCTCTTGGCCTGGGTAAGCCCCAATTCAGACTCGCTTCCCTTTACGTTCCCTAGCCCGATAGCTCTTATGTAGGGCCAAAGTTCTGACCTGCCTTGCCTTTGAGGATCGTTTCACCTGCTAACGAATCTGTGCTCCTGCCTGCCAGAACAGCTTGTCCCATGGCTGGTAACCACAGGAAAACCATGCCTACATTCCCAGCTGCTAGCTCCTGTCTGCAAACCTAGGCAAGCACCATCCTCAGCTCCAACTGTTGTTTACCTCGTATCACCTCTCCGGGCTCACCTCGCATCTGCAGGGAATCTCAGTTATGTGTGAGTCAGGGAGGACCAACCTTAACAAATGGCAGACTCCAAAGTTAGTGCTTTCGCAGATTGTATCAGCCATGGAGTGTCTTTGTATCACTGAGACTGAGATACAAAGGCAGTGAGGGTTTGGGGGTTTTTTTTGTTGTTGGCTTTTAAATAGTGCCATTCATCTGTGTATCTGACTTCTAATCTCAGAGTTGCTGAGTTTAGGATCTTGGGGCTAATATATGTCTCTGTGTGAATGTTTGGAACTGCAGGGTTTCAGATGAGAGATTGTCTTTTGCAAGCCAAGTCCCTTGCTGGTTGCTTATTTATGCAGGGCTCCAAGCTTGCATGCTACTTCAGACTAAAAGGTGTATTCCAGGTCACACAACTGAAAATAAGTGCTTGTTCTACAGCTTCTGTGAGGAGAAGACTGGCTGACTAGAGGCAGAGTGCGAATTTTGCTTGCACTTTGTTCTTGTTTTGAAGAACTAACCAACCAAGAAATATTGGGCGGGTAAAGAGAGGGAGAAACCTTTTCCGAACTTCATGAACATTGCTCTGGGCGTTCTCAATAAATGCCTTTTATTTTCTGTAGTGTTACAGTAGAAGCCAAGATAGGCGTTAAACAGTTGTTTGGTAAAAAAATGGCTAGCAGATATTTAATCGCATAGAAAATCAGGGAAGAGTAGTCTTTTGTCTTTATCTGAGCAGATATTTCCTCGATGTAAGCACCAGGTGGCATTCTTACCATGATTATGATCAGTAGTTACTATTTTCCATTTCGGTTTTATAAATCTCATATCAAGATGAATACAGATACTGACTTTCTGAAACACAGCCTTTGGGCTCTGTCAAAAAATACCTGCTTGGTTAAAGCCTGACTGATGGTCTAATTTGTTTTGGTACCTAAAAATAAAGACACTTTTCAGAACTTCTCTACAAGACTTTGGGTGTGTAGCGACAGTGTTATATTCCAGTATGTGTGTATCATCCTGTGTTTAAAAAATGTTTTGTTTGCTCTCTCCCTCCCAGCCCTGGTACCATTTCACAGTCTTAATGTCAAATTCTCCTTGAACAAAAACCTTGCAAGCTTGATCTTGTATGTTTTTATAACCAACTCTTTTAAAGAATCCTGTAAAAATGCGTACTCTGAATTGTTGTTTCATATAATTATATATTTAAATAATTATTGTAGGAAACATTTCCATAGGCTGATATTTTTTTAGAAGTTCTTGGTGCTGGTATTTACCAGAAACGTTTGTCCTGCTTTTCCTCTAGGTCCTGTCTGCAGTATATGTGTATCATCTTTTGGAGCGAGACCAGTAGCAATCTTCAGTGGCTTTATGGTGGCCGGGGGCCTCATGATGAGCAGTTTTGCACCTAACATATACTTTCTATATATTTCATATGGGATTGTTGTTGGTAAGAAACACTTTCATACAGAGACTTAATCTTTATTATTTTGAGTCTTGGTTTATGAATCTGAAATGGGAAACTGATTCACAGAGGCAGTGGTGGTCTGGAAGTTGCTTTATCAAGGAATACTTTGGGGAGGGGTGTTGCCCAGGCAGGCTGTTACCATGTAGTGAAAGATGAAAGCGATCCATGTGTTCATCAGGGTTTTAAAACAGTTTGTCCTCTGTTAGCACGATTGTTAGAGAAGGAGAAGCTAAGGTTTTACCTAAGATGTGGAATCAAGCAGGTCTTCTGCAGGCACGAAGCGCCAGTCTTAAGGGAATAACATCTCTTCTGGAATTTTGTCATGTACTCATTCTAATTTGATAAATTAGAGATCATTAGGGAGTGATGTTGTTCTCCCCATAACTGGATTGAACCGAAACCGCTGTGCTAGAGGGATGAAAGTGCTGTTCTCCTGGCAGGCGGTGACCTGCCCCTCCGCGCTGCCGGGGGCTGCTCTGGGTGGTTCATCGAATTAACTGTGTCAGGAATCCGGGCGCCTGGCTGGCCATCAGGGACCCAGCGGCATGCTGGCTCGGGCACAGTGCCCCGTGGATGTGGCTCTGCAGTTTCCTGGACTGAAAGCCATGTAACAACCCTTCCACGTAGCACGGAGCTTGCCCAAGCCCAGCCTGCTCCACGCAGGCTCTGCAGGCAGGACGGCCGAGGCGAGGCGGTGGGACAGTGCAGGCAGCCTGATGGCCCCGTCAGCGTGAGGTACCCCTGTGCCCAGAGTACGCTGCTGTATCATCTGGGGAAAAAAAAGGGGGCATTAATTTCCAGGGTATGTTGCATACTTTACTTCTACCTCTTTTTCTTAAGGGCTTGGGTGTGGCCTTTTGTATACCGCAACAGTTACCATCACTTGCCACTATTTTGACAAACGCAGAGGCCTTGCTCTTGGTCTGATTTCAACAGGTATGACTTTTAATTGTCGTACTCTCTTAACTTTTCAACTCTGTACCATTACCCTGGCAATAAAACGCAGGAGATTATATTTTTCTCACTTATTTCCTGACGTACTTAAATCAAAACAGTAGCAAAGAACAGATAAAATCAGGCTTCAGATAAAAGACTAACTACACTTGCAGGTGTATGGTGTGGATTATCCATATAGATGAGAAAAGGATGTTTACTGAAATGAAAGCAGACTCATGAGTAGCTTAGGCTGTATGTCATGAGTAACAAGAGAGGAAACTTTCCATAGAGGTCTCTTCTCCCTCTTCTTTCTTATACAAGACCAGAGGTGAGAAAGAGATTGGGGATGCAGGGTATGCATGCCGTGTCACCATAACCTCACATTAGCTGTACCCTTAAAGGAGTAGTTGAAGTTTGAGCTTAACATTTTTAATATTTTCTCCTTTCCAATCTAAAAGGATTCAAAATTCTTAAATCTTCCAAAGGCTCATCCCAGCTTTTTTGTCCATGTATGATGAAGGGATCCTAGAAAAATGAACCTCTGATAATGCAAAGAAAATTCTTTGAAGGATCCTGAGCAGTCTTCCTCATTCTTTCTCTGGGCCTTTGGGTAATGTGGTGTTATCCTTTACACCAAGGAACTGCTAAATTAATGGACCAAGTGGGAACTATTGAAGAAGGCTGTTGTCCCGTGCCTTGCTTTCTGTGTTGTATGGAGTCTCTCTTCTGATCTGTTTGCACAAGTGGCTGTTAGTGAAGAGAGTCCTGGTCAGTACAGTCAGTACTGTGAGATACTAATGCCAGATCCATGCCAGTGGGATAAAGGGGAACTTCTGCAGAAATGTTCCTTGGAATCATTTTCAGTGGCTTTTATTGAAATTCCAGGTAGTTTGCCTTAAGGCCTGATTTTATTCAGCCCTGATTATTTTTAGTACCTGGAAGCTGAAACAAGTCTGGATTTTATTATTTTATCCTGTGTTTAGCACTGAAGTATGTAAATTGCTTTAATATAACCTAGAGACAGTCTTTAGCAAATCATTTTAATTTGAAGTTTGTCTTGACTTGAAAAAACAATGCTCTGTATTTGTGAGTGGAGATCCATCAATTACGACGGATCTGTGCTCACTTCAACCGAGAGCTTTTTCTTTAAACTGCTGGAATCGCATCAAATGCTTGTGTTCATAGTAACTGCTAACTACTCAGTGTTTTTTTTCTGAATAGCCACATTTCTCAAACGCATGTTTGGCCCTGCAGAGCTTCAGAAATGTCTTTGGAGTAAACTCACAGCATGTGAGCCCCCTCCTTAAACACCAAGCAGCTGAGGGTTGTCTCTAGGAGGGCTCTTGGTGAACCCCTGGTCTGTTCCTGCCTTAGAGGAGGAAGGTGGCAGCGAGGAGGGAGAAAGGGGAAAATGTTGATGTCTGAAAATCTAACCCTGCTAACTCAAAGCAGTACCTAAAGGGATACATGTACGTGAGCGCATGGCAGAAGGATGGCTTAATAGTCCTTTGATGTTTTTCATCGGATACAGTATTGATCCTACTTGTGTCTAAAGTGGCTGCTAGTGTTAATTGTCATAGATTGTTCAGATATTTTGAAAGGCTTTTTTATTTTGTGGATACTCGATAAAGAAACTGTAACTTCAAGAGGGATGGTAACTTACCAGTTCATTAGACTGGGGAGAGAGGAGCACAAATGACTTGCCATTCCTGTGACAGTGTATTTGTAGCTGCTGAAATGTAGAAGTTTGCTTGTGCTGAAGAATGTTCTCAGTTCCTCAGTTTAAACTGATCTTATTTTCCTTTTATAGGCTCAAGTGTTGGACTCTTTATATACGCAGCATTGCAAAGAGAGCTTATTGATCTGTATGGACTGGATGGTTGTCTGCTAATAGTCGGTGCACTGTCTCTAAATATATTAGCATGTGGCAGCCTAATGAGACCACTGGAGTCATCTGATTCTCCTCCACCAGAAAAAACGGGTGTAGACAAAGTCCCAGATCAATATTTTGTTTACCATGAAAAAGAAAAGACTGTTGAAGAAAATATAAGCATCCTTGAAAAGGGCTATGTTGATGAAAAATGTGTGAACAGTATGCCTGACTACAAACAGGATAGCATTTTAAGTAAGAATGTATTAAACTCAATAAATGTAAATGAGAAAGACACTTACAAAAAGAAAGTTGTAGAACAGACAAACTTCTGCAAGCAACTCGCCAAAAGGAAGTGGCAGCTCTATTTGAACTACTGGGAGGAAACCATGGTTCTTTTTAAGAACAAAGTATTTTCAGCTCTCTTTGTTGCCATCTTGCTCTTTGATATTGGTGGATTTCCTCCTTCGCTGCTCATGGAAGATGTGGCAAGAAGTGCAGGCATTAATGAAGATGACTATCATGTGCCCCTTATTTCTATTATAGGCATTATGACTGCTGTTGGCAAACTTACTTTAGGAATACTGGCAGATTTTAAGTGGGTTAACACTTTATATCTCTATGTAACTACCTTACTAATGACAGGAGTGGCCTTGTTTGCAATTCCATTTGCCAAAAGTTACCTTACGTTAGCGATGCTTTCTGGGATTTTGGGTTTTCTGACTGGGAACTGGTCAATTTTTCCATATGTAACGACAAAGACTGTGGGAATTGAGAAGCTGACTCACGCATATGGGATATTGATGTTCTTTGCTGGACTTGGAAATAGCCTCGGACCACCAATTGTAGGTAAGGTCAAGGTAGATACTATAAAATGAACATGAGCTTGTCAGGACCAGGCAGAATTAATTTACATGCAAGTAGTTCTAGTTGGTCCTAATAACAATGAAGAGATGAAATCAAAATCTTCAACAAAAATTAAAGTCTGTTTTGCTTAAGCTGGCCGAGCTGATTGTGTTCTGGTTTTGGCTTTGATGGAAGCACATTTCATGTCCAAGTCATCAAACTGCATTTTAGATTTGGCCTCTTTTGGGTGGTTTGGTTTTTTCCTTGATGTTTCTCTAGCTTACAGTGCTGTGTTACATTTAACTCCTCACTGATGCGCTTCTCTCTTATTTTTGCCCTCAGGTTGGTTTTACGACTGGACGCAGGAGTATGACACTGCGTTCTATTTCAGTGGCTTTTGTGTCTTACTGGGTGGATTTCTTCTGCTCTTGGCAGCGTTACCCTGCTGGAATGCCTGTACCAATCAGAGCTCAAAGCTGCCTCCAAATACTTACTCCTACAAAGTTGCATCTAGTGCTTAGGTGACAACCGGAAAACACTTTGTGCTTTTTTATATTATATAGTGAAGTATTTTAGTAATTTTTCCACTTATTTATGAAGCCCAAAAATCCTTTCCCACTAAAAAAAAAAAAATCCATTGTTGCTTGTTGTTCAGTTCCTTTTTCTTTTATTTCTGTTTTATTTTATTTTTAAGAACAGTCTTATTTTGTCTACTATGCACTGTATTTTCAGCCTTTGTCTACTGTAATTTCCTTTTATGCTGTAAGGGGTATATACTGCTGTATTATCAGCCCTACTGTTTTTTGGTTTTTGTTTTTTTTAAGGGGGGGTGGTATGAAGGGGTGAAACCTTTGAAGCAAAAACGAAGGCCTATTCCTCACAGGAGAAGGCTGGCATTTCTGTCACCTTTTATAGGTCTCCAAGTTGCACAATCAGACTTTACAAAAAAAAAAAAATTGCCTTATTAGAATGTAATACTGTGGCAAGGTGCTTATAACATCATGCTTAGATTAACTTTTTGTCTTTTTAAAGTTTTTCTGATTTACAATGAAGTGCCAACTGGGGGAGGGAGAACGGGGCTGGGGGGTGGGGGAAACCCAACTTTGTGTTACATGACTGAAGTGAACTTTATGATGAAAGTAAAGATTCTTACTACCACTGCAACTGAGAATTATGTTTATAAATATTGCACATTTTGTGAAGTCTGTTTATAAAACTGTTGAACCAAACCCTTTTAAACCAAGGAATAAATATGACTGTTGAAACCATGAAAAGAAATGCTGACTTGGTTATGCAAGTTCATAATCTTTAGACCGATGTTGGAGTTGTGCTCACAGAAGCCCACAGATGAGTGTTTCGGAGCAAGTCGCCTGCAGTCTGGCAGTACTGGGGGCATTTCTTGTTGCACAACTACAGTTTAGTAAGTTGAACCTGCTGTGGAGAGCTTAGTAGTAGATCTTTCAACGAGATAGACCTGATGAAAAAAGAAAAAATGTGACAGCAGCGTCATCTTTGCTCCGTCATTTTTGGAATGGACATAGCAAGGAGAAAATTTAGTAACGGGGAGCAAGAAAAAGCATGGGGGAGGGATAACAGAAGAGGTATGGGGGAAGATGAGGTGGAAAGAGTTGCAACACCTGAACACCAAACAAGCCAATGAAGAGAGAGCCCCTGCAAACCTGGATACTCTCTAGCTGCAGGCTAGCTCTGCGTGTGTGTGTGTGTGTGTCAGCTTTTTGCTTGTTTAATCCAAGGCCCAAGGTTGGCAAGACCGGGGGGAATGCTGCGTGAGGCTGAGGTCTTTCCTGAGCCCGGCAGGTGCTAGAGCAAAGGCAGGATGACTCTGCTCGCTCTGCACTGCCCTGCGTGCCCTGCGCAGTAGCTTTTGCTTCTGTAGCTGCTCCCGTGCCAAAGATGTGTCTGGTTGCTCTTGTGTAGTGGTCACAGAAATCCGCGACCTGTGTGCTTTGGCTTCTTGCTGTAGGTTTAAAGTTCAGTGGAGCATACTGGGACGCCTTGGGTGGGGTCGTTCTTAGTCCTGAGTTGCATCCCGAGTGGCTCTCTGCAAATGTCCAAGTAGTTCTCAGCAGTACTATGTGCCTCAAATGTCTGCTGTGATTCTAGCTCATAAATAATCTTTTAAGATTAAAAAAACCCAGGCATGTAATGAGCAACCTTTATTGTCAGAGTGCTATGCACAGTTACTGTTTGCACACCTCATTAAGCAAGAGCGATGTAACCTTTAAGTGGAGCAGACATAAGTGCAAGTAATGTTCCCTCTTCTGGTCTAAAGTAGGAAAATCCAGCTTGGCTTATAGACAGTTTCTGCTGACTTTCCGGGATTCGCTTATGTTTGTTTGTATTAAAACTTGACAAAAATAAAGATGCAGTTAGTTTGTCTCCTTATTTCTTTTCCTCCATTTGTCAGCTGGGTGTAACTACGCTGTAGGTTATTTTTCCTGGATTGCTTATTCAATGCATGTGGAAAAAATATTATTTGATATAGGCATAAGTGCACCTTCAGTTCCAACTGGGAGCCCTGGGTAGCTGATGTGGATTTGCACCTGTTTTATGTGCTGTATGGCAGCTGCAGTCAAGATTTCACCTCACGCATATAAAAGTAGTACCATGTTTTACACATCTTAAAGAAACTGCAGTGATATACTCGATTATAATTAGGGCATGTGTGCCTTTGGATTAATATCTTTTAAAGTCTTTCACTTCCTGCCAACAGTACATTCCGAGTACTTTAAATATGAAACTGATGTTAAATTAGTTGTGAATCTGTTTGAGAAAATTCAGCTGGAATTGATGGTAATGACTGGGCAACATGTAGCACACTTTTGCAATGGAAATGGAGTCTATTATTAGGCAGTTTGGTATGTTTGGAAATGCGACTAGTGATCTGTGATAGTTTCCTGATGTAATCCTACCCATCTGTGAGGAAAGAGCCCTGACTGTTGAAGAATTTTATATTGCCACCGCAGGCAATTTATGTTAGGACTCTTAGTCCTAGTCAGTTGAGCACTGTGACCTTACTAATCTTGACTCTGATAAACAAGGCCTAAGATTTAGTTTCGTTTTTTGCTTTTTTCCTCCTCTAGTTTTGTAGGGTTCTTTTCCAAGAAGAGATTTCCAGAGATGCTGCAACTTAAGTATTTTCCTGAGAGCCTTTCTTTCTTCTGTCTGGCATGCTTCATTCAAATGTTTTTTGGAAGGTGGCGGGGGGGTACAACATGATTATCTGTGCCTCCTTATCTTGAAAAGTAGGTCATCAGCATTGACAGGGTGGTAGAGTTAGGTAGGTACAGAGTTCTGCCATGTAGAATTAAATTCTGTGTCCTCTTGAGTTTTATAGTCCCTTACAAACAGATCTGAAACAAGAGGAATGAGGTGCTTAAATAATTACTCTTTATTATAAAAGAAAAAGTTATTGTTTATTGAATAAACTAATTGGTTACTGTGGAGTCAAGTCATGAATAGAACATTTATCTTATTTTCAGATCTTAAGAAAATTTATCGGAGTTACCAAAATGGCAAGACAAATGAAACTGCTAAGTTTTATTAGATTTAAAGTCTATTCTGTGCCTTCCTCAATTGATGGTCTTTATGATTAGCTGCAAAACCAGATTACATTCCTTGGTAGTTGTTAATTTGTCTACATTATGCTGATACTGGATTCCTGCATCACATACTGAGACTGAACGATGTGCTGAGCAAGGGCTACAGGTCATATGCTATAAAAATTGATTGAGATGTCTGCCTAGCATTAAACTGAGGTATTTTTTTATTGGAAAGATATTTCACTTGAGGCCTTTAAGGAGGGCCTTTCACGTGTGTATATGGTGAATATGTTGAGCTGAGCATGATAATAGTCAGGTTAAAAATGGCAAAAATGATAAATGATACAGAAATCGGACAGGTATGTTAAAGGAAGTGGTAAAAGCTACTTTCTCCTAGGAACTAGAATTCCTCCAATTCAAAGGCCTTATTTCAGTGATGTTTTGCTGTAGACTCAATTGTTGAAGAGACAAGTTAAAGACTTGTCATTCTTCTTCCAAGAAATAGTTTTGAGAGGTGTCAGTATGCTCTGTTTACCAAAATCCATTTTGCTTTTTACATTTTTTTGGAAGAAAGGTATCTATGCTTTTAAATAATGGCCTTTAAACAACTGAAGCTGTTACACACATGCTCATCTTGTACCATGCTGTATCGTGTAATGATTTTGTTGCAGGAGCTAACTCACAGAATGATTTGAGTTGGAGGGGATCATCTGGTTTAGCCCTACTGCCATGACATAGTGATTTCAATTTTCTCTAAAAAGCTGGTCTGTTTCTGGTTTGTCACCATTTTCATGGTCCCGTGGGGGAAGGCTTGACTTCTTTCTTTTGTGTCCTCATTGTAAGGCCTCACATTTTCCTGAAATAGCTACGTCTGTGACTTTTCTTTAGTGTGCCCATAGTTTTTTGCAACAACACTGTCAGCCAGCTTTAGCTATCTTCTTTCAATGTGCGGAGTATTTTCTTGCTTGCATTTTTCTCGTTAATATTAAACAGTCACATCCGTCCAAATTGACTTTATTAGCCCTAAAATCATTTCATGTTGCCAGAACCTAAAGGCCAAGATGTCTGAAATGAGCAATTTGCTGAAATTCTTGGCCAGAGCTATAGAAAGAGAATAAAATATGACTGGTAGGAATGCAGATCTCTCAACTTCTGTGCCTGCAGATGCTCAACTTTATTTAATGAGGAACTGGGAGTCTTGTGCACATGTGATAAGGAAGAGTAAAGGCAGGACAACTCTTTTGGCTCTGGGGTCTCACTGCTGTGCTTTTTTCCCTTTGGATCTCCTGCATCGGGTGCAGTTTTGTGAGCTAGTGTAAGGTGAGAGGTAGGAGAATTGCATATCTGGAGCATGAGATTTAACACTTGGGTCCCTCCAGTCTCCTCACTTAGCATGCAACAAGGAGTATCATGCAATGTACAATCATCAAAAAAGTACCTCGGGAGTCTTCAAGGGAGCATCCCTGCACCCTTTCCTCGCTGATCCCTAGTGCCACTGCAGAGGAGTTAAGTACAGTGAGTTTTCCAGGCCCTAGTTTAAAGTTGTGTCGTCGTGTTTTCTGCCAGTGCTTGCTTAAGGCATCCAGCAGTGCATCGTTGTGGGGGCAATGTTGTGAACCCACTCAGGGAACCTCTGGAAATGTTGGGGGGTTTTGTAACTGAGATCAGCTTGTTGTTTTTCCAGCACGGGCTCACGTGTGAGTGCCAGCGCAACAGGCCGTAGCGTGTGTAAGTGCAGCGCAACAGGCCGTAGCGTGTGTAAGTGCCAGCGCAACAGGCCGTAGCGCGTGTAAGTGCAGCGCAACAGGCCGTAGCGCGTGTAAGTGCCAGCGCAACAGGCCGTAGCGTGTGTAAGTGCCAGCGCAACAGGCCGTAGCATGTGTAAGTGCCAGCGCAACAGGCCGTAGCGCGTGTAAGTGCCAGCGCAACAGGCCGTAGCGCGTGTAAGTGCAGCGCAACAGGCCGTAGCGTGTGTAAGTGCCAGCGCAACAGGCCGTAGCGCGTGTAAGTGCCAGCGCAACAGGCCGTAGCGCGTGTAAGTGCCAGCGCAACAGGCCGTAGCGCGTGTAAGTGCCAGCGCAACAGGCCGTAGCGCGTGTAAGTGCCAGCGCAACAGGCCGTAGCGCGTGTAAGTGCCAGCGCAACAGGCCGTAGCGTGTGTAAGTGCCAGCGCAACAGGCCGTAGTGTGCTGCAGCGCACGGCTGGGAAGGAGCTTGGAGCAATTCCTTTGTAACCTGCCCTTGTGGTCGTGCCCCTTTGTGGTGAGACTGCAACAAACATTCCCAGCTGCCTCTGGCTCCAAGCTTAATCTCGCTTGGTCACAGCTAAACTTGCAAAAACATTTTCTTTTAGTTCAAATTAATGTTGGGTATTTTTTCCCCTGTTTGTCTCGTTGCAGGCTGAAAATCATCCAGCTAAACTCTTTCCTCCTTTCCTGCTGTCACAGCTCATGTTGAAAGGTAAACATGTTTTCAGTGATTAACAGCAACAACTAGGAGATGTTGCCGAGTAACAACATTAATACCTATCCCCTCTGTTTTGTAAATGGCCAGTGCTCTGACCAGCTCTATATTTACAGATCATATCTAAATTGTGTGGGGGTTTTGTGGTTATAACTTTAAAATTTGATATATGTCATGCATATCAATTTGTATTAGGTCACACTGTCTTCTGTTGGAATCAAATTACTTTGCTGTTTAATTAAAATGTCCCTGGGTTAGAGTGGCTGTCTCTCTGCTTTGCGTTACTTAGGGGACCATCTTTGCAAATCAGGATAACTGAAATCATCTGGCGTGTCTTGAATTACAATAAATACTGCGTATGAGGTTATGCAAGGGTTCATAAAAATGCTTCCATTTAATTAATATTTGCTTCAAATAAAGCAGGGTTATGTCGAGGTTCTCTCAGGGCATCAGGGACAAAAAAACTCCATTTATGAGACTGAGCTTTCCAATCTGGTCTCTCCCCAGCTATCAATTATAAGTAACAATTAAGTAGTCACTGTTTTGAGTATGTGAATGACCCTCTTGGCTACCAGAAAGATTCCCGGGAGAGTGAGATGGGGAAGAGGGAATTCCCACTGGGCACACCATTTACCTTGTTGCTTCCGAAATAGGAGACTTGAATTTGCATATGACAGACTGAATAACTGAAAACAGGGTTTCATCACCTTGCCTGGAACTGCAAAGTTTGATGGAGCTGCTGCTGCCATCTTGGTTTCTCTGGAGGGAAGATTTCCATTTGGGAGGTGTTCCACCTTTTTGAGTTTTCTCTTAATTTTGCTCCAGTAGCATCACGAGACTGAAGAAGGCAGAGTTAATTGAACATAATAGACGAGAACAATTTGTCTGAAACAGTGTTGAATCAGTAAGGACCAAAGGTACTGAAATTCTCTGCCATTGGAGAAATACAAATAAAAACCTGCCTCTGCCTTTTATGTGGGTTAGGGCAGTGTCCGTGGTGCAAGAGGATGCTGATGCCTCCACTTACCATATTCCTCCTTTTTTTTACCCCCACTCCAGGTGCCGTGCAAGCTAGAGGCAGAGAGGAGGCAAGGACTAATCTACATTTTATTTCTTTACACCTTTTCAAAGATTTCTTCAAAGAAGTAATATTGCGTTGGAACTGAATTATTTATGCAAAATGGCAGTGTGTGGTGCCAGAGAGAATTGCTTCAGTTAGAGATTCATAGACCATGAGCTGTCTAGAGCTGAAGCTGGAGGTGAATTTTCCCATCAGCTGTGGGAATTTGTCAGAAACTGGTGTCCAGCTTGTGGATGGAGCCTCATGGAAGATCTGTCTTCCCGGGAGGATGACTGGGGCTGCAGAAACTGGCCTAGTACTTGGAGTTTTGCTAAAAGTAGTCCTACAGCTCAAATTGCCTATGAAAATGAGCAGGTAGGGAACAAACCATGATTACAGAAATTTTGTGTTGCTTTGTGTTTTGCTCTTCAGCTTCCTGTTTCTTGGAGAAATAAACCTGGGATCAGCCAAACTGAATGGAAATTCTTGTTTTCTGATTACATGCCTGTTCAGCAATTGCCAGTCAATCAACTGAATCTTATTGCTTAGCTCTGGCTGTATGTCCTTAGCAGAAAATACAGGTGCCCTTAGCCTGCAGCAGAGGCCAAAGATTTTTTGAGTCAGTCTGCACTCCAGTGCAACTGCAGTGTTAGAAATACTAAGTTCTAGTGCTGGAATCCACTTGAAGGGGAGAAGGTGCTGCTTAAGAGATGTGAACAGAGGATTTCTCATTCAGACTCAAGAAAGAGAGATGAAGCAACCACCAGCAAATGTCAAGGAAATCTGCATGGAAAGAAGAATCAATCCTCTTCTCTTGCAAATACAGGTTTTCAGCCCAAACTGCTATTCCCATGACTTCTTTGTTTTGTGCAAACTGCACCAAGAAGCAGATTGAATATTTGCCTTTCTGGTAGGGATGATAAGACTCTGGGAAGGGACGATAGTTTTTCTTCCCATGATGTATTTATTTCCGTGTTTTTTCCAGTAAGCAATGCTGTATACACTAGCATGTGAACTCAAATAAGGAACAGTGGCCAGACTGTCTAGTTGCAGAATAGCCCTTATGCCTGTGCTTATTTTTTTTGCACACAGAGCCTTTACTGGGTGCAATTATACCTCCAGCTACTTCAGATATATTTTTCCTCTCAAATTTACTCTATGTGTCAAAGTTTGGGATTTGCTTTCACTTAATTCCCTGCATAGAGAGTTCAGTTATCAGCTTCATTCATGTGTAGTTTGGATTTCATGATATAGACTGAGATAGGTTTTAAATAATTTTTAAGGCCTGAAAAGGAGCTTAGCTTTTTTCATTACAATAGTTTTCAGCCCACAGCTATTTTTGCTGATGTTCTGCTCTTTAGCAGCAACAGCATGATAGTGTCTTTAGATAATGAGGCAATACTGAATTTTGAATGCTGTCTTCTTTTTCCTGGAACAGCATCAAGAAATTTAGGAGGTTTAGGTGCCAGGTGGAGATTAGAGGAAGAAAATGAAGTTTAAAACAGGAAACAGAGAGAGGCAGGCTCCAATTCAACCCTCATGACATTTCACTCCAAAAGGAGAAGAGTATTGACAGCTGACCTGTCACTTGCAAGGTGCTTTTAGTTCTGCAAAACTGCCAAGGAAGCATGCGGCTTTCTGCACTTTTTTTTAAGAGAAAAAAAATGATGCTAGAGAGTTTAATAGGCTGGAAGAAAAAAAAAAAAAAAAAAGGGCAAACAAGCAGTCTGAACATGTGCCTGCCGCTGTTTCGTTGGGCAGTTCTCCACATGCCTGTAATTCAGCTCCCTGGAAATAAGCTTTGCTGAGCCACCACGGGACACCAACACATCCCTTGCCAGAGATGGGTGCAGATAGAGGGAAGCAGCTCCAAGCTTGCCAGGTGGGTTAATGGAGCGCTGCGTCCACAGTGCGGAAGAGCCCTGCTGTGACTCAGGAGATATTTGCTCAGGCACAGCACTGACTAAGGCTTGGCTGGCTGATGGAGAAGGGGGCAGTTGCCTTGCGCCTGCCTGGTGCTGGCCATGGAGTCGTACCCGTCTTTCCCCCTGGGCATCTGCATCCCGAGGAGTCCACCCAGTGAGCTGTGAGCAGAAAAAAAACCCTAAAGTTAGGGGGGAGGCTGCTGGCAGCTACAGGAGCTTGCCTGGCAGGAGGGGCTGTGGCCTGTGTGCTCTCCCCGTAAGCACGGTGAAGAGCAGTGCGTGTAGCAGCAGGGGAGAGCTGCTTTCTTGTCAGGACAGCAACTCTTCCTTTCTGATCATTTAGCTTGGTGAGTAGACAGCTGGCACTCAAAACGCTGCGATGAGACATACGTGGCAACCATCCTATAATGCTGTACTATGGCTTTTAGCGGCTACGATGCAGAAAAATGTATATAGATACAGTAGCAATTAAAATAGAAATACCGTTTTTTCATGCTGCTTTCCTTGCCAATGATTACCTAATGCTAGATGCATTTTTTCCCTTATCTGTCCTTCTGTCTTGGTTGTAGTTTTTTCCCTTATCTGTCCTTCTGTCTTGGTTGTAGCTCATATTTCCATTTTTCCCTTTTGTTTGAGACTCACTATCGTTTCTCTACCGGCTCCATATACTTTAAAATGTGCAATTTTTGAGAACTCGCTCATTTTTTTGTTTAAAACGGCTCATGATGAATGGGAATAAAATATACAAATGTTGTATGTCTAGGGTGGCAATGAAAACCTGCTTCAAAAGCCGGTAAGGCAGGTTCACCTGATGGAAAGTCATCCGCGTGTGTCTGGCCCTGACTGTTTTTCATGACAATTCAAGGATGCTTTTATGGGGTAAGCACACAAGGCTTGTCAAGGCTGAGATGGTGCAACTGATGCATCATAGCGCATTTAGCAAATGATTATGCTGTTCCCAAAAGATTACACAGAGAAAGGAAAAAAAATACATTCCTGAACGTGGCAGTTTTGAGCATTTTAAGCCAAGGAGGAGATAATATTATTTTTCTGTTTTCCTTCTGTTCAGACAAATCGCTAGGGCTCTTTTGGCATTTTCAGTCCTACTTGCTGAAGCTGTCAGCTCTGAAGTGTAAGAGGTCAGCACACACTTGCTTGGCAAGGGGGGTGTAGGCTTCTGGTGGTGTTTTATCCTGTTTTTAAAAAGTCATATAAATTACAAAGTCAGAGCAATAGTGTTCCTACTTATGCCAGTGACTTTCCTCCGAGCTCCCCACCCAAATCAAACTATCCTTTTCAAAACAGTTCTGGTCAGCGGAGTCCTGTATCCCCTGCTGTAACATCGGCTTCTTACGCTCTCTTGTCTCACAGTGCTTTCTCCTCCTCCCTCGGCTCCCACAGGGTCTGTCTGGCCCTTTCACCCAACGCAGTCCCCAGCACCGGGGTAAGCCGGAGGCAGCGTCCTGCGCCGCGGGTCTCGCAGCTGAGGGGTGCTGACCGGCTGGCCGGGGCACATGCGCTCCTTTGCCTGTTGGCAAGCTGCAAAAAGCAACACCATTAGCTGAGAGGTCCTGTGGGATGCTACCCCGTGGCCTTCTCCTCCACCAGGCTGGCGTCTGTTTTGATATACAGGAGGAAAAGGGTTTTAAAGCAGCTGAAATGACCTAGAGGTCGATTATGTGAACTTGTAATGTCCAGTGTTCCGGATACAACACAGCTCATAATCATCCTGTATCAACAGCATAATTTAGCAATTCCAGCAGAGCAATCACAGAGGGTCTGAAGCGTTTACTACAGATGAGACAAATTTAGTGATGTTTTAATGAGCTGATTCACTTGTATTTATGGAGTTCTCTGACCTTCTGACGCGCTCAAAGGGTTTTTCTTCTTTGCAGTTGTCCACTTGAAACAACAACAACAACAAAACATAAACAAGAAAAAAGACCTAACCACTCTAAATACATCAAAATCAAGGCATCACAAATTCTGTTTCAGGATAATATTAGATACCAGAACCCAAGCAGTGCGACTGAAACGCAGCATTTATGGTGGACAATGCTTTAAATGAAAAACATATAGTATTGATATTTAGTTTTTAATCAGCATTGTATGCCTGCATATCCTTGAGAAGTTGCTTTAGAAGTTGTCACTGGTTAGTGAGGATCATGCCATGGAGGGGCCGGCTAGCTCGTGCAATTGCATTGAATTTATTTGCTTCAGGTCAAGCTTTATGCGTTTATTTATGAACCCCACAGTTCCACTCTGATCCCGAGCATCCAGTGCTCGAAGGCTGCAGCTGGGATCAGCGGGGCTGCTTTCCGCAGTGTTTACTTCTAATCCTGAGCCACCGCAGCCTCTCCAGCTGGATCTGGGCCACGGCAGGGAGCGCGGCATGGCAGGACTGGCCACGCTGCGTCCCCACGGCGGCCTCCCCGTGGGGCACGCGCTCCGGCCTATTTGGCTGGATGCTTGGAGCCTCTTGAAGCCAAGACACAGATCACTAGGTTAGCAGAACAGGCTGCTTACAGCTTTGAAGGAAAACTGAAATGAACCATGAAGCCTCGGTTAATTATTTTTCTTGCTTTTTCTTTTTTTTTTTTTTGTACTGCTGCTGACAGTGGATTTACCTCTGCCCTCTCTCATAGGGATCCTGTTGTTCCTAATGCTTCTGTAAGACAACCTTGTTTTCTAAGAAAGAAAACTAAACTCTTCTGTTTTCATTTCATATTTATTCTTTATTTTTTTGAGACATCAGCAGTCCTCAAAAGCAGCCCTCTTGGTAGCCGGGGGCCATGCCCCCAGTGAGAGAGTACAAAAGCAAACACCCCCCCCTGCCAACGCTCCCCCAGCCCCTCACACCACCCAGGCCACAGCACTGCCTTTCCTCACAAGCCTTCCCCTGGGTGGCAGGCAAAAGTTTTGGGGTTTTTTTTAGACCTTCAAGTCAGGGTAGGGTGGCTGCTCCAAGTACCACATAACCTGTTTGTGTAGCTGCAGTCCTGCAGGGACTGACTTTGATCTGGAGGTTGTCAAGGAAGGGTTTGAATTGCAGCCACACAGTATGAGCAGTTTTATGTTTAATTTGCGCTGCCTGCGGCTTCTGTACAGCAGCGATGCGAGGAGAAATCATACCTCTGAACTGTGTTACTTCGGACGAAAAGAAAATCCGGTCCAGGGCTTGGCCCTCCTTGCTGTATCTGAAGTGAGGTTTGCAGGACCACCTCTCTGGCAAGCCTCGTGTGCCCTCTAGCTGTTGCAGACTTTCTTGGGAACTGAAACGTCTTTTTTTTTGTAAGTCTTGCTGAATTTTGCAGTCAGGTCTTGAAAACAATTTCTTCAATAATTGCAGCTAGAGGAGCAGTAGAGAGCAAGAGGCTGACTGCAGTCGCTGCTGCCTTGTTCGCTCTGGGTCATCACCCAACAGGAAAAAACGGTGCTTGCTGCTCAAGCAGATAATTTGTTGCTTTAACAGATATTTGCCTAGAATTTACATGTTTAGCTGAAGCAAGGGAGAGCGACATGTCAGCAGGATGATTCCTATGACATCTGGTTCGATGGATGGTGGAAAGGTGCTGTGGGGTGGGCAGCAAAGAGTTAGCTGTTGATTTTTTCTAAGTTGGGGATTTTTTTTTTTTTTTTTTTTTTTTTGCACAGGCCTTTTTGTGAACTGTTTCTCTGCAGAGGGCAAACTGCTACCAGCCCGCTGGTGGCTCTGGGTGCCTTGTACTCTTGTCTTTACCAAAGGGACCCAGCAAAGGTGGGGGAGCTGCTCCTGCGCCATCACACAGCGATGAAGTATGTGAGGGCCTGAAGGGTGGGAAAACAGTTTATGGTGCCTCTAGGGCAGCGGCAGGAGAGAGGATTTGAATGAAGCAGGGAGGGGATCTCACCCACCAAAACGCTCCCTGAATTCTTTCAGATATGAGCACTGGACACCATACTGCTGTGACAGACAGCAGTCATGCCATGGGATACAGGAGGACCAACACGTTTTCCTCTCTTTTTTTTAGCAATCAGTTTTACATGGCGCAGCGCTGTGGAGACAGCACCATCAGCCTTGCCGCTGCCTGTGGGCCCAACAGCTTTGAACAGGCTTAGCTGTGAAGTGGTTAATGTCTCAGGACAGCAGTGCTGGAGGGGTCAGGGCAGGGGCAGGGCCCTTCCATCAGCTGCAGCTGTGGAGGTGGGCGGGGATGGAGCACTCTGCAGGGATGAGGCCAGGCTGCCCGGGATGCTGGGGAAGGCAACTGGGCGGGCAGCAGCAGGTAGCCACGGCGGGGTTCTCTCTCCTGCTCTCCTGGGGAAGGCTGGGCTGCTGGGCAAGGTGGCATCTGCCCCCAGTTCAGCCCTTGGGCAGAGCAGGTGAGGGGGCTGTGGGGAGTGATGGTGTTGAGGAGAGGGCTGAGCTTTGCATGCCGCTGGCCAAAATGGGCTTGAGGAGAGCCAGCTGTGCTGGGGGAATGGCCCACGTGCTGTGGAGAAAGGGATTAAAAGCCCATTGGGCTGGCAAAGTCAGCTAGCCACTTCTGGTGTACAGCAGGGTGAATGCAGGATTTTCGGAGGGCTGCAGAGCCGGTGACCTGGAGCCAGCAGAGGTGGCAGTGAGGAATTTTGGTGCAGATATGAACCCTCCTCGCTAGGGATTTCACTGCACCCACTGGGTGGTGGGGGTTGGCATGTCCTAATGTGGAAGCGAGGCTGTCACCAAAGTGAGGTCTCTTCTCATGCCGGGGGGGCAGGAAAGCCTTAAACCATAGCATTTCCAGACCTCATCGTGGGATCTTGTGGAGAGGTAAGTGAGCTAAAAATCCTCACCGTTTTTAAGCGGTATCCTTTCCCCTAAGGAAGAGGGAATTATCTCTGCCATCTCTGCTAAATCAGCAGTCCAGCACCCTGAGAGTAACTCCTGCTTTTCTGGTACTGCCCCAGAGGGGTCTGACTCAGTGCCTGGTTTTGTTTTGGTTTGTTGCCTTGTGTGGTTTGGTTTTGTCCCTAACTACCAGATTTGTATTAAGAATCCTCACCAATTAGATTTAACTGCAACATTACTTGCTTCGCTGTGGCTTATTTCCTAGGAGAGGCTTGGTATCTGAAAGAATTGTAACAGAAGATGTTAGGCTTAACAGCAAATCTGTCTTCCATGTTTCAAAGGCTGGATGAATCCTTGCTGGTATGTTTACTAAAATGATTGTTGTGTAAAGCTGTATCTGTAGCACGTATATACTGTGGGCCATCTCAAAATATTTTACTTACTGCTGCTAGCAGGCAGAATGGATAGCAGGTAGTATAAATATCTGCAAACCTGCGTTGAAAAATACCTCTCAAAAGTAAATATCAAGCACACAATCGGTGTGCTGCAGGAACCCCTGCCATTGTGTGCGTTAGGTGCCATGGAAACATCTCCTGATGGTAACACATCCATCAGCTTGTGCAGCGTGCCTCCGGAGGCAAGTGTTGGCTACAAGGAATCCACTTCTACCGGCAGTTAATTTCTACCTTCCACAAAATCTGGAGTGAAACTACTGGTTAAGATTATGCCTAGCAATTATGCTATGATCAATTAACTACAGAGGAGCAGCCCAACGGCTGCAGTTAGCGTTGGCCAGACTACATGGCTTTGTGAGGGGAAGCAAGGTGATGGTGTCTTCTGAGCAGCACAGCTGAAACGCTCTCCTGCAGTCTAATATGGGAGCAAGTGCCTCCCTTTCCATTTGCGTAAGTGAACTTAAATCTGGCTTCTTAAGTCCTTTCTTACATCCTCTCTTCTTTCTGAGAAGCTGCATCCTTCTCCCAACCTCGCTGCTGTGTCTGAAGAGGGAAAGAGGAGTGTTATAGAGAAATATATCATAGATATTTTAGAGGGTTTTTTTAACACCTCACTGCTTCTACCTATAAAAGTGATGTAAAATACATTTGGTACATGCTGATGTTGGTTCCTTTTAGGTAATTATTAATGCTTTAGCATTAGCATCACATTCCAAGCTTGCTTACGTCCTGAAAGAGTGAAATAGGGTGTAGGTGTTTAAGGATGTGTTTGTGTGTGTTTGCCATGGCAGCGCGGCTGGCCGTGGCCTCCTTGAGCGCTGGCTTGTGGCTTTAGTGATGGTGTGTGTGCTTCGTAGGCTGAAAAACAGCTTTTCTGTAGTGGTTCAGCTACAAATCTACAGGGAAGTATTTCCTTTTTGCTTCTGAAAACATAGCAGTAAAAACATTTAAGCAAAGGCTGGTTTTAGAATGCGTTGGGATAATGCTGCAAAAAAGTAAAATGAAATGCAGGTCGTGTTTTAATGGTGCTGACGCAGAACTGGTAAATATGGGTGTTCCCAGTTTGGACTGTGGCTCTCATTGTGTGGTGGGAATGGGTCCTCTCCTTTGTGACTGTGAGCGCAGCCTGCCTGAGAGGAAAATGAGGACAAAATGGGGCACAGGGCTTCCGAGGTAAAGCAGAGGGGTGTGATGGCTGGACACAAACTCTACAACTCGGAGAGAGTTCTGAAGCAGGGCTGCTTGTGCCGGCCGGGGTGCAAGGGGATTTCTCCACAGAGCTTGCACCCCGTCTCTGGCAAGTAGCCAAATATTTATTACACCAAAGCATACATATGCATTAGGAAAGGCTGGGTTATTACAATTAATTCAGGGGATAGGCGCGACTATTATTTATTGGAACTCATTTGCATAGCCTTGAGCGTGCATAGTAGAAATAGGGTGAGGGTCTTTTGGTGGTCAAGGGCAGAAGTACGTGATCTTCTTCACGGTGTCTGCTCTTTCCAGGGCACGTGCTGTGAATCAAAGTCCAGATGTCTTCTTCCTAAATCGGTGAGATCATCCTCCCTAGATTGTATCTCTGAGTCCTTTTGTTCGAGTTTGAGTGAGTGCCCGCTGAGGGCTCTGAGTGAGTGAGTGAGTGAGTGCCCGCTGAGGGCTCTGAGTGAGTGAGTGAGTGAGTGCCCGCTGAGGGCTCTGAGTGAGTGAGTGAGTGAGTGCCCGCTGAGGGCTCTGAGTGAGTGAGTGAGTGAGTGCCCGCTGAGGGCTCTGAGTGAGTGAGTGAGTGAGTGAGTGCCCGCTGAGGGCTCTGAGTGAGTGAGTGAGTGAGTGCCCGCTGAGGGCTCTGAGTGAGTGAGTGAGTGAGTGCCCGCTGAGGGCTCTGAGTGAGTGAGTGAGTGAGTGCCCGCTGAGGGCTCTGAGTGAGTGAGTGAGTGAGTGCCCGCTGAGGGCTCTGAGTGAGTGAGTGAGTGAGTGCCCGCTGAGGGCTCTGAGTGAGTGAGTGAGTGAGTGCCCGCTGAGGGCTCTGAGTGAGTGAGTGAGTGAGTGCCCGCTGAGGGCTCTGAGTGAGTGAGTGAGTGAGTGCCCGCTGAGGGCTCTGAGTGAGTGAGTGAGTGAGTGCCCGCTGAGGGCTCTGAGTGAGTGAGTGAGTGAGTGCCCGCTGAGGGCTCTGAGTGAGTGAGTGAGTGAGTGCCCGCTGAGGGCTCTGAGTGAGTGAGTGAGTGAGTGCCCGCTGAGGGCTCTGAGTGAGTGAGTGAGTGAGTGCCCGCTGAGGGCTCTGAGTGAGTGAGTGAGTGAGTGCCCGCTGAGGGCTCTGAGTGAGTGAGTGAGTGAGTGCCCGCTGAGGGCTCTGAGTGAGTGAGTGCCCGCTGAGGGCTCTGAGTGAGTGAGTGCCCGCTGAGGGCTCTGAGTGAGTGCCCGCCCGCTGAGGGCTCTGAGTGAGTGCCCGCCCGCTGAGGGCTCTGAGTGAGTGCCCGCCCGCTGAGGGCTCTGAGTGAGTGAGTGCCCGCCCGCTGAGGGCTCTGAGTGAGTGAGTGCCCGCCCGCTGAGGGCTCTGAGTGAGTGAGTGCCCGCCCGCTGAGGGCTCTGAGTGAGTGAGTGCCCGCCCGCTGAGGGCTCTGAGTGAGTGAGTGCCCGCCCGCTGAGGGCTCTGAGTGAGTGAGTGCCCGCCCGCTGAGGGCTCTGAGTGAGTGAGTGCCCGCCCGCTGAGGGCTCTGAGTGAGTGAGTGCCCGCCCGCTGAGGGCTCTGAGTGAGTGAGTGCGTGCCCGCCCGCTGAGGGCTCTGAGTGAGTGAGTGCCCGCCCGCTGAGGGCTCTGAGTGAGTGAGTGCCCGCCCGCTGAGGGCTCTGAGTGAGTGAGTGCCCGCCCGCTGAGGGCTCTGAGTGAGTGAGTGCCCGCCCGCTGAGGGCTCTGAGTGAGTGAGTGCCCGCCCGCTGAGGGCTCTGAGTGAGTGAGTGCCCGCCCGCTGAGGGCTCTGAGTGAGTGAGTGCCCGCCCGCTGAGGGCTCTGAGTGAGTGAGTGCCCGCCCGCTGAGGGCTCTGAGTGAGTGAGTGCCCGCCCGCTGAGGGCTCTGAGTGAGTGAGTGCCCGCCCGCTGAGGGCTCTGAGTGAGTGAGTGCCCGCCCGCTGAGGGCTCTGAGTGAGTGAGTGCCCGCCCGCTGAGGGCTCTGAGTGAGTGAGTGCCCGCCCGCTGAGGGCTCTGAGTGAGTGAGTGCCCGCCCGCTGAGGGCTCTGAGTGAGTGAGTGCCCGCCCGCTGAGGGCTCTGAGTGAGTGAGTGCCCGCCCGCTGAGGGCTCTGAGTGAGTGAGTGCCCGCCCGCTGAGGGCTCTGAGTGAGTGAGTGCCCGCCCGCTGAGGGCTCTGAGTGAGTGAGTGCCCGCCCGCTGAGGGCTCTGAGTGAGTGAGTGCCCGCCCGCTGAGGGCTCTGAGTGAGTGAGTGCCCGCCCGCTGAGGGCTCTGAGTGAGTGAGTGCCCGCCCGCTGAGGGCTCTGAGTGAGTGAGTGCCCGCCCGCTGAGGGCTCTGAGTGAGTGAGTGCCCGCCCGCTGAGGGCTCTGAGTGAGTGAGTGCCCGCCCGCTGAGGGCTCTGAGTGAGTGAGTGCCCGCCCGCTGAGGGCTCTGAGTGAGTGAGTGCCCGCCCGCTGAGGGCTCTGAGTGAGTGAGTGCCCGCCCGCTGAGGGCTCTGAGTGAGTGAGTGCCCGCCCGCTGAGGGCTCTGAGTCTGCTATCAGTGAGTTGTCTTTTTAATTCATACCCCAGGACTACCTGCCACTTTCTTATAGCCAATCCCCAAACTACCTGGGCAAGCAGGACTCTTAGGCAAGGTTCAGAAATCATCATATGTTGTTATAAGTAAATAATTTGCAAGGGAAGTGGACATTTCTCTGTATCAGGTAGAAGAGGAGAGAAAGAGGATAAGGGAGCAAGGGCTCCTCATGTCAGGCCGCATTTCCCCCTTTCTAGAACCCCACCCTGAGGCTGCCCTGGGGGGGCTGAGGGGCTCCACGGGCCCCTCAGCCCTCTGCCACCCCTGGGCACCGGCACCCAGCACCACAGCCCACACGCTGGGCAGCCTCCCCAGCCTAACAAGAGGGAAAAGCAGCTCCCAAGGGCAGGTTGTTCGGGATGTCTTTGCATCGGTTATTGGGGTAAGAAATTCAGAAAAACCAGATGAGCAGACAGGAACCCTTGTGGCTTGTACCATGGCTGCTGGTTGAATTCCTCTTCTGGCTCCTCCGTCAATCTCGTACATTTTATCTTCATTAATTTGGTAGAAATTCATAAATTTCATAGAGTTGGAAGGCTGTGCACCAGCACTTGGTAAGCTTTTTTCCTGACTGTTGGGGCTCTTCTTGGGGAAGGGGTTTTTAGTGACACCTCCCTGTCGTAAACAGGGCATCTGCCTTGACTCAGAATCCCATTTTCTCTGAATGTAGGTGTGAATGGGTTTCAGTACGATTTACCCCATCGCAGGTCCCGACTCAGCTCTACAGAAGAATGATATTAGTATTTTAAGAACATGCAGAAGTAAAATCTGTACTAAAATGCTATAATGAAGGCAATAATTTTACCTAAGATGTAGACCCTTGGACCTTAAAGCAATAAAACCCAGTTTCTGCTTATCACTTGCCTGTTTTTATTCCCCAGAAATCATTATCTTCTATTCAAGTCAGGGACACAACAAATAAAGTCTCACCAGACCTACAGCTGAGCAGAGAAGGAAGCACATTCGGTGTTCCTCTGGAAACCCTCATACAGGATACAACCCAACGTGGAGTTCCTTTTCTTGTGACACAGATGGTCGAGTACCTAGAAGTATTTGGTAAGTTCATTATTTTCTCTGTTTGGTCTCTGAAAATGGTTATTCCTTGTTTAAGCTGTACTTTTCAGCTGCAACTGCTGAAAAGTCTATTTTTATCATTATCTTGCTTTCTGAGATCCAGTTCTCATCGCACAGGTATGGAAATGCAACCGTTGCTTACTGTTTCCTATTTCTTCTTGAACAGGTCTGGAGCATGTCGGTATATTTCGAATGAGTGGCTCAGTAAACAAAATCAAGAAATTGAGGCAGAAATACAATCAAGGAGAACAAGTAGACCTTGTTAATGATGGAGATGTTGATTCTGTGGCCAGTCTCCTGAAACTCTTTCTGAAAGAGCTGCCAGTGGCTGTTTTTCCAGACAACATCTGTTCTGGCTTGCTAAAAACTTTCCAAGGTACAGAACAGGCACCTTCGAGGCTTCTGTCCTTTCTCTGACAGTGACAGATAATATGTTCATTGCACCTTCCTCTAAGTTTCCTTAACCTGAGCCTGATGTTTAATTGCTTTTGATGGATCCGTCTTCCATGAACTTGCCTATGGTCTTTTTTTTTCTTTTTTTAATTCATGAAGGCTTTTGGACTCCACAACATCCTGCCTCAAGGCATTCTGCAATCCAACCGTGTGTTCTTTGAGAAAATACTTTTTCTGCATGCTTTCTTTTTAAAATGGATGCCTTACTTGTTACTGACATAACATTTTTAATCACCATCACAATGCTGCTTCTTTCTTTATATAGCCACTACCTTACTTATCTATTTTCCAAACTGAAGCCTCTTTTTCTATTTAACCTTCCCTCGTACGGGAGCCTTTTTGTATGTCTCTCTTCCTATTTAGTAGTTTTTACGAGTTTTCTTTTGGTTGTCTTGGACAGCAGTGTGTGGAGCAGCATGAGGCATTCAAGAAGCAAAGCCAAGATGGGTACCTACAGCAATCAACTGCCTAGTTCCCTGTTCATGTCTGCAATGGCTGAGCTAATGCGTTCGGACGATTCTGCCCAGTGATTCTGAGTGATAGCTAACTCGGGTGTTTGCAAACAAATAAGTGGGTTTTGTGGGTTAGATTGCAGGTTGCTTTTGTTCAAACTTCATCTGCTGAGTGCCAGGTTATGTACATGTTTACCAAAAAAAATAAAAAAAAGGGGGGAAAAAAAGAGAAATGAGTCACTTTCATGAACTATGAAAGTCTGTGCTGAAAGATTTATGGGTTTTTTGGTGAGCATCTTGCTTTGCCTACCCTGAATAGTCTTGCTGTTCTTTTTTATTTATTCCTTTTTAATTTTTTCCTCGCCCTTTCCATCCCCTTTTCCATCTCTCTCTCACTAATAGGTTGAGCACCATGGGTCTTGGCCTTTATGAAATGTATTTTTAGGACTAAAATTGCCCTTTAGGGCATAGTTTGATATTTACAGTGTCAAAGCTACACAGATGTGTCCTGGTGATCTATGGTAAATCTGAGCATCAGCTGTCAGTTATTGAGCAGTACTGTCATCTCAATTCTAATAACCAGGAGACTTTATCATACTAATTCTGAACTGCTGATCAAACAAAGCTGTGAACCCATTTTCTGTATCTTGTAACTCTTATTTGAAGAATGATAACCAAGAAAATGCTAAGTATCCCCAATTTAGATTTTTAAGCATCTCTTGTGTAACTACAGTTGCGTATTTATAGAGCAAAAACGTTTTGAGACTGAGAGCTACCAATTAGTCAGGAAATGAAGATGATGTGGGGCTGAAAGGGTACAATTTTTTTTCTTTCTCTTAATGAGAATCATACAGCATATGTAAAAAAAATCTCTGGGGAGAGTCAAGTCTGACAATCTTGTATCATCTTTAAAGGCAGCTTTAAGGATTCAGGCACATGACTACTGCCTGCCATGCCATTAAAAAAGCAGCAGCAAGTGATAGAGGATTCTGTCAACAGGAAGAAAAGCAGAAACAGTGTATATAAGACTCAGTAGCTGGAAAATCCATGGTACTTAAATACTAATGTGTAAAAATTGTTGTCAAAAGTTAGTGGACAAATTTTTTGCTTAGGACCTAAAGAATAAATATGTTTTAAACCCTTCCCTCTTTCTTAGATCCATAACAATGTCTGTGGTGAAGCTGTGTTATTATTAGGAATATCTATGTCATAACTTTTTTTTGTTGTTGTTCCCCACAGAACACAAAATCCATGCAACAGAGTGCATAGAGAACCTGAAACGGTTGCTCAGCTGCCTGCCCAAAGCCCATCAAAACCTTTTTCAGTTCCTGTCTGCTTTCCTCTTCAAGGTAGCAACATACAGTGCCGTGAATTTCATGACTCTGGAAAACCTAGCCATTGTGTTTGGACCTGCTCTGTTCAAGTGAGTACTCTCCGTTTAGCTACCTTAAACAGTACTACTAGATCACATTTCACAAAGAGGCTTTCTGTCATAACTCTATGTCCAGTAGTAAGTGGAACATTTTGAAAGTTAAGGGTTTATACAGTATATTATGGGCAGATGTGACAGATTCTGAGCTGGCTGATCACCTTCCCCCTGTTAGGCACTGACTGTACAGGTCCAGTCTCAAGTAAGAAGCCATTTGAAGAGGCATTAGAAATGGAGAGCTGTTTAATGAGAACTACTCTTTCTTTTTTTTTTTTTTTTTTAGCCAAGCTACATGCTGGCTGTAGAGGCTACTTAGATGTTAGCCTTGATTCTGAAAAGCTAAGGTTGACTTTGACCTTGTAATAGCATTTGATATCACAGAAAGGAATCTCTTCTATCAAGAAAGAGAAGTAACGTGCAAGTCAACATCCAAGCAGAGGCCAGCTGAGCTTGCAAGCAATGAATGTTTGGCTGAAGCTGGAGAAGGTATGGTTAGGATGGTGGTGAGCAGACATAACTGGATGCTAAAAAAGAAAGGTGGGAGAGCATATGTCATGCAAGTGAAGGTGGTGAGAAGGAACAGCCTAGAGTGATCTGGTAATGGAAGATTTCTGAGTGAATCTAATTCCAGCCCCCCTGCCCCGGGCAGGGCCACCTTCCACCAGCCCAGGTTGCCCAAAGCCCCGTCCAACCTGGCCTTGAGCCCTGCCAGGGAGGGGGCAGCCACAGCTGCTCTGGGCAGCCTGTGCCAGGGCCTCACCCCCCTCACAGCAAAGAATTTCTTCTTTCTATCTCATCTGAATTTCCCCTCTTCCAGTTGAAAACCATTACCCCACACCCCCTGTTCAAGAGTTCCCCCCCCCCTCCCCCCTTTCCTGCAGCCCCTTTCAGGCCACTCTAAGGTCTCCCCGCAGCCTTCTCTTCTCCAGCTGAACCCCCCAACTCTCCCAGCCTGTCCTCACAGGGGGGTGCTCCAGCCCCCTGAGCATCTTTGTGGCCTCCTTTGGACCCACTCGAGCAGGTCCGTGTCCTTCTGCTGTTGGTGCCCCAGAGCTGGACCCAGCCCTGCAGGGGGGTCTCACAAGGGCAGAGTAGAGAGGAGAATCCCCTCCTTCACCCTTCTGCCCACACTTCCCTTGATGCAGCCCAGGACATTGTTGGCTTAAAGATGTTAAATAACGTTGGTCCCAATACCAACCCCTGAGGAGTGCCACTCATGATGCATGCAAGAATACTTTAATCCTTTATCTCTGTTCCCAGAATGTTTGAATATGTGCCCACTGATTTCTGTGTTTACACACAAGAATCCAGTAGGCTCACTTATTGATTGATGAGCTGTTTCAGTTTTTAAGCATCCTACTCTGTTTTGGGAGATGGTCCAGCTACTTCTGAACGTGCCCCTGTGTCCAGTTTTTAAAGTACACTTAGTGCTAAACTAAACGCTTATGGCAATGACCTGAGAAGCCTTAAAAACAATCAGCACCAGGTTTCTGTGCCAGTGACTTGTCAAGACAACACAACTACCATAAATAGAAGTGTATCTGCCCTACGAATATTAACTCCAGTTTTTTACAGTCAGTCTGATCTCACCAGCTCTGGGAGAGAAACCAGTTAAGTCTGGAGGTCATTTGTTGTGAAGTGTGTAACTAGCGCTGTCCTTGCGGAGTTACCTCCGAAGATTAAGAAAAATCATCTATTTGGTACTTTTGGTAGGGTGGAGAGGAGAGCCTTGCAACTGGTGTTTTCTCTCGGTGTGATTGCTGTGCCGCTTTCTGCTGGGTGACCTGAGGCCTCGAATGAATCAGAATACACCACTTGTATTGTCCCCTACAGCAGCAGAATTCAAGGTAGTCTAATGTGGCAAATATCTGCTGATGCAGGGAATAAAAACATCAATATCCTTCACATCTTTCAGAGCAAGGATTAGTGCAATTAGCCACCACGTTATGAAACATTTGACAGCTAGAGTGTAGATTCACTGGAAAGTGAGACCTGCTGGGTGTAGTGCTTGCTATAGTTGTTCAGTCAGAACGTGAAGGTTATGGAAAGAAGAACTCTACATCTAATCTGCAGAAATGTATACCCCATGCAATTGTTAGAAATAACCTTCTGGATGTAATGTCAGCTCCGCTTTGGCACTAATTCACTGCAGGTGTTAAAACTGTTGTGCATGTATTCTGACAATCTGTGGTTTTGTGCAGTTACTTTTTCCTTCTTTGACCTAAAACAAGTAAACTAAGTTGTTTACAAGCCTTTTTACTTTAAATTTTTGATCTATTTATATTCAAGTGCAAATTCTATCTATGATTATCACCTGTCTCAATCTGTTGACACTTTTATTTGTGGAGACCTGTCATGCTTATAGCTTCGCTGAAGTGGCTGACTTGGAACACAGAACACATGTGGGCATTGGGAACACAAAATTAGAATATAAAACTCGCTGCTCGTTACATCTTGCAAGTCTAAACTGCATATATTTCACAATTAGTAATGATGGTAATTGCAACACAGAAAATACAAGCCTTAGTACAGGTATTATATTGAAACTCTAGTTACAGGGTCACAGAAAACTCCTATTATCATGAATGCTAGGAAACTAATATCACTGTTTGTGTGAAAACTGAATGTTAAATAACCTGTATCTTCTCATTTTTAATCTGTTGCAGCCCCTTACTTTAATGCTGCTTATAGTAAATGTTTGACTAAAATCATCTTCATATTGGAAGAATTCTGTTATGTTCAGGGTGATGGGACCCGAAGTGGGAATAAGAAAAAAGAGTGTTTCAGAAAAAGCATAACTGAGTAAAATGTTTTAAATTTACCTTAGTCTCCTTTGCAAATCAGCTCCTGAATTCTTCTACTGGCCTTCCTCCCTCATGCTATTTTTTTGCCCATGAGACCGAGTTAAGCTATCTTCACTGCTGTTAAGTTGTTCCAGCAGCACCTTTCACGTTGCTTTTCTTTTAGATTTTTGACCCTGGCACCTGTTTTTTACCTTTTGACCCTTCAGTCTTAACATCTGCGTGATGTAGCTTTCATGTTCTCACCTTCTTGTAGGTAAAGGAACCCAAACCAGAATTTGTAGGTCACGTATCAGGCTGGCTACTCCCTAGACTTTCTTTACTAAGCTCCACTCTTCCAGCAACTTCTACTGTTGATTTCTTTCTGCTCATCCTCTGAACGGCAACAGGAGTAACTGATTCATCCTTCTTCTTGTGAGTGTTTCATCTTCTGCTAGTCTCTGTACATGTTGAGGAGAATGTGTTTCTTTGCTTTTACCAGAGATTCAACTGATGTTACTTAAATTTCTATGGGTACTTTGTGATGGCTCACCTTGGTAAAGAGATTTCTACTACTAACCTCAGTAAGTAACTCTTGCACAAGTGCACAAAGATGCTAAGTCAACCAGCTGTTTGCTTCGACTCATTTTGGCTCACTCTTTCTGTAAATTTACAGCAGGACTCTGCCAGCTGGGAACCTCGGCAGATCTCCTGAACAAAGCCAAGGCAAGGCACTGTATGGATTTTCTAGCTTGCAGTTTGTGGCAAAGCAACTTTGAAAGGTTTAGACTCAAAGAAACCAGTAGCTGATCCTTGATGATCAAATTTTAATTGTTTCTTATTTGTAGTGGGTGTTCTCCTGTGTTTGATTTGCACTACAACTGATACAGGGCTTTTATGGCGAAGTTCAGAATATACTTCGATAGCTGTGCTCTTCCTAGGAACGTGTTCCTGGCTTTGACAGTGTGTGAACATGATACCCCTATTGTCAGCCTGATAATATAGTTTCTGCTAGCAGCAGAAGTATCTGAAGAGGCAGCAAGTGATTATTTTACAAAATTAACTGAAAGTCGTTGTGGAAGGTGGCTGCAGAGAAAACTGAAAATGTATTTTCTATATTTGGAATACACACCTGTTGCCACCCCATGAATATCTGTGGATGAGAGGGCGTTAATATCTGGAGTCAGCTGTAGGGTCACATCACAGAGCATAGCTTAGATTTGTTTTAAGATGAAATGAGAACCGGGCACCCAATACACAGGCTGTTAGTAAGGGAAAGTGGGACCCAATAAGTAGGGTGAGAGCTGTTTATCTTCATGAACAACTTGTGGAGTGCTCCTTGATAGTAAGGAGTTAACAGCTGGTAGAAATGGATTCAGGAACATATGTCTAAGTTAAAGAAATAAGCTGAAAAAGAAGACAAGGGACTAAAAAGATTGTTTGTATGACCTGTGAGCTGAAGGTCTTATTATTTGGGCAAGTGATGAATAATCTCTCAGACCTGTTTTATGCAGAAAAGGCTATTGCTCAATCCAACCAGGTTTTACATTCGGGCTTTGGTGGAAAAACTGAGTCTGTCCTGAGAAGAATAGGATTCCAAGGAGAGATGCTTGCCAACCCTAAAGAAAGAAGTAATGGCAGTCGTTTATCCTGTAAATCTGCCTACATTATACCTGGCTATAGCTCTGCTTAAACCATCTTCTTTCAAAAGGAGCCCCAAAAAATTCTTATAGAACCAACAGTAAATTTACCAAAGAACGACGTGAATGAAAGCAATTGGACTGGGCCCAGTGTGTAGATTTGTACTTTAAAATCAGAAATGAATAATGAATGAACTGATTTGGCAAAGAGAAGACTGGGGGGGGGGGTGTATCTCCACATTATCCTCCAGAGTTCATGAATTTCTTGTTTAAATATTAATATTGTGCTGGGTGGAACTGAGTTGGTGCAGCATGGCTGGAGAAGCTGGATTAAGGCAACAGAATTGATGTAAATACGCTGCAAGCTTTCAAGTAGTTGGGGGGTGGGGGAGGATTACAGAGCTCCTTCAGGGGATGAGATAGTTCAAATTCAACTATTTATTAAAAAAAAAAAGTGAGAAAGAAAGAAAAAAACAAACCAAACAAACAAACCCTCCAAAAAACTCCCCCCAACACATTAATGGTAGCATCCAGAAGTTCCACTGCATGATATGCCTGATGTCTGTGAATTCATAAAATATGACACTGAAAGTTTCTTACCTATGTTTTATTTTTTTTCCAGGCGGTTCTGGTAATAAGACATTCTAGCCATCAAGGTTCGTTTTCATAAACTAAGCTAGAACAAAACTACACTCTTCCAGGGTGTGATGGCAGATTTCTGGGGCAGTTTTTTGTTGTCTTCATCCTTGATTTTATGCACTTTGAGTTACTGTCAGGTTCTAGCCATTCCGCTGTGGTGCCTCAAAGATTCAGTGTGTTGTGAACCGTTGCAGCAAACTGGGACTCCCTCACTGTGAGGCTCCCGGTGTTGTGAACCCTCCAAATTAAGTTGGTCTCTGTCCCAACGACCGCTTGTTGGAAATGAGCTAAAACTCCATTTTCTCCAGTCACCCAGCTGGCTGCTTTGCTGAATAATCTTTTGTACTGGGAGGCTCCCTGTGTGACTCATCATTAGCTCCTGATCTGAGAATTCCTAAACTTAATCCATCTCCTCTTCCCTTAGGATCCCTGTCAGCCCCTTGGCTTGTGAAGAACAAAGGCTTTGCAATGGCCTCCTGCTGTATTTGCTTCAACACCATGAGATGCTTTTTGTTGACCTGAACCCTTGTTTCTCACAGAGACCAGCAGATGGCCCTCAGGTAAGAAAGTTATATTAACTGATTCAGTGAGTAATCAGAAGTGCTTCATTAGATTAGAACCTGCAAATGGAAAAATATTTGCTTATACATTGTGTAATTGATAATTCTAGTTGGTTGCCAGCAATGTAAATATTCATTATACACCTAAGCTAAAGGGGAAACATTAAAATTCTGATTTTGAAAAAGGTTGAGAATAAAATACCAAGTTGTTCCACTTTAAATATAATAATGCCAAGCTTTGTTAGATCAAAACCACTGGATTTTTCCTCAGGCACTTTTTATTTTATGTATGTGTTTGGCTATACATTGGTGATGCAGGAAAGCAAAACCAGAAAGGTAAAACCCCTCTCACCTTTCCAGAACTCACTTGTGTATGTTTCAGCCTCTGCTTGAGCATATTCTTTTCTAAAAAACACTGTTAGTACTTTGATTCCTTTCTTGCCTTTTTTTGTAGAAAACGTCTTGGTGGAAGAATCATGCCAGACAAATGCTGGTTTGGGAACAGGGTCAATATAAGCCTTGTTTTCAGTTTGTGATGTGACGTATCATTGCTGCTTACCTTGAAATCAGTTTTTAGAAGAAGACATGAAGAAAATGTTGTAGCAAAACCTACAGTTTAATTCTGCACCACGTCGTTACCACACATCCTTGTGGTTCGTGACTAGATTGAAAGCGATGTGCCAGATCAGTTGAAAGATTATGAAAGAGATTTGCGTTGCATGTAGTTGTAGAACAATGCTGCTCGTATTTGTAACTCCTTCATTTCCTGGCTCCGTTTTCCTCACTATTTCTGTTAAGGAAAACTAGCAGACTTGTAACACAAAGTCAAATTCAGTATTTAGAGCGTATTATATATCCCAAACTGAATATTGAGACCGTAATGCTCCTTGGAGCCACTCTTCAAATAAATCCTATACAGCTGTAGGTGCAGAGAACAGAATACACTGATACAAGAATGTTGCTGAAATATTCCTGCTCTGTCAGAGGACATGGCCCCAGATCTAAAACTAGGATTGTTCCACACAAAGGCAGTGCTGGAGCCAACGCCTCCAGGTCCCCTTACTCTCTGAAGATGTCCCAAGTCACTACCATCTTTGAGAATTCCTGCAACTTGTACTCAAATGAGCATGCAAGATCAAAATATTAGCTATCCTGTGATATCTGCTTCTGCTTGCAAAACTGGAAGAAGCATCAGCACCTAAAGGAAATTGGGAAGGTATTAGAGAAGCCAGGAAACCTGGCTTTCTATTGCGGTGCTTTTGTCATAGAAGCAACTTCACTCCTGGTAATTCTGCAAAATGTCACAGTCTGTCTGGGATTGTGGTGATGTGGGAGACAATTCTGCTGAAAAGGCCCTTTCAAGTTCTTTAATAAAACCTCAGACGAGGCCTAGCCATGAGGCACTGCCCTGCTCTGAGGTAAGCTTATGAAAGAAATCCCAGCTGTGGGCGAGAAGGGAATTCAGTATTCTGTGGTTGATCTTGTTTTTGTAATTTCTGGCAGGAAACCCAGCATATTGGATACGTACCCTTCATCTTTCATAATATAACAATTCCTCAAAGTCCACTAAACTGGAAACGTCAAAGTTAGGTTTACAAACTAAACATATTAAAAGTACGTGTTCTAGTTCCAGCAAAGCAAGCAAAAAGTGAAATGGCAAACCTGGCTCAGATCCCTTGTTGCTTCCTGGAAATGAAACTTGCTTTTATTGGCTGTTTCTCATGAAATAACTTAAAGCATTTACACAGATACTTGCATTTGGACTACTTAATTCCTGTGATTTTGTTGTTGTTGGGATGCCTCTTGGGTTTTATCCTCTTCCAATTCAACATTGTTACCCTCATTAATCGAGCTTTAACAAAGTAAAGCCATACCAAACATAGGCTTAACTTTCAGCTGTGTTTTTTGTAGGCTGAGATGGGCAAGACTAATCATTCCTTAGTATCTCGAAGTGCCAGGAGTCATCCCACTTACTCTACATCTGCAGGCTGATTCAGACAGGCAGACTGGGAGAAGAATTTGCAAGTTTTTGAAAGGCATCGGTCTAATAGTTCAGAACTATTACCCTGGTCTGGATACTAGGCTATTCACAGCCACCTATTCCATCTAAAGATAGTGGTTAAAAAGATATAACCAAGCTACCATGTATTTTTAGCTTGTCCTTTTACCTGGCCATTGTATGTTGTACATAATTTATTATTATTTTTTTTTAATAGAGGTGGAATGCTGTAAAGTCCTGTCAGTTTGGGTCAGAGTTTTTTTAGTGTTTTGCTTTTTAATTTCCCCTCCTGAGAGCCCACTAGCATTTGAAGCTATCTTATAACCTTCTGTCCTAGCTTGCAAACTGTACTGCTACTAAACTGATTTTCCTGTTTGGCTTAAATCATTCTTTCCAAAGAGGTTAGACACTGTGGTGTGTGTTTTGACCTGAGGCCTCTCTAGATAAGTGTTTAACCTGAAGGATATCACTAGCTGTGCTGGAGGTGTACAAGATTAGCTGAACTTCTATAGAGTGATTAAATTATGAACTAAACCTTGCTAATAGCAATTAGTCATGCTGTTTGCCCTCATTGTTTCTGAATCTGACATTCTAGATAAAAGTTGACTATGGAAATTTATTTTGCATCTAGTCCAAGAGTGTTTTTTCATCTCTTTTGTACAGAAGTCACAGGTAAATCCTTCCTGAGTTATGCACACTACCTTTGTCTTGCAAGCAAACAGAGGCATGACTTTGTGGGTGCCTACAAGCCCCTGCATGTATCTCCATTACCAAATGAGATTCATTAGAAGAAAAGGCTACACCCTGAGGAAATAAATCTCATTTCTTGTTTTCTTTTCTTCTTTTGTCCTTTAATGCATCCTTCACTATCTGTCGGCAAGGCTGCAGGGACTGCCTGTTGTGTGGATCCCATGTAGCTGCTCCCTACAATCGTGGAACCCCGTTACAAAGGGATTGCAGATATCGGGGTGAGGGGCTGGAGAAGTGGAGCTGGATGGTGACCTGGACCTGCAGGTTGACCACAGACACTTCAGGGTGAATTTCTAAAACTGCAGTGTGGTTTGGAGTCGGTCGGAACAGTACAACTAAATATTTCATGGAGACATTATCTATTCAAATTGTGGTTTTGTTGGGAAGGCATTTGTGGTCTGGAGAGTTTTGTCAACCTCAGGTTTTTAGCCTTTTTCAAAAGAGGAAATGAACGTTTGAGCATTAACCCCGTTCTGTGGAAAAATGTGGTGTCTCAGTCTCATCTGAAGTTGCCATAAAAAAGAATTGTGGTCTCCCGAATGCACTGTCCACAATTTGGAGGACGGCAATAATTTAACTGATGTTTTCATTTGCTAATCCCATGACAGTGCTCGTGGAATTAGCTGAAACCTTTCAGAACAAACTACCAACCAAGCAAGCAGACATTATCTCATGATCTAGTAAACTGAAATTTTCAGGTTAGACTAATTTGTCTTGCCCAAACAATTTTTCTTGGATAGGGGAACATAATTCCAACTCCTATTTGTGGCTCATAACAATTTTTCCTAAATTCAAACTGGTACAGGTCTTGATTTACTTTCATTTAAATTCTTTGCTTAGAAATGATAACTTCTAGTTGGGTTTAGTTGTGAACAAAGCAAATCCTTTGTCTACTGGGTGAACTGCCAGAAGATTTGTCAATGTTTCTGTAGGGATTGCTGTCATATTACAGAAAGACTTCTTCATATTATCTCCCATTCCACAAAAAAACCTATTTTCTCTAACTTTTGTAAATTTAGCAAAATGTCGACTTGTTAAACATTGTTTTAGTTCTGTATCTGAGTACTGCCCAAACCAGAAGGCTGGATAACAAATGGCATACATTGAGGATCAAAGTAGAACCTAGATCGCCACAAAAAAATTGTGGCCAATAGATTGTAGGGATGTGTTGGTTGGGTTTGTTTTTCTAGATAAACAGTGCAGAATATTTTACTGACTTAGGCACAGGGATTTGATAAAAAGTGCTGTAGCCTAGGCAAGCGTGACTTAAAACCACCGAAGTGAATGTGACTGGAGTACTCCTTGCTCCTTCTGGGTCTTCAGTGCCAGAGCCTTTCTGCCTGTCGGTGGAGGAATAGGGCATGGAGAGAGCGCGGTGTTTTGTCTGTGCTGTGCCTGTGATCTGCAGCAGACTATCCTCCGTACTGCAGATCTGTAACTTGGGAACAGCAAGTGTGCCTGGTCTCTGTTTTTAGTGAACTGAAGGGTGTGGAGGGAATGTCACCGATTGAATGTTTGCTCCAGCATTGCTGGGTGTTTTTCTTGACTCGTTGGACAAGTGCTGTGGGACACCGCTGTCACACTTCAATCCCTTCTGTGACTTAGTGGGTTTTGCTACTGTCTGTTTCTATCTCTTCATCCATCTCCCAATATGCAGAGGGGTTTTCTTGTTGTTTGGTTGGTTTTTTTTGTCTGGGGAACTGCACTGGGAGAGAATATTGACAGGAGAGGGTGTGCTCTGTGTGACACGAGCACACCATTGGCTGTGCTTTACTACAACAAGCAGCTTGAGCACAGAAGAGGGAAGCTGGTCAAACTGAAATCCTGAGATTCTTTACTACAAACAATAATCCAAGAACGGAGCTCAGGCAATCCCACTCGCTGATGAAGCTGATCACTGTCTGCCATTCAATAATGACGTAAAGTATGTGAGAGGGGAAGGTCTTTCTAAAACTGGTCACAGATACAGGCCTTTCCTGGCTTCAAAAACACATTTTGAAAGCACTATGCTGCACAGAAACCAACTCAGTGGAGACGTGGCTTTGTTACTTCTCAGCCTGTGAGTGCCAGTTTTCAGTTTTGCTGTGAACAGAGCGTATCAAAAGCTCCTACCATAGTCAGGCTCCTAGAAGTGATGTAGACTACAAATTAAGGAGTTTTATCTGTCATTTGTGGAGCAGAGTCTTCCCTGATGTGTTCAGAGCGGCATCTGGTTGCTTTGCTTACTAAGAGCAGCCTCACTATAAGGAAGAGGATTGTAATTAATCAGCTAGCGTACACATTAGGATAACACAGCCTTCTGCTTTCAGAGGATCCGTGTGGTCTTCCTCTGATGTTTTAAAAATTTACCACAACATCTAAACCTAAAATTTGCGGCTTTAAGATTTTCAGGCGTCTCAAGGTCGCAGTAGAGGATGGAGCCGGCAGCTTTTTCTTCCACTTGGTGTCAGCATTGTTCTCTTTCACTCCAGAGTTGTTACTTGCTTTGAACAAACCCCTTTAATATGTTCTGAGTACCTACCTTAAAATTAGGCATTATATTTCTATTTTTGTAACGTATCAGAACACCAGCCTGTTCCTTCTTCAGATAATTAGTTGATATCAGAGAGGCATGAAGGAAGGGTATGAATTCACCTCCAGACCATTATGAAATGCAAGCCTTTTTTATTTTATGCTCGTGTCACCTTCCTCACCTCAGCAGGGCTACCAGTAAAAATCTCTTACCACTTTTCCTTTTCTTTGGTGTACACGAGCAATTTGATTTGTTTGCTGATGATCAGGGCTTTTTGAAAAACAAACAACATCAGAAGTGAAGTCCTCTGATAGGAAAATTTTCCCTTGGGAAATTAGAAGTATTTTTACTGAAAGGTTTCTGATATGTAAGCATCAAAATATTTCAGCCTTTTTATTTGTCGTTGGCTGTAATGGGGGGGAAAAAAAGACATTATTTTAAAGCCTTAGTGGCTTTTCATTTCATGCAAGGGTGGGGATGGGAGTGGGAAATGTTTTCAGAAAAGCAGGCAGAAAATGTACAGTAAAATACAAACCTGGAAAATAAAATTTCACTTTCAGAAAAAAAAAAATCAAAATAAGGAAGTCTCGTTTTTCATTTAACTGTAGTTAATTGTATTTCATTTAATTGTAGTTAGCTGCCGAGCTGTGCAACAGTGAGTTTAATGGGCATGTTCTGAATGCACAGGCTCCCCTCATCCCCCCTCCCCCGCCAATTCAGACTGCTTTGTTCCTTTTAATTAGTTTATTTCACCTATTCTAGCAAATATGCAAACATGCTTAAGTACTTAAACACCACGAATTGAGAGAAGAATAGGGCTAGCACTTGTAGTTGCATGCAGAAAGGCTTGGCTCGGTCTTGGAAGCCTCTTAGCATGGTGCAGCCTGATGCAGTTCCACTCTCACAGTTTATTTGGGGTTTTGCTGGAGAGCAGACTCTGCAGTATTTCATTTCTTTGCTTCAAGTAAAAAAGGAAATATATGTTCATGAGTCAGCATTTCCGCTAAACAGTTTCCAGAACTATCAAACTAAATACAGGGTACCTTCTTATTTTGCTATGAAAAAAGGAAAAGGATGAAATATACCTGTAATAAAAAGACAAATGCAACTGAGACAAAAACATGAGAAAGGAAAGGAAATGTATGGCAAAGTTGCGTGCTACACCTGTTCCCCAGGGTTCATGGTTAGAAATGTTAGTCCAAGTTGTCCTGATATTTTGTTGTTGTTGTTGTTGGGAAAGATGTATCAGTAAAAGGAGGAAAAAAAAGAAAAAAAGGGAAAGAAATAAGAGATTTGTGGAAAAAATGGGAAGGAATGTGGAAAAATCCTGTAGGAGTATTGTGGAAAAATCCTGTAAGAGTATTGTGGAAAAAGCAACGTGATAGTTCAGAAAGTTTTCATAAGAGCAAATAAACACAACACCTCCGTATGTGCTTTTTTTTTTTTTTTTTTTTTTTTTTTCCAGATGCATTTCTAGTCAGTTCAAAGACCGTTTTTAATTTAAACAAACATTACTGCAGCTTGGCTTTGCACACTTGGGTTGTGTGGCTGGTAATTTAGCTGGACGCTTGAAGCTGAGGTTCTGTCATCAACCTTAATTCTGAGCTTGGAATTTTCAGTGACCATCTGCTTTAATTAGAGGTTGCCCTACTCCTGGAGGACTGTGGATGCACAGACAGGGGTTCCGGCTAGTAAAGAAATAATAGTGGAAGGGTGAAGGCGTGCAAGAGAAGACTGGGGGTTTAAGTAGAGGATGGCAGGGGGACTTCTTTATAGATCCTAAGCTTTGTAGCTTCAGGATTTTCTTGTGTTTTATTTATATTTTTCCTCCCCTTCCCAAGACATTAAGCTGAATGGGACTGCATTGAAAGAAAAAATATATTACTTTAAAAAAAAACCAAACCCAAAAGCGACCTTTTTGGTCTACCAGAGTGTCCACACAGTGGCTTTAGTATTTTCATAGAGTTGTGGTGGAGATTAAATGAAGAAATTATGATTTAGAACTCTTTAGCTGATATTTTAGTTCTTTCTAATTTATTTTCAAACTCTCTGGGAATTACATGAATATCTTTGAGCTTCATGATCTTTCATCAGTCAATAAATAGGACCATGCAGCAATAATAAACGGGGAGCTGAATTTGAATATATGCAGCATGCTGTAACTCAAACCACACAGTGCTTCTAAAAATGTGTTTCTTTTGCATATTTTCACTAGGAAAGTATAGCAAGCAATCTACTGCTTAATTGCAAGGAATGATGGATGAACAGAATCTTTCCTTGATTAAATATCTGATCTGCTGCTTTACTTTTCTTCCAACTCTTGCTTTCATGTCCTTAATGTTTAGTCTAACCAAATTCCTAGCTATTTTGCTACTCCCTTATATTCCATAATGCTTTCCATGCTTAACCAAAGGGCTGGTTGGGGAGGGGGATGGGACAAGAGGAAGAGAAGCTGGGTTCAAAATTAATATTAAATGGGCTGTAGAACAGTAAAGAGCTGTATCTATTTAATTCCCCTTTGCAGCCATTAAGCACGTTTCATGTTAGAAGCTTAAGCTACTTGTGAGTACTGCTGTTGACAGACCAGCAAGCTGCTGTGTTCTAGATAATCAGTGGGCTCTGCATGCCTTTCCTTTCACCTGCCCTTGGTAATTTGTGTGCTACAAAGGAAACAGACTTTTCTTCTTGCAAGCTGTAGGATAAAGATGCTCCTAGCGACTTTATAGCTTCAGGTAAACTTGTCAACTAAAACAAAATCTCCTTCTGGATCTGCCTGGAGCAGGAGTTATTTATTAGCAGCAGCAAATAGCGGTGACTTCTTTCCCAGTGTTGCGTATCCCCTGTATTCACGCGGTAACAAAGCCGGTGTGCTTTCTGACTAGAGAGAGCCTAAGTAGGTGAAATCTAAATCCAGATCCGTGTAAACGCCATTCCTTGTAAAGTCTGTTTCTAACGTCTATAGCAAATCCAGATCCATGTAATTGTCGTTCTATATGAAGTCTGTTTCTAAAGTCTATTGCAAAACCGGGAGGAGAGGAATTAATTCACTTAAACTTCACAGATACGCCGTTTCTGAAAAGTCTGCTTTAGGGATCTCCTAAACCACGATTTAAAAACCCAAACAAACAACTTCGCAAAGCTTTGCTCTGATTTCTGGTTTTAAACCGTTTGCTAACACCCAAGATAAGCGTTTCTAGATGTGGTTACTGTATTTTCCTCCAGTGAAGCCTACTTTATTTCTTTAAAGGAGAGAAATTCATATTGAGTCAAAATCAAAGAAAAAAAAATATAAAAACCTTCATGTGCAGAAGAAGCAGGCAGCATTTTTTATATTCTTATTAAACTGTCTCTCTTGAGAAGCTTGGCACTACCACAGCCACTCTAGAAAAGAAAAAGAAACTCTTTAAAGTGAGATATGGTAACTTCAATTAAAGGACAGGTCAGCTCCTAAGAATACTGAGGGGAATGATGGATCCTTTCAATTTCTTCCCACTTAATATATTCTACAATATGTAATGTTCCCTTCTTTGAAATTTTTATATAGCATGAGATTTCTTTTTTTAATCAAAATTAACTTCAGAGTTGAAGGGCTGCTGCTGTCACTGCATGGTCTTCAATTGTGGCTTTTCAATTAGTTGAAAGAGAGAAAAAAATTAGTAGTAGAAAATAGAAGAATAAATTCTTTGGTATCAACTTAAAATCACTTCAGTGAAGAAGGTGAGAGTGGTGTCCTCATCTCACCCTGTTGCAGCTCTTCTACTCAGAACAAAATATTAATTCTGGAAACTGCTATGAGGTCGTTAGGTATTCCCTTTGCCCTTTTCACCCTCTCTACCACCTTTTTTTCTTGAAAGTAAACAAGTGTTGTATACTTTGTTGTTTTTGAAAACAAACATATGTCATTAGAGAGATTCTTTATTTTTATTTCTTGTTCCTTGATAAATTACAACAAATAGGAGGAAATTTTCACTACTCTGACTCACTCCACACCTGTTAAACTACTGGCTGTCTAAAATGACACTAAAGCAAGGAGAAATCACCTACCTATAAACTGGGTGTTGTACTGGTCAAGGTGATGTAGGGAGAGGTGGCAAAGTTTCTTCCCTACCTCAACGCATCTCAGCCTGGTTCTACAGCTCTTGTTGCAGAGGGTTTTTTCTGAGGAAGAGAAAATGTTGGAGAAGACCCTGGTGTATTTAACGCTCTTCATTGCCTGTCAGTTGCTTTGGGTGGAGATTGAAGGTCTTGGTCTAAATGTTAGAAGCCCTCAATGGCTCAGTGCCCAGCTATGCTGCTAAAAGGGTGATTCCTCTATCGCCTCTACTCCGATCTGTGTAGCTGATGGTGGAGCTCCCTGGGTAAAGCCACTTTTGACCCCGGAATGATCTCGTGGAGAAGAAAGTACTGTTCCTGAACTGGCATACTTTCACGGCATTTTACGAGGTGAAATATTTTATGTATAGCAGACAACATAGTATGTCTTGACAAAAAATATCAGCTTGTTGTTTCTGCGCTCTCCACAGCAGGCAACCTCCCACCACAGCAGAAGCAGAGAACGTGTTCCATTACGAATAATGCTATGCCAGTCTCATTACTCTAGGTGGTGCTTAGATATTATCGTGGGCAGGTTGGAGTATCTTCAGTGAAGTGGAACATAACAGCAACTTCTTGAAATTTTCACAGGCTATCTGCATTTTTTCTTCAAACAGGCAACAAGTCAACAAAGTTCAACCAAAAAAACCTCATCGTGCAAGTAAAACCACGTTGTAGGGTTTGAAGGCACAGTTGGCTGAGCCCAAGAGGTTTGTGTTATCTGAGGCAGGTATTCCAGAGTTATCCTTGGAGCACATTGCAAATTAACCGTTCACTTGGTTAATTCCCCAATTAGTAGTGAAGCAGGGGGGTAGTGATATTTTCCTTTCATTAGTCTGATGCTAACAGATACTGTGCAGAACAACCCAGTGCTGTGCAGAGGAGCTAGTTCTAATTTACTAGACAGGCTGGACAGGGTAGGTAAGTTTGGACTAGCTACTTAGCTAACGGAACTGCTGTCAGTACCTGTGGTAGCATTGTTGCTACATGTTTGTTTCCTGGATACATACATGTTCCTGAACGTCTTATGCATGTGTCAATTGTTTTTAAATGGTAAAGTAAAACATGTTCAGAGCAACTGGGATGTGGCCAGGGAATCTCTTTCGTGGACTTTTTTTTTTTTTAATATTTGTATGTAAGGTGGACAGGAGTTCAAAACAGTGACTGCAGGCTCAACTGAACCTTTGAATAAAAGCTCTTGTGCCAGGAAAAATAATGGATGAGATTTCTTCAATATTGTTTTCCTTACTGAAGAAAGTATTTAAAAAGAAAAAAAAAAAAAAAAAAAGAAAAACAGTCCGTAGCGGTTACAAAAATTCTTCTTTATCTTGCCCTCGTTGTTTTGAAGACTTAAAACCTGATCTGAAGCATAATCCAGAAAAAGACCTCAAGAGGATTTGCTCATAAGCGTACAGTGTGTTGACATCAGCAAACTCTTATTATGACTGTCATGTTCCCTATCCTGAAGCCTCATTCTAATCTTCTGGCAGCATTCAAGTTCAGTGCTTTCCATTTTGATTGAATTAATTAGTGAAGTTTGGATGATTCTCTGATTTTGAAATTATCAGGGTTTTTTTTAACATGATGTCTTTAAAGATTATTTTTGCCTTAGTTAATAACAAGTAGAACATCTGACTGCGTTTCTGTATTGTTTAAATTGAAAATACATTGCCCCTTTGGAAGCAGAGAAATGGTAAATGAGAGCTATATTTATGTACTTATCTTGCCTTTAAGTTAATCTCCCATTACTAGTCTTGAGCCTTTTGGGTTGCTATAGAAACTGCCACAGCCTCCAACTGTGCTTCCTCCAAGACTTAATTGCATTCTGAGTTTCATATGCTCTCTATTAACCGCAGCACTGACAGACACAAGCACATTGCAGAATGAGTTGAATTACTGGTTCAGTGTGATGTAGGCATTTTTTAATATTATGTTTCCATATCCCTTTTCAAATTTTCCTTTACCAGCTGGTTAAACTCTTCTCTAACACGTAGTGATATCACAGGGATGGATTCTCTCTCTTTGCTGCCACTATATTTGATATTTTCCAGTCTTTGATGCCATCGGAGTAGCAGCAAGAGTCATCAGTCTTAGGGAGGTTTTTTTATTTTCCTTAGATAAGTCAGATTATTCATGAACTATCTTAGGTCTGCTGAAGTTTGTCTGAGAATTCTCCTTCACCTCCGTGAAGGCAGACGTGGCAGGGCATCCCTGCTATCTCAGTAGCTCTGCTAAGCTTGTGCTGACTCAGTGCTCTTTACCACATGATTTTTGCTTAATCGGTGTGGGTCAAAGATAGGCAGTTTTTCGGCCAGGCCTGTTTTTAGGTGGGAAATATCAATTAATCAAAGAAACAACTGAGTGTGGCTGCATGCAAGGGTCCATAAAGCTTTTCTGGGAAGTATTTATTATAACCTTAGTGGAATTTCTCACCAAAACGGGACTGAGAACATCTCATTCAACGAGTACACCCAAATCTCAGATACTTGCTTTCCCACTCAGTTCTCAACACGATGATGCTGTCAGTGCAAATACTCTGTTCTTACCAATCCCGTTCTGCTTTTGGTGAAGAGGAACATCTTGGTTGACATCACTTTGCTTTGTGTTCAATGGATGTAATTTCGGAACTTCATAATAAAAAAAAGCAATCCTCATTGTTCTCTTTTGCACAAAAAGAGGAGAGAAAATGTATCACAACAGCAATGCGTGTATTTCCGTCTCCTCGTGAGCCCTCTGTCTCAGCTCTGCTTTGCTTGTGCTTAGTGGGGAAGAGATGGGGAAGAGGACGGACACCCTCTGTGCACTGTTGCTCTCGGCCCTGGGGTGTTTCCATATTTGTGTTAATGCTGGCCCAAAGATGTATTTCTATCCTCATTAGAAGCATTAGAGTCTCCCCACAACTGGTGAATGCACAAAGTCAGACTGATGCTGAGAAACAGGGCAAAGGGAGAATTTCACCAACATGTCACTTCACGATGTTCACGCACATTAAGTCATGCTTTTAGATACTGAACATCTGAAGGCGGCTTAAATGTACTCGTTACAACTTTTAAACTTTTCAAATATCCTTTAAAATCTGATCTGTGCTAACGTTTTTCATGTGTTTCACTTTTTTCCCCTCCCCTTTTTGTCATTCTCTGTATGTGCTGCATTGCTTGAATTGTGTATTGATGGTCCCCTATGAAAATCTTTGTAATTAAGTCAAGCAATCCACGGTAGCTTTTCTAGCCTCAGCCTTACTGTTAGTATCTCTCTGTGAATTTGTGTGGAAATTTTTGTTCTTTTTTATCTCTTTCAACAAAAAAGATCAATTAGGAAAAGAAGAAATTTTTACAATACTGTCAGGATTAATCTGAAAGTGTGTAGACAGTTTTGCAGCACTTTTTTGTTTCCCCACTCTCTCTCTTTTTCCTCAGATGGTTTTTCATTAGCTACCTATTCTACACTTCTTAACACAGCGCACTTCCTGTCTCAGAACTTAAATCTCTTCCACAATGTCTCAGCCTTCTTTTTTAGCTGCCCTGGGAGCTTACATTTCAAAGAGAACTGGGTTTCCCTGCCAGCTCCGGCTCATGTTACATTTCCTGGATTGCCCTACAGAATGTCAACATATATTCCAAAAAAATCTGTGTGTGCTCAAGACCTTCCTCAGACATTCTAAGAATACTTACTTTGGGATGGGATCCATTTGGATTTGAATATAAAACAAGGATTGTTTGTTGGCTCTTTGTCATTCCTGAGAAGCCATGGGGTTGCCATGTCTCCAAGCTGTCTGTATGAGCCATTTTCCAGGCACTGACAGCGCTGTATTTACAGAAAGCTCTGCTTGCTACGTCTCCGTAGGCGTTCACAACAAAGACCTTGACTATCAACTGGACAGCCCCATGTGTGACCGTGTGGAGGCCTTGACACCAGTTACATACACGAATCTTACTAAAGAGGAAAGACTCGTTAAAAGTCTGAGATGTGCCAATAGCAGGTTGTTTTACTCTACAATAAAATGTATTGCAAAAGCTTCTTTTCACAAGCCACAATTTCTTAGGATTTCTGTAGTTTAGGCTGTTCCTATAGTTGATGATATGTTGTTGGTAGGCACATGGCATCTTTAGACTATAGGTGTCTGGATGTTTAGGGTATCTCTGGGGCCACGTTAGTTGATGCAGTTCTGGTTAGGGAATGCAACACTTGCAGAAGCACTTACCGTTGTACTTTGCTTCTCATGCCTCACCAAAACCTGTCTTCAGGTACCTATTGTTCATACTTCCTTCCATTCCCCATTCCGTGGGAGAAAACTGACCCGCATCTACCCAGAGGTGAGCAAAAAGTAGGGTTGCCTCTCCTTTCCAGCCTTTGTGCTTTCCCTCTTGTTTGTCAGACCAGACGTAAGCCTACCCTGGGTTGTTTATGTTGGAAGTCGTGCAGTTTCTGGGAGCGGGGAAGGTAAGGCATGCAAGCTGCTGGCAGGAGTCAGGGAGAGAGATTTGAGCCAGGTGGACAGTGGAAAGATTAAACCTTGCAAATGACTTTAAGCTTTGATTTCTTCTTTCCCTTATTCCTCAGTATAAGCAAAGAAAAGGGGGAGTGAAACATGAAACTTGACCAAAGAGTTTTGGATCAGCAAATACTGCTGAAATGGTTTATAACCTATCTCAGGCAAATATCCATCGAAATAAGGAGCACTGAAAATGAGGTGCACAGGGACAGGCCATTCCGCAGATCTGCCCTTAACTTCTGTATCACTTTTTTTTTGTGTAGTGCACTAAAACCAGCTTTCCTCTAGCACACGTTGAACAAGATAGAAGATAACACTGATAAAAAGTGGGTGGAATATAGGTTCTGCAGGGCTAAACTTTTTAAATTCTTGAAACATAGACCTAGAATTACTTTCAGTGTGATTTCTGCCTCTTTACCCCCCACTTGCACCTCCAGAATCAATCCCCAGTGAAATTTCTATTTTTTCTCTTAACCCTAGTGACCTCAGTGGCCACTTAGCTAACACATCAGTGAAATCCTTCTGCTAAATTGGTCATTTTGTATGTCCTTGCATGGCGTGCAACGGAAATGAGCATGCACTATTAATATCTGTTCTTACGTAAACAGAACCAATTTTATCCAGTTCTTCAGCTAATGAAGCACTGTGGGAACAAGACAGAAGCTTGGGAATTACTCTACAAGGAAGAATCTCAGTGTTTCTTGGCAAAAGCTGCTTTATGCTCTGGGCTTGCTTGGTAAGAGCCAACAGTAACAAGGTCTTATACTGGACAGGAGTTTAAATAAATAGACACTGAATGCTTCTGCCTGTCGCTGAAAGCCAACACACAGAAACCCCAAAGTTTATTTTAAAGAAGGCATAATTTTTATCTAGTTACAGCCAGATACTCAATTTTGGGGAGAGAGTCTAACGAAGGAAAAGAGGAGTTGGAATCCCAATTGGGGACTTATGGAAAATTCTTTTTTCTTTCTTTACTTCCAAATACTGACAGAGTGGAATTTTTTTTTTTTTTTTTTTCAATTCTGTGTTGTACAAAGACAAAACCAAAAGGCCTAAGGTGACTGAGGTGACTTAGCAAAACTTGAATTTCTAGCATCAATTGCTCGCAAATTTTTATTAAAACAGCCATAGAAGCAACTGAATTGGTGTATATAGTCATGCATAGACTACCTTTTTGGGGGGGTTGTTGGAGAAGGCTGTAATGGAGGCATTAGATGGCATTAGATTTACAATGTCAAAACTTTTAAAATGCCATTTAAAGTTTTTCTTGCATGCTTCTATTGAATGAGTGTTTAAAATGAGGATTTGTGGCCGGAAGGTCAATATCTCCAATGCTGTGTCACGTGCAAGTGAGTCCACCCCCTCAGGCACCCATCTATCGAGTAATTCCCTGATGTACACTGATGGAGGAAAGTGGGGAGCTCTCTTTCCCAATGGCTTCTTAGCTGGGCTGAACACTGAGAGCTCTGTAAATGTGATATTAGCACCTTAGGTTCTGTATGTTAGACTGAAAGCAGCATTTATACCGTTCGATGCTGTTGCTTTGTCTCAGGAGACGCTCCTTCAAAGGTCTGTTCCGTTTCTTAAGGCTGCTTAAGGCTGAATATTATTTCAGTGTAAAGATAACATCATCAGAGATAAACATAAGGAAAAGATGAATGATCCTGCTTATTCTTGGGTTATTGTTGTTTGTTTTCCCTAGACTGGAAGATATAGTTAAGAAGAATTTCAGAACGAAATCTTGCATACTAAAACCAGCTGCAGATCTGGCAGGAACTAATGCAAGAGAGAGCAGGACTGTGCCTTAAATCATTCTCCTTTATGTGTTATTCTTTTCCTTCCTTCACGCAATCCTATCTTCAGCCCTCTTTATCTTTCTGTTTTAATGGAATTACGAACTATGAATTTCAAACTCGCAGGAAAAATATCACCCAATGTATCTTTGCAGTGCAGCTGAAGTAGCAGCCTGTTTCTCTTGGCCTATGTTTTCTAATTGCCGGTTCACAATATGTTGTTTTATTATCAGCAGAAATGTTAATAGGAAACCAAGGAATCACTACTTAATGCGTAGACCTGCACAATTAGTCTTCATATAAATCAGGATAGCCACTCAATCTTTTGTATTCAGTACACAGTGCAACAGCTGATGTGGAACAAGGTCATTTGCTAAGATCTCTATACAAATGCAACAGTAAAGGAGATATTAATCTCCAGAACAAAACTGAAGGAAATTAGTACCATATGTGCATCACCAGTAACAAAAATGAGTCATTTCTTCCCAAATCTGAAAGTAAATTTATAATTCTCTGTATGAACTGTTTTTTTTTTTTAAATTTTTTTCCCCCCAACATAATAAAATGCAACCCATATTTTGTTAACTGCTTCGAATTGCACCTGGTCACCTGAAAGACATTTCTAAGGTCTTGGAAAAGCCTATAGGAATCTGGAAAGGATCAAAAAAGCACAGAGAACATCTCAATAATAAAACAATAATTTTTAAAATAATTGAGAAAGTATCTCAATGAAGAAATAGTCTCAAATCCCATTTCCCGGGAACGTGCACAGCACAAGGAAATAAAAGGTAATTATGCGAAGAACACCTGTGGTAAAATCTTTAATTATAATCATTCAGATAGAAGTTAATTAAAAGCACATCTTTAATGTAGCAATATGGTTTTCCCTACATGCCACCATCTGAGACTGACTCTCTTCTGCCCTCTGTTATTTAACTTAAATAGTAATAAAGAGCTGTGAAACTAGTTCTAATTTTCTCTTATCTGCTGAGCAATGGTATGTGCAGAAGGGTGTAGTCTTTTATTTTTGCAGGAAAAGAAATCACTCTCTTCACTGCTGTGGAAAGAAGTTACAAAAGTAACTGTACAATTTGAATTTATATGCTTCTTGGGAGCTGATTTTTAGCCACGTTCCCTTTTTCCTCCTGTTTTCTACCACCAAGCAGGTCAAGTGTGCTGGGAAGTATCGCTATCCCTGTCGATTGTCAATCTGCTGAGACAACTTGCTCTGTAACTGCTGGCCTGGCACTGCGCTCGCAAAGCTGCCGCGTTGCACCAACAGTGTTTGACGGTAGAAATATGTAAGGGAATAGGAGGTGGGGAGGGAGATGTGAATGCAGTGGTGCAGGTGAAGTCTACTGATGCAAGGTGGTGTTTAAAATGCCCAGCAGGTTAAAACTGCTTTTCTTTAAAAAGGGAACTCTGGTAGCATTGCCTACCTGCATGGAGAGCGCTGACAGGCTCCCACGGCGCTCTGATAATTCGCTGTGGCATATGAAGGAGAGCTGACAGGACTTTTCTTGGATTTTTTTTTTTTATTTTTTTTTTTCCCCAGAAGTAGTTTAAGAGTTTCTCAAAGGTGGAAAAGTTGACAGACACTGAAATGCCTTGCAAAATCTGTGGGTCTGGAGCATGCTTATATCACAGACTCTTCTGTATGTGATGTCCACTCCCAAATACTGTGAATTATTATTTTTTTAAAACAATGAAATTTCTTTCCAAAGCATTCTATGTCTCTTTCCTGAACTAGGCTGCGCTAGACTATTGCTAACGCTTAATTTTTCATTTAGTTACAGGTTTCCCAAATTAGAGTTTGGTTTATGATGCTCAAAAATGCATCAGTCCCGGTGCTATTGCAGTTGCCCATGTTCACAAAAACCAGACTAGTAATGCAATGCATCCTCTTTCTACTCCTTGCCCTCAAAAAGTCAGTTACATTGTGCTAATGAGCACAATAAGACAAATCAATTCTGAAGCTTATAGGTGAAGTATTAACAATCACTTTTGAAAAGAGGCTAAAAGGGAAGTGTTAGAACTCCTGCGTCTTCAAAATATTTGTCTATCTTGCATGCCGTGTGCCAAAACAGTTATGCCCTGTGGGCCCATGTGTCAGTTGAAATTTGAGATAGGTCCTAAGCTGACTTTCAGGCCAGCTTGAACAGTAACTGAACAGGACAAACACTTCCTCCCTGTACAGGTTTTATTATAAAGCTGTTGTGCAGAAGGCATTTGAAAACTTCTCATTACAAGTCTATGAAGAGCTAGAGGTGCTAGGGTGATACAAGCAATGAATCTTACCGGGGAAAGTAAACCCTCAAGAGATGCTCTCTGGGAACTAAAATCAGTGGCATTGCAGTGTTTCATATTGCAGGTCTGACGGGCAGGGAGGAGGGAACCAGGCCAGAGCAGTGAGGTAACATATATCTAAACTGAGTTTTTAATGTGCGTCAAACAGAGCAAGAAAGAACCAGAAAAGTTATTATAGGCATATTTAATCAGGGTAACTATAAAGCCTTTTTAGGAGTTCAGCATGATTTATCCTGCTCACACGCATCGCTGTGGCAAAACCCTGAATTCGCAGTTAAGAAGTTTCAAGAGTTACTTGATAACACAATGGATGATGCCTGGTTTTTACCAACTCTCTGAGTGAGGATTTTACAGTTGAAAATGACTGTTTCTGTTAAATGAATAAACATTTTAAAATTTTGGCATGTATCTATTTCCCCAAACCATCCGCCTAATTAAAAATAACAATGTGCCATTAAATTTTTATCAACTGAGATAAACTCAGGCTGCAGCAAATTGGTATTCAATTATAATTCCAGACTGCATCATCAGAAAAGGGAGATGCTTTTTGGGGAAAGGCGCATGGATAAAGAATGCTTTTACGTATGGCCAGCGGTTGGAAACATGCAGAACTGCTAAAGAGAGACCCTTTAAATTGCAGTAGACTCCCCATAACTTCTCCGAAATTAAAACTCCCGACATCTTTTACTATTTCTTTCTTTGTGATTGGATTGGGGTAGGTAAAGTCAATTAGTATACAACCTTCAGATCAAAAATTTACCCCATAGTACTTATTCAGTGGCTTGCATTTTCAAAGGAGCTTGGAGATTTCCCTTGTATTAGAAAACCTGTGGTTATAGAAAGTGTGGAAGTTTTATTATGTATTGCCTCGGTGTACTGATTGAGATTAACCTTTTGCATTGCAGTTTTTTACTGAAAGTAGCCTAAGGTACTGTCAAACTAATGGCTTCTCTTTGGCATATTTTACCCTCCACTCAAATACCAGCTTGGTCAAATCCAATATGCAATAGCTTTGTGAACCATCCTGCAGTGGTTTAGTTATTAGTGGAAGAAGTCCAAAAATCTAGAGCCAAAGCATTTCCATCACAATGGAAAGAAAAAAATACAATTCAATGTGTTTGTGTGTCTTTGTCAGATACACAATGTTATTTATTTTGCAGCCCTGTTTTCCTCCAGATGCCTTGGTTGCAAGGGATGAATTTTCAAATTGTTGAAAGATTTGTTAATTAGAGCAATTTCTTACACTAACTGCAAAGATCCCTAGAGAAATCCTTGTTCTTATGCAGAAATCCATACGCAATTACAAACCAGTTTATGTTTAACGTATAGTGAAGTAAACGGTGAAGCTGTGTGTGCTGTGCATTGTTCGTAGCTGTGCTGTTTCTAAAGAGAGTTTATTTTCTTTGCCCGTATGGCAGAGTTCAGGAAGAGAACAGTACCACTTGATGAAAAGGTTCCAGTGAAGACCACGCACTAATTAAAAAGCTGATCATCCTAGAGGGAGTTTGAACAAAAATAAGGCTGATTATTTAACCTAGGGGAACTGTAGTCACTGCAGAGGAAGAGGCAGCCCTAGGTTCAGTCCCCAGATGTTTAACGAAACATTGAAGCAAGGCCAGAATAAAATAAGGCAGCTGCATTGGGTGGGATGAAACGTGCTCACCCACTCGCTGGACTTTGCAGTGGTTGGGGTACGGCCCTGGGGAGATGAGGGAGTTGAGCCTAACTTTCCCATCCTGAGCGAGCACTGCAGCCGCAGAGCTATGGGAACTGATTGCTTTGGGATTGTAGAATAACTCAAGGAAGAAGAGACCTCAGGAGGTCGTAACCATCTGCCCAGCAGTAGTTTCCCTTGTTCCAGAGTGTCTGGGATGTTCAGACAGGTGTAACTGGTTGGTAAATCCAGCACACTGCAGTGCTGGAAAGCGAGAACCAGTACGTTTGGGGTCAAGATTAAAAAACCCTTCAATTCTTTATTGAAGGTTTATTCTATTGAATTAATGAAGGGAAATCTATAGTGAAACTGGAAACTCCACGTGTGTATTAGGGGAGGAGAGCAAAGACAGACAGACAGTGAAAAACCTTGGAGCTCCAGGAGGCCGTTCTCTTGTGCTAAACCATCGATCTAAGGGCTGTTGATCTCGTCATCTTCTTTTTCACCTGAGCATTATTAGTGTTAGGAATGCAAATGGATGGAAATTGTGTAGTTCAGTTCTATGCCTGAAATTCCTCCTGGCAGGCACTAACTGCTCTGTGTGTGCCTGTGTGTGTGTAAGATTTAGGTCTTGCTTTATTTAACGAGGCAGTTCAGTGCTTGCCAACCTACTTAGCAAGTGTTTAGCATATTTAAATTCTTAAAGTTAAGCACATGCATAAGTGTTTGCCTGACTTGGGGCCTAAATCAGAAGGTTTCCATTTTTATGATAATTATTGTAAGGTCGCTTGAGGCTTGAGTTAATGGAAGGTTACTTGATCACTCTTTGTGCATGACAAGCTCTTCCTGAGCGGCTCTGATTAGGTATGTAGTGCCTGTTTCCTTACTACATGATAACTACACGACAGATGTAATTACAATAACACTTTTCTGTCTATACTACAAACTGGTGAATATTTGTCACGTCCCAGTTTTCTAGATTAGGATATAGCACCGAGGCAGGAAAAATCTCAAGGGATGAAAGGATAAAAAGTGAAAAGGGTAGCAAAGCCAGAAATGTTTCTCCAGCTTCCAATTGCATTGCTGTCTGGGGTCCAGATAACACAAGATCAGATTCAAAACTCTATTATCTCTTAAAATAAATTAAAACAGCACTACTGAGGTCTTTCGAAGCTGAAACTCAAGTTCAGTCTTAAATGGCATAAAAATCCAGCTGGTTTGAGGGGAGAATCTTTTCAAATACTTCCCATTGGTGTTTCTTATAGATCCCTATTCAACCAAGAGCTCTTACAGTTTTAAATCTGTGTCTTCTGTTTGCCACAATGTTTACCAGGATTATCAAAGCTCTTAAATTGTGTAAACTGCAAGTATCCCGAGCAGAAGAGAATCTATTATATAGAATACATGACAGCAATGTGAAAAGCTGCAGAGCCAGTTTTTCTCAGGGAGTAGAGACGACTGCACTCAGGCTACAGAAAGTTTGGGCTTCAGACATTATTCTTCTGAATCCAAGCTGAGGTCTTCCTGTTGGCTTGGATTTACTACCATTGCATAATAATAAACAGAAAATAAGATCCAAGACCTTTTACTGCCCAAACAGGCTTTTTTTCCCCCTCTTTTTTTTTTTTTGAAAGAAGTGCTGTGTACTGCTATGCTTTATGGCCCGGGTATTTTTTTAGTACACTTTTCCTTTATTTGTGTTGCTACTGAGTTACTGCTTTATTATATGTAGAAATTGCCCCTGATTTAGTGGTCATTAAAAAGAATAATATTTTAAAGGTTATGTCTTCTCCAGCTGTTTCTGTTAGAATTGTGTTAGCTTCCTGCTCCCTCATATGGGCTGCTAGCTAGAAGATGATAGGGTGCCATCTTGACTATGACAAGAAAATTACAAACACTTAAATGAGTAAGAAGTGTTTATCCTCCTGAAAATAAAGACCAGCACAACTGAATAATGGACCAAGCTGGCCTTGAATTGAAATAATTGAAATCCACCTTGTACATTTTTTTTTTTTTCTTTACACAGGAAAACAACACAGGAGATGAAGAAAGAGACAGACTTCTGTTATTAAGGTAGGATGAAAGCACCTGTTGTTAACATAAATTCAGTCACAAAAGAACCCTCTCAGACTTAGCCTGAAGTTTTAGAAAGCAGGCATTCTTTATTACAGTGCCAGATGCACGGGGGTTCACTCTGCCCAGCCTGACGTGCTGGTTGCAACGTGCAGACCTCCTACTGCACAACAATTTACCTATGCATTATATTTCCCAGAATAGTTATGCGTCTTCATTCTTTTTCCTGGAACTAATTGTAATATTGAAACAAAGAGCTTCAATCAACAGTCAGAACTGAGTAGAACTGTTAAGCAGGTATTCTTTATTCGCAGCACTGGGGATTGCTTCACCACAAGTGCCACACTTAGTAACAAAACACTGATGAATTACACAAAAAGCATACATATGCATCGGATTTCTTAGAAAAGGCAGTCTTATGCTAATGGATTCTCAGAATTCATTTACATAGTCTGAGCATGAGTAGTAGAAATAGAGTGAGGGTCTTCTCCCCGCCGTAGGGGTCCACACAGCCTTTCTCACACTGTCCCTTAGTGAACTTCAGGTTTCTCGTGTCCAAATATAGTCATAGAGTGACCTCACCCATCCTTCAGCACGTTTGTTCCAAGGAAGTTGGTTTAGACCAACTTCTAGTCACTTATCTCGACACTGGTGTCTTCTTAGGCACTTGGTTTTTCAGGTTTGTGCTATTAGGGATGTACTCAGGGAGTTTTTCAGACTGTCCAGGGTCTGTTTTATCTTTACTAGGCAAGGAGTTAAAGGTTTCAAAGCGTCTTACAAGTGGGTAATGACTACAGAAAAAAACTATAAATGAAATTATATACATTACAGTAACATACGGGAAAAAGAAAAGCTAGTCAAACACAAGTGATGTCTAAAATTAAAACTAAATGTAGCAACTTCCCTTCAATATTTGCATCCTAATTTTGCATGTGCTTTAAGTCTCTCAGTGTCTTTGGTACTCTTCAGGGGCATCCTTTAGTTGAACTCTCCTCTGGAGCTTGTGCAGTGTGGGCTGGCCTACACACTTGGTTTTCCTCTGTAGGGTTGGCTGGTTTTGGCTGGTTCTGATACACAGACTCCAGGTTCTCTGAGCCCAGTGTCTGCTTGTGCTTGAAGGTTTGATTCATGATAAGCAAACACGGACCAACCCTATCAGGGTGACCTTAAAAGGTCTAACGGAATGTTTCTTTCTATTTGTTGCTCAAGGCATCATTGTTATTTGGCTGCTTCATGGAAACTTTTGATATCTCACTACCAATCTGTATCATGTGCTTCTATAATGAGATGATAGATGGTTTGTTGGAGGAATAACCTAAAAAGTGAAGCTTCTCGAAGTCTTAATGCTGATGTGTATCAGCTGTACACAGATAAATGAAGGCCCAACAGGCCAATGTCACCAGTTGTCGCCCGAACAAATGTATTCTTGATTTTTGGGTGGATTGTTTGATGTGTCGGCTTTTTTCAGTATTCCTCTCATTTTTTATTCTACTTATACATGCCTATATCATGTGCCACGTGTTGGTATTTCTGAAGCTGCAAGGATGAACTGCCTAGTTTCAGGGAGTTTGCATCGGTGTGGCATTGCACCAGTAGACTGTGATACAGTCAGAGTAAATATATCAGTAACTGTGTGCAGTTGCTCCTGGGGAGGGAGCTGGCAGTGAAGTCAGTCTCTTGAAAGCTTCTTTTTGTTGAGGCTTGGGGTGTGCAATGACCATGCTTTACGCAGATGGCTAAATTTTCTGGAGAGAGAAAAACTGATGTCTAAACAAAGCTGAAATCCTTCGTTGTGTTTCTGTCAGAAGGACTGCATTTATGTAAGCAAATAGTATTATGTTGTGCCCCAAGACTAGATTTCCTTGCATCATTTCTCTAGCATTTGACTTGTCTGACCACAGGAGCATAGCTTAGCCAAAAAATTTCTTAAAGGAATAATTTTACCCACAAGAATTAAAAATACAGTAATGCGATCCCACCCCTATTTGCATTTCGGAGTAGAAATACATGGACTAAGCTAATAGCCACTGGAAAATGGAAAATCATGGTACGCATTCCAGTCTTTTAGTTCTTGTGAGTTTTGTTCTGAGATTCCACTGAAACACCATAATGGAGGCCAGGTTTGTTGTGCTCTGCAGTGAATATAGCTGAGGAATAGATGTTATGGTTCAGAGCAACTGCAAGTATTTCCCAGGTATTTTGTAATGCCGGATTGCTGCTGAAGTATCTCACTTAATACTCTGCTTGCTTTGCCAGAAATGCAGCAGATTAGCAAACCACATTAGTTAGGAAATAGCTTTGAGAGAACTAGGAAAGATAATTCACGGTTTTAGGCAAAGCTATTGAAGCAGAGACAAGCTGGCATTTGCCAAAAGATAAACAAATACTAGTAGAGCAATAAGGGACCCAGCATCTGGGAGACAAAAGTCAAGGGAGAAGATTTCAAAAGATACCATCTATTTGCCAGCAGATAGTACCTCCCAATGTTGAGCCTTTATCACCATAGAAATTACCAAGCACTGTTGAAATAATCATCAGTTCTGTGAGAGGTTATCTTCTAAATCATACTGATTGTTTAGGTCTGGTAGAAGACTTGCATGTAGTCCGAACTCATTTCTGGATCTGAAATACCATACTGGGTTCAGTAGATAATAAGAATTCTGGGCATTTTTTTCTACATTTTTGATCATAATGGAATAACTGGCAATCGTTTTTTTTTTTTTCTGATCACACTGAATTTAGTCCTTCCCATCTTACAGTTGGTAAATAATGGTTTGGATGTTCCACCCAGGTTCTAAACCAGCTGAATTTCAGTATCTGTGATGAGGAAAAAAAAAAAAAAAAGTGTGCGTGAATGTATTTTATAAACACTAGAACTTATCAACAGGGAGACTGGAAACGCTCAGCTTCAACCCTACTAGAATTAGGGCACTCTTCTCAGGGATTTCAGGTCAAATCCCTTTGGGCACAGAGTGGAATTAAAGCCAAGTTTTTGGTCTTGAGTTTGTGCCATACACTTTGGATTTAAAAAAAAAAATAAATTAAAAAATCATCTGATCTACAAATATTTTTTTGTGAATCCATCTGCCATGATTTTGACTTGCTAACTGAAATTTCTACAGAAAATTCCAACCTTATTTGAAGATGTGTATCCTTGGGACAGCCAGATTCGCATCTCTCTGAGAACGTTCACTGGTGTTCATTCTTTTACAAGGTCTGGTGAAGATCATCAAAAGGCAATTTTTTCAGGACATTAATTTGAATGTGCCTGTCTTGGAAGCAGTGCTTTATTATTTGTTTAATAAATATTAGCAAGTGGGCCAATTGTTGAGGTGAACTTCCTCACTTGTTTTCATTTAAACAAAACTAAGCAAATGCTGTTGGTAAATATTCACTTTGCAAACCCTCAGGCCAATCAAACGTACCAGCAGTAACCCCAGCTGTTTGCTACTGTCACTCTGTTGGAGTGAAAACGCACAGTAATTTGTTTCTGGCAAAATAGGATGAACCAACCATTTGACCATTTAGACTGAGTTAGTGTGGTACATTCTTGTCCGAGCAGAGAATGGAGCACTTCCAGCAAGCAGGGGCACCACCTGCACTGAGTGACATCGTTGTTTAAAAAAATTAGCGTATGTCACAAGAAGATTGCTTCTGAAACCAGCTCTTAGATGTGACAGTCTGCCACCCAAGAGATATGGACTGGACAAAGACAAATACTCATGAAATAAATATCTGGATGAGAGAGCTGCAGCCTCAGTCTGCTGTGATGGGAATAAGTATCGTAATTAAGAAACCTGCTGGATGTACTCTGCAGCTTACTGATTCTGAACCAAAGTGTTGGTATTTGATTACCATAAAATCACCTTTTTGTTAAGTCTAAGCACAATTGAGTGCTGCCCAGTTTGTCCATAAAAACATCAGTAAAGAAAGTCATTACCAAGAGTACGTGGCTGGGAAAGGACAATAAATCTATTTTAGCTTTCCAAAATTCATGGCTAGCTCTGCACTGAGAGCAAGACTAATTACCATGCACCTGCTTTCACATCACTGAAGTTAAGTCTGTTATTTGTTGTTTAGTTATGCCTATACGGTGTGGCTAGGTTTTTTTATAGTATCAGCACTCTCAGACAAAACAGGAGGATGCTTCCCTTTGTTAGTTACTGCCTTTTTTCTGTCGTGTGTTTTTATATTCTGGAACTAAAACTTGTCCTGGTAATTTAACTTTTATGAAATTCCTTTTATCATGGTAAAGTGAGGATGATTCACCCTTTAGATTAGCAAGCTACAGACTTTTGTTACTTTAATTTTGTTTAACAAGAGATGTCTTTTGTTTAGCTGGTTTAGTGTTATGCCCTTCTCAGGTAAATCAGTACGATACCTACCACAAGACACCTATTAACTGATTTTCTGTTTTGTTTCATAGAGGCTTAACTTGATTGCATATACCGATCTGTCAGCTTGGGAAGCGGATATACAGAAACGTGTTTGATGGATGTCTATCAGTATGCTTAGTCAGGCAATTTTTATCCCTTTAAATTAAATTTTTTATTAAGGGCAAATAGAAGTGTCTGTCTTGGGGGACAGACTACTAACATAGACAGGAATCTAGAAATGCTACAGGGTATTTTTCTTTTGGGAGCACTTAATTATGGCAGTTTCATCCTGTAGGGCTTTGTTTTTTTGTTACTTCTTTTCCTGTAAAAGCTAATTGTTAAATATAATCAGATTTACCAACTTTGCTGGCTAAATTCAAGGGCAGCTGCAGGAACACCCTATAGCACCACGCTGTAACCAGAGTAGTGTCACCAGTCTGAGTGTCCGTGATGCTTAAATGCTGTTGAATCTAGGAGGCACCAAGAGCACTGTTAGGGGAAGCTGGTCTTTTGTCCTGCCTAACTTTCTTCTACACCTCCTGTCGCTTTTTTTTGAACAAGATGTGCTAAGTAACCAGAGAGCTTAGAGTATGAAATATTAGCAGTGTAAAACTGACATGCCTCGTCCCACCTGTCAAGAAAGTTTTGTCAGAAACTGTCTAGGAATTAACAAACTAGCAAATCCGCAAAGAAAAGTTTGAAATAGATGAAGCGTATTTTGAAGGAAGGGATCACAAGGCTGATGTTTTGCTTCCCTCCTTTACTCCTCTAACATGATTTTCACAAAATATGACAATTCAATGACAATTTATAGTGAAGCTCAAAGATGGCAAAATTGACGAGCAAAGGCATGTGTGCAGTAAAACTTTCCAGAGTGTTTTCTTCTCTGATCAGATATTTTTTTCTGATCACACTTTATATTTTAAACTGAATTTTTTGTCTTTGATTCAGAGAAGTTGACCAGGGTTCGGAAATCTGTGGCTATGCAGTGGGCTTGAGATACGGGTGCCTCTTGCAGTACACTGCAATGACTTGTTGGCAGTGGGTTGTGGGGTTTGTTGGTTGGTTGGTTGGTTGGGGTTTTCTGTTGTTGTTGTTGTTGTGTTGTTTTTAATTATTTTAAAAATTTTTTAAAATTTTATGTACAAAATACAGGAAATAGAAGTTTTGGTATTTTCTTGATAGTGAGGTTAGTGATGAAGACATATTAATCATCAGATGCTCTTGGCTTTGCTTTCCTGAATACACTTTTTACATCCTCTAGGTGAGAGTTTTAAAGAAATCCACTCTTTTCTGTGTCTGTCCGCATGCATACTCATGTACACAGGCTTAATTTGGTGTTAGCTGAAGTAATGTAAAATTCTACATTATTGTTTTTCCTTTGGTTTTGAGAATAGGTTTTGTTTTTTCTTTGGCTTGCTTCTGCTTGGTATTAAACCAACATAAACCTGGTTAAGGGGCAGTGCATTCACACAGCCTTTTGTACTAGCTTAACTAAATCAGCTTAACATTACTTCCCCACTGTGTGCACGTGCACCCTTACTCCAGACTAATGTGTAAATGTGGTATGCTACCACTGGTTTTAGCTTTTAGAAAGACCTGTCTACATTGCTGTAAGTGCTACTCCAGTGTCTATATTAATGATTTTTACCTTTTTTTTTTTTTTTTCCCCTCCAGTAATATTTTTAATGCTAATTCTTTCTGTTTACACAACAAGACTGGTCAAGAAAAAGCAAGTCCAGTCATTTTGGGCATTACCTGTAGGTATTTAGGGGGATAGACCAAGAGCGAGCAGATGTGGTCACATCTTCTCTAAGAGGTCATCACAAATGATTATAAGCTAATGCAATCCACTTTTCCAGAGTCAGCTCAGTTCTGCCGTATCCATTCACGTGTGTGTGCACTTTTAAGTGCTGTATATTGATACAGGGTATATCGATGTATACAGCAGGGTATATTTCAAGTGATTTTGATGAGGATGCAGATATAAATTATGGAACTACACTTTCTAAGTAGGTATTATGCCAAATGTCAAGCTTTCATTTCTAACTTTAATTGATAAGAACAAAAAAAGGAAGGAATTTTGGGGTATTTTCCAAATGAAAGAGAATACTTTTCGTCCAGTGTCTCGTAAACTTAAATACAATAAGTCATGTGTGCAAAACCCTTGGGAAGTGTTGCCAGTAATCACTGTAAATTGTTCAGTGGGTTCATGTTCAGTTTTGGGGTTCTGACAGTAGAAATCTACAAAAGCTTTAGCTTACCATATTTCAATCTGCAAGTATAATTCTCTGAATTTCCCTCATTTCCCCTTAAGAGCAGTCATTAAAATTTGCTACCATTTCACCTTTTCTTCAGGGAGCATGACAGACTGAGGAAACAGCAGTTTTCCAGAATTTATGCCAAAGCAAAGTTTTACCTTAATTGCTGTCAAGTAGCTTATTTTTCTCACAGCTGTAAAGCAGGTGTCTGTATCTCAGTACAACTAGTGCTACAGTAAATTGAATGAGGCATGTACTAATATCTTTGAAAGCTGAAACAACTTGAAGGATCATGAGTCATATCAGCTGCGTGGGTGGAGTTGAAGAAATAGAATTGCATGAACTGTTTCTCTATTGATTTCTTATGAAAATAGAATTCATTTAACTTAAGAGCTTTGGGAGGTCTATGTAAAAAGAGAAGCTAGTCCAGTTTACACTAGGGACAGTACTGAGTTTAAAAAATCCATCATTCCTCCGGAGTTTGAGGCTGGGGTTGCTTTACTTTCAATTTACACACTCCATCTCTCGTATCAAACAGCAGTGTTTCAATGCTGGCACACTTGGGCATCTTTCTGAACTGCTCTGGGGTAACAGGGCTGCATTTTTGATCCGGCCGGTGAAGTATCCTGACTTGGAACTGAAGAGGATCACCTTGGGCAGCAGATACTTCAAGAGTGAAAAGTGTATAAACCACCAAAGGGAACCATTTTGTAGTATAAAACCAGGTTTTTCTCCTAGGGAGGTAATTGGTCTCTCATTTGAGTGTTATTTATACTAATGTAACTGCTGTCTGTGTTTTGATTCAGAAATGTTTTATGATGGCACGTAACTTGCATTTACTCTTAGCTCTTGAGATCTATTTATGGGATAAAATTCTTTTCCAAAGCAACTATAAGCCAGTTATGTCAATGAGAGAAAAAATGCTGGAGAACTGAGTCAAGAAGAATGTTCCCAAGTCAGAGCCCTTGTTGAGAAGAACAGATTTCAAACGTATGTTAAATATACTTTAAATCACAGACTTAGGTTGTTCTGTCTGTAACTTCAAATACCTTTAAGCCTTTTTTTTTTCTTCTAAAATTTTTTCTCTTCAACTGTTGCTGAATCAAACAAAATCTGCCTGTGGTGTGAGAATTGCTAATTGGGCTTTCTAATTACCATATAATTAGTCAGTGCTTTATAAAGCATGTTGCTGTTGTGTGCTGTAGTGATAGTGTAATTAAAGCATATGCAAAATATATATATATATATAGCCAACTTTTTTTGCATGTGCTATTCCTATAGGTTATTTGGACCAGCTCTTGGCTTCGGGGATAGGGTTATTCTGGGGTTGATGGGCAGTGCAAAGACCTGAGGAGCAGCAGGGAGGGAAAGCGGGATGCTTAGTTCTTTATGCACCATTCCCATCAGTGTAAGCAGCTGTGGTAATGCAGCCTGGTACTGGGCTCCGCTTCTGGAGCAGTTCCTTAGCTTTAGAGAGAGTTAATGAGTAATTCTCATTATGGGTGTGAAAGGGTAGGGAATGAAGTAGGGAGGGTATGAAAGAAGGATGTCTCTGAGCTGATTTCATTTGCTGCTGAAATAAAGTTCAAGAGCAGAACTCTGCAACTAATTGACTTTATCTTAGTTTCCTACCTTAGCTTCAACATCTTCCATTTTTCATGACTCAGACTGCATGGGAAAAGTGGTATGCAAAGATTTTTTTTTTTCATAAAATGAACACTGTCAATATGGAATAGTTTAGGTTTTGGTTTTATGTTTACGGTCAGATATGTTTTGCACCTTGTGGTCTGTTATTTTGCGAATTATTGAAGACCTGTATTGTCCGTTGACTTTGTAACTCTCCTGCAGATATATCTTTGACAGTGGCTGAGCCTGGAAAATAAGAGATTATAAATTTTATGAACTCCTTTCTCAGAAACGGCACTTAAGATCTGTGGTTTTCTTTTAGTATGACATTAACGCTGTTTGTGGCACAGCAGGACTGTCAAGAGAATTTGAAAATTAGAGGATATGAATCATCATAAAAACAGTGGTAATGTTATTTTCCATGACTACTGGTCCATGATGTAACTCTGGAATGGATCTTGCTTTATTACTGAAACCAGAAATTCAGTGGATTGGAAAAGAAGTTCCCTGACACTCCTTGATGCTTTCCTTGATACCATAAGCCATCTAGTTGTTGAATTTTATTTCATTATTTTGGAGTCGTTTAGTAATGGAGAGTAATGGTACAACAGCCTGAAAACCCCATCTTTGCACAGGAGAGCTGGAATGCTAGTTATTTATTGCAGCATATTGCAAAACATTTCCTAGAGAGGATGGTCATGGCCAGAAAAGACTTTCCTGTTCATTTCTCTCAGATTGCCAAAGAGGGGATCATTAGGCCCACTAATTAATTGTCAAGTTTAATGAAGTATTCTGAACCTAGAGTTTGAAGGCCCTTCTAAACCACTAGCAATGTACAAAGCCTTTGATTTGGCCTTACATTTCATTAAGCAATTATTTATTTGCTCTAATATTTCAGCTTCCCTGCATCCCTAGCATATGGCATTGAAATGTTATCTGGTTTGCTCTGGCTTTCTTGTGATCTGCAGATGCAACTATGGTGAACTTCAACGAAGTAACTACATTAAGTTTTTGGCTCTTTATGAAGTAGTGAAATCATTTTGGTGGCTGACAGAAATATTATTTAGCGTTGCTTTTCACTACACAGTCCTGAACTGAGGGGCAGTACTGCACAGGCAGAAGTACTGGGTGGGGTTTTATTAAGGCCATTTGCAAACTGAAGTAGAGTTTTGACTTTACACCAACGCACGTGTTGGCTATTTTGTCCTCATCCATTTAAACACAGCTGTGTTTCATTTCTCAGACCATGAGCAACGGCGTCTTTAGTCGATGCCACTTCCATCCTTTTTCCAGGTGATATCCTGATTGAGTAGAGGATTGCTAACGTTGTGTTACAGTTGTGATCCCATGCACTGGGCTGTGTGGCTCATCCAGTTGTTACACCTGACTCAGGTTTGTGCATGAATGTGTGTGTAATATATCTTGGTCAATCTGCAATTTAATAGTTCAGGTTGTTATTTTTTTCAGTGACTGCTTATTATTTTCTTTGATATTGATGATTTTTGTATGAAACACCGACACTCATTCGCCACCTGTTTTTTTCCAAAGTATTTTCTACGTTCATTCAGGGCTTCCCAAAGCTTGGGCATTTTTGTGTCTCATATGTTGCATATAAAATTTCTCCAGGTAATACAGGGATATAGTGAAATTAGTCTCTCAAAAACTATTATTATTTACCTTCCATGCCCTATAGCCATGGCTTCAAAAGGAATAACCTATTTTTTTTAAAAAAAAGCAGTATTCTTCCTACTACTTCACACTATAACCTTCATAAAAGCAAACTCCCTGAATTTCTGTTTTGGTTTCATTGTAATATGTTGAAATGGATATGTCAGCAGCAGCATTTTTCTTCCTAGATTTGAAGTTCGGTAGTTTTCCATACAAATAGCATATTCCTGAGTTAATGGAGAATTCATGCTGAGCTACTTCATATTGGCTAGCTTTGCATGTCACCTCTGATGTTTCTGTTGGCTGGCAAAAATGGCTGGTATTTTCTATTTATCAGTTCTTTTGACTCTGTCTCTGCAAAGCACTAAAGCTAATAGCCTGCAGGTGGAAGACTTCAAATATTAAAAGGGAAAGATGGCTGATTACACTGAAAGCAGGCAAGGCTCCAATCACTGCTGAAATGTTGTTTTTAAATCAATTGTGGTATCTAATTTGACTTGTTTGATTTTGAGAAATATTTTAATAACTTTGAGAAAATTGATACGTGGATCACCTACTCTTTTAATGCAAGCCCAAATGAACAAATGTGTTACATACTTCTTTATCTTGACAGTTCTGCGAAGCACAAAATACACGATACAATCTTGTTAGGTTTTAGATTCAGCATGAAAAAAGCTAGCTGTCTTTCAGAGAAAGCTCCGAGAGGTCTGCTGCTTACATTTCCAACTTTGTTGCTCTAGAGACTACACAAAACTGGTAACAGGAAAGACAATATCCGGACTGAAATTCAGACCATAGGTTTATTTTTGCTTTTATGACTATGTAGTCTTCCTTCACCAGAAAAACCCGAAGAAAAAGTTTAATTAAGCCCTTAAAATTGTCAGCTTTCATCCTTTACCATTTGAAGATTAAAAATATAATTTAGTGACACAGAATCTCATTAAAACTGTATGTTGCAGATGTTTTGTCTTGGATAAATATCTTTCCAGTAAAATCCTCAATGTGCCAAAATACTGCTTTTTTTTTTTTTTTTTTTTTCCCTCCATGCTCCCCTCTTAAGAAAATAAAATCAATGACTCCTTCACCATCTGCCCTGAAGAGAAGCAAACTGATAGAGGTTTTCAAGACAGTAGCCGGAATGCCCTTCTCCCCACCAGCTGTGTTTTGAATTCTGTATGTTGTATTTCTACTTAATTATTTGATGCAGAAAGTTTAGGCTGGTTTTTTTTGTTTGTTTTTGGTTTTTTTTTTTTTCAAAATCACAATTTTGTATAAAAAGTACTTCCATTTTTCTCATCTGTTCAAACAATTGTATCCCTCCATAGTCCTCAGCATCCCGTGGGAATGGTTTGTGTCATGGTTTCTTGGGTTTTTTTGCGTGTTTTTATTTTGAGAGGTTTGTTCAGAAGAGGAAGGACTGCCCTGAAAGGTGGTAACAGAGTTTTAAATAAGCTGTATATAATTAAAGTGGTAAATTGGAAAATTTCATGGAATGGTGCTTTTTGAGAATATTTTAAGCCCTCAGTCTGGTCACATCTAAGCACCTAGAAAGACCATAGAAGATTTTACGAGACTTGTAGAAGTGTAATATGGCTGTGTTGGGAAAGCAGATGGCACAAGTACAGTGTGTGGGGACTCCTGGATAATATCCATCTAAAGCATCTAGTCCCAGGTGTCATGAAACTCTAGAGAAAATACAGTGTAGTTTTGCAATGATGTTGATACGTATCTTTGGGCTGCCAGGTAGGGGGTACCTTTACCCCTTGCTCTGCCAAGGCCGTGGTGTCAAGGAAGGGTCGCATGAGCCAGAGGTGCAGCAAGCAGAAGGACTGAGAGCATACGAGCTCCAGGATGGGAGGAGCCACCCTTGTACTGCAATTTAATACGTGACGGACAGCTTGTTTAATCTCCCTTCAGTGGAGCTGAAAGGTGTGAGGCAGGTTAATGAAAATATTATGAAGTGGTCACCAAGAAAATATGGGTTTCTTACGAATGTTACATCAACATACCACTTCATTCTCTCTCTTTGAAATAACTTTGTCCATTTCAGTCTTTTTTTTTTTTTTTTTGAACACGCTTGCTCAGATCGATGCCAAAAAAAAGCTTCGTTTTCAAATGCACTTTAAAAGCAGCAAAGCATTTATTTCATTATATATTTATAGAGTGCATCCATGGCTTGATTTATGTGAGCTTTTTGTTCGAAAAATTTCTGTTCTGTGTGTCTACTTGTCTACTCCAGACTGGGAGCTGCAATTGCTGTATAATGTAGGTAAAGGAACAGGTTTGGGTTAGCTAACTCAAATTAGCCAAATGAACATCAGTGTGGCTGTAGAGACCCATGTAAGTTATAAAATTCAAGTTAGGAGTTGATTAAAGACTGAAAAGAGGAGCCCATGCTGTGTTCTGGCCTCGCTATGGCAAAGAAAGAAGTGCTGGTAGTTGAGCTAACTAGTTTAAAATTAACTTGGCTTTATCTACACTCTGTATTAACAGCTGCAGTAGCGAACACAGAAGATGTGGTTGACTGTTCCCCAGAAAGTTATGCTAGAAAGATTTGAAAACAACCAAATTATAAACCTTTATGTTTAGTTTTTGTATTTTTTCCTGTATAAATTGACTTTTTGTGTCAGACTACAAATATTGTCATATCAATTGAGTGAAAAGTCAAACATGTAACATAATTTACTCTGCTTCGCAAAGCTAATATTAAATTTGAAAGCAGAAGCCTGACAACACTTGAGAGGGTAGCAAAGTTTATTTTGGAGAAAGCTAATTATTTTTGTGTAGTTTATTTTATTAGCAGAAACCTCTCCCAGTTCAATTTTAAATTGGCAAAATATGAGCTCCTTTATTGCCTGTTCATCAGCCTGAGATGTTCATGCTTATCTTAAAATTAATACTTCTAGCTATACAATATCCACAGGTGTACAAATCAATTTTTATGAGGAAGCTGCCACTTTTTGCTTAATTTTAGGATAGGTATTTGGAATTGTATTCAGTGCCTATGCTGTTTTCTGTCATCTAGAGTGCTACTGGAAGACCCCTTTCATCCAGCTTACCTACCTGGTTAGCACAGGCATCTGAGCTCCTTGCTGCCTGCTCCTGTGCTGACTCTTCCTCCTCTCTGCTTTAAATAAGAATATTCAGGAAAAATTTAGTTTCTCATGAGGAGATAGATTTTTTTTTTTTTTTTGTTACTGAATAACTGGATGTTTCAAAATTCAACAAAAGCTTTCTTTTTGACTGTGGGAGAGCTCTGGGCTCCTTTACAGTCTCCCTTTCATATTGTGACACAGAGCATACGGATAGATTCATCCATCTGTGTCTAGCTCAGGCTTCTTTTGTGTATCCTTTATGTCGTTAAATCTTGCTAGTCAGGACCAAAACTTTTTGGCAGAAAAGACTCTTTCACATGTTCCCGCTGACAAGGAATGGTTTCATTAAGGGGTGAGATGGTTCCATTGTCTTTTTTTGCATGATTTGAGAGATGACATTTCTGAACATTGATCACTTCTGCCATTTGTTATTCTATTCGTCCTTATGGTAAATTTAAATATTTAGACTTACGTCAATACCGTCAACATATTTCCATCTTTTTCTTCTGTATGTTAAGGTGGAGATAACATTTCAGCTTTCAGTGAGGTCTTAAACACTTGTTTAATTGCTCAAGTCATATTTTACTGTAACATCTTTTCTAATACTGTTAATGTTATTGTGGTTAGCTGAAGTTCAAATTCCATTAAGAACAACAGCAGGTTCACACCTCAGGCACTGTTTTAACCCCTCGAGAGATCAGTATATAAATTTACACTGTAAGAAAGACCTTGATGGGAAAAAGCTGTGCAACCTTCTCTTTTTTCCCATTATCTTCAGAGTACAGAAAATGGTGCAGAATGAGACCCTTGGGTGGATAACTGTCCTGTTTAAATGCATATACAAATGCCATTAATACTAATGGACCACAAGTAGGTATTAAGGGGCAAACAGTGCATATGTTTTACTACTGGGTTCAATGTCTTACTCTACCTGACCATTGCCTATCAGGGAGGATCAAGGCAGTGGTGGGGGAGGAAGGATGGTTTACTACTTCTACTTGTATTTTGAACCATTTGGAAAATACAGCAAATTTTAGAGACAGTTTTGAGGGGTTATGTTTCCTAGTTCCCAGAAACTGAACTCCATTTGGTGTGTGTTTCTGCTGGGAGACAGTCACTAGTATGAGAAACATAAAGGACAAAAGGAAAAAAATCTGAATATGCCTATTTTTAGGCAATTTCCTATCCAGATTGACATAATATTTTGTCTAGTTTTCCCAAGAACTAAAAATAATCTCACTATGACATGGTTCTCCCCCAACAAAGGGTCTTTCTGAACAGTTCCATGCCCAGGGAGTTTATAACTTGCTGGAAGTTTCTAAGATGATATCTAAAACTAAGGCAATAAACCAGGTTCTCATTAAAAAAATAGACATGTAATATCACAGTTGGGCAAGAATGTCTGATATAGGTGTCTCCAGATACTCTGCTGTCAATTGTAGGCTGTTAAATCACACGCGATACCAAAAGATGCCACATACATCTCCCCAAAGTCACTAAATTAATGAGAAACATCTCAGAATCTGACCACACACTCAGAAAATAAGTGCCCCTCACTGAGACAGGCTGATGAGTGGCCATCATTTACCCATGCACAGTATTCTCTGAAATTCTGGCAATGCAATTTATAGAAATGTTTAGTATTTGCTATCAGTTATTGTATTTCTGTCTTGTTTAGAAAGGAAATATAGATGCAATCTTAATTTGGCCTATGGATTTCTCAAAGACAAGCAATGAATATGATTTCCTAGCTTGCAAATAAATAAAAAAACAAATAACGGGAGGGAGGCTGATGCTGTTGAGGGTGTCGACACCTTCAGATGAGCCTACGTGAAGGGTTCCATAAACCTTACGGGCTGCGGAAGTGCTGAGATGTCACAGCTACACTGGTTGGGTAAGAGCTGCCAGTGCACCATCACCCCCAACATCTGCCCAGCTGTGTTAAGTGCCAGCATGTACATCTCCTTCCCGAGTCAGAATCCCTGAAACACTGATTTTAGCCCGGCGGTCTGCCCGTCTTTAAAAGCTTAATTGCCGGCATATTCAGTGCAATGAGTCTGTTCCACAGTGAGAAGAGAGAGGGATAAAAAAAGTTACTTTAGAAGAGCAGTCACAAACAAAAAAGAACCGATTTAGAGAGAATGTTCAGCTATTGGTCTTTTATCAAAAATGCCAAGTGCTGTCGTGAGTTTTGGCCTGTTTGAGGGAGAATAACGTAGGCTAACCCTTGAAGTTCTCCAGGAGCAAATATGACATGACGGAAGGGTGTCCCCCAGTTTCCAAAAGGTAATATTAAACAGTTGGCAGAACTTTGTTTATCTCAAAACTATTCTATTCTTAAAATTAACGAATTAAAAGAGAGGACTCGAAAAAAAGATTGCTGCCTCTGAAATCTGATCTCTGGTGAAATGAAGAGATTCACTCAACAGTCAGAATCCAATCGAACTGTTGAGCAGGAATTTCTTTATTAGCAGCACTGGGGTCACCCTGGGGATTCCCCACCATAAGGGCTCCCCAGAATTGCAAGGGACATCAGTTTACATACACACAAATCATACATATTCATTAGATTTCCTGGAAAGGGGTGTCTTGTGAGAATAAGTCCTGGAATTCATTTACATAGTCCGAGCATGCGTAGTAGAAATAGAGCGAGGGGCTTCGGTGGTCGAGGGAAGAAGTAAGGAGTCTTCGTCACGGTGTCTGCTCTTTCCAGGGCACGTGCTGTGAAGCAAAGTCCAAGCGTCTTCTTCCTAAATCGACGAGATCATCCTCCCTAGATTGTATCTCTGAGTCCTTTTGTTCAAGTTCCCCTCATCCTGCTTTGCCCAGGTGCCCACTGAAGGCTTTGAGTCTGCCATCAGTTATACAGGGAGCCTTTTACTTTTGTCTAGACAGACAGAGGCCGAGGGAAAACAGTTGAGGAGTCCTTGGGAAACAAACACAAGGAAAACTTTCATGAGGCACAGTTTAGTCTTAATCAGAAATTAATTGGTTTGAGCCCTTTCACTGGGCAAAATGAAATGGCAGTTTATACTGATTTTTTTTTTAAATATAGTTTTTCTGGTTTTTTTTTTTTTTTCATTGCATTATTCTAGTTTACTTGCTCTTTCACTTGGAAACAGAGTTTTGTTGGAGATTACACCCTTATTTATGTGACGGGCATGGTGTTCTTAAAAACTTGCAGCTCTCAGCTGCTTTGAACAAACTGTGAAAAACAGTTTGATAACAAACTATTAAAAATTCTAAGCTTTTCACAGAAATATAAAATGCAGTGTACTTAACATTAGATATTCCACAAAAATAGCATGAAAAATTTGTAGGATTCCTCTCTTTCAAGATTACTGGGTTAAACATTGCCATATGAGTTTTTTGTTTTTTTTTTTTTTTTCATAATATAAAATATGGTAATAACTAAAAAGATTCTCAGAAGAAACAAGCATGGGAAGGTATGTTTGTATACTTTTCAAAAATTAGACTGCATTAAAATACTGTAGTGTATTACAATCTTTTGTGTGAAATGTAAGCAGATTAATAATAAAGCATTAAGCTAAAATGAATTAACGGCTGTAGGTAACATAAACAAAAACCCCCAAACTTACAAACTTGGATTCTGTCTTTTACCATATTTTACCTTTTTTTTTTTTTTTTTCAGCTGGGTTCAGGTGTACATCAACTGAAAAAGCAAGGACGTTAGCCACTTGCTGTTGTTGACAACAGTGTGCGTCAACACCGAATCCCAGAAAGAATTCTCTAATTTGTTAATTCATTTTTTGGTAACAAGATGGACCAGAAAGAATTTTTTTTCTCCAGTTTACTGGGGAACACCTTAGTTTTTGAACCAGCTGGCCTATCAGGAAGCAGGCCAATAGTTAGTGTTGGCAAACCCTTTGCACAGAGATTCTGAGAGTAAACAAGGTCACGTTTGACTTTTTCATAGAAAGTCCAGATAAAAGCGTTTGCCAAATCCTTGTGATGGGAAAAAAAATCCATGTGATAGTATTGTCCAGTAACTTTAGGGTACAGAATAACATCTGTGTGCTTTAATTTTTGTCGTGGTTGCTCTTCTTTGATTATTTTCTTGATCTGAAAGTGATGCAAGTGGAATTACGTGTTCAAGACAAACCTTTCTGTTCTAGTTTCCTCAACCTGCTTCTCAGTACTGCCTTGGTTTATTGGTGTTTTGGTGTTTTTGTTTTTTGTTTTTTGGGGTTTTTTTTTATGCCATATTCACTGTAAATCTCACTCTTTCTTGAGCTGAGACAGATATAAGTTGGCTGAATCACAATTAACAAGATGTAAATTACTTCTTGAATATTGGGACGCAATAAAAAAGCAATTTACCTGAAGACTAAAATATATGTGTAATAAATGCAAGATAAGGAAAAACGTATACCTGTATATATGTTGTCATGGCTTGTCCTTAGACAGAACATGATTTCTAATTTTGGTACAATTTATTTCTCAAATAACATCAAGGCATGGGTGGACGGTACTGAGAAACACAAGTGCTGGAACTGAACAATAAATAATTCAACTTGGGATAGTTTCCTTTGTTGTTTTGTGATCCTTTTTTATTGCTTCTTGAAAACTTCAGTGTCTTGCTAGGTGTATTTTTTCACATAAATACAACAGTGTGTGCAGGGGACTAATGGAAAAAATCAACAGAGTGGCCGCAATGGGATGGGAGAGTCTTTTCTCCGTGGAGGCAGCAGGACCTAACTGCTGTAGGAAGTTATATTTGTAGGTGGTACTTTTATGCAAAGATCACATGGAAAACAAACTGTTTACAAAAAAAAAAAAAAAAAGCTTCTATAATTGGTATCAACATATTGCGTGTGTTCACCAACACGTCTGTGTTTCCATCAGAATGAAAATGATTAAAGCCCAGAATGTGAATATGTAAAGGTCAAATTCCAAAAACTTCATTTTCCAGAAACTTCAAGGAAGAAGAGATTTCTCAAGAACTTTCCCAGGGTTTGGTTTGCTTAGCAGAGGGGTTTGTTTTAAAGTGTGTTTATTATTTTGCCTCTTGGTAGAATTTCAGTGAGCCTCTAATTGTCACCACTTTATGAAAAATTTACTTTCTTCAAGGTACTGGAGGATTATATGCTTCTGGAAATGTTTTCACATTTTCAAACACAGTACTGATTTTTCTTCTTTGCTGAAGAAAGTGATTTATTTCTGCTTTTATATTTCACGGTGTCTGGTACGCATATGGCCATTAGCAGGCTCTTGCATCAGGGCTACGTTTAAGACTATCATCAGGTATGAGTGCAAATTAAGTAAAAGCTGATTGTATTAAGTCAGCCAGAGAGATCAGTGACTCCAGGACAACTGCAAAAGTCTCAAGGTGTCAATACTTGTTCTTTTTTTAAACAATGAGAATAGGAAAAAACCCCAACAAATGCCACGCACAACCAAAAAAGACAATACTGCTGCAGTTCAAATGCTTTTGTTTCTCTCTTTATAAGGAAAGGCATTGTGATAATACTTGAAAATATAGAAAACAACCATCTGCATCATTCTGGCTGTAAGTTTAGACGTTTGTTGATTCTCTGGGCTCTCCAGTATTAGTTTTGCTTTGCTACTAAGGTTGGCATAAACCTTTGCATCTGAGCTGTGTGACAACAGATGTCCTTCACCGCTTGGTATGTGTCCCTATTGTTTAGCAAATCTGAGATCTGTTTGCCGCTCATCGTGAATGTTGGTGTAGCGCAGAGATGACCCTGCTATTTCCCCTATATGGTTTATCTCCGCTGATCAGCAGCGCAATGTTTCTGCAGATGTTATCAAATACAGGCAGCTAGAAAAATCTTGCCTTGTGCCTAAAGAGCTTTTCAAGCTCTGAATGTACCAAAAAGGCATTGGTGACCTCTTTGAGATCTTATTTTCTTCAGTGTGCATGAAGTCTTTTTTTATTGAGAACGTGATGACCTGCCAGATGATGTAACTTGTGAGGTATGTTTCCTTTGTGTTATGACATTTTTTGTTTCTGTTTGTAAGAGCTGTTTAGTCGGAAATGCTGGAAGGAGAAGAGAATGGCACATGCTGGTTTGCTGCGTTTCAGAGTGGGCAGTGAAGTGCTTTCAGCCCTTCCAGAGGTGAGCTGGGCAGTGAGACCTCTGATACGCTGAGCCCTTGACCTTTCCAGTGGGAATACTGGTGGTGCTACTATTTAGTCTGGAGCATAGGGTTTTGGTGCTGGTGATGGTGTTTGCTCTCAGGATGAGTTAGGGCTCTGGTGTGCATGGTGACAGGTTCTAGAAGGTGATTTCTTGCAGTGATTTTCCAAAGCACTACTGTAAAAAATGACAGAGGTATTTAGGAGCCAAAATCATCTCAATGATAGATCAAGAGATCTGAACATCTAACTCGCTTATGAGCTGCTAAAATTTTATACCAAGCTGCTGTGAAGCTCTTTGTTCCTAAAGGTACTCATCACTGGCATAACTTTTTATCCTGAAGTCATTTACATGCTCCAGTGATGCAAACCTCAATAAGAAATGTGTTTTATTCCAACTGCAATGATGTAACACAGGTCTTGTGATCATGATCTCTTTTAATGAAAAGTTAGGGAATAACTAAGCAGAGCAGAACTCTGAAGTTCTGCTTCATCAGTGGGGTTAAAAAAGCAGGGAGAATATATATAAGAAACATAGAAGTGTATCTCTGTGTGTACATACATATAAAGGAATCATTTTTTTCTTTTTTTTTCCTGTTCAATAAGGTGCCAGAGATACTGTGCTGAAGTTCCAGAACAGTAATTTCAGTCACTTTCTTGCAGAATCATAGGAACTTACATTCTGTTCTTTATTTGACATTCTGCTTTTAGCTATTTTATTTTATGTTATTGAAAGACTTGCTTTATATTATTGTCTGTTTGAATGTCGTCTTTATTCCTTTTCTGAAGTGTATATTCTACTTTGTACGTATCTCCTCAGGTGTGATATATGTTAAGTATTGCTGAAAATCAAGCTGTGCACTGTCAACAGCAAAATATTCCCAAGAGTTTACCAGATTTTGAAATAATAGTAGTTTGATTGACCTTGTTCGTAAATTACTTGCTACATAATCAAATATTTTTAGTTTTAATTAGTGCCCTAAAAAGACAAGTAGAGAATTTAACTAGAATACTTCATAGTAATAATGTTTTGACTGTAAAAAAAGGCAGAAAAGGGTCAAAAAATTATGTTTATAGTAATAGTGACTGTCCAAATGTGAGAGCCACTATCACAGATCACAGCGACTTAAATCTTGTCATCAAGTCTACTGACAAAAAAATAAATATATTTTTTTCCCAAGAAGTTTCAGAAAGCTTTGAAATTCTTGGGAATCAGCTGACCTGAGTATGAATGTGTGTAAACCAATAAAACACGTTAATGAAACACGAAATTCACAATAGATTTTGCGTTTATTTTTTTGTCAAAGCAGCCGCTGTTTCAAGCTGCGTTGCCCAGTCTGAAGCACGGCAAAACTTTCCTTAATGCAGCATGTGCTGTTCTCTTTTTCCTTCAGCATTTGGGACTAATCAGCTCTTACAAACAGAAACGAAAATCTGGTAACGCAAAGGAAATACACACTACTGTTCTGTTATGACAGTTCATAATGTTTCGGTCAAGTGCTCACTTTAAAGCCAGAAGGATAAAATGCAAGTACTTCTTTTGTTTACTTCTCTCAATACGTCAGGCTATTTTTCTGTAATATCAGCTGTCATTTAGTTTGACGTGTCATTGTGACAGAAGAAAAATTGAACTCCGGAAATGCTTTCTCCTGCAGTTTGCCTGTTACGTTTCAAGCTATACTTTAGGTATAATTGAATGACTAATCTCAGGGTAAGAAATAATAAGTCCTTTTTTTTTTTTTTTTTTTTTTTTTTTAAATGCACAAGGATTACAGTATCAGTTTCTGTCTGCATGCTCTGCAGAGACACTGCCTGTATTTCTGGATTTCTTGCTCACACAGAACTGTGTGTTCCTGAAACAGGTCTGCTGTGGATGCCAAAAAAGAAATTGAAAACCTGTTCCTGACCTGGAGATGTTGGGCAGTGAGGAGGTGATAAAAATGGATGCCTGGCTTTCATGCAGTTATTACCATCCTTTAGTTCCTACTAAGGAAACTTTAAGATGGAAAGCACTATTTTCAGTTGTAGTAGCTGTTTTGAATGGTGACAGGCTTTTGAGAAGAGCAGAAGTCTAAGTGTACCACAGCAGAACAGAAAAAAATGCTTAATCCATTGAATGGATGAAGCTCTCCTTCCCACAGGTTTTTGCACATATGGTCTTGGGGCACCACCAGGAACCTACAGGTGCAGAAGGCCTTCCCTTAGTCTTCATTCCCTTCAAGCAGCTCTCGATCTCACAACTCCTTGAACTCTGGCAGTACATTGCTTTTTTCCTTCTTACCAGACGATCTGTAAAGGTTTTGCCAGCCAACTAGAAAGCCCGTTGCTTGAAATCCTTTCAAATACTTTGTCTTACCTGGTAAGATATAGTCAGCTGAAGAAAAAAAAATGCACATGTTCTAGCAAGTCTCAGAACTATTACTGATTGTCGTTGTTTTGCCCTATAGAAGAAGGTGAAGTAGCTCTGTGATGTTGCTATAGTAGCTGCAGTTCTTGAGTGTCACCCTGAGAGATACAAGGACCATGAAGGCTACTCCAAAGACAGGCGGTGATTAATGCTACTATATTTGTAGACTCACAGACCTGAAAGGAAACCTCAGGAGATCACCTAATCCATACTTTTGCCCGAAGGCAAGGTAAACTCCACTTAAACATTCCTTACAGACATTTGTCTTAACCTGATCTCTACAGCGGAGATGGAAATTGAGCAACATCCTTGAACGATTTATTTCAGCACTTAAATAATTTGTCTCTCTCTTCTTTATCTTCAGTTATACAGTGCTTTTTGTCATCTGTCGTAGTTCCTTAGCTTTTGTGATGTGCTTATTTGTGAGGTTTGAACTGAAGGTAAAATAGGGTGATTCAGACCTCCTAGATTAGTTTAAAATATGGAAGTGAAGAACAAAAGAAAATAGACATTTCTTTTGCTTAAAGTTAACTAAATGAGCTCTGTTTGAACCACTTGGCTTCCAGCTATATTTCACTTAAAGAAATACGAGCAAATTCTGCTTCTGAAGCACATCATGCAGAATAATTTAGGGACTCTGCGACTATTTATTGTACATAACGGTATCACAGGGGGTAATACATCACTAGTTTGCACAGAGGCTTTCTGTAATAATTCAGAAGAGAATATATACTGTACCCTAGCAGAAAATAATGTATGCTTGATGAAAATGATCTGTCTGAGTATTAGTGGATTTGTCAAAATAACAGATCAAAAATCTAATGCGAAATTTGTGTTTCAATAAATTAATGGAGCCCATCGCTAGGACTTGAGAAAGTAGTTTATGATGCTCTGACAGTGTAGTGGCTGTAAATTACCTGGATCAATTTCCCAGAGAACATCTAGACAGGCAAAACAAGTCTGCATTGCAGCATCTGGTAGCCTGGAGTATGCTGGGCACGTTAGCCAAGGGGTGTGGCGGGAGTTCTGCCCTAGCTACAAGGGATGCGACTGTTGTATGCGAAGACACGTATAGCGCTTGGGTACCTGAACAGTGTCAGCTGGTCTGCAGGTGGTTCGAGGCCATGCAGGATTAGGTGACAGATCCTATCACCCTTGTCACATCCCACCGGAGGGGTAATCGAGCACAGTTTGTTGGAACTTTAAGTGGCTTCAGAGCACGTTGCTTCTGGTTTCACCTTTTTAAAAGAAATATTCAGTTAAAAATATTTACATCTGTTGGTAAGCATATCAGTTTTATATGTTTCTCTGTGCTTGTTGCTTATAAGAGTGTTATGCTCTTTTAGTACCGGCTGGGGAGATGAGTCAAGGTTTTCCACGAGGGAAGATCAAGACACGTGGGATTCATCCATCTGATGTGAAATATTAAGTGAAAGTGCCTACAGTACACCAGGCAGGAAGAACACCTCATTCGTTTAATTCACTGGGAATAATTCATTAACCGACACTTCTGATTTGTGCCAGTCAAAACTAAACTTCCATTCTGAGTTAGTTCTCACTTTATGGTCCTTCTATTTCACTTGTGAATGTATGCTGGATTTGACCTTAAACCAGCTTTATGCATGCAACTGGGAACTATTAGTATTCTAATGATACCATTACCTGTAAAATCATGTTGGTCCTGAAACTTATCGCAAGTGGGAAGAATATTAAACCCAGTGCCACTGAAATATCTGAGTTCTGATGCCAGTTTTAAATCTCTGACGCCTTTAAATGTGAATATTAGAAACTAAAACTGGATGCATCTATGTACATGTGTATTTTTGTGACAGTCCTTTCTTTGGACGTGCAGTGAACTGACTGGAAGGAGTTCACTTAAAACCAAAGTTCTGACTTCTATGTCACACTGATCTACATAAAAGACTCGGCCCAGATGAAAATCTGTAATGTAGGATTTCTTTGCAAAATACTGTATAAATATATGTTTAACAGCCTGCTGAAAGAAGGCATTGGCTGCTTTGGTAGGATCTCTGTTGAATGGCACTGGGCTTTTCGTTTTGTCTGTCAAAATTGCTGTGGAAAAAGGTTGGTATATCTATTTATATCTTTTATATCCTCGTGCTCCAGAAGAGTATCTACTTGTTTCACTGGTGTGGTAAGACTAGGACAGGAGCTCAGGGTATGACATCCTCGAGTGATTAATACATTTCTTGAACGTGGTCATATGTGAGGATGCATTCAGAAAGCAGAATGGCTCCTGAGCTCCTGAACCACTCTTTCCCGTTGGTTGGCATTATGGCTCAAGTGAGACAGAATTAGTGCTCGGATGTTTGAATCAATTTTAAGTAATCCCCAGCCAGAGGTTGACACGGCTGTGTTTCTCTTCAGCAATGTATATTTCAGTCAGAGCTTTACTGTGCCTTATAAATAGAATATCACACTGACTAAAAAGTGCAGTTTCATCCAGATTGCGTTTGGTGACAATTTTAGTCCCTAACCTTCCAAGTTATTTTTCTTTTTAAAGTTCATCAATATATTTCTATAATGCTTAAGTTTGGGGAACGGGATTCATGTGGGCAATTGGGTGTCACTAAACTAAGAGAGGCATCCAGAGTCTTAAACCTGCCCTTGTCTTGAGTCATGGTACAAACTGGAACAGTTTAACAGGAGAGGTCAGGGGAGATTAATTCTCTGTAGCCCACAGTTTGAGGCAAATTGTTTGAAGATGAACAGCTGAAGTTTGTGTTCACACTCCAGGAACTGTGATTCCTGCTAGCATGTGTGCACAAGTTATGGGAATGGTAGGAGGTTGAGAGACTGAGAAAAGAAGGCTAGGCTAGGGAGAGTGTAAGCATCTCTTTCCATACTTTTTCTTTCTAAGTCACTGTATGAAACTTTTTTTTTTTTCCTTTTAAAAAAATCTGCAAATGGAAATGTTTTATTTTGGATAAAAATAGGTACTGTGTTGGTACTTTTCACTTCTTTTTTCATCAGTTTGTCACTGATGACTAACTGATGAAGTTCTGAACAAGTGTGGTTTTAGTTTAGTTCTAGAAACCCATACAAGGGTTGCTCTTAGGCACTGTATTAAATTAGCTGGGCATATTCTGATTTCACACGTTAGCATTTGACAAAAACCAAACATTTAAAAAAAAAAAATCCATTAAGAAATGTTACTGGAATATTTGAATCCAGCTGGACAGAAGGATTCTAACTAGAGACAATGACTCTTCTATGCTGTGCTGTTGAAAATATCCTAGCTTCCAAATAAATTAGTACTTAGGTGACATCAAGTCCTAACTTATTTCCGTCTCCCAGTCTCATCTGCCCATCTGTCCGATCTGTTTAGTCTCTGTCATTGCAGATATGAATGTCTTCCAAACATTGAAGATGCCAGAATTTCGGCTTCTGTTTCAGAGTGAAAGCCTATGTGCACAACATCTGCAAATTAGAGCTAGCGACAGGAGAGGATGAATTAAAATGTAAATCTCTCTGTGGCTGATATAAATCAAAGTTTAAACCTTGTACCATCTGAGGTAGTTGGATATGAAAAAAGGTTTGTACAATTCTGGTAATAAATGAAAACTTTCTCTCTTTTTTTTTTTTTTTAAAGTCAAATTAGCTTTATCACATCCAGAAAGGAAAATGGGTACAAAAATATTCTTTTTAACTTTATGGTAATTTTAATTTTAATCCAAGTTCTTATCAGTCAGTTCTGCAATTATTTCTAATTGTTCCGAACTCACAGAGGTTAAGGTATAAACTGTACTCCATTGAATATTCTAAAACCCAGAGTATTAGCAAACAGCCAGAAGATCAAAACAGGCACATGAGAAGTCTGTTTCCCGCATAATTTGCATCAGTTTTATCATGATTTAATGCAAATAAGTATTGTGCACATACTTATGCAACCAACTGATCATTTGCACATGCAGAAATCCAGTTTAATGAATATGTAAACAAAGGAGAAATGCAGATTGTGTTTTCCTGTTTGCATATGTTACTGTATTTCATAAACATTGAATCCTAACGATCTGGGGTGCTCAGGTCACTGGGCTTGATTTCACGGCTAGAATTAGCAGATGGCTGTCTATGGCCATGCGTATTTCTAAGCATTAATTCAATAAAAAAGTGTAACATCTACAATTTCTTGAATGAAATGGCAAAATAAAGCAAGTACAGTTAGCAACCCAAACCTCTGCCCTGGATTAATTAGATTTTCAGATTCTCAGAGATCATACAGCCTGATTTTGGAGACAGCTGGAAAGGATGTCAAGCAGGAGTGTCCCTACAACTCACAGTAAGAACAGGTCACTCGCAAGATGTCTCATCAAAACAGTTTTGTTTGCAGGGTCGTTATTACAGATTTGGGGAAGAAGAAAAAAAAAAACCAACCTAAAAAACAACGGGAGGGGGATTTGTGTGTGTCTATAAATACAGGAAAGATAAATTACCTTGGCTCTTATCAGTGCTTTTTCTTCCAGTCTAATATTTCTGTTATCGTAATTAATTCTTTCTGTGCTCACGGGAAATTTATCACGATTCAGTCTTTCAATTCTTTGTCTTCTAATTTTCAAGTTCACCATGAGACCGATTCCCCGCTCTGTTTTGTTTCAGTGCATCTTCCCACCCCACAATTCAGGTTGTCAGCCGCCTTAACAACCATGAACTGAGGATACTTCTACCCTGTTCAATCTTTTGAGAGGTTTTATTTCTCCTCACCCCCAACAATGAATTAACTTTTTATTTTTTTTGAGGCATAAGAGCCATTTCTCCCTTTTTTTACCTTGCCCTGAATCTGGTTTTGATCCCAAAAGGCAAAAGCCTTTTAGCATACATGGTGGGTGGAACACGGGGCTTTAGCGTGTTACTGACTTAGTGTCAGTAAACCTGAGAGCATCAGCACATCCCAGCCAGGCAATAACTTTTTTTTTGTCCCCTTCCTTTCTCTTAGACTGATCTTTAAGGAAGCAGCAACACTTTTTTCATCTCTTTGTTTATGGGTCCAGACCTTTTTAGTTTTGATGTTGCTTTGAATAGCAAATGGAAAGGAATATTTGAACTCATATTCAGTGTCTAGGGATTTAGTAAAGTCATCTTAACAAGAGTTCAAAGTAAATAATACGAAACCATTCAAATAATGATTATATATTTCTAATTTGTGTTTGTGTGAGTGATGGTAGGAAGGTACTTTGTTAGGCAGATGTTGCCTGTGTCTGTATCTGAAATGGATTTACAAGAATGTTTTACTAGATTAACGACAGGTTTTCAGATTCTCAGAATTGTGGCGTGGTTTTTAAACTTACAATTCCTGCTAAGTAATACGTTTTGTTCACTTAAGCAATAGCAAAAATTATATTCTGAAAACCGCACACTCTGGAAAGCATATATAGAAACAGGGATGGCTGGCTGATGGTTTGAGTTACAGAACTATGTGATTCTTAAGATTCTCAGGATGTTTCATGGCTTAGGTGGCTGCTCTGCACCAAGAAATGGGTTGTGCTCTCTACATCAGTGCTATGATGACACTTTAAAATGATGGCAATGGTCCTAAGTTGGAAGCAGACTGGCTGTTGGCCTCCTTATGACTTATGGAAGAACCAGGTGGTGGTCTTATATATGAGGTTTGAGTTAATTTCCTTAAAATATTTAATTGCTGAAGTGACACGTTAAGGACCAACTTCTTCTAAGATTTGTCCTCCTGAGAGCCCAAGGAGGCCAGCAGCTTTGCAGGTGGGAAACGAAGCATGTGAAGAGAATACAAGAAAAATGTGGGAGATGGCAAAGCAGTTTTAGGGCATCTATCCAGCAAAGCAGGACTTTCTGTTTCACGAGGCTAACCTAGCTGTGAATCTCGTAGGAGCTCCACGGTGAGGAATCTCACATCTGACATGTTAACAACTTGGCGGCTTTCCAGAAAAATGCATTGATGAGGTTGGAGATGAGGGTTGCTGCGGGCTTTGGACATTCTGTGCGTGTCCCAGGCCCGTGCTCTGGAGCAGGGAGCTGCAGTGCCACTGCTGAAGTCTGATGTAACTCACTATATGGCAGAGACTGAGAATTCAACTCCAGGGTGGCCGCCGTGACCTTTCATCTGCAGGTTTTGCAGACTGGTAGAGTACAGCCAGGTGAAAAAAAAAGCCTGTCCAGTTAGCTGACTGAGATTTGCAGGAATTCCTCAGTATCTCTCTGAAATTCTTACTAATTCTTTTGTATGTCTGTAATACTCTGTATGTAATTTCCCTGCCGTGGGAGGGTGTATGTCCTGACGTTATTCTAGTTGTGTGCTTTGTATTGCTGTGTAATCAGATTGCTACTACTAATAATTTAATTTTATTAGGACTTCTTTTAAACAGTATGGGAGAATGTCACTATTTTTCAAGACTACATCTGAGACACGTGTTTCCAGTTTCACCATTTCTCAAAGTTTTCCTGTTAAAGTGGAAAGTTATTTTTTGTACGGATCAGAGGACATTATGAAAAAAGTTGATGATTATTCATTTCAAGTGGCAGCAGTGTTGTGACTCACCCTTTTCATGGGCATCATTCCCTACATTCATAATGGATTTTGAAAATTAGAACAGGCTACTGCCAACAAACAAAATATTAATGAAATGTAGGGTTGCATAATATAGTTTTTGCATAATGTAGTTTTTCCCAGAAAATGAAATGACCACCTCCTAAAAATAAACTGAGGAAATGCTTTATAGTCTTATTTTGCTGTGAGCCAAAAGGTATTTGGGCAAGAGCCTGAATATGTCTACACTGGCATATTTATTATTTACAGAGTCTCTGCAGCTTTGATGCATAAGATGAAACTCCTGAAGGTGTATTAGATGGTTTATCACAATGACTGCTGCATTAATTGTAATCAGTTTATCATATTTTGAGTATGAAATAGTTTCAGATGTGTTGAAAAGTGTTACAGTACTCAACCAAGGAAGTGAGGATGATGAGGGTAGCTGGAAACTCAGGAGTTCATCAGCACACATAAGTAAACATTTTCTGACAAATTACCTGGAAATTTTCTCTCAGTGGAAGACAGATGCTTGACTGGTCTACAGCAGTTGTTAAGCGATCAATCAATAATCAGTTCCTAGGTGTGGATTAGTTTGTCCTTTTTTACTGCCTGATCCCCCAAGTGACAGCACAAACCTTTTGTTCCCGTTCTCATGCTTCTCCCACCTAAAGCTTTAAGTAGGGATTCAGATCAAGGCCTTTAGCAACAACTTGGGGAAAGCAACTGGAATTTCTACAGTCAAGGGGAGGGTAATAAATAATAATAAAGTCCATTAATCCTCTTTTCCATTAGTGGCAATGTCAGGTAAACCTGCTTAGGGACTCTTGAGGAATGTTACGTGGATGATTTATTGTATGTGTAGTTTTAGATGTAAGTGTAATTTTGAAACGTGGTACCTCTATAGATTCACCCAATGATAGAGCAGAATAGCAGATGAGTTACAGCACCATGCAATGGGCAATTTCAGTATGTCTTTTCAGCTGATTTCTCAGCCTTTTCAGTTAGTGCTAGCTGCACTGGGGGGATATAAACATCATTTGCTGCAAAGGCTGACAGGACGCTGTGGTGAGGGTTGAAATTAAAAAGCTTTCTTTGACGATGCACTTGGAGGACAGGTTTCATTTGGTTCCTTTTCTTCTGCCTACTTGCTGTTTGACTTTGGCATATGACTATTTGTAAAAATGAACCAGAAATAAATTCATTTTCCTACTCTACATCACAGGTGCAAACAGTGGTTATGATTTTATAAACATTTTCAAGTATCAGGGATTCATTTTAGCACAGTATGAGGAGGAATGTTTACTCTGTATTGAAGAGTGGGGTAGTAATGAATGAATTCTAAACTTTCTTCTCTTTTATAGATTTAATATCCCTATTGATTTAAAAATGCAAAATGCTTTCTGCCAGAAGATGACAGTTCCTCAAGCTCTCCTCAAAAGCAGTGCTGCTCCTGTCCTCAGGACATTCGCTTCTGAGAGAGGACTCAGCTACTTTTTTCATTCTGCTTGAAATTCACTGCACAAAACTCTAATGCAACTGAGCAATGAGTTGTAGAGCACCTGCAGGCAGGGTGCACGCACCTGATAGCAGGATGACTCAACCCTCCATCCATCCCGTTTGGCATTCAGTTCGATTTGCCTTATGTTCGGCTAAGAAATGATCTGCTAGATTCTAGACAAATGCACTCTCCTAACACTTACTACATGTTTTATTTAAAGCTTGAAGACAAGTTTATATATCATTGTGATTTGCTTAGCTCTAGACTGTGATTGTGCTTTGGTAATCATTTTAAAATTATGGAATGCAAGGCAATTGAGAAAGAACATGCACAAATTATTTAAAGGCTGACTTTTCTTAAAAGAGAGTTATTAAACAGGTTAGTCACAACCATGAGTCACTCAAATTGAGTCATGCTTACTTTTTGGTAGCTATAGATTATCTTGTTTTCCTGTTTCTCCATGCAGCTATGAGTAATGCTGTATTAAGAACTATTACTGCTTTGGAGAATGGCTTTTCCCTACTCTGCCTGATGCTGTGCTGAATACCTTTTTGTGTTGGGCGGTTTACAATGTCATTATTTGGCCCATTCTTTCAAAACACTTGAGTACACTTGAGTTCCATAAAAAAACCCAATGAAATATGCCGAGTGTTGAGTCACGGAGAGAGACAAGCAAGTAAGGGATCTATCAATCCATGATTGGCACCATTTCTGTGGGGGTTAGGAGATATTAATAGTCATCCTGGTTTACATTAGCCCTTTGGCCACCTACAGTGGCTGAGCCAGGAGCTTTGGGATAGTTATACAGAATGGAGATGATTTGTGAGGAACAAAAAACCAAGAAAGGATGCGGTGGCACAAATATATCCTGAGATGGTAACTGGGTTGGCGGCTTAATAACTGTTGAAGCTGCGTTTGGATGTGTTGCGTTTTTTCCTTCTATCTTTGTAGTGAGCATGCATCAACACAGCTGTAGTGTTAGGCATAATCCCAGAGCCTTTACAACCAACATTCTAGTCACAAAATTAGCAAAATATATATTGGCCAAATGTTTTCGGTTTGGTGGCTACCTAAAATTAGTCTGAAACTGTGTAGGTGCTTAAATGTGGGTTTGGGAGCCTGGATTTGGGTTAGAAAATGCAGGCTGTAGTTCTTCAAGCATCAGCAAAGAGAGGGAAGTTACAGTAGCTCTGAATATTCCTGAATATGCCCACATTTAGACTGCAATGTTAATTGCTCTTTTTTAATAAGTACTGTCAGCACTTTTGTTAATATAAAGGCAAGATGTCATTTCCTTGTAATCTTTACAGGAGAAAAAAAAAAAAAAAAAAGGATATTACAGTCAGAGTTTCATGGATTATTTATTATTTTCACTGGCTCTGCTTCTGGGAATTTTTCTAAAGACTCTAATTCTCTGAAAAACTGGATAGCTCACCTAGAAATAAAGGTTTCTTCCATGACTGGTGTCTTGCTGATTGGTGCTGCATGACTACTAAATGAAAAATATTATTAAAACTAGAATGAAAACATCTTTCTTATTTTTACTTCTCTGCTGAATAATGTAAAACCAAAACCAATTGTCTCTAGTTTATCGAAGAGGTCGGGGGACAGACAATTTGAGTTAGAAAGTGTGATGATGTCACGAAGAGCACTCAATGTGCTTTACAACAAAGGATTTAAAAGGGAAAAGTAGTTTTCACTGCCCTTTTGTAACAAAGCTATTGCAATAGATAGCAAAGTGGTAAAGCTGCTTCCTGCATAAATGTCTTTCCCACAGGCTTCTCCTTCCTTTCAGCAGATCTATCGAGGAAATACTTGAGGCACAGAGAGTTTTCACTGGGACAAAATCTATGTGAGAAAAGGACGTTTGTTGGGTGTCATCGGTTGTTATAAAGCTGCACAAGGTCATCCCAGAAAGAATTCTTGCCTTCAAATTCTTTTTGAGACTAAAAAGCTGTTGCTAACCTGAGATGGGAACATATTAAAATAAATATCCAATGGAAAAAAGGAATATGGGATGCATTTTATAACAGAAGGACTGACGGTTCCCTGTGTGTGCTACAGCAGTTTAGTGAACTAATTCTATGTCAGAATGAAAAGACAGCTCTATTGCCAAGTCTCATTAAGTCAGATTTGCCCTGGTCCTTGGAAGAGGACCTCCTCTTAGGAGTTGGAAAGAGCCACAAAGCTTGGCCCATGAAAACCATGGGCTGTTGTAAGGACCTTTCCGTTGTGCCGTTGGTGGTAGATCACCTGTGGTCTGGCTATGTCAGAGCTCAGATCTTGGTATTTGGGGCAAGAAACATCATTACCGAAGAAATGGAGATGTCCCAGTGGCCCTGGTACAGGGCACGTCTGCAGACATGCTTGAGCTCAGTGCTATCTCAGGATAACAAGGGAACCAAGCCAGCTCAAAAGATAAAAACGCACACACTTAAGCAGTACGCAGTGCGGCAGGAGAATAAAAAGCCAGGAGTACACATGGTGTGTGATTATGTGGATATTTCCTCAGTTTCGTAAAGAAATTAGGTCCTGTGTTCCCTCTGATTCAGTGCCTGCCACAGGTTTATCTCTTCCCCAAACAACCACTGTACAAAAGAAAATGCTTCTAAGTAATGAGAAGGTAAGTTGAAACACGTGTGTAAGTCACCTCTGTCCCGTTTACTTCTATTTTTCTGTAGGGTTCTGGTTTTATGCCACAAAGCTGAATATTACGTAACAAGATTGTATTATTTAATTTCTGTAGAGTACTGTGTCCTATCCTGGCTGTTTGTGTTGAAAGACCTAATCTGCTGAGAATATACGTTTGGGTGAAATAGAATTTCCTCTGCCTTGCCATCAGTCTAAAAGAAATAAGAAAAATATTTTGCTCACTGGGAAAAACAAAACGTGTTGAGAGTTACATTTTCTCAAACTTCAGAACAAACTTTTATCTGCGCTGAGGAGCAATGCCGTGTCCTTCTGGTAAGTTAAAAGAGTGGGTGGTAGGACACTAGCACAGGTCATGAGCCTGGATAGAAATAGAAGCCAAAGAGAGGAGGACTACTTGCTATGAGAAGAAATTAAAACAACAAGGTAGAAGGAGTTGACCACTGACTGTGGCTGCTAACATTCCTGGCATTTCAGTGAAATACGAGTGCTAGGGAATATGCCATAACTGAGGAGACTTTTCTGATGTCAGTGGATCATGATATTGGAAAAGTTAATGGTCTGAAACCGTGGTTTTCATATGTCGTTGACTAGTGAATAGAAATTCAGAAAAACAAGTTGAAAAAAAAAGAAGAAAATGGTGAGATTCATTATCATGCGGGTTTTTTTTGTGGTGGAAATGAGAATGAGCAACTGGAGCTTCATAAACCCCCACAAAAATAGATAAGCTAAAGCTCAGAAGTAAAGGGACTTCCCTCAGGTGCCCATCACAACTGGGTTTTACATTGTGATTGTTTGCTTATGTTGTTTGTTGTATTCTCTATTTTGTTTGTGCCTTCCTATTATGTCATCCGGTATCGGTTTCATTCCTTTTGCCCACCATGCTCTTTTCTCTCTTCTCTCCCCGTCCAAAATTTTTTGCCATGTGGACAGCTTTATCTCTTTATGAGAGGTAAGATGATTGGGAAGAAATATTACGCTGAACTGACAGGCAGAAATAACTAAATGGAGTTCTTGTTAGGCTTTTACATGGCTCAGAGGGGGCTCCAGAGGGGCCTGTTGGAAGTCGGATCTGTCTTCATTTTATATTTATGTGATGCACGCAAGTTCATAAAAGGACATGCAAATAAACACATCACATCAATTTTGACTTAATGACATTAACTTCTTTTCTGACCCTACTAACCCCTGAAATTAATAAACACTTGGCAAAGGAGTAAGGAGATTCATATGTACAAAGGTACCGACTGCAGTGGAGGGGGTTAAAAAGGACTCTGTGGAATCCCGTGTCCTGTGCAGTTGTACCTACCGTGTGCAACTAGAGATTCCTTGGTTTTTCAGATGTAAGAAGCCATGTTATCTTTAGTTTCTCAGAGATTTCAAACGAGCGAGGTAATGCAGTGGTAAAGCTAAATTCCCTCCTAAACATCCATGTGTTACTGCCCATATTTTGTTTTGTTTTCAGATGAGAAGTAGTTCTGGTTATTTATTATACTACAAGAGTCTCAAGTTACAGTTTATGCATTTATTACTGTGCTCTTTCCGAATTTTAGTCATCATTCTTGGTGTCACACAAATAGTAATGGCTATTCAAAATTCTTTGAATATGATCTAGATTCGTAACTAGAAAGTAGTTCGTGTTGAAGTTAAGTGGCATATAATGGTGTAGTTTTATGTTTTATATCTCTGATTAGTTTATACATTAATACTTCGTAACGTGTGTGTGTACCAGTTAGATTTTCCTGCAGGGCAAGAAAAAGAAGAAGTAGGAAGCAAGTTATGAAAAATAAATATTCAAGGACTTGAAGGATCTGTCTGGCTTTATACCCCAAAATGTATTCAGGCACATCAGATCGAAGGGATCAGCCCTGCTTGGCTAATAAATATCGCGGGCAACCTTTGGGTGGTGTGAACTAGCACAGCTTTGGATGGACCTCCAGTAGGGCTGCCCAGCTCCCTGAGAGCAGCCTGTTGGTGTTTTCAGAGCACAGAAAGACACACATACACACACACATGTTTTGTAAATTGGAAAGAGGCTTAGAGGGGATTCGGTGTGAATCTGTTTTTAATGTTACCCGAACTGTGCCTCAGACATCTATAGGACTAATCAGTGGTGGCCATGTGGTGCACAGGACATCCTTGGGGAGAAGGCCAGGTGCCCTTTGAAAAACACGTAATTGCTGATGGAGGACATAAACACATAAATGCTGATGTAATGGAGCTCCTTGACAATGCTAATTAAAGAGGTGTGGTGGGTTGACCTATAAATCACTGAGAATAAGCTCTGATGTTAGGCAGGAATTGCTGTAAGTTGGTTTTGTAATGTGACTTCTACACCGGTAGAGATTTTGTTTTCGATCCTTCTGGCTTCTGTGCTGCTGGGAAGATGAAGCTACAGGTGAGGCGAGGTAACGTGCACTACTCTGCTAGTTACATGGGGGAGGATAGTGAGCAGGACTTGCCAAGTACCTCATAAGTAAGTATAATCCTACAGACAGCTGTGGGAAAAGGCAAATACTGAAGTCTTTCAGGTTTATGGCTCTGTGAATAGATGTTTGGAGGAAATATAAGCATGTTTATACACGCATGTGTGTGTATGTGCACTCAGGTTACACAATTAGATTCCCAGGTGGTGAGGAAAGAGCTCTGCAAAGGGAAATGTGAGGAAAAAAAAAAAAAAGCCATGTGCTTTCTTGTTTATCTTTTGCTTTCAGAAAACAAGTAGATTAGCCATCAAAATCAGCATTGCTCTAGACAGCAACAATCATCTCCCCAAGAAAGAGCCAAGAACCATGAGGGTACCTTCATACATATCTCACACAGGTCTTTCTAGTGTCAAGGCTTAACAGGAACCAAATTCTTTGGCTCCACTCATCCACAGACCCAACAGAAAAAGGCATTAATGTTTTTTGAATGTATGAGCAGCTCTTTGCTTGGTTTTCCCTTTACTTTCAAATAGTCAACTTTTTGAGAAAGTGGTTTAGCTCGAGTTCACCTTTTCATTTAATTTTTTTATTGGAAAAATGCTGGGAAATCTATACCTTTAAGCATCAATTAGGCATTCTTGCTCAGAAATTACAGTCTGGCCTCTACCTATATGATCACATTCAAATTGTTGAGCAAAATCTGCACTTTTAGAAAGAAAAGGACATTCTTGAATGTTTGAGAGTGAAATCTATTCCTGGCTGAGCTGTCTAGTTGTCTGTGATTGTCTTCAGACAAAGAAACACAAAGTATGGAACTTCCTATTTCTGTCTTTCATTAATTTTTGATGTTCACAAGATGCTAATTCCTTTTAATAACTTTCTGATATGTAATACTGATTAATACTGTTAATGTTTTCCATCGGTTTTAGTAGGCCTCTAGAATAACCAGACTGGGAGTCTGAAGGAGGAACATGACTGCACCATTCCTGCGCTATTAGATAGCTCAGCCAAAAAAAAGAGGCAGCACAGTTTTGAAAAGCCACCGCCACCAAAACAAAACAAAAAACCCCACTGCTGCCACGATCTAAACACATCCTCCACACATGCTGTGCTCCATGGAAGAAGTATTATTTTTTTACAATGTCTTTGCCTTTATTTGACTTTTCTCTCCCTGCTATCAGAAGCAAAGGGAACATGGTGAGCTTGCAGACACATCAGACAGATAAATTGAG